>NW_025422005.1:57379166-58637500 GCF_011764305.1 Mustela putorius furo
AAAAACTGGTGGTTGTTGAGTTTTGGTGTAGTATCAAAGAAAAAAATCACAATTATCAAAAAAAACTACTGAAAAATTCCTTCTTTTTTCAACTACATATCTATGTGAGGCTGGATTTTGTTATATATAATTCAGTCAGAACAATATGTCACAGCAGATCGAATACATAAGCAGAGAAGAGATCTGTTAAGCCAAATATTCAAGAGATTTACAAAAATAAAAACTGTCACCTTTTTCACTAAAAGTTTTTTAGAAAAAATATGATTACTTGGAATAAAGATATGTTAATTAACATGTTAAAGGTTTACTATTATTATTTAATAGATACTAATTGTTTTTTAAAACTCCTGTTTTAATCTATAATATAGTGATATCAATAAATATAAAAAATATAAACACATGTTCTTTGAGTTACCAGGGATTTTTAAGAGAGCAAATGGGTCCTAAGACCAACCAATTTTGAAGATATCTGTTCTATATCACATCATGTTTTATATAGTAAAATTATGAGAGCCATTGTCTAATTTACATTCTTACTTCAAGGTAACACCTGAATACAAATGTTTTGTATTTGCACGTATGGCATAAAATAAACTAAATATCTAAAATTTTATAGAATACCTTAATAAACAATTTGTATGAAGTAAAATAACAATAGCAATGATAGCTTTGTTTTTCTTAGTGAATTCAAAATTGATAGATCAGAGGTTTAGTGCAAGTCCTAAAGGTAAAATTTGATTAGGATCTTATTTAATGGCATCCCAAGTCACATGCAAAAAGTGTCTGGTAAAGAGTAGAATAGTCTGCATTTAATCTACTCATAAAGGGTAGAATAGTATAGATAGAAACATTCTACCTAGAACTCTGGACACCAAAATCCTAGATATATTATGATCTTCTGTAGTTATATTCTCATTCTGTACTTAGAACGTTTCAATGTTTGAATTATCTTAGGTCATTTTTAGTAGTCCAATATTAAAAACTGCTAGGATTAATTTTTTAACATTTTTCACAGTTGAAGTGGATTCCATGACTTTTATATGAAATGACATAAAATTGATTATTTTGTTGTCAAACCTTAATTTGTACACAGAAGTTCCAGCCACTGTATGAATTGAATGTATAATGAAAAATAATAATTAATAACCTTTTTTGCATTGTGCCAAATACCATGTTTGGTGCTTTACACACATTCCTATTTAGTTAAAGCCCCCATTAACTATCTTCTATGTGTATTATTATCTCCCTCTCGCTATCAGCAGATACTGAGGCTGAGAAAACTTAACAGATTTCAAAGCTAAGCTGTTAGTTGACCTGTGATGCCTCTTACTGTACATGATTGTTGAGTCACACATTTTGTAATACTTGGTAATTTAATGGGTCCCACTGCTCTAAAAGCAAAGGATTTTCCACAGGAAGAGAAAATACATACTAAACCTTCTCTTTCTTAGCTTCATAGCCTTGGTCAAAGCAATAAGAATTCAAAAATCTGAATGGAAATTTTAAAAACTCATTCCCTCATTGAGTATAGTCAAACAGAATGACTTTTGGACTGGGAATCAGAAAATCTAAGTAACTAAGCAAAGCTGGGTAAGCTTTTTCTTCTTGGGCCTCAAATTCCTGAGGGATAATGCAAGGAGCACTGTCTTGGGAGCCAAACAACATAGGTGTGAACTGTGACTATGCCACTCAGCGTATGAACTTGGGCAAGTTATTTAACCTTTCTGTTGCTTAGTTTCCTAATTTATAATATCTACCTACATCTATAATGTTCTAGTTCTTTGATCCAGATCTTTAGCCTTTATGATGTTAATATCCTAGATAGTAAATTCCAGTAGTCTAGGTACTAGACTGTTATAACAAGAAAATAAGTGAACTTTATTCTAAATACCTGAATGCTAAAAACATTTTTCCCTCTGTTTCCTAACCATGGAAGGATACATAAGAAACTAGAAATGTACACAGCTTTAGGGAAGAGAATGTGGGGGCAGGTGAACAGAACAAACAGAGAGACCTCTTTTTATTATATACTCTCTGTAGTTTTTTAATTTTCTATCATGAAATGTTATACTCATTAAGAAATTAAAGGCAAAACACACACACACACACACACACACACACACACACACACCCTTCACTGGGTAAAACTCAAATTCCTTTACACAATATTCAAGTTTTTCCGTAGTCTCATTTAAACCAGTGGTTCTCAGCATGTGGTTGTCTGATCAGCCGCATCAGCTTCATCAGGGACCTAGTTAGCAGTGCACGTTCTGAGACAACGCCAGATCTACTGAATGGAGAAACTTTGGACAGAGGGCCGGCAGGCTCTGTGTAAACAAGCGCTTCAGGGGATTCTGATGTATGCTAAAGATTGAGAACTATCTAGATTCAGCTTTTAGTTATTAGCTATCTTCTCAAACCTGAACCTGTTGTGCCTGTGTCAGAATTACCTGAAATGCTAGTTTAAAATGAAGGTGCTTTAGGGGCCCCTGGTGACTCCTTCAGTTAAGTAACTACCTTTGGTTCTGGTCATGATCCTGGGGTCCTGGGGTCCTGGGATAGAGCCCTGCATTGGGCTTTCTGCTTGGCAAGGAGCCTGCTTCTCCCTCTGCCAGCAATGATTTCCATTTAAAAGCCATTGTCTTTTATTGCCTATTTTCTCCTGCACTCCCTGCCTCGGTATTTTAGGACTGTGACCATTTATGTGTTGTGGCCAAATTATAAATGCAACATAAATGTCTCTATATTTTGGTTGGTTAAAAAAATTAGAATCCTATCTTGAGGCATATAGAATCTTTTTTATGGTCTTTTGCAATGAACAAAGCTTTTTCTACTCATAGATTTTAGAAATGTTCACTTTAAAAAAATACTGAATAGAATTTTATATTTGGATAATATTTTTCTCCTATTATAAAACAAATTACAGATATTCTTTTCAATCAACCTAACTAACTTCCAAAGAGTCCAAAGGAAGGGAAAGATAAATAATTACCTTGGAAGAATGGGAAAATGGGTCAAAGGAAAAGTATATTGTCTTGACAATGATGGTAACTCTGTTCAAAATCAGTCAACATGGTTGTTTAATGGGTAAAACCTCTAAATGATTGACTATTCCCAACAAATTTCCACCATGATTTGAGTGAATTCATCTTCGCCTGTAGGATTTAGAACAAAAACTGAGTGGTTTCAGTGAGTAAACATTACAGAAAAGAATTGTTTCAATTTTGTTAATTTCTTGCATTGTTTAGAAGCAGCACAAGCAACTTACCTAATATTAATGACAAAATTAAGGGTAGAATCTAAAACTTGATTCTTGGCTTACATTAAATGAAATTGATTTTACAATCTCTGAAAATAAGGATAATTGCAAAGTTACTTAGCATTCATTATGGGCCCATTCTAAGTGTTTTACCTGTATTTAGTCCTCATAACACATGGTTAACTACCGATATCACCCTCTTGTGCCTAGTGATGAAACTAAGGTACAGAGTAATTAAGTAACTTGACAAGGATATTGCCACTAGTAATTGTTCTAGTCCAGACTCTAATCTCAGCTGACTGGCTGCAGTTTGGTCTCTTAACTCCTGGGGTATCCTGATGCTTTCAGGCAGTAGCTGTTTGAGCAACTTGCCTTTTCCAAACAAATTTTATATCTCTTTCTTTAGTTATTATTATTTAGTTATTATTATTTATTATTATTTTATTGTACCTCACAGATACTGAGGTTTTTTTTATACAAATTGAAGGTTTGTGGTAACCTTGTACTGAGCAGCATTATCAGTGCCATTTGTCCAACATTTTCTCACTTTGTGACTCTATGTCTCATTTTGGTAATTCTCACAATAATTCAGATTTTTTCATCATTAGTCTATTTGTTATGGTGATCTGTGATCAGCGATCTTTGATGTTATGGCCGTAACTGTTTAGGAGCACCATGAACTGCCTCTATGGAAGACAGCCAATTTATCGGTAATTGTCATTTGTTCCCACTCATCTACTAACCAGTTGTTTGCCCATATTCCTCCCTTTCCTTGGCTTTCTCTATTTGCTAAGACACAACAATATTGAAGTTAAGCCAAATACTAACCCTTCATCAGTCTCTAAGTATTCGAGTGAAAAAAATGTTGCACATTTCACACTTTAAATCAAAAGCTGGGAATGATATAGCTTAGCAAAGAAGGCAAGTCAAAATCCAAGACAGGCCAAAAGCTAGGCCTCTTGTGCTGAACAGTCAAGTTGTGAATGCAAAAGAAAAGTTCTTCAAGGGAATTACAACTGCTACTCCAGTGAGCACATGAATGATAATAAGACAAACGGTCTTATAGCTGATACATAGAAAGTTTTCATAGTGTGGTTAGAAGATCAAACCAGCACCAACATTCCCTGCCCCAACAATGGCTAATCCAGAGCAAGAATCTCTTCAATTCTTTGAAGACTGAGAGAGGTGAGGAAGGTGCAGAAGAAGACTTGGAAGCTAGCAGGGTTGTTACATGAGGTTTAAGGAAAGAAGCTGTTTCCATAGCATAAACATGCAAGGTAAAGCAGCAAGTGCTGATGTAGAAGCTACAATAAGTTATCCAGAAGATCTAACTATAACAATTAATAAAGGCAGCTACACTAAACAACATATTTTCAGTGAAAATGATGAAACAGCCTTCTATTGAATGAAGATGTCACCTAGGACTTTCACAGCTAGAGAGAAGTTAATGTGTGGCTTCAAAGTTTCAAAAGACAGGCTGGCTTTATTGTTAGGGGCTACTTAGCTTGTGATTTTATTCATTTTTTTAAAGATTTATTGATGTACTTGAGAGAGAGTACACAAGCACATGAGCACAGGCACATACATGCACACAGAGTGAGGGGAGAGAGAGAGACAGAAAGGAGAGAGAGAAGCAGACTCCCCACTCAGTGTGGAGACTGAGGCAAGGCTCAATGCCTCAACAAGAGGATCATGACCTGATCCAAACTGAAGAGTTAGATGCTTACTGAGTGAACCACCCAGGCACCCCAAGCTGGTGATTTTAAGTTGAAACCAATGCTCATTTATCATTCCAAAAGTCTTAGGACCCTTAAGAGTTTTGCTAAAATCTCCTCTGCCTGTGCTTATAAATGGAACAACAAAACATGGCTGAGAGCACATCAATTCACAACATGATTGAATATTTTAAGCACACTGTTGAGACCTATTGCTTAGAAAGATTCTTTTCAAAATATTACTGCTCACTCATTGATAATGCACCTTTTCACCCAAGAGCTCTGATGGAGATGTACAATGAGATGGATGATTTCATGCCTGCTAACACAATATCCATTCAGCAGCCCATGGATCCAAGAGTCCTTTTCACTTTTAAGTCTTATTATTTAAGAAATACAATTTGTAAAGTTACAGTTGCTATAGATAGTTATGCTTCTGATAGATCTGCAAAAAGTAAATTGAAAGCCTCCTGGAAAGGATTCATCATTCTAGATGTCATTAAGAACATTTGTTATTCATGGGAAGAGGTCAAAATACTAAGATTAATAGGAGTTTGGAAGAAGTTGATTGCAACTCTCATAAATGACTTTGAGGAGTTCAAGACTTCAGTGGAGAAGTAACTGTAAATGTAGTAGAGGTCACAAGAGAATTAGAAGTGGAGCCTGAAGATATGACTGAATTGTTGCATTCTCATGATAAAACATTCAGTGACTGAGGGGTTGCTTTCTATGGATGAGGAAAGAGGTTGGTTTCTTGAGATAGAATCTACTCCTGGTGAAGATGCTGTGAAGATTGTTGAAAAGACATCAAAGGATATTACATAAACTTATTTGATACAGCAGCAGCAGGGTGTGAGAGGACTGACCCCAATTTTGAAAGAAGTTCTGCTATCAAACAGCATCATATGTTATGGAAAAATGGTTCATGAAAGGGAGAGTAAACTGATATGGCAAACTTCACTGTATTCTTATTTTAAGAAATTTTACAAAAATTTCAGCAACTATCACCCTGATCAACATCAGCTGCCATCAACATCAAAGCAAGACCCTTAGCAAAAAGAACTATGACTCGCTGAAAGTTCGGATGATGGTTAGTATTTTATAGCCCTAAATAAATAAATAAATAAATAAATAGGGTATGTACATTTTTTAGACATAATGCTATTGTACACTTAACAGTACACTGTAATTTACTATAAACATAACTTACATGTACCGAAATATTATGTAAAAAACAAAATATTCGATTTACTCACCTTATTGTGACATAAATTTTATTTTGGTAGTCTGGAACCCAACCCACAGTATCTCCAAGTTATTCCTATATATCCCTTTCTACTAAATCTTCACAAATACAATTAAATTCTACACATCATCTTAAATTAAGGCATCTCCAATGCCTTACTAATCAGTTGCAGGTAGTTTTACATTTTACCTACTAGAAGGTTTTGTTTATAGGAAACAATGTATTTTAAAAAGGGAATATCGGGGTGCCTGGGTGGCTTAGTGCGATAAGCCTCTGCCTTTGCCTCAGGTCATAATCCTAGGGTCCTGGGATTGAGTCCCGCATTGGGTTCTCTGCTTGGTGGGAGCCTGCTTCCTCCTCTCTCTCTCTCTCTCTCTCTCACTCTCTCTTTCTGCCTACTTGTAATCTCTCTCTGTCAAATAAATAAATAAAATCTTTTAAAAAAAAGGAAATATCACAGGATAACTTTCACATATTTCAGAAATATCACTCAAGATTTTTTTTGAGGTGCACCTGGGTGGTTCAGTGGTTAAGTCTCTGCCTTCAGCTCATGTCATGCTCCCAGAGTCCTGGGATCAAGCCCCGCATCAGGCTCTCTGCTTAGCGGTGAGCTTGCTTCCCGTTCTTTTCTGGCTGCCACTCTGACTACTTGTGATCTCTTTCAAATAAATAAATAAAATCTTAAAAAAAAAAAAAGATTTTTTTTCAGGGTACCTCCACCTTAGAACAGATCATTTTATTGAAGTGATATATATATATATATATATATATACCATAGGCTTAGCATACATTTAATCTTCTTTGAAACTATCAGCATTAGACTTATCAACCAATTTTACAGATGGGAAAACAAGAATTAATCATAAACAAAATTTGCTCAGCTATTAAGTGGTCACACTAGAATTGGAACCCTAGCCTGTCTGAATATTTTCCACTGAATTACATTATTTCTATTGACTTAAAACTAAACAAAGAAAGTGAAGCCCAAATCCATTTGTTTTTATGTTTGTTAGCATCTATGTTAATAGAACATTTAATAGTATCTAATGGTTTCTCATAGTCATGAATGATGTTAAAGTGAAATTACAGATTATCCATGTAATATATTCATAATCTTTCTTACTTACTAGGTAGGTAATTGAGGGTTAATGATACAATAATATCTTCCCAGACAAAACTAATTCATGAAGACCAAACTAGAGAAAAATGTAGAGAGTATTTTTAGAAAATTAAGTCAACACTATTATTTTTGTTTAATTTCAAGCATTAGTACCTTCAGTAGCCTACTTTAATAGTTGTACTTATGTGTGAACTAAGACAAAGCTTTACTGCGCACAATTCTTGTAATATTTATATAGATTTTAGATTTTATGAGCAAGTCTATTTTGTGTGTGTGTCTGTGTGTTTAAATGCTACTCTTGAAATATTTGCAGGGACTTTATTTAAAGCCTTACAACTAACTCAGTGTGTATTCCTAGGACCAGCAGAATTTAATCACCTATGAACTTTTTTAAAATGCAGGATCTAGGCCCACCACAACGCTGACTCTGAATTTGAATTTTAATAAGTTCTCTTGCTGATTCATAGGCATTCTGAAGTTTGGGAAGTGCTGTTTTTTACACTTTCTTTGCAGTGTGTTTTTCCTTTTAATGTGTACAATTATAGACTCCTGAGAACAATTCTTTAAAAATTAAAAAAAAAAAGGGAGGACCTTTAGGTCTATCTTATTTTTGCAAAAAGTAAATGAATGTATTTTTATTAAGATACCACTGACATAACATATTAGTTTCAGGTATACACCATAATGATTCAATATTTGTGTATATTGTGACATGATGACTACGATAAGTCTGGTAGCATTCATCACCATACATAGGTTTGATTTTTTTGCTTGTGATGAGAATGTCTAAGATCCATTCTCTTAACAACTTTAAAATATGCAATACATACAGTCCTGCTAACTATGGCCACCATGCTGGACGTTATATCCACATGACTTACTTATTTTGTAAATGGAAGTCTGCACCTTTTGACCACATTTCACCCATTTCTCCCGTTCCCTATCCCCACTTCTGGCAAGCACCAATCTGTTCCCTGTATCTATGAGCTGTTTCATTTTGTTTTAGGTTCCACATACAAGTGAGATCATACGGTGCTTGTCTTTCTGTGGTGACCAACTTCACTTGTTTTGCTCTATCTTTTGAAAGCCAGTGATAATCTGAATAATGTCATGTAACTGTTTTTGCCAAGGATCCCGTAGTAAAATACTTTAAGTGATTCCTAACAAGATTGCCATTAACAAAGTCAGCTGGAATGTTATGAGTTTAAATCTTTTGAATTTCTGAGATCCTTGAAGAGTGTGTATTTTGCATCTATTAGCTTTCTCTATAACCCAAAGATGTAAAATTCTTTCAGATGTAAAATTCTTTGAGGACAGCCCATAGTGCAGTCAAAACATTGTCTATTTCAATGCAGGAAATTCTCACTTTGCACAGAGGTGAAGGACTGTGAAAACAACCATTCAAGCTAAAATCATGCTATAGTCTTAATCAATGAGGGAGGGGCACTTGGGTGGCTCAGTCAATTAAGCACCTGCCATAGAGCCCCCATGGGTCAACTCTCTGCTCAGCAGGGAGCCTGCATCCCCCCCTCCCTCTCCCCTTTTCTCTTCCACTCCCCCTGCTTGTGCTTTCTCTCTCTCTCTCTCTCTCTCTGTCAAATAAATAAATAAATAAATGCTGTCTTTTAAAAAAATATAATCCAAGAGGCAAAACTATAATAGTTCTGTCTGAAGATCTTTAAAACCTTTTTAAAACATTAAACACTATTAGGGTTGATTATAAGTGTATAAGGAAATGGAAAAATAGTAAAACTAATATTCGTCTAGTTTGCTGTCTTGTAGACAGTATGAACATCAAGAATTAAAGTGGGCTTTTTGTAAAAAAAAAGTTATCAAGATTATTTTGAACATACTTGCCTTCTTTTCATCATGTAAATCATATTTCAGAGTGAACATTGTTCCTGTACATTGGTGAATTGTCTTTTTAAGCTTAAAGAAGCATCCAGACTTCTATCCTTTGTCCTTTCCCTGTCATGAAACATCCCTGAGAGTTCCTTTAATGGGAAGTTTATTACCAGCGTCACTTTCTCTAAGACATCTTCATCCTTTTCGTTACAACCACTTTCCTCATTTACGTCAACAAGCTTGCTGTTAAGTTCCTCCAGGAGCATGTGTACGGTCCTTTGCAAGTGGCAGGCAGCATCCCCACAGTCAGCTGCCTCTTCTGTAACTCCAGTTACGTTTGTGCAGGTCCTGCAATGTTTTCTGCACGGTGTGGTGAAAATTTCTGCTGTAATGCATGCGTAGTACTTGCCAGGACTTCCTGCCATGATTCTTGCATATTTTTATTTGTACACTTTATGTCATATTTTTTCCACAACTCAGCTAAAGAAATTATATGATCTCCAGCTGTAGCATTGATAGCCTATTCCAAAGTCTGTGTAAGCTAACAGGTCTTTAGAGTTGAAATAACTCCTTGGTCCATTGGCAGCGTTAATGAAGTTATTTAAGTTTTCACATTTTCATTTAAATCACCAAGAGAATTAGGGAGATCAAGAGCATTTTCCAACAGTATAAATATTAAATTAGTGCACCTATAGTATCTCTCTACTGATTGACAAGAAGGAAAAACAGCCACATGATGTACTATTTGTGGTGTGAACCCAATGACAGATGTTTAGGGACGAATCACTGACAGCCTTAGAAAGAGGGAATGTGATGAATCACATGATGTGCATCCGTTATTTACATAGTGATTTGTGGGCCCAAGAATTAAAAGCGAAGTTTATGTTTTATGCAGTAACTCACAGTTAATATACTGAAGTTTGAGCTTGGTGATGGGGGAATAATGTTATCTAATGAAACCATGATGACTGAAATGCATTCACATCAGAACTATGCAAAATAAGGACTGCTTAACTGGGACTCAAGACTAACCTCAAAACATGTTTTTATTTTTAAAAATGTTTTTATAAAAGAAAGGAAAAATGAGAAAATTTTATTACAATTTGAACTAAGTCTTTGACTTCTACCTCTGAACATGCATTTGAAATTTTTATTTTTAAACGTCTCCAGTAGTTTTATGACCTTTTGCTGAGTACATAATCTTAAACCATCGATAAATGGTTTATTCAGTTTAAGTGCATTATATATGTGAAGACTTTTTTTCTAAGAAATAAACTATTACTGGGTTTCACACATACATTGATTTCTGCCCACACCAACACACCCCACACACACACACACACACACAAAGCAATACGTACCTGGCACCTAGCAATATACTCACCCCTGCATATGGGGCCTCAGAGGATTTAGAAATGAATTTATCAGGGTTCACTGATACAAAGAGAAAATATTTCCTGAGCATGTATTTTATGACGGGTCTTGTACTAAATTCTTAAACATAATTCTAATTCATAAAGTACTGAGAGCAGCTACATGAAGCAGGAATTATTAGTACCCTCTTTGCAAATGTGAAGAAACTAAGACTCAGAGAAAAAGCTACATGCCTTGTCTATATAAAAGGACAGTTGTTCACTAAAGCAGCATTTGCTTATGAGATACTATTCAAAGCTGAATGCCGTGTTTCACTGCAACTGGTTCTAACCAGCTGAAGATGGTAAGAACCAGGAACCACGAGTTACCTTAGTCAGGGTCAAACTGACCCGTGGTGCATGAGACTTGATTTACTTAACTGTACACAGACTTGTGAACTCATTCACCCAATCCGTAATGCAAATATTTAATCTTTAATGGGCATATTCCACTGTGATTACTCTCCTTTTGGCACTGACTTTTCCCCATCAGAGCACTACTCAGTGAATTTCTTCCCCAGTATGTTCCTTTGCCTGGCAGGTAAATAAAATCAGCTTCAGTTTTTGAGCTGTGGTCATTGTTTTATTGTTTGATACCCAAGATAACACACTTAGTAAGTGACTGAGCTGGGGCACAAATCCGTTCCGACTGACTTAAAACCCATATGCTTAATTTCTTTGTTTACTCATTAATTAAATGATGGGAATAAATTGCATTCCAGCCAGCTAGTTCCAAGATGTAAAAATAGGAAGCTTATTCTACAGCTCTAACTCTTACTAACTCTAATTCATTCTTCCCTTTACAACAGCGAGAACCTCACACTTCCTGTTACAGTAATAACGATAATATGAATGGTAATAACAGTGTGATAATATTAACAACAGTATCAATGACAACTTAACTACAGATAGTGCTCCCTCAGTGACGGGCCATCTTTCTTTCCCAGCTATCTCAAACCAGATATTGAAATGTCTTGTTTCCTGAAGATAACATGAATGTGCATTTATACAATTTCTGTTTGTAGATGTGAGTTAAAATTGGCCATATGTGGAGTAGTAGGGATTGTGACCAGCTAAAGAACTGTGTTGATGTGAAGGCAGCAGCCATTACTCTGTTTCTGTTGCTTATCATGGAAGAATACCAGACTGGTAATACCAGATTTCCCTCTTTCAAGAGGCACCAAACCTCCGGGTCATTATGTAGAGTTTACCACTTTTTAAAATATTATAATAGGGATGCCTAGGTGGTTTATATGTTTAAGCATCTGACCCTTGGTTTTGGCTCAGGTCATGATCTCGGGGTCATAATATTGTGCCCCGCATCGGGCTCTGCACTCAGTGGAGAATCTGCTTGAGATTCTCTCCATCTGCTCCTCTATATAAATCAAACTAAACACATCTGCGGGCTGAAATGAGCCCTATCCATAGCCTCTGCTTCAGACGCACTGGCTAAGAGGAAAGAAAATACAGTGGAGGCACACGGTGTGCATTTTGGGTCCAAGCTTTCCTACTTTGTTTGCCCTTGGGCAAGTTATTTAGCCTCTGTAGGCTTCAAATTTCCTTATCTGTAAAAATGGGTTTAAAAATAGTGACTATCTTGAGTGCCTGGGTGGCTCAGTTGGTTAAGCAATTGACTTCGGCTCAGGTCATGATCCTGGAGTTCGGGAATGGAGTCCCACATGGAGCTTCCTGCTCAGCAGGGAGTCTACTTCTCCCACTGACCTCTCTCATGTTCTCTCTCTCAAATAAATAAATAAATAAATATTTTTTGTTGTTATAAGATAAAGATTAGTTATTTTTATCTTTAAAATGCTTAGTAAAATACCTAAAATTTAATCAATGATTTGTTGTTAATATTTTGCCCCCTTTATCCTCCCTTTTGTGGACCTGCTCTCTACAGATTTCTGCTATTCCAGTTATATGCATCCATTCCAAGGACATGCATTATGAACATTAGGCTATAACTGATGCTTCCGTTGTATTAACACAAACAAACAAAACCTTGTATGATTTTCAGTGGCTCAGTTAAATGGCAGGGGAATTTAGAAAGGGAAAAAATAAGCCAAATTTATTCTACTAAATTGAACCACTCATTAAATGGTATTGAACCACTTGGCTAAACTGATAAAATAATTTATATGATACTATTGTCACTAAATGAATAAGGTTTTTTTGTTCAGTGAACTTGGATATGTGTCTTTTAAAAGCTCTTTCACCATTTCACCTTTTAATATATGTAACTAATGTATTTAACTTTTCAGTTTATCTTTGTTGGAAGAATTTGACTGTAGCTGTAATGAACTGGAGTCTTTACCTTCTACTATTGGCTACCTTCATAGTCTTCGAACGTTAGCAGTCGATGAGAATTTCCTTCCAGAATTACCCCGAGAAGTGAGGAATAAACTTGTTTCTGTTAATTAACTTTTAATGAATATGTTTTGGGATTAAGACTTAATAAGTGCAATGGCAATGTAGATTCATGAGTTGAGCTGTCAATGTGTATAGGAATTATCTACATATGTATGTGTTAATTATTTTTTTAAATGATAAGTGCTAAGTTCTTATATTTGACCCAGAAAACCCATTTGACTTAAACATTACTAGCAAAGAAAAGTAATAAAATATTGTAAGTTAATCAATGCTAAGGAATACAATTTTAAATAATTTAATTTAAATGTTTCACTTTTAAGAACAGTAATAAGAAATTCTGAGATAATTACATTTCCATTTCTGAAGTGAAAGACTTTTACTGTAAATAACTTTTTTAAACTATCATGTGGCATGATAATATTATTTTTATTTTAGAATTCACCAAAAGATTCTGTTAGTTTTTATTTCTAAGTGGGATTTTTATTTATTAATGTCAAGAACAAAATGCGAAGTATATTTTCAATTTAATATTTTCTACTAACCACTTCCATAAAGAGAAACAGTAGTCAATATGTCATTATTTTAGAGCAAAAAGTTATAAATAAACATGACAAGTATCATTGTAACACAAAATAAAACTAACTTGGCCATGGAAATGTCAACAATATTTTATCTTTTGTGAATGAGTGATCCATTAGAAACATAGATATCTTAGTATTCACTTGGTTTTAGTGTAAAAACAATGTTATTAATGAAAACAATGAAGCTAATGAGCATTCTAACAATAAAATTATAAAGAAAATTCTTCCTTTCTAATATGCAAAAGAAAATGAGATACATATTGTCTTAACATCTAAAGGAATATATATAGTATATACATATATTTTAAAAAAGAGTGATTATAAAAAATAAAGCAGTAGACATATTAAGAGAGTCTTTTTAATTTCTTTTCAGTGTAACAGTATTCATTGTTTTAAGAGAATCTTAAAAGTAATAAGGAAATCTATAAATTATTTTAATATTAAAAATTAGTACAAAAATCGTTTACTATGTATTTCCTTATTTACTTTCTTTTGTTACCCACAGATTGGAAGCTGTAAGAATGTAACAGTTATGTCTCTACGTTCCAATAAACTGGAATTTCTTCCTGAAGAGATTGGACAGATGCAGAAGCTAAGAGTCTTAAATTTGAGTGACAACAGGTATTTCTGCAACATTTCAAAATGACATTAGTTATTTACTGAAAGCAAATCATTGTTCATTATTAATGATTTTAGAAACATTTTCTGTGTCTTATGAAGTATATAGGATGCAAATCAATGTTTTATTGAGAAAATGGCAGAAACCAAATTATTTACAAACTGATATTTCTAAATTTTATTTTTTGAGTAAATTCAGATCAGTTAGTATGTTGTATGTTTAAATTATATAAAATCTATACACCAAATTTATATACCAAAACCCTCCTATATGCAGAAAGCATATTATGAAGACCTGAGAAAAGTTATAATAAAAAGTTATCAATCATATTAATTAAAATCATGTATGTAGGTATGAATCATGTATGCACGCGCATGTGTGTGTGTGTGTGTGTGTGTGTGTATGTTTTCATGTACACATTTATGTCTCCAGTAAATTAACAGGGCAATGAGTGCATTGTCAACACCACCAGAATGCCAGTAAGAATATTGCCAATTAAGTAATACTCAAAAGTCACAAAATTTGTACATCATTTTAAGGACAACCAAATGGTTATTTAGTCATGTTCAAAGTAGGTCAAAGAAAACCCTAAAAAGATAGGTGCCCTTCTTGTGACAAAGGTGTTATAGTGGTGGAGAGGCAAAAAGAAAGAGCAAAACTGAATTCATCTTTGTTTCCACAATTGTTCTCAAATAGGGAAGGAAAAAAAGTTAATATTGACTGAAGATAATTGCTAAGTAGACAAAGTGATTCTACAGACTAGAATGTACGAACTCTTTTCAGTAAGTTTCAGTCAGACAAATGATAGAACGAGAAACTGAGAGCCTGCAACAAAACAGTCAAAGATAACTTTTTTATGGAGTCATTAAGAATATTCAACTCTGTAAGTTTCAAGATAAGTGTATGAGTTCTCATTTGTTTGTTTAAGACAAATATTAATAATAATGTGATTTTCAAAGACTATTCACTTAGTAATTCAATAATATTCCCATGTGAGGGAATAAAACATTTTATTGAAAGGTTTGGGTTTTCATTTTTAAAATCAAGATGACAACGAAGATTCATAGCTTGGTAAAACAAGAGTAAGTCATATCAAACCAACAGTTATCTCCTGTTTTGACTGGATTACCAGACAGAAAAATGAGGGAAATGCATTGAATGTTGCTGACTTTTAGCAAAACATTTTTTAAATGTGCTAACTGATATTCCTATGAATAAAATTGGGAAACATGGTCATGGAGAAATCATAAGAAGAAATGGATTCTCAGTAGATTCCATTACAATACCCAATAGGACTGAGCTCCATTACTGTTAACCTGGGGGAGGTTTTGCATGATGAGTTAGAGAAGTCTCTTAAATTCTCAGTCCACTCAACTTTTATTTGTTAATAATCTGCATGATGATATAGAAAATATGCTTATCAAATATTTAAAATGACCCCTAATCAGAAGTACTACAAGTGAAGTTATTTTTGATTCCTTTTACTCAAGTATAATTAACATATAGTGTTACATTAGTATCAGGTATACAATATATTGATTCAATAATTCCATACATTACTTGGTGCTCATCACTATAAGTGTACTCTTAATCTCTTTTATGTATTTCACCCATCCCCTCACCTGCCTCTCCTCTGGCAGCCACAAGGTTGGTCTCTGTATATAAAGGTCTTTTTATTTAATGTTTCTTTTTTCCTTTGCTTGCTTTGTTTCTAAAATTCCACACATGTGTGGAATGATATGGTATTTATCTTTATTTGTCTAACTTATTTCACTTAACATTATATCCTCTAGGTCCATCCTTGTGGGACCTGGCAAACATCAAGAGCTCATTCTTTTTTTGTAGCCGAGTAATAGTCCAGTATATGTACACATTTTCTTTATTATAATCATATTTATCCATTAATCTATGGATAGACCCTTGGGTTGTTTCCATATCTTGGTTATTGTAAATAAAGCTACAGTGCTCAGTTCGGCAGCACATATAGTAAATAAAGCTACAATAAATGTAGAGGTATATATACCTTTTTTAATTAGAGTTTTAATTTTCTTTGAGTAGATACCCGGTAGTAGAATTACTGGATCATATGGCATATTTATTTTTAAATTTTTTTAAGATTTTATTTATTTATTTGGCAGACAGATATCACAAGTAGGTAGAGAGACAGGCAGAGAGAGGAGGAAGCAGGCTCCCTGCTGCTGAGCAGAGAGCCCGATGTGGGGCTTGATCCTAGGACCCTGGGATCATGACATGAGCTGAAGGCAGAGGCTTTAACCCACTAAGCCACCCAGGCGCCCCTATTTTTAATTTTTTAAGGAAACCTCATACCATTTTCCACAGCAGCTGCACCAGTTTGTATTCCCACCAACAGTGCAGCAGGGTTGCTTTTTCTTCACATCCTTACCAACACTGGTTATTTCATGATGCCTTTTTGATTCTAGCCATTCTGACAGGTATAAGGTAATATCTCATTGTAGTTTTGATGTGCAGCCCTGATGATGAATGATATTGAGCATATTTTCATATGTCTGTTGGCATTTTGTATGCCTGCTTTGTAAAAAAAAAAAAAAAAAAAAATGACTATTCAGTTTCTCTGCCCATTTTTTAATTGGCCTATTTGGTTTTTTGGTGTTGAGTTGTATAAATTCTTTATATATTTTGGATATTAACCCCTTTATCAGGTATATCATTTGCAAATATTTTCTTCCATTCAGCAGGTTGCCTTTTTGCTTTGTTGATGGTTTCCTTCACTCTGCAAAAGTTTTTTTTTTATTTTGGTGTAGTCCCAATAGTTTAATTTTGTTTTTGTTTCCCTTGCCTGAGGAAACTATTTAGAACAATGTTTCTATGGCTGATGTCAAGGAAATTGCTGTTTTCTTCTAGGAGGTTTATGGTTTCAGGCCTCACATTTAAGTCTTTGATCCATTTTGAGTTCATTTTGGGGTATGGTGCAAGAAAGTAGAGGGCTACTAATGAAGCTATTTATTCAAGAAATAAAATATATATCTGTAACTACCAAGGGACAGACATGTTGCTAGATGCTAGGATAAAAGATATGAGTAAGACATTGAGAATCTCACAATATCAGGAACTTAAAATATTTCGTCAGGCCAGTTATATTAGCTAAAGTTTTCTCCTAGTACAGTGACTGGAACACAGTGTAGAGCCAAATTAATATTTTAAGTTAATGAATTAATCCATGAATCTCAGCCTCGAGTTAGAAATCAATATTTAGCCAAAGCGGAGGCCAAAATTGAACACTACTATTAGAGAAAGAACTGCCTGGATAAAAGATTAAATATGAAAAGCTATCCAAATGTCTTGACTATCACAATTTCATACTTAGAATAGAATAGATTTTAAAAGTTTGTATAGTTTAAGAACAATTATGCCTTAGCACTGTCAACTACAAGATTGTTCCTATGGTCGATTTATTGCACATTTGTGATATTAAACAGAGGCTAATTTTCAATGCAGGTTACTGGAAGTGCAAGGAGAAATGAGGATAACTCATCCTTCTCTAATAGTTTCTTTCTTTTCTTTATGCTCTATGTTTATTTTTTTTTCTTAAAGATTTTATTTATTGGGCGCCTGGGTGGCTCAGTGGTTAAGCCGCTGCCTTCGGCTCAGGTCATGATCTCAGGGTCCTGGGATCGAGTCCCATATCGGGCTCTCTGCTCAGCAGGGGGCCTGCTTCCCTTCCTCTCTATCTGCCTGCCTCTGTCTACTTGTGTTCTCTGTCTGTCAAATAAATAAATAAAATCTTTTTTTTTTTTTTTTTTTTTTTTTTTTAAAGATTTTATTTATTTATTTGACAGAGAGAAATCACAAGTAGGCGGAGAGGCAGGCAGAGAGAGATAGAGGAGGAAGCAGGCTCCCTGCTGAGCAGAGAGCCCGATGCGGGACTCGATCCCAGGACCCTGAGATCATGACCTGAGCCGAAGGCAGCGGCTTAACCCACTGAGCCACCCAGGCGCCCTTTATGCTCTATGTTTATAACTGAATTGATGATGATTTATCTTACATGTTATTGCATATGATTCTATAGAGGTCCCCCTCATATAATTTTGATGTGGTGGAATTTATATTCTGCCTATAATTCATCTCCATACAACGTGAAAAATTCTTTCTGTAGTACCTTACTTCATAATTCCTGGCTTAAATGAAATTAAATAACTAACAACTACAAACGGTTTTTATGTAATTTGTTTTCATGCTACAAACACTGATATAACAATTGTTCTATAAAAAAAGAATTACAATATGTTAGTCTAGTTACTCTTTATATTCTTATAAATATTTATGAGATCAGAGAGGTTATTATGTTCTTCCCAAAGTTTTCTGGCTAATACACACTGTTGACATTCATATTGGCTGTCAATATCTTTTCATATTTATTAAATTATTTGAAAATGTTTAGCAGCTTTTACATATCAAATTACTTCCACAATCCTATTAATTATTATAACATTTTTCATTTTTGTTATCAAAATACATGTACTAATCAGTTGGCTGAAAGAGTTCCAACATATTAAAGACTTAAGAAAATTTTTATTCCAAGTTCTCTCTAAAGGGTGTATCTATATTCAAAAGTGAACATGCAGAAATTAACAATAAGTCCATCAGCATGCTTTGGTTGTATTAGCACTTTGCTGAGTAGCTATTATGGTAACCTATGTAATCACAATTCATTCATCATGCACACTTTCAGGGATATCAGATAGTATGTGTAAGTAGGCATTTGGTGATTTGGTCCTCCAAAGGCTGAAGCCAAAACTAGATCATTTCAATTGAATACCAAAGCTTATGCCAAACTTCAGGTACCTCAAAATGCATTTTTTAAGATTTCCTCTTGGAATATTTACTACACAATATACAAAGGGTGAGAGAACAAAAGGACACAATTCCGGGGGTCAAAATAACATTGGGAGCTGTAGATACCTTTAGTAGTGTGACAGGCATGACCCCTTCCCATCATGGAGGCAACAATTTTGTGGGGCTATCAGCCAATAAAAAAGATAATCACAAAAATAAATTCATAATTACAAACTACGGTATGTTCCATTAGAGAAAATATAAGGTGCTTTGAGACTACATTGGGGAAAGTAATTTAAATAAAGAGTCAGGAAAAGCCTCTTTGAGAGAATTACATTTAAGCTGAGAGCTAAAGGATATGTGTGATTTAGTTTAGTGAACTTGGGGAGAAAGAGAATTCCAGACAGGCAGTAGTTTGGCTAATCTTCCTAGTGGGCTGATAGAATGCCCATCAGTGGCACTGGGAAGACTAAGTCAGGAAAAGTCGCAGAAGTTTCTGAAGAGGCCTGAGGGGTCAGATCTTACAAGGTTTGACAAGGCATGTCCACAATTTTGGATTTTATCCTAGATCTGATAGGAAGCATTTAAAGGGTTGTAAGCAGGAAATTTTCACGTTGTAAAGATTGCTCAGAATAATGAAATGAATGTTACATTATTTTAAAAATAATTCTTCATAAAAATGAACTATATCCCCCTTCTTCCATGCTATTAGAATTTTCTTGTTTTTGCAGATTGAAGAATTTACCATTCTCATTTACCAAACTGAAAGAGCTTGCAGCTTTGTGGCTTTCTGACAATCAGGTAAAAAATTTTATTACCTGATTTATTTTATTTATTAAGATAAACTATAATTGAAACTTTGACTTACTAACTTATTCCCAATAGATACCCTACACAATTATTACAAAATATAGATTATCTTCTAGAAGAGAGATTTTTGTAATGATAGCAATTGAAGTATGTATTTCATTGCTACAGAAAATTCAGTACTATAATCCCCACCATCTTTAAATACTTTGATTTGGCATCTATTTCATTCTGAGAGATCTAATACAAAAAATGATCACTTTCATACATTGTTATTTTTGATAGTACATATGTGTCCTGAGGGGACATTCTTTAATTATACCTCTGAAGGTAAAGAATAAGAAATTATTAACGCAGTCCCCACAGAGGGAATTATTATCCTGCATGTTCCTTTTTTTTTCATACTTTAATTATAATCAACTTAATTCTAAAACTTTATACAAGAAGTTTTCAGATAGTTTTTGCAAATATTGTGAGTACTTTCTGTAAAATTGATTTTATATTATTTTTATACTCAGGAAAATAGATGATAATTGAATCCATAATTGAGTCTTAATGAATAATTTTCATAAGAAAAATAACAAGTAACAGTTGAAGACATCTGATTTGCCACCAGAAAAAAAACTGGCAATAGAAAATTTTGACATAGTTTATTGGTCTTTTTTAACTTTTTTCTTATAATCCTAAATTTTGAAACAGCTATCCCCAAATATGAATGGTCAAATAAAAACAAATCATCTTGAATTTAGTTTCTTATCATTATTTCCTGAGGATAAAATCAACGTTATTGGTAAAGGAATTGTTCAGACTTCTAGGTGTTGGGCTTTTTTTGTGAAAAAATAAAATAAATCTCTACAAAATGTAAGCGCTATAATGTTTGTGCTCCTATAGTCATTATAGCACTTGCTTCCATCTGCTAAGTAAAAACATTAGGTTGTCATTCAAATTCAAATCTTATCAATGACCTATAGATTTTTTTTTAAGATTTTATTTATTTATTTGAGAGAGAGACAGGGAGAGAGAGCATGAGTGAGGAGAAGGGCAGAGAGAGAAGCAGACTCCCCGTGGAGCTGGGAGCCCGATGCAGGACTCGATCCCGGGACTCCGAGATCATGATCTGAGCCGAAGCAATTGTCCAACCAACTGAGCCACCCAGGCGTCCCGAACTATAGATTTTTCAAGGCATTAATGTATCATTATAAATAAGTCATTTCTGGATTCAATGTGAGCTATGCTAATAGAGCAGTCAATGCTAGAGTCCGGCATTGTGAAAAAACATCCACTAATTTCATGATTTATTATTCTTGTGGGAGAATGAACTGAACAGTGACTGCATCATTTAACTTTTATTTAGAACAATGATTTAATGTGTTTCTGACTCCATTTCATGAGGCAAATTGGTATCCCAAATCCCCTTTGTGCTTCACTCCTATTGATAAATGTCATGAAATAAGTGGATTTTTTGAACATAAGATATCCTCATTTCCAGTATACTTATATATGTAGTATATTAATATGTATAGTGTATAATATCAGAGTTCTAAAACACCCTTCAGATAGTATTTCTAAAATCAAATTAATAATAAAGAATGGAATCTTACTCTCCATAAGAAATATATTGTTGATATAGCAGATAAAAAACTACAGGTCTTTATTTTTACACAGACTCTGTCTTTGGTTACAAAAATCTCTCTTAAAAAAATGCTTATGTTTTAACCTATTTAAACTCATAGATAATCTTGCAAAAGCATGAATTTTATAGCAATTTTCTTTTATCTTTTTAAGGCAACAGCTTGTGAAAATGAACAAGCGTATAGAACCACACCAAAATCTTACTTAGTTGAACTAATGTAATACATCTGGGTCTCTTTAAGATTAAAAGTGACATTACCAGTGAAGATGAATAGGTTTTGTAAAAGTGTATTCTAGAGAAAAAGAAACTCTCAATATGAAGACCTTAGAATTTGAGATTATTCCTCAGCAATAGTCTTATTTTATGAAATCCTTTCTTATTTGACTACTTTTTTCCTTGTCTTTCTTTTAATTGTTCATTCAGCTCACTGAGGCCAGACTATTGACCATTATCTTCTATAAAAGTAGTATTCTTCATATTTGCTATCTTATTATTCTAATTTATGTGTTCTTTGCTTCTAGTCCAAAGCCCTTATCCCTTTACAAACTGAAGCCCATCCAGAAACAAAGCAAAGAGTATTGACTAACTACATGTTTCCCCAGCAACCTCGTGGTGATGAAGGTAAATTGTCAGTAAAAATTTCTTCTATGCTTATACAATTATGGATTAAAGGAACTAATTTTATTCTGATCTCTGGCCAGGAATCCTGGCCCATGGGCAAGGCTATAAAAATAATTACATGGCACATATAAATCATCCAGGGGTTAACCCTAAGCATGAATCTTATCTTCATAATTGGCAAGGAAGAAGTCAAACTTTCATTATTTGCCGATGACACGAAACCTATATAGAAAACTTGAAAGACTCCACCAAAAACTACTAGAAATGATAAAGAATTCACTAAAGTTGCGCAATACAAAATCAACATCAACTATATTGTTTTAAATAAGAATCCAAAAAATGTAACTCTCCCTTTTCATATCTTACATGAAAATATTGATTTCTAGGAACAACTTCCCTTGGGGGGTTGCAAGACTAGGTCATTAACTTGAGTATCCAGCTAACTGAAATGAGCTAAGAGTCAGACCTAAGGAAGGTTCAACAAACCTTTTTATTTTCTGTGTTCACCAATTTCACGAACACAATTTAAACATTCTGCCCAGTGATTGCAGGCCCCAACTCATTTCACGTTAACAGTCAACCATAAAGAGATGATTTGAAAATAATGATCATTCTTTCTCTTCCAAGTTGGGTTTCTCTAAGTGATGTCAGTAGCTCTGATAGGAATAGTTATTGCAAATCTAAACCTTTTTTAAAATCAATCTCCTATACTTTCTGATGACAAATTTCACAAAAATTTTAAAGGAAGTTTGTCCTTTACCATTTAGAACTCCAAATAGGCTCCTTAGCCCAAGCCAGAACAGGCAGCTACACGTGTTTTCTAGTCTTACAGTAATGGTAATTCTTAGAAGAGTAGATCCACTTTAATATACCCATGGATTAAATCCACCCAATCCACTTGAATGAGAGCAACTTTTTTTTTTTCATTTTATTTTATTTTATTTTATTTTATTTCTTTTCAGTGTCCAGAATCCATTGTTTATGGATCTATTTTCAGGGATAATTATGTTAAACATCTTTAGTCTTTGACTTGTAAATATAAGTGAATCATTTTGGGATACTTCAGAATATTTTATTCAAATTTTGACTTACAAAAGTAGGAAAAGGGTAGATTGTTTTCATATTTTTTTCAGTCTTCAGTAAAACTGAGTTTTTAAATTTTTACAAGAGAAGTCACCATGTCTACTTAACGCTATAAGAAAAACCTTAAGTAAGGATTGTTTTTATTCATGTAACTTTACTTATATTTTCATATTAGTATCCTAAGATTATGAAAGTATTTTTTTAAATGTAGGGAAAATTGGAAAGAGTCTCAGATTTCCTGGTAATTTCTGAGATACAGTCTCATAGATTAAATTCCTCATTTATTGCAGGGAGTAAGGTAGTCTAGTAAGGCAAGTCATGACGTTAAGGAATTAGCCTGATTTATGTTCTGTTCTGTTTTCCTTTGAGGAAAGAAGAGTGGTAATAGAAAAATTTTTTGAACTTTAAGTAAGTTACCCATTGGCTTTTCAGACAGAAGTATAATAAATGAATTTTCAGAATCCCTTGCAACAAAAAAAGGAAATACATGATAAAGTTCATCTTTCGGGAAAGAATTTAGACTAAACTAAGTACTTGTATTGCATTTTCATGTGATCTTCACAATTAATGTTGGTAAGGAAGATATTACTATCAGCCTATATTTTGATATAAAATAAAGATTTATAAGCCACTTATTTTCTTTGTTGAGACATATTTAGACTAGTTTTGAGACTGTAATTTTAAAGTTACCCTAAAAACAAGCTCCCCTTCATTATCCCCACAACCGCATACACACACCAAAAAGAAAAGCTTGCAATCACACACATTTTACTGAAAAGCCAATGTTATGTAGTATGTTTTATAAAATCCTGATAGAATTTAGTGGCTACAAATGTGGGTAAAGACTCTGTAATCACACAGACATGGAACGGAATCCTGCATTGACCCAGAGAACCTGTACAACTTTGAGCAAATCTCTTAAAGCTAGCGAGAGTTTTCTCATTAACAAACTGAGGATATATTAGTACTATCACTGGTGTGCTAGTGTGAAGATTAAAAAATAATGTTTTAAAAATGTATATTCCAACTCTCTTTTTATTATTATTATTATTATCCTTTGGAGAACCTGTTCTCCACACTAGAAAACTTCCCAATCCCAGTATATAATTTATATGTACTTAGGAAAGCTGAATTTGAATTAAGATGTAAGAAAACACGTAACAAATATCAAGGGTATTTTATTCCCTCTCTTCTCTTTCTTTCCTTCTTTTTTCCTTTATTTCCTTCTTTCTTTCTCTTTATTTTCCCCTTTTTAAAAATTTTTGTACTTGTTTGCAGTACCTATTGCCATTTTTTGCATAGTGTACTAAGCTCTATAAATAACACTTCATGTAAAAAAAGCAATAATACTTTGGAATCTAACTGTAGATTTCCAGTCAGACAGTGACAGCTTTAACCCTACACTGTGGGAAGAGCAGAGACAACAACGCATGACTGTTGCCTTTGAATTTGAAGAAAAAAAGGAAGATGACGAAAATGCTGGGAAAGTTAAGGTGAAACTTTTCATTTTGTTTCTTCTTTCCTCTCATTATTTTTGTTTATCCATTGTTATTATTAAAATAGACTTTGGGACAAATTGAGTGACCTCTGCTTAAAGGTCAGATACATCTTTGTGTCTCCTTCATTAGAGCATGATGGTAATTTGAAAAGCATTGTGTCCTTCTGAATGTCCCAATTCTGACTGAGCAAATTTGATATACCACCCCATCTTACAGAGTGACAACATGAAAGAGATTCAAGGTGAGAGAAAACCAAAACAGACGAATCTGGGTGATAGGCTTTACCTACGAACCTTATTACATTTTTGAAACAGTGAAATTGTTTTCTTTTAATCACTAAGCAAGGCACCAGGCAGACCATATGGGACCAAAATATACATTTATGGAGGAGCCAGTGGATTAATATGTTATATTGGCTTTAAAATCTCCGAAAGATTTTAGGTCTCTACGGTATCTGGGAAGAATTTATGAGTTTTCTTAAATGAGAAAACAAGTTTTAAAGGAGGCAAGTGCCTAATAGCAGGTGATACTCAATTTTTTCACCTCAAACATCTTTTTAAAAATCCTTTATTGGAAGTAATCTAAGTCAAATAAAAAAGTGGAGCTTTAAAATCCATATTTTTTTCATTATTTAAATGATATTTAAAGAGATTTTATCATCAGATCATCATATTGTCATCATGGCAACATCTTGAATCTCTAATCATTTATAGAAATATTTGTGTACCTTTTCTATCATGAATACTAACAGCTCTCATTCTGAGTGACTAATTGCCTAAGTAAATGTATGTGCATCCTATTAACAGATCTAGATTGTGTAATGTGTTTTTTCTGTCCCCTCATTCCCACATTTTCTAAACTTTTTTCTTAAACCAACACACCCTGGAACCTTATTAGATTTAGACAGTAAGGTATTGACAAGGCTTACCTCTACATCATTGTGAAAAATCCAAAATGGATTCCCAAATCAAAATGATAGTTTTGTTAATGATTTGGGTTTAAAAAAATGTTTCTGGATGCTTGGTTAATGCTATCTAATAACCAAAGAAACATTTTTTTTTAATTTGTGAATTTCTAGAAATAGCATTGCCAAACTAAAAATAAACAAAGACCCTTACAGCATTTCAGTTCTAGTTTTAAGATTTCATACGTTAAATCTAGAACCAATGGATGATGCATTCTATACTGGACCTCTGATTCATTCTTTTACCTCACTGAATGTCAAAAACTACATGCTTATTCCTAAAAATCCATATTCAAAGGCTCTAACAAGAAAATAGTACTCTGATATACTCTGGTATATGTGTCAATGAAAACATAAAATGCAAACAGTTATTTAGAAGCCCTGTTTGTGTGTTATGTGGTCAGGTGTGTTTATAATCAGAGTAGGCTCATTATACTTTAGATTGAATTTTCTTTGTACTTATTTATATTTGGTTTATTTATATTTTGGTGAAACAATATTTGTTTCAAAAACCTCAAACACTTGGTTTTAACTAATTTGAATATTTCCAATGCCATTGGCTATTGGACAAATTAGAACACAAACAAACTTCTAAATAAATCATCATGGAAGCATGATGAATGGAATATACAGAAATCTTACACCAAATCAATCACACTTTTCTGGTTCATTACATATACATTAAATTTAACACCATTTTACCTTTTATTTATATAAAATTAAGAGAGGAACCACTGACCTATGCCATCAGCTTCCAAATGGACTAGAGTATAATGCCCTACTTATAGAGCGTATAGTGTAGTGTGAATGCTGCATTGTGTGAAAAAATTGTGACCCGTTAGCTTCATATGATATTGGTACTGTTTTATTACAGAGAGTTCGAACTAATTTTTTGATGGTTGTTTTAAATGCATTACCCAGAGTGAAAAAAAATATCAAGAGTAGAAAAATGATAAAGTGAAAGTATTGCTACAGTGCTCCTCTTTCTCCCAGAAAATGGAGATTCCTTCTCCCACAGGATCACCCCTGCCAAGCCCCCTGGGAAAGGGGCCAGCGTGGGATTACTCTCCAACCTGCCAGACTGTCTGGCGATTGCTGCACACCATGGGCCAGGTGTGATCAGCAGATCCAAGATATGCCCGTCCCCCAGAATGACCCACAGCTGGCATGGGGTTGTATAAGTGGCCTCCAGCAGGAAAGGAGCATGTGTACTCCATTGCCAGTTGCAGCACAATCCACCACTCTTCCCTCTCTAAGTGGCAGACAGGTAGGCCTAGGTGTTTGGGGTAGGAGAATCCCCCATGTAGAGGCAACCTTGGAACAGTGGTTTTATGGGGTATGTTCTGCATGATTTGGGGTAAGAAATGTTGATCCTATAGGAACCATCCAATTGCCAATGTTTGACCTCAGTTTAAGTTTTTGTTCCTTGACATTGGCAATGGGGTGGGAAGACCAAGTGAGAGGGGAGGGAACATCAATAATGAGGTGCCTAATGGTGGGATATATGGCATGATTTTTTTATTTGGGTGCTTCAGTTTTATTTATGTTTTTATTTTTAAAGATTTCTTTTTCTTTAAAGTGTGGGAATACCAATAGTTGGGCAGAATGTTGATGACACTATTGATAAAATCTAAATTGCCCCCACACCACGCACACATTTTTGTATTATCAATTCAGAGGGAGATTAAGTAACTAAAACCTGATTCTTAAAATAGCATGAGCTTTGAATTGAAATTTGCTTTGAGTGGACTTTGAGCACAAAGATGGACATTGTTGAAAAGCATCAATTTCCCTCCAATTTGAAGGCACAGATTATGACAATTCCTGTAAGAGAAGATTGGTTTGGGAGTTGTGGCAAATAGGGCTTCCTTATCTCAGTGGGTTGGGTGTTTAAAATTCAATGAAAAAAAAAAATGTCTTCATGGGATGAGAAAGGACACTACATTTTTGGTAAGCTTTACCATCCACATGCAATGGACTAGAGTCTTACTCTGTGTCTTATATTATTTCTGCAATATAAGGCCAACTGAGAATCCTAACTAAAACTCCTATAGGCTTCCTTTCTATGTAAAATGTTCTGATTAATTCCCAGAATAAGATCCCTAATGATCAGTCATCAAAGCATCAACTATTACTTCTCTTACTGGAATTTATAGTCAAACCAAATAAGAATTTAATCATTATATAAGAAAACCACAGTTCTTTGAGAATTCAAGATACCATGTCTAAATGCCCTAGCTATTAACACAAATTCTTCTATTGCTAAACTTTTGGGAGTCTCCAACATCTTGCAGCTGCTATTTGCATTTACTGCACTTTTTTTTTTTTTAAAGATCTGAGATATATAGAATGTTGTAAAACATTTCTATTTTTCTAAAATTAAAATGAAGTAACATTGCAATGAAAATCTTGCATTTTAATAAAATGTATATGTAAAATGAACAAATACTTTATGGTGAGTGATATATGCAACATTTTCATAAGAACAATTGACAGTTTTTTCCCACCTATTTATACCATAAATGAATTTACATTATTTCTCCATCCCATATTAGAATGAGAGAATATTTCTAGTCTATGTATTTAGAAATATAAAGAAACTACTTTTATTTGGGCATGACTGAAGTATTAATAATATTGTATTATGATCATTTTTTTTATTTCTGAAGCATTGCATAAGAGTTAAAAAGTAGGAAGACATAGGCAAAACAATCTGTAAAAGGGTATAAAATGTGCTTTTACAGAGCTTACAAACATAACAATTCTAAAATATTATAGTTTCTTTTAAGAAGAAATTATAAAATAACTGCTTAAAAATTTGAAATATCTTGTTATTTAACTCAATAAAATTTATATTTTAGAGTTACACAACACTTTTTTTCTACAAGATTATACAAATATGTGCTTTACTTATATCAGAGAATAGCCTTGAGCCGAGTAACACAACATAAGCTTTGGAGTCAAAGACCTGAGTTGTATGACTTTGGGCAAGGAACTTACAGTGCCTGAGCCCTATTCAGTGCCTGAGCCCATATTTTCCCAGGGGAAAAGGAACAGCTGCTACAATGGATTATAAAATTTAAACTATATTTAATTATAATTAATTATAAATATTTAATGAATGTTAATAATTATAATTATTTATAGTTTATTTATATTCAAATCTATGGTAAACAATAAACAATAAAATAAGAATTATTTATTATATAAATAACTATTAATAATTTAAATATCTTTATAAAACATTTTGCATGTGCCTGGCAGATGGCAGATACTGACTAAATGATAGTTGTTGCTATACGCAATCTGGAAAAAGTCCAAACTGTTACAGGTAGTATGGAGTTTTATATGTGTATATATATATGTGTGTGTATATATATATATACACATTCATATATATATGTTATATATAGTAAAATATAAACTGCCAAGAAAATTCAGATTTTAAAAATACCTAAGTAGAATCTGATTTTAGAAAATAGTATCTAATCTCTGTATAGAATTTATACATTTCCAAGATTTTCATAGTTATTATCTCATTTTAGTTCTAGATTAACTAAAGATATTATCATTCCCATTTTACACGAACAGAAACTGGACAGAAAAATTAGTGGTTGACAGCTTCTCGGGGGTAAATCTGTGGCTTAGATTTAGGTTTCCTGACTCCACGTCCAGCAAGTTCTGTTGGTAGACTAGTAAATGGGAAGCAAGGAGCTTGTTGTCTAGGTGGAAAAAAATCCAAGTTTTATAGGACCTGAAACTCCCACAGTTCAGAGAAGGGCTTCTTTAAGGAAAAGAATATGAAATAATCATGTAAATAAAAAAGTAGGACCCCTCACAAGACTATGGAAAAAGCATACACAGGTGATAGGCTCTAAAGCTTAAGCTTCATTAGCCTGACAAATCTGCTTCTGTTTCTAAATTTAAATATTTTTCATAGATAAAGTACCCAAACATATTCTGATGATGTGACTAAAATATTATATTAACATGCTTATAAAATAACCAGAAAATATTGGCACTATGACCATTAGTATATAGTCATCTCACTGTGTCAGATGAGACATAGCATCTACAAAAAATAAATTACATTATTCACTTTAGAAGTGTAATTTTAGCAATGAGTATTTTTTAAGGTACATAAAATTTTAATCTATTGTCTTACATGAAAATTACTTTTCATTCATATACCATTGGTCATTAAAAATTAAAAGATGTTCTTAATTGGCATTATAGCCATACCACTCCACAATCTATATTTTTTTAAATGTAGTTTTTTGACCTTTAGGCCTTTGCTATCAAGTACTTTTAAATGAGTTCAACAATGTAATTTAAAATTAGACTTAATCTGTGATTAACATTTCTAATACCAACTTAAACAGCAGATCCAAGAATGCATGCATCCCAATGGACTTTGTCTAGCATGGATATCATTCTTTTTATGTTTATTTAAGAATGCTTTACAAATTAAGTACCCTGAGCTATATTTATATTACATTTTAACAACTTACACTTTTTTTCTGAGAACTCTAACTTTTTCTTGGGTTATATTTTTAAACGGTAGCTTTATTTCTATATATTATTAATTTCATTCTTATTTGTTTGGAAGTGTAAAAGACTACAACAGTACTTATACTAGTAAAATTATCTGGGTTTTCCTCAACTTTCCAAAAACTATTGGAAAAAGAATTTTTTATGTATTATACTGAAAGGAATGTTAGAAGTCATCATGTGGAGTCCAATTTCAGTATTTGATATGGAAAATGAGCCACAAGGAAGAATAAATATAACAAAGTTGGTGGATTTGTTAAAACTGCAGATGAGCAAAAGTGTTTGAATTCATATTTATAATCCTCAGATCTATTCCACCATCATAGTTTCTTACATCCCATGAATTACATGGGTGTGGGTGGGTGGTATGTGTATGCCCGCCCCACTTTCTCCTTTCCTCTCATTCCCCTCCATCCTTCTTCAGATTTGCTTTCTTCTCCCTTCCTCTCAACCTACCCCCCGACACACTTTCCACAGAAACATAGTCACCACAATCACATAAACCATTCCATTTTGTAAAGTTGGTTCTACTCAGATGCAAAAAGATATGACAGTTGGAATAAGCCGGGACAAATAAATCTGCTCCTTGTTTTCCTTCCCACTCTTTTTTACTCGCCATGGATACTTTATTTATTCCAATTTAAGGAAATTTTAAATATTCTGATAATGGGATTTTCTATTGGAAATGTCTCATATTTTCTCTTTCTGAATTAAATGTGAAGAATAATCGTTAATATATATGTTCCCTAAAGTCAGCTTGACACAACAAAAATGAATTCAAGACTAGAAATAAATAACTGGGTAATATAAACCAAAATTTACATGTTTATCTAGAATATCTTAGAAAATCTCCTCAATTTTTAATTTTCCTCTTATTTTAAGACATTACCCACAAAGCATGTTACTTTATTAGGGTAAAAGCTAAATGTAAAAGTCACCCTGAAGCCTATTCTTTTTAGGTATTTACAAGACTTAGCTGCCTGACCTTTTGGTATAACATGCTAATTAACACAGAGCTAATGAACATTTGGTAGCAGATACTGTCAATTCCCCATTTTTTAATCCGTGATAAACTCTTCTTGTAAATCTTTTGGGGTCTTCTCTTATCATCTATGTTGATATTCCAAAGACAGCTTTAACATGAAAATAACTACTAATAAATAATTAAGATAGGGAAGGAACAGCTTCTAAAGTGTAAAAACACCTAATAGAACACTGAAAATCTTTGGATTACCAGTTACTTATGTATCTGACCTACTGCTGTTGCAACCAGCTGCAGGGTAGGTCTAACGATAGAATACAACCCCAAAATTGTTTTTAATCTAGAAGGTGGCAGGGTGGGAAGAGGCCCCATGAGGGCAAAATTGCAAAGAACACTATGTGCTCTGCTCTACATTTTCTCAGCCAGCTCAACACTCACTATATTGCATTTGGTTTTACTACTGCACATAAAATGGAATAGTTTTATGAACATGTTTGCCGAAGGTATTTTTATGTTAAATTTCTTTTTATAAACTTCTAGGTTGAAATAAACCTAAAACGATATCCAACTCCTTACCCAGAGGATTTAAAGAATATGGTAAAATCTGTACAAAATCTGGTGGGTAAGCCAAGCCATGGAGTGCGTGTTGAGAATTCAAATCCAACTGCTAACACGGAGCAAACTGTGAAAGAAAAATATGAACACAAGTGGCCTGTAGCCCCAAAGGAGATAACAGTGGAGGTATTTCAAGGTTATTGGTAATTGCCAGTGTGGTTTGGATTTTTTGGAATTACTAAATTATATGGTTTTTTTTAACTGATTAGATCTTCTCTGATAAGTACATTTATTCCCCTGAAATACAAATGAGTCTCTCTACTTTTTCAAACTATGAGGGTTGCATTTAATCAATTACAGATAAATGACACCCTCATGGTCTGAAATTATTAATACAGCTCCAAAAGTTCCAATACACACAGAAGGAATAACTTGCTCACTCAGCTAGGCCTTGCCAGTAAGTGCATTATATCATTTTCACTATACTCTTTTGGCTACCCCAAACTTTTATTGTATGAGTCATTAGAAAAAACTAAATGAAGATTTTTTTTTTTTACTCTGCAAATCTCAGTAAAATTCTCGATCAGATTTAGAGCCATTTTTTGTTTGTTTCTGTGTTTAGATGAAAACCTTTATAAGAAACACTACTGTAAACATGACAAAGAGGAGATAAGTTTGAAATTTAGCTTTTCTGGATCTAGCCTTGTGAAACTTAATTCCTATATTTTAGAATAAACTAGATGTTCATCCTTACCCATTTGTGTGGTCTGAAAAGAATTCAACTACATTTATGCCACCTCTGTACTATCTCATCCACTCTTCAGCTAATTTGGTTATCACCTTTTTATCTTCATTAGAGACATACCTGATATGAGTACATCTAGAAGTAACTATATCTACTTCTCAAAAATCTAAGTTCGTGAAACTCTTTTACAAATCTGCATTTCACAGCGTCAATTTGTTGCACTGATTAAACACCAACTGTATATTTAGCACTGTGCTAAACACTGTGAGAGAGAGAAAAGAAATATAAAATGTGCACACAGTCCCCAACTAATTTAGAGCCTTGCCAAGTAAAATTACCACAGATGCAGTGATTAGAGAACACAGTATCTGAACTACGATCGCGTGATTAGTTGTGGGATGGAGCGTATAATAGTACTTTAAGAAATTGGAAAGAGACCTGATCACTGCCACTCAATTAAAAAGTTGTGTGAAACAGTTTAAGGTTGCAGTGCATATTGAAAATGGGGTGCTTCTTTTAAAGTCGAAAGAGAGGAAGTCATTCCAGACAAAGGGAAAAAAGATTGAGCAAAAGTAAGCACGGTGCGAATACCTGCCAGTGGAGGGATCAGCCTGCCCCAGAAAAGAAGATTACAGCTTGGTATCCAGGGAGGAAAACTTCGGTAAATACTCATTTCCCTACTTTTAGTGGGGTTTTTTGCAAAATAAGCAAATGACATGAATGAAATCAATATTATTGTATTATTGTACTCTTTCCTTTTAAAATATCAGAGATAGGCGATAGAAGAGAAACAGACTTTTCTTTTATCTCTAAGATACTGCAATAATATAAAAAGGAACAAAGCCGACATTTAGGAGGTACACACTAACTACAACTACACTTCATATTTAAACCTCATGCAATCACAGTTTAACATTAAAATGATTGTGAGGTCATGCTTAACCCATAAACTGAGTGATTTTACTTTAAATAAGAAGATTCTAAAATTGCTTAATACAGGGTTAGGATAGGTGAAGCAAGGAAAAGATGGTTTTGGCCATAAATTTAGTGATAACCCTACTGAGAAAATAAATCTTAAAATTATTCCAAAAGCATTTAAAACTTGAAAAATCCAAAATTAAATTTAATGTTTCTTCCCCAAATTTGCTTCTGCTCCTATATGCCCAGTCCTGATCTCTGCTAACTAACACCATTATTTGTTAGCTTACTCGAGTTAGAAATTGAAAGGTATTTGATTTCTTTTTCCTTCTTTCTCTCTACTCACTGCCTCTCCAGTCACCTAAATCTATGTATTTTCATCTAAGTGTATCTCCTCAACCTCCTCAGGCCCTCAATTCTGTTCTGCATTATTATAAAAACTGTCAACTTCTTGGCTCACGTTGTCCCCAGCCCCCTCATTACTTTGTCAATAAACTGGTTTTTTTAAAGATGGTGTTTATTTAAGAGTGAGAGAGAGCACAAGCAGGGGGAAGAACAAAGAGACAGGGACAGGCAGACTCTCTGCTGAGCAGAGAGCCCAATAAGGGACTCAATTTCTGGACCCTGAGATCATGACCTGAGCCAAAGGCAGATGCTTAACTGATTGAGCTACCTAGGTACCCCAGAGAATACGAATTTTTAATTCAGTCCAGTTCAGTTAACATTCCCTAATAATGATCTTTTTAAGACCCAAATCTAATTTTCCCTTCTTAAAAACACTTGTTTCCTATCTAATTGAAACTCAGTCTTAAGCTTTATAGTGATTTACCCCAACTTTTCTTAGTTTTCTTCTTCTCCTGGCCTTTTCTCTTAAATAGAAATTTCACTGGTAATTTCAATACTTTTTCTAAAATTGAGATTCTAGATCTTCTTTCCCCAGCTTTTACCCATCCTAGAACAAAGTGAAACTGTTGCTTTTTTATCATCCTCCCTTTTTGAATTGCTCACCCAGATAAAGGGGCCACACTCCATATTTTCAACTTCCACATAAAATAAACATAGATAGCCAAGTGTCCAGCTGATCAGTGTATATGAAGCATTTTATTGTATGTTTTGCACTTGCATGACATTTTAAAGTAATTATTTAGTTCATACTGTCAAGAATGTGGAAGAAAATATCACACATTGCATGATACATTTATCCATATGGTTAAATATGGAAAACCAAGGAAAAAAGAATAAGGTGAGTAGAACCAGAAGCAGAAAATGATAAGAATAAACAAGGTAAATAGATTATAAATGCAGCAGAGAAAAGGAAAAGGAAAAGTAAATCAACATTTCTTGATGTCTTTCTATTTGTCAACCCTATGCGAAGAGTTTTACTATGTGTTATGCTAGACAAAGAAAACAGTGGGGAGGGGCATATGAATAAGCAGGACAAGGAGGTATGAAGGTTGTCTTCTACCTCCATATTCCTTTATATAAGTTTTATGAAGCTTACATTTGCTTTTCCCAGTGTCTTAGTCCATTCAGGTTGCTATAAAAGAATACCATAGACTACATGGTTTATAAAGAAAAACATTTATTTATCATAGTTCTGGAGGCTAAGAAGTCCAAGATCAAAGTCCTAACAGATTCAGCATCTAGTAAAGACCTACTTCCTGATTTATAGATGACCGTCTTCTCTCTCTGACCTCATACAGTTTTGAAAGGAGATAGGGAGCTTTCTAGGGTCTCTTATAATAGCACTAATTTCACTCATGACCTAATCACCTCCCAAATGTCCCACTTCTAAATATCATCATATAGGTTTCAACTTATGAATTTTGAGGGGACACAACCATTCAGTCTTTAGCACCCAGCTTTTTATAGGACTAGCACTTCTGCATCTTTCCAAATTTGAGTTTAAAGATGACCTCAACAGTAAGGTCTTCCCTGAGCACCATGGTCAGTAGAACCTCTGATTCCTCTATCACATCATCCTGTTAATTCGTGTTAAAGATAATGAAAGCATTTATGATTATGTTGTTTATTAACTTCAGACTGAGTTTCATGAGGGCAAGAACCAGGTATGTCTTGTCTATCATTGTCTTTCTGGTGTGTAACACAGTGCCTAGTACAGAGTCAGACACAATAAATATTTGCTGAGTACATGAACAACTGATAGAGTCTAGTGTTGTAATACTGATAACGTGTCTCTTTGTCACATTAGAAGTTAATTGAGGGAAGAACAATTTCTCTTAAGTTTTTGTCAAATTAATCATTATTGAGTGTTGAATGCCATACCTGGTTATATTTTATCACCTATATGTTGAATAGCATGTATTTTAAAAACAACAATTTACCATATTAATACATTAATACAATATTATGAGTAAAGGCAAAACATCATGATGAAGAATATTAGGAGAGTGAGGAAAGCAAGGAAAGAGGAAGGAAGGAAGGAAGGAAGGAAGGAAGGAAGGAAGGAGAATGGTATGGTAAATAAATTATGACTTAAAATAAGTAAAGGCTAGGGGTTCTAAAAATCTTGGTATACAAATACTTAGTGTCTTAGTAATTTTGTTGCAAGGACCATGGACCAAAAAAGTACCAAACAGCTCCATTCGTTAAGTATTAGGTTTGAGCAACTTCATACATATTTATGCCCTGTCCAGTGGTCATTTGAAAAATAATGCACATAAATTTAAAGGGAAAATAGTAGTTTTATTTCATGTTTAAATAACAAAACTGATTAATGAAATTTGTGCACCTGTGGGACACCACTTATCTTCTCAAACCTTGAATCATATCAGGTACTACAATTCTGTTTCACATTGATTTTCAAATAGCACTTGATTTTTGATCACAGCAACACAAAAACCCAACTTCACAAAGATTGTCATCAAAAGGAAAGTGCATTCTAATACTGAAACTGAGAGCCACCAATTCATATAGTGTCTGACTGATTTCAAGTATTGTTTTGTTTCCCTCAAATTTTTAAAACAACTCATGTACCCCTGTGCATTAATAACAGCATCACAGGTACCTTGGAGCACAGTTTGGGAACAAGAGGAAGTGCATTCAAGTCTAGCAGACATTAATTCAAATCTTGAGTCTACGTTTTAACCAATTTTGTGACCTTGACAAGTCGTTGAAAACTGTCTGAGCTTTGCTTTGTGTATCTTTAAAAATGCAGGTAACAATAACATTTAGAGTTTTGTAGAGATGAAAACAAGTATTTTTACATAGCTGCAAGCACAGTTCTTGGCAAAGAACTTCCCTTCCACAAGAGAATGATGTGCTAATCCTGCCCATCTGCCTTTAACCCTTTTATGAGCCATTATTCTGCATTACAGAAAACTTCTCCCCGGTTACTTATTTACTATGTCCACCGTGTTCATAAAGGTTCTGGACTTTTTCCTTTGTTAGGAGACTCTGCCCAATTTCTTTCTATAGAGGAAACACATCTATTTCCTGGTAATAATGAGTAGTCAATTACCTTTAATTGGGTAAATGTCCTTAAATGCTTTTATTTTTTTTTAAGATATTATTTATTTATTTGACAGAGAGAGATCACAAGTAGGCAGAGAGGCAGGCAGAGAGAGAGGGGAGAAAGCAGGCTCCCTGCCGAGCAGAAAGCCGGATGCAGGGCTCGATCCCAGGACCCTGGGATCATGACCTGAGCCAAAGGCAGAGGCTTTAACCCACTGAGCCACCCAAGCGCCCCCTTAAATGCTTTTATTAATACCAGACCCGGACTCTTGAAAGCTCAGTCATAAGTTTTGTTCCCCCCCTCACTTCTACCTTAGGCTCCTTTCCCTACAGCAGTGACAGCTGCGATTTAGTTTGAACACACAAGGTCAATGGGTTAAAGAAAAAAGAGATCATACCTTTTCTTTCCCCCCTCTTCTGTCTCCTTACCAGAAGCAAATATGGTTCAATGTGCTTAAAATGGGACCTCATTATATTTGATTCCTGACCAATAACGTCCACTGCCTTCACCATAGAAGTAGCCCCAAAAGCTTCACCCACTTTTCCGACATGAATTTAACTCCTCCAGTCTCTATAAAAGAATTTATAGAGATGAAATCAACAACTCATTTCCTTCTTTGGACAGTTAACTTGTCTGTTCTGTGAAGTCCAATTAGGAAAGGTGAGCTTTTCTTAGGGTAGACAATATAGCATACATAGTATCACACAGAAGACCTTCCACTAGAACAAATCTCAGTTAAAATATTGGCTCTACCGCTCACTGAGTTTGGGACTTGGAATTATGACTTTACTTCTCTGAGCCTGCAATTCCTTAACTGTAAGACAAAGATGATGATAATGAATAACTTAAAAATGATAAATAACAGTAAAGAACTAGGTTAGCAATTAAGTAATTAACAGAGATGATACAGATTAAGTGTTGAACATAGTAGAGCAGTAGCAGATATGTTATAGATTCTCCATAACTAATGGCATCATCATCTTCAACATCAGCATCATCATTATTATCATTTTGCTCATGAAGATAAGTGTCTAACTGGGTAAGTGAGAATCCACTGTTCTTGCTTCAGTAGTGTTACTCCTCCTACGTGGAGGGCTACAGAACTCTGGAGAACAGGTGCAAACTCATGATTAGCTGATATCATCGTCTCTTCCTAGTCACTAGAGTCACTCTTTTTGATTCAAAGTAGAAATTCTTTAGCAGAGCAAGAGACTTGGATCCGAGTTAGATCACAGCTACCACGACAAGCTCCAGCCACAGTCTTGGGAAACAAATTTAAAAAATTGATCCATACATACAAGATAACTTGGAAACTGAATGTATAAATCATGAGGAAAACAAAGTAATGAAACCTTTAATTTACATTTCTATGCTTGTACAGCTCTTTTAGTTCTTTTGTTGACTGAAACAAAATTCTTGCCCTTCAGTATCAGGTATCATAAAAATATTTCCTTTTTAAAGTATTATTTCAACAAATAAGTTATATTTAGATTCATAGACTTAATACTAGACAGAAAATAGCACTAATTCCATCTATTACCTTCATCTATTACCTTCATTTTACTGACTAATTGAATACGGTACAAAGAGGTACACTGACTTACCCAAGATAACCTGATTAATAAATGATAAAACAGGAATGGAATAGAAATATGCCACCTTGTAATTGAATATTTTTTTATAAACCTTAATATATTTTATGACTTTTCTCAAACTTGTGTCTGCTTCTACTTATAAATTTCTACAAAGATGTGTAAAGGCATTTACCCTCTATTCTGTCACCTTAAAACTTTATCATAATACCTTGAAATACTTTTCAAAATCCATGAAAACAGATCTCCCTCTTCATCTCTGGAATTTCCGTCAATCCCTCTGTCTTTCCTACCTCTCTTCAAATCTGGAATGGGATTTTAAATGTCTGTAATGTGCTCACAGTGGAGCTCACTAGAAGACAGCTCAATATAAGGGAAGGTTATTGGACAGAAACCTGAGAATTGAAGCCTCTATGCTGGATCTGGTCTAATTATCTCTATAACCCTGACCTTGCTGAGTCTCACTTGTAGGAAATGAAAGGTTCGACTAGAAATATTTTTTTAAAATAATTAACAAGTATCAGATATATATAACCAGGCTTTTCACAGGCAAATATTCTTATACAAACCTAACCAAAACCAAACCAAAAAATTGAACTTAAGCCAGGAATTAAAGAAATGGCTATTTGTAATACCCAAAGACGTGACCCTGTCACTCATTATGTGGGACATTAAAATATATAATAAGATTTTCTGTTTGTAATTAATTAGTTAGAAGGTAGAACACATTTCATTACTATATTTTTGTGCTCAAGTATATTCTTTCATTGATTTAATAAAATATTTCTAAATATGTTGCCTTAATGTTTTGAACTAACAAGTACTAATTAATAAGAAAACTAGAAAATACTGAAAGTTAGTTTTTTGAATTCAAATTAACCTGAGTTTAAGTAAAAAAGACATAAAGATAATTGCCATGCATAAATTTATACCACTACCTCCCCATGGGCATAGACAAGACATTTTTATAGGCATAAGAAAGTGGGAATTTGGTATTTTACCTCAGTGCTCTCTCACTATCTGGTTAACTGGAAATAATCATTTTGATTATAGAAGTTTAAAATTCATGGGCTTTTTTAACATGTTCATTTGTCTTTATAAAGTTACATTCTTGTACCTGTGTTGCTCATTACACTCAATGAATGGATTTAGATGAAGATTTAGCAAGCTAGATTAATCACGAGACAACTAGAAACCTTAGGAGGAAGTCATCATAGAACTAAAGAAATGGAGGATAAGATCACTTGGGAAACAGAAGTTAAGAGGGGGCTGGCAATAAAAGTGGGATTTAAAGGACCCAATTGTTCATGAGGACAGCTGAGGATAAAAAGAAATTTAGTTGGTCCATGATGGACTTTCCTCTTAAAACTTTTAATGGAGCTGCCCCCTTAGATTCTTACATTTATAAATATAACATGTATATGCATGTATGTATCATATACTCACATACCGCTTATCATAATTCGGTCCTGTGTTAATACAGATGTATCTCATCTCCCCAGTTAGATGGTAAGTCTCCGAGGGACATGGGTGACATTTTGTCTTTCTTTGGAAACTCTACAGTTCTTTGCACAGTGCCAGGCATATAAAAAGGCATTCAAAATATGTCTGATGAACAAATGGACTCATTTAAATTAGAAAAACAAAACATTTTAGTACTTACCTCAGAGAAACATGTGACTCACTTCTCCCAGCGCTCCACAGTGACCTATAGTCTAGAGCCCCGTCTTTAAATCTGAGCCAAATAAAGATACTGCCATCTTGGTTAACCAATGTTTAAATGTTTACTTTCCTTGTCCTATATTATTATATCTCTCAGGATTCTTTTGTTCATCCAGCTAATGAAATGAGGATTGGGGAACTTCACCCTTCATTAGCTGAGACCCCTCTGTACCCACCCAAACTTGTTCTGCTAGGGAAGGACAAAAAAGGTAACATTGCGAACCTGATGTGGAAAATGTACCACAAATGCATGTGCATGATTAATCTCCAGTCGTAACTTATGATTCATCATAGTCTATAGAAATATTTTACAAATATATATTCCTAACATTGTTATACTATGTTTCTCATACTTGCTTTTCTGTGTTCATTATTGTCAATGTTCATAGCATTATAACATTTTCCCCTTTACATTTCAGAATCAACTGATGAGTCTGAAGTTGACAAAACTCACTGTCTGAATAACAGTGTTTCCTCAGGCACTTACTCAGACTACTCGCCTTCCCAGGCTTCCTCAGGATCCTCTAACACGCGGGTTAAAGTGGGGTCCTTGCAGACAACAGCTAAAGATGCAGTACATAATTCTTTATGGGGTAACAGGTGTGTTTAGAATTCCCTTTTTTCTGTTCCCAAGCGCTTACTTTCAACAACTTTTTTTTAAAAAATGGGATCTTAATTTTTGAATTATATTCAGCACATGAATGGTGTAGAAGACAGATGGATGGGTCAGGTAAGCAAACACAGTCCCCCCGGGATTTCCAGGAGACAATGGATCCATTTTATACAGCAAAACCTTTGTTTAAGGGAGAGTTGGTAAGAGATTATCAGGTTGAGATAAAAAAAAAAAAACAGAATTTTAAAAATCAGAAACCAAAAATCCTGTTTGCCCAATACTTATTTATGACACACGTGGGCATCTCACTATCCCAAATGGATTAAACTAAGATGCATGGAAAGCAGTTGTGTGCCTAGTACAAAGTAAATATTCGGTAAAATTTTCATTGTTATCATCATCATCATTGTCATCATCATCATCATTGTTTTTTTACCACATGGAAAAGTTAGGTTCTTTCCAAAATGGTTCCTACCTTATTTTACTTCCATTTTACAGATAAAAATCAAAAACCAAAGAGCACAATAAAGCGAACCAATAAGGTAGTAATTACCCAGTTCTTATTCTCTTGTTTTTTACCTTGTTGCTATGTTTTACAGTACAGGCAACAAATACAAATCATCATATGATAAAGGTAGTCAATGATTATCACTCATATTTTATTGATAATATCAGTACTGTTAGCAATATGTTCTTTGGTAACTAATGGATAACTATTTCTCCCTATCAGTGCCCATCATAAAAATCTCAACTCTTTCACTTTGTAAGTTCATTATTTGTGATAGAAGCTGAGATTAATGAGGTGCTTTGGAAGGTTCTTTCTAAATGTACTAGTTTTTAATTAGCAAGAGCACTTAAAAGTCTTTCTCTCACTGATAAAAAATATATATATAATTTAATGTTATTAGTGTGCAAACAGTTTAGAATAAGCCTAGAAAAATGAGCATCTTCTAGAAACACTGTGCTCACTGGTGTAAACAAACCAATGGCCAAAAGTCATGATATAATTTATATTCTAGGAAAACATGTTCCCTAAACAATGAATTCAGTGTTTTCAATACCTGGCCTTCAAATAAATGTAGCCTGAAGACAGTTTGGGTTCAGGGGCTATATCAAATATTTATAGGAAAGGTACTCTTGACCAGTAATAGTTTGGAAAAGTACTGAATCAGAAATTGCAGGAATGAGGACCAAGAATTGGGCGATTCTAATTATCAAACAAGTGTTAGGACCATTACTGAAGACCTATCTATTTCTTTCATTCATTTAATCATCCCACAAATATGTATTTTAATAGCTACTATGTGCCAGGCACTATGCTAGGCCTGAAGAGAAAATAAATAAATAAATAAATCTCTGCCCTCAGGAGGGCAGAGGACACACAATACACAATAAATAAAATAGGTAAGTAAATGATATACTATGTTATAAGGTAATGATTACAAGGGGAAAATAAAAATTAGAGCAAGGTAAAGGGATGGATTTGGGGGGGGGGGAATGAAATAACAGTGCACCTTAATTGTAAATGAGGTATGGATGAATGACCCGTTAAACATCCGATAAAGGATTGTGGCACTCTGGGCTGCTTGTTCTCTTTCTGGCAAAGACTCAGCTCTTCCTCGTTTTCATATTTCTTCTTCCCACTGTCTTTACAGGATTGCACAATCTTTCCCACAGCCTCTTGACTCAAAGCCATTGCTCACCCAGCGGGAGGCTGTTCCCCCAGGGAATCTACCACAGCGTCCGGACCGGCTGCCAATGAGCGACGCCTTCACTGACAACTGGACTGACGGTTCACATTATGATAACACAGGGTTTGTTGCAGAGGAGACCACAGGCGAGAATGCCAACAACAATCCTCTCTTAAGTTCGAAATCTAGAAGCACATCTTCTCACGGACGCAGGCCTTTGATTAGGCAGGATAGGATTGTTGGTGTTCCCCTGGAACTTGAGCAGTCTACACACAGACACACGCCAGAAACAGAAGTGCCTCCTTCCAATCCTTGGCAGAATTGGACCAGAACCCCTAGTCCTTTTGAAGACAGGACCGCTTTCCCTTCCAAATTAGAGACAACCCCCACCACCAGCCCATTGCCTGAAAGGAAAGAGCATATAAAAGAATCTGCTGAAATACCTAGTCCTTTTTCTCCAGGAGTACCATGGGAGTATCACGATTCCAATCCCAACAGGAGTCTTAGCAATGTCTTTTCTCAGATCCACTGCCGCCCAGAATCATCTAAAGGTGTTATTTCCATTAGTAAAAGCACAGAGAGGCTTTCCCCACTCATGAAAGATATCAAGTCCAATAAATTCAAAAAGTCACAGAGTATCGATGAGATTGACATTGGTACATACAAGGTGTATAATATACCATTAGAAAACTATGCCACTGGGAGTGATCACTTAGGAAGTCATGAACGGCCAGATAAAATGTTGGGACCAGAGCATGGTATGTCCAGTATGTCTCGAAGCCAGTCAGTGCCGATGCTGGATGATGAGATGCTCACTTATGGAAGTAGTAAAGGGCCACAGCAACAAAAAGCGTCCATGACCAAAAAAGTCTATCAGTTTGACCAAAGCTTCAATCCCCAAGGAGCAGTGGAAGTTAAAGCCGAAAAGAGGATACCGCCCCCCTTTCAACACAATTCCGAGTATGTGCAACAGCCCGGCAAAAACATCGCCAAGGATTTGGTTAGTCCTAGAGCTTACAGAGGATACCCACCCATGGAGCAAATGTTTTCATTTTCTCAGCCATCGGTGAATGAGGATGCTGTGGTGAATGCCCAGTTCGCAAGCCAAGGTGCCAGGGCAGGCTTCCTGAGAAGAGCCGACTCCCTGGCGAGCTCCACAGAAATGGCCATGTTTAGAAGGGTCAGTGAACCTCATGAGCTGCCTCCGAGCGATAGGTACGGCAGACCTCCATATAGGGGCGGTCTGGATCGCCAAAGCAGCGTTTCAGTGACTGAGTCCCAGTTCCTGAAAAGGAATGGCAGGTATGAAGATGAACACCCTTCATATCAAGAAGTGAAAGCTCAGGCGGGAAGTTTTCCAGTTAAAAACCTTACCCAGAGGAGGCCATTGTCTGCAAGAAGCTACAGTACAGAGAGTTACGGTGCCTCCCAGACCAGGCCAGTTTCAGCTAGGCCTACTATGGCAGCTCTTTTGGAAAAAATACCATCTGACTATAACTTGGGTAACTATGGTGACAAGCCATCAGATAACAGTGATATAAAGACGAGGCCCACTCCTGTGAAGGGAGAGGAGAGCTGTGGTAAAATGCCTGCAGACTGGAGACAACAGCTGCTTAGACATATAGAAGCTAGAAGGTTAGACAGGGTATGTCTGGCATTTCTCTGTAAGAATATCCCTCCTGCCTTTAGTTTTCCTTTATTGGCATTTCTAAGCACATGTAGTGAAGCATGAACTACATGAATGAATAGATGATCAGCATTTTATTTCTCTCGCTATTGTGGGGAAATTGATCATAATAGTTTCTCGTGGATATTGTTTAATGCTCTTCGAGAGTCCATAACCTGTAGGTGAATGATTTATCAAATCTAGCCTAAATATTGTTAGTAAGAAAGAATTTGACTCGATTATGTGGGATGGTGCTTCAATTGCTTTCTAGCCATTAAGGTGGAATGCCTCTCCTAGGACACAGAACTGTTCTCTAGCGACCTAAAGAGTATGATTTTTATTGAATCTATAAAAAGTGAGTATTTTGCCCCTTTCTGCACAGACTCACTTATAATAAAGTCAGGCCTAATTTGTTTATAAAATTTGCATACAGTTACTGCTATGGGACTACTAAAGTTATTACTTCTAATGAGCGATAATCTTCCCAGCAAGAAACAGAAAAATAAAATAAGCAGAGATTGAATGCCCTCCTACACATTATTTGACTTAATAAAAAAAAAATCCTGCCACTTAGAATGTTGATTTTTATACAAAAAGAAATGTTTAAATTCAAAGCATACTATAGGCAACAAAAATAGATGATGTCTTTATGAAGACTACAAAGGCACAAATTAGTGTGTATATTGCAACCAAAAAAAAAAAGAAAATTGATCCCAATTCAGTTACAGAGTGAGTCACAATACAACATGGAATCATAGTGATTGAGGAGGATAAAAATATATATAAATATATTTTGTTTCAAAGCCTAGAATTACTTTTTGTTGCCTATTTATATCTCCTTAAGAGACCGATACTTCATTTTCTAGAACTATGATCAATTGACCCTTATCGTTGAATGTACTTTGTGGCTTTGGTGTAGAGGGCCTTGTGTACTCTGCATTGACCTTGAAACCTTAAGGTCCTTTTTGTCAATAGGGCCTTTGGCTCTCATTTTCTAGGGCTTAAATACTTAGTGTGAAACAGGGATCTGAGTAATAACATACCTTTAGAAAGTTTTGCTCAATAGTTTATGATATTATTTGGTGTCCTGCTAAAAGCACAGGCCACGGCACTTATTATATATTTCCTTAATATTGAATTTTGTGTTTTCAGGTATAGTCTTTTTAAATAATTATATTGTTTGTAGGTCGTGTCTACATGACAAGAAAACAATTATTTTTAGGAACAAGTGAACTAACAAATGTGGGTGTGGGTGTTAGTTTTTCAATGTGGAGATTGGTTCTGCCTTGCAAACTATTTCATCAGAATGTCTGTTTCAAATAGGTGTGCTCAGTCCCATTGAAGGGAGCCTCATCAAAGCCTCATGACTGGCTGTCAGTGGGAGACACCTGGTCAGTTGTCACCATGCCTTACCTCAACTTATACCCTCCATGTAGACAGATAACTTGGAGGGCGGAAATATTTGGGGCCAAATAATACAGTACAGTTTGGGAACTCTGGCCTCGTGTAGACACGACCATACGTAACAGGGTAAGATGAACTAGTCAAGAAAGGTTATGAGAAGCTTTTCAGAGCATATGTACGTGACTAGTAATTTGAGGCAACAGAGGAGTGAGTGAAAACAAAGCATGAAAAAGAAGACAAAATGCTAAGCATTTGGTACCATCATGTATTTACTGGTTTCCCAGATAATGGTTCCTCTCCTTTGATTGGAGCTACTCTTCTAGCTGGAGCAGGAATTTGGAGAGAGGAAAATAGGACCAGGGAGGGGGATTTAGATTGACAGAAGTCTGCGAGCCCTGCCCGGCCCAGATCCAGAAAACTAAAAGTAAACTCATGTGTGTTTTCTATTACTGTGACAACATCTTCCTTTTCAGTTAGTTTCCATGCTTCCCCTCTTCATTTATAGTTCTCTTAGTCTGTCTTTCATTTCCCAGAGCAATTTCAATGTATAGTCCATAGCTTCTTATTTAATTCCAAGAAATTAAGTTACTGGACAGTATTGCTTCAGGGCACTAGATCCTGAAAGCTTGTCCTCTTACTTTCTCCAAGTAACATTTCTTTTCTCCTCTCAAGTGCATGACTGAGCTATTCAGGCTGTAGCTTACTTAGAACTTCCCAGCTACTCAAAAAGATTAATTCAGGGTACGGAAGCAAAGACTTTTTATGTAAGAATAGTTTTGACATAGCTGTGCTTCTTAACATAGTGTTCAAAGTCACACTGCACCGGAGATATGGTCTGTTTCCTTCCCAGTGAAATTTAGTTGAGGATTTAAACCTGGAAATCAAATAGTTACACTAAAAACTACAAGCCCTTTGTCCGTTCTCCATAAGAGAGAAATGCCCAGAGGACTGGACATTGGATAAGCTTAACCACCCAAGATAATGTTGGTTAAAGATCTTGCCTGCTGTTTACCTTGGAGAGGCAGCTCCGAGTACTGCCATAGATAAAAGATGCTGTTTTCTCCTGTAGTTTAACCTCAAGGCTCATGCTTCCACAACAGAGTCCCACTGTGAGAGAATTTAAAACACGAATGCGTATGTCCGAGACTGCTACCCTTCTACCGGAGCTTAGAGGGCACTACCCTGGAATAATCTTAAACCTTAAGGAATCATTCAAGTCCTAGATTGAAATGTCCGGTGTCCTTTCCAACTTTGGCATGGTGGCAATAAAAGATCACTGGATGAAATAATCTAGGATCCATAACAAGTTTGATTGGTAGACCAGCACACCATCAGGAGTATAATTGTCTTTCAGTTGAGTTCAGGGAAACTGATGCTAAAAATCATTATTTTGCAAACAATGCCTTTAGAATAGAATAGCTGCCTGCTGTTATTGTTCAGTAACACTCAGTTTTTAAAAGTTTACTAAGCTAATTTGTGTACATTTTTTTTTTTCCCAAAATAAGAGAATTACTTAAAGGGACCAAAGACTGTCAATTCCTACTTTTTTTATGGAAGGTGGAAAGTGGAGATTGTACTAATGAAAACTATTTGATGACGGGACATACAAAATGTTTTAATTTAAATGAAGTTCTGTAGAAGAAAAATTAACTAGCTCTCAAATCCCTGGAGTAACCTGAGATGCACCTGCTGAAAGACAGCCACAATTCAGATATCACCAGAGTGCTCTATAGGTACTTAGGTATATTAGATAAATAACCTTAACAGCTCAAATCATACTTCCTTTAGTATCACTATGAAATTTCTCCAGTTTAAAATGTAATTTTTAAAAAACAAAGTCAGAAACTTTGGATCCACGTGCCATTTTTTTGACTGGTTTAATTAAATTAATCAGTAAATTCAGTGAGCCAGTAGTCAAGTTGAATGACTTTTTTTGACCAGCTCTTTTTCTGAGTTGCTGTATTTATGTCGATAGACCAAGCAATAATGGACACTGATTTTGGCTTTAACCTTGTAGTGCCTTCGTTTTAAGGCAGAATTAGAAGCTGGTATCTGTCTTTTGTATGTGTTTACTCACAATGTGAAAGAGACCATGAGATCTGGAGCTGGCAAAATTTGATTAAGATCTCCCTCTTTGAATTTTTTTTTAATGAATAGACTACCACAGGCGAACATTTGTCCAACGTCACCACGATCATGATATATGAGAGATAGGTTCTATGCCCTTGAGTTAGCAGCAAATGTAAAACAGAATGTATCCTTGCTTTTTGTCTTTTCTGTAGTTTTGGATGGTACTCATTATGTGCATAACTAACACTGTTTACTGTATGCTTCTGTCTGATCAAGTGCATGTTTAAAAGAAAGTTACTGTTTGCCCGCTTAAAGTTAAATGTTATAAATTTAAACATGTTCATGTAATAATCAGTTTGTTGAGCATGTGTTCACACCCTGTCACATGATTATTTCCTCTACTCAGAATGCTGCTTACAAACACAACACAGTTAACCTTGGCATGCTGCCCTATGGAGGTATTTCAGCAATGCATGCAGGCAGAAGCATGACTTTAAACTTGCAGACTAAGTCTAAATTTGATCTACAAGAACTACCTCTTCAGAAAGTAAGTATGGACTGCCTTACATGTGTCAGCATACCAAAGCCAATTAATGTTGTTTGTTCACTTAATGTGTTTAGGCTGTACATACAACCCTGCTTATAGACTCTCCCGAGTCCAAAAAGCACAAGGGCAAATAATGTAGAGCCCAAACTCTTAGCTGCTAAACGAATATTGAGAGCTAGAATGATTCTCAGGTTCCTGCTTAACAGCTTGCTTTTTGGATTGAGCAGGTACATGGCTTTTGAGTTGCTTTAAGGCTCATTTTCTTATTACTCATTTCTTTTTCTTTTATTCTTTGTTTTCCTTTCTTTTGTGTGTGTATAGATTTATAAACGTATATTTTTTACAATGTTTTTGGAGATAGCCCTCTCTTCCTTTGCTGATGCATTTTGAGAACAGAGCTAGAAATTATTGTTGGATTTCAGCTGATCCCTTTGGAAAAGACATAGAGACCTAAATTACAATGGAAATGAAGTGGTTGGCACTCCTAAATGCTTCTTCAGCCCATTGTCTTTGTGGAAAATATCACACGGAAATAAAACATGAGAAACAACCTCATGGCTTAGCTAGCAAATTGTTACTCATCCTAGACTAATGGAAAAGGAACACGTTAACAGGGCTTTCAATGTAATTGTAGGCTCATTTGAAATGAAATATAGTGAAAGACAAAACATTTCCATTGTCAAAGGAATATTTCTGCTGTTTAATTCAGGCAAAAGTGAGAATGCACATTTTACCTGTTTAAATTGACTAACGCCTCTGTCTTAGTTATACCTTGTTAGAGGCTAATGAGTCATTTTCATGCAATATGTCATTATGACTATATTATTAATATAGTCATTAGCCTAGTAAGTTTTATGAAGAAAAACAATGCAAAGTAGGGATAACAGAGTGACAGTAGCCTCCAAATACTTCTCTCATAATAAAATTAATGAACATAAGGAACGAATTCCCATCCCAGCAAAATGAAGGCCAAAGACCTCAAATCCATGTTTTATTGTTAAATTAGTCTTAATAACAATCCCTAACTCTGTATAGTTTTCTTCATAGTGTCAACAGAGGAATAAAACCAAAGAGACATCTATATTCACAGCTTTTTCATCACCCACAGTTTTTTGGGGGGGGGACTAACTAAGTTAAGAACTTGAACGTTGGATTTGCACGGAGAAATAGATAAGACACCCACCATTTAACTAGGCCCCTCTCCTGATGGGCTTGCAATTGATAGGAACCAAGCCCTTAAACTAATAGGATGGAATTTCAAAATTTAGTGAGCAGATCAGCAAGATCTTGATAGGAAGGAGTTGTTGTTTGCACCCCTTGAAATTGTATGGAAAGCCCCTTATTTTGCTAATGTTTATCCCTATTAAACGCAGCCATCTGTAGAACAATATGGATATATTCCGTGCCTGAAAAATGGTGATATACTTGAAACTGTTTCTCAATGTTTAAATTGTTCCCCAAGTATCAATTTGGTGCCTCTATGTTGCTATATTAACTTTCCGATCTTGTTTGGGGTACCCAAGGGAACAGATTCATTAACTGTTACTATAGCTCTAAGAGAATCTATATCAGAAATATTACAGAGTTCTAATATTTAGAGACTTTTCAACCTTCCTCAGTTAGATTACCTAAAGGAATTCTCTTTGGAAGGTACATTAAATTGCAAGCCAAAAATAATTTGAGTATTGAAAGACTCCATCTTAAAATGAATTATCATCAATATATTATCCACACGAGGCAGGGAGTGTGGGGAGAGAGAAGAGAAAGCAAGGGAGGGAAAAGGAATATAGACAGGACAGTTGGCTCCATTACTCCTAAAAGATTACATGACCCTAAATTACCAGTTTAAAGCATATAAACTTTCAGCTTTAGGCATCTGGGGCGACTTTCCTATCCTGCTGCCAGTGTAAGAGCCTTGTCAGGTATGGGCACTGGGCACTTGATGTTTCAGGAATACTCCAGACTCTACTTATTCCCATGGATTCCACTCTAATTCTCTGCCCCCTTGTCTTTGTGCTCAGGCACAGCTTTTCTGCAGAGCTGCTTTAATTTGAAAATGTCTTTGTTTTTTCTGCCAAGCTTTAGAGTCACCCTCTCTTAAAATTTCCCTTTCTTGGCTCCACTGACCATCGCTAACAGGTCTTATGGTCGAGGTTCAATTTCCCCGAGTCCTCACTGGGAGAGGACAGAGACAAAAATTATTTTCCTTTGACTTACAAATGCATAAAAACCTATTACAACATTTTTGTCTTGCTACTTAAGATAATAAAAATTTGTACCATCAATTTAAGATTTCTTTGCGGTCTCTAAATGCTTGTTAGCCATGAGAATTGCACTGAAAATATAAAGTAAGATCAATTTATAAAGAAGCATTTTCTGTATATAAAACTGATAAAACTGTTCATTCTTCCATGGAAATATGGGAGCTCTTTTTATTTATAAAATTTCTGAATGACAATACTAGCCATCTCTAGGTAGGTGCTGTGGCAAATACCTCTGGGTGTCCTGAGGAACCTAAATTAACATTTTCACATATTACCAGTTAAGTGCTGGAAACGGAGTTACAGAGATTCCTCAGGGAATGTTCAGGGGCTGAAGTCCACATCCTTTCCCATACTCTGCTTGGCAAATCGTACCTCTTGCAATTAAAAGAGGCAGTTTTTCGTATTTTCTCTGTCACACGGAGATGCTATTTTTGCAGCTTGTGTACCCAGAAAGGGCACCTTTCTGTGATTCTAACCTTTCCCATCCTCCATATTGGTAACTGACGGAAAGGCACTATTTGTACTAACTGCGGTCCTAACTGAGGGTGTTACTCATTTTGTTTTGAGTTTCTGTTTGGTTACCAAACATATCTAGTTTTTGTTTTTTTTTTCAAATGTTTTAAACAAATTTATAATAAACTAATTTAAAAAGATAGTTGTTTGTAAATGAAGACTGAAGAATCTGTTCTTCTATTTACAAAGTGAATATTGATGTAAATGAAGAGAGAGGACTCCCAAATTTTTCTGTGTTTTTGAATATTTCTAATTTGTTCATATTTATTACATGCCAGGTCAAGTTTTGTACATTTTTAATGGATTACAAGCTCCATATAGACTTCCTATACTATAAACAGTAAATTACATGTTCTATGGTAATTTTAGGCAATATATTAACAAAATGTCAAGATATACAACACAGTTATTTTAATATTTAATTTCCTTTAATTTTTTATTTACTGATGTTTATTCTAATTTCCTAAAAAAATTAGTAGTACTTATAACCAAGCACTTAACATGTATAAATCATTATTAAATTATAAAATTATTACTATTTTCTATCTATCCATTTATTTATTCATTCACTCATTCATTTATCATTTATTTCCTGCCTCTCCAAAAAGCATTTAAGGCAACTTTCTATGACATTATTGATGGTTCCATGTGCTTCTTCGGATGTGTTCTGTTGTAATTGAGCTTAGTTATTGCCTTGAAATTTTATGTTATTAGAGAGAAATATAATATTGTAAAATGTCAATTCAAATTGCCATTTTTATAACTCATATTAACGATAGAATAAATATATCACCAGGAGAATTAAGACAAGGATTTATTAAGAATCTACACTGTCCCTGGTACCATTAGGTACCTTAAATATGTTTTTTCACACAAGCCTCACAGACCCTCAACGGAAGTATTTATCTCCATTGTACAGACCAGGAAACTGAGGCTCATGTGTCACACAAAGGAATTTACCTACATTCTACCAACTTCCTATTGTTACCCTTGCACCTAAAAGTAGTAGCAGGTAGAATCTGAATCGGACTCTGCTTGGCACCAGGTTTCCTGCTGTTTTTACCATACAATGAAGCCTTCTCAACTATTTATAAAACCTGACATTTTCAGAGAACATAACTCATCATTTTTGATAGAACTCTTTCATGTACATTATTATCTTACATCATCTTCATAATAATCCAGAAAAACAGATCTTGTGGGATGGAGAAAACACTACACAGTAGAGTATATTAACTGATCTAAAACCTATCATGACCCAAATCATTCCCCATGTGCTACAGATACAGGGCTTTCTCATTTAACAGAACCTAATAAATGCTCACAGTTACCTCACGCTTTTTAAGATTCATTTGCATTTCCTGGGCACTCGGTATTATCAAAAATACGCTTGAAGGCAGTGAAAGGTCAAAGATTGTGAACCCAAGTTAATCACTCCTGCTATTGCAGCCCCAGGGACAAGTGGGACTGGGGAAGAAATCACTGGCTTCTGCTAGATCACCTCTGCAGGTGTGTGGCTGACAGTATAGTGTGATCTCTTACACGCTGGAGAAAGTGACACTTTTTTTCTTGTTCCTTTCTTTTTAACTTCTACCACCATAATATTATACCATAGCACTTACTGCTTACTGGCTTATTGAAATAGACACTAATGTAAATTACAACTTCAGGAAATTATGGAAATGTATGTATTAAATAATCTTTTCATAGAATTTTGCCTGGAAGAAGATGGCCTTGCTATCTGTTTTATTAGTTGATACTCATCCCACTATCTTTTGGATTAGAAAAATTTGGACAGAAATGTGTGCACCTAAATTATTTTTAAATTTCTAATGTCCTATCTTGCCACATCTATGTAGATGACTCAGGATCAAATAGTAACAATATTTAATATGCATTTATTCACCCTAATCTCAAGGGTGGGCACCTTGGGGCAACTTAGGCCTATAGCTTCTATTGATTCTGCTGCATTTATTACTGGCTACCTATCACTCAAGAAAGATTCACTTATCTTTCTAATTATGAAAAAAAAAAAAAAAAAACCACCTCCGGCCTGTAAATTCACATAAATCCTTATGGACAATGGCTAAAATTACCAAAATAATAATGTTAGTATTCATTCAGATGCTTTTTCAAGATGACAATGAAATGCTGGTTTAAAAACTCATCTGAACATTATATTGAGACCTTCAGAATAAACCCCTCGACATCATAATCATTTATATTGAAACTTGGTGTATATTTTTACTACCTATTTTTTTAAATATGTGCAGAAAATGAATAATTTAACAATAATTTTCATGAGAAATACTTTTAGGAAGATTATTTTTAAAACATTTTTAAATCTATGGTAATGCTTTTTGTGAACTATATGCCAATTACTAAGCAAAACAGATCTTTGAGTTCTTAAGGCATATATCCCAAGAGCTTTGCGAAGTGCCAAATGTTAATACCACCCTCATAAAATTTTTCCAGCTAAATGCAGTAAGTATAATTTTTCAAGCATTCAGTGCACCCATTAATTAGCTAACCAAAGCAAAACTACTAGATCTGCTAAGCTCATTTATTCATATTTGTGAATCCTATACATACACACATATTCACACCATAAGCACACACTCACACACATGCACATATATATCACAGATTTTCATTCACATTTATGCCTCAGCAAAATTAGAAATTACTTCTTCCAGTAGACACTTGTGATCCTTTATGGTAGTCAAAAACATAAATGTTAAATCTATAAAGTCCACAGTCATTTCTGGGGCTGTATCCCTTCAGCAAAACTTCTCCTTAGCATTAGTGTATTTCTTAACAAACATAATCTGTGGGTGTTCATTAAATTATAATGACCATTTTCTCTATTCTCTTAAAAAAAAATATCTGAAGACCTACAGAATTTAGAAGCTGAGAAAATGGTGCATTATGGTGATTTTCCATGTCTTTTATATTTAATTAGTTATATATGCCAAATAAAAGAAGACATTCTTACTATTTTAAAGTATCTAAAGAAAATATCTAGAATGTGGTACTAGAAATATTTGAGTAAATAACTGAACCTCAATTTTATTATCTCTGCAATAACAAATTTCAACAGTGATAGCTTCATTACTTTTTTCTATATTTTTCAGTTGTTCCTTTTAATCCTTTATATAATTTTAACAACAAAGCATCTGCATTTATATACAAGTCAGTAGCACTTTATCAAAAGTATAATTTTTTTGTAAATAGCTGTACATCTTTCGAGACAGAATGTGAACCCACTATATAGGGTTTTTTTGGACCACCTCCCCACCCTATGTTAATAAATGGTTTTCATGGTTTTTTTATTTCTCCAAACTTAAGCCCCAGGGAGTCTCACTAATGAAAAACAAAAAGGCCAGAGCATTCTTGAAATGAAGAAAGGAAATTGCGTTCAGGAAATTCTTTTAATTTTGTTGTCTAGTGAAAGTATTTTTTTCATGTGTCTGCATGTTTATGTGTCCTCTGACCCCTGTACTGTAGAAGCGGTGTGGTTGTTAGTTCTAATTTTAAGAAGAGAAAGATTGATTCTTAAACTAAGGAAGAGCCTACACCATAATGATATTAGGATTTTGACTAAAGGATTTTTTTTTTTTTAACACCAGAAAGAGTTCTGCAATTCTTAGTTGCTCTCTGTGACTAGGAGTCCTGTCTAGGCAAGTGAAGCAAGGCTAGTGGAGGAAATAGGAAGGAGATGAGGATGATATGGAGGGAAAAAAAATACTTGTGTTACATTCTGTCCTCTTCTCAAAAATAGATTTTGCACACACACCTCACCAGATGAATACATTCATTATCCTACTTCCCTGGCAAAGAAATCAAGCCAGAAAGACATGGATATTAGTTTAAATCATTAATTTAAACCAAACCAAACAAACAAAAAACACCGGTGAGTAGTGCTTACGCTGAAAATTTATATTTTAAGTGCTTAATTTTAATAATTTGACTTGTCTTATTTTAATATGTAGAAAAATTGTGTGTGGGCATATGCAAATGTTTTAATCTGAAAAATGAAAAGACTAGAAAATTAATGCTTAACAACAGACAAACAGACATTAAATAGTTATCTGGTTTTATTTCAAGTAGTATGTAGTTTTAACGTGTTACCTACATGTAATTTCTTAAACAAACGCAAGTAAATTCATTCCTCTAACCCAGATGCTTCAATTCAGTACCTGTTTTCTCTTTTTTCATACTTTCTGATAGACTCATGAAAAAGGAATTCTTAGGGCCAAACCACAAGAAGAAAATTGAGTTATCTACTTACTTTTCATGATATCCATTAGACCTTAGGAAAAATTCATCTAGTGTCATAATCTTATTTTAAAACAGTTCTAAGAAATCTCTTTTAAAAAAAATGCATGCAGTCAGAATGCAGATTGCATGGTTATATAATTGTTTTTTAAAAAAACAACTAGGACCACTCTGTGTAACAGATGAGGGCTGCCAAGCAGCCCATCTGTGCCATGTTGTGAAGAGAATGGCCCAGTTCTCCCATCTTGGGGTTGGACAATTCCTCACACAGAGTAGAGCTGTACATTCAGCCTCTAACTAGGCTTTATTTGTCTATAGGGATACTTCAAAACATGGGCAGAAAATGGCATAGGAAACACTGGGCAGAATTTCCCACCTATATAAAATTTCCCAGGAAATCAAGGAGTACCTGGATATCCTGTAGGTTAGGGGAGGAGAAAGTCTTTCAGGAAAGTTGATCTGTTTCCACAGGAAAAATATACCAGTACTATATCCTCCACTGGAGGCTGTCTTTCTGATGGTATATAATTACTTGCTATTACTCAGATCAGACTATGGAGCCCTCCCTGGTATTTAATATTAATAATAATAATGACAGGTATTATTATTTGTTAAAAATAATAAGCAATAAATCAGCTAGAACTATATGAAAAGTTTAAACTTTAAATCGTAAATGATCTATATAAATAAATTTAAAATCAAAAGTCATTTATTTATACTGTGATTCTAATAGCACAATATTTTTTATGTTCCTTTCATATTTCCCTAAAAGCAATCTGTAGATAATGTCATAGTACCATAAGTCTTACACTATGTTAGTATTAACACTATATTGGATTAGTTCAAGGCATGTTCTACCAAAATCAGTACAGCCTTATAAAATCTGTTTTAGGTTATGGTTTGAAATATTGAAAGCTACATACTATGTATTATATTGTTTCCGTTTATATTCTAAATGGTAAGATCATACTAAAGAATTGAATTAAGCAAGTTTTATATGTTGTGTTTTTTTAACAATTGGTTAATTTTATTCTGATTATTTTTTTATTCAGGTACTGGAAATAACCTAAACTTTTCTTTAAAATTCAGTAAATAACTCTAAGGTGGTTATTTTAATTGAATTTCTCACTGCTTCCAAAAAGCTGTCAATTTAGAATTCTTACTGAGTAATTAGTGTATAACAATTCTTCCAGTTCAGGATATATTGTGTTTCTGCAATTAAACAAAATTAATTTTATCATAGTCACTAGGGACTCTTTTCAGAAAACTATGATAAACGTCTATTTCATCACTAAAGAAATGCCATACCATTTTCGCAATAGACCCCGTCCCAGCAAAGCAACATTTTAGACAATGGACAAGAAGATGTATCTCCTAGTGGCCAATGGAATCCTTATCCTCTTGGGAGGCGGGATGTACCTCCGGACACCATTACTAAAAAGGTAACCAATTTCAGATTAATGATACAAACCATGAACCTTGCGTATCCATTGTAATATGTAATCCCTATCTTGTGTCTTAACATCATTTCTAATTTTGTAATAAATTTAGGCTAAATATTACCCCACTATAGGGAGTTCAGTTAACTGTAAGTGCATTGAAAAGGATGAGAAATGAACACTACCAAATGTTAAGAATTGGTAACAAATTTTTGTAAGCAACATCCTGCCACCTCTCTGCAGATACTGTCACCTCTTCCTGGTGCCCCAGCTTTGAAGTGTAAGCACAGGACTGTGGGTAATGCATACTTCTGATCCTCTTTAGTGTAGCAGTCTGGTGCAGTCAACTTGTGTAAAATGCAATTTGACTAAAAAAAGTTCGATTTACCATTTTTAAAGTCATAGTAGTTCATTCATCCAATCATTCATTCAATAAATACTTACTGAGCAACAGTATGTGTTCAGCTATGTGTTGAGCACTTGCTAGATACTGGGAAACAAAAATGAGTAAGATGGTGTCTTACCTTGAAGACCTTTTAGTCTAGTGAGGTAGGCTAAGTGATAGGTAGGTAATTATAATATCATGTATTAAATCACCATGAAGGGAAGAAAAGAAGCCACAACCTTGGGAAGATAATTGTAGCATATATGAGGGACAAGGGATTGGTATCCCAGAATATATTTTTGGAAACTCATATAGTCAACAACAAAAGACATACAACGCTAAAAAGAATGGTAAAATACAAGGGGAACTAGGAGAGTAAATAAACATTTTTAAAAACGAAATACTTTTGTCAATCAGAAATACAAAAAAAAAGATGCTATTTTATAGCTACTAGTCACAAAAATTAAGAAGTCTGAAAAATGTAGGTTGTTTGCAACTATAAGAGCAATGGAAACCTTTTTATAGTTCTCACAGGAATAAAAAGCACAATCAGTTTGGTATCAAATTATCTTATAAAACTGAACATGAACATACCCTACTATGCAAAAATTGCCCTCCTGAGATACTATTCAAGACACTTGTAATATTTATAATAGTAGAAAACTGGAAAAACCCAAATTCCTACCACCAGGAAAGTTTGTAAAAAAAACTCTGCTATTCATGCAGAAAAGTATTTTAAAGCAATGAAAATCAGTTAATCATAATTATGATAATGTGTATAAACTTTTGAAACATAATTTGAGCAAAAAACAAGTTTCAGAAGATGGAACACATCAAAACTATCATATTTATAAATCTCAAAAACAAGCAAAACTAAAAATATATTGTTTAGGCATAAGTACATGAGTCAGAAAACTATTTTTATAAGGGAATGGTTAACAAAATTTATCATTATGGTTATCTCTGAAGGGGAGGCTGGAGGTAGGATTAGGGAAGAAATTTGTATTATTCTTGCTGCTGTTTTATTTCTTAAATTGAATGGTGGCTCTTACATTTAGTTCTTAAGTACATGAGTGTTTATTTTATAATTATGTTTCATAACTTGCATATATAATTACATACTTTCTTTGTAACCTAGGTGATGATTTTCCTCTTGATGACTCCTTCAATGTTTTTTAAAATATACATATATATTACCTATCACATTATTTTACCTAAAATGTTTGTTAATGACCTGATTTGCATGTATTACACGTTATTAATCTGCCTATTGGGCAATATTAAGCATAGAAGATAAACATAATGCAGTGTGATTAGTGCTATGAAGTTGGGATCTAGCGCTATGAAAGAATCTGGAAAGGGCACCTGTTCGTAAAGAAACTAAAGGAAGTTGAGAGGAGTGATGTGAAATAAGGCTGGAGGATAAATAGAAGTTTGATCATGCTGCATTTTATTCTGAAGGAAATAAGAAGAACAGTGAAGTGTTTTAAACAGGGGAAAGCCAAGATTAAATTTTCATTTAAATAACACTTTGATAGCTTTACAGAGAATGAATTGTAGAGGAGAAAGACTGAAGGTGATGGAACCAGTTAGGAAAGTTCTTTTGTAATACAGGGGAGAGTAAATGGAAGCAATGGGTGGTGACAAGAAATGCATAGATTCAATATCTTCTTCAAAGGTGAGCCAACATGATGTTGTGATTGGCTGGACATAGGATATAGGAGATAGATATAAGTCCCATGATTGATACACAGGTTTCTAATTTGGACAAGGGATTGATATTGTGCCATGCACTGAGATTGGAAGTACAAAAAGAGTGATAGGTAGAAGTGGAGGAGGGGAGGTTAACTTAAGTTTTAATGTGTTGATTTGAGGTCTATGTAGAGTATCTGAGATAATGTTTACTGCTTATTTGGATATATTTATCTGAAGTTCAGAAGAGAAATCTTAGCTGAAGATACAAACCTAGTAATTATCAGATACATGTCATAATTAGCTGTGAGTGAGACAGATAGGTGACACAGAACTCCATGGAACACCAACATTTAAAGGATGTTCTTAGGAGGAACAGGAAAGGAATAACTAAAGATTTTACCAGTAGGGTTCTTTCTGACACGAGTTATAGGAAATTCAAGGGAAATAGCCTTGAATGTTAAATACTTAGCTGATTATCAATATCTAGAGTAAGCCTCAGATCTAGTCTTCAGTTTTATAATCTAAATACTTAGGGCTTTTTTCCCTCTCCACTCATAATCATACTGTTGGTTTTATCCTAAAATTGGTTTCTCTCATTATTTTATGTTGGCTGCCAATGACAATTGGAGATACAAGCTTCTGTTTTCAAATCCATCAAGGGAGAGAACCAAATTCCCAATAGCTGTCTGTTACAAGAGGAACATTTCAACCCTAAATCTCTCAACAAACCTCTTCTTATATCTCACTGATCCAAAACAACTAAGGACTTCCTATCCCTAGCAAGTCTATGGAATTATATTATTGGCTTTGACTAATCAGTTGGAGTAGAATATATAGGGCCCTCAACTCCAATGACCACTAAAAAACTAGAAGGAAATGTTTTAAGGAAGGAGTGGTCAGCAGTTCACATGATGTGAAAAAATCAAGCAAGGTAAGTATGACTAAAGGCTCTTTGGATTTAGAAACATAGAGGTCATAGGTGGCTTTGGCAAAAGCAGTTTACTTAACTGATGGAGTGGAATCCATTGGAACTTACATTGAGGAGCAGATAAACATAGAAACCTAAAAAACTCAAGAAAGGAGCTTCCACTTGGAAGGAATGAGACAATTATAGTAGATCTAAAAAAGGATGTAAGGAAGCCAGAAAGAATATTTAAGATGACAGACTCCTGATCATATTTGAAGACTGATGAGAAGCTATTGATGAAGAGAAAATTGAAAATCTCAGAGAAGAAAGGAGGGGAATCTACTTATTAATGAGGAAAGATAAGAGGATGAATGTGATGGCAGACAGTTGAAGGAATACCTATCAGAGTCGAGGGGAGGTTGCCTGACCAAAGGCAGGAACTATATCCACTTGCATAGTTGCAAAGTTCTACTATAATATTCCCATAAAAGAAGATTCATTCACTTATTACTCTAAGTGGAATTAACAGGTGTTTACATTATCCTCCATATATCCATTTTATCTGAAATCTATCTTCAAACTCCCTAATATTATATTTAATCATATAATTAATACAAATCATAATGATCATTTGTTTGCTTCTCTATTTACTTTAAGAACCCCATGCAATCCTGTATTGATTAAACCCTTGTGAGGTTGTTGATCTTATTGAAGACTAAATAATTGCTTAATCTATCTGAGAACTTCATAATTTTTTATATGTCTTGTCAAATGTGAAATACATAGCATCTCTTTCATATATAAGCTCATTTGTATCTTCTTCTTACTATCATGATGTGCATTTTCAGACTACCCCCAAGTTATGGCTCTTTGGTCTAAAATATGAGACTGTAGAACATACAGATGTTCACCTATTATCATACAGAGTAGAAAATATAAAGAATGCTCTAAATTTTCAAATATAGTTTTTTATTATATAATAATTGAATATAGTAAGTTAATATTCAGTGAAAAGCAACCTTAAAAAATGAAAATGATAATGGAATTATTAGTCTGTGCTGCCGAATTTACTGAGATAGCTATGAAAATTATACTCTTATTTATTGGTTTTATATTTCATTATACAATTAATGTTTTTAAAAATCAATATTACTTTTGCAGTTGAAGTGAGTAGTCATTAAGCTAGACAGACTGAGAATGGAAAAATTAAAAATTGAACTACAAATAGAATAGGAAATCAAAAGAGAATAAGTAGTGAAGAAGTCTTAGCCAGTTCCATTTGAGTGTATTTCTTAAAGTCTCTGTATTAAACTTTTTTTCATGTTATTGCTATGCCTAGAGATACACCTCTGTTACTACTGTGATACTCCAACTGTGCGACATTAGTGCTGTGATACTGCTGTGCTCAGAAACCACTGTGATGCTTCAGAGATTTGGTGGGAAACACAGTTTTAGAAAGATTTTGATTGAACTGTGGCTCTCTGTTCTGGTTATCATAGCTCTTTTGTTGATCCAATATTGGTAGTACTCATGGGTATGCCTATAAGTACTCAAGGCACTAAAGGAGCACAGATTTGGGTACTCTCCAACACATAAAATTTTTTAGACACACAAAATAATTAGACAAAGATCATCAACCAGAAAAATTTTGTTCTTTATTGCCTGTTTTTGTCCTTAGTACCTGAGTGTGGCTAATGTTGAGTGTGTTAAATCCTGAGTTGGTTTTTTGGTTTGTTCATTTTCTTTTTTTCTGAGTGGCAAGAGGTGGAATTTAAGTGACTTATTTTTTTGATGATGTAATAGTAGGTGGTAGTTTTCAATTCTCTCTTGCCCTGTCAGTGTCCAAAATCTCAAATTCTAAATGTCCATTAATTCAAAAAGTCTGGGAGTCATTACTAGAAGAACATGTCACAGCTATGTAAATCTCCCTCTGAATTCCAAGTCGTACTACTCAAGCACTTTAAGAGTTGTTATTAAAAACTCTTCAGTGGCTGAAAACAACAGTGGTTTCAGGAGCATTTGTATGTTAGACTCCCATCACATCTCTGCATTAACTGCTGTAGTCTCTGGGATTATGCTGCAGTCACCCTACATAAGAACTGCATAAATCATCCTTCATAAGAACTATTATGTACCATATATTAAATATTACTCTGTGTCAGGCATAGATGTTTGCATGTATTTCTTCATCTAATTCCTATAAGTACTATTATTTTCATCCATTGTATGAAGAAATTGAATTTCTCAGAGACATGGAGTTTAGGTTAGATTACTTGCCAAGATTTCACAGGTGACTAAATATTTTAGATTACTCTCCTACACATAAGAAAAAATAGTAGGAAGGTCATAGTATAAAACATAAGTGAAAAATTTTTCATTTTAAAGTCAGACATTAGGGGTAACTGGGAGGCTCAGTCGGTTAAGCTCCTGCCTTCCATTCAGGTCATGATCTCAAGGTCCTGGGATCAAGCCCCCACCTCCGGCTCAGGCAGGAGTCTGTTTCTCCCTCTCCCTCTGCTCCTCCCCCTGCTCTTACTCTGTTTCTCTCTCTCTCTCTCTCTTTCTTTGTATCTCAAATAAATAAATAAAATCTTCAAAGAAAAATAAAAAATAATAAAAAATAAATTCAGACATTATACCCTGATTTGGCAGAATCCTTCCACAGGAATGACAAGGTTGGTTTTCTTAGTTCTGAAATGACAAACTCTTTTGAGAATATTGAGAATCTTAAAAAAATGTGGAGAGTCTTAAGGTTGAATATCCCTGAGAGATATAAAACTAAAGGATAAAACAATGCTGGAGCAGAAAAGCATTGCAGCAAAAAGGCTAAAGCAGGGTATTAAAACAAATGAAACTTAAAACATTTCCTCCTGAAAAGGATAACCAAGAAACTTTAAAATCCTACTGATATTAAATCTGAAAATTTTTTTTATATGTAAAGACTAGACATTCAAAAGTCTCTTTTAATATTAGTGACTCTTCGCTCCCCATGTGTCTGTTTTCCTAGGTTAAATAGATAATGACTTGGCAGCTAGGATAATAAAGATCGGTATCAAGGGTCAACATCAGAATGGACACAGTTGAAAAGAAAATCATAAAAATGCAGCTAATTTAGTCTTGGCTCACAAACTTTACCCTCATGCTGAATCTGCCCGTGATTTTCTCCCCTCTACAATGCCAGCCCAGCCATTAAGGGCTTCATGATTGCCAGCTGCTTGTCATCTCTGAGGCATGCCCAGGAACTCATTAGGAGAAACTTAAATAAATGTAAAAGAAATTATATGGGTTTTTTGATCATTTTCATGTCCTTTTTATCCTTTCTTTCCCAGGCTCCCAAACTGAAATTTTTGCTTTTCAGATCATATGAATTATTAAAAAGTTATTTAATTAAGTTTCTGGGAAGGAATACTCATTCCTTATTTTAATTTTGGCATTTCTCCTATATCTTAGTATATTTTACCATTTCTTTCTATACATATTTAGAAAGAAAAGATTCCAAATACCTTCTGAAAATCTCATGTTGTGTTGCTATTGACCATATGGTCAAGACATAATTTTTGTTTTAAAACAACTAAATTAGGAGCACCTGGGTGGCTCATTTGGTTAAGCATCCAACTCAATTTTGGCTCAGGTCATGATCTCAGGGCCTGCTTCAGATTCTCTCTCTCGGGGCACCTGGATGGCTCAGTGGGTTAAAGCCTCTGCCTTTGGCTTGGGTCATCATCCCACGGTCCTGGGACTGAGCCCCGTGTCGGGCTCTCTGCTCGGCAGGGGGGCCTGCTTCCCTTCCTCTCTCTCTGCCTGCCTCTCTGCCTGTCAAATAAATAAATAAAATAAAATCTTTAAAAAAAAAAAAAAAAGATTCTCTCTCCCTCTCCTACTGCCCCTCCCCTGCCCCCACCAAAGAACAACGACAACAAAAAAACTGAATCAAATTTCTATTAGAACTGGTTTTTCATTTGGTAACAAAAGTCAAACTATTCAAAAAGAAGTTTTCAAAAAAGTGAGAATAAATTGATCATTTTTAAATAAGAAGTAGACATTTTAAAATGTGACATATGAAAATTAACCTATTATATTTAGTAATTTAAATAAAAGCATCCTAGTGTTATGCCACAAATATCTTATTTAAATCATATAACCATTAAGTTGTAGTCATTAACAAGTAACTTGCTCCAGACCTTTTCTATTAAAAGCAAATATTGCTACCCACACTCTCTATATATATATGGAACAAAAATAAAAATAACAACAATTCTTGGCTTTTGTAATTTTGCTGAGACACATAGTGCTGTTGGAATCCCCTATATCAAATGCAAGGGAGAGAATGGATATAACTTGCTTACATGGAAAGAGTGGAAAGTCTAGAATAGATAAGAAAGTTGAATATTTAAATACTGGAAAAAGTAGGGATGGCAGAAAGTAGAGTAAGATCTACACTGTAAAAGAGCGAGTCAACGTATGCTTGGGTGGCACAGTTAGCTAAGCATCTGACTTTTGGTTTTGGCTCAGGTCAAGATCTCAGGGTCCTGGGATGAAGCCTCACAGGCTCTGTGCTCAGCATGGAGCCTACTTGAGATTCTCTCTCTCCTTCTACATTCCCACTTGTGCGATCTCCCTTTCTCTCTCTCCCAAATAAATAAATCTTTAAAGAGAGAGAGAGAGAGCCAGTCAAGATGTGGAAGAAACAGGAAGATCAACCCAGTAAACCTTGCATATAAGAGATAATAAGACACAGAGAAATAGAAATGTTTCTCATTTCCATCAACTATGTCAGAGTCAGAAATATCTGTTCTAGTCTAAAATAAAACTGAAATGAAAAAAAAAATTCTGAAACCTTAGTAATTGTCAATTCTTTAGCTAAACTCTCCTTTTATACAGAAAGAAATATATCAGGTAGAGTAGGTTTTGCCTGAGACTTTGTATTTTTTCCCTCCCAAAGCAATGTACATTATTGACAGTGAAGAACCTCCAGGAGCAATGGCTTGACTTCATCAGTCCATAAGCAAATGAGAACAACTTTCCCAATCACTGTGAGTAATGCCAAGCACAATCCTGGCTCCCACTTTTTTGCTTCTCTTTCCCAGTCCTCATTTTTTCTCCTCTGCTAGAAGCAAATTTTGTACTGGTCAGAGTAAATTTTTCTTCAATTTTTTTGGTAGACTGGGCCATCACTGAAACTCAAGAACAGATTGGACTCCTTTATATAGACATTTTGAACTCCAAACATTTTTCTGAACATTAGGAAAAGGTCTTTCTGAGTCACCTGGTAGATTGAGACTCTCCTCGCTTCCCTCATCCTCTTCCTGTCTCCTTCACTGGCAGTGGCGTCACTTAGGGCTCTGTATTGAGCAATGTGAAGACTGCAGTGATATCCACGGTGATGGCAGTCTTCCACAAGGGCTGCTGAGCTTCAGGAAGAAGTAGCAGCCAAACCCATCTACTGTCAGTGAGCTCTGCCTAAACAAGAATTGAGTCATTGAAAGGGCAAATTGATGAAGTCATACAATTACAGATTTTTAAATTATAAAAAGGAGAGGGCAACAGTGGGAAGATACCAAATATATGAACCTTTATCCCTAGCAGGACCCTGAAAATGACTGTCAGATCTACAGTAATGCAACCCTGCTTTTCTTAGAGTTTTGGTGTCCAGAAATAATTTGAAACTTATTATTTGCATAAACAGTAAGTAGACACTCATTAATTTTACCCTTTGATTGTAAAACAAGTTTTAAGCAACATACCAGTTGCCTAGGAGGCACACATTGCCACCCTCACATAAATATCCTTCCAGGTTAAAAGGGGTGAGGAGTAGAAGTAGGTAGGTAAAAATTATCTCTTCTATGGCTTTTGTGGCTAGGTAGCAATTTGTGATAATATTGTTAGGCATCCACCAATTACTCCCTGGAGGCTCTTTGAAATTTCTGATGCTTATATTTAGTGACTGTATTGAGAACATTCACTATCTTCCCCTGCTTAAAACATATATTCTTCTTTCTCTACTAGAATAGTCTCAACATGGTCTTAATGGCATAACTATTAGTTATTTTTCCAGAACAAGATAAAAATGAACTACTAGAGGTTAAGTTAAAATACGTACGCCAATCCAAAGAGCAATAATAGGAGTTGTAAGCTAAGGGCTCAAATCTAGCCTTGAGAATTTCACATTGCACTCCTTTTATGTCACCAGAATCAGAACTGTTATTCAGATGGACTCTTTTAAAACCCAGCTTATTGATTGACTAACATGTTACCTTTTCCAGTAAATCAATGTGGCCATGTCTTTCCCTAAATTAGAGAAATAAGAATGAATATATCCTATGAGATCCAATGCCCCCATAATTGTGAATTATTCATATAAGAGAAAGAAGCCGAAATAAATATAAAGATTTGCTTGTTAAACAATAGCTAATTGTCAAAGCAAGAGTATGTGGCCTGTAGGAAATCAAAAATTTCATGAAAAGGGCATGCACCAGATGCAGTACCATGTCCTTGGTAACACCTGAATCAGGAAGGATTTGAAGAAATCAATGACATAATTTTCTCTATTTAATGACCCATTTCAAATATATATTTTATTAATGCAAACAGGATGATGTATTTAAAAAAAAAACATTTTAAGAGCTTTCAGATTAATTCTGAACTAGTTGTCATGTTTTTTTTTTAAGATTTTATTTATTTGACAGAGGGAGATCACAAGTAGGCAGAGAAGCAGACAGAGACAGAGAGGGAAGCAGGCTCCCCGCTGAGTAGAGAGCCGATGCAGGGCTTGAGCCAAAGGGGTGAGCCAAAGGCAGAGGCTTAACCCACTGAGCCACCCAGGTGCCCCAGATGATGTATTTTTAATCAATTAATTTTAGTACTATTTAACTCAGATTTTTAAAACTTACTATATTACTATTATGGAATGAAGTTTGTTCTCAAAAATAATGCAGATAGGAGGTTGTGGAAATGTGAATGGAAAAAAGTCTCTAACTTAAAGCAAAAGTGACAGTTGAATAAAATAGTGTTCAGTTTCACAGTCGCTTTTTAAAATTCTTTTACTCAAACAGCATTAGTTCTTTAACTTCCAGAGTACATCCCTCTATCTCCTAATATCAGTATCACAATACAGCTGTCTCCAGTAGTGAAAGACATCACATCACTGTCATAAAATCAGGAGATTGTTCTCATCCGGATTGACCCTAAATTATTTCCTCAATTAAAGTGCAAACCCAAAAGAGTGTCTATCAAACGACTATTAAGTCAGAAGTAAAGGAGGAAAAAAAAAATACCTTGCCACAAATTAAAACAATAGAATAGGGGCACCTGGGTGGCTCAGTGGGTTAAGCCGCTGCCTTCAGCTCAGGTCGTGATCTCAGGGTCCTGGGATCAAGTCCTGAGTCGGGCTCTCTGCTCAGCGGGGAGCCTGCTTCCTTCTCTCTCTCTGCCTGCCTCTCTGTCTACTTGTGATCTCTCTCTGTCAAATAAATAAATAAAATCTTTAAAAAAAAATAAAATAAAAATAAAACAATAGAATAGCAGGCTAAAACTATTTATTTCTTAAAATCCTGACATAGGTGTTCTTTCAGACAAATGACTGTTCTACTTTAGAAAATTGAAATAACTCAATAACATTTATACTGTCTTCATTTTAAAAGAAATGTAAAAGCAAAAGAAAAGTGCAAAATTAACCCAATGTGATAAAAATGTCCATGACTGTATGTAATTTGAAGAGCTAAACAACATGACACCTGGCAGATGATCAAGGATTATTGCCAAATAGAAGATATCAAAATACTAAGATTCCATTTCTTGCCACTTGGTTTTTGTCTTATTTAGTCTACTATCTAAAGTTTCTTAGAAGTCTTAAGGGTGAAAGGGAAAATTGTCAATTTTTTGTTGTTACTATTAACATCTTTCTTTTATTTTATTTCAAGAATGTGTAAGTTAGCACCATCACAAAACAAAATGTAGGCTGAAAATGTCCGGTAGCTCCAATGTCATCATTTTTGCTATTATGGATCCTTTGTTGTTTTTCCATTTGGTTAATAATTTCCAGTTTCATAGCTGTGTTTTATAAACTGACATTTAATCATAAAAGAATATGCTTATGAGATTCAATAAGCAGGAAACGATTGTCTGCACACATCAGCCAGCTCTCATCCTAAGGCCCATGCACTGAAGGGAAAGGCCTTATTGCCCTTTTTATCTGTCATTTGGAGCACTGGAGTATATGACCGGTTTTTTACTCTAAAAAACTTTGTCAATGAATATTTTGAGTAACGCCCCTCCCAAAATTTTGCACTGTGCTGGCAGAATGTAATGTCACACAGTCCTCAGGGCAGAGGAAAGAACATCTTCCTGCCTCCTTTCTTTTAAGCTTCAGAGCCCCGTTCCAAGTTGTCCCCTAATGCCCAAATGGGAGAACATAGATTTTTGGCGTCAGAACTGCCCTAACTGAATATTAAAAAGGAGAGAGAAAGGGAGAAGGAAAAATAGTTTGGTTATCACATTTGGTTATCGAAGCTTAATAGTTTGGTTATCATGATCGTAGAACAATTATCTCTAATACACGGTGGACTGTATCATGATGCTTAACATAGACATTCTTAACAAGACATTCTCATATCATCTTCAAAACGACCTTATTAGACAAGGAGCCAGAGGCATAGAATTGAGGAACGCAAAACTGGAGCCCAGTAATGTCGTCTTCTAGAGCCTGGTCTAATCACTATGTTATACTCTTACTATATCCCTCCCACTCCACTCAACCAAAAAAAATTTAGAAAACATTATAACAAAGCCCTGTTGAAATAGTAAGTAACCCTCAATATCAGGAATATATCTGGTATATAGTTAGCTAGGACTTTTTGCCACAAGTTGGTACTGTTTCTTCTGTTCCTTGTTCAGAAGAAAGAAAGAAACTCTGGCACCAGTGATGTGCTTAAAAATGAATTTTGAGTCCTCTTCAACTTGTTTTTCTTGACCCAGCAGTATATTAGTTATTCTTAAATGCACTTGTTTACTAAATCTTCATTTTCTTTAATCTGACACATTTACAAATTCTTTACTTTTGTGAATCTCAGAAGGAACAGAATCAGGAGCCCTAAGCAGGACCGAAAATTACCTACGGATTCTTCCATCATGTTGAATTTAGTTCATTTTGTTAATTTTGTTTCTCAGTGATTTAGCCTGTCAAACTTCCTAATTATATCATCTAAGATTCCAGCCACCACTTCCTGTTTAATATTGTCTCCATCTTCCAAAAAATAACCTAAATCCTGTCACCAAAAACCACTGGTAAAAGTGACAAAACTGCACTGAATATTGAATCAATCACTGGAAAATGACAATTACACTAAAGCATAAAAACTAAGCTATGCACTAACCTGTGTGTGGGGGGGAGATCTGTCTTTTTAAGATCTTGTACTCTTTCTCTCTCTCTCTCTCTCTCTTTTTGTCAGGAGTGCAAAAGAAACTGTGAGCTTAACTTTCTTTAATTGGCCCTTAGGAATTTTAAGCTTTTATTTTTTTTTTAAATTTTATTTATTTATTTGACAGACAGAGATCACAGCTCTGCAGAGAAGCAGGCAGAGAGAGAAGGAAGCAGGCTCCCTGCTGAGCAGAGAGCCAGATGAGGGGCTGGATCCCAGGACCCTGGGATCATGACCTGAGCCAAAGGCAGAGGCTTTAACCCACTGAGCCACGCAGGCACCCCGTGAATTTTAAGCTTTGCTGTTGAGTTTCCATCTTAGGGAAGAAAGGACATTGATGCGTACCTTCTAGAATGGTTCTAAAAATTAAGATCGTGATATAAAATACTTATCACGGTGCCTGTCATATGTATTTAATTATTGATAGATATTATGACATTTATTATTTTAGATAAAACTCTGACATCATTGTCAACAATTAACACAGAGTTAATTATGGCAAGGTAAATTTTCACTTAATGTTATTCCTAACAATAGCCTGTTAATGAGACCAAGGTCATAACTTAGTTAGTATTCCTTCTGAATTACTATATGAACACAAGCTGCACTCTTCACCTGGACAGTTTCTTGAAATCATATAAAGAATGGGGATGGAGGTGTCTAAGGGAAAAAAATGAAGGTGAATCACCTCAACTTAAAATACTAGCCATATTAGTGAAGAGTGAGTAGTATCATCTCTACTTATGACAGAATTGTGTTTTTTAAATTTGTGTATGTTGTACCCCTCCATAAAAGAGGTCATTTTTCAATATTTGAAGCAAAATGCATGACTTACAGCTTGCTAACAAATAACTTGTAAGACACAATCTCAGTAAATTGGAGTCTAGGTAAGCCTAGAGTTCCAGGATTGCTGGATTTTCAAAAGTTGGAATATTTAGGGGTTCATTGACCTTGAACTGGTGAAGCATAGTTATTTGAAAGAGACTATTGCTGATTGGCTAACTTTCAGGAGCAATTTCTCATGCAAATTGTCATTAATTAATTGTAACAGGTTTAAAAAAGAGTTTTCTTGGATGATTATTTACTGCTATGTCCAAAGAACAATCAGACCTTTCCTTAGCAGAGAATTTTTTATTCTCAGTGCAATTATTGAGTACTTACTATGTACCAAGCAATATGCTCAATTTATTATGTTACCTTAAATCTTCAGAATATTCTGTGAAGCACTTGTCATTATCTATCATTTTCATATGATAAGCAGAGGGGGCTTAGGTAACTTGCAGAAGATTGCATAACTAAAAAGGGATAGAGCGAGAAATAAAGCCGAGTCCTCCGACTCCAAAGATTGTGTGTTTTATCTGCACTGCCTCTATTACTTTTTAAATTAACTTCTGGCATTTCTACAACCCTCCATTTCTATAATTCTGTCATTTTAAGAATGCCATACAAATGGAATCCTACAGTATGTAATTCTAGGGGATTAGCTTTCTTACTCAGCATAATTCCCTGAAGATTCATTCCCCGTCATCGTGTGTGTGTTAATAGTTTCTTCCTTTTTATTGCTGATGAGTGTATTAAGGTAAGGATGCATCCGTTTGTTTAACCATTCACACACCGAAGGAAACCTGGGCTGTTTCCAGTTTGGGGCTGTTATGAAGAAAAGTGGTCTAAACATTCATGGACAGGTTTTTGATTGAATGTAAGTCTTACGTCTCTAGGATAAACGTCCAGAAATGTAACTGCTGAATCATATGGCACTCGCATATTTAGTTTTTGAAGAGACTGCCAAATATGTTTCCAGAGTGATTCTACCATTTCCTGTTTCCTGCAGCAGCCTCTGAGCGATCTAGTCCATCCTCATCATCGTCAACATTCGTTGCTGTCACTATGTTTTATTTAGGCTGTCTGATAGGTGTGTAGTGATAGTTCTTTGTGGTATTAATTTTAAGTCTTCTAACAGCTAATGACATTGAACATCTTTCCATGTGCTTATTAGCTGCTGTCTCTGTTGTCTTGGGTGAAATGTTTCTTCATACCTTTTGACATTATTCCAAATGGATAATTTAGTCTCTTACTTCTGCCTTCTGAGAGTTCTTTATTCCTAATACTATTTTTGTCAGTTATGTGACCAGCCAATCTTTTCTTAAACTCTGTGGTTTGTGTTTCATTCTCAGTGTTTTACATTTAAGTCTGTGATCTATTTTGAGCTAATTTATATATATATCAGGTGTGAGATATAGGTCAAGTTTCATTAATTTTGCCGATGGATGTCCACATGAGCCAGCACCATTTGTTGAAAAGGCTCTTTCCTCTACTGAATTGTTTTTGCACCTTTGCCAATCTGCGAGTCTATTTATAGGCTCTCTGAACTATTCCATTTATCAATCTGTCTGTCCCTCTGCTGGTGCCACACAGTTCTGATTACTATAACTATAATAATCTTGAAATCAGATAGTCTTATTCTTCCTGTTTTCTTCTTCTTTCCCAAAGTCATTATAGTTATTCTAGTTTCATTGCCTTTCAGTATAAATTTTAGAATAATCTTATCCAGGTACATAAAAAATCTTGCTGGGATTTTTACCAGAATTTGTTTAACCTGTGTATCAATTTGGAGAGAATGACATCTTTACTATGTTAAGTCTTCCAATCCACAAGTATGTGTTCATTTATTTAAATCTTCTTTGATATCGTTCATCAGCATTGTGTAGTTTTCAGCATAGAAGTCCTGTGCAGGCTTCATTTGATTTACACCTAAGTAGTTCACTTTTTTTGAGTGATTGTACATGGTATCGCTTGAAATTTTGATGAGCACATATTTGTTGCTAACATACATAAGTATAATTTGCTCTTGTATCCTGCAAACTTGCTCAACTCACTTGTTTGTTCTAGGAATTTATTTTTGTTGCTTCTTCTGATTTTCACATGTAGAGAATCATGTCATCTGCAAATCAAAACAGTTAATTTCTTCCTCTTCAATTCTGTATGCCTTTTATTTCCTTTTCTTGTCTTATCTTTTTGACTAGAACCTCCAACTCTATGTTGAAAAAGAGTGGTGAGTGTGGACATCTATGAGTGTCCTTCATCTTATGGCAGAAGTATTCAGTTTTACAACATTAAGTATAATTTTAGCTGTATGGTTTTTGTAAATGTTCTTTATCAAGCTGGGGAAGTTCCCCTCCATCCCTCTGTCTCTGGGGGGTTTTATTATAAATGGGTGCTGAATTTTGTCAAATTTATTCTGCTTCCAATGATAGGCATCACATGATTTTACCTCTGTAGCCCATTAATATGGTGCTTTGCATTGGTTGATTTTGAAATATAGAACAAGCTTTCAACCACTGATATAAGGCCCACTTGGTCACAGTGTAGAATTCTTTTTTTATATTGCTGAATTCTGTTTACCAGTATTTTGTTAAGGATTTTTGCATTTATCCTTGTTTGTCTGTAGTTTTCTTCTTTTTCCTCTCTCTCTCTCTCTGGTACTATTCTTGTCTGGTATTGTTATTGGGGTAACAGTATCTTCATAAAATAATTTGGGAAGCGTCCCTTCCTTTTCCATTTTCTGGAAAAGAGTGTGTAAAATTGGTTTAATTATTTTTTTAAGATTTGCTTATTTATTTTAGGGAGACAGAGAGAGAACATGTGTGCACAAGTGAGAGGGGCAGAGGGAGAGGAAGAGAGAGAATCTCAAACAGACTCCCAACGGAGCAGAGCCTGAAGCTTAGCAGACTATGCAACCCAGGGACCTGGTGTTAATTCTCATCTAAATGTTTGGTAGAATTCTCCAGTGTAATCATCTGGACCTGGAGATTTCTTTCCTAAGTTTTTAAATTATAGATTACAATCTTGATAGTTATAGGGCTGTTGAAATTATCTATTTCATATTGGACGAATTATGGTAGTTTGAGTTTTTCAAGAAAGTGACCCATTTCATGTGAATTTTCAAATTTACGAGTATAGAGTTATTTGTAGTATTGCCATAGTAGCCTCATGATGTTTACAGGATCTATAATCATATTCCCTTCTTAATTCTTAATTTTGGTAATTTGTGTATTCTTTTTTTTTTCTTTTGCAATCTTAGTAGAAGCATGTCAATTTTATAGATTTTTTCAAAGCACCACATTTTCTCATCTATTTTATCTGTTATTCACTTTCCATTTCATTAATTTCTATTCTTTTTATTATATCCTTCCTTCTGCTTGCTTTGGATTCATTTAGCTTTTCTTTCCCTAGACTCTTGATGCAGGATCTTAATTATTGATTTGAAACTTCTTCTTTTCTAATACATGCATTTAGGGTAATAGATTTCCCTCTCAGCACTGCTTTAGTTGTGTTCCACAAGTTTTTAATGTGCTCTGTTTTCATTTATGTTCAGTTCAATGTATTATTTCTCTTGACACTTCTTTGACCCATGGATTATTTAGAACTGCACTGTTTAGTTTCCAAGTATTCAGATAGTTTTATTTTTCTGTCATTGGCTTTTAGTTTGATCCTATTGTGGTTGGAGAATTCATTGTGTTATTTCAATTCTTTTAAATTTATTCAGATTTGTTCTCTGGTTCATGACATATTATTAGTAAATATTCTATGGGAATGTGAAGATACTGTGTATTCTGCTGCTGTCAGGTAGAATGTCCTATAAATGATCATTAGTTCTGGTTAGTTGATGGTATTATTGAATTCTTTTATTTTCTCACTGATTTTTAGTGTAGTTCTATCAATTGTTGAGAGAAGAGTGTTAAAATCTCCAACTATAATTGTTTATTTCTCTGTAAGTTCGATCAATTTTGCTCTCCACAGTTGCAGCTCTGTTGTCTGTTGTGTACACATTTAAGATTACTGTATCTTCTCAGTGGACTGATGTTCTCATAGCATAAGATCTCTCTTTATCTTTAGTATAATTACCGTTCTGAAATTGACTTTGTCTAGTATTAATACAGCCTCTTCTCTTTTCCCTAATTAATATTTGCATGGTGTATGTTTTTAATCCTTTTACTTGTTATCTGCCTCTATTGCTATATCTGAAGTAATATCTACATATAGTTTCTATACTCTGCATATAATTGAGTAATATTTTTTAATCCCCTCTGCCAAGATCTGTCTTTTAATTTGTGCATTCAGTCTCCTTGCATTTAACTTAAGAACTGACACATTAAGGTTTAAGTTTTTGTTTTGTTTTGTTTTTATTAACATATAATGTGTTATTTGCTTCAGGGGTACAGGTCTGTGAATCCTCGGTCTTACACAATTCACAGCACTCATCATAGCACATACCCTCTCCAGTTGTCCATAACCCAGCCACCCTCTACCTCCCCCCACCACCCACCAGCAACCCTCAGTTTGTTACCTGACATTAAGAGTCTCTTATGGTTTGTTTCCCTCCCCTGTCCCATCTTGTATCATTTTTACCTCCCTTCCCCCCATGACCCCCAGTTTAAGTTTTAATGTATTTTTTTGTTCTTTTCTATTCTCTCTCTCTCTCTCTCTCTCTGTTTTGCTCCTCTCTTTTGTTTTCTCTCTTACCTGTTTCCTGTGTGTTATTTTTTAGAATTTCATTTTTATTTATGTATAGTGTTCCTAACAAATCTCTTTGTGTTGCTTTTTAAATTGTTGCTCCTGCTATTACATTGAATATACATAAATTACAAGGGTCTGCTAGTTTCATCACTTAAGGGTTGTGAAATGTAGAAACTTTATCTCTCTTTACATCACTTCACCCTTCTCTATTTATAATTGTCTCAGACATTTCTTCTACATACATTTAGGACCACCTCAGATAGTGCCATAGTTTTACTTCAATTATCACACATATTTCTGAAAACTCAAAAAGATAAAATGCATTATATTTACCCATGTGTTTGTTTGCCATGTTCTTTCTTCCTTCCTAAAGTTCCTTCCTGAAGTTCTACTCCATCTTCTTTCTTTTGTTATTTCCATTTTTTTAGAGAACTTCCTTTAGCTATTATTTTAGGATAGGTATGGCGGTGACAAATTTTCTTCATTTGTCTTCATCTAAGAATGTCTCAATTCCCTTTTCATTCCTGAAGAACATTCTCATTGGGATAGAATTTTAGGTTGACAGTTCTTTTCCTTCAGCACTTGAAATACTGTGCCACTTCTTTCCTTTCTCCATGGTTTTTGATGAGACATCCACTGTCATTTGAATTGTTCTTCTCTGGTAAGATGTCATTTTTTTCAGGCTACCTTTAAGATATTTTTCTTTTTCTTTAGTTTTCAGAAGTTTAATTACAATGTGTGTCTATGCATGGTTTTCTTTGGGTTTAATCTGTGTAATGTTAGTCTCTCTGCTTCTTAAATCTATAGGTTTTTGTCTTCTGACAAATTTCAGAATTTTTCAGCAATTATCTCTTCATTTAATTTTCACCCCCATTCTCTTTCTTCTCTCTTTTTGATAATATGATTGTCAGAAGTTTTGTATGGTCTCATAGGTCCCTAATACTCTGTTCATTTTTTTTTTCAGTGTATTTTGACCTCTGTAATTCAGACATGATAATTGCTATTGCCCTATTGTCTCCTTTCCTCTCCGCATTCTTCTGTTAACCCTTCCACTGGATTTTTCATTTACTGTATTTTCCAGCTCTAAAATTGCCATTTGTTTCTTCTTAGTATCTTCTATTTCTTTGCTGAGAATTTATATTTTTGGCTGCATTTCTATCTTTTTCATTTGTTTTAAGCACATGCATAATTCTTCATCAAAACATTTTTTTAATGGCTACTTTAAAATCTTTGTCAGATAACGCTAACATCTCTGTCTTCTCAGTGTTTATATTTCCTGATTATCTTTTTCCATTCAGTTTGACATTTTCCTGGTCCTTGGTATGACTGAAACCTGGACATTTTCATATAATGTTATAAAATCTGGATTGTATTAAACCTTCTGTTTTAGCTGGCTTCTTCTAATACCACTCCAGTTGGAGGAGAATGGGTCACTGCCTCATTCTGGCCAGGTAGGGAGAAGTCCAATTTTCCCATTCAGTCTTCGTTGACACTTAAGGCAACGTCTTCTTGTTTTTGCTAGGCAAGAATGGAATTTCCATCTCCCCAGATGGTCTCCAATGATACAGTGGGGGTAGCCTCACTGGGTGATGGAGAAGGTCCTGATTCCATCATACTAGGACTTCTCTAATCATACTATTGCTAAGATAGAGGGCTGCCTCACTACTGATGGGTGGGTATGGAAGCCCAGGCTCCTTGTGTGATCTCCATTGACATCTTTGGGGTGAGGGAAGACTTGCTACAGGCAGATGGGAATGAATGCAGTGGTATCTAACTTGGCCTTCTTGGACACTACCTAGGCAGGAGTGTGCTTTGTTACACCTTTATAAAAGTAGAAGTCTATGGTCCACACTTGACTCTTGCTGGCATTGTCAGGATGAGGCCACAGTTTTTTCCATGATGTTTGGTTATAAGAGAATAGTCATTGTCTAAAGTCTTGTTTTTCTAGGCTGTCCCTTTTCTGGTCCCTTGGATAAAGAGAGAAAGATACTGTTGGAGCTTGTCTCTTCTGCATCTGTTGGCATTTTGAAGTTGCCTACTTCCCAGCTCCAAGTCTGGGATATATGACCCAAAAATAAAACCTAAGAGATTCGCTGCCATGCTGTTACTTGGTCTCCATATCTGAGTTGATCTACATTCTTCTGTCTTCTTTCCAGAGCTTTCTTATGTTTGTTTACATAAAATATCCAAGGTTTTAGTTGTTCTTGCAGGGAATAGGAACTAGTATGTCTACTCCATCTACCTAAAATCAGAAATCCAACTGTCTGTATTTTTAAAAACTTAACCTGCTTTCTAAAAAAAGGTCACTATAGAACACATGGTATAAAAAGAATATAATGGGACTGTTTTGTTGTTATTGTTGTTTCTTTACAAAATTACTGAAACTGATTCACTTAAATGAGTGTCACTGGTTCCTTGAAATTAGTTACTGAGTTATCCTTTGTATGTAATTCTGTGTTGTTGACACTGCTCCCAAACATTTTTTGAACTCTATGGAACTCTAATTTGAGAGAATGAGTTGTGTCCTTTGAATATTCTCATTGGCATAAACCCTCCTCCTTTGAAACTACGTTTGATTTTTGGAAGCAACCCCAAGTGGTTAAAGACCCAAGATGGCTAGTAAAACAGATGACCATATTGGGTAATATACTTCTCAGTCTAACAGTCTTTTCTAAGAGAATAGTGTGAACCAAAGTATTTTATAGTAAGAAAGTCATTTCTTTTCTATTATATAAAACTTCCCAAACACTTTAAATTTCTACATAATAAGCCTGATTAGCTGTGGGCTGAATTTTGCATGAACAGTGCCCTTTGGTATCAAATCAATATTTCTTTTCTGTGATGTTGACATTGATGTTTTCTTGGGTCCTATGGATATTGGAGTTTTTCTCTGTAAATTTTGACAGTATGGTTTTGGGTCAACTTGAAAACACTATATTTCATCACTATTCCTCTCAAATACATGTTATTTTGTCCAACCTCCCCTTGAAAGTTCAAAACAAATGTCAGATCTTCTCTATTTCATTTTATCATTCAAAATGTGTAGCACAGTCTTTACAGAAACCTTTACGTTCAAATTCCCCTTCAGTATGAGTCAGTGTTCTCAAAGCTAACCCTCTGCTTGAACAAATCCAGTCTCTGACATTTTCAACATTTTCATTAGCCCTTTGTACTTCATCATGAGCATCCTCATTACCTTTCTTAAACTTTTGTGCCAATCAAAAACAAAAACAAAACAAAAAACCACTTCCCCTTTACAGTCCCTCCAACACCATAACTGTCCCTTTAGATGTCTTGTGTCATTTATGTTTGTTTAACTTCATGCAAAATTTAGTGTTAATTCTTGGCTTTCTACAGCTGTCACCCCCCCATCCCCATTCAGTACAGCCTGTAATCCCAATAGAGAGTGAAAAAACAGTACTGCAAACAGAATCATTTTACAGCACATTCCTTCCATGTCCACTTGATGTTTTATCAAACTATCTGAGAACATGAGCTTTGTCACTTCATAATTGTGGGAAGATTACTAAATACACTTATTTGTTTAACTATAATGATCTGTGTCACACCCATAGGATCTAAAATAGATAACAGATCTAATTCAATATGTAGGAATGGCCCTTTGGCAAATTAAAGAGCTGCTAAAGAAATGTAATATATCCTACAATTTGATTCTTTTGTTCTTTTCATGGTTTCTTTTCAATTCACAGTTCACCTATTGGGAGAGAGAGTCGATTTGGTGATTAGGGGATTGCAGTATCATTTTGTGTTTAAGCCTATGATCTTTCAAAACTAATGATGTACTCTATGTTGGCTAATCGTAAATAATTAAAAAAAAAAAAGAGGGGGTGGGAAGAGCATGATCTTTCATCGTTAGACAGCCTTGGTTCAAGTCCTCATCCTGTCAGTTTACCAGTAGTGAAAACTACTTGGGAAAGCTATTTAACTTCTAGAAGCCTTTGTTTCCTCATTAGTAAAATCGGATAATAAGAATTCATAATAGTTAACCTCTAATACTGTTGTAAGGACTAAAGGAGGTAATATATGTAAGGTAAGTTTTATTAGCACATTGTTTAGCACATTATTTGGCACAGTGTTCGATAGTAGCCATTATTAAATGCCAGTTATTGCACTCATCATTAAAGATGTTAAATAGGATATGCTACTTGCCTTCAAGGAGTTCCAAATCAAAGCATATTTCTGGGCTCCAACTGTCTCATCAGAAGGGAAAACTAAACCAGAAAAATAAGTCTACAGGCTATAATAGTTACATAATATATGCAAACAGTTTTTCACCCTTGGATATACCATTACCTGAATAATCTAATCAATGAAGAGATTGTTAAGTGTTCCTTATTAATTTTCTCATGTAGACTATGTATCCATGTTCTGGATCCCTCTAATTTTTTCTGAATGTTAACAATTCTTTGCTTGTCTACATGATCACTTTCAATTACACTGCTGGTCTTCCTTTTGTACACTGGTTCAAGCACTGACTGAAGACCCATAAGTATTATGACAGTGAAGGTAACAAACAGGTTGAAATGTAAATTAACTTATTGTTTCATAGCCAGGCTAGTCAGTTTTAGTCAGCCTCCACTGTCAGCATTTCAGACTCTAAGAAGTCATTGTCTCCAACTATGACTTAGCATGCTAGTAAGTTCATTCAGAGTATAGCAGCTCAAAATGTCACACAGTTATCATGGTGTTTCTCTCCTACCAAACAAGAGAACATGAGATTTCATGGAGGTTGAAGAGAATCAAACTAAGGGGAAAAACTTGACCATCTAGAACAGCCCTCAAAGTTGCAACACCTCCTTTCATTTAGATTTCTGAAAATGGCATAGATGCAATAAAGAAATGTACATTAGTCCTTTATGAAGTTATCTTAGTTGTGTTTATGATATTATAGCCTTGCCATTGCTGGTTAATTGTGTTGGGTAGTGTTGGATTGATCATTATTTTCACATTGTGCTGGGATAGTCTGACTCTTTTTTTTTTTTTTTTTTTTGCATCTTTTCCTCCAATTTCTCATGACTGAAATATCTTTACTATTTCTGAATGTAAAGACAGCCAGTTGTGCATCTAAAAATATAATCAAATGGTTGTTTACTTTCCCATATGTATTGCCAAATAATAATTTTAAATATTTTCTTCACTGAAATCACCTCTTGTTTGGAACCATTATGCCTCCCATCTTCTGCAAATGATTTTCCATGATCACTGTCATTTCCTTATTTCTCTTAATGTTGCTCTTTTTAAAGAGCTTTTAAAAATTCAAATGAATCTGTTCCTTGAATGCATGTTTAATAATTTTTCCTTTATTCCTCCAATCTGAATTTTTAATCAGAAATCATGATTAGTCAGACTTTCCTAGGTAATGAATTACAAATTTGTTACAAATAGCAAAATTCACAGGCTTTCCTAGCGAATGAATTCAAAGGTGAAATTCAGTTTTGAATTCCAAATGATCTACCCTTAAAAGATCAACAAGAAAGAAAATGAATGCAAGAAGTAACCCCTCTGACACTTCTGTAGTAATAGGTAGAATACGAAGCACAGCAGTGGAATATGTGTTTAAAAGTATTAATAAGCATTTACTTCCCGTGTGAGACCTCCATGTTAAACCATCCATAATTATAAAAGGCATGTTGTGGGTTACCAGTCCACAAGCAGAACCACTTGTGTGGTGGAAAAGATATCAAGTAGAATGACTCAAAAAAACGATGATAAGACAAAGCTGAGAAAATCAGAGTGAGTAAGGAACAGTGGTGCACACCATAGCATTTGAAGATGGAAGACATAGTGAGCATGCCCTCTCCCTCCGACAGCCACCCTTAAGGAGTGAGAAATGGTCATCGTTCCTTTCAATGAGATACTCATGAATGTCTCTGAAAGCTCACAGTGGGATGATCTACATACAGACCTCACCTGGAAGACCCTTCCACATCTGTGCCTCCAGGAACTACAGATTCTCATAGGAGTTTACCACATGGTTCATTTTCAATGTGACTTAAAGATTCCATAAACCATACTCTTGATCTAATAATGCAGAACATGAATGGATATTGGTTAACCTCACCTGAACGACCTCATTATGCACCTTTGACATAAAGGAAAATGCACACTTTGATTCTTTTGCTTCAGAATCAGGATCCAGCCTCTATCATTCTCCCTCTGATGTTTCCTATATTATATCTCTCTCCCTGTTGTTAGTCAAAATAAAACGCCAGGTAGAACTCCACTTTATTTTTAAGCTGTGACTTCTTTTTGTTCTTGAGATTTTTCGGAGAGATTTTTGCTTCCTTAAAATGGGGGATAAAATAATCTTTGACAAGACACTAGATGACTATGAATGTATTTAATGCAAGCTTGCTCCAGTATTAACATTTTCACAAACCACAGTAGGCAGACCCTTACTGTTTTTTCATTATCCTTTCCAGCAGTGGCTGAGAGCCCAAGTGATGCCACTTTACCAGATAGGTATTCTGTACGTGTGTTTGACTTTAATCACATCCTTTCAACACCACGAATCTTTGTCTAACAAATTATCTTCTCCACAGGCAGGCAGCCACATCCAGACTTTGATGGGGTCCCAAAGCCTTCAGCACCGTAGCCGGGAGCAGCAGCCATATGAGGGAAATATAAACAAAGTGACCATCCAGCAATTTCAGTCACCATTGCCTATTCAGATCCCCTCTTCACAGGCCACCCGGGGACCTCAGCCTGGACGGTGCTTAATTCAAACTAAAGGGCAAAGGAGTATGGATGGCTATCCGGAGCAGGTGAGAAGAGTTATGATTGTTGATGAATTTTCAGGAAATGTTCAGGGAAATCCAGTGGATCCGTGGTTTACCTTCCCTCACTAAGGCAGTCTGGGACAAATTAATGTTGCCACCATGTTGAATGGAGTGGAGAACTCTTTCTAGGGGTTTTACCATTATTTTCAGTGGTTAAGCACTACAAGATATAAAAACTGATAGTTGGTAAAATGCCCACTTCACATAAGGAGAAACTGATGAATTTGAAAGTTTTTTTCTTGTATATCCTATCCCTTCTCCTATCCACTTTCAACTCTAATTTAGTGCTGTAGCTTGGCTTTTGAATGATACAGAGCTTCAGTGGATTAGGCATGTTTACCAAGGCCTCTGGTGAAACTAACAGTGTAAAAAGTAAACTATTGGTGAGAACCTTTTTGAAAAATCCTATCTTCTGGTTATTGAATAGGACAAAGTTAAAGCTTTGCTTGAAGAAAGTGATAAAGAACAGTTAAAAGGGAAACACTTCTGAAATGATCCAAAAACCACTGATAAGTACCCTGTAGAAAAAAAAAAAAAATTGCTGCTCTCCCGACCTATCTAAAATTGGGATTTACTTTTCCATTATAGAATGTTTTCTTCCTTAGAACCAGAACACTGAATAGAGTCTTATCTATTGGTTTATATTATGCTTAGAAAATAGGCATTAAGATCTTAATACTCCCATAAAATTAATTTCTCTTATTTCATTCTTCAGATAACTGGGCAAAGCTCCTACTGACTTCACTAACACCTTAATATGGTTAATAAAGATTTCACCTTAGTATTGACTACTCAAAGCTTCAGATATCACCCTGCCTTATTTTCTGAACATCTCAGACATTATCATTCTCCAGTTTTTTCTTTCACACTGTTAAGAGCCGTTTATTATTTGGATTCCAGCTGCTCTAAACATTGCCTTTACTTCTTAATACCCTTCTTGAGGCTTAGATTAGGTATTAATCATTCTCAGACTTGAGATGGCTTGAAGACAACTTTTTTCTTGTCCTACCTTGATCTAGGTTGAGTATTGGATTTAAGATAAAGAAATCAGACAGGTGCCTTTAATCAGGTAATGATATAAGGCTTTTAACTCTCCAAATAGTCTTTAAAGTTAGTAAAGTTTTAAATTATGTTTTACTACAGGCACCTAGAAGGTTAAAGATTGTTCATATTCCCTCCCCCCAAAATATCACAACCTCAGTGAAGCTCTTGGATTTCATGATTCCTATTAGAAGCTACATCGAAAAATCCACTGAGATCAATGCCCTCTGTTTCACCTACTTTGAACAGTAGGTTTGAGCACTCTAAATTTAAGGGCCTTTTTTACATTATTTCTAAAAATACATCAATTGTATAGTTTGACTAATGAGAGGATTACTAAATTCTAAAGTTTACATACTTATTAAACTTAAAACATCATGATTCTTTCAGAGAAGGTATTTGTCATCGCTGACAGGTGTTTTGGTCCACAGCTGCAACATCAGGTGCCTTTCAATCTGAGAGGTAAAAACTGGAACGTTCAATGGCTGTGTTAAGGAAGGGACTTAAGTAAATTCTTCTCAGCTTCCCAGTTTTTTTCCTGCCTTGGTTTCAGGCTGAAATGCTTTGGAATGCTGAGGTAAAAATTTGCCAAGTGAATAAGAATATATTGTTATTATCACTAATTTGATTCATAACTTGTTCATAATTTTCTAAAAATAACTGACATTAACTTGGTTTTTCTCTTTTGCAAATGTATAATCCATGATGAAGTATATTTATATTTGTGGAAGAGACAGATACCAAAGCAGAAAGCACTTTGGAGAGATCATGTGAAAGCCTAAGGAGCCTTTAAACAATGAGTACTAGTCTGCAAACTCTGCCGCCCATTCTCCAGAGTTACGAATCTGAAGACATTTTCTCAACATTTTTTCACAGTTCAGGGTAACATTTGTCCGCCACGCGTGGCGTGCTAGATTCACACTGGCCCATGACCGTGTGTTTTTCCTCCCAACTCCACCTTCAGCGACCCCACACAGTAGAATGAGACTGTGGGCAAAGTTACATCAGGGAAATTGACAAACACTATAAACCAAGCTCTTCCCTACCCCCAGGCAGCCCCCAAACATCTCCCAGCACATCATCACCAACTTCCACTCTGGTTTTTTTTTCATCTCTCTTCCCCAACCCCTCATAACTTCCCCACTTTTCCATTTAGCTTTGTAGCACTCAAGAAAGAGAATACCTGGGTCTCAGAATTTGGATTTTGACTCTCATGTGAAGTTGTGTGACCCTGGCTGAGTCTTTAACTCTTTCGGGGGTTCTCTTTTCCTCCTTATAAAATGAGAAAATTACCACCCACAAACAAAATTCAGAAAGTTTTTTAAGAGTCCAAATGATACAATTCTACACACAGACACACACACACACACACACACACACACACACAGTTAAGTCTGGCTCTGTGAGTATAGACATAGGCAACAGAAGTAGAAATACAACATTTTAAGAATTTAAATATCAGAGGAAACTTCACGGTTATCAGTCCCAACTTCCCTAATCTTCAAATAGAAAAGCAAGTAAAGCAAAATAAAACAAAAGAGAGAGCCTGAAAAAGTTTCTGAATATCACTCTCATGATGAAAATATTGCCTGTATTTTTTACTTTCCTAAGTTATATTTCTTTTAAAAACAAACCTCTTGATATGTGTGTGCTTCCACACATTAAAGACTTTTATCCCACATTTAACAAGGAAAAAATAGATAAGAATATTTAAAATATTTTATCTTATTATATTTTTATTTAATTTTATTTTTTCAGTGTTCCAAGATTCATTGTTTAGGCACCACACCCAGTGCTCCATGCAATACGGAGCACTAAAGAAATATTTTAAAGCTATACAGTTTCAAATGAAAATTATAGAGTAGTGACTAAAGTGCAAAGACCAAGGAAGTCACTGAAAAATTTCTAATATGGGCTCAGTCATTTAAATCAAGACATGCTATTTTAATAAGGCATTTCTAGTGCTGCAACAAAAGAGCCATAAAGAGGAAAACAGAGTTTTCTTCAATGATCACAACAATGTTAATTTGGTCAAGTACATACATTTCCCAGCTTACAATGGTTTCACTAAGATTTTTAAACTTAACGATGGTGCAAAGGCAAGACACATTCAGTAAAAAACTGTACTTCAAATTTTGAATTTTGATCTGTTCCTGGATTAGTGAGACACAGTTGAGAACTCTCTCCTGATGCTGGGCAGTGGCAGCGAGCTGCGGCTCCCAGTCAGCCCCAGGATCACAGAGGTAAACACCAATGCACTTATAATCATCCTGTACCCTTGCCACCATTCTGTTTCTCACTTTTAGTACAGCATTCAATAAATTTCATGAGATACTCCACACTTTAGTATAGAATGGGTTTTGCATTAGATGATTTGGTCCGACTGCAGGCTAATATAAGTCTTCTGAGCACATATAAATTGGGCTAGGCTAAGCTATGGTGTTCAGTAAGTTGGGTGTATTCAAAACATTTTTGACTTATAATATTTTCAAGATATGTTGGGTTTGTTGGCCTAGAATCCCATTGTAAGTCAAGGAAGATCTGTACAATATGGAAAAAACTAAATTGTTCACAATTTTTAAGTGCAAAGAGACATTATAAACATAGCACAGAGAGATTACACAGCATGACGAAGCACACTAATTTCTATTAAAGTTAGGAGATTGTACATTTAAAAAAAAGTAATCACTTATTGCAGTGCTATAGTTGAAAAAATATCCAATTACAAAGAATACATTTTTAATTTAAGGAAAAGAAGTCTGAATGAAACTAAGAAAAGAAAGGGCAGTTAGTGTCTCTTATACTATGTATAGGATACACGGTAGCCCTCCCCCACCGATTCACAGGGGATGTGTTCCAATTCCCCCAGTTAACGCCTGAAAACCATGGATAATATGGAACTCTCTATATGCTATTTTTCCCATACACACAAACCTATGATAAAGTTTAATTTATAAATTAAGCATGGTAAGAGATTAACCACAATAACAAACAACAAAATAGAACAATTATAACAATACTCTGTTATAAAAGTTATGTTAATGGGAATGTGCACCATATTATGCAACCATAATGTAATATTTAAACAGATTCATTATTCTAAAAAGAAACTTTGTATTCAATAACAGTAACTTTCCATACTCCCTTCCCTTCATTTCCCCCAGCCCTAGACAATGGCTCATCTACTTTGTGTCTCTATACATTTGCCTCTCCTGTGTATTTAATATAAATGAGATTATACAATATGTGAGGGTTTTTTGGACTAATTTCAATTAACATAATGTGCTAAGTGTAGAATGTATTACTAACTCGTTCCTTTGCATTGCCAAATAACATTCCATGATATGGATATACCACAAAGTGTTTATCCATCAGTTTATGTACTTTTGGATTATTTCCACTTCACGGCCATTATGAATAATATTGCTATGAACATTCATATACAAGTCTGTGAAACGGTAGTTTTATTGGGGGGGGTAGGTTTTTTTGGAGGGGTAGTTACTTAGGAATGAAATTGCTTGGTAAAATGGTGATTATATTTGTAATTTTGAGAAGCTTCTAAACCTCTGCCTATGGTGGATGTCACATATTACGTTCCCATCAGCAATGAGGTATCTAATTTCTTCACAGTCTTACCATTATTTATTGTCTGTCTTTTTTTATTATGGCCACCCTATAAAGTAGTATGTCATAATGATTTTAATGTACATTTTTTCAATAATTAATGATGTTGAGTGCCTTTTCATGCATTTATTAGCCATTCATATGTCTCCTTTGGATAAATGTCTATTAAAAATTTTCACCCATTTTTTATATTTTTTTAAAAGTACTTGTTCATTTATTTGAGAGAGAGAGAAAGAGCAGGAGGAAGAGGGAGAGGGGAATAGAATCTGTAGCAGACTCCACACTGAGCAGAGAGCCCAATGCAGGGCTCAATCTTACAACCCTGAGATCATGACCTAAGCTGAAACCAAGAGTCAGACGCTTATCTGACTGAGCCACCCAGTGCTCCAGCCCATTCTTTAATTAAGTTATTTGGGTTTTCAATTTCTGAACTTTAAGGGTTGTTCATATATTCTGGATATAAGACCCTAATCATATATATTATTTGCAAATATTTTTTTCCCATTCCTTGAGTTGTCTTTTCAAATTCTTGGTAGTCTCCTTTGAAGCATCAGAGTTTTTAATTTTTATAAAATCAATCAATCATTTTATCATACTTGGTTTCATATCTAAGAAATCATCACCTAATTGAAGATCATAGAGACTTACTCTTGTATTTCTTCTTTGAGTTTTGTAGTTTTCACTCTTACATTTCAGTCTCTGATTTAGCTTGAGTTCATTTTTGTGTATGGTGTGAGGTAGGGATAAAAGTCATTATTTTGTATGTGGATATCCAGTTGTCCCTGTACCATTTGTTGAAAAAACTATTCTTTCTTCAGTGAATTACCTTGGACCTTTTGTTGAACATCTACTGGCCATAAATTTTGGGGTTTATTTCTAGACTCTCAATTTTATTTCATAGATCTATACATTTACCCTTATGCCATCTTGTTGTTTCTTGATCTTATAAAGACCCATCTACCTTCAGGGCATTTAAAATCATTGACTTTCTGGGCTGGCAGTTTTCTCATGTTTCTTTTTAACTGTTGCATGATCCTTTACATTATTTGTATTTCTGCTAAAATGTCACTTGAGTATTTGAAATATCATTTCTTGGCTATTCTTCCTAAAACAGTTCCACTCTTCTGATCCACCACTCTCTACTACCTTTTTTGCTTTATTTTTTTCACAGTTCATCTCACTATCTGAAATTACTTCTTGTTTACATGTTTAATATGTCTTCTCATTAGAATATAAGTTCCATGACAGCAAGGATATTTTATCTGTCTGACAAGGTACCTGGCTCTTAGTAGGAAATCAGTAAATATTTGGGGAATAAAGGTGTTAATAATGATTTCTATAACAATTTTCATTTTCAAAGCTATAATGGTTTTTCCAAGCAGTTAATTACATAATTGGAGCATGCCATTGAACAACTGGCATACCTTCTAACAGCTCGTGACATATTTTAAGAAGGAGCCATTATATACCTTTGACAAAGCATATTTGAAAGTATCTTTTGTCATATATGCACATAGTTAAAAAATAAAAGTTGAGTGCTAACTATGTGTCAGCCATTGCCCTAGAACGTCAATGAAGAGATAACATAATAGATATGATTAATACAGGTGATCCAAGTGTCCTACTTGCATAAAAATTCATGTGGATGTGGATACGTCTTCAGTAATACTCTCTGGTAATACTCTCAGGAGTCAGGCACAGAAATGGCCTCAGAAGCTTAATATACTTGATGATAAAGTTCCTTCTTGATGCTTCAACAATTAACAACCCTCTAGTAGATCAAAACCTCACCTTGAATTTCAATCAGTACAGAATTTTTGAGATTCTGCCTACTTCACTTCCCAAAAAGATTTTCCACAACCAACTATATTTTGTGTTTTTTTTAAGTAAAAGACAAGAAAAGTCAGTTGTTTTATAACAAATAAGCAAGTGTCCCCTTGAATTTTTACCAAGTAGCCCTCTTGATTATAAGTGACTCAACCTAATAAGACTTAAGCAAAAATAGTAATAATAATAAAAAAAGGAGGAGGGCATGAATACATACTAAGCTAAAACTACAGGAATGGGCAAGCTTCAGATGAGGCTTAAAGTGGGCTCATGACCTCTCTATGGGTTGGTTCCTGTCTCAAAAAAGGCTTTCTCCTCATGGTAGTTTTTAAAATTAGCAGGAGTGAGCAAGATTCTCTTTCCTGGAAATCATAGTAGGCATCTCATTACTCCTTTTTGATTGGATTACCTGCCCATCTTGTAAACATTCACATTTCTAGGGGATACAGTGCTTTTTTTGAGGCCTAGATAATATGATTCACCTAAAGTATATAGGCTGAGAATAAAGAAGTTGGTGAGTTATTCAGAGAGAAATTAAGGTTATAGCTACCAGAATTAGGATGAGTGGATCTTGGACAGCAAAAACAAAGGTATCCATTAAAAGCTTTTACACACACTCCTAGGAAAGATGATGATAATTAGAACATATCATAGGACATCAATTCATTACAGCACCACCAAATACTTTTCTGCAGTGCAATTCCCTAATTCTGATCCTAATCCTAATTCCTCCCAACACATACACACTCACACACACAAACACGTAAATTGTTCGTATGTGCACATGTACACACAAGAGCTACCATTTCCTTTATTCTTGCCACTAGGTTGTAGAGCATTGCAAGACCATATTACTACCTTCAAGAGATTATAGGTTATGACTTCACAGGGCCTCGCTGCTACCTAACAACCCATTTTATCGTAGACCTCTCTAAAATAAGACTCATATTTTAATAGAGCAAGATTGACACGGACCAGAAGCATGAAGTCAAGTCAGATGATGGAAGCAGACTCTCAAAGAAGCAAATACACCCTTGACTTCCAGCCCATTACTTGTATATTCAGCCAGAAACTTCATTCCTTGATATCAGTATCTTAATAGAGCATTGAAATGCTGATTTTCATTACATAAGCTATTTATTAGCCTCTTAGTTCTGACCTTTTGCTAGAACACTGCATTTCCTCTTTGATAATTCTCATTAGTTTTTGACTGCTTCTTGGCTGTGAGCTATTCTCTCCTCTTACATTTTATGGCCCCGTTACCAGGCAGGTAGAACTTCTTATATGTGAGATGAATACGCTTTGTGACATGCTTTATGGGACACAGCGATCACAACACAACCTATTAGCCATACCATAGCATGCCCAAGGGCGGTCTAGCTTCAGATGAGAATTTATGGTTGTTTGTCACATTTATAAAACCACAGTGTCATCTTTATTATTTCTATTATTAAAAAATATATTGAGGCAGTTCTTCACATACTTGGCACATACGAAATTTGTTTCCCTTAGATTTTTAGTGCCTTCCAGATTGACAATAATATAAAATAGATATAGTCAGTGCCTTGAAAGAGAAGTACTAAAAAGTATTCTCAGCAATTTAATTTGTAAATAAAATCTGTTGCATACATTTCCTTTCAGGCTTTAGAGTGGCCTGGGGAAAACCAGAAGTGTATATACTTTCCACATATTTCATTTGCAATATAAAATTTTCACATTAGAAAGATAAAACCCAAATTTCAAATAATTTAATTGGAAACATGTAGGGGAAGCACAAAGGTAAAATGTTTAAACCATATTAGTTCCTTCCTTATATTTTCTAATTAACCACTAATAACAAAAAAGGATACAAGGTAAATTGGTATATTGAATAAAACTAAAATATTCCTTTGAGCTATATCAAGCTATTTTATGTTCATATCCACAGATGGTGAGCCATGTAAGTACAAAACTATTATAAACTGTTGTTGCTATTACCCTATGATAACTAGTTTTAACAAACATAGCTCAATTAGAGGAAAAGTTATAGTTAAACATATCTTTAAAATAAAAATATGGGAAAGTACTTATGGTAATTGCAGTTACCCATAATTTAGGAACTATTCATTAAAGACTCTACCATAAAAATCCCATTAGTGGATAGTGTTTTGCCCTTGTGTTGCAAGTGAACTATGTAATAGTTAAACATTACGTTTATTATTAAGAAATATGACAGTAAATTAAGGATAGTCTCATTAAGTGGCCAAACCTAATTAATCCAGTTCCCAGTGACTCTTAATATATGCTAATTAAGCCAGGAACAGACTATCTAAAGGTAGGGATTAAAGGTATCTTGAAAATGAAAATATAGAGAGCATCTAGACATTTACATTTGTCCACAAGGAAAGTAATAGTCTAAGCAAGATTGCTGGGGAAGACATTACGCTACCTAAGAAAGCAAACATCTACAATCACCTTTAAGAACTTTCTCAGTATATGTTTATATAAATACAAAATATATGTGAATGTATTTCTTTAGATTATTTTTCTTAACTCCTTATTAATCTTTGGCCTGCTAATCTCTGGAAAGACTTGGTTCACCTAGTTCCAGTATTTATTCTGTACCTAAAAGTTTAAAAATCTTTCTTTCTTTCCTTCCTTTTTTCTTTCTTTTCTTTTCCCTTCTTTTCTCTTTTCTTTCTTTTTCTCTTTCTTTCTTTCTGTAACCAAAATGTCTGCACCCACTAGAGTCCCAAGTCTTTGAATCATCTCAGGTCACCCCAACCTCCTTTACCTGGAAAGCTAGCATTTTCACCATGGCCCTCATACATATCCCAGCTCAGGATCATCAACAATTCCTAGGTTTGGGGGCACCTGGGTGACTCAGTCAGTTGAGTCTGTCTTTGGCTCAGGTCATGATTCCAGGGCCCTGGGATAGAATTTCCCATCAGGCTTCTTGCTCAGTGGGAATGCTTGTGCATTCGTGCACACACTCTCTCTCTCTCTTTTTCGCTGACAAATAAATAAAATCTTAGGGGGGAAAAAAGCACATTCCTAGGTTTGTTATCATCTCTCCAGATCATTCCTGGCAATGACTTCCCTTCTGCTGAATTCTTTTTTTTTTTTTTTTTTTTTTTTAAAGATTTTATTTATTTATTTGTCATAGAGAGAGAAGCGAAAGCAAGCACAGGCAGACAGAGTGGCAGGCAGAGGCAGAGGGAGAAGCAGGCTCCCCGCCAAGCAAGGAGCCCGATGTGGGACTCGATCCCAGGACGCTGGGATCATGACCTGAGCCGAAGGCAGCCGCTTAACCAACTGAGCCACCCAGGCGTCCCCCCTTCTGCTGAATTCTTGATCTGCGTTCACTCTTATAATAGCTTCGTCTATACTACAGCCTTAGTGTGACCTGGACCTACTCCCGTGCCGTCGCTTCCCCATCGGTCTTAACGCACAAGGCTCTTGTGTTTAACAGATTTTCAACGATGGTTTAGGGTTTGGGGAGATAATACAGCACAGAATACTAGAATATTAGCCCTCACAGTCCTAAATTTTTAACTATTCCTTGTCTGTTTCTCCATAGTCTTGACCTCTTTCTGTTTTCAGTGTTCTCTGTCTTCCAAGGCTTCTAACTGCCTCTCCAGGAGCTGGTGACAAACTCAAAACTTCTATTACTGGATATTTCATTTTCTCACTGTTCCACCCTCACTTGAGCTCTGATCAAAAGTTCTCCCCTGGGCACCTGGGTGGCTCAGTGGGTTAAGCCGCTGCCTTCGGCTCAGGTCATGATCTCAGGGTCCTGGGATCGAGTCCCACATTGGGCTCTCTGCTCAGCAGGGAGCCTGTTTCCTCCTCTCTCTCTCTCTGCCTGCCTCTCTGCCTACTTGTGATCTCTGTCTGTCTAATAAATAAATAAATAAATAATCTTTAAAAAAAAAAAAAGTTCTCCCCTTTCTTAAAATAAGAACCCTGCTATTTCCAAACAACAGAATCACCTACCAAGGAGATGAATTGTGCTACTCTCCTAGCAAGCAGTAGCAACTTATTTAAACAGCCATATTTTCCCTCACTGAACATTTGCAAATTTTCTTTCAGTTATTCATACGGTCTCTTCTACTTGGTCAGAATATATGTGCATTTAAAGTAGGTAACTGAAATAATGCATGATTTTATTATTGTTATAATGATAGCTTTTCATTTTTTAAAAACTGCTAATCAAAGTGCATTTCTACCCACAATAATGAGTAAGTAGTAATATTTGCTTGCCCAGGTAATTTCAGGTTATTTCAGTCACGACTTATGCCTATAGAAGCACTAAGTACTTTGTCTTTTGTGTACTGAGATAATATAGACTAACCTTGGGAACTTAAAGTGAAATGTGGATCTTTTCTACTGTGAGGCAGTTATTTGAAAATATTTAGCTTTCATATATATTTGATCACTTTTTTGTATTTTTTTTATATAGTTTTGTGTGAGAATAGAAAAAAATCCTGGCCTTGGATTTAGTATCAGTGGTGGAATTAGCGGACAAGGAAATCCATTTAAACCTTCTGACAAGGTAAGAAGCGACTTTCTTATTGATGGTTTTAATTAGAAAAACACTGTCTTTTACTGCAGAAAAAAAAGGTCAGAAAAAAACGTACTGGGCTTTAATAAAATAGTTAATTATGAAGCCAATCAGATACACTTTCAGCACACGGGAAAAAATTCACTGCAGTGCTTGACAAATCCTAAGAATAGGGGGAAAAAAATCAGCATTCTCTTTCAAAGGAAAGTTGTTTGTTTTGTTTTTTTTGCTTTTTGTTTTGCTCATAATTGTATATATTTTTAAAGAAAACTATAGTCTGAAAAACAATCTGAGGGGTTTGAAGTGGCGGGGGTGTGGGAGGTTGGGGTACCAGGTGGTGGGTATTATAGAGGGCACAGATTGCATGAAGCACTGGGTGTGGTGAAAAAATAATGAATACTGTTTTTCTGAAAATAAATAAATTTAAAAAAATAAAATGGGAATCAACATTAAAAAAAAAAGGAAACACACACAAAAAAATAAAGAAAACTATATATGCAATTTATAACAAGTTGTTTCCAAAAGTTTCCTTGTAGATCAGTTATCCGGGAAAATGTTTCCTCATGGTAACAGAATGATTAAATAATGCTTTATTGCCAGGGCCAGCTGACTGAAATCTCTTTAAGTAATTATGTTGATAAAATATTTCACTAATAGAAGTATAGAACTGAAAGACCACAGAAAACAAACATTCTATGGGAAAATCAAAGTTAGCCATGACAGATAATTAAAGGCATCCTCTCATGCTTACCTGTTTTTCAAACCATGGGTAAAAGGTCACCACCACCTCCACGCTGAACACCCAACATGTGCCCATACTGACATCTGGCCTGTCTGATCCCACTGTGGACCTGGACTACCTGACTTTTTTATTTAAAAAAATTTATCCCGAGCTATATAACCTACCCTGCCACCATCAGTGTTTAATGCTCTCAGCTTTGAATCAATTAGTAATTATAATTTGATAATAATTGAAACTATATGCTTTTCACCTCATCAAATGTATTTGTATGACGTGACATCGCAAAACTTTGGGATAATGAAAAAAGACAGAAATTAGATATGAGTAAAACCTCCACAGGTTCTCAATTTACTTTTGAATTACAACCTGGGACAGATTCTTTCAACTTATCACTATTATAAAAAATAACCCACACATCAATTTCTGATCATGAAACCTCATTCTGAAAACACGTGGGTGTCCCTACTCTGGAGATTTCTATAACCTGAAACAGAGCCTTTAATCCCTTATTTTCCTCTACTACTTCCCAATATTCTTGTTTTCTCACATTCTTTATGCCCTTCTTCCTTTCCTTTCTGGAAAAGAAGAAGAGCGGACTAGAAGGTAGAATTTTTCACACCATACATATTTAGAGGGTAGGGACTAGAAAGAAATCCCCAGTGGCTATAGATGGAAGTACCTTTGGTCAGCTGGTTGGTTGGAGCAGCTATTCTACAAAGAAATGTGCATGAGGCAGCCTTACATAATTAGGGGAATGCCAGTTAGCAATGTCTATTCATAAATGACTAGTGTCTTTCTATTTTGAAATGATGTTGAAGATAACCATTGATATAGTAGAATTAAAGTATTCATGGTTTTGTAGGATCAAGTGTTTATTTAATTTTAAACAAATTATCAGTATAGTTTAAGACAAAAAGTATGAAAATTCAAAATTATCAGAAATATATGATGGTATTTTTAAAAGCCTCAAATCATTATGTTTTATTCATCTTGACCCTTCTCTTTTTCTCCGGTGTCACATTTTCTCCACCAAGTTCTTTCAATGAGAAGTTAATAATCATATCTTTCTTAAGATAGTTAAAATCCAAAAGACATGTTTTCTCTCCTTTCTCACCAGCAAATACAACTTTTCATTTTATTTTTGGAAGGCACAGCATAATAAATGTTTAAACTAAGGATGAACAGATTGCTAAATAGTCAAGAAGTCTGAACACTACTGCTTTTCTGCTGCTATTTTCAACTCAAGGAGATAATAAATAGAAGGTTTTAAAATTATTGCCTGTAATTCTTCCACTCTGACAAATATGAACGTTTTAGAACTATTAACTTAATTTCACATTTGTAACATTTTAATGACTCTAGTGAGACTGAACTGTTTCTATGATATTATAATTTGCTCTTTTGCTTAAATGCAATAGATATGAAGCTTGAATTGATGATGTGTCCACTGAAAGATTTCCCCTCAAAAGCACTTTCCTTCACCTGATTACTCTCTAAAACACACTTCACAATCTAAAAAGTGAATCTCTATTATTGTAAAATTGATGAGAGTAATTAAAAATTGCAAATCTGCAGAAGACTCTAAAGATTGCTCTTAATTGATTGACCACTTTTGATGTAATGGCAAACATAGGGTAGATATTTAGTTAAAAGTGTACAGAGGATCTGAAGACCTTGGGTCTGACAATTATTACAAGAACTCAATTCACTCACAAGGAAAGGGATTAATCTCTTGGAAATTCAGTTGCATTTCTTTAGCCCCATGTCCCATTCATTTAGCCATTGCATAAAATTTAGAGTAGAATCCGGTACCTAAACTAACCAAAAATGCCAAAAAGGAAGAAAATAAAAATGAACTTTAAAAATACTCCTCTTTCCACTGCTGAAAAAGAGACTATTTTTTGTTTTTTGTTTTTTCATGAGTTGGCTAATTTACAGCTGAGGGTGAGAAAAACCAAATTAAACAGATTTTTTAAATGAACAGATACTATCTGAGTCAGAGTTGGATGTTTTATAAGGAGTCCCAGTCAAGCAAAAGCTTAAACTTTCATATGATACATATTCTCTTCCAACAAACAACTCATGGGTTACTATATGCTCAGAAGCACACTATATTATTTTACGTACTGCTCATGAATGTTCGAATGCTTTGTAAAATTCTAGATAACTGAATGTCTTTGAGGCATTCAGGACTTTATATATAAAGTAGCCAGTAGATTTATCCCATCCTCTTCATTATGATTGATGAGAACCACCATTTCACCAAATGCCAAGGACCATTGTGAGATAGGATCCAAACTGATTACCTGCTATGTCGTCAGACAGAGAAAACATGAAGTACAAAGTAGTCATCCTAAAAGGCTGGGAGTCTGGGAATGAGGCAAAAGTGAGTTGTATCATTCATCTGGCAGAAGTTCCCATTTAAATTCTGGGGTAGCATGAGATTATGCAGAAAACACTTAAGACAGCCCAAAAGTTAACTGAGACTTTAGAGGGAAGTCAGGATTAAGCCAGACATGGGGACTGTTTTATACTGGACTTTGAGAGCTTCTAACAGCATCTGGTCTTACAAACTTAACTACTCTCAAAGACTCGGAGGTTGTCCTAATTGAATATGGTCTTCTGGGACTATATTGATGGAACATAGTCCTGCAGCTTATGTCATTGACAGAACAAGGTTTAATAATTGAACAGACCTATTCACTTGCCATGGAGTTCATTATTTTGGGTTCACTGCCAGGTGAAAACTGCTTTTACATACTTGGAAAGGGAAAATGACAGAGAACCAGAGGAATATGGTCCTATGTAATGCTTGCTTCTGCCCTCCAATAAAGTAGTTGGAAGCCATGATCTGTTCTATTATCATAGGAAACATTGCTGTCAGGAAAACCATATGCTAGAGAGAGATGAAAGATTTTAATCTAACATATCTGATGATAATAATAACAGTAATAAAGATAATAGCCTTTTATTGAGTGTCTATAATGTGCTGGTCACTCTATTAGGCTCTTTACATGCTTATCTGATCTTCATAACAACTTGTGTTAGTTGAGTATTACTATCCCTCATTTTGCTGAGGCCCAGAGGGGTTAATTAACTTGTCCAAGGTCATTTAGGTGATCTGTGGCAGGCAAGATTTGAACACAAATTGATCTGACTCTAAATCCTCTTCTCTTAATAAACACTCTGATGTATGCCTCTATCTGCAAATGCCACTTAGCAGAAGAGCCACATGATAAATTTATACCCTGTAGAGTTGAGACTAATATGATATTCTAATATTGAAAGTATTACAAAATCCTCTAATTAGTCATAGTCTAGATATTTGTTTCAACAAGTCCTTGGAAGTCAGCATGCATTCTCTATTGAATCTAGATAATTAGAACAGCACTGTACACAGTGGATTACTAAGCAATTACATAACTTTTGGACTAAGGTATCATTATAGTTGTGATTTTGCCAATGGAATAAACCACAAAATCTTTGCCCATTTTTAAATGTTCATGGAATAATAATCCATGTTTACTAAATTCAAATAATTAAGCAATGCAATTTCCAGTCCATGTTGTTAGAAAGAAGAGACTGGATTAAATGGATGACTGATACCATGTTATTGTAGTGACTTCAAAAGTCAGCCCAAGACCCTGAAGATGAGTGGATTTTTAATGATACATTCACATAGCTCATCTTTCAGAGACTGATAGCCCTCCTTGTCTCATTTAAGGAGAAAAGACTAAGCTCCTAAAGCTTAAAGATATAAAAAAGGGGCACCTGGGTGGCTCAGTTGGTTGAGCTTCTGCCTTTGGCTCAGGTCATGATCTTGGATCAAGCCCCACGTTGGGTCCCCTGCTCTCTAGGGAGCCTATTTCTCCCTCTCCCTCTGCCTGCCTCTCCCTCTTCTTGTGAACTCTCTCTCTATATATATATCTGTCAAAAGATGGGTAAAATCTTAAAAAAAAAGAAAGATATCAAAGAAAACTCATAGACCCTTTCCCTATATGCTCTAAAAGTACAGTACTGAACAGTCCCATGAACAATTATCTAGTCATAATATCAAAATAAAATCCATGTTATGGATATCCTCAAAACACTGGACATCAGGAAATATACATACTGGGGCATTGGGACTGAACAATCACCAATTCTCCACAGTTTGAACATAATAACTACATTCAGCAGATGCCATATTTTTCCTGATTTGACCAATCTGCATGTAGACACAGAAATGATAGGAGAATAAATCCATGTTCTTAAAATTTTTAAGCATCTTTGCCTTCAGTACAGGTAAAATCCCTAGCACAGGAAAAATACTAGAATCATGGCAAATGTAAAATATAACTGCCAATAAACCCTAAGTAAATGCCCTGGAATTTAGAATACCTTACTCTATTTTATACGATATGACTTCTAAAAGATTGACTCCAGATGCCAGAACAGCCTGCAGACAGGACTTAAACATCTTTACAACCTTACTTCCTCACCTAGAAAAACAATGGGACTTCTTCTTTGTGTGGAGATGGGTATTGCATCAAATAAAAGTTTATATGTTGTATATGATTAATATCAAGAGAAGAAGGACTAGATGTTGGGAATCAAAGCATTTACTTGATACCTTTACTCAGGAATAATAATAGCCAGAGGACGCTTGGCAGTGTTAAGTTAGAAAAGCACAGGAATAATCTTCCAGGTTTGCTCAGCCTTGTGCCATTGGGTAATTGGCAGAAGATATGTTTTTAACTTACAAAAAAGTACATGCGACATGTCTATTTCTTGTCATGTGTTCTTCATAGATATAAAAATCAAGAATAGCAAACACATTTGTCCAGAACTCCACACAGCATATGATTTATATTTACTGCATAATTATTAAACTGCATGTAACACATTTCCTTTATTTTGTACATCTACCAGATACATATGATTTATTTTCTAGATTTAGAAATTAACTTTATACTATAACTTATATACCTGTCCGATCCTTAATTCTACTTCAGGTGATTATGTAATGCAAAGTAATTTGAAGACTCAACAAATTATGTGAAAGTAACAGTCAGGAGCAAGGGATAGAAATAATTCTGTTTACATACTGCATTTTCGACTAAGGAAGGATTAAATCGTCTTTTTTTTAGATATAAAACCAAATTTTTATTTTCTAATCTTTTTTATTTTCTTTCTTTGTGTGTGTGTGGGGGGGGGGGCAGAGGGAGAAGAAGAGAAAGAATCTTAAGCAGGCTCCAGCATGGAACCCAAGGCAGGGCTGGGTATCACAACCCTGAGATCATGACCTGAGCCAAAATCAAGACTTTGGACTCCTAATTGGCTGAGCTACTCAGGTCCCCAGATATAAAACTAAATTTTTTAAAATAAATACCAAGCATAAATTATTTTACAACATAACTGATTATTTTGGCTCTATCTTAGCCAAATTGTAATTTGAGGTCCAGAGCGCCACTTTGAGGACATTAAAAGTGAAATTTTTTAAAAATAAAAAGTGTATTTTTCCATATTCTGTTCTTTGTGTTTGAATCTATTCAGAAATATTGATAGAAAAGTAGTCTCCTATCAGTAGGATTCCTACAGGTATTTCACTTAAATGAAACTTTCTAAAGGCATGGCACTGTGCTTTATCCAATAGAACAATGTAGCTTTGAGACATTATAATATAGAGAGACAAGACATGGATTCCACTTCTGAAAGAATATAATAAAACTCAACACAGGCTAGGTTCTTCCCAAAAATATCACTGGGGTATATATGTGAAAAATATAAGGCAATTAAAAAGAACCACTTTAAATAAGAACATTAATTGGAAAGTTTTAATTCAACAATAGATTTAGAAAAATCACTGGAATTAAGATTGCTATCACTTTATGATATTTTATAACAATCAGTAAAATTAAAGCCCAAGTACATAGCTACTACATTAGTAGTTGTACTGGTTGCTAGAGTTGTACATTATTTATTTTCCATCTGCTGCATCATTTTAGCCATTTAGTAAGGAATAAAGTAAATAAAATATTCAGGCAGAAAATGGTGTGGGAAAAGACATAGAGATGTCCAAGTTTGCTACTATTTACTGGAAAAGTGCCAGACACTTCTCAATCAAAATATGAAAGCATGTAAAATTAATTCATAAATAATACCTGTGATAACTAACAAGAATTGACAGACCCATCAATGAAAGAAAGTTAATTACTAAGGGTCAAACAGATATTTGGAAAGTGTGAAGTCTTTTTTCCATTTATAAAGTTACTCCAACATGATTTAAGTGGTATTCCAGGGTCTCACAGTATTTCTCTTTTCTTGCTTGAAAAGCTTAGAAACCTACTAGAATTCTTGGAAATGTTATGAGAAATAAAACAGAAAATAAATAAAAAGGAATAGTTACTAGGTCTCTGCCTGTAGCAATACTATCTAAATGTTTTCTACCCACATAATATTTGAGATAGGTCTCAAAAATATGTATTTAAAAACAGTATCATCCACTTTTCCTCCATTCCAACCCCAAAGTTATTCTTTGCTGACTCTGACCTCCAAAGAATCACTGGTAAGCAGAATAATAGACTCTACATATCCCTACCAAGCAAGAAAATACTGCAGAGCTTTAACTTTTGTAGTTTGCATTTGTCTAAAGTCGGTTTCCCTTGATGCAAAACTCGAGATGGGGATTGTTATACAAGCAATTAATGGAAGAGCTGTTCTCCAGTGAAATCTTAAAGAAAGGCCCGAGGGCGAGGAAGAAACTGGCAAAAGACACAGGAATTGTGATGGCACAGTGCTCAGGGAGATGAGTAGTTCCACTAGATGTCTCACCTTGAAGAAGGAAACAGCCTTGTGTGCCCCAGTATCAGGGATTGGATGTAGTTATTCCCAGAGAAGAGGTGATGGTATAACCTGCCAAGCATTTCACAATAAGTAGGCTCTTGCTGATGGTAATTTTGAAGAGAAGTGTCAGATATGAGCCATCAGGAACACCTGTAGGATAAGAACACCAATTTGATAAAGAGAATCTGGGTAGGTCCCCAAAAGTGTCTATTATACTATCATGAAAATAGTAGATTTTTTTCATCTTTCAAACTGAAAGCCCCTTAGTACTAGAGATTCCAACATGCTTGCATCTAGGAGAGGCACTGCCTAGAACCTGCATGCTTTCAACCACGGTATCTAACTGAGATCGCCAAAGCAACCGGTATTTCAGTATGGACCCAGAAATTGACTATGTCAGGCTTTTTGCAGTGAGACCCATTTAAATCTGCTTTCAAATCCTTGTCATTTTTCTGAATAATATTTTTTCTTACAAAAAAAAGACACTGCTGTATTCTACAAATAGAGTCCCAGTTTCCCTAAGAGATAGTAATCATCAATTGAAACAAATCTGTGTTCTTCGGTAACTAAAGAAAACGTTTGCAAAACTAGATCAGAAGGAACAGGGAAGTTCAGAGTTAACACCCTTAGTTTTCTCTTTGGGTGTGTGAAAAATCATGTAAACTCAAAGAGCTGATTCTTAAGTTCTGCAAATTCTGACTTCAATTCTCCCTAAGATCCTTCTAATAAATCAGGAGAAAGCCACAGACAGATGAGAATAGATTTCCAGGAGAAACTAAGACAAGTTAACTTGAAAGTTTTAGAACTAAGCCAGAAAATTAAGTTGTAGATCAGAATTTACAGTGTGTTATTTTTTAAGAATAAAAAATTGACTAAAATATTTTAAGTATTTTAAGTATATAATAGTTTTATTTAATCATTTATTTATTATTTATTATTATTTAAATTATTATTTGAGTCGTAATATATTTTACATAAAATAGATTATTAAATTTTTAATATATATTTAAATTTAATATTAAATTTAAATATTAGAATATTTTATATTAGAAATTGACCAAAATAATATATTTAAAATATATTTTATTTAAATAATTGTTTCTTTTTATTACTTAAATTATTATTTAAATAAAGCCAGAATTAGATTAAGCAGTGAGTAGATAATAACAGTTAAGGGTTATTATATGAGCACAAAATTGCAAATATGCATTTGTTTTGTTTTGTTTTGTTTTTATTAACATATAATGTATTATTTATTTCAGGGGTACAGGTCTGTGATTCATCAGTCTCACATAACTCACCATAGCACATAGCCTCCCAAGTGTCCGTGCCTGAGCCACCCTATCCCTCTGACTTCCCTTCCCTCCAGCAACCCTCAGTTTGTTTCCTGAGATTGAATCCCTTATGGTTTGGCTCCCTCTCTGGTTTCATCTTGTTTCATTTTTCCCTCCCTTCCCCTATGATCCTCTGTCTTGCTTCTCAAATTCCTCATATCAGTGAGATCATATGATAATTGCTTCTGCAAATATGCATTTGTTTAATTGCCTGTCACCTTTACAATATAATTAGTACAGCTGTACATGGTCTTAGTAACTAATTCTACTGTCTTGAGTATAATGGAGTAGAAAACTACTTCCTATATTTGAAACCTCATTGATCGTACCCCATCACCATATATAAATGACATTTCCATAACAAGGTACTGTCTGTCATTGAACCCCCAAAGACACTCATTGATAGGAGGTTGGAAGCAACCTCTTCTAGTGTTGGACTAAACATTAAGGTGATTAAAGAAGAATCCTATCTTACTTTCCTTTGTTTCTTTGTTTACTGAAGTATACCAAAGTCTCTGACTAAGGAAAATCATGTTTACTCTATTTCCTCCTTGACCAAAAAAAAAAAAAAAAAAAAATGTTTCTATCGTGACTCTGAATGGCATATTTAGTGAGATAATATAGACTTGGGAAGACTGACTTGTTATTTTACTGCAAGAAAAACTCCACAGTATGTTTGGTTTTGTCTGACACTCCAGCTGGGGTGGCTTCAGTCCTCTGAAGGACTCCATCTCTGAACTATAAAATGTTAGTGGTCAAAGAGACACAGAATCAAGAACCACTTATTCTTAGGTGCCTTCTAACTGAGTGTGAACAGCTTCCCTTCCATTCATCAGCCACGTGGCTGTCTCAGTGCATTTACTCGGGGTGACATCAGTCATCATCCTGTGAAACTGTACCACATTCTTAGTCTCAAATGTCTACAACTGCAAAGTCCTTTTTCCTTAACTTACACTTGTTAAAAAGTTACACAGATAATAAATGAAAACATTGCCACTATAAAATTTCAAATAACGGATGAACAGAGCATCTCCAAAGTGGGAAAAACAAACAAACAAACCTACCATCTTTGTCATTCCCCACTATACAGCCAATGCACAGCCTTGGCCTAAGAGCCACGTCATAGGTCAGTGTATTAGGAATTCAAAACTGTGTGCCTTCTGGGCATTTATCACTGGCCCTTTTGACCTCTGAGTTCCCTGCCACCTCTGAGCAATACTTCTAGCATGGTCTAACTACACAACGATGTGTTAGCCGTTAAATAAAACCAAAACCTAAGTCTAAAAGAATCATAGTTTGACTAAATCTAGCTTCCACAAAATAATTCTTCACTTCAAAAACCTTATTTCAGCATAAGTGACAAAAAGTTTTCACTGAATCCTTCACTTTGAAGTTCATTATTTTGAAATAGAGTAAAAAATTATACCATTGTAGAGGCTTTAAAGAAGCCTGCAGTGATGATAACCAGGAAGCTGATTACCAGTACTATTTTGGGAATTGCTACAAAGAAGAATCCACAGCCACCTATAGTCCCCTACTCCTGTTTCTAATAGTTTCCACTCTTTATGCTATATATGAAGCTGAAAAGAAAACCCTCTGTTCGAAGGGCTCTAACAGAATCAGTAAACGGTTCAAGCTCAGCAATCCAAAAATTCACTACCGTTTGAGGTGGCATATTAAATATAGGCTTTAAAGCATTCATGAAATAAAGGAAATGGAATTTTTAAAATTTTTTTCCAAAGAGGCAGAAATCTGAAAACACAATATGTAAAGGAGTGTGAGCATTTACCTTTAAGAGAAAATGTGAAAATCAAATGAAAGAAAATTTTATTCAGTTCAAGCATTTCATTAAGAGGGGCACCTGGGTGGCTCAGTGGGTTAAAGCCTCTGCCTTTGGCTCAGGTCATAATCTCGGGGTCCTGGGATCAAGCAGGGAGCCTGCTTCCTCCTCTCTCTCTCTGCCTGCCTCTCTGCCTCTCTGCCTACTTGTGATCTCTGTCTGTCAAATAAATAAATAAAATCTTTTAAAAAAATAAATAAAATAAAATAAAAAGAAAAGAATTTCATTAAGAAATGAATAGGAGACAAAGGTACTTTCAGTCATAATGGACAGACATCCCAAAGATGTTTCATTTTTTGTTAATACTTGGAGTACTGGAGCAATTAATAAAAGAAAAGTTATAATGATAAGGTAACCAAAGCCAAACATAATTTTAGCCCTTACATTCAAATTTCCCCCCAAAAAGAATAGTGCATTATGTCGGCATGAAACTATAAAAATTATTCTAGTAGTCAATTTGTCATTTCTTACAGGAATCTCAAGTAAAGGGGAATAAACAGCTTACTTTTTGGATACTTTTAGCAAGTCAGAAAGCAGTATCTTGAAAACTATATATTATGTTTATGTTATTTAACTACTAAACATTATATATGTATAGTATATATACTTATTTCTACAATGGTGTTTATATATATATTTATATATTTTATGTATATAAATACATATATTTTTTTGTGTATATATATATATATTTTTTTTTTAATTTGGCTACTAAACAAACCTTTAAAATGACCTAAAAGAAGGATGCAAGCCTAAACAACTTATAGTTCATCCATTAAGATCATGGCTGTTAAAAAAATGAAACAAGATGGGATCTGGAGGGAGACAATAAGAGACTCTTAATCTCAGGAAACAAACTCTGAGGGTTGCTGTGGAGGGTTGGAGGGGAGGTTAGGGTAGCTGGGTTATGGACATTGGAGAGGGTATATGCTATGGGCAAGTGCTGTGAATTGTGTAAGACATGATTCACAGACCTGTACCCCTGAAGGAAATAATACACTATATATTAATTTTAAAAAAATCATGTCCATTATATTGCCATTAAGGTATTTGCAATCGTGTAAGTCAATTTCTATGAGTTTTACCAGTCTTCTTGTTGTTCCAGTGAATTGTTAATGAATTTTTTTACAAATGTAGCCAGGTGATTTCTTTTTTAATGTTTACATTATTTAAAAACGCATGAAAGAGAGTTTAATAAATAAATATATACACTATATGTTATTCCTTTGAACATCTGTGCATAAGATTTTTGAGAAATTTTGGAGGACTTTGGTCAGTTGTAGCATATTTATATCTCTGTCTTTTGATGGTCAGATTTCCTAGGCTTCGAAACAATTATTTCTGTTCATTGCTTATGGATTTTACATTTCATTGCTTTGTTGACTAAAGCTCATTAATACACAGAAGCATCATGGTCACTGCTAATATCCCTTTTTCTTCCTCCCTCCCTCCCCACTCTCCTTTGGTTTCTAATGGCCATGGATAAATATCTTCTTTTGCTACATATAGATTCCTCAGTTGTTAAGGTAGCAAACTGTTCAAAGCCTAAGATTTGACACTTAGCAATTAATCTTTTTTTAAATTTTTATTTTATTTTTTCAGTATTCCAAGATTCATTTGTTTATGCATCACATCCAGTGCTCCGTGCAATACGTGCCCTCCTTAATACCCACCACCAGGCTCACCCAACCCCCCACCCCACTCCCCTCCAAAATCCTCAGTTTGTCTCTCAGAGTTCACGGTTTCTTATGGTTCATCTCTCCCTCTGATTTTCCCCAATTCACTTTTCCTTTCCTTCTCCTAATGTCTCCATGTTATTCCTTATGTTCCACAAGTAAGTGAAACCATATGATATTGACTTTCTTTGCTTGACTTATTTCACTCAGCATAATCTCCTCCAGACCTGTCCATGTTGATACAAAAGTTGAGTATTCATCCTTTCTGATGGAGCCATAATACTCCATTGTATATATGGACCATATCTTCTCTATCTATTCATCTGTTGAAGAACATAGTGGCTCTTTTCGTAGTTTGGTGATTGTGGCCATTGCGGCTATGAACAATGGGGTACAGATGGCCCTTCTTTTCACTGCATCTGAATCTTTGGGGTAAATACCCAGTAGTGCAATTGCAGGGTCTTAGGGTAGCTCTATTTTTTTAATTTCTTAGGGAATCTCCACACTGTTTTCCAAAGTGTCATCAATTAATCTTAAAATATTTTTTATCACATTTCTGATTCATAGAGAGGAGAACTATTGATAATACCTTTATATCCTTGATGTGTCAAGTCTTCTACCAATCACAACAGTTAAGTAAATGCATTCTATTACATAGATCCAATTCTGCTTCCATAAGCCACATCATAGGTTCATGAAAAAAATTATTTGCACACTTTTGGCAGAAAGTAAAAACCCAAAACAAAACAAAAGAAACCAAAAAAAAAAAAAAAAAAACTTTTAAAATTTATTCAATCTATAGCTGTGTTTGTTCTTTATGAGTCAGTTTTTTCTCCAGAAACACTTTTGAACTTTCATAATTATATGAAAGCATAAAATACTATATTCTATAATATTTAACCAATGTGTTCTGAATTGTAATGGTAACAGTATACAATTTTTATTTGAGATATGGCCTTCCTAGAAACCAATTTCTTAGCATAAGCTAGAGCCAGGATTTTGCAGAATTTTAAAGAAAAACATATTTCATAAATTGAAGTTGCAGTTCCCTTAAGACAAGTTCTATTTTGGGGTCTACATTTACAATAGCTGAGACTGTCACACTCATTCACCTTCATCATTAAAAAGCCATACAAAGTTCCTTTCTCCTCTAAAGTTAGAAACGTTGGCCTTGTAGATTAACTTTCTGAGTCCATTTAAGTTTACCTCTAGAGGTGTATAGACTGGGTAACCAGTTAGACAAGATCAGATCTTAACACTATGAAAAACCTCCCATACTCACTACTTTTTAAAATTACTTGTGAAAAGTAAAACTTTCTTAAGAACCTAGTCTGGATACTTTTAAGAAAACAAAACTATTTGGGACTTGCATAAAAACTGTTTCTAAAAAAAAAAAAAATGGGGAAGAAAAATGAAATGGCAAAAGGTCCTGCCTCTTAGCAACACCTGGCCAGCCCTCTCTAGATTAGCGTTGGTGCAAACTTGTGTGGGTCCAACTGTAATGCATGGTCCAGGGGGTCTGTGTCTGACTCAAGCACACCCAGGTATTGGTGTCTGAGGAAAGCAAACATATATTCTTTGGAAAAGGTTGCAGCATATATTTTGTTGCTCTGTTGTGGGATGCTCTCTAGAGGTGGTGCTAGGGGAAAACGATTATGCTGATTATGAGATGTCAGACATTAAAAAATATACTCAGAGATGCCAAAACTAGATTGTAGCAGCTATTACTGTAAAGAGCAACTGGTCCTGACTTCGAGCTACCGAAGGAAGTAGCCCCTGAAAGTTACTAAGAACTATCAGAAAGCCCTCTAGTTGGGACCCATGTCCACTGCTGAGAGAGAACAATAATTAGAACGATTACCACTGACAGCCACCACTAGAAAACCACAGATGAAACAGTAGACTTCCCAGCCATCTTCCCGTCATCTTTCCTAAATAGGACATGCAAATCCTTTTATCTGCTGGGCATTCGAGAGAAAGATAACAAATGTTGGCCTTTCAATATATTCCAGATTGAATATTTCCAGACAATAAATATGAAACTGTTAGAGACTCAGAAACTTTCGATATGGGTTTTACTGAAGATAAAGACCTTGGATTGTAGCTCAACTTTCAATAAATATGATAACATTTATTGTTGCTACACTGAATGCCATCTACTGTTCTAAGTATTTTTTTGTATATATTTACTCAGTGTATTAACTATGAGGTATGTGCCTCTACTATACCCATTTTACTGATGAGGGAAAGTTAAGTACACAAAAGTTAATTAACTTGCCCAGTTTTTAAGTGAGGAACACAGACTAATTCCAGAGCTATGCTCTAGCTTCTTATACACCCAGAAAAAAATGCCCCTTTGCCAAAGATAGCCACATCCTAATGCCTAGAACCTGTGAATATGTTACATTACATGGCAAAAGGGACTTTGCAGGTGAGTTTAAATTACCGACTTTGAGATGAGATTATCCTGGATCCAGTGGGCCAAATCTAATCACACAGGTCCTTAGAGATAGAGAATCTTTCTTGGCTATGGTCAGAAGGAAATGTGAATATAGAAGAACGGTCAGAGAGATACACAGTTGCCGGCTGTGAAGATGAAAAAGGGGGACTATGTGCCAAGGAATGTGGACATTTACTAGAAGTTGGGAAAAGCAAGGAAACAGATTTTCCCCTAGAGATTCCAGAAAATAATGCAACCCTGCCAGCACCTTTGTTTCAGCCCAGTAGAACTGGTTTTGGACTTCTAACCTACAGAACTAAGATAATAAATTTGTGATGTTTTAAGCAACTAAATTTGTGATAACTTGACAGCAGCAGAAAAGTACTAATATATACTACCTTGCTGAAAAAGAGTTACTGAAGCATTTTCTTTGCTTGGGCAAAATGGTTTTGCTATAAGCTTAGGTGTATGTGTTGTTTCTCTTGTTTTGAACATATCATGTGGTTATTTGTCCCACATTTAGCACTCAACCAAATGTTACAGAAATTGAGCATACTTTAAGTCTCGCAGCAGAGCTATACAACTGACCAGATGCCATGATATAGATCTTTGATAACATACATGATGGCTTTTTACCAAACAGTGGGAAGTTACTGTTCTAACATTCAGAATACAAATAATCTGATTCTTTACCAAATTCTGTCATCAGGGCCAAAGTATTTTTTGAAGTCTCACAATAAAATGAATTTATTAAAAGGGAGATTGGTACATTACTACAACGAGCTTTTCCAAAACTGTACCAAAGTCATCAATATTCACCATAACAGATACCACAAAATGGGTTGAGTTATTTTTCTCATATGGCTGTATTTATATACACAAATACAGTGAAAAATCAGGGCACTGGCCTTTGCAGGCAGTCTTTTGGGAAGCATTCCACCTCCACAAATTATGAATGCCACAGACCCTTATCAAATGTAACACTCGTTGCTATCTGCTTTGACTAAAGTGGCAGTTTGCTGCCTGATAAGATATAGCTGTATATCTGTATAAATATAGAAAAAAAAAAAACTATACCAAGGGGCAGTAGCAGTTTCTTAGTTGATGAAATGTATTGATTGAAAAAGAAATATTAAAGCTTTAGAAAGCAGCAATAAATGCTTTGGAAGACTCAGGCCGTCCTAAGAGTAGCTTCAGAACAAGTCTTCAGGGGGCGCCTGGGTGGCTCAGTTGGTTAAACACCCAACTTTTGATTTTGGCTAAGGTCATGACCTCAGAGTCATGGGATCCAGCCCCACATCAGGCTCCACGCTCGGCAGGAAGTCTGCTTGAGATTTTCTCTCTCCCTCTCCCCAGCTCCATGCTTGCTCCCTCTCTCTCTCTCCGGAATAAATAAACCTTTAAAAACAACAACAAGAAAACAAGCCTTCAGAACAGAGATTGAATCCCACAAAGCTTTGTGATGGATGAAATTAAACCTGCCACATACAGTACACTCATATTCTTCCAGCAGTCAGGTTGTGGAGCATTACCCGTTCCTCCAAGCATTGTAGACACGATCATAATTTAGCTTCTATGGTCTGGATTCATACAAACATTATTAAAATGGTTCTTGCAGAATAAGCTGGAGAAAAGCAGTCAATATTAACTAGGTAGCCCAGATGTTGACTGCTGAGATAAATAGTCAGAACAACTTCACCTCTACCACCCAGAGATGTAGTGGCTTATTTTGAGCAACAGTGGCATTCTGTCTGTTGTATAGAGACCCAATAGGAAAGGGGGGGTCCACCAGGAGGACCAAGCTCATACAGTCTTCTGGACGGATAGAATGAGTGTTATGTGTGTAAAGGGCCATAGGGATTGTTTTTGTTTTCATAACCAGTGCCATTCCCTGGTCTGGTGGATTCACCATCATTCCTTATGTTGCTGTCCTTTCCAAATAACCTGTTTTCTTATTCCTTTTGAATTGACCATTTGTACAAGTGAATAGACAAAATTAACAAGCTGAACATGATCTGAATAGTGACACTGTTAACCTAAAATTTTTTTAGTTTTTATTATTTTCTTAAGGCTAAAAGCAGTACATAATCATTGTAGAAAAATTAGAAAAGACAGAAAGCAAAAAAGAAAAAAACCATATGTATATATATGTATGTATGTGTATGTATGTATACATACATATATGCATGTATACAATGAAGTCTCATTACCCAGTATAACCACTGCTAATATTTAGGAATATACTCTTTACACAAATATGTATATAAACATGTTTCAGCAAAAATAGTATGATAACATAGTAATAGCATCATGGGGTATAATGTTTTATAACTTCCTTGTTTCACTAAGGACTAGTATACTTTTGTAGCTGCCACCTAGAACTTCATTTTTAATGATCACATATCATATTATTGTGCGACTTTACTGTAATTTATTTAATCAGTTCTCTGTTATTAGACTTTTAAGTGTGGTTTGTAACTTTTATTATTACAAATAATACTATGATGAACATATTAGTAAATGAATGTTGCAACTTGTCTAGTTATGTACTTAAGCTAATTTCTAGAAGTTGAATTGCTGGTTAAAAGTTACACAGTTTTCCGGGGGGAGGGGGTTTGGGAGAAGGGGGTGGGATTATGGACATTGGGGAGGGTATGTGATTTGGTGAGTGCTGTGAAGTGTGTAAACCTGGTGATTCACAGACCTGTACCCCTGGGGATAAAAATATATGTTTATAAAAATAAAAAAAATTAAAAAAAAAAAAAAAAAAAAAAAAAAAAAGTTACACAGTTTTCTAAGGATTTTAATGGCTGTCTATAGTTTCATCTTTAAATGGGAAGGAAAACAGATTAAAATCAGAAAGATAAAAATCATTCAACATCTCTAAATTAATAACTTTCAAAAAGATCTGAAATGCTAAATGAAAACACACATAGAAGTATTTCAACTAGGGCCTTCTTGTTAAACCATTCAAATACACGTGCATAAGGTTAATGGGTTTAAGTGAGAGTTATTAAGTTTACAAATCAACAAATAAGATGATTCCCTAAATAACAGGCAATGACATTACAATATTATCTTCTATTCTATTAATACTTATTTAAGAACGAAAAAAAAATAATGTCAACTGTATTGAGATATCATCTTTATTATTTAATACATTCTGTTATGTAAATTATTTATATTTTTAATATTTCATAACTGTTGGTTTCTTGACTTTTCTTCTACTATATTATGAGCTCACTGAAGCCAAAAATTATATTCTGTGTATCTCTGTAACACTAGTAATCAAGCCCTAGCATATGGTAGGCATTCAATAAATGTTTGCTTTATATACATGGGCAACAAAATTAATTTGACTTTTTTATTAACTAAATTAATCAGTTTCAGGATTCTGTAACTACATTGGCAGAAACATTATGTTTAAATTGCATATTGGAATTTTCTTATGTTTAATTTGTTCAGATATATTTTATATTAAAATTACCAGTAATATACAAAGTAATACTGATTAAAATAAAATAGCATCTGTATGTAATCTGATAAGGTTTTTAAAGTGTACACTGAACTTACAACCTGTCAAATAGAAGACATTTTCAATGAAGAATAACTTAGGATGATTTCGGAATTATATAAAAGATGGTGTAATGCCATGTTTCAAATTATTTAAGAAAGAAATTAAGACTATGCCATGAGATCACTTTAAAAAACAAGATCAGCTTTTGTTATGCAAGTAAAGATGTTACTGTTCTTAAACTTGACTTGAAGAGTGGTGCGCTGCTTAAAATACTATAAAAATCTTTGAAGCTTATATGTGGAAACTGTTTTTAGTCTGTTTTCATTGTTTTCTATGTGAATGAGAAATTTGTTAACTAGGCCTAGTTCTTGATGATACAATCCTAACCTCTGTTACTTCTGACTTATAGGGTATCTTTGTTACTAGGGTTCAGCCTGATGGACCAGCATCCAACCTGCTGCAGCCTGGCGATAAGATCCTTCAGGTAAGAGAGACAAGAAGCACCGTTTTCAACTGCCACACTAAAACAAATATGTACTCACGTTATAGAGTAACTTGAATTAAATGATTGGAAGTAAGTCCTTTTCACATTTCTTATTTGCCTTTATTTTGGGGGGTTGAGAAGCAAATCAGAAGCAAAGTCAATCTGATATAATCCTGTATATTTCAGTTTTTGGCACATGGTAGATGTTCTGTGTATTTTTGTTTATATGAATACTGGGGTTTTTGGTGATACAAGAAGAACTGAAACACACAAGATCTATGCAGAGCTATCAAGTATAAATAAGAGTATTGGAGTACTAAACCAGGGTATCTGTGTTGACTTTGGATGAGGAAGGGACTCATCCATATTTAATTTCTCAACAGTAAGCTTATTACAGTTTGAATACTGTGAAATGCATGGTTGTATGCCCCTACTCCCCCTTCTTAAATACTTGAACAGATGTTTACCAAATATAAGGTGACTTATTAAAATGTACTGTCTGATGGAAAGGACTTTCTAACTTAAAGCTCTATGTAACAGAAAAGGGTCACTCCAGAAAACAGTTAAGAAAATTCTTGGTGTAACCATTTTGCTGTCTTTATTCTCTCTGAATTCACTTCTGCTTAGTCATTTCCTACATTCCAGAGAAAGGCCCTTAAGTATCTTCAGTTTATTTAAAATTCAGTGTTTTGACTTATTACCCTGAAATTATCCACTATATAGCTAGGTGGAACTATCTGAAATTTTAGATATTTAACCACTGAAGCAATTATGACATGGTTCCACATAATATATTGAAGATATAGGGACATTGAGAAGATAGGACATGTGGAAAAGGAACCTTCTTGTTAGACTACAAACAGTTACAGCAATGCAAGGACCCCACACAACTCAGCTCTAAGGAGATAGTCTATCTTTTATTTACTGAACACTTTCAAAAAGTCCTAGAGAAGTAGAAATTCTATATAATTATGTATTTTTATATATTATATATATAGCCTTAATATTTTATTCTCAGAAATATTTTAAATGAACTAGGAAGATCATGAAAACTCAAGTTTTCAAAAATAATAATTCTCTGAAGACCACAGGTTGCCTGAACCTGTGACAATGTCACAATAGAAACAGCATCCAGCAGATTTGAGTCCATTCCATGCAGGCAGAAGACCAAGCCAGCAGTTGATCTTTAGAGTTAAAATCTTGAAACATAAAAGACACATAAAATATTCTGAATTTATTTTTACCATTTGGTTATGGAAGTTCTATATTTTTTACTTCCTAGCTAGCTTTCTGATCTTAAGCATTTTACATCATGTCTATAGGACTCACAATTATTATGTGTAAATGAACTGTGGTTTATATTATATTATATTACATTATTTTGAAGCTGATGTCCCCTCAGCTTCAAAATTCAACTGTTCAATAATTCTATAAATTTCCATGAAAAACAGTCAAGAATAAATTCACAATGTAGTTCTCTAACACTTGGTAAATGCTGTTGTTTAGCAGAAGAAGTGGATAGTCTTTTCCTCTACTGAATTTCAAAGAAGTTATTTTGAACCTCTGAGTCTGAAAAAAAATGTAGCCAGTTAATCTCAGATCTCTGATCTATTTGAATGCCATACCGGTTAGAGAGGCCTTCCATAGCTTGAGACAGTTTGGGAGTAGCCTTCATCCATGACAGAGTTGGCAAAAGAAAGGTTTTTCTCTCGGATTCAGAAAATATTTATATATATTTATATATTTATATATATATATAATAAGTTAAATATTATATAAATTAAATATATATATAAATATTTATATATATGTATATATACACACACACACGCACATACATACACATGTGTATATATGTGAATAATCTGTGTATATATATATGAATGTTAAATATATATGTTATATGTTAAAATGTTATATATCCATATATCTATAGACAAGTGATAGATGATAGATAGATAATCAGTATAGATGAATATAGATATCCTGGAGAAGGGAAATGAGAATTCAGTTAGTGTCTAGTTGCAGGGTTAGAATACTCTTTCCTGACTGTGCAATTCTAGAAGGATTTCATGGGGGGACATGAGGGTTGAGTATTTCTAGTCCCTAAGAGGTATACAGCAATGGCAAAGCACACCGAGAAATCAATTCCTAATGCAAGAAGTAGGAAGGAATTATAAACTCAATCTGTAAAAACCACAAAACTGCAGGAGAGCTGCACCTGGGTTGGCTCTTCACTCCACAAATGACTACAAAAGGTGTAGCACTTTATTTTTGCTCTAGAACTCATTTGTATCTAGTACAATAAAATCAAAGTCCATTTTCAGCAAAAGAAAAAAGCACATAACCGTAATCAGACAAATTACTATATTTACAGTTTCACTCATACTAGTTAAAAAGCACAAGTGGCTAATTATACTTTCTGAAAGAGATAAGAATGGCTAATTCTAAACTGAAATCATTGTCAGCATCAGATGTTAAGAGGGCAAATTATATTTTTGTCTATAAAGCTATTGGCTCTTTGTTTAAAGAACACTGGAAAAAATGAGTTGCCTCTCATTTAGAAGATCCTTAAAATATGTTATCCCTGGAGCAAATTTGTTTACTAGCTTTGATGACAATGTAGCAGCCTAGAAAATCAAGGTAAAAGGAACAAAGAAATAAACAACTACAACAATAACAACAACAACCCCCCCACCCCCGCCCCCGCAATGAATGAGCCTCCTAAGTGATGGCAGTTGCCGGGTTTGATCTAACCCAGTAGCAAATAGAAAAAAAAGATACACTTTTCCCAAATCTCCCCCAAGCCCCTAATTTATTATAGAAGAGCTTTCTCTTTCTTTGTCTATAACTCTTTTTACCCACTATCTCTTCTTATTCTGTTATGGGATCATGAACATGTTACTGGAATTACATAAAGAGGTGTGCATTAAGAGATAATCTTTTTTTCTTTTTTAAGAGATCATGATGGAGAGGAAAAGTGAGTTGGGGAAAATCAGAGAGGGAGACAAACCATCAGAGACTGTGGACTCTGAGAAACAAACTGAGGGTTTTGGAGGGGAGGGAGTGGGCATTTGGTGAGCCTGGTGTGGGTATTAAGGAAGGCAGGCATTGCATGGAGCACTGGGTATGGTGCATAAACAATGGATCTTGGAACACTGAAAAATTACAAGTTCAAGAATAAATTGAATAATCTAACAGTAGAGTATCAATAAGAAAGAGAGACATAAAAATGGAAAGAAATATTTTGTTCTCAAACAATCAAATAATCACATATACACTTTAAGGACATTTATTTTTCACAAATCACTTTATAAATATCATTCAAACAGAAAGCTTAAATTAAAATTATGAGTTAGTTTTAAAAAAGATAATCTTAATTAAGACATATTCACATGATGTTTCCATCCTTTTACTGTTCATTTTCCCAGAATAAATACACTATAATTAATGAATATATTCATATGACCTACTGTGTTTAGCGAGTCATGTTGCTTTAAGACACTTTGGAGGAGGAGCTAGCCATGAGGCTGGGAAAACTAATCCCTCCCAGCCCCACCCACCTTCTCCACAAAGTCAAAGCACACAGGGGTGAGAGAGAACAAATGTGAGCACATGCATTATAAAAAAAATGTTATTAGATTGAACCATGTGAATTTGCCAATATTTGACCATTTTTGAAGTGGTAATTTTGTTGGTTTAACATCAAAGTTTTTTTCTAATGTTCTTTCCAATTAAACAATTCAATCTAATTTATTATGCATTTTAAATTCAAAATATATTAAAATACAGAAAATCTATTAATTATCGTTACTCTGTTGAAAAAATGAATAGACTGGATAATAGGAATTTATTATACTTGATAGTTAACATGGTTCATAGTTATAGCCTAACACTCATTTGTAAGTACATTACACATTATGTTACATATCATTTTTATACATATAATATTCTAGTATATCACTGTAGTCAAACCCTATCCTCTTCATTTACCTGCCCACCCCTTCCCTTGGACAGGAGGCTAATTTGGCAGGAAAAACAAAAGTAAATAATTTATAAATACTTGTCAATAACATCCATGTTTTACCAGTTATCAAAACAGTTTTCTCATATAAGGTATACTAATATCATACCTAATTGAAGATCATTTCAGAGTCTCTTCTACTGTACCATAATTTTAAGTGTTTTCCAAAATATATTCCTCGTCTTATATCTCTAAGATACCGAAATAGAATAATCAAAGAGATGTAATTCGAACAAATCAGGTATTTCCCCTTTTTTTCTAGTCTTAAAAAAACCTGGTTCTATAATTCATATAGACAAATCAAGAACCCACTCTGAATGAATACGTGTCTGAAATTTTAGTCAGCCGTTTGTAGGTTGTTGGCTCAGAGTGCCTTATCAAGAGAGTTTACTCTTGATGGAGCAGGAGTTACTCCAGGCTTAACAGAGAAGAAAGAGGAGGATGAGGAGAAGGACTAACTGGGTGAACCTGGCAGCAGTGTTCAGGAGCAGAGGGGAGAGACTTCCGTCAGAATGAGCTAGTGTGGAGTTCAAAGAGAGAATACTGGAGAGGGAGACCACAGGCATAAAAAAAGAAAAGGTTTTGCCCTGAGGTGGAGAACTGAAACCTGCAGAGGGCTGGGGGAGGAGGTACTAAGACACAGCTTTCAAGGCTGAGAATGTGAGAAGTGTAGCCTTCCCTAAAATCTAACTAAAACGTCCGCAGAGGCCTGAATCTACTATATACAGAGACAGAGTACTGTGCCTGTATTTGGCCACCGGATCAAGCCTTCCTTGTCTGAATGGAAGTTCTGTGCTTCTTCGAATGACCAGTAGGTGTGGTGAGCTGCTAACAGTATTATCTTACTTAGCTAAAGTTTATTTCTTCAACAATCTCAAAGCAAAGAGCTTCCGAGAAGCCATAATTAATGTCACAAAGTCCATGCACTAAATTTCATGCCTTTCACTCAAAAAGAAGACTTTATTTCATACTTGGAATGTCTTACCTCGCTTTCCAGACCACAAAGGGGAAAGCCTCTGGATCCAGGCACATAGCCAGAAGCAAAAGTCATAGCTAACAGTTTCATTGTCCAAGAAGAGAGAGAAACTTCCTTCCTTTAAAAGATAGAACCAAAATTCAAAGAGTACAGCAGAGTCATTCAGTATAGACTATAGAGTGTTTCCCAATGGCACCCCTTACAGTATCTTTTTTGAAAGGAGTTCCTTACTCAAAGAAGTTTCAGACCCATCTCAGATTCTATCCCTTGTTTCAGGATTTCACAATGTATTAAGAATTTCAGAACCTGAGAAATCTTACAAACTTACATGTCCCAAAATATTTAACCATACAGCCCTCTTTACGAACAACATTAACTAACTACCTCCACAGAATACACTTTGGGAAATGTTTCTTACAGAAGCTTCTAACTGGGCCCACGGCTTTATCCCACAGTGTTCATGTTCATAATTATCATCATGAGTCATCTGGAATGGGTTAGAGTATATTCATGTCTCTGAATTTTTAAAAATTTCTCCCAAAAAAGCTACAAAAACTCAAGTGAGAAATTTTTGTTATGGTTAAAATGAAGTATGGGACCCTTAAAAAAATGAACTTAAGCTATTTGGAAATTTCATTAAAGCATTTTCCAACAAAGTCAAATGAGTTAACGCTTTTCTTTAGTTGATCTTACTTGGTGGTTGAAAATCAAAAACATCAGAGAGGTTGGGGAAAAGGTTGGGGGAAAGGGTCAGTAATCACATAATTCTTAATGTTCAGAGAAATTATTGCTTTTAATGATGTAATACATTTGAAGAATAAGATTTTTAATACAATTTGATTAGAAGACAATAAATATTTTTTTAAAAATGTGTATGGTTTTATATGCCAGAGTTTCACTACATATCTCATTCAATTTATGAAATTCAGTTCAGTAAATTAATAAAAGATTGCGTTTAATTTACATATTGTGAATCAAAGCAGGAATATTATATAGAGTAAGTAAAACAGGAAAACCAATAAGAACAAGTTAAGTTCATTAGACTGGCTCTAACTTCCATAATTTGGCTGAAATAAAAATAACAATTAAGCACCTATATTGTGCTATTTATATCAGGCAACAATTCTGTAAGATATCTACTATTGACAGAGGCTAAATGACTTCTTTGAGCTTCTTACATTATACAGTACTGATTCCAGTGGAACAAATTTGATTGATAGCATCATATGCATCAGATTTTCTATTTACATATTTGGAAAACATGTATTAAATGCCCATTGTGTAGGGAGTACTGTGCCAAGCAATGTGAACAATGTAATAGACTATAGCTAAGTCCCGGGCTTTACCTAACCTAGCCCAGGAAGTAGACATGCCCAAAATTATCTGAGCAGAAAATGAATGAAGAAGAAAGGAAAGAAGATGACTTCAACATTTAATAAAAGCAACTTCCAGTCTGTCCTCTTTTAAGAGTGAGTGCTCTACCCCACAGAGACCAACAGGGCTACACAAGCCTCCTGAAAATGAGAGATTCATTTTGCAGTTCTGTTCATTTTACAGTTTCTATTTCTTTAAAAAGAAATAAAGTATAGCTTGTCAGGGAATTGCTTTGCAAACCAAGGTAGGGAATTCATTTGTTAGACATGTTCATTCAACACACTTGATAAGAAGAAAACTGGCATTCTAAAATCAGACCAGATAAATAATAAGTAAATGTCTTCAGAATTACTACTTATTACCAGTTCCTTGCCCAAATTCCTAAACAAATAATTGACAAAGTCTGTAGTTGAGTCTATTCTAGTTTGCTATGTCTTTTTTTGAGCCAGAATTCATGAAACATTCAAACTGCAGTACGTGTGTGCACTTAAGATAAAAGAAAAATTCTTATTTATGCTTAATTCTATGAAGTTTTTTAAATACTTCAGTAAAAGCCATTAAGACTTCAACCTTTCTCACATTTAAGAAGTGCAATGTAAATTTTTCATGGGAACTCTCCAAGAATTTAAGGTCTATAGTTCAGATTTTTGATAGAAAGGAAAATTTTTCAAATGACTTGGCTTAAAGTCAAGGTAGTATTGATTATGCAGTATTTTCAGCTCCAAATATATGCGAGTATTTAATGAGAGTACTCTATCAGATTAAAACTCTGAAATGAGACTGAATTCCAGGTAGCTAATGTGAAACACAATTATGATTATTTAAGATTCCCAATGTTCCTCATAATGTCTGGCTATCAGGATCAAACACCAAGAAGGCTTGCCCTTGTAGCTCTAAAACGATTGCTGTATTTTTTAGTTTTCCCTCGTTCCAAGAGTTATAGGCTTTTAGAGATGTTAATGTACTAATGTATATCTATGTACAAAATACATGTATACTGCCCCTTTTAAATGTTTGTCCTGAGGGTGAGTTTCAGTCAACCAAGAATCACTCACCTAGTCCCTAATACCATTTGTTTTTTGGATTCTAAAGGAGTCATGCTGTCCTCCTTACTGGAAAATACCACCAACCCTGTGGCCAAGCCTTCTTAGCAATTAGTTTTTAAAGTTATAACTTTGAATAATAAGGATACAACAAAATTCCTGGGAGAATTACAGCATCCTCTGTAGAATTTCTGTAGTATAAACATCCATAATTTACCCATTTAACAAAACAGTTACCAGAAGGAAATCAAAGATAAATCTTGGAAGGAACAAGAGGATGAAATCCAAAAACCAAGTAGGCTTTACAGTAAACTGATGGGCCATAATTGCAAAGCTCTACTTTTTGTTTTAATTGTAAATATGATTTTCATTAACTTTCCATCTTTCCATGTCTAAATCATGCAAAGGGACAACTAAAAAACATTTTATGGCACCAATGTCAAGTGGAATTTTAAAAAGGCAGGATATCTCCTAGAAACAATAGCAAGATTATACAATAAAATGTTCCTTTATACTTTCAAATCAGCTAAAGCCAAGCCCATTAGTTATATATTCTCGAAGCATAAAACTTTCAGAATATCTTTTCCTACCCGAATTTTTTTCTTATTAGCTTCATTTTAACTTAATAAGCCATTTCATTTATTTCTCATTTTTCATTAAATTGCTATTTCCCCTAAAGTGCCCACATTTATTATAATAGACTGTGTTTATATAAAACATATATGTGACCAACTTTGACAATGTATTTTAAAGTTTCATTAATTTAGCATTGATTCTTCAAATTATCTTTTGCATTTATAATACTCATATATTCAAAATATCAAATGCACAAATGTAGATTATACACATTTTCTTTTCTTTTTAAAAAATGTTTTAAAGATCTTTATTTATTTATTTATTTGACAGAGTGAACGAGAGAGAGAGCACATGAGCAGGGGCTAAGGGAGAGGGACAAGCAGACTCTCCAATGAGCAGGGAGTCCAGTATGGGGCTTGATCCCAGGACCCTGAGATCCTGATCTGAGCCAAAGGCAGACCCACCGACTGAGCCACCCAGGCGCCCCTACATTTACTTTTGAAAGCATCATTGGATTTATAACCTGCCCTCAAAAATATTGCCTAGTAGTAACCTCTACTTCCTCAGCTCTTTTTCCATTCACACACATAAGACAACCACAAAATACTACTAGGTGAAATATTATGATTCTTCTCATATTCATTTTAATTGGAAAATCTCTATACAAACATAGTAACGTAATTTTCTGATTTCCTGTCTGAATTATCCAAGATGTGAGCCAGATAGCAAAATTCATTTCAACAATATAAATTCCCTTTGCTCTTCAGTCCTAACAATGGAAAAAGAAGGTTCTCCTGAACTGAAATTTTATCTCCTTTCATTCAAACCCTTCTTCCAACCCCTTCTGTCATTGCTTCCCCCTGCAACAGGCCTAACCCAATGTTCCATGTCAAGAAATGACTCAATTCATATTAAAAATTCAATTCATTTAGTGAACCTAAAACATTCATTAATAATCTCACAACATCCAATGAAACGGATTGTGCCAAGTTACTGAGCTGACTACTGTAACATAAATGCCCACCTAGTCACTAGCTCTGTGAGCCTGGATACTTCATGTATTATCTCCAATCCTCACATTTTCATCTTAAAAAAAAAAAAAATAGGGTTAACTAAACAAGAAAAAGGTGGTCCCATCTGACATTTTGTCCTTCTATTCTTGTGACTTAATGAAAACTCAAGAAAGTAATAGTGAAGTAATATTAATTAGTAGTGGGTTTATTTCACTGGTTCGTAGTGTGTCAGGCAAAGTGTGCCAGACCAGTTGGAGGTTCCGATGTATGCCTTTGCATACATTAACCCACTTAATCTTTAATAAACTTGCTAAGATAACGTGCTTTCTGATCTTTCAGAGTTCTCATGTTATTTGAAGACATTCCCAGATAGTCCCTAGTTGTGGCGTTTTAAATAAGCGTCTTGAGGTTTCCGAAAGCTCTGGTTTTTAGATACCAGATATTTCTGGGGACTAAAATTACCGGTAGAGCCCTGATGTTTATTTGACTCAGTGATCTAAGTTATCAACCTGCTTATTTCCTTCTGGGAAATCGGCTCTGCAACTTGAGTCTCCAAGTGTAGAACTCTCATTTGTCACTACAAAGTATGAAAACTAAAAGCTGATGGTTTAAAGCGATATTAAAGCTAGTTTATACGCTGGATCTTTCTATCCTTGAATCAGAGCCCGGACGGTGGTTCAGAACATCTTGAAGCCAGTTTTATTGGAAACTGAGCCAGATACAAAGCCAGACTTCAGCAAGCTTTATCTTTTCCCTGTTTTTTGTTTTTGTTTTTTTTTTCCCCTCTCTGCTGCAGGAAGCTAGGGTTCATTGGGGCCACTGGAAAAGATTTGATTTTCTTGGATTTTCTGCAGCTTTTGTGAGCACAGTACCATGATCCCCTTCCTGCTCACTCTTCCCCGTTATCCTTCTGTCTGGATCTCCCAGGAGCCCCTCTGTCCTGTTTTCTCCCCTCCGTGCCTCTGTCCCCTGAGATCTTGTTCTTCAATTAGGCCACTGAGTTGGAGCCAGCTTTCTGCCATCCTCCTGCAGGAAGGATTAGGCCCTCTTACCTCAGGCAGATTTTCCTAGATGCCCAGGGCAACAGCAAATGCTATCTTTCAGCTTTGCTCTAAATGTCACAAGCTGCAACCCCATCCCACTCCCCTGGTTTGATTTCCCTTCTTTCACAATGCTCCCTTTTAAATTTATCTTCTGATAAATCTCTCAGCATTCCCTGTGGTGAATACCACAGTAAAGCCTAACCTCTGTTGCTAATGCTGCCACCCTGACCTCCTTCCTGAACTCCAGTCTCTTGTTTCTAAATATATGATCAACATTTCCTTTGCATGCATTGCCATGGCCACAAACCCCATTGTCTTCCCAACGAAGCTATTACTTTGTTTCCATTTTCCGTTAATGATATCACAATCTAATTCGTTTGTTTCTTCTACCCTTGTTCAATTAAATGCCAAATTTATAGATTCTACCCTAAAAGTTTTCTCCTTTTTTAATCCATTTCCTCCCAACTTTCCTGGCACTGTCCTAGCAGATAGCTTGACTTAGTCTTTCCACTTTTGAGAGAGAAAGCTCACATATGGCTACAAAAACCCAATTAAGCCAGAGTTAACACTATAATAAGAATGAGAGGTTCAGCATTTCTGGAGATTCTAATTTAGGACCAAATGTTATTTCTACCAGTATTTTTGGAATGACTTATGTTAATCCTGAGAGGAATCTGAATGAGAATTAAGGTTTTGCAATCTCTGTAAAGAACAAATTATGTCAGGAGATGATATAGCAACAACTTTAAGGGGGAAATGGTCATTATTTTATCATAATCAATGAAATGTCAGTTCAGATCAATGGAAGCAACCGTGGTCTTCTTATTTTAGTGAAGCATTGAAAGAAATAATAAGAACAAATATTACGGTGTCAGATTATTCAGCCCTGGATGTGTGGCCTTAGTCAGGTGGCTTGGCCTCTCTGAGGTGTAGCTCTTTCACTGACAAAATAAGAGCATTAGCCTAGAATATCCTTGCTCTCACTCTCTCATTCTCTCACTCTCTTACTGCCTCTTTCTATCTCTCCAGAGAAGTTTTGTTTAAATATTTCACATATTGGGCTATCTCTCTTCATTTTGAAGAAAATAATCATTTTGAAGAAAATAATCTACAAACTAACCCCAGCTTTCATCAACCCCCCCACCAACACACACACACATTAGCTTATTTTTATGGTTCTTTCCTATGCTAAAGCCTAGGGTCTAAGCTCACTGATAATTTTATTTTTAAATTCTCATAAAAATGATTTCATACTGAGATCATCTTAAAATTATTTTCCTTACACGATTGTTGAAGAATTTACTTGAAAGAGCCAACTGTTCACGTGTCTAGAGCTGGAGGAGGCTCTAGGCTTGAGTGAGACAAGATTGTGGCCCTTTCGTTAACCACACTCTTGCCAGGTGTGAGTATGGGGAAAACTCTTCTAATTCACCTCAGAGAAATCGGGTCCCTGAAAATTTTCCCTCTTCCCTTTCTGTTCCACTGAACTACCCTAGTACTTTTTTTTTTTTTATCTCTTCTGGTGATAATCCAGATGTTGAGTGCCTTCTATGGGTAAGGCATTTTCTACATTATTTTACATTATGTCCATGGCTAATTTCCCCTTCTGGATGGTTACTTCTTTAAGGGGAGCGTTCCCTGTCTCATCTCTTTCTTATTCCTATCCCCAGTGCCAGGCACAACGCCTTGAGCACAGTTAATATAACAGGCGTTTTTGATTGAAAAAAAAAAAAAAAAAGGAAAAAAATGATAGAAGTAAAACACCCTTTTTTGAAGACCTTTTGATAAAAGCATCATTCAAAATTAACAGCCGTGATTAATTTGCTATCTGGGCTCTCTTCCACTTGTGCTCTTAAAATTGATATTATTTTGGGACTGGTAGTTCCTAAAACCAGGAATGGTGAGGTCTAATGGTGGACAATATACCATTCATGACCTCCAAACCTAGAGAATTCCTTTTCTCTGAAACACTAAGATACTGAAATTTCAAACAATTCCCTGAAAATTCTTGGTGGGTCTGGAGTTCATTGCAACTCTAGGTTTTGAGTCTTCCGATAGAGAAACCTGAGCATTCACAAAGTTATTATTAAGGACATTTAAGAATTCCATTATTAAAATTAAATTTAGGAGCACCTGGCTGGCTCAGTCAGTACAGCATGCAACTCTTGCTCTCTGGGTTGTGAGTTCCGGCCCCACATTGGGCATTGAGCTTGCTTAAAATAAGTAAGTAAATACATAAATAAATAAATTTAATTCTCAACTCAGGTATGTCTTTTGGTCAAATTGGGGACATTAAGGCAGTTAGTATATTCCTCAAAAATACAGTGGAAGAAGCATACATTTCACCCAAGTTTGCTATTTTCCTGATGTCAGATACAGATTGAGAATAAAAAGAAGAATGCACCATATGCTGTGTTCTCTATCCCACATTTTCATCTGACTAGAAATAACATCACATGGAATCCAATTCTCTGGTTTTAACTACAACTGAAGCAAGAAATGTGGGCTGTGGAACAAACCCAAAGTTCTACCCAACTATAATTTCCTGCCACCCAAACAGCTGATGCTAATTTGATAAGCATTTCCATTAATTAAATGTTATTATATACATTAAAGGAGATAAATATATTTAGAGAGAGGAGGGAGGTTAGGAGAGAGAAGGAGGTTCTTCTATTCAAAATAAATTTGGGGGCGTCGTTAAGTGTCTGCCTTTGGCTCAGGTCACGATCCTGAGGTCCTGGGATTGAGCCCCACATCAAGCCCCATATCGGTCTCCCTACTCCGTGGGAAGCCTGCTTCTCTCTCTCCCACATCCACTGCTTCTGTTCCCTCTCTAGCTGTGTCTGTCAAATAAATAAATAAAATCTTTAAAACAAACAAATGTATACTTCTAGTAATATGGGCTTTCATGGTTTTACATTTCTGTGTCCTCGTATTTTCCCTGTTAGATGTATTGAGGTTTAAGAAATGCAGTATTTTAGGACCTTCTTTTTTTTAATCATATAATTAGTCAACCAATTTTAACAAACTACTGATAAAATATAATGTGTCAGATGACTTTCATCTAAGTTATAAAGACTACACAGTACTGTGATCTGTTGTTTTAAATTTTAAAAAGCCAAAGGCAGTGAAATATCTAAAGTGGTTATTTGAAATATTAACCATATTTTAAGAAAGCATTAAAAAAGTAAAACAACAAAGGCAATAGGTTCCCCAAATTAGTATCAGTCAACTGAAAACTGAAAACATCAACCAATTAACTGGCTCTGTTATCAGTACTTTGCCACCTCCGTCAGTGGAAATCAACGGAGTCCCAGATGCGAGGAAAACTTACATAATTGTTAGTCATGGAGTTTCCAAGAATTATTCCTACCAAGTTTCTGTAAGGTTGTGTTTTATTTGGGCCTTAATGACAGTCAAGTTTTATGGGATCCACTTCTTTATACATTAATAGTAGAAATCATTCCAATCAAGAGAAGCTGTAATTTAATACAGGGAAAAAAAGAGCACTCACAGCAGAAAAGCACGTGAAGAGTCGAATACTAACCAGTTGAATCCCAAAATTTTAACCTTAGCCTGTGTTTAAAATGGATTTTGAATGCTTAGACTGATGATTCTTAACTAGAAGATGACAGGCATTTTCACTGTTACTAATATCAGTGTGCTTCACCTCTGAGGGATGGATATCTTAGGTATATTGGATGCCATTGAGAACAACCGATATAAATAATGAATATATTTGCATTTAGCAATGGGGGAAATAAAAATGATCTCTTTAATATAAAACTGTAGGGGTGGGGGCGCCTGGGTGGCTCAGTGGGTTAAGAACTCTGCCTTCGGCTCAGGTCATGGTCCCAAGGTCCTGGGATCGAGCCCCGCATTGGGCTCTCTGCTCGGTGGGGAGCCTGCTTCCCCCTCTCTCTGCCTGCTTCTCTGCCTACTTGTGATCTCTCTGTCAAGTAGATAAATAAAATCTTAAAAAATATATATATATAGGGGTGGGGCGCCTGGGTGGCTCAGTGGGTTAAAGCCTCTGCCTTCGGCTCAGGTCATGATCCCCAGTGTCCTGGGATCGAGCCTGCATCGGGCTCTCTGCTCAGCAGGGAGCCTGCTTCCTCCTCTCTGCCTGCCTCTCTGCCTACTTGTAATCTCTGTCTGTCAAATAAATAAATAAAATCTTTTTTAAAAAAATTTAAAATTAAAAAAAAAAAATGTAGGGGTGCCTGGGTGGCTCAGTCAGTTAAGCATCTGCCTTTGGCTCGAGTCATGATCCCAGGGTCCTGGATGGAGCCTTGCATTGGACTCCTTGCTCAGCAGGGAGCTTGCTTCTCTCTCTGTCCATCTCCTTGATTGTGCTTTCTCTCTCTTTCCCTCTCTCTCTCCCCCAAATAAATAAATAAAACCTTTTTTTTTAAGAATTTAAAAAAATATAAAAATGTATAAACTAAGAACTTTTCAATGAGCCAAAATAAGATCTAATAAGACCCTAAGTGTGCAACCATGTGTGTCATGAGTGAAATATTTCACCTTGCTGATGGGATTATTCTTTTCAGTAATTATATAGCAAGAAGGCAATGGTCCAGTCCGGTGGACACTTCCAAAACATCTCAACTAAGTATCTGTAAATACAAGACAAATCAAAAGAACGACCACAGAACAACTGCCATATTTCAAAATGTATCTATCTGTTATTCACCAGGGCATCTCTATGATTAGTACAGTACCCAGGACAGTCTTAGTTAGGAAATACTAGAAGCTTGTTAAATATTTGTTGAGTTAATAAACTGAATCAAAGGTGGGTGAAATTAATTAGCTGTTTCCATAGTTATAATTCTATTGTGAATTTTGAAAACCAATAGTTTTTGGCTGCTCAAGAGTCCCTTTTATCTTAGGATTAGAAAAAATGATGAGATTACAAACAAGTATCTTGCATTGATTGCCCTGTTTTATTTGTGTGTTTACAGGCAAATGGACATAGTTTTGTACATATGGAACATGAAAAAGCTGTATTACTACTGAAGAGTTTCCAGAATACAGTAGACCTAGTTATTCAACGTGAGCTTACTGTCTAAATATTTTTTATAAATAGTGAAGATACGTCTAGCCAGACCTAATGTTCAAAAATAAATTTATACATAGAAACAAATTTTGCCATTTGCTGGACCAATGGCAAACATTAGTGCCAAATGTATAATATTATATGTTAGCACTGATCATCCTTAAAAATGTTAACTATATAAATATGATGTTCATGTGGTTATGTATTAGTTTTACTTGTCAGCCTCCGGCTGTGCATTGGTGCAGTTTTGTTTTTGTTTTTGTTTTGTTTTTTTAATCAAATAAGTTTCTTCTCGAAGTGGATTTCATATAATTTCGGAGCACGGAAGCACATACAAGCTCTTTACGAATTCTGCTCTCCATCAGAAACACTGCCTCAAAGTTGTATATGCCTTTATATAGAAAATACAAATATAAAGAATTGTAATTCCCATAAAATATTTCTAGCACAGGTATATGTTGGCATATATACAAAAAGAATATAGAGAAAAACAATATTTTCATAAACTAAACATCTCGGATTGAGAAAGAAACTATATCTTAAAATAAGACTTTACTATATTGAATCTTTTTCAATAAAAATTACATGATAATGCCTTATGAAAGTAACTGTACATATGGTATAAAGTGTTTATATTTGGTTCCATATTCATTTGCTAAATTCTCATAACACAGAGTGAAATATTTCATAAATTAGCCATTTATCTCTGGGACCGGAATAAAAATAGGACAAACTAATTTGTTCAATGCCTTTAGCTAATTACAATACACACAAAGAGTTAAGAAACAGACTAAAGGTCATTACAGATAAATCTTTTTCACCACAAATTTAAGCAGTGAATGATGGGTGGCAGGAAAGATATTGCTTAATTTCTTTCAAGTTTATGTTGATTATAAAGTGGAGCCCATGTGATTTCTTTACTTGTAAATGTGGAATTTATTTGTGTGTTGCTTTATCTAATTTGCTACTTTTAAATAATTTAAAATGAGTTTTGGAGATTGATAAAATTTATCATTAAGGAAGATCGTTGTTAGAAAGTTATGGTGGATGATTAAAAAACTTTGGCATTTAAAAATGAAACTTCAAATATAATTTCTCAGAGCTGTGGTCTACCTGTATTATTAATTTCAGTGCCTGTTTTGTGTGGGCAAAAATAGAGAAAATACTTTTTTTCCAAAAATGTTTCAAAGTATAATCCTGCATTCTCTTATTGAGAGAAAGACAAGCATAGTTAATAGAGAATTTGTTATTTTTACATTAGAATTGTTTCCTCTATAAATAATCAAAATTCATTTTATAATCCTTTAAAAATATTTCTTTTTTATATTAGTCATTAATTTGATTAAAATATTAATTTAAATTCCAGAATAATTTCCCAGAGTTGGTTATATGCATGCTCTCATATTTCCACATAGCCATATATATATATATATACATATATATATATATGTATGTATGTATAATGGATTTAGTTTACATGGTAGTGTTTCAAGTATTCTATTAGGATTTTCACAATAGTATCATGTACTGGTGTCACCAAAGCTCTGAGAGTAATATTTGTAAGTTAACTGTTTTATGGGGACATTGAAAATACTGTATTTTTGTAGGGTCTATTAAAATGAGTGTCACTTATTAGAAGTACAGTGGTATTTTTTGGCAATAGAATTTGTCACTTGAAGGCAAATGATACTTCACTTTATAGATGATGCACTAATTTTGATGTTGCTTTACGTCAGGGTGACATTATACCATGATTTTATAGGGTTTGACATTTAGCAAATGATTAAATGATTGGCCTATTTAATACGTTTCCCAGAAGTAAGTTTTAAATGCATTTTAATATATCAACAGTTTCTGATGAGAAATGTCTTTCAGAGCCTAATTTCCTTTGTCAAAAACTGACACCAAACCATGGTACCACGGTTTCCAGCTGCTATTATAGGATGATCATCATTAATCAAGATGGAGGCCCCCGCTGGCCTCACAAGATCACTTAAAAGAAAAACAAACTCCTGGGTGTAGTGTTGGCAATGAAGCATCTCAACTCATCCCATCAGTTCTGTTTAATCTGTTCTGGGAGAGGTCGAAGAAGAGTCAGACAGAGGACCACCCAAGTCTCGTCTCTTATGTCAGGTCTCCCCATCAGACCCAGGGCTCCAGGAGAGGCTTCTGAGGCACAGAGCTACAAGGATCATAGTAAACACCTCTTCCACTCCTGATGGGACACCATTGTCCTGGCCCAGGGCTCTCATCCTTACTGTTCTACAGGAAATGAGGAAAAGAAATGGGGTTCCTGACCCACTGGAAAAGAAATAGGATGTTTCAAAGCATCTCATTGTCAATTGTTCTGCCATGCTGCATACTGAGAAAAGGCAGGTAATAATGAAAAGAGACATTTTTTTTAGATTGATTGAAAAAAAAATTACTAATTACTCGAGGGGTTAAAAAATCTAATTTATTCCATAGGCGACCAAAACCAAAAATACATTAATTTCTGAGTATTGACTTTTGGAGTCATTGGCTTTGCTCCCTGAAATAAGAATCTGGTTTATGTTAACCACCCCTTCCCACCAAAAGAAAGAAACAAAGAAAGAAAGAAAGAAAGAAAGGAAGGAAGGAAGGAAGGAAAGGGGAAATAAAGTTAAAGGTGCGCCTTTTTAAAAAAGAAAAACGACGACAACAAAGGAGTGAAATTCATGATGATTCCAATAGATTTGCCTCTTGGTCTTTGATTTTTACTGAGATCTTTCTGCTGAGGAAGCGATCTCAATCTGGTGAATCAGTAAGACACAAGGAAGGAGAATGGGAAAGATAAGGGTGGAAAGAACAAGGAGCGAAAAGTACTGGTAGAATTCCTGCAGATTTTGCAAAGCCAAATAGACATTCGTGGTCAATTTTTAAAACTTTATATGGCTTAAAAATACATTGCCACAAAAGATCTCTTACAATAATTTCCACCTTCTAGACAATATAACTCACTTTAACAAAGAGAATAATTTCAAAATATAAGTGTACTTTTGACAAGGAATACTCAAAATCAGTATAACATACTGATATTTACATCATGCTAATTGATTGCTCATTGAAACCTATAAAATATGTGTGTCTCGGTTCATTAAAACTCTTAATTGCATAAAAACATCAAACAATCCTAGTTGTTTCTGGGTCTTACATTGGATTACCACTTTCAAGATGAAAAGCAGTTTTAAAGAGAGGATGACAAATCAGCATTAATTTGTTTTTAATCTGAAAGATGACTGCACACATATTACTAATATAATTGCTTATTTAAGAAGTAGGACTGAAATATCTTTCCGTGGGTGAACTAAAGAGATAGTATACCCAGAGAGAGGAAAATGAAGAAATTAGATTTACACCTTCAAATATTAAGTGAAAGTATTTGATTTGCCAGAATGATTAGATGAAGGGAGCAAGAAAAACATTTTACCATAAATCATCAAATCAAATACCTCCACCAAAATTTAAATATTTGGAAAATATAGTGTGTTTGTCACCTTGTCTTTTCATTGGCTTTTAATGCTGTGTTCGGTCAATTCCTGCCCCCTCACTGGCACCCAGATCAAGAATGTCTATTCTGATGGATCTGCTGTTATCAAGAGGTAACAATACACCATAATCAGATAAACGGGCATGCTGGTACAGGACCACTGCTCTAAGCCTTTGGTAAATTCAATCAGGCAATGTGTTTGACTGATTCTTGAAATACTGACCAAACAGCGGGCTTGCTGAAACATTGGGTCAGTAAAAAGTTATGCAAATAAGGAAATCCAGTCAGTTCAGAAGATGGGTCCTTTATCTAGTATCAAGAAAAGCAGGGTTGAGTTTCCAGGAAAGTTCCTCTCACAGAAATGCTAAATTTTTCTGAGGCTCAATAAAATGTTCAAACACTGGGTTGATGATGCACCCTGTCTTATGGTTGTAGTTAACGGATCATCTGGGAATTGGGGGTTGAGGGGGGTGGGAATCTCCAGATTTTAGATCACCTGCATGAACTATGTTCCTTAGCAATATAACTGCTTCCCATTATGAAAAGCATCCTGCCTTGCCCCAGAATATTGCCCCATCACTCAGTTAGACTGTCGCCCAGGCATATACGATAGCAAAAAACTAGAATATGGGCTGGGGAAAAACAGACGTGTACTCTAGAAAGCACCATTATAGGAGACCATCGGTGTCCTCTCCCCTGTGCATCCCTTCAGTTTCATTTGATCTAAACTACCCAGAGAATGTGTTTTCTGAAACCCCCCACTGTACAGAACTCAAAGCAGATTCAGTCGACTGGTGCAGCTGCATTCTGAACCTTATGGGGGCATTTCCATTTCTTGTATGCAAAACTGACCTCTCTTCATTGCTGCTGTATGTAGCTGCTATAGGCCTGTCCCTCTGACTCGCTATGATGTTCCAAAGGCAGAGGATGGCTGCTGACATAAGGATAAGAGGCCCCCTTAGAGTACTAATTGTCTGGAGACCTTTGAGTATCTACGCATGGTTCCAGCTTCCAGTTTGGGAAGAACTTCCTTAGATGACCAAGGAACTTGAGTGGTAGCATTAACCCAGGTGCAAAGGTGGCGCATTTATGTCTCTGACAACAAACCAACCTTGTGTGCGGGGGGGGGGGGAGGGGGGGGGCAATGCCTTAACAGAACCATGGTTCCACTTCTGTTTTTAAAATGTTGACTTTTGCTGTATTGACAACTCTAAGCCTGTCAGCTGATTGTTACTGGGAAATGTTCCAATCTTCCTCACCTTTGACACTGTCTACAAGAGAATGGTTTGGAAACATGCCCCTATGAGGGTATAAATTGCACAACTTCTACTTTGGAGAATTCAGAGATTTCTGATCTATGGAGGGGAAAGATACACTCAGCTTTTGATTAAAAAAAAATAAACGAAAACCTAGGAATGTTGAATTCCTCTGGATTCTTAACATGTGATTATCATAATCTTTCCTAAGAGCAGTTCTAGGAGAAGTAAAGAGGAAAAACAGAGGAGAGGGAAATAATTCACTGCTTCCAGCTTTAGAAGCATTACTCCATCTGCTAGGGTTTCCCTAGTGGATTTTGTTCTAGGGCAGTGAGCTCACACTTTGTAACGACCCACTGAGCGTGAAGCAGGATGAGAAATAGGGCTGGATGTAAGACAGGCACAAAGAGAAGGGTATCTCTGCAGCTGTCCTGGTATCTCCCCAGACTATGCTCCAAAACACCTTTTCTTGGCCTAATTTTGTTAATAGCAGCGCCTCAAAGAGTGGAAGATTATGAAATCCAGGCAGTGTTTATGTAGAAAGCACTGAAACCCTGTGACTCTTCTTAGTCTGGTGTTGGAACCAGTGTGGGCCGGGCCCAAAGAAAAAGCCATGGGTCGAACTTTTACAAATACTATATTCAAACCCAGCATAACTTACAACCTATGTGGGGATGATTACTGAGGAAAAAGTTAAATAAATCATCCAATCTTTCTCTAGTTTGAAAAGTAGATACATTTTCTTCTTAAAACTACCAGTGTTGCACAGTTGTATTAGTTGTGCCAGGTTTGTTTCTATTTTTACCCCCCTGTCTTTAAAATAACAGGAGTTAGCAGCCTACAGTCAGGTCTCTCTATACCTGGAGTAAAATATCCTAGTACAGAGACTTTTATTCTCACCAGAAAACTCCATATTTCCTCCACAGGGAAACAATTCCTATAGCTGAATCTCAGAGGATTACGGTATGTCACTCAAAACTCAAAACATTTGGGGGCATTTTATTGAAGAATATGATGGAAACAGTAAGTGCAATGTTTATAAATATTTGTTGAGCATCAAGTATATACCAGGCTCTGCATGGCATGATCTCCTCTGCACAGAGTCTCACAATCAAATGGGAAGATGAGAGAGCTTCCAGAAAAAAAGGCAGTACAAGGCAATGTGGTGAGTCCCTTTGTTGCTGCTCTCGGTCCATGTATTGCAAAAGGAAGTAGCATCATTATCTAGACAAATCTCTTCGGGGTTTGAGGGTGGCTATTCCATTGGGAGCTAAGTTCTCCATACTGGGTCTTAGGGCCTTTGGGAGGCCATTATCAACGTTCACCAAGATGTAGGGCAATATTTGATAGGCTAGAAGTGGCAAGAGTGGAGACTTACTGGACAGAGTAAGTAGCAACCACAGATTCCTTTGAATCTGTAGAAGAGAATTTTGCCAGTTGGTTTGTTCTAAAGAAGAGAGAGAACACGATGAAAAGTGGTGGTGTTCTGCCTGGCCCAGCACTGTGTCTATCTATAGGCTCCTGACATGTCGGGGGAAAGAGGAGGAAGGTAGAACGTTAAAAGGCATGAACTGCTGGATTGAACAGGTTCTTCTGTGCTGCCACCCCAAAGAGTTGTTCCTATGACCTCTGTCTCTTATAGATTATCAGGGAGCTTGGGAGTCCTCAAGATCCAGTATTAGAATGAGGCACTCAGAAATGCAATCAGTTCACTAGCTGCATTTCCTGTTTATTTACTTCACTTCCCTTGGTGGGGTGAAGGGCATTCTCACTGCATGCTGTTTATCCCATCCCATGAAAACACTTGTTTGCATGTTGGGTCATACATATTTACAAACCGCAGGCATCCCTTCATTCTTCCAAGGAAAGCTTGATTCCTCTGAATCTGGGAACTGCTTATTTTTTCTTCACTCTGTCTATACATAATCAGTGTTTTCGACACCTAGAAATCCTTAAACTTCCCTGAGTATTCCCTGTGCTTTTCAACCTCTGCTTTTGCCCACAGTGGTCCCTTCACTGTAATGTCTTCCTCTCCCCAGCCCCTTTCTAAAGCATCAAAATTAGACGCAGCCTTCAGAGTCCAGCTCAAGCATGACCACCACCATAAAACTTTCCCTAATCTTACCTGGAAGAAATTTCTCTTATGATAATAAGTCATATTATTTTTTGGTAAATTTTATAGTACTTACCACGTTCCACCAAAGGTCATAGCTATTTGGTATTTGTGCTTTCTCTCCTATCAACTATATCAACTATATACTCCTTGAGAGGATCAGACAATACTTCAAAGAGGTATTCTAGACACAAGAGCTTCCAGAGGGCACATCTGGTTTTGCTCACCATGTATCATTAGTGCCTGCCATAGTAGGTGCTCAATAAATGTTTACACAATGATGAAATGGATGACAGGCCTAGCACATAAACACTATAAATATTGAATCCAATGGGAAATTGGTGTCCAGTCTGCACAATCTTAAGCCATTTCACTTTCTTAGTTCGTTCAGTATGCCTGTTTTTTAATTAATTTTTTTTAAAAAATTTTCCCTTTTAATCTAATTCTCCTTCCCTCCTCAGTATTTCTTCTAAGACCTTTTGGGCTCTTCTGCTGTGCATCAGCAACTGTGTTTAATTTCTCTTTTATGTTTTCTAAGGACCTGAACACTGTCCAAAAAGTTTAACAAGTGGCTTTTTTTTTTTATTGAATTGGAATACATAACATCTATCCTTTTGATTTGTTTGGATTTTATTTCTCATCTTGGTAGAAGTCATGCATATAGGTTCCAGAAATATTTCAGAGAAGTGGATGCGTGAGTTTGAATTTACAGAGCCATGGTTTTGACCTTAAAGGCATCTTAGAGATAATCAAACCCAGTTCCTTCATTTCTCGGAGGCCCAAAGCCTAGAGAGGTGATGTGACTCTGTGAACTGAGAAGACAAAAGTGTATGGTTAGATCTGGTTGTAGACCCTTTTTAAGGTTCTTCCACCTGTCCATTGTGACTTGGTAGATTACTTTGTGCAAGCTATTTTTTTAAAATTTGGAAGCATGAGGAATGGTAAAGAGAGTTGGGTTGGGAATGGGGTTAGGGAAAGGTAGTTGGGAAGAGGGAATCCCCAATCCTATTTTTTACCTAAAGTTCTGCTTCATGCTGCCTCTTCTAGAATAAGGAAGAGTCTGTCCGCAGGCCTTTGGCTGTAGTTCAGTCTGACAATGTTTACACATTGCATTTTGGCATCTTTTCATGGACAGACTCCACCACCTGTATCCCTAAAGTGAAAATGTCATGTACTCCAGCCAAAATTATCAAGAAAAGCTGCAGAAAGCTGTAGCATTAATATGATAAGTACTTAGATAGATCACAGAAAATCTGGATTACTTGATAAAACCACATGCCACCTGCCAAACTGTTACAGAGGTCAGAATCTTGTCTATTGATATCAAAGTAGAGAGAAAACTATTTATACTGCCAGTAGCAGTAACTTCACTGGATACTTCCATTATAGGAGGGAAAGAGGGGAATCTAGTCCCGAAAAAAACGAAACAGTGTGTAAGAGGGGAAAACCCTGGGTTGGTCCGCTCTTAACCACAGCTCCTTTACTACCTGATAGGATTCTGATTTCCTTGCAAGTAAAGCATTTCTTTAGCTTTCTCTCAGAAATATTTCCCATATTTTTCTATTTCAGTTGCAAAGCACATTGACTACAGAATTTAGTGAAATATTCCCAAACTTAAATCCATTTCTCATCTACTATTATGCTTACACAAATAATATTAATTACTCCATCTGCCTCTTTCTTTTTTTTTTTTTTTCCTTTCTTTTTGTGAAGGGAATTTGCTATCTCTTTACATGAAGAGAGCTTGCAGGCTGGCTGATGATGGCTTCTTTTCAGGATTTTTAAAATTCTAGAAGCCATAAGTATACCTTGAAGGAAACTTTCATCATCATTTTAAGAGTATGGTGCCTCAAATTCTCCAGAGGTCTACACTTGGGTCTTATAGCCCAAGTATATAATATATAATATACTATTATATATTTGCAGATGGACAGAATGTCACGGTCTGTTAAACCAACTGAAGTGAAAAATGAAAAACAAATTATTAGTTGAGAGAGTAACATTTTAGAGTAGTAAGAATATTTCAGAATAGTAAGAGTACTTTAAGTAAGGGTATTTTAGGATATAAGAGTGAGAGTAGACTTGAGGGCTGGGTTTCTAGAGAAATTCCTTCAAGAGAAATTAGTAAGTTATTAGAGAAGAACTCAAAAAGGGGAAAAGAAGGGAGATAAAGGGCTGACAGGGAGAAATTGGAAGACAGAAATTAGACTCAGATTCAGACACACCCTCTAATAAGCTGTCCTTCAGACAGCCCCAGAACTCCCTATCTTTCCCTCTCCTCCTTGGTTTCTGGCCTCCCTCCCACTCTTCTAGAAGTAGAAAGAATTCAAAATGAAAAATAAGACATATAGTAGAATCACATTTCATTTCACTGCTATTTATTTACAGAAACTACTTTCATAATGTAGTGAATAATTTTTTAGACATGCAACTTCACAGTATAAGGAAAATCACCCACTAAAGTTATCCCATTTAAAAAAAAAACAGGTAGTTTTCTGAAATAAAGGCTAATATCAAATAATATAGCCATAGGTAAATTCTGGGGGGAAATGAGGAAAATTATTGCTCTATCATAAAACAAAAAATGACCTTGAGAGGATCTGGCTCATCTGTCTACCTTCTGGAAAGAACTAATGTTATTTTTAATTTCCTCCAGAGAAGAGGCTGCCACTTAACTCGGTAACCCATCCTGATAAAGTGACAAAACATGTGTTTCATACATGTGTTATATACTATCCTCATCTACAGTTGGACAGAGCCACACACTTTTTAGGACATTTCTGCACTTAGGAAAAGCCGCCACTAGATGGAGCCCTTATATCCCTATTTTATTTCCTTGTCTTGGCAATTCTGTAGCCTGGATGACCACACACACTGGACAGTCCATTCTCATACCTGTTTTGCTGATGTAACTGTGAATAACTGTTAATCAACTGTTGATAAAACTGTTAACATCCATTTCTATACTCTATCGAGATAATTAATTTGAAACAACCCTTTAGGTTTAAACAATGTAAGACAATACAGTAAGAGCTTTGGCCGTATTTTAAGTAGTTTCTATATTTTTTGACTAAACCTCTCTGGTTGTATCCCAGTCATAGAGAGACCCAATCATAAGGGGAGAGAAAGAGAGAGAGAGACTGACTGCTCTCTAAGCCTTGGTGAAATGTGTGATTTAGTTTTGATATTCCCAATTGTTCAGGTTATTACACCTGCCATTTTATTAGTCCTCTAATTTGCTTTTGATTTTCAAATATTTTGTGCCTATCTGCCGTTATTTTAACCAAGCTTCCTTCAGATATGCTCATTCTAAATATGTGAAAGATAAGCTGCTATAAATTATTTACAATACATATTTTTAAATGAGCTCTTTAAAACTTAAACATTGGGATTTAAATATGCCTAGCACAGGCTTCCTTACATAATTCTACAACTAGTCGAGTCTGAATATGTGTCTATCTGTGTGTGGCTTTACTTCCAGATGACATCTGGCAATGATAGGCATCTAATATCAACTCCTAATTTTTCATTTTAACTATGTAATTAGCATAATCATATTTTACCTAAATATAAAGTAAATCAAGGAATGTGTTGCAAAAGATATCTCATAAAGTGATCATCAGATTCAAAGGGGGTTTAAAATCTTCGCCTCCTCCCTTCTTTCAGTCAGAATGTCTAGGTACTGGAGGTAGAGAGCCTCTGGCAGTTTGGGTGACGTGTCCTCAAGCTATTTTGGTTCTTAAATATTTGGAACTGCAGGGCCTCTGATGGCTGGATCATAGTTTTAAAAGCCAGATGTTACTGTTTACTTCTTCTAAGCTAATTATATCCTCACCCTCACAGCTTAGCCAGCACCCTTGTTTGGGGCTCTCCTTTGTTAATTCCATCCAAGCCCTATTTATTTGTGGGTTCATGCTGTTTCTCTTCCAGCCATTTATCTTTTCTTCTTCCAACCCCAAGCAAAAATAAAAGGAAAACATGTTCTTCTTTTCTGAAGTCTATGTGAAACTACTAAATCCTCTGGTGTTTTCCTCCAAAGGAAACCATTTCCTTCTAGCCCCACGATCAGGAACCACAAATTTAGTGTGCTCTTTCTTAAGAAATTCATTCAACCTTCTTTGGGGATTGACCTTTGAACACAATTCTTCAGCCATACTTGTGGTGTCGTTCAACTTAGCAATAATTATTTTGCACTTGACAGAATCACATAGTCTTGTTATGATCAAGACAGATTTCTCTAGAAGGTCATCACTATGATAGATACATTCTTTTTAAAAACATGAAAGTTGCTGGCAAACATCACAAATATAGGTTTGTCACCATTTCCCAGAGAAATTCAAACTTGGGACTCTGTCTCTTAAACACACACACACACACACACACACACACACACACGTCACTTTTTTTTTTTTTTAGGTTTTTGCTTATTTCTGAAAAATGATAGTGACTATCCCTGTGATCTAGGGACCTAGATCATCATAAACTACTCTAAGTTAAAATACTATAATTTCTTCTTTTCTTTTTTAAACTTTCCATAAATACTTCCAGCATGTTTACCACCCCCCCTCCAATATGTACCCATACTGAGAGGATACATCCAGGCCTATGTGTGGGCTAGAACAGAGCTAGCTTAGAGAGCTCTTTAAGCATTCTCACCCAGGTCTTCCTCTGGACCATCCTGAGAGTTGCTCTCTAGCCAATCTCTGTGCTTATCCTTTTTAAAAAGTTATCAGTAATTGAAACGATTTATCTTTGTCTTGCTGTACCATCCAATTTAATCAAAATTATTTATGAGCAAGGGATTTTGAGAACAGTAGTAAGCCACGGTCCCCCCTCTCAAGAAACAGTGTAGTGGGGAGACAGACACAGAAAATCTAATACATGCTGTGTAGGTATAAAATATGAGGGGAGAACAAAGAACAACGTATTATCACTTTCTCTCTTAGTCTAATAAGATGGCAAATTGTTTCCTTTCAGCTTTATTGTTTTTATTTATTTATTTTTAAATTTATTTTAGAGAGCAAAAGAGAAAAAGAGGACTGGGGATGGAAGGGCACGAGAGGAGGGAGAGAATCTCAAGCAGACTCCCCACTGAGCTCAGAGCCTGATGTGGGGCTAGATCCCAAGACCCTCAAATCATGACCTAAGCCAAAATCAAGAGTTGGATGCTTAACCAACTGAGCCACCCAAACACCCATTAAGTTTTACTGTTTTTATAATGTGGGTGTGGAAGTTTTCTATTCCCTTAGGAAGGCAGGCTCCTGTCCCACATGTATGTTCTTTTCCAAGAAGGGACAATGTCTCAGGTGACAATGGGAATAGAAATAACTGTAGTCCTCATCTACAATGTTCCATAGCAGGGAGGAATCATCACTATGCTAATTGAGTTGACCTTCCACTTTCACTTGGCTTTGTCCTTCCAGGGGATTATCTTGTAAGGGCCAGTCAGAGGGGCTGAAGGGCATCTCCTCCTTTCTGGAGGGAGAGCACTGAAGCTTACCAACAAAGGTCTACTGTGCCGCTTAAAGAGATCAATCTGAGGAAAGGAGAGAATAGAACAGTGAATCTTTGGTGTTTCAAGAAACTTTGCTCTAAAATAATTCATTTGTATTTTAAACACAAGAAAAATGCACATAATTCTGGTGAACTTAGATATTCTAAATACATATGCACTTACAGACAAGGAAAAGATCACACTCTTTACTGTTAGCAAGCGCCCCACTGTTAGAAGGATGCTTTGTGTTTATGAACAGAACAGGACCCATTAGAGTTCGGTAAGTAAAGCAACCTGAGCAGCACTTATAATAAAATTTTTTAGGAAGTAAAACATCAAAGAGTGCCTGGAAGTATGCAGATACAGACCAAGTCTCACGCATGCTGTCCAGAGAGAGAGTGGAGGTGCCCATGGAGCTTATCCCAGATCCTTCACTGTCTGCAATTCCACAGGGCAACACCTCTAAGCACTAGGAAGCAGTAGCCATCTAAATTCCCATAAATTATTCTGAGGGAAAAATATCACCAGGAATGACACTTGCAATAGAAATAGCAGATACGTTTTACATCGAACAAAATCCCAGCGTTTTTGTTTGTTCTTTGAGGTTTTAATTAAGGCTTTTTTTTTTTTTTTTTTAACTCAGGTTAGAATTAGCCTAGAAGTGAAACAACTGTATAATAAAGATGAGTTCAGAAAGTATAGCAGTTCAACCATGGTCTGGAAAATAGGTTGCCAGATGAAGTACTGGCTTTTCCCTTGGAGCCATTTAGTCTCTCTGTGCATCAAATTAGAAAATGTAAATTTATTAAAACGATTTGCAATGAATTGTGAAGCATGCTTACAGCTGAAAATGAGATTGTGCTTCTTCAGTACTTAACCAGTGGGCTCCTGACCCTCAAGTACCACTTTGGGCATATTGCTGGACATGAATTTGAAAACTACTGGGAAAAAGCCCAATATCTATATATATATTCAATGGCCAACATGAAAAAGCCATCTTTTTTTTTTTGCACTATTAAATGGAAATGTTTACTTAACAGCTATGGGGTGTGATGCCCTTGTTTTTTAGTTGGTTTTTTTTTTTTAATAAAATTGTGTATACTTAAGGTGTACAACATGAGGATTCGATATATAAGTACATTAGTGCAATTATTACTACTCAAGATAATTAACTCATCTCCTCACAGTTACCTTTTATGTTTGTGTGTGTGTGTGTGTGTGCATGCATGTGTGGTGAGAGCACCCGAAATCTATCCTTTTAGTGAATCTCCACTATTTAATACAATTTTATTAACTACAGTCGGGACCTGAACTCTAGACTTACCACATTCCTACTATGCAGACATCATAATTCCACTCATTAAGTCAGCTTTTGTATTTCCAAATTCTTGTGAGAGCTGAAAGCAATAAACTTCCTAATAGTGCCAAGATTGTTCTTTTGTGAACTATGTGCTGAACTGTCTGCTAAACTAGAGAAAACTCTATGAAAGTTATGTCTCTAACTCCTTAGGGTACATGATAAAGCAGGGAATCACTTACACACCTCAAAGAAAACTGAGAGGAGAAACCAAATTGACTAAAAAAACTGAAGGAATCAAATTTAAATTCTCAATACATCATGACACGTGTTACAACAGTTTTAAATTCTTGTGTGAAGAATGAACGGATGTGGTAAAACTATTAAATACAATTGTGTCAGGGGGCCTCCCAGCCAGGAGGAACTCAACTCTGTCCAAGACCAGTACAAAGGCACAAAGAAGCTAATCATTCTTTAGCTTAATACACACCAATTAGTCTTCCTCCAGGCATCTGCTACCTGATTTTGGAGACCATATCAGAAATGAAAAGAAGCAGTATCTTATTTATCATATATCAAATTCTAAGGCATAACTTGTGAAGACCCTACTGTGCTTTACTTCCCTCAGAAAGAGATGCACTTACCTGTCCCTAGTATAAAGCAGTCTTTCATGTGGCTTTAAAGATTAGTCCCATGTCAGGTTATTATATTGCTTCCTCCCTGCAAAAGCCAACCATATAAGTCTCAAATCCTGAAATTCACTGGAATATTTATCAAAAGTTATTTTAGCATAAGCTAGACCACTGTACTCAAATCTCTGTTTATCAAGTTTGCCTCCAAACTCTGCAAGTGGAAGAAACTTCAGGCATTTTTATGGATTTCAGAATTCTCCAAGCACATTTGGAAAAACAGAAATTAATGGGCTTTTGGCATTTTAGATATCATTGTTGGGATTATCAAAGGCTTCAGTAAGAAACTCAAACAAATAGAATAGCAAATCACTAGTGAGAAAGCAATAAGCATTTCTAGTGAAATCTATGTCCAGTGTACTAAGCACAAAGAGCTTATTTTATCCAGATCATCTGCAATTAGATGTACCCTAAAGACCACTATCCAATAACGGTTTGTCTCCTACTTCCTGACTGGTGTTGTTTCTAGTTTTTGTGTGTGTTGGGAGGGTGATTCAGGGAAAGGGTGTCCCTACTACTTTTGAAAGTAGTACCTAGCTCTCCAGGTAGGATCAAATCATCTAGAGTGTGACTTCCCTTCATCTCCTCAGGACAATTGCATTTAAATATGGGCCAAAAGCTTAAGTCACAGAAATGAGGCTTACTCACAGGATTTAGAGAACAGCCTTTTGGGAAGCTTGGGACAGGATGGTGCAGTTGCGCTAGAGCTCTAAAAGTACAATGTGCAGGTCTGCCTTTCTCAGATTAGGCTGAAACTTCAAGTCTTGCTGAAACTTCCAAGTCTTTGTTACAGAGTGCCTTGGAATCCTAGAGTCTGGTTTAATCAGTTTATTATCAACTCCAGAATAACAGAGGAGTATACACAGAGAGGACTTGTCTCAGGTGAAGTGAAATAATTATTTCCTTAATTAAAAACTAATTTAAATTCTAGGCTACTTACAGTAGCTGCTTGTTGGGGGAAGGGAACCACAAATTTAAAGTTGTGGTTATTTTTTTTTTAATGTTTGGGAAAGTGTTTCAAGCAATAATATATTAGGTCTGCAATACTTTTGTCAGGTGAAGTGTCCTGGCTTTGGAAGGGTGAGAAGAGAATTTGAAACAGCAGTCTGTCTGCCTTTCAAAGGGCAGCTTTGATTATATAGTTAACCTGACATTTGGGCTGAGGAATTGAACCTCACCAGGGATGGCACTGGATTTTATTGAGCTCCCCTTATCCAAACTACAACATGCTTACTGCTTTCTCTCCACATTCCCCACATTTCAGCCTCCAGGACCAGCTACCAGCAAGTCATTTTGTCCATTTTCATTGGTCAGACCACACAAGGAACATCCTATTTCTTTAAATCTCTGAAGATCAAATTGCCATGTAGAAACCAACTCCCTATCAATTTTCTCCACATTTAATCCTCAGCTTCTTGTCATATGTTCATTTTTCTGCATTGGTTCCCATGGTAACGGGTCTATTGGCAGAGAAAGTGTGACTCTGCTTTTAGCCTTCTGTACAATACAAAATCCTTCTAGTGATCCTCAGGCAAGTGTTGTATGAAAAGGCAGAGAGAGCCTATGGTTCCCTAGACTAATGCCTTGAAACCCCTACCCCACCGATGATCTTTCCCACCCTATTCTCAAACCAAGCCCACTGCCCAGAATCCCTTCACCTTTTGATTCAAGTATTCGAAGCACCCTCCTACCCAACTACAGATGCCAGGACTGACCTTTTTTTATTCAGATGGCGTCCTCTTCTGTCAGTGACTTACAGATAGAAATGTTTAACTAATGGCAATGGCTATTTGGAGGCAACATAGGAGAAGCAACTTGCACTCAATTTTCTATAAACTATCCTCTATCCTCAGATCCTATGCATCTGAGATGTATACAGCCCAGGGAATAAGTAGGTCCCAAATGGGGCCTTAAATCGGGTGTCTCATTTTAGAACAATGGGAGACAACTAAACAGATTTCTCCCAATGACTAGTTAAGTGGCACATGAGGGGAAGGCAAGGAGTCATCCTAGAGAACTGAGCTCCTGAGGAAGAGGAAGAGATAACAAAGATGTAGAGAAGCAAAGGAAACCTTGGAAGTGGTGGCTCAAATGTGGCTACAGTTGGGACAATTCAGGGTTCAAGTACGGAAAAGGTAAGAAACCTACCAAACGTGAAGGAAATGGAGCATAGTGAAAAAAGGAGTTTTTGAGTTAACTGTCTGCAGAAAGGGAACCTGCAAATGAGTGAATAGCTTTCTGCAGACTTTGGCCCAACTCCATTTACAAAATATTTTTCCAAGGAATCTTTCCCTTAGTAACAGATTATATATTTTATTTTGAATTCTAGAATTCCACTGTGGCTTGGCAGTAAGTTATATGCCTAGCAACCCCAAATCTCCTATGTCCTCAGAACTTAGAAAAAAAATCAGGAACTGTTCATCAGAAATTAAACACATGCTGAATGTGCTTTTTTTTTTAAAAGTTAATGAATTCAGGGGAATGAAAATAGATGTTAGAAATAAAAATGTGGGTATCTCTAGTTGAGAAAATGAATGATCAAATGTAACGGTTTCTTTTTTTCATTGGGTCTTAAAAAAATATGTGATCTTTAAGCACACCGAAGTTTTAAAGTCAGCTGATTATATTGTACAAAGGTATTTTTGGCCCTTTAAAGATTATTTTCCTACATTAAGAAAAGTTTTCTTATATTAAAAACTTTTTATTGTGACTCAGGTTTTGTGTCTCGTATAGACACAGGTATATAGCTGTTTTTCTTTGCACACTTGTTTTGCACAGGTAAGATAATGAGATTAAATAATGCCCAGGTATGCAGGTCAACTTTTATGGTAGTTAGATAAAGGAAAGCATTTGATGAATGGACAAAAGAAATCACATAATATTTCTTTGTATCTTCCCGTCTCTCTTCCCCTTCCCCAGTGCTCTACTAAAGAACATCTATTTAGTCAGGAAATCTTATGTAATTTTTTGGAAAGTCCATAGAAAAAACAAGTTGCAAGTCTCAGGCAGATACAACATAAAGCAGTTCCCCTACTTGTTAGAATGGTAATTTATTTTCAGAATGTAATGCCAAAATAAATTTTATATTCAATACTTGTAGAGTCTTTCCACTCAGAGGACTCTCATTGGTCTTGAATGTGGAAAAGACATCTGTTCAGGGCAGTGAGTAATGTTGTATGTTAAGTTTTACTCTAGAAAATTTGGTTTTAGCTTTGAGGACACCTAGTGTCAATGGAATGCAATAAACGTTTTATACTGCTTTCTGATGTTTAGGTATTTTCCTATAACATCCTCAACTGCATTTTTCTCCTTGAAAGCGCTAGCCTTACTGTTTTCTGTTTGGAATGAAGAAAAAGATAACTGACAGGCAGATAAGCTGGATATTTTCGTCTCCAAGCCAGTCGAGTTTCTTTTTGGACTCAGTGTGTAGAAGGGACTAAAGGAAGCGTAAGGACATGGCATTGTCTTCGTAGAAGGAGTAATTTTTTCCTAGGTAAAAAATCAGAGGTGAGTCTACTAAATTGTTTATGAATTTCAAAGACCACCTCCAATAACCTTATAAAAGTAAGGTTGTTGGTGCTGTAGTTTCATTTTTCCCCACTTTTAACCATCCAACAGCAGCCCCCTCAGCTGTATATAAGTAAACCATAATATGAAATATGGTCTCTTCCTACTCAGAGAAGAAGTATTAAGAGCAGCAATTCTAAATAGACAGTGATAGATTTTTAATTGGTCTATAAAGAATTATAAGTAAAAGGATATTAGGTACTAGGTTTTTAGACTTTTTAAGTATCCATGAAAATTGTTCTTTCATTCCTAAAGTAACTGACAATTAATTACTTTGGATCTTAGTTATTGGGGGGGGCAAACTCAATCTTTTTATTCCTGTGTAAAGACGTTCGAATTCCACCTATTTATATTAATATTTTTCATATGCTAAACCCATATGCATACATACAAATTATCCATTTTTCCTTTGAGATCATATAATTCAGTTAGTGAAATATTTCACTCTTCTTAAAGAAAAATTCCTATGTAGTGATGCAACATCGGGCCACTATTTTAGTAAGATGAAGACAGTCTTCTAGACTCCTTCTTTTTCAACATCTGACTTCACTACCATATGTGCAGGACAACAGTGACATCTTAAGGCCAAGTAACTAGAACTCCTTTAGCCAGAGAAAGAACTTGACTTGGGATCTGTTCTCAAAGAAATTTCATTATGTTATCAAGTAGTTTTCACGTTCACAGTTTGCAACTGGTATATCTTATAAATGCTACTCTATGACTTCTTTTGCAGTCTTTGTGAACATTTTAATGTGCACTGGTAAACACTAACATTTTACATAGACATACTGTATATTAATGCATGCATTTCATTGCATAGTTTATTGACACTCCCCTTGTAAAGCTTTTATGGAAGAAACAACAAGCCACAGCAGTATAGCAAAAGAGGCTTAATCTTTATAAATTGGGGCCTTTTCTGTCTCTTTGCTAGCCTAGGTGGCTGTATACAAATTTGGGAGGGAGGGGGCAAGAAACAACTCTTAACATTTAAGGTTTTCTACATGGTTGAACTCTAGCCAATTCAAAATAAATTGCTTACTTTAGTAAAAAATTTTACCATTTTATAAAAAAAATTAAATCATGACATGTTTAATTGAAATGGCTGTATTGTAATTAATATTTTGAGATAATTGTGATTTTGAGCTTCAATTATATATAAAAAGTTGTCATTTTTGTATGTGCTAAAAAAATGTATCACAATTAACAGTACTTTTTAGTTGAACTACATATTGATGTAAATAAAAACTGAATGAAGACATATTTACTACTTTATTAACATAGATTGTGAATGTACTTAATGGTTTTTTTTGCAGTATGACACCATAATGACCTTGAAAGCTGCTTCATTTTATGTGCAAAGGAGTCCTATGAATCTATATTTTAAATTTACTGAATCAGTGAAATTAATTACTTTGTCAGTTAATTTGCAAATGCAAGCTGTACTCTCCAGTTTATTTTATGTATTGACACTAATTGGTAAAGGTGTACAATGTGATTAGGATGCATTTTGAAGATGCTTTCTGTACAGATACAAAATACAGGGACTAAAATAATGCTGTGCAGTGTATAGCAGAGCCATTTTTCGGCTTTGGTGTACTCAACTTTTTCAGTATTTAAAAATGTGTTTTGAATAACATAAAAGTCTCTTTATTGTATAAATAATAAAATGTCACCTTATTGTAAAGTGTCTTTTGTTTAATATTGAAGCAGATTTCTTAGCAACAGAGTTGTAGTATGAAAAGGTTTTTTTTTTTTTTTTTTTTTTTTTTAAGCCAAAACAACCATTATAATCAATACTGGAAATATTATAAACATGTTGTATTTTTATTAGCAATGCACTTTTTCATCATATGAGCATGCTTCAATCACCCAAACGCTAGCTACCTACCTATCTATATAAATTAACATACACTCTACTGATGGGCTACTTAACAGAATCACATGGTAAGTTTTATAATGACTGATCAGCCTACCTCTGACATTTTTGGTGTAAACAGAAATATTTCTATTTTCTTTTTATTAAATTAAGTTAACCTGTAGTAAATTCCCCTTTAGAAAGTTTCCATATGACTACAAGTTTAGTCTTATATGAAGATTAGAAGTAAATTTGAAAAGTAAGGCCCTGGAAATTTAAAAAAAAAAAAAAAAAGCACAAGTCTGGATTAGAACACACCAACAGAGTAGATAATGTAAACAAATATCTGCTTAGTAAGTTACTAAGAAATTTCAAAGATTTCTATATGGTATATGTTATTAGTTATTTTTTGTTGCTGATATCTATAGAATTAAAATAAGTTCTTCAGTACTTTTGTAAAGAAGAACAAAAGGTATTTTAAATGCACTCTGAAGGAAAAATATGCAGATCCAACTCCTTCAAATTTCTTGAATCTACAAGTAGTAGGTAACTGTATGGAAACTTAAGAGTAAGAAATTATTTTATAAAAACTTGTCAAGTTTTAAATTCAAAACTGTGAGAGTAATTTAAACAATACTTTTACTGCTTCCTCTACCAATAACTACATCACATGTAACATTTCTGTTACATTAGAAATTATGACAAAATGGTTTCATAAAATGTGGGGAAAAGGCTAGACAAGAAAATTTCAACTAGATTAAAACAAAAGCAACTAGATTAAAACAAAAAGATAGTGACTGTTAATTTAAAACTTACACCAAGACCAACCAAATCACAGAAGTCTTATCACGGGTAAGGAAAAGCCTTTTTTTTAAAATGCCAAAGAACAGTTTTAAATAAAATTCAATTCAATTTTATATCTAACAAAAAGGTAGAAATTAGATTATCATATTCAAATCAACTGGTCACATTAAATGTAACACAAACAGAAAAGGTGGGAAAAATCCCACTTCTACAAAAATGCTTTATCATTATAAAAATATCAAACTAACTTAAATAAAAATCCACTTCTGAAGAAACTGTTTCCTATCTTATAAGGAATGAAAGTAGGATAAATCTTATGCAAAACTTTCAGAATAAATGCATGAACACTGTATGTGGCTATCATCATTACGAATGCACAATACCTTAGAAAAATGTTACTTATCAATGTAAGAAATCTAAGAATTAACATAACCAAGATATAAAACCAACTCTCAATTTAAGTAGGAATCCGGTCTCTCAAATATTCCAGAATAGCAGCTGTTCCTTTCATTAATATGGCTGCTCGAGGAACACGGAATGGATTTCCATCTAGTAGTAGTGTTCTAAACAAAAGAGAGAATTAAGAATTATAACATTTTCCATTAGGGAGGCTTTTCTTCTAATTTCATTTGCAATTTTATAAATAAATCTGTGTATTTTTCTCTATTTCTCCCTTTTCAAATCAAAGCATTTCAATAGTTGGAATTAGAACTACAATAATAATTCAAACCACATTAATTGAATACATGTTATAGGAAAGATATTGTGTTGAGTAATTTATATTCACTGACTCTCTCAATTATCTTAACAATCCTATGGATGTAGACACCACTGATATTCCTATTTAGTAGATAAGGAAATATAAGCTCAGAGAAGACAGATAGACGTGTCCCAAGATCATCCCGCTGTTAAACTGAGGAGCTGTGAGCCACCATTTTACCCATCTTCTCCTCAATCTTATAATGACCATACAGTACATGGTCGAATTATATTTATACACTAGAATGAGCATATTTATCAGTATACCAAGGGCTATAATGTAATCAAAATATGCCCCCTCCACCATGGCAAACACTGACAAATCCCTGCTCTCTACCTCCCTTGACCAGATACACACAGAAAATCTATTTGCATGTTCTAAAATGAGGTTCAATTAATATTTGAGGACTGGTTGACTTGTTTCTTTATAAAATTAATTTAAAAAATTACAAGATAAAGAGACTTTTATTTTAATTTTTAATAATGTAAGTGTTTGTATCAACGAAAGCCAAAGGATTCATACCTATTATACAACAGATCTAAATGATATCTTCAATATTTCCATGGGCTGTGGGGATTCTTTTGAAGGTTGATTTTCTTAATTTATAAGAAGGAATGAATTACAGTCAATCCTCATTATTCACAGCCTCCGTATGTGCTAATTTGCCTTCCACTAAAAATTATTATTAACCCCAAAATCAATACACAGGGCACTTTCGAGGTCATTTTTGGATATGCACAGAGCAAAAAATTTGAGTCAATCACTTGGCACATTCTCAGCTGAGGTCAGAAAGGTGATATCTCCCTTCTTGTGTCAGTTCTCCCACTGTAATCAAGTGTCCTTTCTGTGGTCTACTTAGTCATGGAACAGTTTTTGCATTTTTGTACTTTGTGTTGGTGATGTCACTGTTTAAAACGGCCTGCAAGTGTAGTGCTACTTTTTGTACTGCAAGTGTTGTCTACTTTTCCTAAACGCAAGAAGGCTGTTGTGTGCCTTTCTGAGAAAACATATATACCAGACAAGCTTCATTCAGACATGAATTATAGTGTTGTTTGGCCATAGTTTAATGTTAATGAATAAATAATATGAAATACAGAAAAACACATTTAACAAGGTTCCATATTGACTAGTTTATGAAAGGTGATCAGAATCTCGAAAGAGCCTAACTTTATACTTCCCCTAGCAATAATGGTTCAGTATTCACTAAGACTTTATAAAATATAACTACTGCAAATAACAAGAACAAACTGTATTTGCCTCTTAAAATTCACTAATATGAGGCACCAAAGCAGATGTCAGTGCTGCCCTAGTAAAGTATGCCCCTCATATATAGTTTTCAATAATTAAATTCCTTTTGACACATTCTGCTAAGTACTTGGCTTTCTATCAACATCTTAAACTCTCTTTATATTCGTTTAACAAGCACTTATTGAGTGCTTTCTGTGTTCTAGGCACAACAACTCTTTTCTAAAGGAAGAAAAAGAAATGGTACAAATGAGTCCAAACAAAGCAGGATGGAAAATCAGAGGGAGGGACTAACTCTGCTTGGAGAAGAGGGAAGGTTTTCAAAGATATTTAGGATGATAACTGATAAAAGCAGGGTAGAGGCATTTGAGGCTAAGGTAACAGTCAACGGAAAGAATAAGAAAGACCATGCTGGCCTTGAAATAAATGGTGATAGTCTGTAATCAGATTTTTAAAAAACTTTGTATGCATAACTGGGGAGTTTATATTTCCCTGACATTTTTTTGCAGTGGAGTTTCAAGTTATACACATACACAGTGATGACAAAAGTATCCAAAAACAGTTATTGTATGTATACATATATTATACCATACAAACAAAACTTTAAAATATATTATTTGGTAAAACTTGAAAAATGGAATTGGGATTCTGGATTTTGCTACCTGTTATTTTTAACACAACATTAAATTTTTTAATTCAACTTTAATGTGAGAGTACCTCAACAAGAGAAAAGAAACAACTTATGAATTGATCAAATAAATGGAAACACTTAGTAGAATGGTGTAGTTACCTTAAGGTCACACAATTACCAAGCTCTGGTGGAATTTGTAGAAGGTCATTATTTTGAAGATCCAATGTCATCAGATTTTCCATTGCCTTCATTTTCTGAGGGTCTACAGATCCAACCTGATTGTTACTAATCAAAATTGTTTCAAGTGTGGGGATGTGATACAGAACTTCAGGTAGTATTTTGAACCTATTAAAATATGAACAGAATACCTAACTATATTGGGATCAAGGCAAAAATCATTCCTTCAAATAGATGATCTTAAGTTTGATACCATGATATAGTTTCCTTTAGGGTAATTTATTTTATATTTGGTTTAAGTGCTGTATTCAAATTTTAAGAAAATGAACTGATTTTAGAAACCTTGAAATATATGTTAACTACATAGACTTGTAACATTTTCTATTAATTGTGCAAATGCAACAAAAGTTTAGAGTAAACTCTCCTATATTTTTCTTTTCACATTTAATAGACAAGGAAATCCTCCTGAGATTCTACATAAAATGTCCCCATGCAGGTATTCTTCCTTAGTTTGCTTTTACTTCTTATGAAACAGAATTACTACCAATATATTAAATAAATATTAGAAAGTTGTATTTTACGTTGATGGAAGCTTCAAAATGTGTGCACTTTTGGTTTGTGAAAAGATGACTAACATGGACTGCTGCTTGCTCATCCAAAGCAAGACTGAAGATGTCACAAAAAAGAAGGGAAGGCTGACTGCTCTCAGAGCAGTATCAGCAATTAATGCAACATTACTGAGGATCTTTGGGGGACAGAGGCTGGCATGGTTTCAGTGTGAGATGAACTGTGGTACGGACTAGAAAAGACCAGGGATGAGCTGAAGGAGAGATTAATAGCTGTGGCCTTTTTACTTTCCTATACTGCCCTTCTTTTGCTGCCTTGATGTAGAAGGAAGAAAGGAAAGAAAGAAGAAAGGAGGGAGGGAAGAAGAGAGGAAGGAAGAAGGGAGGAAAGATAAATAGATAAAATCAGTAGCAAGCATAAATTCAAGACAGCTCTGAAGTTCCAGAGTGACTGGAGAGTTAATAACTAGGAGTACAGAGGGACCACACTGCCCCAAAGCAGTCCTTCCTCTTCTTCCCACCAATGCATGAATAAGGTAATTCAAAAAGATGTAGCTCACCTGCGGACACAGAAGTTAGGGTTAGCTTTTGCTATCTTCCCTAAGACATTACTTGACAATGTGATTGACCACTCACTAGACCAACAGAGAACTGACAGTTCAGTTCGCAAATAAAAATTAGCAGAGATCTGAGAAGTGTATATATTTTTAAATAATGACAACAATGATATAACCTACACTTGAAAAACCACTAGCAATAATGAAGCAGACAGAATAGAAATTTAGATAGGCAATATTTTAGACACATCACTCTGCCTTAGCTTCCTTAACTGCAAATGAGGAATAATAATGGTACTAAACTTACACACTTGTTATAAGAACTGAATGATTATATTTCAGCTGGAATACAGTAAACAAACGTTAGCTATTAATATTTAGATTGTTACCAGAATCAAAGTGCATTATACAAAACAAATGATATAGTTGTTAAAAGCCCAACCACTGGAGGCAAGCCACCAGGGCTCAAACCCCAGATCTATAATGTTGTATTTATATGAACCTTAGCAAAACATAAATATCTAATATTTACTTAATATACTGGTAGTAATCCTGTCTCACAAGAAGTAAAAGCGAACTAAGGAAAAATACATACATGGAGAAATTTTATAGACACTCAGGATGATTTCCTTAACTTCTAATCCTCATAATGATAGAAAACCACATTTTGTGAGGATTAAATGAGATAATATATGCACTTAGTCCTGTGTCAGCAGATTAATAAGTCCCAAATAAATACTAGTGGCTCCTAATTATTAGCAGCATCTTCAGACTGAGGAATAAAATCTATCAGTTGGCATACAAAGCTCTGACAGGACTCACTACTGCTCACATGCCCAAATTCATTTGTTCTTTCTGTTCCTTTATTCCCCACCTCCTTTATGGCCCAAGCCATAGAAAACTTCTTGAGCTGTCCCAAACACACCATGCTCTTATGTTTGTGCCTTAGTACACACCAGTTGCTCCGCCCGGGATGCCTTGTTCCGGAGTGTCTGGCTGATACCGCATTTTTAAGTCTTAGTTGCAATGTTGTCTCCTCTGCCTTCAGGCAATCTCAGGAAACACTTTTACCTATGCACTACATTTTCACTACAGCAATCCTCATTACTTATTTACATATCTGTCTTCCTATTTGGCTACAAGTTTCTTAAAATTGTTAAAAGGAACAAAAAGTCTACTGGATATCAGCTGTGAAAATAAACCTGGATATTTAAATAAAGTAAACACATGGGGCTTTTTTATTTGGCTCTTTTAGGTGTATTCTCTAAGTCCTTCAAATTCTCTACATAAAAATCCTTAGTCATAGATTAGTCTGTTCTGCCTCTCACCTGTTAAAGGATAGATTAATTGTTTGTAGTCTTATCAGTGATTCCATTTCTTCAGGCAAAGAATTTAAAAAATTGTTCCTAAATTGAAAAGAAAAAGATGATTTACAAAGTTTGAAAATACGTATAATTTCGATTTATAATTAAAGTGTTGATCAGGGTGCCTGGGTGACTCAATTGGTTCAACATTTGTCTTTGGCTCAGGTCATGATCCCAGGGTCCTGAGATCGAGTCTCACATCGCATCAGGCTCCCTGCTCATCAGGGAGTCTGCTTCTCCCTCTCCCTCTGCCCCTTCCCTCCGGTGGTACTCTCTCTCTGATGCATGCTGTCTCTCAAAGTAAATAAATAAAATCTTAAAAAATAAAAAAATTTAAAAAATCTTAAAAAATAAAGTGTTGATCAGACAAAAAAATTACATAGCTCTATTGGTCCTTGATCTGATCTCATTAAGGCTGAGTCCTGAGAATTCTGAATCAGTCAACTGCCTCAGTTATTTGATTAGTGTGCCAAATCCTAATACCAATACAGAACCTATAGGGCGCCTGCGTGGCTCAGTGGGTTAAAAGCCTCTGCCTTTGGCTCAGGTCATGATCCCAGGGTCCATGGATGGAGCCCTGTGTCGGGCTCTCTGCTCCGCGGGGAACCTGCTCCCTCCTCTCTCTCTGCCTGCCTCTCTGTCTACTTGCGATCTCTATCTGTCAAATAAATAAATAAAATCTTTAAAATTAAAAAAAAAAGGCAGACAATACACAACCTATAAAGCAACCAACTCTTTAGTAATACATTTAATAGGGCAAAACATTGTGAACTAATTACTATTTCTTTCAAACTGATCTCAGAAATATGACTCACAGATAGGGCCCTTGAAATCATGCCACATTGTTTGATTCCACAAATATTTGATTGGTGTTTAATACATGTATCTTGCATACAGACATGAAATTCTACTCTAAGCAGAACTGTAAAATTTTATGGAAAAAAAAAATGAAAGAGGGAAGTGATACGATTCTATATATTTAGAAATTTGGGGCTTTCTACTGCAGATATTAAGTAAGTCCATTTCTCCCCTAAGTTTAAAATTTCAATTTGCCCAATGCATGTATTTTTTAAGATTCTTAGAATGAAGCATGGGTGTAAACAGAATCTCATTTATTGTTAGAAGGATCTGGGAACAATGTTAAAAGAAAGGTTAACAACAAGAAGGCGGAAGGATTCTAGAGCCTATTTAATTACTTATAATAGAAAATATTGTGAGGAAATTATATTCAACTAGACAGTTATTACCTCTTACAACTGGGTAATTTTCTCTAAATATTTTTGTGTTCAGAAGTCAAGCCTACTAATATGTTAGTCATACTTTCTACACCTATGTTTTTTTCTTTTCTCTGTACAGCTAATGTCTTTATTAAGCTGTACCAAATACCCTACTGCTGGTTTCTATCCTTTCCCTAGAGTCTTGTATATCTACTGGTATCAGGAAAAAAGTGTACGTTAGAAACGCCGGGGTGGCTCAGTCAGTTAAGCGACTCCCTTCGGCTCAGGTCATGATCTCAGGGTCCTGGGATCAAGCCGTGCATCAGGCTCTCTGCTCAGTGAGGAGCCTGCTTCTCCCTCTCCCTCTGCTACTCCCCTACTTGTGCTCTCTCCCTCTCTGTCAAATAAATTAAAAAAATAAATAAAATAAAATAAACAAAAGTGTACATTACTCCTTAGAAACCTAAAACTATAAACAATGGCATACACACACACCCCCTAAAGAATGGGACAAAAATAAAGAGAGCAGTAATGAGTGCATTAATCCATTCTCTCCTCTTACAAAGTTAATACTGACCTACAATATGGTTTTACACTGCTTTGCCAGTGTAACTGCCACCCCAAAACAGAAGCAATTCTACATTTAAAAGGAGCAGAGTATTAGTAGATTTGCTTTAATCCCAAAAGCCAAAAAAAAAAAAAAAGCGTCTATAGGTAGAAAAATCCTCAGATATAATTCAGCTTATTGTTATTTACCTATTGCTTGAGCAGATCAAGAAGAACTACCGCTGAAATAAACTAAAAGCACACCTAGTAATTATACATGAGTAGGAAGTGGAGATAATAGAGCTATAGCTTACAAATAAAGACTTAAAGCCCAAACAAATAAGTATTTGACTATCTACCTCTGAGTCATTTATTATTACCCTCTAAGAACTGTGGCAATTCTGGTCCTGTCACTTGAACTTAGGACATTTTTAATTAAACTTCCTATTACTTCTGCAGAGTGTTAAATAGTTTCTTCCCTTTTGTTGCCAGTCTTCGGGGTCTTTTTCTTTCTTTCTGACCTTGAATGTTTACTGTAATATTTTGAAACCAAATAGGTTCTTCTTTTATTTTTTTTTTTAAGATCTTATTTATTTATTTGACAGAGAGAAATCACAAGTAGTCGGAGAGGCAGGCAGAGAGAGAGAGAGAGGAGGAAGCAGGCTCCTTGCTGAGCAGAGAGCCCCATGCGGGACTCGATCCCAGGACCCTGAGATCATGACCTGAGCCGAAGGCAGCGGCTTAACCCACTGAGCCACCCAGGCGCCCCAAATAGGTTCTTCTTAAGAGAAGCCATGTTATCCTCTATGCTAGCACAGGATTTTTGACAGTTTTATGCTATTTATTTTCAGAAAAGGAAAAACAGGAAACAAACATTTTCCATGGGTTATTTGTAATTTTGCTTAAGCATGAATTTAAAGAATGTGTTAATATGCTCTACTATTTTAAAGAATTATTTCTTATTTAACTTAAAAACTGCCTACAAATGATAGATACTTGATTAAAAGCTTTCCTAAATGTTTAATTTTAGATTTGTCCTGAGATGTAATTAATAAACTAAAGAGTAATTTCCACACTTACTTAGGAAACATGAGGGAACAGTAAATGTTAGGCAAAACTCAAAGACAAGTTATAATGAAAAAGTGAAGCAGTAACATCAATAAATACCTGAGATCTAAAAAAGTCAATTTTTGAAGCATACATAATTCCAAGGATATAAAGGAAAGCTTATTAAAACTGAGATTGACATCAGAAACCATTTCTTTCAGTTCCACAATTCTGAAACAAAAGTAATTTAAAAATGTTAGCTCTTGAATTCACTGTCAGAACTTCAAAACTACAAGCAAACAATAGGAGGAAAAAATCCTATATTATTTTTGCAAGTTAAGATTTTTTATAACTTTTACTTTTCTCATAATTTCAATCAGTTTGTATTCTATAATAGGTTTTTTTTAGTATAATATTCTCTGTATCTGAGTACTTCAGAAAGTTTTTTAACTATGATATGTCAACATTATTAAAGTATAGTATTTTTTGTCCAAATTATCATTAGATTAATCATGACTTCAAGAGAATACTAAGTTAATTCCTAGGTTTGGTAAGTGTCATGACTACACAACTTAAGTCAAAGACTTAAAGAGAAGACTTAACTATTGCTAAGTAAGTCTACTCAACCTTAGTGATTTTAAAGCATGTTATTAACTAAAAGAACAAGAAATGTTAGATATGATTTGCCAAGAAATGAAACCATATGAAAGAAAGACTATCAACTGCTGTGCTAAAGAAAGATGAGTTTGGATATGTAACTGATAAAACTTTTTTGGAAAGTTTTTTGATATATGTTTTGAGAGCCATACTCCTTTAGGTAATTCTTCTGGAAATCTGGTTGAAAAAAATCAGTATGTTTTGTTTTATTTATTGCCATAATCAACTTGTAGTATATAGTACATTATATATATTGTATATTGTAATATAAACAATATTTTAAAAATATTGTTTACAACATAGGAAAACACTTAGGACAAATAAGCCAGTTAAGATACAAATTGTAAATATAATTCTAAAGGGGAAACAGTTTGAAATAAAACATGCCATGAATAGCAATAGGACTACAAAAGATCTGTCCCTTGATTTTGTCCAAAATTTTATGAGTATTATTTTCACAATCAGGAAATCATATAAGGAAATGTATGACTTGTGAAAAAAAAATTAAAGGAAAATTACTCAGAAACTCTCTAAATCAAGTTATGTCCTTACTATCTCTTCTTTGGTCATCTAAATTGCCAAAAATATGATGAAATAATGGAGTAACAGAATACCATATTGTTTTGCATATGAATTACCAGGTTAAGGTAAAATGAAAAAGTAAGTAATAAGGTGATGTGTTTTAACTCCTTCCATCTTCATTCCCAGTTTTGACCCAGGATCCCCCAGGCAAACGTATCCTGAGAGCAAATCTAACTGTTCAGTTTTTCTATCAAGTATTCTCAGAGTCCTTTAAACAAGAGAGGAGATGAAATAGATCTCTTTTTGCTATGGAATCTCAAAGTTATTTTACTTTTAAGATCTATATTCTCCAAACTAGGCCCTGCAAAACAGAAAGCAAATTAAATTTTGTTTATTTAAAAATTTTAAACATCGAAAAAATGTTTTTGACAGTCAAATTTTATATTCCCAATCACCTTTTTTTTTTTAAGTACTTAAGTGCTTACTAAGTGCAGGTACTGGTTAAATGCTCTGTGTGGATTATGTCATTTAATTTAATTCTCATAAAATATGTACTCTAGTATCTTTACATCATAGGTAGGGAAACTAAGAGCAGCTAGTTAGCCTGTTGAAAGCCACAAAGCTCACTGATCTGGGTTACAGATACAAGCAATTGAGTCCATTGTCCAAGTTCTTTATCTATTCTGTCTGCCCTACTGTTGCTTTACTTGTCAGCTTTCTTTGGGTATATAGTTTACTGCAAGATAACAATCATTTTAAAAGTTCCATATCATACTAAACTAATTTTCTCTCATAACCTAAAGATTTGCCATAACTAATATCAACAAAGACATATTGAACAGTACAAGTACAATGCACATGACTTCTAGTATTTGATAGTAAAGAATCCTTTTCTAGGAGGAAAATATTAACAGGATTATCTGTTTTTTATTGCTTTTACTATCAGTGAAAAATTCAGTGGCTTAGCAATTCATTAACATACAGCCCAAAATAAAAACTCCTATTAATCCACATGTACCTGGCTTTGGATAGTATCTTAAAACTTTTCCTCTAGTATTTCATTACATGGAAAAATTTATACTTTTAATAATTCTAATACCTATTTTCCATGTTTAAAATATAAAAGGAAAAGAAATCAAATTTTAAAAAACTTATATACCTCTCAGAACTGATGTTAATGTCTCAGAGAATACTTAATTGTAACTTGTTAAATCCCTCAAATATCAATAATGAAAAAAACCCTACATATGTTTTAAATTAAAAAAACATGAAAAATCATTATTCGTGTCACTGAGATACAAACACAACTGAAATGAGTCACAACTTAACAGAAATGACATCATGAACGATTCTCACCTTTTAGGAATTTCACATAGCTGATTCTTACTGAAGTTAACAGAAGTGATAATGTTGCTTTTCACTGCATCAAATACTTCATCAGGAATTAAAGTTGTTTGTTTATCACTAAATGAAAAGTGGTTTAAAAAAGCATCATCCTTAGTAGTCCAGAAAGATATGATTATTACTTTTCACTTTTAAAGGCCCTTAAAGATTTTGTGTTTTCAACGCAGAAGGCAGTTGCTTATGAAGAACACTGAAGAAGAATGCCACAAAAACCTACAAACTCACAAAATATTCACCATTAAGAATTCAGACAACATATTGTATCACAGTACATTGTACCATACCTTCTGAGCATTCACATACTCACGTGTGAATAAAATTAGATATATCTTCAGAGTCCAAGATGTTTAGAAATCACATAGTAATGGACAGTAATTAGTAAATGGATTCCTCTACCTCAGAATAGAACTAATCTATAATTTTAAAGCTGTTGCCATCCCTTTTCTCAGGGACTATTTGCCAACTTTATATAGCTATACAGTTAACTTGCTGCAAGGTAACAATCATTTCTAAAAGTTCAACACTGTGGCACCTGGGTGGCTTAATCACTTAAGTATCTGCCTTTGGCTCAGGTCATGATCCCAGAATCCTGGGATCGAGCCCCACATTGGCCTCTCTGCTCAGAAGGGAGCCTCTTCTCCTTCTCCCTCTGCTATTCCTCCTGCTTGTGCTCTGTCTCTGTAAAATAAATAAAACCTTTAAAAAAATAAATACAAATTAAAAAATAAAAGTTCAACATTATACTAAATAGTTTCTGAGCCAACTTCTCTATCTTTAAGCATGTGACAAGGTAGACAGGGTAGTGGCCTTAGAGTAAACCATTCCTGGTTTTACCATTAAGGAGCTTTTTTAAAATTTACTTTCTCTTAACCTCAGTTCTGTGAAATTAGAATCTGAAGAACTATTGATTGTTATGTGGGCCAGACCTTTTGCAAATATAAATGTAAATAAATTTCCTTTCCTTTTTTTTTTTTTTTAAGATTTTATTTATTTATTTGACAGAAAGAGATCACAAGTAGGCAGAGAGGCAGGCAGAGTGAGAGAGGAGGAAGCAGGCTCCCCACTGAGCGGAGAGCCCGATGCGGGACTCTATCCCAGGACCCTGAGATCATGACCTGAGCCGAAGGCAGCGGCTTAACCCACTGAGCCACCCAGGCGCCCAATAAATTTCCTTTTCAATAAGATTTTCAATAAAGCATACAATTAATCTTAAATGAAAGTAGAGTAGTACTCTGACATTTGCAGATTTAACAATTTGTTGATGTTATAATTAGCCATTTGTCCCCACGTTCTTCTTTTATAATTTTCAATACCTAATACATCATCCACTTAGAAATACTGTTGATGGAATGCCAAATTAATGACTTTATGAATAAGAAAATAATTATTACATATAAAGTCCAATATAGAGAAACCTGTAAGAAAGGCACTATAATACAGATAGGTAAAAAGACAGCCTAAATTTCAGTTTTTATACCTTCTACTTCTGCTGTACGGCCCTATCTTCTATGTGTCAATAAGATTTTTATCTTTTTAATCAGAAATGCTCAAATCATGGGGAACTGATTTATTGTAATCGAACACTGAAGATTACACTCTTTCAAAAAAGCTTAGTTGAAAGCATTTATGCTTTGATATTGGGAATCATTTATATTTTAAATGGAATACTCCTTTTCAATTAAAGTCTCTGAGGAAAATAAATTATAATAAATTTAGAATCAAAACAATATAAGATGTATGGTCTTCAGTGCTATCTTTAAAACACTTTTGTGATATCTATGGCTTTGTTTTTATTTTTATTTTTTTTAAGATATTATTTATTTATTTGAGAGAGAGAGACACACAGCAAGAGAGGGAACACAAGCAGAGGGAGTGGGAAAGGGAGAAGCAGGCTTCCTGCAGAGCCGGAAGCCTGATGCGGGGCCCAATCCCAGGACCCTGGGATCATGACTTGAGCCTGCCCAGGACCTGAGCTGAAGGCAGACGCTTAACACCTGAGCCAGCCAGGCGCCCTGTTATTTGTGACTTTAAAAAGTGGGAACTGTTATCTCAAATAAAATTGTATCAATATTACTTTATAGATTGTTTGGAAGATTAAAAGCAACCGCATGTGTAAAATACCTAGTACATTGTCCAGCACAGAACACAGACACAATAAATCGTTTCCATTCAGGAATGAGGGAATGAAGGCAGAGAAAAAAAAATTCTAAGGCAAGAATCAAGTCTGTCTCATCATCATTTGGTGTATTATGACACCTAGCATAGGATTTGAAACCTAGTAGGTTCCAAAAATATCTATTAATAAATGGGTATATTATGTGGAAGAGAAGCATGCTAAGCTACCATGCTATGCTATGAGAAAAGAGGGATACAGATATAAATATGAAAGAGTACATCTTGTGTTACAGTGTCTAAGAAGGAAGCTGGCTTAGATCAGGGATTTCTACATACATCAAAGAGTGTTAGACCAGAGGTGGAAACAATGTGAATAAAACAATAGATCTGAACTAGAAACTGTATCCTGACCTTTGAGAAGGTCAGTGGTTCCTACTGACACAGTAAGAAAAAGAGGCCAGACACCAATGCTTACTGTTAGATAACTGAATAACTCTGGTCATCTGACTTGAACTTTAGTCTGTATCCTTTTGTATTTTCATTACAATATCCAGACATGAACCAATCACTGTAGAAGGTTTGACAGCATTGGTTAATTTTATCATTGTTGCCTAGATAGTACTGAAAGAATACTTAACAATATTTGCATAGGTATCTTCTTTCCCCAATCAAATACATTTCCATAATATAAACATTTTTAGACTTTTATATCAACTTATACACCAATATAGCAACTGTTTCAGGTTTAATACGTATGTACTAGAGTATAATATTATTATGGCATATTACTTGGCTTAGATGTATTAATGGGGTACAACCTCTCAAGCTTTGCCTGCTTAAGGTCTTCATTAACTAACTGATATTAATTTCTTATTGACTAGTAGAGTCTTTCCCAATATAAAATCCTCTCTTGATACTGTTTACTGAGTCAAAAAACTTTACTACCAAACAGTACTTTTATCTTATTTTTTATAACAAAATGTTATTATAAAAATGTCAATATTAATAAACATCTATCTCTTAAGCATAATAAATATAAATCACTGAAGGAATGGTATTTAAGTTCACTTGACTTTTAATATGCTTTTATCTCATCACTGTTTTTGCATCACTTGCTATTAATATACAGTGCAAATATACTCTGATGAATTCTTCCTCACCAACTTTCCTTTTATGTGAAGGATTATTTCTCAAAGTTTTCTATATGTTTTGTAGTGTTTGAGAAAATTACATACCTATAGTCTAATATTTTTAATGTGACGATAGCGTGTACATTGACTCTGGATTCACTTGGTAGTGTCATGGCAGTCTCAATAACAGAATCACTTTGGCTTGGTCCATCATCTGGCAAGAGAAAAGTTATGTGAATCGAATATACATTTTATAAAGTCATTTACAAATTCTTGGAAATATATAATAATGGAATACATGATTTCTATACGTTACTGGTAAGAATGCCTTTAGTCATATACTTTATTTCTAATAACTCAAATCTAGGTCTAGAATTTAATATTTAATTAACAGAAAATAGATAAAATTACTACAATATGGCTTTAAAATCTTTTAATAAATCCCACCAAGAAAATTTAGGAGTAGAAAAGAACCTTCAAAGAACCTTCAAAGAACAACTACAATCTCTCAGAAGAAACAATGACACTAAACCTTCCTCTTAAGAAAAATATTATGGTCTATTAGAAGGAATTTATTAACAAAGGAAAAATATTACTTCCCACAAATGTCTACAAAATAGGTATATACTGATCTTCTAAGTTAGGACATATGGCAACTGATAATCCTTGATCACTTGAAACTGAGGGATTTACATAATCAGGTAAGCTTTTGGTACATTATTTATGTTAAGAGGGTTTTTTTTTTTTTCAGCAATTGCAAGACTTTATTTTCAATAGGTATTTCCTAACATACATGCCTACTCACACACCTCTTACTAGTTTCCAAAGACTGTTTAACTCTGCCATTATATGGTATATAAAGAACAAAGCAATTCATACACATCAAAAAGAAATGGCTTTGTGACTTTTTGGCAAAAGAGACTTCAAACTATCTAGACAGAAGTAAAAAAAAAAACTATTAATTTTTAACAATGTGAAGAAAATTAAATAGTCCTAGCATTCATCATATGTTAACAGCATAAGGCATACCAAAAGAACATAAAACAGTTAGTAATATCTCTGATCTTGCTTCAGCCCAGTAGGCATTTAATGAATATTTGTTGAATACTATGAAGTATATCTCTCTTGCATGGAGCTCATTAATTATTCAATAATCAATAATCATTAAGCTCGTAGTTCTAATGCAAATATCATATGGATATTTTGTTCACAGAAAGAGCAGAGAATAAAAGACAGTATCAAATAGAAATAAAAGACATCAAGGTATTTATTAGTATTAAGCAAATGCTTTAGTATTTAGAAGTACACTTGCATTTTTATTTACATCATTTTAAAGAGATGTAATATATATTGCCAAGTTACATCAGCAGATAGGCAACATTAAACCAGCAACAAAATCCAGCTTTAGTTTTTAAATATATGTGTAGACGCATTGACAACATATTGACATAGACTATTCGCACTACTTTCCAAGGAGCCACTTTTAATAATCAGCATCAAGAATATAAACAGGAAGTCCATAATCCATTGGGAGGGGACTATGCAAGAGACAGATTTTGTTTTCATTATATATCCTTGTATATTGGTTGACTTTTTAATTAAAAAACACAAGTTGGCAATATTCCCTAAATTGATCTACAGATTCAATGTAAGCCGTATCAGAATCCTAGCTGACTTTTTGTAGAAATCAACAAACTGATTCTAAAATTCATGTGGGATTGCAAGAAACACAAAATAGCTAAAACAAGACTGAGAAAAAAGAATAAAGGATTTACCCTTCCCAATTTCAAAACTTACTATAAATCAATGGTAATCAAGAGACTGTAGTACTGGCACAGGATAGAAATACAGATCAATGGAATAAAATTGAGAGTCCAGAATGAACCTTGTATTTCTGGTCAACTGATTTTCAACAAAAATGACAAAACCATTCAGTGAGAAAAGAATAGCATTTTCAACAAATGGTGCAAGGAAACTGGATAGCCACATGCAGAATTAAATTGGATCTTTATCTCATACCATATATAAAAAACAACTCAAAATTAACCAAGTACTTAAATATAAGAGCAAAAGTATAAAATTCAGAAGAAACTATAGGAAACAATTTTCATAAAATAGGTTTTAGCAAAGGATTTTTAGACATAAAGCCAAAAGCATAAGCAAAAAAGAAAAGGAAAAAAATAAATTGACCTCATCAAAATTAAAAGATAAAAAAAACTTTTGTATTTCAAAGGACACCACCAAGTAATGAAAAATCAAACCCACAAAATACTGGAAGATATTTACAAATCATGTATCTGACAAGGTATTTCTTTTTTTTATTAGTTACTTTTATTAACATATTAAACTCAACACAGAAAACACAGGGGTAGAGGTCTGTGAATCATCAGACATTTCACAGCACTCACCATATCACATACCCTCCTCAATGTCCATAGCCCCGTCACCCTCTCCCTACCCCTGCCACAGCAACCTTCAGTTTGTTTTGTGAGATTAGGCGTTTCTTATGGTTTGTCTCCCTCCTGATCCCATCTTCTGACAAGACATTTCTATCCGGAATACATAAAGAATTACTATAACTCAATAATAAAAAGATTAAAAAAAAATAAATACTGGGCAAAGGATGTCTCATGAACATATATGCAAAATTCCTTAATAAAACACTAGCAAATTGAATATTAAAAAGTATTTAAAAGTTATACACTGGTGACTAAGTGGGATTTAACCCAGGTATATAAGTCTAGTTCAGCATTCAAAAATCAATCATGTAATGCTTCACAACAATAGGATAAAAAAAGAAAAGTATATTATCACATCAGTAGATGCATAAAAAACATCTGACAAACACCAACATTCCTTTATGATTAAAAACGCTCAGCAAACTAGGAATAGAGGAGTACTTTCTCAACTTAATAAAAGGTATCTACAAAAAACCTACAATTCACATCATACTTAATAATAAGAAACTTGAAGCTTTCCACCTAAGACCTCCTCTTACCATTCTTTCTGAACATCATACTGAAATGTCCTTGCTAATGCAATACAGTAAGGAAATGAAATAAAAAGTATATAAATTGGGAAGGAGGACAAAAAATAGTCTTTGTTCTCAGATGACATGATCATAGGTAGAAAGTCGAAAAGATGTGACAAGAAAAACCTCCCGAAACTAGTAAGTGATTATGTAAAGTTGCAGGATACAAGGTCAATATATAAAAATAAATTGCTTTCTGGGGCACCTGAGTGGCTCAGTGGTTAAGTGTCTTCTGCCTTTGGCTCAGGTCATGATCCCAGGGTCCTGGGATTGACCCCTGCATTGGACTCCCTGCTCAGCAGAAAGCCTGCTTCTCCCTCTCCCACTCCCTCTGTTTGTGTTCCCTCGCTCTCTCTCTCTGTGTCTCTGTCAAATAAATAAATAAAATCTTTTAAAAACAAATAAATTGCTTTCCTTTCTATCAATAAAAAGTAGAACCTGAAATTAAAAATATAATACTAATTAGTATCCCCCCAAATGAAATACTTACATATAAATATGACAAAATATGTATTAAAAACTCTATGAGGAAAGTTACAAAACTCTGATGAATGAATCAAAGCACTACATAAATGGAGAGACAGTATTCACGGATAAAAGTTCTCAATATTGCGAAGATGTCCCTTCTTTCCTACTTGATCTATAAATTCAATGCAGTCCCAGTCAAAATCCCAGCAAATTATTTTGTGGATGGTGACAAACTGATTCTAAAATTTACAAAAAGCAGCAAAAGACTCAAAATAGCCAACACAATATTGATTAGAGAACAAAGTTGGAAGACTGACACTATCCAACTTAAAGACTTACTATAAAGCTACTGAAATTGAGACAGTGTCAAATTGCCAAAAGAACAAATAGATCAACAGAACAGAACGGAGAGCCCATAAATACAGTCAACTCATTTTTAACAAAGAAACAAAGGCAATAATACAATGGAGTAAAGATGGTCTCTTCCATAAATGGTGCTAAAACATCAGGAAATCCACATGCAAAAAAGAATAGCTTTATTCATAATTGCCAAAACTTGGAAGCAACCAACATTTGCTTTAGTGGGGTGAATAAATAAACTGTAGTACATCCAGACAACAGGTTATTCAGTGCTAAAGAAAAATGAACTATCAAGCCATGAAAAGCACGGAAAACACTTAAGTGCATACTACAAAGGGAAAGAAGTCTATCTGAAAGATTCCAATTACATGATGTTCTGGAAATTGTTGCCAGATACGTGGTGATAGAGGGGATAAGAGGATAAACAGGCATATCACAGAAGATTTTTAGGGCAGTGAAAATACATTGTATGATACTACAATGGGGAATACCTATCAGTTGTCCAAATCCATAGAATATATTACAACAAGAGTGAACTCCAAGGTTAACTATGGGCTATGATTACGATGTGTCGATGTACGTTCATCTTTGGTAAAGAATGTACCATTCAGATAAATGATGTTGATAAATGAGGGACGCTATGTGTGTGTGGGGGCAGAGGATATATGGGAAATATCTGTACCTTCCTCTCAATTTCGTTGTAAACATAAAACTACTCTGAAAAAATTCAGTCTTTAAAAATTTTTTTGATTATTCTGATATGACTTCTAACTGATTCATATCAGAATAATTAAATTTTTCTGAAAGAGAAAGCATACCTAGAAAAGAAAGGAAACTCCTTGATTGGCAGGAAATAAGAGTCTTAGAAAATTATGTTACTTGATTTGAAGGTCAAGGAGGAAAATGAAAATTGCTGAAATATATAATTATCTTATTCATGTTACATACACTGATTGGCAATACAGTGCTAGGTTAGGCTGTGCATAACCAACAAAGTCATGAGCTAAATTAACAGTTGCAGTATTTAGCCACTAAGTTGTAGAGTGTTTGTTATGCAGCAATACACTAGTATAGCTCACTTTTCTTTAATACTCTAGTGTATCCTACAATGATATGCATAAAATAAAAATTGGGATATAGTACAATTTTAGTGAAGCATTAAAAATTAAATGTATATGGGATGACTGGGTGGCTCAGTCAGTTAAGCATATGCCTTTAGCTCAGGTCATGATCCCAGGGTCTTGGGATCAAGTCCTACATAGGGCTCCTTGCTCAGAGAGGAGCTTTCTGCTCCCTCTGCTTGTGCTCTCCCTCTCTCTCTGTCTCAGATAAAAATAAAATCTTTAAAAATAAATCAACAAATAGATAGATAAATAAAAATTAAATGTATAGTATCATTTTCTCTTTTGGTACACATTCATGCTAAATTAATATACCCTGGAAAATGTGTTTTATCTTTACACTTGTTAGAATATAGCAAAACTATACATGAAGCAGATATTCAAGTAACTATTTTTTTTTAAAGATTTTATTTATTTATTTGACAGACAGAGATCACAAGTAGGCAGAGAGGCAGGCAGAGAGAGAGGGAAGCAGGCTCCCCGCTGAACAGAGAGCCCAATGCGGGGCTCAATCCCAGGACCCTGAGATCATGACCCGACCCGAGCCGAAGGCAGAGGCTTAACCCACTGTGCCACCTAGGAACCCCTCAAGTAACTATTAATATACTTCTTAGTCAGTAGCATTCATATACTATATTATAAAAGACAAGTTTTTTGCTTTTTCAAAGTTAAAGCACTAAGATGCTTATTGAATCTTTGTTGAATTTTCCAATTGATACACTGTAACAAATCAAAGAAATTAAGGATAAATCATTATTATTGTGAATTTAAGGATATGTTTATAACTCTAGCATATTTATGACCAATATGGATTCATAATTAGAACCACACCTTCCAGGGACTATTTCCTCTAATTATTTACACCCAAAATACATGTAAATTTATGTACTGTTAGCACTTCGCTGCCTTTCATATTATCCTTCAAAATAAAGGAAAAAATAGAAAAGTACCTTTAATCTTGCTTCGCAGATATTTTAAGACTTCTTGGGTTCCTTTCTGAAAAGGTAGAGAGAAGACACATGTTCACCAAGACATACCTTGCAGTTTCAGAGACCAACAGGCATATTTGAATTTCAAATTTAAAAATCAGAACTGAATTCCAAATATGCTTACATTTATAATTTCTCTTCGTATGGTTCTTAAAGGATTTCCTTCTAGTGCCAGAAATTTCAAATGAAGTTTTCCCAATGAACAGGGTAGACTACAAAAAAATTAAATCAATTTCAGGGAAAACATGAAGAGTAAGTATAATTCAACCAACAGTTGACTCTAAAACAACAACATATAAGAAACTATACATAATAGTGTCAAAGAGAGCTTAAGTAACATAGGTCTAAAATATCTCCCCTTGAAATAAATGCTGAACACGTAAGAGAAAAAAACAGATTTGTTCTGAAATTGTCATATTGTGATTGCTTAAAAAAAAAAAAAAAAAGGTGAGCTACAAAACATTTGCTAAAAAATTGTAAAAAGTAAATTTGAATGAATCAGTGATTCAAGACAGCCATACTCAAGGATACTAAATGTTTTGATTTCATCCTTCAAGTAAGCAAATGAAATTCTTCCCTAATAATCTAATACTATTTCCCGTGTACAAAAGCACTCCCATCCCACAAACATTATGATCAATGCACAATACCAATTTATTTTTTAATGACATTATAATCAAATTGTTTCTGTCTTAATCTTTCAGGAGCTTCCCATCTCTTAAAGAATGAAAACTTACTCTTCACAGGCATTTTAAGGTCCTTTTCTATACGGCCTCAATTTACCTTTCAAGCCCTAAATTCAGTTCTGAACTTTGAAGATTTTCTTTGTGTAGTTTTGTCCCACCAAGTAAATCATTCTGACCACCGTACATATGCACTTTAAAATCATGGTCATCCTCTAAAGATCATATGGGGGGACTAGAGTGAGGCATGACCCTGAAGGTGAAGGTGCTCTTAAATTCTGTGCTCTAAGCACTTAACTTGCCTCATCCTAGTCCCAGTCCTAATGATCATCGAAGAACATTTTCTCTTCCACAAAATTTGCCCTGATCCTCCCAATAAATTGCTGATTCCTATACTTCCTTAATGCCTTCAAAGTATTTTCTATCTCTCCCATGGCTTTACATTCATTTAATTCAACAAATATTTATCAGGTACCCTTTATATACCCAGACACTGATCTAAGAGTTAGAGATAGACCAGTGAACGAAACAGTTTGTAAAAACCCTGACTTCCTAGTTTATGCTCTAAGTAGATTAGAGTAACCTGTAAGTATATCTGATTCTATTAGTATTTTAAGCTTGATGCCAAGGACCAACCCTAACCATTCTTTTTAAGTCTGCATATGATACTTGTTCAATAAATGTTTAGTGAATTCAATTGAGAAAAAAGATCTCTACATGTATTTTACAAATCTTAAATAACTTATTAACTTATGAATTATAAGCAAATGCAGGTATGATTTTTTATTCCTTTGATCTTTAAACTTACCTACTAATATCATTGTTACTTAGGTCAAGTCTCTCCAAAGACTGTAGCAGTGTAATCTCATCTGGAACAGATTTTATCTTATTATCCCGCAGGTCTAGCACAAGGATAGAATTCAGATGCTTAAGATGTTCTGGCCCTAATATTTCAATCTGGTTTTCACCTACATGTAATTCCTACAAAACCAAAGATGACTCATTATGTATTTATTTCTATACTCAATAGAAATAAAAATAAAATTGAAGTCTTAATTTCAAATCACTGAAAAATACATGGGAAAAACATAAGTTTCTAATTACTAATGTACCTAAGTTATCAATTACAAGTAAGCTAATTCAAAGTAAAAAATGGTAAAAACAGGGGCGCCTGGGTGGCTCAGTGAGTTAAAGCCTCTGCCTTAGGCTCAGGTCATGATCCCAGGGTCTTGGGATTGAGCCCCACATCAGGCTCTCTGCTAGGCAGGGAGCCTGTTCCTCTTCTCTCTCTGCCTGCCTCTCTGCCTACTTGTGATCTCTGTCTGTCAAATAAATTTTTTTAAAAATGGTAAAAACAGAACATTTTCAAGGATTTTCTGATAATTTAAAAAATAATTAAAGATTTAATCTGGTAGAAAGTTCCAAGTTTACAAACCAAAGCACAGAAATGATTTAGTAGTTACATTTACAGAATAATAAAAATACACATCCAAGAACCATGCTGATAAAAAATTTAAAGTTTTAAAATAAGTCAGAATGAGCATAAAAAGTTACAGTTTGTTGTTATTCAACATTTTCATTAGTGGTTTTTTTTAAAAGAGTTCTTTGTTTACTTTAGAGAGAGAGAGAGCAAGTGAGCAGGTCAGAGGCAGAGGGAAAGGGAGAAAGCATCTCCAGCAGACTCCATGCTCAGCAGGGAGCCTGACACAGGGCTCCATCTCACAACCCTGAGATCATGACCTGAGCAGAAACCAAGAGTCGGACACTTAACAAACCGAGCTACACAGGTGTCCCTCATTAGTGATATTTAAATACTGTGATCTCCCACTAATGGAATCTATAATTATCAGATGTATAACTAATCTTTAATTAAATCACCTTTTCAGTTCCTTTTATCATTGCCACCATTCTGTTTGAGAAGCCCTTTTAACTCTAATACATAAAGTATACATGAAGGAAAACAAAACATGTTAAATTTAGAAGACAATGCTATCTATTTAAAACCAAAAGAAAGTAATTAATTTTAAACAGACCCAATAATGATCAGGTAAACATAAAAGGTGGCAACTTAAACAGAGTTAGATGCGTATTCCTTCCTAGTACTCCGGGTGTCCTATAGTATGGCTCCACCACACTATGTCAGCCTCATCATCAACTTCTCCAGTTATATACAACTCCCCAGATGAAATAGATAAATTCTTATATTTAAGTTGATTATTTCTTAAAAAAAAAAAAAAACTAGTGCTAGCAATACCATTAATGTATTTAGTCATACTAAAATTCTGAAAAATATACAAAAAACATAGCACTATAACTAATACATATTCCCAATGTAAAAATTTCATTTTCATAATTAACTTTTGGAAAATATATAGTTATTTAATAATCATCTAAATATTACCTTTAATAATCTGCAAGAAGGAAATTCTGGTAGAAAACGTAATTTATTCCTCCGCAAATAAAGCAATTCTAGTGACTCCATGTTAGCCAATTCAGGAGGTACCGTTTCTAAGAGATTTGAGTTACAATCCAAATGCTTTAATTCTATAATATATAATAAGTGAAAATGAAAATTCTTTAATAAAAAGAAAAATATTGGTCTATAATTGTATATACATTCAAAGAACGTGTACATCATCATGAAGAATTACAAACCCATGCCACTGTATACTACTATAATAATCAAGAATCCACAATACCCCGAATGAAATAAACAAACTGAGATTGCTTTTATATTTAATTATAACTAAACAGATGTGACATTAAAAATGATGTTTAATAATAGTCCAAATCATCTTTGTAATGGTAAAAAACAAAATACTTCAGTACTCTGTTAAGGTATTCTAAAATATACAAACTACAAACTATGACATATTACTTCCCTCAGTAATTATGCATTTTTTAAAATATTTTATTTAGAGAGAGAGCAGGAGCAGGGGGAGGGACAGAGGGAGAGGGAGAGAGAGAATCTCAAACAGATTCCACAGGGACCCTGACACAGACAGGGCTCAGTCTCATAACCCTGAGATCATGACCTAAGCCAAAATCAAGAGTCAGCCACTTAACCAACTAAGCCACCCAGCAACCCAGTAATTCCACATCTTTAAAAAGAAAAAGCTTAAGGTAGTTAAAGATAGACATGGATGCATACTAGCTATATGAATGGCTAGTAGTAGCTTAGATTCATGTATTTAAATTTGGCCAGTTGACTTTCTGTCAAAAAGCCTTGGATTTCTATGTTTGTCATCCTATTCCTCCATCTATCCACATGGCCTCTTTGTCCCTCCCTGTCTTCTTTCTTTCTTTACCTATTTTTGTTTAAATTACAGGCTTTCTCTAACATCTTAGCTAACACTATGAACAAGAATGCATACTATAGCTCAACAAGGATGTTCTTACTTGCAGAATCTTTCTTACCTCCTGGATCTTTCTTTCTTAAAAAAGCATATTAAGAAAACAAAAATAGAAAGATGTAAAGGTCTTCTTTCCCTTAAAAATTCAGTAAGCCGCTTTCTCCCTAATATATATCACAGATTCTTCCACTTACAGTAGCCACCATAAATTTTCCACAATTCATTCTCCACCCTTTGGTCTGAATAGGTGATATACCTTTTACAACTTTTTTGCTGTACTTTGAGCCTATTTTAACATAATGCAAGACTGAGTTGATATTGCCTTAGACTGCTTTTAAAGAAGCTAACTGCTTTCAAAACAAATATAATAGCACTACTTTCAACAAATACTATAATAATTTATGTATTAGTTGGCTACAGCATTTTTAAAAATGTCACAGTTGGAAGTCTGGGTGGTTTAGTCAGTTAAATGTCTGCCTTCAGCTTGGGTTGTGATCCTGGGTTCAAGCCCCATATGGGCTCCCTGCTCACTGAGGAGTCTGCTTCTCTTTCTGCCTCTACTTTTCCCCTGCTTGTGCTCTCTCTCTCTCAAATAAATATAATTTTTAAAAATAACAATAAAATAAAAAAAATTTTAAAGTCACAATGTGATTCACCCAAATCCAGTAAATTCTATAAAGAAAGTTTTAAAAGTTAGACACTAAATTTTTACAATTGTTTGCATTTAAGAGTACTGACTGAGAATATAAGCAGTGCATAGTGGAAAGAACAACAGGGATGGAGTAAAAGGATTCAAGCCCTTACAGAACTGTTGTGATTCCAGCCATGGCTCTATGATATATAACATAATTTCTAAGCCTAGGTTTATGAACCTTTGAAACGTAAAAAATACTCATTCCCCTAATTTACATTCCCCTAACATCACAACTTTGTGATGGCAAAACAATATACGTAAAAGCATTTGAGTTCCCAAGAACCATACAAATGTTAGATATTGTTCTTAGGGTCCAGTCATTAAGAGTGAAGTAACAACTAAATGTCCTACTGGTGATAGTTTAAAAGTCATGGTTATCATTGTCATGGCTAAAGGAAGAAAGCATCTGATCATTAATTATATAGTATATTGGAAAAACTGCTATAAATTCAAAGTATTTTCCTATTGATTTCCCTCTTTTCCCATCTCTCAAGATATGTTCATCCAAATTATGAAAAAAAATTTCAAGCTTCTTACATACTAAGGTAACATATTTTATGTTTAGTTCTACTTTTTATTACCTGTATTGAAAAATGGCAAATATAAGCAAAGTCTTAATTACCAGTATCCTAAGTAAAGGCTTCCCTAAAATATCAACTCGATTTATGGAAGATTTAACGTATGCACTCCTATTACAAATGACAAACGACTACTAATCTAAAATAAAACAGCACAATTTTACAAATTTATCTCAAAATGTTCTGTAATCAACTATACAAAATCACTCCTATAACCTCCACAAGAAGGAGGTTTAAAAAAATGAAGAGGGCTTATACATGATTAGCAGAAAAGACCAGATAAAGTAAATAGTGGATAGCTGATATACAGAATGCTCATCAACCAAGAAATAGCAGTTTGCCTTTACAAAAAAATGATCTTGCCCTCTAAATCAAGAATTCTGAGGTAGTGAATTATAATTATTTAAAAGGTACTGAAATGTGCCTTCAATTTCTTTATCCCTTAATATTAGTTCTAGAATATGTTAAATACAATAGTTCAATGGTAAACTTCAATAGAACCACTATTTTAACCTTTTCTTTTTTAAAAAATGATTGACCATTTGGGCAAAACTAGACTATCTCCTGGCATCATTACTTATGGACCATGAGGAAGCTACAGCTATAACAAAACCACAAGTAGAATCACCAATTAGAGGGGAATAACCTCTTAGTGATTGTTGAATAAATGAACAGATAACACAGCTCAAAACCTTAATCAATATCTCCGGTATATAATTTTACCATAATTTGTAATTATATTTTATTTTCCTCTTTTTGATATGCCAAAATATGCTTTTGGTAATAACTGTTTAGAAAGTTAAGCTAGACAATAATGGTCTGGAGAAAATCTTACTATTTGCTATTATTTGCTTTACCCACATAAAATCTATTATTTTACTTCCCTGTAACTAACAATATTAAAATTTACTTTTCTAAGTATAAGTTGCACCAACTTCATATCATGTATATTTTAAAATAGAGAAGATTTACTTTTCATTCCACTTATTTCTGCTGGCAAACTCTTCAGTTGATTGCTGGAAAGATTAAGTCGCACCAGACTGGAGAGAGAAGAAAAACTAGCAGGAACAGTTGTAAGACGATTGTTGGAAATATCCTTTAGAAAGACAATGAATCAATCAATCTATCCATCTATCAATAAATCAATTTATTTATCAATAAATCATCGATAAATAAATATATATATATATTGATCAATAAATAAATTAATAAATAATTGCTCCCTCAAAGAGATTCGAGGGTTTGAGGAGATTACAATACGAAGACTATTTTAGAGGTGGTAATTTTTATAACTCTCATCCACTGACAATTTCACAAGATGTCTGTCATTCATGACCTCAGACCATGTGCCCAGTAATGGAGCACAAAGGAATCAGAATTAATTCTAACTTCAGAAATACTTTACATAAAGGTTTCTGTTATTACTAAGTCATGCTATATCATGTATCATGTTTTTAATTAAAAAAATCTATCTGTCCATCTGATATTTATTGAGTACATAGGATAAATTAGGCAAACTGATTAGGTAAACAGTAGTATGAAATGAAAAATGCCATTGCAAGAGAAAAAAAATCATGAAAGAAAAAAAAATAAACCTGAGAAAACAGATGTTTTAATTTTTAAGGAAAAATATATTCCCTCTTGGTTCTTCCGCCGACCTCAGCAAGTCTGCTTTGACTAAGTCCAGAAGTTTACTTTCTGCTTTTCCTTCATTTAAGCTTGCCTAATTAGTGTCTATACCTGTTTTTTTAAGTCATTGTTTCTGTTTCTTTCTTTAAAACATAAACACAGTTTTGAAGAGAACGTTTTTTGAGACTCTGTTTAAAAGACAAATAACTCTTATGACATCTGAATTAGGGGTAAGTACTCCACTAGCTATCAGCAAACTGTTAGGTAGGGCTAGTTGTAATAATGAATTAAAAAAAAAAAAATGACTTAAGGGAACTTGTTCTCTGAAGACTCATTTAGCCTAACATTAAACAGTTACATTCTCTAAGTCAATTAAGAAGACAGAAAAAAATAAAATTCTAGATCAGCTATTCTTTATAAAACACGGCTACAATTATAAATAACACAAAATAACATATCATAATCAACAACAGGAAACAACAATCTACAACGCCAATACTCTAAACACTAAGAATGAACAGATTACTACTGAATAAATATTTTGTAATATCAAAAATTACTGACACTAAATGCAATGTAGTATTCTGGATTGGATCCTGGAACAAAAAAAAAGGACATTAGTGGAAAAGCTGGGAAAATCTTAATAAAATCTATACTGCAGTTAGTAATACTGTACCAATGTTAATTTCTTAGTTTTTCAAATGTCCCATGGGTATGTAAAATATCAAATTAAGAAAAGCTAGGTGAAGAGTATAAAGTAACTCTCTGTAATCTCTTAACATTTTTGCAAATCTAGAATTATTTCAAAATAAAAAACTTTTAAAAGTTTTTGATACAGAAGATATTAATTCACAAATTCTTAAGATCTTTTAGAGAACCCAAATCAACAAAATTACTAATAAATTTAAACATTTAATTATTGTGGCTAATAATTAAATTAAATATAAGTACATTATACATAAATTAATCAGTATTTATGCTGTCATTTCTTCAATAAATATTTAGTATCATTGCTAAGCAGTTTTTATATAAATTTAAGGAAAATTACTAGCTTAAATTATTAAACATGCTTATATTTCTAATGTTGTGATGTACTTTTGCTTACATTTATGATTGGGATACTGAGTCCCTAAGAACACAATTTTGAACTGAACTATCCTTTCATTATGCAAATGACTATCTAAGAACCCATGAAAAGGAAATAACTGAGAACTGCTATAGTTTATTAGATCTTCTTTCTAAATACTCTTCTTTTTTTAATATACCAATTGTTATCTTTTACCATTAGAATATAAAAAAATCTGATGGCCCTTTCATTAGCCACTCATCTTATCTACCTATGTCTTTAACTTTCCAAACCTTATTTCCAATCTGCTCACATTGAAAGACAAAGACAGGTACTAAAGGACAGTTAAGGAAAGTTATATATGTTGATTTCAAACACTAGAACGGATGAAAGAAATATCAAGAAAGATGTATTTATAGGGAAAAAAAAGAGGTAAAAGAATTAATTTCCCCTTTAATGAGAAATAAACTTTGACTAAAGTGACATAAGTTTCTGAAAACATGTAATAAGGAAAACAATAAGAATGTAAGAGGAAATAACTATGTGTAGTATAGATTATATATCAGAACAACTAATCTAATCTAGTGGAATCTTACTCCTTCAGGGGTACAGTAGGAGAAAAAAAGGGATACACTTTGGAGTCAAACCGACTTATGTTAAAATCCTGAATTCATTATCTATTAGTTTACATGGCTTCAGATAAGGTACTTTTTTTTTTTTTAAATAAACTGTAGTTCCATATCTGAATTAGGGGATAAAACTATGTACCTTGCTATATGTAAAGTACAAAGCAAAGTGCTTATTATTTTCATTACTCTTAAAATAAAATCTGTTTTGGGCTGCCAGGGCTCAGTGGGTTGAGCCTCTGCCTTCGGCTCAGGTCATGATCTCAGGGTCCTGGGATCGAGCCCCACATCTGGCTTTCTGCTCAGTGGGGAGCCTGCTTCCTCCTCTCCCTCTACTTGCTGTGCTGTCTCGTTGTGATCTCTCTCTCTGTCACATAAATAAATAAAATCTTTAAAAAAAATAATAATATCTGTTTTGCTTTATGGTTATCTCCATTCTGGATGTGACATAGATGGAATGAAAATTTGCAAGGTAAGGTGGACATTTTGAAAAATAGCGAAGAAAAGGCAGGCATTAAAGGGACTGTTTGGACATTCAAAGGACAGGAGGGTTATAGGGACAATAAAGAAGGAACGGGTATAGAAATGGGAATTTGTATGCTAAAGATACATTTTCCCTATTTTGCAAAGCCATAAAATCCTCTGAATATCAGCCATTCCTTATCACCCCCTTCCCACACTCTATTCTTTATTAAAACCTGACATGATTTTATAAGAAAAAATAGGAAAAACAAATTTAACAATTATTAATTTAGCAATCTTATTGAAATGCAGTTTCTGAGAATCTAGTCATATAACCAGGTGTCCATGTTTTTCATGATTTCAATCATACATCCAATTTCTCAGCCTGATGAAAAATCACATCAGCCCCAAATTATATAAAAATTGGAAAATCACAACTTACCAAATCTTCTAAATTGAAAAGTTGTTCAAATCCCTCTGGTATGCAAGTTAGTTCATTATGCTGGAGATATAGGCCTTTCAGGTTTCTTAGCTTTGTAATTTCTTCAGGTAGTATTTGCAGTTTGTTATGGCTATGGATTGATAAAATAAATGCTAAGTAATTTGGTAATAATAAATATTTGTAAAGGTATTTTTGCTAACCAATACATGGGCTCATTTATAAAAATGAAATATGGTTATAGTTCTAAAAACTTATCAAACTTCACATATAGCTCATTAAGATTATAGTCATCTAAAGTAATCAAATTGAGAGTTTCAAAGAAAATAAAAGAACAAAAGTTTTAACCAAATCATAAATTTTAATTTTTTATATTGTATCTGAATTTTATTTTATTTTACTTTAAAGATTTTATTTATTTGAGAGAGAGAGAGAGAGAGTGCTCACGAGAGCACAAGTTGGGGAAGGGGCAGAGGGAGAGGAGAAGCAGGCTCACCACTAAGCAGGGAGCCCGAAGCAGGACTCGATCCCAGGACCCCAGGACCCCGAGATCATCACCTAAGCCTAAGACACTTAACCAACTGAGCTACCCAAGCGCCCCTGTATCTGAATTTTAGGATTCTGACACAGATATGGGCACATATACATTACAGTGGAGTAACAGCTTCTATGGGGATTATGTTTTTAAGCTAGCACTCCAGACAAAAATAGCTATTTCTGTTAAAGGGCCTGGTATGTCCCGCTAAATATAATATGCAACTCCACTCTTTGTACTTAGTCTTAATTTTTCAGCTCAGTCTTTTTGTAGAGATACTCAGTTTATTGTTTTAGAAGACCCAAGTCACTGAAGATGATACATTCCCTAATAATTAAGAGATGACCTGATTTAATTTGTTCCCAGATTTATCTCAACTATTCACTCAGGAATTCCATTCTATTTTCATGCCATCTACAATTACTTAACAAATAACAGGGCGGAATAAGAAATATAATGGGGTAAAAAATAACCTTATATTACATAAAAATAAAACTAGCTGAAACAAAAATACCAAAAGATGTCATCTAAAATAAATAAAAAACATTAGGGGAACCAGGGTGTCTCAGTGGGTTAAGCCTCTGCCTTCAGCTTAGGTCATGATCTCAGGGCCCTGGGATCAAGCCCCGCATTGGGCTCTCTGTTCAGTGGGGAGCCTGCTTCCCCCGCACCCTGCCTGCCTCTCTGTCTGCTTGTGATCCCTCTCTCTCTGTCAAATAAATAAATAAAAAACACTAAAAAAAATGTTAAAAATTGGTTATTATTGTTGGTCACCTAATTAAAATCTTTGTAGATTTCACAGGAATGTAGTTGGGCAGAGATGTAATCCTAGCTACATATCTCCTCCATTTGTTTCCCAACTGAAATAGCGGGGAAGTAGTCCACCCTAAAGCTTAATAGTCTGAAGTGCTGGAAGCTAAAGCTAAAGCCATACCTAATCCATGCTTCCTCTCATATTCTCTCAACCCTACCCATTCTTGCCTTTGCAGGTCACACCCATGCTTTGGACTTGTATGGGGAAAAGGTTCTGATGTAGCTCTAAACGATTAGCAGCTTTGATGTATAGATATTTTTGCTGATTTGTGGTAATTTTTTCAATAGATGAAAACTCTAACTAAAGGAAACGTTCTCCCTCAAAGCAACTGACTTAATCACAGAACACTGATGTAGATCTGTAACCTTACCAATTTTATAAACCAGTTTTTCAAAACATGTTTTGAACACTTAATAAACCTTTTTATCTCCTAAATGAAATCTTCCCAAATCCCTTTCCCCTAATCTGTATATATAAAATGTATCTAAGGTATTTATTATTTCTTGGAAGTCTAGGTGTATATTGAAGGGCAAACAAAGTTAGCCAGTCTTAGCCACCTGGCTTCCAAAATACCTATCAACAAGTACCAGAAGCATATCTGTAGAACTCCAGGAATCCTCAGAAAAGTTTAAAAGCTACTAATACTAAAACCATGACATTTTTCATCATTAATGAAAGAATTATTTCCAATTTTTTCATATTGCTTAACCAAGATTTTTTTTAAATATCAAAGTAACTTAAAACCTGAGATATCAATAAAAGGTTACTAAAATAACCAGTAAAAATTGTTACATAAACATAAAACAAAAAGAGGATGCCTGGGTGGTTCAGTTAGTTAAGCATCAGCCTTTGCCTCAGGTAATTATCCCAGGGTCCTGGTATTGAGCCCCAGGTCCTCAGGAGCACAGCTCAACAGGGAGTCTGCCTGTCCCTCTCTCTCTGGCCCCTGCACACTCATGCTTTCTCTCTCACACTTTCCCTCTCAACTAAATAAGTAAAATCTTTTTAAAAATGAAATAAATAAATAAAACAAAAAGGACTTTAAAAATCAACTGGCTTTACATTTGTATAATCAGAAAAACATGCAGGCAATTCTAAAACAAAAATAATCTGAGAAAATTTAAATTTCTTACTGTGGGGTACCTGGGTGGTTCAGTCAGTTAAGCATCTGCCTTTGGCTCAGGTCATGATCCCAGGTCGTGGGATCAAGTCCCACGTCAAGGTCCCGGCTCAGTGGGGATTTTGTTTCCCCCCTCTACCCCTCTCCCCTGCTCTCTATCTCACTCTTTCTCTCAAATAAATACATAAAATCTTAAAATTAAAAAAAAATCTTACACTGCTTTTACTACTTCCTGAGATAATACAAAAATATTTTCTAGTATTAAAAAAATATTAAAGGATATTAGATTTATACTCTTATATTAGCAATATTGAAATTAAATAAGCTTAATTTTTACCTGACATTAAGTTTCTGAAGATTTTCTAACTCTCCTATAGCAGAAGGAAGGGATGTCAGCTGGTTATCATGTATCTAAAATGTATTAAAAAAAATTTCAATTATCTTAGTCTTATAATTAACCACATATGAGTTTGCCATTGTACAAAGCTTTTCAACAATAATTCTATTATTCTAATTCAATAGCATAGTTGGAGTATTAATTTATTCTATGTACAGAAGAAGAAAAGGCATTTGATTGAAGTTGACTAAACTCCTGTTCAAAAATCATGAAGTGGTAAGTCATCAATTTTAGATATTACAATTAAAATCACTGAGCAGAATCTCAGTCTTACATGAGAGATGAGAGGGTTAGAAACAATTAGCACTTGATGGTATGATTCATGTCAACATATACAAAAAAAAAAAAAAAGAGGAGGGGGGACCTCTATTATGTTCTCATATTATTTTCAAGATACAAGGAACCTTAGAGAACATCTAAGCCAATCCATGCATTTTGTAAATTCGAAAATAAAAATCTTCTCTAGAAATTTGACCAGATCTAACACTTTCTGACATGAATTGGAAGATTTCTGATGTTACTAAGTAGAGTACATCCAAACTCCAGAGACTGTGCAATAAACTACTCATGCTTTACTGTATAACATGGCAATGGCACTAAAAATTTGCCCTTGAATAAACACACAAAAAGTTAAGTTCAATAATTTAAGTCAGTATTGAAGTTTAAAAAAAAAAAGTAAGTTCAAGTACTGCTTTAATGTCTAGAATAATGAAGAGAAAAATAATAGCAATAAAAAAAAAGATGAGCAACAGCAACCACTTGTTAAATATGGATTATTGGCATGTAATACTGCATTAAATTCTAATAACAATTTTTATAAAAATAAGTAGTGTCAGTCCTGGTTTATAGATGTGGAAACTGAAGTACAATGAAGTAACTTTCCCAAGATCACACAGCTATCAAGTGACATAGTCAGAATTGCAAACCTGATGTTCTATAAGTGCACTCTTAACCATTAGGCTCTGCCTATCAATAATTTATTCTTCCTTGCATTCTACCAATTAAACACATTTTCTGCTTATCAAAGCCTAAATTTACCTTCAGAGTCTCTTTAACTAATGACCCATATTCGTATCCATTAACTTACATCAAGAACAGTGAGTGCAGGCAGGAGTCGTAGGTCATCTGTAAGTGACTGAAGTTTATTGTTGGATATGATTAGTTTGGTCAAATCCGTCTGCTCCCACCATCGCTCAGTAGTACTGAATGAAAGATTCTGATTAGCTTCCTCAGGAATATCCACATTTATTCTCCAGACACACTGAGGTACTATTTCCATCACCACCACACCAAGAAGAAAGAAAAGAAATGACATACTAAGTGACATACTTCTATAACAGCCATTCAATTTATCTAATGAAAAGCATTTTCTGAGACAGTAAAACTTTTTAACAATTCAAAAAGCAATAATTTATATCCGAAGTTGATTTTATTAAAAAACAGAGTATGTATTTTATATATTAAATCTTACATATTTTTTTGAAGACTTTATTTATTTGTCAGAGAGAGAGAAAGAGCACAAGAAGGGCAAGGGGCAGGCAGAAGGAGAAGGAAAAGCAGGATCCCTGCTGAGCAAGAAGCCCCATATGGGACTTGATCCCAGGACCCTGAGATCACAACCTGAGCCATTTTATTGTCATTCGGCTATATTTACTATACACATACTCTTCATAGCACATTGTAGTAGATATATAAGACAATAAGGAAGAGACTTTACCATTATGCTAACACAATAAAAGCATGAAAATCAACATTTATAAGAGGATGTCATGAGTTTTACAACAGGAGTATATAGTGTCTGAGAAAGCACTGGTAATAGTAATAGCTAATAAGTAAGAGGTAATTTTCCAACATACTCATTTAAACTTCATAATATTTCTGTGACATAGATGCTATTATTCTTCTCATTTTATAGACAAGAAAAATGGGCACAGAATTTACCCAGGGCTACATAGCTATTAGGTAGCAGAAATAGGATTCAAACACCTGCATAGCTATATTGCCTTGACTCTCAGTGGACATCTGGAAGGCATAACTAATTCTGGTAGCTGCTATTTTACCCAACATACAATTTTATTTCTTACTCCATCACACAACATCATGTGAATTCTACTGCAGCAAACACAATAACTTCTTAAACATAGCAAATAAGACCATATATGTTGAACAGGGAGAGTCCAAGTTCACCACTAAAAAATTTGAAACTCCAGAAGGTATTAACTTGCTACAGTGTTACACCAAAACTATTTTAAAGTCCCTCATTCCAGGGCACCTGGGGGGCTCAGTCGCCTCTGTCTTCAGCTCAGGTCATGATCCCTGAGTACTGGGACTGAGCCCCACATCAGGCTCCCTGCTCAGTGGGGAACCTGCTTCTCCCTCTCCCTCTGCCTGCTCCTACCCAGACCCACTTGTGCTCTCTCTCTCACTCTCTCAAATAAATAAAATCTTACCAAAAAAGGGGGGGATCCTTCATTCCTGCATAAAAGTAGGACTATACAGTAGTAGATTAGAACTTTCATCAAGGCAACAATTGATTATATCCTGCAGTCACTGATGAAGATTTCAGAATGCGACTAAATGGAAAGATGTTGTCAAAGTTTCAAGTTCAGGACACTGAAGTATAATTCAGGATTAATAATCTGATATAATGGTTTTATAGAAGCAAAGCAGAGTTTCTGAAATCCAGGAGACTTACGCTCCTTCAAAAAAATGGAGTGTCTATATTCATATTATAATGAAAGAAAAGATCCCTCTCCTACCCCTTCTCTCTGGTTAGGTAGTCACTTTATACTTTTACAAATGAATCTAGCTACTATGAATATTATAGAATATAAGCCCATTCATTTTTCTGTTTGTGGATTATGGCTTATTTTTAAAGCAAAGAAAAATAAAAAGAATTCATTCTCCCCAACTTTTTTGAGAGCAAAAGCACCATAAAATGTGCCACTGTTACTACTATTACTATTACTACTGCTACCATTATTATTATTATTATTATTATTATTATTATTATTTTGGTATATAGGTATAGATGGTTGAGTAAGAATAAGAAATGACAAATCAACTCAGATTAGAATGTGAATTTATTGACACCAAAAGGGTCCATATAAATGGGGATGTTCATGTATTTGACTAAATATCAGTGTTACTCTTTAGAACAATTTTTTTTAAGTTACCAATGAGCCAACCAGGTTTAGTTACCAACAAACATTTATAGAACAAAAAAAGAGGCAATACAAAACACACACAAAAAGGCAGAAGAAACTATATGATATGTACAACTCTACTCCTAAGAAAATATATAGAGCATTTGTGCATCTATTTTTCTCTGATACCTATATAGAGGTACATTAAGATGATTATAATTAATAAGCAATGTAATAACAAATTTTGGTGGGGATGAAGGCAAGGAGCTCAAGAAATTTACAGACAACATAATGAAAATATCTGTTACCTGTCAACTACACTAAATGAATGTTACAATGTTATCATTATTTCAGATTTTTCTGTTAGCAAAATTTGTCCTTGTGGGAACTATCAAGGTTGATACTCCAGTGTTCCTGAACATGTAATCAATTTGCTTTTCCAGAAATACTGACATACTGCTCTTTCTTTTCCCCATTACTGTTTGTGAGGTATCCCAATTTCTTCAAGAGCTTAGAGCATCAAGATTTATATCACCTTTCTTCTCCTACCCAAAAATAGAAAGAACCACTAAAAGTTACAAAAAGTCCTAATTATAGAGGAATTCTTTAGAGTTATCCTAAAATAGCTTACCAATGCATAAAACAGATACTATCAGGTAAAGATAAATGTCAATAGGCATATAAATGTGAGAAAAATTACGATATAGTCAGGTAATTTATTTATCTATTTGGCTCCACATCCGGCATGGAGGCCGACATAGGGCTTGAACACAATCCTGAGATCAAGATTTGGACACTTAACCAACTGTGCCACCCAAGTGTCCTTCATTTACTTTATGTAATATTTAAAATATTATATAAAAAGTCAAATATATACATAAATTTAAAGAACAGTATAATGAAGTACACTCCATTATCCACCACCCACCTATAACAATTATCAACTCAAGTCCAGTCTTCATAAATAACCTCATTTTATAATGATATAAGCTACAATCACAAACTAGAAAAAGAAGAAATTAAACACAAAGTAAACAAAAGCAAAGAAATAAAGAGGGGAAATCCATGAAACAGAATAGATAAAAAGCAATTAAACCAATACCTGGTTCTTTGAAAATTGAAATATCACCTTAGATCCTATAGATGATTAAAGGAAGAGACTATTATAAACAATGTCACATCTATAAACTCAATAGCTTAAATAAAATGAACAAATTCCCTGAAATGGGGGAAAAATCCACAACAACAATATGAAATCTGAGTAGCCTTGCATCTATTAAAGAAATTGAATTTGCTATTTTAAATATTGCCATTTAAATATTTAAAACTTACTTAAACAAAGAAAACTCCAGAACCAGATGACTTCACTGGTGAATTCTAACAGACATTTGGAGTAGAAATGATACTAATTCTACACAGACTCTTTCAGAAAATGGAGGAAAGAACAATCTCTATCTCATTTTATAAAGCCAGCATTACCACGATACCAAAACCAAAGACATTAAAAGAAAAAGAAAAAAGAAAGAAAAAGAAAAAAGCTACAAGCCAAACTCCCTAATGATTACAGACCCAAAATTCCTTAACAAATTACCTACATATAAAAAATACATCACAACCAAGTGGTAATTACATCAAGAATGCAGGAGTGTTTTAACATCTAAAGATCAATGAGATCTATCATATTAACAGAAAAAAGAAACAATGATTCTCAAGAAATGCAAAAAAAAAACTGACAAACAAGATAAAAACTCTCAAAAAACTAAGTATTGAAGGGAATTCTTTTGGCCTAATAGCAGGTTTCTATGAAAAGCATACAACTAACATCATACATAATGGTAAAAAATAGGTGCTTTCTCTCAGTGTCTTCTTAAGACATGGATGCCCATTATCACAACTTCAGAATTCTACTCTGGGTCCTGACCAATGCAATAAGGAAAGAAAATAAATGGCATTCAGAATGGAAAGGAAAAAGTAAAACCATCTCTATTAGTAGAAAACATGATCATCTATGTAGAAAATCCTAAGGAACCTATAAGAAAATTCTTGGAATGGGTTTCGAGAATTCAAGGTTAATATACAAAATCAACTGTGCTTCTAGGTATTAGCAATCAATAAATGAAAAACTCTTTTAGATGCTTAAAGATTCTTAAGATACAGCATCTAAAACCATGAAATACACGGGGCTAAGCTTGACAAAGCAATGCAAAATCTGTGGTATGAAAATAAAAAATACTGCTGTGAAAATTTAGAGAAGGTCTAGATGAGCAGACAAATATACCAAATTATAAACTAATTTCAGTTGTCACTTCTCCCTAAGGTGACTTACAGATTCAGCACAGTCATAATCAAACTCTCAGATGGTGCTGCTACAGAAATTAACAAGCTGATTCTAAAATGTATTATCAAAATGCAAAAGAACTAAAATAAATTAATTTTTGAAACAGTAGAGAAAAGTTGCAGAACTTAACGATAATTGATTTAAAGTCTTAACTATAAAACTTGTCAAGACAGTGTATTAATATTAAGGATATATAAATCAATAGAAAAAATGAGTTCAGGAAAATTCCATGCAATAATATACTGTCAACCAATTTTCAACAGAAATGCCAACTTAGTAAGAAAAAGTCTTCTTCAACAAATGGCACTGGAACTGTAAATTCATATAGATAAAAAAAGAACTTCAACCTTTACCTTATGACACACTCTAACCTTAACTTAAAATAGATGATAGTCTTAAACATGAAAGACAAAACTATAAAAATTCTAAGAGAAAGCAGAGGAGAAAATCTTCACAGCTCCTGGATGGATAAAATTTCTTAGTACAGAAAAAGTACAAATCCCAAAAGAAAAGATAGTAAGTTGGACTTCCTCAAAACTGAAAACTTCTGTTTTTCTAAAGAAATCATTAATCCTCGGGACACCTGGGTGGCTCAGTTGTTTAAGCAGCTGCCTTCGGCTCAGGTCATGATCCCAGCGTCCTGGGATCAAGTCCCACATCGGGCTCCTTGCCCCGCAGGGAGCCTGCTTCTCCCTCTGACTCTGCCTTCCACTGTGTCTGCCTGTGCTCGCTCTCGCTCGCTCTCTGACAAATAAATAAATCTTTAAGAAAAAAAAAAAAAAAGAAATCATTAATCCTTAGACCACAAAAATATATTAGATATCGATAGAGATAGATATCTGAATACTTCTATCCCAAAAATAAAAGGTCTTACAACTTAAATACAAATAGCCCAACTTAAAAAGAGACAAAAAATCTGAGCACTTGGTAGAAGATATACAAATAGCCAATGAATAGTTGAAAAAGATGCTCAACATCATGAGTCATTAAGGAAATGTAAATAAAACTATAAGGAGGTAGGGACTACAACACAAGTACAAGAATGGCTAATATCAAAAAGACTGACAATACAAACTGTTGGTAATAATCTAGAGCAACTGAATCTCTTATTTACTAGGAGCAAAAAGTTTGGTAAATTCTTATAAACTTAAATATACACTTACTACTATATGTCAAGCAATTCTATTCTCAGGTTTGTAACTTACCAGGAATGATAACATACGTCTACACAAAGACTGTACTTGAAAACTCATGGTAGTTTTACTCATAACAGCCAAAAACTAGAAGCAAATCAAATGCTGATCAATAGGTGATGGATAAAAAATTGAGGTGTATATATATGTATGTATATATACATATATATGTACACATACACACATACATACAATGGACTATCACTCAACAATAAAAAAATATACTGATACAAACAACATGAAGGAACCTGAGAAAACATACTAAGCAAGAGAAGCCTAAAACAAAACAAAAATTGCAAATGTATAATTCTGTTTAAATGAAATTCTAGAAGCAGCTAATCTGTATTGACAAAAGCAGATCACTGATTGTGTAGAATTAGCAGTGAGGGTTGACTGACAAAAAAAGGGGCTTAAGGGAACTTTTTGAGTGTTGGAAATATTCTATACTTTTTATTGTGGTAGTGATTACACAATTTTATGTATGTGTAAATGTGTGTGTGTGTGTGTACACATATATATACATCAAAACTCACTAAATGGTACACTTAAAAAGGATGCACACATTGTTTGTAAATCATATCCCAATAAGGTTAACTCAAAATAAGATAAACGTGATGTAATGTATCAAGGCAATCTTATGTGTGCATATATTCATTCACATAGGTGTATGTATATATACATATATATCAAGGTATATATATGCATAAATACACACACATATATACACCTACATACACAGATAAATATATTTCTCACAAGATGTTAATTGTCACAAACAGTACTACTCGATACAACTTTCTGCAATGATGGAAATATCCTATACGCTGCACTATTCAATATGGTAGCCACTAGCTGCATACAGCTATTGAACACTTAAAATGTGGCTAAGGTGACCGAAGAACATAATTTTCAATTTTATTTAATTTTGGTTAATTAACATTTAAGTAGCCATACATGACTAGAGGCTTCCACAATGAACAGAATGGCCATTAACAAAGACTGGGAAAAGATCTCTTTGCATATTTTGGGGGGCATATTACTCACTGATAATAGTTAATTATAGAAATAAGGACTACCGATGGATTGATGCCAGAGAACTAGTGGCTAATATGGGGAAGGCACTTAGAGGCAGGTACGGTTAGAAACAGAGAAGAAATTTTTTTTAAAAGTTTAAAGTGGTTTTTACATGGAAGAATAAAAGAAGGTGTAGCCAGTAAACTACAGAAGCAACAAATCATGAAATTGAGAAATCTTTTTGGACAGTTTTGAACAATTTCATGTATATAATGATCACCCATAGTGTATGCTATTTCCTTAAGGTGGAAAACCATAATTATTCCTGTTAAGGTCTATATACTCATATACGTAGATTCCATCTTCTAAAAGCTTGTAAATATGTTAAACTATGATACACATGATAACATCCTGGATGTATCACTGACCAAAGAGAGAACTAAGCTTTGGTTTAAACTGTACAACTAATCAAACTGGCCAGTAATCCAACATCTCTGGTTACCAATTTCCTTGTTGATTAAATGAGAGAGCCCCGCAGTAACTTAAATGCTAGGATACAGCAATAGTAATACAAAAAGTCTTTTGCTAGGTGAAGAATAATATTTTAATATCAGCTTATCCAACAAATGCCATTCACTAAACCCTTTACCCAATTATGAGGATTTTACAAGAATCAACCAGTTAGGACTAGCACTTTGCAAGAGATCAGGGAAAGCTCACTGATAAACATTCCAAATTTCTCACAGTAGTTTATTCGTGGCAACCAATAGCCCCTTTACATTAAAGAAAGAATCCCCTACTGACTATTCACAATACTGCAGTGCCATTTTCAGACTATCTTTAAAGTTCAATAAGAAACAAATACAGTCATACACATATCCACACATAACACCAGAGTAAAATCGAATAGTTATATAGAAAGCATTAACTCAGTTTCAGCTTGAGTATCTTTATGTTTTAGAACACCTGAGTCATTGTTATATTAGAATGTATGAAGAGAACTGTTCTCTCTTGAAGTCCAGCAGGATACTGTTGTTAAAAAAAAAAAAAAAAAACAAACAATAATACGAAACAATGCTTGACATATAAAAAAGGAAATATTTTTTTACTAATCACTTTAAGAGAAAAACAAGTTTAAATTTGTATTTTAATTTGAGGGTATATTCAGTTTTACAGTGAAGATAAAACTCATTGAAACTATAATTCCATTCTTTTCAATCTGTATTTTTTCTGTGACAGTATCCATGACAGATGGCATTCACTCAACTAATGCTCCCATCCTTTCCTAAGAAAACATACTAAAATGCAACTAGGTAAACATATTAATATAAACATAAGTTTAATTTATGCACTAATTTATTAAACAAATTTTGGCACTGATAGTAACTTGAGATATACCTCTCAAGAGACTTAAACAATGAAGTTCAGAACTATTTTAACAGACAAAGAAATAGGAATGGTACTTTCAATTAACCACCTAGTTCCTTGTTTCATAATCCAAACAAGCAGATTTCTCTGGATTTCAGTATACTAAAAACCAAATGTTTACCTCAAGATTCTGTCATTGTATACAGATTAAAACACTTCCCTCTTGTTTTCATTTCTAAGAATGTTCCAGAATAGCTTATTTGGATGATCCACTCAATAGTTTTCTGAAATTATTATTTTTTTAAGATTTTATTTATTCATTTGACAGACAGAGATCACAAGAAACAGAGAAGCAAGCAGAGAGAGAGGAGGAAGCAGGCTCCCCACTGAGCAGAGAGCCCAATGCAGGGCTTGATCCCAGGACCCCGGGGCCGTGACCTGAGCCGAAGGCAGAGGCTTTAACCCACTGAGCCACCCATGCGTCCCTTTATCTGAAATTATTATTAAAATCTGATACTTCGGTTAATTATTATTAGCTGCTCATACAATTAAATTCAATTAAGACAACTAGTAGTCAAAATAGCGTTAAGCTAAATAGTAAAGCAGAACACAGTTAATACAGATTTAAAGACGGTTATTTAAAACTTGGGAAATATACGGTCATGTTCCACTTTTTACTGTGTCATAACAAACTTCACACACTTTTTTGAAAAAGGCAAACTCTCAGTACCTTAAAACAGATGGCATGACATCTTGAGGCCTAGAAGCCCTAGACCTATTTACTTAATTCCACAAACAGAAACAAACCAAACTGCTCTCTGCAAAATAAGGGATAAGCTTATACCCATATTTCCCTTTCAAATAATATGGTTTCCAAACAAATTTAATTGGTTTAGAAAAGTATCCTCTTACCAATATTCTTGTCAGTTCAATCATGTGGTTTCCTTTAAAATTTACAGCATTCTTTTATTACAAACTCTGGCACCTTTTACTTTCATTGAATTTTTGATGTATCACCCAAAAACATTTTCTACACCACTATCCTACCAATGTCATGTAACCACAAGGCAACAATCAATACCACCTTATCAACTCCATCTTTCTTTTACCTGGTCCATCAAAAAAGCTACAGTATCTATACTAAACCAAGCAATGACATATTTCTGTATACTTGCTCAGAAAAGGAGCTTTCATTCAAAAATTTCCAGAATGTTTCTAATATTCTTCTTTGAAGTTGGTTATTAACAGCTATTTTGTTTCAGCACACCTTTATCAGGAAGTTACAGAACTGACACTTAAGAATGATAACTTAAAAAAACTACCAACAATATTTGAACATTTTAGTAAATTATAGTAATCATAAGACCAAATATTAAAGTCATTAAGAATAATCAGATTATTCAAGTGACACCAAAAAATGTTCCAACAGGAGTCCAGCAGAAATCAATACAATTCTAAGTTTGTTTAAAAAAAAAAAAAGGCAAATTATATTCACACAAAAAACTTTAGAAGAAGAACTTCAAAATATCAATAGAGACTAACCCTGAATGACTATTTTCCCTTTTTATGCTTTCTATAGATTATACTTTTCCTATAATAGACACAATGCTTTTATAAAGAAGAAAACGATAAATGGGTATTTTCATAAAAGAACTATGGCCTATCAAAAGAAACGGTACTAAAAGCTGTCAAAAGTATTCATTTCCGTTACAGGTAAAAATTACTGTGTACAGTTAACACCCTATTAGGGTAATAAAATGTCTCACTACTCTTAGAGCTTCCACTAAGAAGAATCAATTCAAGAAGGCCACCATCTAAGAGAAAGAATAAACAGAATTTTAACTGCTTTGGGTTACATACATCAAAATTAAAACCCAGGTTCTATTTTTCCAATATAGAAATAACGGACATGAGCAATTTTAAATTGCTGCATAAATATGGCAGGAAGAAAGACCTGGAGTACAACACAAAAATTTGTTTAACGTGCAATTCTTGATAAATAGATCTGAATAAAACATATTAAAATGCCTATGTGACTATAAATTGTTTGAAGTGTTAATTTACTTCTTCACAATATCTGGAAGAAACATAGATAGAAGGTATATAACAAATGCAATTTAAATAAGTATCTGTAACTCCCCACAGTATTCAAACACTTTCATATTTATTATCTCATATCTTTCATATAAAATATCTCATGATCTCTCATACATATTGTAAGCAATCACAAAGAAGCCATGTTTGATCACTGCTTTTGTACATAATTCATAATTATATGGTAATAACATTTGGAGATAATAAAAATAACAAGACTTTTTAATTTTTATTTATTTATTTGGAGCTACAGAGAGAGAGAGAGTGTGTGTGTGAGTACAAGCAGGGGGTCAGGGGGAAGGGCAGAGGGAGAAAGAGAATCTTTAGCAAGCTCCACGCCCATTGTGGAGCCCAATGTGGGGTTTATCTCAGGACCGTGAGATCATGACCTGAGCAGAAATTAGGAGTCAGATGCTTAACCAACTGAACCACCCAGGCACCCTAGGAAGACTTTTTTAAAAATGAGTATATTTTTAGAAGTATAACAATATGTATACCAGTAAAAGGGACAAGTTAGTAAAAGTTTATCAGAAAATAGTGATCAATTTTCTACAATTACTTTATGTCAAAAAACATAAACACTTACATAGCTTTCATCTATACGTCATATAACACAGACTTTAAAAAATCCTAAATAACAGGCCACTGGCCTTCTATGCATCACTTAGTCATTGAACCCTAAATTACTGAACAGAGATATGCAGCATAAAAAGATGAAGGACAACCATGCTAAAAAGTAAGAAAACAAACAACCCAATTTAAAAATGGACAAAAGATTTGAACGGGCACCACACCAAATAAAATAAACAGATGGCAAACAAGCTTATGAAAAGATGTTCCACATCATATGTCATTAGGGAATAGGAAACTAAAACAACATTAAGATAAGACTACATACTTATTGGAATAGCTAAACTCTAAAAACTTGATAACACCAAATATCGGCAAGGATGTGGAACAACAGGAACTTTCATTCATTGTTATTGAGAGTGCAAAATGGTACACTCACTCTGGAAGACAGTCTGGCAACTTCCTATAAAGCTAAGTGTAGCCTTACCATGTGATCCAGCAATGGCACTCCTAATTAGTTGAAAATTGAAAATTACACCCACACAAAAACCTGAGCACCAAGAGCAGCTTTATTCATAAGTGCCAATAACTAGAAAAAACAAACATGTCCTTCAAAAAGTAAATGGATAAAATGGTACATCCAAACCATAGAATATTCTGATAAAAAAGAAATGAGTTATCAAGCCACAAAAAGACACGGAGGAAGCTTAAATGAATACTTAGTGAAAAAAGCAGTCAAAAAGGTTACATATTATGCGATTCCAATTATATGGTATTTGGGGAAAGACGAAACTATAGGAGCAAAAAGATTGGTGGCTATCAGTCTTGCCACAATGAATAGGTAGAGTTCAGAGGATTTTTAGGGCAGAAAAATTGTTCTATAGAACACCATAATGGTGGATACAGGACATTATGCATTTCTCAAAACTCACAGAATTGTACAATACAAAGAGTGAACAGTAATGTGAACTATGGTTTTTTAATTAATACTAATGTATCAGTATTAGCTCATCAACTGTAACAAGTACACTACATTAATGTAAGGTGTTAATAAAGGAGAAACCATAAGCTGGAGTAAGGGCGTATATGGGAACCCTGTACTATCTGTTCAATTTTCTGGAAACCTAAAACTATTCTAAAAAGACTGTTGTTCTACAATCTAAACATTATTTTAAATGGTTAGTTGTTCGGGGAAAAGAATTTTTCATTACTGTTATTGTTGTTAAAGTATAGGATTCTGAGAAAAGATAGGAGGGCCTTGTAAATACTGAAGGACAAGATTTCAAAAAGTTTTTGTATGTTGCACTAAGAATTTTATACTGAATCTTGTGATATATGGGGAGTCATTAAATGTGAGTGACATAATAAGATACGGGTTTTAGAAAGATAACTCTTGGTAATGACACTGATTTAGAGTGTGAGACTTAAAGAAATCCAGGAAAGTATTTAGGAAGCTATTACAATGTTTACAGTGATAGCAATAAAAATGGTAACAATTTTTACTGTGCACTTTTTATGTACTAAGTACTTTGTGTACTTGGTAATTAAACCTTAATAGGCCCTATTATCACTACCACATTATAAATGAGAAAATAAGGTACAGTGAGATTAAGCATCTCAAAGTTACATAAGCAAAGATGTGCAGATAAAGAGCATGGCTCCATAAGGGGCTATACATGGTTCAGAATTACAGTGGTTTGGATGTCAAAGGTTGAATGACAGGGGCTGTTGAAGGCTATAGCTAGATAAACATCTTCTACATTATGGTAACAAGGACTTCTTTTTGATTTATAAGTTACAAATACCATGTGCTTCTCCCATTTATAGTTTTCTCCTCTATGAAATACTATACATCCACTCATTCAACATAATTTTTTGAGTACCTAATATGTTTTGGTATTGTGGTAGGCTCTGCTTATACAATGGTAACCTAAATAGCCCTGGTCATGTCAACATGGAGTGAAGAGTCAAAATTCATTTGCTCCCTTAAACTTTTAATAGACAAAATCATCTGGGTCCAATAAAAAGTACATTCTAGTACAGCACTTAGTATTTGGAAAGATTCATTCACTCACTTATTCCTTCCACAAACATTGAATAAGAATCTATTACGAACCAAGAACTGTTTTGGTTGTTAGTGATACAACAATGAGTAACAGAAAGCTCCTTGATTTCATGAAACCAATATTCTAGTGGGAGAGTACGTAAGACAATAAACAAATATATAATATAAATTCTGATAGTGAAATGGTATTTAAAAATTAAACAGGTAAAAACAAAAACCAACCAACCATAGTGTCAGCAATATTTATTGATTAGGGCAAGTTAGGAAGTGTGACCTTTGAGCAGAGTCCTACAGGAAGCAAAAAGCCCTAGTCAGGTAGCAAGGAAAATGTTCCAGGCTCTGCGAAAAACAAATGTGCATGTAAAGCTGTAGCTTTAAGATATTTATGTTTCCTTTGATTAAAAGCTTTTCCAAGTAGAGCAGAGATTTAATGTCATATACCCTTTGATTTGTTCTGAAAGTATTTGCTTGGTCCACTCTATACATGACACAATAAAAAAGCAATCATTAAAAAGGAAATGGAAGGTTTCAATCCCAAATAGCCTAAAACCTGAATTTATTTTTTTTTAAGATTTTATTTATTTATTTGACACACAGAGATCACAAGTAGGCAAAGAGGAGGGCAGAGAGAGAGTGGGGGAGAGAAGCAGGCTCCCCGATGCGGGGCTCAATCCCAGGACCCTGAGATCACACCTGAGCCAAAGGCAGAGGCTTTAACCCACTGAGCCACCCAGCCGCCCCTCAAACCTGAATTTAAGTAGAGAAAAACATTACAGGAAGAATGCTATATTCTCTCTTCCCACTTCCCACTCCCTCTTACACAAGAGACAATCACAAGTGCATTTGGCTACTATTCATTCATGGTACACAGGTGCTTGCTGATCTTTACTAGGTTTCTGAGGATGGTCCCAAATTGATTTTGTATGGCATCTATCTAGATCCTCAATCTAGGAAATATGCTCATTATTCCTGAGAAAAAGTAGGAACTGAACGGGCCTGACCTGACCAGTGGGAATATGGTAGGTGCCTCAATTAGAGCCCGAGGGTCCTGGCTAGGAGACTGTGGCAAAGATGTCAGAAGCAGGCCAAGGAAAGGGAGCTGGCCAGGGGCAAGTGCTTTCTAATAGCGCAATCTGGTCGTACCTCTGGATCTTACCTTCACTGAGATTCCGACCCGACAGGTTTAACTGGCCGCTCTTCCTCGCTGCCTTTAACAGCCCCTGAGGTACTGCAGCATCGACCTCTCTCCTTTCAGCTCTAAAACCCGCTCGGGTATTCTTCTCCGCCACTCCCTTCAGGAGCGACATGTTCAAACCTTGGAGTCCAGAAGCAGAGCGCCGCACGTGACGTTTAAAGGTGGCGCCGGCGTGCTACCCCGCCCCTGCCGTGAGCGCGCGCCGTGCGCTGTGCTCGTGGCCTTGAGCGGGGCCTTCGCTCTTGGCGGCGCGGTCCCGATGTCGTCACCGCCAGTGCCTGGGGTGGAGGGTAGAGGAGCCCTTCCCGTTGCCAGTGCCTGCCTTGTGTCTTGCAATTACTTCGCTCAAGTAAGTGCGTTTAACGGGCTGAAGAGGGGTTCTGAGGGTTTATTGTTTGTACGGTTATTGCAACTCCAGCCTTCTCTTCTGCGCTCCCGCCTTGACGAGGGTGTCAGGGCAGGGTAACCTTCTCTCCTCGCTTGGCCTGAACGTGGGCCTTGACTAAAACTTGAGACCTGGGCGCGGTCTGAAGCCTCTGCGGACCCTAGTGTGTGTTTGTCGCTTCTGGAGGTGGTGCGGGGACCTTCGTCCGGTGTAACAAATAAAACAGATTTCGGTTCTTCGCGCGTACACCCGGACTCCCGAGAATTAGTTCGACTTGCCTGCTGTTGTATTTAGTTTGTAGCCCAGCATAGGAGGGAGTGTGAGATGGAAGGGCTGGCATCGGAGGAGAAAAAAGAAAGCTTAATGATGAATGTTCTCTCCGCTATAGTGACAGTTTACAGAGACAGGTGGAGATGCAAACTTTAGTGCAGCGAAAACAGCTTGGACTGTGAAGCCCAAATGTGAGTTCGAATTCCAGCTGCTTCTGTATCTGACCAGCCACGTGACTAACTTTAGGAGTTGATTCGGCCGTTTTTAAAGCTTACTTCTTTTTCGTGAATTTAGGGGTAATTCCTATCTCATTTGTTTGTTTTGTTTTGTTTTAATAAGTGAAGATAGAGCTTTAAATATTGAGTGCTTCGTGAGGAAAGGGGCTCCAGGATAGAAAATGAAAATTTTGTTCAGTATTGTCGGTATTCCTGGATAGTTAGTTTCTGTCTGAAATGTACACCTGTATTGATTCATTCAACAAATAATTAGGAACTCATCATCTTCTGTACTGTGTTGAAGTGATTCTGTTTCAGAACCATATACCGGGAAATATGCTCCTAATCTTCCATTAACTTGGGGATCAGTAGGATAGGATGATGGCCCACTGACAAACTCAGCAGAGTTTTGCCTGAGTCCAGGTTCTTGCTACCTGTAAAATTCGGTTTTTAACCCCCTCTCGTTTTTACTTCTTGGTTCTTTAGAGTTCTTTACACTAAAAATGAATAGCAGAAAAGTACCAGTAGTTATACTACCAAGCAAGAAGAGTGGGTTTTAACACAAGGACCCTAGTTTTTGCAAGGCCACTAATAGGCCTCCTTCCCACCCCAAGTTTATCTTGACAGTAATGATTATTGTCACCTTCCTGAGCTGTAAGTGACAGCTGTAAGCGACAAGCTCAGTGCTGATAATACCTCCTTAGCTATCTCTTATTCAGCACAATAACCAATTTTGCAGGTGAAAAAATTGAGGCTGAAAGGGATTAAGGAACTTGCTGAATGAAAGTCACAATTTTCTGTAAATGATTTAGGCAAGAATATGAACCTAGGTCTCCAAAGTGTTGTTAATCATGATTTACCTATTGGCTCTTACTTCATCATTTTCAGTGCCTTATTCCTAGAATCACTTTAAGGGACACTTCAGCTATGCTTTAAAAGAGGGGCTTTTTTGGGTTTTTTTAGAGAAAAAACTTTTCCTCTTTTGTAGGACACAACAGCCTACCTTTGGAGGAGGAACTGCTCAAGTATAAAAGTTTACAGTAGCCACCTCTCCCGCATCTTTGATTCTTTTTTTAGTTCAATATTTTTTAAAATGACGTGCAAGGTATAATATTTTCATTTATTGTGCTTCTACTTGAAGTTAAATATTTTGTATTGGCATGTAATTTTAGTAAACATTGCTGTATTTTGTATAAGAGATGCATAATTCTGTTTAATGGCAAAAGAATTCTGAAGATCCAAGTGACTGTATACTTGTGGTAAACTTCGATAGATACACACTGACATATATAAAAAATTTTACTAGTATATATCCATAGTACATTGTATATACCTGTGTAGCAAATACAGATTAAGCAACTTGAATTGAGCTTCTTTAATGAGAGAGTATAGTTATATATACTTATATTTGTGGGACTTAACACTTTGTATCAATTTTATTACTTTAGGAAGAATCCATTGCAGACAAAAAACCCAACCCTTTTTTAAGTTGAGCATAGCAAAAATACTTGCTTTAAAAAAAAAAAATGGAGTTTTCAGGGGCGCCTGGGTGGCTCAATGGGTTAAGCCTCTGCCTTCGGCTCAGGTCATGATCTCAGGGTCCTGGGATCGAGCCCCACATGGGGCTCTCTGCTCAGCAGGGAGCCTGCTTCCCCTGCACTCCGTGCCTGCCTCCCTACCTACCTGTGATCTCTGTCTGTCAAATAAATAAATAAAATCTTTTAAAAAATGGATTTTTGAAATAACATGAAGTGGATGACTCCTGTGCAGTGACTGGAGTCTACTGTTTAATTACCTTTTGTAACAGAATTTGCCTAGCTACAATTTATTATATTCATTTTGTTAAAGTAATGAAAGGTTTCCCTGGTCTATCTTCTTTGCCAAATTTAAAAAAAAAAAAAAGTGAAAAAAGGAAAAAATATATGAGCCTAAGAATTACATCAGCCAAAAAATGCTGTTCTGTTTCATAACGGAAACTATTGTCAAAGTAAGATAGAGTGGCTTACCTCTACCATTACAATTTAATAAGACATTTTCAAACATGTCCGTATTACTCTTAAGAACATTGCTATGTGGGGTACCTGGTTGGCTCAGTGGGTTAAGCCTCTGCCTTCAGCTCAGGTCATGATCCCAGGGTCCTGGGATTGAGCCCCACATCTGGCTCTCTGCTCAGCAAGGAGCCTGCTTCCCTGCCTCTCTGCCTACTTGTGATCTCTCTCTTTATCCAAAAAAAAAAAAATTTTTTTTAATAAAATCTTTAAAAAAAAAGAACATTGCTACATGCTAGATTTTTTTCAAAACTGAAAAGTACAGTTAGGATAGATTTATATAGGCAAATGGAGAAACTGTAGTAAAGAAAACTGGCATTAACGTGTGCAAAATTTCTAAGCACATTTATTTTAAAAATGTTTTCAACTAATAGCAAAGTGAATTTGCTTTGCAGACATTTCTAGAAGTTTCGTTTTGTGTAATTTAAATGTAGATATAGCCTATTTTGAATTAGTATTATGTTTATCTTTCATAATGTTGCCTAATCAGTAGGAACTGCTATTTTATGGTTGTTATTTATTGAGAGAACATTCATTTTTTTAACATTGTCATTATTGATTGAACCTAACCTTGCTTATTAATGTTTTTTGAGTTGAATTTTTTACATTGTCATATACTTACTATTTAAAGTTTTCTCTCTGTTTGTCCTTATATCAATAAGTTGTTTTAAGTGATTAAAATCGAGAGCAAAATTATGTCGGACGGGGCTCTCCATGTTTTAAGTATTCAACTTTTCAGGTATTTGTTACTTGTCTCTTAGTTTCGTTTAAAAATTTCATTTGCAGTTTCATATGTTTTCCATTCATGCTCTAACTACCAACTTTTAAAAGTAGTCAGTAGGAAACATTCTATAGTATTTCGTTGAAGGCAGTACATACTTTACATTTTATTCATAGTTTCAAATGTAGCTTTGAATTTTGTTGTTAGTATGTGATACTTTTTCTGATGGAGTACATTTTATTTTAGAATAATTATTTGTATTTTTTTTTTACATGTTCCCTGTGCTTCTCTTTTTTACTTTTTTTTTTTTTTTTAAGATTTATTTATTAGAGAAAAAGCACAGTTGAGAGAGGCGGGAAGAGGGAGAGAGAATCTCAGGCAGAGTCTGCGCTGAGTGGGGAACCCAACTTGCACTGGATCTCTCATGACCCTGAGATCTTGACCTGAGCTGAAACCAAGAGTTGTAAGCTTAACTGGTTGTGCCCCTTGTTTTTTACTTGTCATAAAGCAGTTAGCTTTCTCTAGATAGTATAATATTTATTTCAAATGTTGGGTCTTATATTTCTCTGTGCTTTTAAGACAAAAGAATTTCCACCAGCTTTGGGAAAATAATCATTTTCATTTTCCTCTTTTGAAAAGGCTTCTATGAGGCGCCAGTCAGTTGAGCATCTGACTCTTGGTTTTGGCTCAGATCGTGATCTCAGGGTTGTGAGATCAAGCCCTGCATATGACTCCATACAGAATCTGATTAAGACTCTTTCTGGGGCACTGGGGTGGCTCAGTCGTTAAGCATCTGCCTTTGATGCAGGTCATGATCTCAGGGTCCTGGGACTGAGCCCCTTATCCAGCTCTCTGCTCAGCAGGAAGCCTGCTTCTCCCTCTCCCCGGCTTCTGCTTCCTCTCTGTCTTTCTGTCAAATAAATAAATAAAATCTTAAAAAAAAAAAAAAAGATTGCCTGGATGGCTCAGTCAGTTAAGTGTCTATGTTGGGCTTAGGTCATGATCCCGGGGTCCTGGGATGAAGCCCCACATCAGGCTCCAGGCTCAGTGGGGAGACTACTTCTCCCTCTCACTCTACTCCTCCCCCTAGTGCGCTCTCTCTCTCTCTCTCAAATAAATAAAATCTTTTAAAAAAAGAGAAAAAAGACGTCTCTTTCCCTCCCTTCCCCGTAAAATAAATAGGTAAGTATTTTTAAAAATAAAAATAGAATAAAATAAAAAGTCTTCTACATGCTAGTGTTTAACCTCTGGAGAACAGTGGAGGAACTAGTTTAAAAACATATTTTTTTTTAAAGATTTTATTTATTTATTTGACAGAGAGAGATCACAAGTAGGCAGAGAGGCAGGCAGAGAGAGAGAGAGAGAGGAGGAAGCAGGCTCCCTGCTGAGCAGAGAGCCCGATGCGGGACTCGATCCCAGATCATGACCTGAGCCGAAGGCAGCAGCTTAACCCACTGAGCCACCCAGGCGCCCTAAAAACATATTTTTCAAATCATAATTATTATTAGTTTTATTTTTTGGTTTATTTTCTTTCCATTGAAGGGGGAAAAAAGCTGAAATGGGTGGTTATAGAGCCTTCTTTTTATGTCTTTAAATAAATGTTTATTGTCTTTTCTAAAATCATCTGAGAATGTTTCCCACTATTCCCAGTGATTCCCACTCCTAACCTTTGAAAGGTATTTTCTTGCTCATTTTTCCAAGAGCAAAGTTTCTCTGACTGAAATATTAATTTTATAGGGTTTTGGAATTTGCCTGCTTTAAAGTAGTAAAGTAATATGGGAGAAAATTATGGCACCAAATCCTACAGTGTACTTCATATCATTGTCTTTGTGTTAATACATACAAAACAACTAACAAATAAATCTGTTTAAAAATTGATTTTAATTAAAATTCACTGTTTCAAAATTTGACTTTATATCACTCCCTGCTGATAATTTTGTTCTGTTGGATTCGGCTTACAACTTCATTTGCTCAATACTTCAAAAAGAGAAAGATCATATGATTATACATTGCAAATATTGTTCTGTAGCAACAAAGTCCCCCAACTGTTTCATTTTTTTAAAGATTTTATTTATTTATTTGACAAAGTGAGACACAGCGAGAGAGAGAAGACACAAGCAGGGGAGTGAGAGAGGGAGAAGCAAACTCCCAGCTTAGCAGGGAGCCCAGTGCAGGCTCATCCCAGGACCTTAGGATCATGTTCTTGCTGAGCCAAAGGCCGTACTTCACCAACTGAGTCACCCAAGTGCCCCTCCCCAACTGTTTTAATAAGATAATATGAGGATCACTGAGACTTTATTCTTAGTGTCAACTTAGGTTGATAAGAGGAGAATATAAGAATAATTTGATAGTTGATGATCACAATCAATATATTTTTACTTAAAAATTTGATACTCAAATTTGAAAGCAGACTATACTTACAGTTGCAATCAAATTAAATCTAGTTTAACTTTCAGAGTAACTTCAAGACTGTCCAGAGGTTTTTTTCCACATTAGTTTTCTTCCCCATCACTTAAAATATCACAGTTGCATATACTTAACATGAAAGGTACCATCATTGGGATGGTGAAATACTAGTGAACATTTAAATATGTGGTTCTTACAGGGCAAATCTGTGAACCCAGTTTGTTCTTCATCTTTCTAGAGATACATGTTTTGCTCCTGTCGCTGAATTTATTTACTGTTAATACAGCTTTGATTATTTTCCACTTTAGAGATTCTGGCCTTTTTTGCCTTTAATTCGTTTCCTAGAAAGTTACCTTCCCACCGTCTCTTCCTTCCAAAATAATTATTTGATCAACATCTCTACGTGTTTTAGACCTCAGTGTGAGCTACTTCCAGCTCATAGTTCATAGCTTCAGGTGACTGGGGTGGCGACTGGGAGAAAGCATTATTTTCTTCAGCTTTATCATTTGTCAGAAATTAGATCGTCAAGTGTACTTAGTAACATTTTCCCTTTTTTTTTTTTCCCATGCTTTGGTCATATGATGGTCTATTGCTCTGACCCATGTCACAGTACTTTTAAGATTAATCAAGTATATATGCAGTTGCTTATGACTTTTGAAAATAAGAATAATAATCTTGTTCTAAAAATGTAGAAAAGTAATTGAAACCTTCCTAGGAAGATTTTTCCATGGAACATTTGTAGCTTTTTATTGTTTTGGGGGAGGATTTTTTGTTTTGTTTTGTTTGTTTGTTTTAGAGAGAGAGAGAAATGAGGGAGAGGGGAGAGAAAGAGAGAGCGTCTTAAGCAGACTCTATCCCAGTGCAGAGCCCAGCCCAACAGGGGCTCCATCTCACTACCATGAGATCATGACAGGAGCCAAAATCAAGAGTTGGACACCTAACCAACTGAGCCAACCAGGCAACCCTGGGTAGTTACATTTTATCAAAAAAAGAATGTTTGGGGGGTGCCTGGGTGCCTCAGATGGTTAAGCACCTGCCTTTGGCTCTGGTCATGATCTCTAAGTCCTGGGATTGAGCCCCATGTGAGGCTCCCTGTTCAGAGTTCACTACTCCCATTCCCTCTGCCCCTTCCCTGCTCATGCTCTCTCTCTCAAATGAATAAATAAAATATTTAAAAAAAAATAAAAAGGAGTGTTTTGCCACCATCTATCTGTGCATACTATCGGTAAATTTCCTGCTTTAGGATCAAAAATGAATATGAAAATTTGAAATCTGTTGGTGTTATGTTTCAGTTGCAGCAGCCTCTTAAAGAAAGGGCATGTAATAAGTGTGTTTTGCCTGTTGACTACCACTTAACAGTTTACCAAGTATTTTCTCGTTTGACAGTAATGCTCTAAGGTAAGACATTAAAAGGATAAGGAAGTTGGGGCGCCTGGGTGGCTCAGTGGGTTAGGCCACTGCCTTCGGCTCGGGTCATGATCTCGGGGTCCTGGGATCGAGTCCCACATCGGGCTCTCTGCTCGGCAGGGAGCCTGCTTCCCTCTCTCTCTCTCTGCCTGCCTCTCCATCTACTTGTGATTTCATGATCTCGGGGTCCTGGGATCGAGTCCCGCATCGGGCTCTCTGCTCGGTGGGGAGCCTGCTTCCCTCTCTCTCTCTCTGCCTGCCTCTCCATCTACTTGTGATTTCTCTCTGTCAAATAAATAAATAAATAAATAAAGATAAGGAAGTTGAACAAAGACTTTCCTGTAATGGTATATACCATTTTTTGAGCGCCTGTGTGCTGGACACAGTGCTAGGTACTTCATATCCATAATGTTTCTGATCTTAAAATCTCATACCTTTGTCTTCGTTTTTCACATAAGGGAATTGGGGTTCATGTGCCTAATTATAGTCAGCACCTCTTATAGTGGTTGAGAACATGCACAGAGGAGTGAAATGGGGGATTTGCACTTTTTTTGCACTTAGAGTTTGAATATTTAACATTTTGCATTTATTACTTTATAATTTAAAAATATGCCATAAAGCCTATATTAAAATGTAGGATCTTAAGAAACTCTTCTCACTATGAATATTAGCTCTTCTGATTCTTCTTTCACAAGAATGATGTCCAAGGCACAGTACCAGCCTTGATTAGAGGGATGGTGTAAAATGGAACCCAGTTGAGGAAACCATTCATTTTTCAAAAAGAAAGACTTAATTTGTAGAGTAAGGATAATGATAGAAGTTAATATTCATCTTTTCTAAGCATTTGTATTAGTATTTTCATCCTCATAATAACCTAGTGAGGTGAACATTATTATCATCCTCATTTTTCAGATGAGAAATTCAAAGCACAAAGTAATGAGCCAGAGCTCGCAATTATTTTAATTGGTGGTAGAGCCCCTTTCATATGACTCTAGGCCTGCATTTTTAATCACTATAATACCTTTTAAGTGTTGTGAGGATTAAAAGCCATTTTAAAAGCATTCAGTTAGTGTAGATCTTCTCGTTACTGAGTTGAGTACACTTCTTTTTTACCAGTTTTATCAAACTTTAGAAATAATTTTCCTTCATGAAGAGAAAATTAATTTTATACCATAGGAAAAAAAGGTTAAAATGGTACAAATGTCTAATTCCTTCATTAGGGAAAACTATTTAATGTTAGAATGCTTGAAACTCTTTACTTAGAATAAAGATACAACTCTACTGGAGATATTTGTATATATCTATATCTAATCTATATAATATAAATATATATATACAATATAAATAAATATATAATATATGTAAATATAAATATAATATAAATATATTATATAGATATAGATTTCTTTTTAAAAGATTGTGAAACAGTCCCTCAAAGGAATGGCCTTTTCTCAGTTAGGCTCCAAAAGAATCTTAATATAACATAGAGGAAAGTATTGAGTAGTCAGTATCTGGAGCTTCTTCATCCAGATACTTATTTTGACCCTTTCAATCCAAAAACCAAACAAATCTGTACAAATTTTGATTTTTCCAAGTAATGCATATGCGTTATAGCTGAGAATACTGTACCTATGTATGTAGGCAACAGTATTTTAATGTTCCTGCTGCCACTTTTTCCCTCTATGTTAATTTTCAAGGTATTCACAGACCATTTAAAAATGGTCATTTAAAAATACAAATTTTTTTGCTATTCATAGATAATACAAATCAGACAATATAAAACTAGTATTTGGAAATAAATTTAAGTAGACTTTTATTTCTGTTCTAGTGTCTGTGTCCATCTGCCCATCTATCACTTCCCTAATGCCAACTCATCCTGTATCCTCTTCCCTTCATTTAGATAGAGGGAAAAAAGGGGAGCATGAGCTTTACAATTTAATATTAAAATAGACATTAATGTTTATAGAAGTGTCTAATTTATAGAATTAGAAATAAAATAGAAACACAGTTACTTGATATATAGAATTAGAAATTCAAATTAGGATAGATCTGCAGATAAATTTTTTTAAAGTTGAGGATTTGTAAGCCACAGTTTATTTCCCAGTCTTTTGTATGCTTTCTATGGCCCTAGAGGAAAAAAGATATAGCCAAATACTTTGAGAGATTACCTCAACCATATTTCCTTATAAATCTGATAAATGCATTCATGTCTTCATTCAGTAAGCCTTTCCTGAGTATACTGTGTGAGTGACGCATTTGTGAAGTTTTTAGCATATTGATAATAATAAGTTTTATCAAATACTCTGTATGTTGTTGGGCATGAGGAAACACAAGTCTAATATATCAGTCTTCCCTGTCCTCAAAAAAGTGTATTTGCAAGAGAAGAATTGCTGCATAACAACTAATTTGATTGAAGTCCCATTGCGTTTCAGATTTGCAAAATTGTGTCAATTAGGGGAACTCATTTCTTCTATCAGTGTGCACAAAGGTGGCTAACAAAACAGGTGACTTGATTTATGCAACTGGGAACATGGTATCTAGGGGTAGAGTGATTATACATACACATATACTATATTCTATTCTACTATATAGAATACTATATTCTATACACATATACTATATTCTATGACAGGTTACTTTTTTGCTTTGGATTAGAAATAGCATTAACCCTTGGTAAGACTGGTAATATTTATCATTCAAATATAGCTGGAGGCCTTCCTAGTCCACTTCCAAAGATAAGCTATGACCCTTCCCTTTTCATATTTCTTTCACTTCACTTTCCATATGATACTGACAGGATCTCCTTGTAAGTCTCCCTCTGAAATATAAACTGGAAAGCATTCATTCAATAAAGAATGGTCTTCCAAATTTTCTTGAAAGTTTCAAACTTACTTGTACCCTTAAGACCTTTTATAATTTACTGTTTCCTCTGTTTTGGATTGCTCTTCCCCTAGAAATTCAAATGACTTGCTTCCTCCTTTTATTAAAGTCTCAGCTCAATAACACATTCTCTCCTGTCTTTTATCCTGGTTCATTTTCATGACAAAACATTACTCCTGTACATGTTGCGTATGTTTGTTGAAAGTTTGCCATACTGAAGTTATGGGAGATCAGGGACATTGCCAATCTTTTTCTGCTGTATTCCTAATGTCTAGGAAAATCCCAGATCTTACCAGGTGCATAACATTTAGGGAATTTTCAAGTTTTTTAACAACCTCATACGACACTGAGGTTAAAGTACAAGTATGATACTCATCTCCAGATTCTGTATTTCTTATAGTTATGTTTAATCAGGAGCCTAAACAAATCCGAAGTGATTTAAAACTACTGTAGTTTGGATATATTTGTTTTTGCTTTTATGTATTTGTCTTTAGTTATTTCTATAGGCAACAGACAATAATAATTCAAGGTAGTAGTAATTATTTAAATTATTTATTAGACCTAGAAGGATTTTTCAGAATTATGATTAAGTTCCTGACTGAAGTAGATTCTCAGAAGTGAAGTAAAATTTCTTCAGATTACACTTAATAAATGACAGGGTAGTATTCTAAGCCACTCTCTTGGCTCCAAGCCTACTATTTTTTCCACCTGCCAGATGAGTTGAAAGTAAAATATTCAAAAATTCTATTAGATAAGACTCTTTTTTGCCAATTGTTTCTCCACTTGGAGGCACCATCTATAGCCATATTCAGTAAGTTATACATAAACTAGTTTCTGATGATTTAAAAGATTTTATCTTATCACAAAACTCTTTCTTGTTTTGAAAATGTAATTTTAACTATGAATATGTCAAATACATGTAGAATAATATAAAAGATTTCTTTGTATCCACCAATAAAGAATAAAAAGATGCTAACATTAAAAAAAAAAAAAGGCAGAATGAACCCCACCTTTGTGTTGTCTTTTTATTGTAGAACACTGTAGCATGTTTGGCACATGGTAGGCATTTCTAGTAGGTATGGAACTTGTCAAATGACAAACAAGAGAAAACAAATTAGTAGTGAATTTGATGTCCTTTATTACAGGGAAGACAGTCCTTGGATTTGGGGATTACAGTGCCTTACAAGCCGATGAACACTCTTCCCAAAAGGTTTCAGACAAGAGCATGTTTTAGAGAACATTAGGAGAGACAGCACAGAGATAGGGTATGGTTGGCCAGGAGATTGAGGTATTTCTTTATAAAGCTAGCAATCCAGGGCTCCTGGGTGGCTCAGTTGGTTATATGTCTGCCTTCAGCTCAGGCCATGATCCCAGAGTCCTAGGATCAGCCATTCATGGGCCTTCCTGCAGCCCCTGCCCCCACACCCCACACCCCCTCCCCTGCTTTGCTTGTCTCTTGCCTTCATGTTCTCTCTCTCTCTCAAATAAATAAATAAATAATCTTTTAAAAAAAAAAAAGAAAAAGAAAAAAAAGGTAAAGCTAGTAGGTACTGTTCTCTAGGTAAGGTAAGTAAAGCTGAGTTAGAGGATTGTGATTAATCTATGTTGGGTTTCTTTCTTTTTTTTTTTTTTAAGATTTTATTTATTTGTCAGAGAGAGAGAGGGAGAGAGAGCAAACACAGGCAGACAGAATGTTGGGTTTCTTGATAGGTGTTTCCCATAACTGCAGAATGACTTAGATTTGTGACATGGGCCAGGCCATTAGGGCAGCCTCCCATTTTGTGGCTCCTGGTACAAATTAACTTTCTCAAATTAAGAATCTACAGTTGTCAGTTACATGTGTTTGATTCAAAATGAGAAGATAAATGATTTCGCATTTTTTATATTCACAGATAAACATTAATGAGTGACATGCCATTTGTTGTAATATGTAATTTTCCTGAGGCTTGCATTCAACAAACCTATCCCTTGTTTTTATAACAACTAGCAGAAGTGACTTAGCCAGTTAGTAAACCTAGCTAACTGCCTCTACATCGAGGTTTTGATAACTTTGTGTCTAATCTCTCACAAATCACACTCTTCGTTATTCCATAGATGTATTTACTAACAAAAATATTCTTGTAAGGCCTCAGGCTTTAGCCTCCAAAATATTCAGGGGCATGTAAGATATTTAACAATTGTCTTAGAATAAATAACTCTGTCATTAAGGCATATTTATTCATGGGCACCTGGGTGGCTCAGTGGGTTGGGCCGCTGCCTTCAGCTCAGGTCATGATCTCGGGGCCCTGGGATTAGTCCTGCATCCCGCTCTCTGCTCGGCGGGGGGCCTGCTTCTCTCTCTCTCTCTCTCTCTCTCTGCCTGCCTCTCCATCTACTTGTGATTTCTCTCTGTCAAATAAATAAATAAAATCTTTAAAAAAAAAAAAAGGCACGTTTATTCATGTGTTTAACACATTTATTGGACATTTACTATGTGATAGACATTGCACTAAGTCTTAAACTGACCCAGAAAATTCAACCACTTTGGGAGAGGATAAATGTTAATATAACAAGTATAGTATGTAAGGTGCCTGGGTGACTCAGTAGGTTAATCCTCTGCCTTCAGCTCAGGTCACGATCTCAGGGTCCTGGGATCGAGCCCCACATCGGGCTTTCTGCTGCTTGGTGAGGGAGCCTGCTCCTCGCTGTCTCTGCCTGCCTGTCTACCATGATCTCTCTCTGTAAAATAAATAAAATATTAAAAAAAAAATAAAAGTAGAGTATGTATATTTTCGGTTGTTGAGCAGAGAAGAAAGAGGAAGCCCTAATTCTGCTTGCAGAAGTTGTGGCAGTGAAGGCAGGCCCCAAACAGAGCATGGTAGTTAGAAAAAAATGAAGCCTGGTCATTAGTAATTTATATAAGGGCACAGTGAGATTAAAGATTTTGTCATGTTTGGAAAACTGCAAGTCTTTGTATAACATTGGATGAAAATAGAGTAGTTCAAATGAGGTTGAAAAATTAAGACAGTTTTTTTATAGTCAAAGCTTCAAAATTATTTTAAGCAAGAATATGCATGTAAATCAAATTTTTCTGTAGGAATTTCAGATCATATACATGAATATATTTATGTATCGTAAAGCGTGCTTTAAAAAAAAAAAGTTTGTGAAATAAGATTTGCTTATTAAGCACTAGTAAGTATAACGCTAAATCTTTTTTCAAGGTTTTAGTGACCAAACAAATTGGTTACAAATTTAATGTTGCTGGGGCGTCTGGGTAGTCCTGTCGGTTAAGCGTCCGCCTTTGCCTCAGGAAATGATCTGAGTCCTGGGAGCAACCCTCACAGCAGGGAGCCTGCTTCTCCCTCTGTCTGCTGCTTCCCCTGCTTCTACTCTTTTTCTGTCAAATAAAATCTTTAAAATGTTTTTTAATGTTACCAAATGTGTATATAGTAAAGGTCTATAAAATTTTATAGTGATGGGGAGGAAAATTTTGGTTGCTAGGGTGGAAATTTCCTTAGTAATAACTGGACAGATCTGTAGATGTTGTGTGAAGAAATAAATTTGGAGGACATTTCTAGTAAGAATAGTTGGTAAGTGTACTTTTTTTTTTGCAAAAGAGTTAATGTTTGTTTCATAAAAAGTTAATGCGTTCCACTTATTTCTTCAAAAAAAAAGTGGGGGGGTTGCGAAAGAGGTGACGACTTCCATTAGACCTCGGTCCCTCTCGAGTTTCTCTGGCTGCAGGCGAGGCTGGTTGGGCCTGCGCGGGGCGGAGCCGACGGTGACGCGCCCATGCGCCGCAAGGCATTGTGGGGAGCTCGGGCCCGCGAGTGAGGTGGTTGGAAGCGAGGTGGGGGCGGCCGTTTGTTTTCTCGTGGTCTCGAACTCGCGCGTTCTCATCTCCCCCCGCCCCCCTCTCCCGACAAGCGGCGGGGTGGAGGAACGGCGGCGGTGGCAGCAGCGGCTGTAGCATCGGACACCCTCCTGTCTACTCTCCGGCGAACTGGTTCCTCTTCCCCCTCCCTCTCACTGTTTGTTGTGTGTTTGATGTGTTAAAGCAGGAGCGAGAACGCGAGCAGCGCCATGAGCAACACTACCGTCGTCCCCAGTACTGCGGGCCCGGGCCCCAGCGGCGGGCCCGGTGGCGGCGGCGGCGGTGGCGGAGGCGGCGGCACCGAGGTAATCCAGGTGACTAATGTCTCCCCGAGCGCTAGCTCTGAGCAGATGCGGACCCTCTTCGGTTTCCTAGGCAAGATCGACGAACTGCGCCTCTTCCCGCCAGAGTGAGTATCGTCCACCATCGCCGTTTTACTAACTCCTCCCCTTTCGGGGCCTAACCTACACCATTTCCTAGGCCGTGGTCGGCGCTTCCCTGGACCAGGTTGCTTCAGTTGAGGCTGCTGTTGTGGTCTTTGCTTACGAGTGAGGCTTGAGGCGGAGAAGCAGGGCCTGGGTTCTAGTTAGTAAAGAGACACAGCCTTTAAAATCTCGGGATTTGGTGGTTTTCTTCTTAAATTGTGACAACGTGGTCGTTTTTTCGAGCAGTTGGAGCAGGGATAGCCGCACTTCATGTATTTCGTGTATAGTTTTAATCGCTTTTTAAAAAAAAAATCAAATGTTTCAGTTATTTGAAAAGTAACAATTATTCTTATGTTAATTTGATAACGAAGTTTGTTGTCCGTTCCCTTAATTGTAAGTGTTGCCGTTAGCCGATTCAGGCCCAGTGAATATAATTCTGAATTAATACTCTTTAACAGATTAATTCAGTGAGCCTGAATACTTAATTTTTATGCTGAAAAAAATGGGTTACAGCTGAAACATAAGGTTTTCTTTTGTTTAAATAACATACACATTTTCACAGTTCTTGCGAAGGAATTCTATAGAATGTGAAATTTTTAAATTTAGAGTGTATGGCTGTTTTTATTCTGTTGTCTCACATTCTTACTGAAAAAATATTGAATGAGTGGATTAATTGCAAAGAAAAAAAGCTTTGAAGTAAAATGTGATAAATGTTAGAACAAACATTTGAAATGATAAAACAGTGGTGTGCTCTCTGGAGAGTGAAAATACTTATAGTAACACTACAAGTAAACACCGAGTACCCACTGTACATTGAGAGTTTTATGATGTCACTTAAGTACTAAACAGGAAATTGGAACTCTCAAGGAATCTACTGTTGTGATGGGAGTAATAAATCATTAAATATATTTTTACTCAATAATTAATAGATATTAATCATACTGCATAATCATGACTTTCTACTTAAATTGCTTTTACATGACTTTTAATGTTCTCAAATGGGTGTGCTTTTAATTTTTAGGGGAATATACATGTAGAGAAAGGTTTCAGAGTTGCTGATTTTCACGAAGTGTAGAATTCTGGAAACATTTTCGTTATTTTTAAATAGAAACAACTGGTTTTAGTAATGAAGAACAAGTAGCTTTTATAATATGAACATAGAAAAATATTTTACTGTTACTCCATTTTCTAACAACATGCCCTTTATTAAGTTGTTCATGAAATTAATAAACAACAAAAGGGCAGAAAATGAGAGTGACATATGTGATTATTATGATCATGTTATTACTCAAAATACCTGACATACTGGACTGATTGATGAAATAATTCTTTCCAGCCCAGCAAGTTTAAGAATTTTGTTAGGGTTCCTAACTTTAAAATGTTTTGTTTATTTTGAAGATGCTCTTTTTATGATGCATTTATAAAAAGATGCCAGAGGTATAGGCTGTTTACTGATTCCTCTTTACCTAATGAATGATCAGTATCTTAGAGTCACGATAGACCAGAGTCTGGCTTCTTTTGCTTTGTTGTCAAAGAAGTAGTCCCATAATAACCAGGATAACTGATGTGCATCAGATAACATAGTTTGGAGTGCTGTGCATTAAGAGAATTCCTTCAGAGGATTCCTTCCCCGCCATATTGGGAAGAAGAAATAAAAATTGACACATCTTTGCTCTTTGACATCTTCGTAAATGTTTCCGACTACGGATAGTTTCTCATCTGAAACTACAAGGTTACCGTTCAGTAGATGCTAATACTATCTTCATGGCGTTCTAGATTTGAATAGGATGGATGTAGAGTCCTACTTTTGTTCATTTAATGTCGATTTTTTTTTAAATATAAGTTTCTATTGCTAATCCAGCATGCATAATTTGGAACTACTTTGTACAGTTTGTTAAGCTTACTACTGTTTTCAGGAGCAGCTTACAAGGGATAATGGGCTGTGAAGTGCTAACTAGTATTCCAAAAAGGTTCATCATTCCAAATACCTACTTTTTTACTCCTAGAATAAGATTGAGTGGTTCAGAATATATAAAATTCTGACTATTGTAAACATGTTTGCCACTTGATTTTTTATGGGGTGTTTGTATTTTTTTCCTCAAAGGTACTCATTCATCTAGATAATATGCCTGTGACATGCTTGCTTCCTTTTGCTACTTACATGTCACCTACTCAGAGAAACCTTTCCTGATCACTGTGTGAAAATAAAACACTCCTGCTCCCTTCTCTGTTCAATTTAACTGCTTTGTTTTTCTCTAAAGCACTAATCACCAACTGATGGTTAAGGTTAGCTTCCTCTCTCTTTTAGAGAGGTTGATACTGAACTGTTTGGCATAATTCCAGATGCCAGGATCACCACTACACCACCTCCCCCATAGGCATTTATAACTGAAAGCAGCATTTCAGTAGGTGTGGGTTAAGGCTGTCATTGTTCGATTGTCTGGTATATGCTAGATGCTAGATGTTTTTCCTTAAACTGTTTAATGATCAGGTGAAGTGAAATTCACATAGGTAGTTTTGCACTTCCAAATCACTCTACCAGTGTCTGAATTAGTATTTCAACCCAGTGTCGTGATTGTCCTTTATTTATGAGTGGAATCATTCTTTTGTAGTAAGTATTCTTTAAATATTTGGTTTTAGTGTATTTCAGAATGGAGAATATAAAAAAGTGTTTATTGGGTAATGTAAATAATCCCAGTGAAGCATATGCCCAAGTTACGTGTTAAATGAAGGTTTACATCAATTAAATAACTTATTTAGGTAATTATTTCGGTGACCAAAAATAGATTATTTTTAATAGTGACCAAAAGACTTGCATAGGCAAGTAGCCGTAAACCCATGACTATAGCAGACTGTAGTGTAGTATATATTTGATATTTTAAATCCTCGAAAGTTAATTCACTCACAAACTGACTTTGAACTTCTTTGCTCATCCAGCTGGAAAACTAAAAGTATAAATTTTGTTCATAGCAAAAAACAAAAAAAATCCACCAAAACAACTACTACCTCAAATTTCTAAGGACAAGTTTGCAGACATTCTAACAAAAAATATATTAGAAGAAAACGAAAAGTATGGTATGCATCACAAATCTTACACGGGGGCGTGCTAATCTTTCCTGTATCATTACAGTTTTAGTATATGTGCTATGGAAATGAGCACCAAAAATAGATACTTTAATGATGATAGTTATAAGTAATTAATTGGTAAGGTTATCTTTGAAAATTTTTTATTACGTGCACATTTTACTCTATTTCTTATAACTGAGAACACAGTGAAAGAGAGGGCATATTAGATGAACAGAGACACATTTTCAGGTCAGTATTGCCTTTGTTTGTATTATAAGCTCAAAATTCTTCACCCAGAAATGGCTAACACAGTATTAAGGTGGCAGTTGAAAGAGTGTTATCAGCACTCTAAACCAAAAGTTCTCATACTTTAGTTCTCAAACTTTAGTTGGCATAAATACCAAGTGTTGATCTTCAGAATCAAAGCCCTCCTGTAAAGGAATTCTCACATTCATTGGGCTTGGTGGAAAACAGAAATCTGAATTTTCCATGTGTATCCCAGAAGATTGGAAAACAACCCTTAGAGGGAGGACACTTTAATTTAAAAAAAAAAAGGAAAAATACTGCCACTCTTTACCTAAGGGCAAAAGCATCATACAGGGCTTGCTCTTTTCTGTTTAGCTTCTCATCAACTGCCTTATCTATATTATTTATCTATATTATTTCTTAAAGAATAAAAGCAGTTAAATTTTTAGAAGTTGTTCTTGTAGAAGATTCTAAGGTGTGAAAATTTCAGACATCAGTCTGAAAGTGAAATTAACATGCTATCTTACTAGCATGTGTCTTCTATTAATAAATTCTGAGAACATCAAAGAATGTCACTTTGGGTCCAAAAAATAATTGTTTTAAACAAGGTTGTTTGAAGTGGGGAGAAATGAATTATTTGCCCTTCTGAGTTGTCTTACTATGACTCTTCCATTTAATGCACGTTTTTACCTCCCTACTGTAGTACAGGTTTGATAAAACCAAGTACTAAGCTGCCAGTAATAGCTATGATGTGAATGGATAGAAAAAATATGAATAATATTAATTGCTAAAGTCATGGAAATACACTGAACATGTAGGCAGTATTTCCTAGTATTATTTTAAAAAGAATTGTTCATTGTATTGATATTCTTTAAGAACTTAATATTATAGAGTCATTTTCTTCTTGAGTCAGTTAACAGTAGTGTCAAAGAAGCGGTAGAGATCACTTTTTTTAGAAATTTAAATGCCTGTTACTTACCAAACCATTAAATTAGGTGTTAAAATGAAGGATAGCATGATTTCCAAAGGGCTTTTTTAATTTTGTGGTGAAAGTGTGGGTGTGTGAGAAAAGGATACAAAGTGCTACAGCTTTAGTTCTAAACCTGCTGAGATGGCATTCTTTCCACTATATGGGTACAACATTGTTAAATTTTAGACCTGTAGTGCTTCATTAAAACACAGTATATCCACATTAAAAAAACACTCTATCTTCTCAAAAACATTTTGGCAATAAGCTTCCTTAATAGGGTGGCTTAAATTCCATTTAGATAGACAATATTTTCAACTTTGCTTTGAATCTAGATTTGGAACTGTGCTTAGTATACAGGTAGTGCCTTTCAGGAAATACTAAAATTCCAATGGGTTTGAGTCTTAGGCTATGCAATAGCTTCATATTAGTATTCGAATTATGAGGAATATTTTCTTTGCAACAAGTACTTAACTCTGAAATAACCAGTGTAACAAAATCTGATGTAATTACATTTTTATGCATACATGAAAATCTAACTTACTAGTTAGTGGTAAGCCCTCTTCTAAAGCCATTCAGATTTATTATAGGATTTACTTTCTCATTATTGAATATTAAGATGCATTGGCTTCTTATAATAACAGCAGTTGTTCTTTACCTTAGGTGCATATTAAGATGGTCACGGTATTAAAATAAAAAAAAAAAAGAAGAGGTGTTGAGTATGTTAAAGAACTTGATTTAATTGATGTGGAGTAGAGATCTGGGGGTTTTTAACCCTTTGGTGATTCTGATGCATAGCCAGGGATGATGTGATTACTACTGCTTTGAGGCGTTGGTTTTCAAACAACTTTTGGTTTGGTGTTGTGGGAGCAACCCCTGACTTTTATTTAATCTTTCTCTTTCACAGAGTTTTGTGGCAGAAATTTGCACCACCCTGAATCCTTTAAAAAAAAAAAAAAATCCTGCTTGGTACCTAATCTATCTTACCCTACCAGAGTTTCCAATTTTAGCACTTTTTTTTTTTTTTTTACAAGACAGCAGTTAGCTGAGGGAATCCTTATGTAATAATACTAACGGTTATTATGTATCTCAATATGTGTACACGGTTTTTTTTGTTTTTGTTTTTCTGAAGGCGATCTAAGTTTAGGTAGCCTTAGTTCTTTATAATGCCCAAGCGTTATGCTGTAGGTGGAAGAAGACAACACTTAGGCGGGTCAAGAAAACTCATTGTTTGTCAAACAGATGTACTTTCCCACAATACTTTTTTGTCCCTGAAGTAGAAATTCTCTGTTCTTTACTCTGAAAAGTTACCAGTAGTGAAAAGTTTTCTAAACCAAAACTAATTATTTTTACTTAGAATTAAAAATAGCTGGTATTAGTATTATAGAAAAAATGTTGACACTTTTGTGGTCTGCTCAAACTCTGAGATTATAGTTTCAATCTGTTTTTAATTGATACATTATAAGTTTATCAACAGTGATTGTTTTTGTCTATATACAGTTTGTTGAGTTCAGTGGGCGGTACCTTATTTGAAATGTCATTTTCTTTTTAAGTGGTTAACTAAAGTAACTAACACTTGTGGTATGTATTTTTATCTACCTATTTTACTTTTGGAATGCAAGTGTTGGTTTGTGAGCTGTATGTTTGTGTTTTAACTGATATTATTTTTTCTCTTTTTTTATGTTCTATGTTTACGTTTTAGTGATTCACCTTTGCCAGTCTCATCCCGTGTCTGCTTTGTTAAGTTCCATGATCCGGACTCAGCAGTTGTGGCACAGCATCTGACAAACACTGTATTCGTTGACAGAGCTTTGATAGTCGTACCATATGCAGAAGGTTTGTGCTTTGTTTAACTATCTGTGAGGGCATCCTATGATGACCATCTACCTCAGTGTAGTTTTAGAGTGAGCGTTAGTAGCATGTTAGAAGTTTAAGCTATTAACATTTTGAAACCCTTGTTATACTGCAGTCCATATTTTTACTTTTAGATTTTTTTTTAATTCTAAAAATTAGAAATCAGGCCTGTTTTTATATTTAACTTTTTTTGCCTTCTTTTAAAACATTTTAAGTTCGTTAAAATCATATCCCTAATTGTAATTTCTTAAGATATACCTTAGTTAATTTAATGTTGAGTTTTATGAAAAAGTCCTGAAGGTGAACAGTCACTCCATGCACATTTACGTAGAAACCTTCAAATAAATGCATGATGTTATTTCTGTTTTGAATAAATAATAGGTTAGTTTTATTTATGTAGTGCTTCCTCTCACAGATAACTTTTAAAAATATCCCATATTGAATTCCAGTATACCAAGGGTTGCAATGATTTCGGTTTTTATGAAAGTTCAAGATTTCCTGTAGCTTAGGTGCCAGATGGGCACTGGGTGATTTGTTTTTATGCCAGATTTTCTTGTTCATTCTTGCTATATTTTCTAGATATCTCTAAATAATAAATTCTTCTCTCTGTTATTTGTGTGTGTGATTTTTGTAGTGGAGAAGGCAAATGCAAAACTCTTCCAGATGACTGAAAAACAGTGGGTCCTCTGCAGCTACAGGGGATTCTAGACATTAACTAAAGGCCAGCAAGCACTCAAGTCCCCCAAGTGTTTTCCTGGTGTAACCATTTGTTAACTACATTTTCTCTCTTTTTTACATTTTAGGCTGTTAAAGTAATTTGACAGAAAAAAAATGAGCAGGGTTTTTGGATCTAAAAAAGCCACTGTGACAAGACAGCACTATATTAATTCCATTTTGTAAAATTTTCTGAAACATTTTATAATTAGTTTGTTCCCAATGTACTGCTACTTTATTTGCTTTTTGGTAACTATAAATTTTGATCAAAGAAATCACTGAAGTATGATAAAATTACTGGATTTTAAGCTAATCATTTAACATATATGCTGACCAGAATTTAAATGCTTTCCCCTTAACAAACTGGTCAGTAGAAGCAGAATTTTGATATTGTTAATTTTAGATGCTGTTTCAGATCTTTGAATACCAGTGTGAACCTTTACACCATGCCTTGTAAAAGTTTTGAAATGTCTAGTCCTTAAAACTTAGAAAAATTGCCTTTGTGGTTTTCTAAAGAAATTAAATTGCATTCATAGATGGATTAAGGCATGCTATATAATGATAGTACATCTGTCTCCGTGATATCAAAGTGTGTGAGCCCTATTTTAAGGTTTTAAAATATATATGCTGATAATCGTATGAGTTAGTGTGTTTTGATTAAGCAGTTTTCTTTTATATCAGTGTACCTGTTATAGGATAAGACTTATCACCAAGAGAAAATTTAAAGAATTCAAATTTAGGATAAGTAAAGTACAGTTTTGAAACAAAATTCAAATCATGTGAGTAATGTGCAGAACTTTAGTTAGGCTTTAAATTTAAAGAATTCTTATTGGCTAAGTATCATAGTTCCCAAGTCCTGAACATAATACAGTATATCATATAACTGGTTTTCATAAGTATTTTTAGACTATAGTAACGTTTCTAGATCTGTTTTATAAATGAATTGTTTAGGAATGTATATAGAATTACAGAATATTTAGTTCCAGAATCTATTTTTGGTTTATTTAATAATGGGTATGGTATGCTGTATTAATGTTACCACTGCTAAATAACTGATGTACTCAATCCCTTTATCACCATTCACCCTAGTTTTAGCTCTTACACTTTGGTGTTGGCTCTTGGTCAGTGTTTTAGAACAATAAACACAAAGTCTACGGTAAGGAATAGTCTTAATTGGTAAAACTGAGATAGCTGGATTTGGAAGGAACTCTTAATAGTAATGGATTTGGGGGTTATTTAGGTTCCTTGGTTAATGTTTGTTTCTTTTGTCTGTTTCTTTTTCTTTCATTTCTACACATTCATGCAGTATTTCATGGTTCTATCAAAGCAGCAGTAAAAAAAATACTCTTGACGCATGAAAATTAACTGGTGAGGGGCCTCATTGCTATTTTTAAATTGTAGTTTTATTTTTAAATAGTCTTTTTTAAATCAGAGGATCAGATGCATGACTTTTTTTTTTAATGGATGCAGATCTTCTATCAGGTGTCTCACAATAAATTCAAGAGGATTTTAGTTTGCCAGAAATGTTGCAAATGCACTAATTTGAGTAAGATGTTGATACTTAATATTATCCTCTTGAGACATAATTTTGCATGCAAAATTATCCCATAATCTTTGTAGGTTTGTTAATATTGATGCATTAATGCCCTATATCTAAATGATCTTCTCCCCCCACCCCTCCATAACTCTTGGTATCTAAATTGATGACAGCTCTGACACAAGCAAGATAACAGTGCTGTGTAGTATACATTTGTTTATATTATCGGCACTTCTCAGTATAGGTGGAAGGAACCATTACCTTTATTTAACAGTGGTTTTTCTTTTTTGTTGTTGTGTTTTACAGTTCTTTTCCCTGGTTCAGCCTGAACTATATACCAGGCCCTGCTGAAAATACCACCCAACAGTTTTCTTCTGCAGCTTATCCAGTTTCTCTTAAGTGCCCTGTACATATTGTATGTTTTATGATGAGATGCAGTTTCTTAATATGTATTACAGAAATACTACTGGTATTTGCAAATATGTAGTTTAATTGTATTATTGAACTCTCATTTTGGGGGCTTGGGCACATTAACAGATTAATCCATCTGTATAGGGCTTTTGCTGTTGGATAGAATTTAAATTGTCTACATATAAATATTTGTTTTAGGGCCCTTAGATTTTATCTGAATACACAGATTAGGCTTTAAAAACAGACATACATGTTGTTTTTGGCTTTAGGAGTTTGGCTAAGTTAGCTTTTGAACTGACACTATGTAGCAGCATTTTTGGTATGGTTAGCATGGCACATGTTGGAACATAAAGCATTTTACTGTACAGGTAAGGAATGTGCCATGTTGTTTTACCTATTTTCTCTCTTTCTTACTCACCCACTTTCACACACACATCCTGTGTGTATTCAGAGACCTTCAGAAACATTCATATTCATTTTCATGAGTCAGCAAAAGCCCTACGCTTGATTCCAACAGAATATTTCCTTTACATACTTTTCTTCTCTTAATTTTTACAAAATTTGTATGGTAGGTGTAAAAGAAAATCATAGTAACTGTACCATATTATTAACCCCTAAATCAAACTTTTTTTGTCTTGTGTATCTTGATTTTTCTGTGTGCTTTATAGTGAAGCAGCCGACACGAGTCGTTGTTCATAAAACAGCTTTTGAAAGTTGAGAGCACACCCCTGGAGAACCGACTGTGCTTGCTTACGTTTGGTTCATGACTTAAAAATCGAGTACAGGTGATGAAATCTTGGCAGTGTTAACAAAAAAGTAGTGTGTATTGTGCTATTTTTTTTTTACTCTAGAAACTTAACCATTTGTAGAGAAAAAGGAAACAAATTTTCACACATTGAAGTTTCATTCTGACATAAAATTAATGATAAATAATCATAGAAGTCAAGCTTTATATTTTAGCGAACATAAGTACTTTCAACAAACTCAGGTGGTGTATCAGGGAGACTTTTTCTGGGTGTTTTTGTGTGTTTTCTGTCTTGCAAAAGAGTGTGTTCTAATGCAAGGATGTTTCTCTGCAGGAGTTATTCCTGATGAGACTAAGGCTTTGTCTCTGTTGGCACCAGCTAATGCAGTGGCAGGTCTTCTGCCTGGTGGTGGACTCCTGCCTACCCCTAACCCACTTACCCAGGTACTGCTAGTTCTATTGAATTCTTAAAGGATAAAAACACAGAATTGTGGATAAACCTAAACATACTTGAGCTTTTTTAAGTGCTGTAATGATTAGAGTTCACAGAGGAATGATAACCACATGTTCATAGTATTGTAAAAGGCTATATTGTTATCATAAATACTGAAGAAAACCTCTTACGAGTTTGCATTTTAAGAGCATTCTGATGAAAATCATAAATCTGTTACATTTGGCTTGCCGCTAGCTCTCAAAATAACCCATAAGGAACCATGTGGGTAAGGGGGCGTTTGGACTGGAATTTGATGGGGCATGAGACTTTTTCTGTTGAACATGCTGTTAAAAATAGTATGTTCATTTGGACCCAGAAAGAAAATAAAATTGAAATTCGGACTTTTTGGTGGGTTTTTTCTTTCTTTCTTTCTTTCTCAATGCCGTTTGAGCTTTTGCTCTTGAGGTCTGAATTAAGTACATGGATTGCAATAAAGGTGAATTCTTAATGGAAATTTTTAACGTGGGGAAGGTGAAATAAAGTTGGAGAAAAATTTTGCTGGGTAGTGTTTCTAACCTCATAGGATGCTATAAAAAGCATAATTGTTTTATAACCAAAAGCTCTTTAAATTTCGTCTATTCTTATTCAGAGAGATTGTAACTGGTCATTGAGTACTTTCGCAGATAGTAGCAAACAGCAAGCCTCAACTAGAATTTTGTAACAGCATTTTTTCTGTTACATCATTTCGCCTGTCTGAATAGTTCCATTAGCTGTAAAGTCAGAAAAAGGATGAACTCAGGAATTCCCATCATTTTGAGTATGACTTTGTCATTTAAGTCCTCATTTTTTTAACCTATAAAAGGATCTGGGTGATTTGTAGATTGATACCTTTATATAAAATTGTGTAATAACTAAGGTAGACATTTTATAGGGACACTGTTTTAATTGTACTCCATAAACAATTGTTAAAGTACAGAAGGTTTGGTACCTTTTATTTATTAAATATTACTAGAAGCTAGAAGAAGTTTTAGCACAGTTCTTAGGGAGAAAGACTGCCTGCAATAGGACTTTGCATAATTTACATCTGTTGGTTAGAATTCTGTCAGGTAGGAGACCAAAAAAAAAAAAAAAAAAAAAAAAAAAAAAAACCTGGTAAATTGAATAGAGAAAGTTTAATACAAAGAATTACTGGTAACAGGAGTTAATTTAGTGGTACTTCAGTGAATATACAGTAATTGCAGGTATAGGAAGCAACTAGTATGTCTAGATCTGAGGAAACCCAGTAGATAAGGAGGTTCCTCTTCCCACTTAAGGCTAAGTTTCAGACTTTCAAAAGGATGGATAGTACAGAAGTTCTCGAATGCCCAGAGAACATGTAAGAAACTGCCTAAGAGGATGGTACTGAAATTCACTAAAAAGATGAAGGCCACTGGGCATCCCACTGCAGTAACAATCAGAAAGTAAACATAGGAACCAGGAACAGAAACCCCTTCCACAGTGTCCTCCTAGCTCCCCACACACATAAAGCTTAACATCATGCCAGCTGTCATGGGAGAAGTGCTTTCTTTTTTTTTAAAGATTTTTATTTATTTATTTGACAGATCACAAGTAGACAGAGAGGCAGGCAGAGAGAGAGAAGAGGGAAGCAGGCTCCCTGCTGAGCAGAGAGCCCGATGGGAGACTCGATCCCCGGACCCCGAGATCATGACCTGAGCGGAAGGCAGCGGCTTAACCCACTGAGCCACCCAGGCGCCCCAAGGGTGCTATTTTCATTATCACAAAACAGGACAAAGGATAGTGGATTTGGACCTGAGAAGCAACAAATATAAATTGTTGGCACATATAAAATTTTTTTGTTTTTCTAATTTCTGGGTTTAGGGATAAATGTGCTGTAATGAGTGAAAAATGAGGACATTGTATATTGCAGGGATAGTAAGGGAACTATAGCTCTTAGTCCAGATCCCCATTTTTGTTCATTTTGATTTGACAAACATACCCGTTTGTTTATTTATTATTATCTTTGTTTACAAGCTATAGTGGCATAGCTGAGTCATTGCAACAGAGCCCATATAGCTCAGACTTAAATTGGTTATTGTATGGGCCTTTCAACAGGAAAAAATAATCCCAGAAATAACAAGTATAGAAATAAAATTTAAAATAAATAAAATTTGAAATTTCACAGATTGGCGCTGTTCCATTGGCTGCTTTGGGAGCTCCTACTCTTGATCCTGCCCTTGCTGCACTTGGGCTTCCTGGAGCAAACTTGAACTCTCAGGTATAACTGAATACCTTTTGATCTCATTTTTTATAATTAAAGAATTTGTTCCGTTACCTGTTAAGTTTGCATTTCCAGAATGGGAGATAATTGGTTGCTATAGTATAGTAATAGTGTTTTTTTATGTAAACTTCCTTAGAAGCTTAAAAGGTCACTGCATTATTAGCCCCTTAACCATTAAAAAATTTCTCATTTTGTGTCATTCAGAGTAGTGTCACAGAAACCCAATACATCAGTATTTTTGGAGTAAACAGTCATGAAAGAATGGGAACGTGGGTTCATAATTTGTTGTTACTTGGTAATTTTTGTTTTCTCTCATTGTTATTTGGCCAGACTTTTTTCTGAAGTCCTAACTTTGTGGAAATCTTTTATTGTACTGCCTAACCACTTGGAGTTTTGTTTTATACGTATTTTTTTTGAAGTATTAGCGCCTCAGTCTCAAAATAAGCAGGAGGTAACTGTTCTATAAAACCTAGACTTTCAGCTAATCATATTCACATTTAACTGCTAAAACAGCTTAACTTTATATGATGTATTTCACTGGCATTATATTTCTATTGATCATCAGTGTGCCTAAAATAATGTAACTTCTTGTATGTTGGCCAGATTGTCCTAAGGCATTTCACCATACTGAAAAAAATAAAATAGCAATCATTTATTTTATGTATTCTCACTGATGTTACATTTTTGTTTTTATAGTCGCTTGCTGCAGATCAGTTGCTGAAGCTTATGAGTACTGTTGATCCCAAGTAAGGATTTTTTCCATGTTTTCATGGGTGATATGGATATAGTATATGAATGTCTGGAGAAGTTATTCTTTGATAGTTAAAAAGAAAGTTACACAATACATAATTCTGTTTCTAGAAGCAAGGAAAAAATTCAGAGGTAAGCCCATCTACAGAGGGTTTTGTTTCAGTATAAATTGAGTCTTTCCGAACAGTTTGATGAATAGCTTTTGCCAGGATAACTGGAAAAGAGCAAATTACTATCATTAGTTGATTCATTTTAAAAATATATGTATATGGAGTACCTACTATAAGCTTGTACCTTCACAGCATTTATACTCTAGTCAGAAAAGGAGACATTATTTAAATATAGTTAAGTATGTGCATCCAACAAGAGGAAGTACACAGGGGCTATGGGAACTTACTACAAGGAGAACTTAAGATCAGAGAGGCTGAACCTGGGGCATGAATAGGAGTCAGGGAGACAGAAGTGAAGGAAACACTATCCCAGAGCAAAAGACTAGTACATGTCACATAATACCAACATCTTTTTTTAGGTGCTCTGAAAAGTTCACTTTGTGCTGTAACTATTATACTCTCTAATTGATATGTAACAAAATCATGAAATATTTTAATGATAATTTCTTGGTATATTAATTTAAACTTAAGCATTTCCTGCTTGGTGAAATTCACTATAAGAAAGTGGGAGAGCATGGTGGGAGGGAGAACAGAATATTTGACTATAATAGTTAGTGCCTTTTTTCTTAAAAATTATGCTAAAACCTTAGCATGTACCTATCATTCAGCATGTAACACCAGTACAGTTGAAATTCCCTCAGTACCCATTCTTGTTTACATTGCCCTTTCTCCACAAATACTTAACTGTCTTTAACATTTGTTGTCTTTAATTTTTTTTGTCCTGTATAAACCTTTAAGAGGTCCATCTTTCCAGTCAACAATTTCATGAGTAACTTTGGTGTGCCATTGGCTTCTGCTTCATTTTCTGCCCTTCTGCAACCTTAGAAGTAATACTCTTCCCCAGGAAAATTCTGCTGTAGAAAGTTTTTAAATCGTATGAAGGAAAGTTCTGTTAATCATAAATCTTCAGCATCTTTGTATTCCCAGGAATAATATTTTTCAACATGCGTTTATGGAAAGTTAATGGATGTTCCGCAAAATAAAATAGGTATTTTTTCTTATTCCAGGTGTCTCTCAATCTTAAATGCAGATTGTAAACATTGAAAAGGATGCTATACTGTACATGGTTTTACCAAAATTAATATGAAATAACCCCTTTTTCATAGTGTCTTACTGAAATGATACATGAAATATTTACATTTATTTGTAATAATGTGCACTTAAAAATACTTGGATCTCAGTTCTTTGTTCTGTTTCAGGTTGAATCATGTAGCTGCTGGTCTTGTTTCACCAAGTCTGAAATCAGATACCTCTAGTAAAGAAATAGAGGAAGCCATGAAGAGAGTACGAGAAGCACAGTCCCTAATTTCTGCTGCTATAGAACCAGGTAAAGATATGTTAGGCAGTTGTGTTGAATCTTAAACTATGTGATTGTTGACAAAAATGATTATTGCACGAGTTTGGAAATACTATAATCATTTTTAAATTTAATTATAATCATCCTTTAAGTTTTCAGATTCTGATAAAAGGTCATGTAGTAGAGTGATCCTGGGTTGGGGGAGGGGACTTGTCACCTAGACATAATTTGAAAATATCTGGAGATATTTAATTGTCATGTTGGTACCAACTGCATCTCTAGCAGGAAGAGGATCAGGACATAGCTAAACATCCTTCAGGACACCCTACTCTGTCCCTCAATGATGCATTCCTTAATAGTAGTGTCCTAGACTTATGTTAGCTTATGTTGGGATAACCTAATTGATTTTAGTCTTTTATTTGACCTAGAGAACCTACTAAAGATGCTTCTGTTAAGACATTTGTTTTAAAGAAAACCAAATACCTAAAAATATTACTTTACTCTCTGCAAATTATCTTTTCGAGGTGAAGTGAATGGTTATGGTTATCCTATTGTCTGCCTATATAGATTGGATGTTTGGTTCTGGATTATTTTTTCCCATATCAAATAAATGTTTTACTAATTTTTCACTCCTATTTCTTAATAATTGGGAAGGTTTTAGATATGTATAGTACTAAGATAATTATAATGTTGGATAAATTAATACCAAGTGCTTTATGGCTGTTATTTAATAACAATTAATTAGTCCAAGGCCATAAGGCAAGGAGTAAGAGTTTTAGATACACAACTGGATGTATGTGACTCCAGAGCCAGAACACCATGCTGTAACTTTTTGTTTTCATTGAAAACTAATAACTGGAAATACTGAAAGTGGTTTATTTATGTATTCTCCCCAAGATTTTTGTGAATTTATTACTGACATTTGCAATAAATTGAGTCCAGTTAATGAAATGATCTAAATGTGAAAGAACTTAGTCTCACTTTAATTGTAGACCACATGTGAAGAATGCAGTGGCTTTATTTCTCAAGTCCTAAGTTAAAGGAATTGCTTATGTATTATTTAAAACTAGGAAATGGGACTCAGATCATCCGGATCTGTCTCCTGACTTACACAGTTGAAAATTGGAGAGCAAGAGGAAGTTCGGACAGATTAAGAAAAGAGAGCTAGCTTACTAAAAGCCAGTTCTGCCACAGAGTGTAGTGTAAACAGTGAATGAATCATGACTCTCTGGAATTGAAGGCCAAATACTGAGTTTATTAGTCAACCACTGTAACAAATATATAGGAATTTATTTAGCAGAGGCACATAGGCATAAGTGATTAAGAAGGAACATTTTAATGGAACAGGATTTAAAATGTCTATATTTCTGTTTATTATATAATCTGTTAAATATATTTATCTTACAATTGAGTACTGGTTGGGAGATGTTAATATATGATACATGAAAATAAAAGTTTTAATCTGGGTCAATTAGAGCTATATTTGGGAAAGTAGAACCCAGGAATGGAAATAGGGACTCCTCATTTAGAAACCTATGAAGAATGAGATGGATAATTCTTTTCATAGATTGTTTATGGACAGTACATCACAGCCTTCCAAATCTGGTACAAATGAAATAGTCAAAGGAAACTTTGGTTAGTTGAAAATCAGAGATGTAATTTGGATCTACTGAAAGCCTAGAAAAAAGGATCATACGACATTTAAGGATGATATATGAAACCTGAAAATTAAGATAATGAAGAATTTCTTAGAATCACTTCTAAGTGGGTATAATCTTTCTATTTTATGGTTTCTAAATTCAGATTCCTTTTTTTTTTTCCTTTTTTAATCCAGATAAGAAAGAAGAGAAACGAAGGCACTCAAGGTCAAGATCACGTTCTAGGAGGAGGAGGACTCCCTCATCTTCTAGGCACAGGTTTGATAGATTGTTATTGGTAGTTAATTGTACCTTAGAAGAAGATAACTTCTGTATTTCAAATCCTTTTTAATTTTCTAGCTGTTAACCTACTTAGCTCTGGGTGTTTTAAGAACTGTTACCATTAGCAGAGTGTTTGAGTTCACATGTGGACAAATGGAGAAAAGGTATGGGCTAAATAGACAGTCGATTGGTACTTTAAAACTCCAAAATCTGGGGATGGGAGGAAGGTGCTGGGACTGGAGCACTAAATTGAGTTAGGACTGTGGAAGAACACTAGACTTGAAAATTGACTTGAATTCTAGTTCTGACTTTCCACTAGACTTCTTGAGACTTCTCTTTCAACTTACCCATCTGATGCATGAATATTTGTAAATGACGACTTTCAATAATATCACCACACATGTCATCTAAAAACTAATTCCTAAGTATTAGGAATCTGTCATGTTCACAGTGGTAGATTCAAGTGTTCTAAAATTTAATTTTCTCTTGAAATCTCAGATCTTATCAGCAGCAAGTTTGGGGTTTTTTTTTTTTTTTTTTTGAGATGATAGGCTTCATGCATTTTTTTCCAGAAAATGTCTGCCAATACCGTAGTCGAAACAACCATAGTTTGTCATACTTATTTTTTCAAGTAGAGATGTTACTTCATGGGAAAAGCAGGTAGGTAAGCTCACAGCTCAGTCGCACAGTTGTGTTTCTTGGTAACAACAGTCATTTAACTTTAATTAATATGACAAGTTATTTATGTATTCATTGCGTAGAACATTGCTCAAGGGCCTAGATTTAATATTTACTGTTCATAATACTAGGTTAATAGCATTCAAAGAATCAGGTTTAATAAAATAGTCTTTTTACTGTTTCATCAATGATCTCTTTAGTGAAAATGAAATTTTTTTTTTTAATTTTTTTTTTTTTCTTTTACTGCACTTGCATACTGCAAATGCCAGTGAAGAATACAGAGACCTACTTAGGACAGTTCAATACCTGCTACCTTGATTGGTGCTAAGAAGATGATAAACCCTTTTACACCACCATTGCTTTTGCACCATTAGTTCATATGTCAACACAGTGAAAAGGGCAAATAACATCTTGGTGGTTTTTTGTTCTGTTCTTTTGTTTTTGTTTTTGTTTTGTTTTGTTTTTTAAATAATTTTGACCTTTGGAGCCCATGACAGTGTCAGGTCTTTTCATAGTCCTTTCATTAGTCCATTTGGCTGCTGTAATACCATAGGCTCGGTGGCTTACAAACAACAGAAATTAATTTCTCACAGGTCTGGAGACTGGGAAGTCCAAGGTCGAAGTCTTGTCAAATTAGGTGCTTAGTGAGGACCCTTGTTTATAAGTCTTTTTACTATATCATCACATGGAATGAGTGAGGGGTTTAGATCTCTTTTATAATGTTATTAATCCCATGAAAGCTGTACTGTCATGACCTAATTATCTCCCAAAGGCTCCACCTCAGTATAATCACATTGGAAATTGGGTTTCACGTAAGAATTGTGGAAGGGGCACAGAATTCAGTCTGTAGCAGAATGTTACAGGGTTGTCCTCTAGCCCCGCCCCCCCACCCTCCCTACTCCGTGCCTCCCATCTTCTTCCAACCTGTCTCATTCCTAAAAATAACTTTAAAAAAACCACGTCCAGATCATGTCACAGCCTTGTTAAACTTTGAGGAGCACCCTTATTAGCCTTAACAATATGGTAAATAAAACCTTAGAATGGCATTCAGTTTTCTTTACTATTTAACCCTGTTTATCTTCCACACTTGTCAGTTGCCACTCCAAAACAGTTAATTACAGTACTGCTTGCCTGAACGTACATTTTCTGTATGCTTCCATGCTTTTTTTGTTCACAATGTTCCTTTCTGCCTAATGCTCTTTCTCACATCTTCATCTCCACCTGAGGAACTCTATTTTGTTAGCTTGCTCAGGATTAGCTAAATATGTGATATATTGATAATTGCTAATAATCCCAATTTTCCAGGACCATGCTCTTATATTTTAATTTAACACTTAAAATGTTTGAGAAACTAAGTCCTTTTTCCTGTATATACCAAGTACATACTAGTGTTCTCAGGTTTTAATTTGAATTATTTTAATACAACCTGTGGGAAATAATAGTGAAACATTTATTTTCTTGAACAGTGTTTTTGGACACTTGTAATAATACATCATAATGGATTATAATGGGTTATAGTATCTTAAGCATCTTGGCATGTAAAATGACCATTACTTTCCACAACTTAAAATACTAATTTCGTATATTTTTCTGATTTTCTTTAAAGAGCTTATATAAACAGGTAAGTGTGTTAAAATAGCTCTGCAGTACATTACTCTTTAAAAAAAGGACCTTACAGTAAATAGATGGGTGTGATACCTCTGCTTATTAGATTTTTGAAACTATCTTTTATTAATCATTTGTTTAGAAAAACTGTGAGAATGTTTGATTTATTGCTTCTCTACTTCTATTTTTGTGTATACGTTAAAGGCTGGAAAAATGAGTAACTCAGTTTAGCAAAAATGATTGTCGACATAATTTTCTTAAAGCCAGTATACTCAAAAGATGAGTAGTGTTTAATTCTAATAACATCAGTTTTATTTTCCAGAATTATTTTTAACTCTTAAGAAGAAAGTGATGATTTTGATTATATTTCATAGAGTCACTATCACCTAAAATAGACTATTAGTACCTTTTACTAGAGTCCGGCACTGTACTAATTGCTCGAGAGTATAGTTATTGAATAAGGTAGACAAATTTAGTCCCCATTTTTATGAAGCTTACAGAAAGGTAGGTAAGCATTACATGAACATTTTCTAGGAAATAGACACGTTATTGAAAGGGCTTGTTTTAGTAGTTGCCAAATAATGCCAAATAGGAGATGATTAAAATGAAAGTTTATTGATTCAATAAGACACAAGTTTTGAAATAGTGGTTTTAGAGAAGGAGACAGCAGAACCCATACTGGCACAGTAGTAAGAGGAAAGAAAGGAATCAGTAGTTCATATATATACCTACATCAAAGCACTGAGCTGACTTTTTAACTTCATTTTAAATTTTAAATAACTAATATTCACAATGTAAGTGCTATTATTCTTCATTAAGTAATAGACTCAAAGAATGCTCTCCATTTGCTGGTATTGAACTGAGATTTGGACATATATCTTTACCATTTCTAAACTCTGTTTCCTCTGGGCACCTTAAGTGAATGTAAAAAGTTTGACTGAATTAGAAGTTTTCCATAGAAACAAGTTGAATGAATGGTCCTTAGAAGTTAAATGATAAAATCTTAAGCAGAAGATGCGGTTTATTTTTAATTATTCTTAAAAGAGAATAAAATACAAGAGGAAGAGGATCGGTGACAACATCAAAAACTTAATTGTGCTTCTTAAGTCCCGGAAGAGAAAGTATATAGGATTGGGGGAAAAGGCTGGGAGACGGTGCAGAAAGAAGCACTTCTGTTACATGACAGGAAAGATATGATCATCATGTAGAGCTAGTGATAATGGTGAGGGGAAGTGAAAGTTAAAGAGGCAGATTGTGCTGAGTTGTATATATCTATATAGGGCTACATTGGCTCTATCTCTGAGGTTGTAAATCAAAGAAGTAAAACAACATTTCAGAGAAGAATTAGAAATCATAGAAAGCAACAAAACACCTTAAGTGGTTTCCATTTATAAAATGAATTATAATAGTACCTACTTGAAAGGCTTATTGTAAGAATAAGCACTTATAAAGCATGTAATAAGCAAATATTAAGTATTTGGTAATCGACCAGTAGAGTTAACCTGCCATAGTGAGGAATTACATAAGACACGTGCTAAAATTCTGTGTAGTTAGAAGATGATGCAAGTGAATCAGGTACTTTTTATTTTCCTTCATTCTCTAGTACAGTTTTTAGGTTCAGAGTTACAGTATCAGGGCGACTATTCTGACAGATTGAGGTTAAAAGGTGAGAAATTCTAGTGTTAGAAAGTATTAGTTTCTAGGGAATCAAAGATGTTGTAGGGGTGCCTGGGGGGCTCAAGTCAGTTGAGCATCTGACTCTTGGTTTTGACTCACCTCATTATCTCGGGATTGTGAGATTAAGCCCTGTATCAGGCTACAGGGTCTGCTTAAGATTCTCCCCACCCCTACCCTGGTCACTGCTGCTCCCTAAGGTAATAAAATCTTCAAAAAAAAAAAAAAAAAGCCTTATGGACTAAATAAGTAACATCAGCAACTGATAGGAAATTACCCCCACTTGTTGATGGTTAACCCATATGTTTGAATCATTTGGTGCTAAGTGAAACAGTCCCAGAACTAGTCTGTTTGCCTTTATACACATGTATTGGCTTTTTCATTATTAGGCGGTCAAGAAGCAGATCAAGAAGGAGATCACATTCTAAGTCAAGGAGTAGGCGACGATCCAAAAGTCCAAGACGGAGAAGATCTCATTCCCGAGAGAGAGGTAGAAGGTCAAGGAGCACATCAAAAACCAGGTACAGTAGACCATTGACATTAGGTGGGAAGACAAATTTTAAAGTTCCCAAAATCCTAGATATGGGCTACTTCATGACGAAAGGGGTGATAGAAGGAGAGAGGGCTAGTTTGGAGAAGGGACTATTTAATTTTTGAAGAGGCTGACATTTGTTTTCCTGGGCTCCTTTGTAAATTTAAGGTTTCTTCTTAGAGCTGAAAACTGAGATGATTTCTTTGTAGTAAAAATTCTTGTCTGTCCTATTACGTTCTTTCCGTTTCCTTTTTTCTACTCAACCCTGCTACGGATATGGTGCTACTCCCACCGTTCTTTACAGTGTGCTGCAGAGTTGGATTATGGCAGACAACTATGCCTTAATTTACCTTTCCAAATCCCAGTGTCAGCACCTTATAAATATTAAGAATTAATATATGGCAAACATTGAACCATATTTGGAGAGCCTCCTGTCCCATGATTTGGAATGAGTAGAAGGTTAAAGTTGAGGAGTCACTAAAGAAACATTGTACTTTAACACTGTATTTTGACTTAAATGTGAATTCATACAGTAGTCCATCTTTTTCATATAGGGCCAGACCCTTTTAAATTAATACATAGTCTTGAGTAGCATTTAACAAGTCACTCTTTTTCACTTGAACCACCTTCACAGTGGCAAGAGAACTATCACTTTTAAAAAGTACCTAGATTTTTATTATATTCTTCTCATTTATAGTTGTCACATGTATACAATTTCATAACGCTTATTTTTTGAGCAGCTGTCCTTACCTCCCTCTTAAATAGTAGCCTAATTTTTTAGAAGCAGACCTTTTACTTTATACTATCCATTATCCATTTGTATATTTAATTATGTAATTAAAATAATAAGGACAGTTGAAGTCCAAAACAGTTTATTCTCCATGACTATATAACTCATCTGGGAGCAAAGATTTGGGGGGTAGCTGTACTGAGTGTTCAGCCTGTAAGGAGGCTTTTAGTTACTGTATTTTATAGGGTGAGTCATCTTAATCCAGTCAATCAACCAAGCTTGCATAATGAAATGAATATCATACAAAGAGGAATTGGGTGTTCTTTCCTTCAAGGAACTTTTTTTTTTTTTTTTTAAGATTTTATTTATTTAGCAGGAAGAGACACAGCAAGAGAGGGAACACAAATGGCAAGTATTTTGGTATGGGGGGTGGCTAGGAAATAAGGTCGGAAAAGTTTAGGAAGACAGATGACCCACAGAAGGCTGTGTTGTTCTCACGAAGGAGTTTGTACCTGATCCAGGAAGCAATGGGAAGAGATGGAAAAGTTACGGAACAGGGAGTTATTACTCTTCAGATTTGTACTTAGAAAAGATTTCTGATAGAGGATCAGTTTGTGGAAACATAACTGAGTATCCTTGAGGGAAAGTAACAGTAATCAGAAATTATAAAGACATGAACAAAGGGGAGGGGGTAACTGATGGCAGCAGGGTGACCAAAGAAGAAAAGGACAGAAATAGGAGCTAAAGGGATTAGCTTAGAAAAACAAAAGGGATACTTTAATCTCTACCGTTATAGTTGACGATAGGTATGTATGTCTGTGGGAGTGAAGGACTTCTCATTCAACAAATACATCGATTACCTTTTGTGCAGAGTCTTGGGGAGAATGGTAATCTAGGAGGAAAAAATGCTGTAGGAAATAAAAGTAAATATACAAGAATCTCTAAAAAGGTTTAGAATTGAAGTATGTATAATAATATTCCATTGTGTTAAGATATTTTGCTTATAGTACTGAATAGCATAGAATATGTAGCAGGGGAAAAAAGTAGACGGTTGTCTTGGTCCATGGTGAAGGTTAACAACATAATGGGGTATGTACTTTGGAAGAATATTGGTAATAGTAGTCATTAAATCTAGTAGTGCTTTGTGGGTTCTGGCCTGAGAGTAGAGGACCCAGAGTCATAGTAGGTGGGGAAATTGGTAATCTGATGAGAGAACAAGGGGTGTTGAAGAGCCTGGAGATAATTATTAAAACTCTTGGTGTTGGGACACCGGGGGTGACTCAGTTAAGCATCTACCTTTGGCTCAGATCATGATCCCAGGTTCCTTGCTTGGCAGGGAGCCTGCTTCTCCCAATACTTGCCACTACCCTTGCTTATATGTTCTCTCCTCTGTCTCTCTCTGACGATTAAATAAAATCTTTTATAATAATAAATAAATAAATGTTGGTGTTTATTGCCAGACATACCAAGAAATTGGACAACCTCCTATATATTTTTTTTTCATCACATAGTCTGTTTTGCTCTTTTGGAGAGAAGTTTTATGTGGAATAGCAGGAAATGATTTTTTTTTAAATTTACTAAATATGCCCTTAAGCTATTATTACGTTTCTATAAGAATATTCATGTTTTAAGAATGGGATTAGATTTCATTCTGCTTCTGTTTTTTTCATTGCTGTATTTATATGCACTGAATCTTCTAATGCATTTGGAAATTTTGTTCATTTATTAGAGACAAAAAGAAAGAAGACAAAGAAAAGAAACGTTCCAAAACACCACCAAAAAGTTACAGCACAGCCAGACGTTCCAGAAGTGCAAGCAGGTAAGAAGTGGCATTTTGAGTTCTTGGTACCTTTTACAACCTTGTTTGCAAGAATGTCAGTAGGCCATGAGCATTAAATGTTTTCCAATACATAGGTGCATAACTTCAGTGTTGAAATTTTTAAAAGCAATTTGTGAAGAATAATCAAAAGTTCTTTTTACTTAATATGGTGTTACAGTTGAAATGACATGGAATTCAACAGAGGTCAGTTTTTATGTTTGCCATGTACATTTCGTATCCTGATTTAGTTTTAAGTTTTAGTGGTTAATAATATATACTGAATTACTACAGTAAATTCATTTCATTATTCTAACTCATGTTTAAAATATCCACATATATAGTCATTATTGACAAAATGAGAGGCCATATAAGTTCCGATTTGTATCATTCTTAGACTAGTAACTATGTCTTTAATCTGCTAGTGAAAATTCAGTGTTTCAACTTTACTCCAGAGAAAATCTGTTTTTCACTCTTAATATAGAATTCATTTGCTAGTAGTAAGGCTGGCTACTTCCTTTCTTCTAGCCTCATTTACACATGAGTTGCTGCAGTATTTTATTCTTTAATCTTGATGTTCAAATTCACTAGGAGGTTCCCACTTTATATATATAAAGTAATTTAGTTGGGGTGCCTGGGTGGCTCAGTGGGTTAAAGTAATTTAGTGGATGAAAGACCTAAATATAAAAGCTAAACTAAAACCTGCTAGAAGAAAACATAGAATTAAATCTTTATGGCCTTGAATTTGGCATTGGTTTCCTAAATGACACCAAAAGTATAAGCAGAAAAATATAAGTAAATTGGAAATCAATACTAAAAGCATGTGTTTCAAAGAACACTATCTAGAGGGTAAAGATAATCCAGAATGCTAGAAAGTATTTGCAAATTATATATAAGCTAGTAAGGAACTTGTTATCTAGAACATCGAAAAATCATAGATGATCAAGTATAAAAATGGGCAAAGATAGCTTCATCAGAGATAAGCACATGTCCACTAAGCTTTTGAAAAGATGTTTGGCATTAGTCATGAAGGAAATGCTGCAGATCAGAACCATTTCACACCCACTAGGATGATAATATTTTTTTAAAAATACAATTAGTGGTTGGTGAGGATGTGGATAAATTGGAACTCTGTACATTGCTGGTATGAACGAAAAATGGGACAGACACTTTGGAAAACCGTTTGGCAATTCTTAAAAAGTTAGAATTTCTTGGGGCATCTGGGTGGCTCAGTGGGTTAAGCCTCTGCCTTCGGCTCAGGTCATGGTCCCAGGGTTCTGGGATCAAGCCCTGCATTGAGCCTGCTTCCCCCTCCCTCTCTCTGCCTGCTTCTCTGCCTACTTGTGATCTCTCTCTCTGTCAAATAAGTAAAATTTTTTTTAAAAGTTAGAATTTCTTGACAACAGCAGTTTTAGTCCTAGGGGTATACCCAGGAGAAGTGAAAACCGTGTCCACACAAGAACTTCTGTCATTGTTCATGATAATCCAAAAGTCGACCCAAATGTCCATTAACTAACATGGGTAAACAAAGTGGTATATATTCATACAGTGGAATATTGTTCAGCAGTGAAAACAAAGTGTACTGATAGATGCTTTAATATGGATGAGCCTTGAAAACGTATGACAGATGAAAGTCACAAAGGACCGACCACATATTGTATGATTCCCTTTATATGAAATGTCCAGAGTAGTTAAATCTATAAAGACGAAGTAGATCAGTGGTTGGCATGAATACTTAAAGGGTTTCTTACCAGGGTGATAGTTTCTTAAAAGTAAATATCTAATCAAGAAAATAAACTAGGTGTGAGTGCTTAAGGAAATGCTAAACCAGGTCTACAGAATACATAGGTAGGAAAGGGGCATAAAAGGTGGGATGGCAACATACATGTTCTTGAAAACTAGAGGGATTTTTTTTTTTTTTTTTTGCTGTTGCTTTATTTAAAGTACTTTTATAAGCACCTTATCCTACTTTAATAATTGGATTATTCTAAGTTAAGGTGTATTCTGTTAAGTTTTAATTATATACTTGCTGTGTTTTCAGTTGTGCTACAGTCTATACAGGGACACAGAAATACAAAACATCTCTTTCATTTAGGGTATTTTGAATTTTGGTTACACAGAGCAGTAGCAAGAAATAGGAGGTGTACAGACTTGACAGACTTAATATTTGATGAACGCAAGATTGTGTGTAATGTTTCTGCCAGGGGAGGTCACAGAGGGCTGGTAAGAGTTAAAGAAAAAGCTTTTTTAAAAAACCAACCAAAAGTGTGGGGTTTCATTTTTTATTATTTCCTTGTGCCTAAATTGTAATAATGGTCATCTTGCAAGTTTTAAAATTTTTGAGAATAGTGACAGAAGCAGAATATTAAAAAAGAAAAAGCCACAATTTTAAGGAAAGGGGAAATGCTATATGCATTTTAAAACTAATTGCTCAAAGCATGGTTGGGGGGGCACCATTTTTTGAAGGGAGTCAGTTTGATCTTAACTGTTAACTACTAACACTACCTGAATTTTTAATTTAATTTAATTTTTAATTAATTAAATTTAATTTAAAATTTTAATTTTTAATTTAATTTTATTTTAATAAAAGTAATTTTTTTGGATTTTATTAACAATTGACTTTTATATCATGGCATGTTATCTTATACCTGTTCTGCCACTGTTAAAACTGAGATCTGAAATAATTTGCTTCAGACTGTTTTTCCTTCCTGAATTAGAACTTTTTTAATTTTTCTTCTTAAGATTTTATTTATTCATTTAGGAGTGGGAGTGCAAAAGCACAGGCAGGGGAAGCAGCAGAGGAAGAGGGAGAAGAGGAACTCCCTGGTAAGCGAGCCTCATGCAGGGCTCGATCCCAGGAACCTAGGATCATGACCTGAGCTGAAGGCAAACACTTAACTCAGTGAGCCACCTAGGGACCCCAGAAGTTCTGTCTTTAAGAATTGCCACAAGTTAGGGGTTTCTTGAAGGTATGAAAGGAAAATCATATAGTTTGTGAAAGAATTACTCATTTGATTCTTCAGCTCAAAGCAGAATTTGAAAATGGGTCTTTAAGGGGCGCCAGCTGGCTTAGTCAGAAGAGTAGGCAATTCTTGATCTCAGTGTTTTGTTCAGGCCCCACACTGGGGGTAGAGATTACTTAAAAATAAAGTCTATAAACAAAATAAAAATGAAAATGGATTTTTAATTATCAGATCCTGTTGTTGAAGTTCCTAGTGGACCTCCTTCAGTACACACCATCTGCCATGATGTGTCTGCATTTTTTAGATCATACTGTATTTTAAAATCTAGTTTGCACATTTGTGGTTCTAGAGAGAGACGACGACGACGAAGTAGGAGTGGCACAAGATCTCCTAAAAAACCTAGGTCACCTAAAAGAAAATTGTCTCGCTCACCGTCTCCTAGGAGGTAAGAATGTTGGTGGTATGGATCTGTACTTTCTACATTTCAGAAGCTGTCAGTTTTTATTTAAAAAAAACTCTCCTTGGCTTTTTCTTCCTTTTCAAAAATTAAAGTGTGGAAGAATATGCTGATATATTTCCTTTCTGCTTGAGACTGTGTTATTATAAAAAGTGTTTAGGATCAGGCGTTTGTTTTATTTATTTATTTATTTATTTATTTATTTATTTATTTATTTATTTTTAGAGATTTTATTTATTTATTTATATCATGACCCGAGCCGAAGGCAGCTGCTCAACCAACTGAGCCACCCAGGCGTCCCGGATCAGGCGTTTTAGACCTGTAACCAGTTACAGTCATCTTGCCTGTATCACTAGTCCACAACTTGTATCTGGCGTTTTGAAACAGGTCTTCGTTGTTCTTCATGTCATGTGAATTTGGGTCAAAGTCACCGTCTGAACAAGTTTAAACCTACTGCTACACTTTAAGGGTGAAACTTCTTGAGTGGTTCCTTTAAAGCATCTTTTTTAAGAATATTTTACTGTCATTCTAGACATAAAAAGGAGAAGAAAAAAGATAAAGACAAAGAAAGAAGCCGAGATGAAAGAGAACGATCAACAAGCAAGAAGAAAAAAAGTAAAGATAAGGAAAAGGATCGGGAAAGAAAATCAGAGAGTGATAAAGATGTAAAAGTATGTTTACAAACTGATTTACTTTGATATCTGGGGTAGTGCTGGTAATTTTTAAGAAGCGATTTTTTTGGGAAGACGTTTACTTTTTTTATTCTCCTTGGCAAAGCAGGTTACACGGGACTACGATGAAGAGGAACAAGGGTATGACAGCGAGAAAGAGAAAAAAGAGGAGAAGAAGCCAACAGAACCAGGTTCCCCTAAAACAAAAGAATGCTCTGTGGAAAAGGGAACTGGTGATTCACTAAGAGAATCCAAAGTGAATGGGGATGATCATCATGAAGAAGACATGGATATGAGTGACTGAATATTGCCTCTGTGGGAATCCCAACTGTATACATGCATCAGTGTCATTCCTTTGTGTGATTTCTTAATGCTATATTTGTTCATCTCAAACCTAGATGTATACAGCTCTGAGTTATAAATGGTTATAAAGCTCCTGATACTGATATTAGTTATTTACATCCAAAAGCTTTTAGAAAATGATACATGAGTAACCAATTCATGACATGGTGAAATCTGATTGAGTAACCAAGCAGTTTTACTATTCTGGTGCTGCTTCATAACAAAAATGAAAAGCTGCATGCATCTACAGCAGGCATGGATTGTTTATGTTGTATGATCTCCTTTATTAAGTAAGTTCACTTATAGTATTTCTAGAATTTGATTCATTGCCGTAATAGAGCCATGTAGGGAATGCACTGATTGCATGTTAATTGTGGCAGGAATATCCTAAATGTCATTAAAATCCTCCACCATGATGGATCTACTTATGGTCTTGTTTGTTGACATGACAGATTAACATTCTTATAGTTACATCTGAAGATAATCCTTTAAGCCTTGTGGCTAAATTTTTGTGGCTTTTGTTTAACTTTGAAAGGTTATATATGCACTAACCTTTTTTGATGGCTGATTAGGCTTTAATTACAGAAACAAGATTTCAAATGAAACTGTCTTTGGCAGTGAGTAAATAGCATATTTTGAAGTAGAGTTGTATACTTTCTCATAAGGTGTTTGGGAATTTTTTTTCCTGAAATAATTTATTCCACATCTACATCAGTGAAAGCTGCCTATCCTGAGTCCATCTGTAAAAGAAAGTTTTCTCTTGTCCTGATTTTCAATTTTCCACTCTTTTATTAATTTGTTTTAATCTCAGTGTTGGAAAAAGGGGGTAGTGCATTTTAAATTGACCTTCATATGCTTTTAAAATAAGACAAATCTACTTGATAATGTACTTTTTATTTGATCTCAAGTTGTATAAAACCAATAAATTTGTGTTACTGTTACTGCAGTAGTAATCTTATGCACACAGTGATTCATGTTAAATGCAAAGTAGTTAGGCAACTGTTTTCTTAGTTACAGGAGTTTCAAGCTTCACTTTTGTGCAGTATAAACAAAAGTAGGCTACAGTCTGTGCCATGTTGATGTACAGTTTCTGAAATTGTTTTACAAGACTTTGATAATAAAACCCTTAAACTTATGTTCATGTTCCTGTAAAACTGTATTTGTATTTATTTACGCTGTTGAATGTAAGACATTTACCTCATTCATTTTACAAATCAAGACCTTTCCCCTTTCAATCCACATATTTAAATATAGTAGTAAGATGAACTCCATCACTGTAGCAGTTAGTTGCCATCAGAATTGTCAAAGTTGGCTTTATTTCTATCGAAAGCAGTCTTAGTGTAATTTTATTTCTCATATTCTGGGTGTAGGAATGGGGTTGAGTAAAGCCGTGAACTTTAGGACAAATGATCCCACCTATATCTAGTAAATTTCTATTTTCAGTGAAATATAAATATTTGCCTTTTCTGGAATAGTATAGAAATTGTCGATGGTATGTATCTACTGTACAGTACTAAATAGTATATTTATTCATTTTATGAAATACTCTTGAGTAGTGTTTGGCTGGCATTATGGGAGGAAATGAGACTTGAACTGTAGCTTTTATGCAAGTTTGAGTATAATTTTTTTTAACTTTGAAATGCCATATAGAAAAGCAGCATTGTTTTTACAGTTTGTAGTAAGTAGCTTTTTAAAGATTTTATCAAAAGGAATTTTGTCTATAGTGAGTAAGAAGTTCTAGTAACAGTCCTCTATTAATCATTGCACTTTTTTAAACACAAAATTGAACACAAATGACATTTGTTTAAACTTTAAAAAAATTTTTTAGGAGATAAAGTTTGAACCATATGACCCTGCCATTTTTGTAAGTGAAAAACAAGTAATATTGGCAGTTTCACATGGTTAAACCTAATATTAAAGCCTATTCCCTCACTTAATCTCTGAATACAAATATATACTAACTTTAAAAAGCAAGAAATTTTTGGCTTTAAAATAATGTCACTGACTTAAGATGCTAACAGTGAAGGGAATCCACACTTGGGTTATTTTTCAGTGAACATTTTATGCACAAAGGTGGGGTTGTACTGGGACATAAGCCTTTAACACAATCAGTTAAAATCAAGTGAATACTGCCTCCACGCTTGAGTTTTGTTCTGTATTTGGTAGTAAAAATGATAAAAAATAAACGTGGTTTTATTAGAAAAATGTTTGTCCTATTTATTTACTTAAATTCTTCAACAATGAGAAGTAGGCTATATGAGAGTCTGGTTATGAATTATGGCTTCATTTATAGGTAGGATACCTACCTAATGTTTCTTCATTTTCCTATCTAAAATGGGAGTAGCATCCACCTTACCATGTCTTTTGGTCGTTAGAAAAACAATGTAGCCCTGTGCCTGGGTCAGTACATGCTACTTGGCATTTGATCATGGAGCTTTTCAAAAGTATACAATAATTTGGGGAACTGTTTTAGCAGAAACTCTAAGATAGATTGTGCACAGATACAACTTTGAGAAGGTACGTTTTCCTTCTTGTGAAGGTGGATTTTGGATAAGCCTAGTGATTATATACTGTGTGGAGCATAGGAAAATGTTAGGGGCTTGGGGAAAAGAAAATCAAACTGGACTTCACTAGAACAGTAAGTTTTCTTAATCCTGGTGTCACTTCTTAGAGTTGAATAAGGTTCTGTTGGTGTTAGGATGGACACCAACTTCTCTAGCAAAACTACCAATTTCTCCAGTTGGGCACTAGGTTGTATACTTAGGGGGCCATGCTGTTTGAAGATTGGTAGACATCTTTCAAACTGTAATTGAAATTGTAACTTTGGTCTCTAAGCTAATGAATTTCATCCATGTTCTATATAAATTCTCTGTAATCAAGTACATTTGCTTGTATTTATTTTAGCTAAATATGAATGTAGCAGAAATGCTACTGGTATTTTTAAGAGCATCCAGAATATGTCTATTATTAAGGCTTTACTATCAGAAGCACCATTCTAAATGAGACCAATCTGGAGTTGCAGATTGAGTCTGTTTTACTTAGTTTTATTATTTTTGTTGCTGTTTTCATTTTATAATGTCAAAGTCTATATGCAATGCATTCAGACATTCTTCAAAATAACTCAGGGGTAAACCATGCTAATTTACCAGTGGGAATTTTGTAAGAATATACAAAGTGTATAGTAGATGTAACTGGTAAAGAATTCACAGAGAAAGGATCTGACAGAACTAATTTGTTTATAATGATGTCCTTAGACAAATCAGGGAAGTGACATGTTCCCATTCTTTTCAAAAGTTATCACCGTGTAAGGTTTTTTTTTTCTCCCCAGTGCACTGTCACTAATATGGTTCATGTCTTTTTGGTTTTTTTTTAAAGAAAGCTATTTAGATGATGTAGGATTTGTGCATAGAAATTAAAAGTCCAGGGTCACATCTGGAATGTTCCAAATAATGGTTAATATCACTTTCCAGTTATCTCAAGATACAATTTTATTGATAAACCAAATGTAAAAACTGCCTTTTTTTCATTACCAAATGTAAAAACTGCCTTTTTGCATTCACTGTGTAACAGTTAAAATTTGCTTACTTAAATAAGTTTTGGAAGACAAGCACCATGTAGGTTAAAAATGTTTTTCTTACAAGTGTTCAAAGGAGCAGAATCACTAGAAATAACCTTTATTAAGAGGTTTGGCCATAACTGTGGGGGCTGCTTAGTCTCAAAATTGCTTTGTATCTGATGCTGGAGATTAAAGCCCGCAGGCAGTCTACAAAAGAAGATGGATAGTTGGAGGAGTAAGAATAGATGGAACCACAAACAAGAGCCAGAGCCCACAAGGATGGGCTGAAACTTGAGTCAGGTCTTGTTTTCTTCTGACCTCAGTGGCAGGGGTGTCCTAAGGAAGCCAGTACCCTTCCTCGTGAAGGTAAACACCAACTGGCACATTAGTCTGAGAAGCTGAGGGAGGATCTAGGGGAAGGTGAGGCAGTTGTAAGCCCTGCTACCACTTCATCATCCCACAGGGGTCAGCAGAGAAGCCACAATGTGTATAAACTACAAAATTTCTGCTTCCCTTCTGCCCTACAGAATTCCAGTGCTACCCACACTCATTATTTAAAACACCTCAGCCAGTTGTCGTTGGACACCATTATGACCGAGAACTCTCTGGGATATACAGATAATATAAGTGGTGGGTTTATTATTTTGTTTTTATATTACACAAAGTTTTAACTCCAGGCTAGTCATTTACACCAGCAAAACACAAATGCAGGAATGATTGTCAAGTGCCTTCCTTTAAAACACTTAGGAGATTTTGCTTCAGTATTTATAGGTCCTATGGCAAATGTGAAATTGTAATTCTGCATACCATACCATAGGTGCCACTGTGGCTTAAAGTACTATTGTAAACTGAGCTATAAAAGTTTCAAAATTTCATCACTGGCTACTATAAGGATGGTCATATGATCTGAAAAATATATTAATACTTGAGATGTGGCCTAGGACACCTATTGCCCCAGATTTCTGACAACAAAATGCTTTGCAAGGATTATTTTTGCTAACTGATAGTATACAAATGATGGGCTTTTAGCAAGATTAATTTTGCTGTCTTTACAAGTGATTTAACTCTCTATGATATTACCTCTGGGGTGAGTTTCACTGTCATCTTTGAAACTCCCCATAGTTTGAAATATAGCAACTTTGGTAAGGATGCATTTTGTTAATTTTGCAAAACATGGTTAAGGTACTTTTTGCTAGAGTTAACAGCAGAGAAATACTGTGCTCCATGCTATTCAATAATTCTCTCTCAATTTTAAAGACTAGAATACTAGTAGCAGGACTTCAAATCCACCTAGTTTTCTACTAGAAATTTTTCTGAACCATGTTATTTGCCAATTAAAAAGAAAGCAGCAGGAAGCATTCCTTAATTCAGTATATCCTGAAAATAATTACTTCCCTTTTGTAGACTCGAAACAGGATCTTCACCCTAGAATTACTGAGAACTGGGGAGAAGGCTCACTAAACAACCATTTATCATCATCCCCTCAGGTGTGAATAAACAATTTACATTATCACCAGGAAAAACCATCTTTATGTCAGTGGGGCTCAACACCAGTCCTAAGCAGGAGAAAGAAACAATAGCTGACACTTGAACAACATGGGTTTGAACTGTGCAGCTCCGCTGACATGCAGATTTTTCTGATACACTACAGACAGTACTGTAAATGTGTTTTCTTTTATGATTCTCTTAACATTTTTCTCTATTGTAAAAATATATAATACATATAATGCACAAAATGTGTTGAATAATTTTATCAATAAGGCTTCCAGTCAATAGTAGGCTATTAGTAGTTAAGTCTGGGGGAAATCAAAAGTTACATGGATTCCTGACTGTGCATCGCACCTCTAGCCCCTGTGTTGTTCAAGGGTCAACTATACATGGCTTTTCAGCTTCTGTTGGATGTCCGCTTCTCTGAAATGTGTTAATTTCCAGACAATCATATGTACCTGTACTCAAAGTCATCACAGCATCTGCTTTATGTGCCCCTTTTACAAAATCTGACAATTCACTGTATATGAATACTACAGACAGAGGCAAATTGTCTCTAGGGAAAAATTTTCTCAAAGATAAGTACTAGTGGCAAGAATACTGAGCACTTCTGAAGGACCACTGAAGGTGACCATTTTATAGTCTCTCAAGTTTGAATAGTTTCTTCAATCACAAATGGACTTCTACAAAATCTAAATTTTCATGTGCAATTATCAAAATACATTGTTTTGATCTACTTACCATTTTATAGTCTCCCAAGTTTGAATAGTTTCTTCAATCACAAATGGACTTCTACAAAATCTGAATTTTCATGTGCAATTATCAAAATACATGGTTTTGATCTACTTACCATTTTATAGTCTCCCAAGTTTGAATAGTTTCTTCAATCACAAATGGACTTCTACAAAATCTAAATTTTCATGTGCAATTATCAAAATCCATTGTTTTGATCTACTTACATGAAATATGGCATACATAGAGCTTTATCAATTGGATTAAAAGGCACATTTTGAAAAGTCTAATATTGTGAAAAGTTTATTTGCATTAATTAACACCTTGTTTTCACCATCGTAAGAGATACATTTGCTTTTCTTTGTGATCAGATAAAAGACATTTTGGAATGGATAATCTACTATTCTTTATGAAAGAAAAAGATAAGAGTTAAAAAGAAAACCCAAGTGCAAAAGTTTTCAGTAGTCTTCCTACCTCCAGTGTACCCCAGCAAAATATTCACAGTTTTTACGAAATTGATAAATCACAAGCTGCAATTTACCATGTTTCTTCTCCACTAAGTTGTCTGTACGTGTGAAAAAAATCTGCGGTATATTCCTGAAGTATACCATATTCCCACAAAGTCAGGGAGCCTACAAGCAACAGTGATTACTACCCTTCAGTGTCTCACACTTCAAATAATCATAGACAGGATAATTCAATCTCCAAGTCACTTATCAACAAGCATTCCCAAAATAATAGGGATCAACTTCTATTCAATAAACCTAATCTGGGTTTACCAACTCTTTCCACAAAATTCAACAGACCCACATACGGTAGTAATTGGTCTTTGAATTTTTAACTATGATTACTTCATTATAAAATGTATTTAATAAAATGTCAACATATGCAATGTAGTATGTTTCAGCATGGAAGATGCAGCTTTAAAGATGTTTATTATAAAATTTTCTTATGGTTGATGCTTTGGATTTTTAAATAAATCCTCTCTTCATTAAAAGTCTCTAAATTCATTCAAATGATTTAAAATCCTGGAAAAAGTTTAAACTATTGGTCACTCTACAAAATTTGACAGATGCATTCTGACACATTTATCAGAATACATTTAAAAAACATTTCTTTAGCTAAGCTCTTTAAATACAACATAACATTTTGTGACTGTTATACATTACTCTTCCTAATTTATTTTCAGTCTTGGACCTTCAAACCATCTTGGAATTAATATGAAAAATTTTAAATGCAAAAATGAGTAATGCATGATTTCACTTTGGAGATTAAAATCAATAAATATTTTCTTATGACTTAAAAAAATAAACAGTAGGAATTGTCAATCCTGTGTATATTTCTGGAATTTAGCTTGTAACAAATATATTCTGTTAGCATATAAAATGTTTTTACCTTATTTTGAAAGCATTAAATATGTAGGGATGTCCAAAATATGTGGGTTGTTTTTTTAAAACTGACATGAATGCATCCATATTCCATTAAAATCAAACAAAATAATCAGAATGATTTGCACTTATTAGGAAGCAAGTCTAAAAATTTGGAGTTATTTTTTAAAGTGCTGAGATTTGGAAGAGGAATATCTTTAAGCATGCTAGCCATACTTTATCGTGAACACAAAAAGGGCTTTTAAACTCAAGTTTAGAAAAAAAAAAATAGAGGTCCTATGAAAGGAAGATTAGTAACAAACATTTTCCAGTGAAGAAAGAATTCAGGTAAAAACAAATAGCACCACAATGAATTGCACTAAGGTGCTAAAGGAGGTACCTTATTCCCTGCAGAGTGAACGCTCCTTCTGAAATGTATTGCAACATATAAATGCAACTGTTTAATGGTTACCATTTGGTTCATTCATCTACAGAAAACTGCATTCCTTCTAGTTCATTATATTGAACAAACATTCAAATTACTGAACTATACATAATGTTACATAGTTTACATTTTATGAAAACAAAGCTGGAAGGAATATTTGTAAATGTCACCTTGAATATAAGATGACAAGTTTAAAAGGGCTTCACATCTCTTAAGACATTTAATTCATGTTAATGGTCCAGAAGTGTTTTAGATATAGATATAGATATAGATATATTTATATGCATATATATTTCAACAAGAAGTGTAAAAATTTTTAAAAACAAATCACAGCACTTATAGCTGTTTTACATAAGAAGTACGCAGGGTCATTAAGGTGTCAAACTATTACACTTATAATATGTATATTTTTAAAAAGACTGAAAATGGCACATCAGGAAACTTGCTGAAATTCTTTTTAAAGGCCCGTTTCATAATATCATATTACTGATGTGTTGATTCAATGTAATTCCCTTTTCTTCTCAGAACATTTGTCCCTTCTGTTTGGATTCACTTCTGGGGTCTCTGTATTCTCTTACTTTCCTTGGTTAGATGACATCACTTTCCATGTCAGTTAAAGATCAGGAAAACGGCTTGGGTCTTCCTTATAGTCATCAGGTATAGTAAAGATGGAGCCATCAAATTCATCATATCGAAACTCCTGAAAAGTCACAGTGGCTGTGATCGTAGGAAACACAGGAATATCTACAGATGAAAATCAGTAATAATACTGTAAAATAAAATGCTTATCTATTTACAGATTATAAATACTATTAGAGAAAGCCATATTCCTTAAAATGTAAAAAAGTATTATTGAAGGACCTGACAGATCCTAATATATGCCCAATAGTGAGTGTATCTGTTTTGGAGAAGGGTTTTTTATTGGTGAGGAGAGAAAGACATCAAGGCATCAAGAATCACATCAAAAACACAAGTTCCCACTGCTTCCCAATCTTAAAACTATAATGCCAGATTCCATCAGGGTTTCTTATCTATTTCTTGGGGCAGAGACACATACATTTGTACTTTTTGCATTCTGGCATCCTTTTTATTCATGTTATAGCATACATACCGTTCTGAATCTGAGCTAATTTATTTTCATCCTAATACAAAAGAAACACATTAATCCCTCTTGTTTTAAAATATGAAATACAATCCATCACTTAAATATATGTGATAAAAAGTCTCATCAGAATTGGAGTAATATACCAACACAGCCTAACATTTTTTTTATATAAAATGTATTTCTCACTGAAATTACAGTGAAATCCAACATTAAAAATGGTCAAATACATTAATTACTCTCCTTAGTTTTATCCCTAATATGAGCTTTTAGAAAGGGTTCTGATTCCTATAAATCATTTAATTCATGGTCTTCAGGGATTTCACCTACAAAATAAACTCTAAAGCTTCCTTTTAAACCCTGAAATGAGGGGTTGTCTGGGTGGCTCAGTGGGTTAAAGCCTCTGCCTTCGGCTCAGGTCATGATCTCAGGGTCCTGGGATCGAGCCCTACATCGGGCTCTCTGCTCAGCGGGAAGCCTGTTTCCTCCCTCTCTCTCTGCCTGCCTCTCTGTCTACTTGTGATCACTGTCAGTCAAATAAATAAATAAAATCTTAAAAAAACAAACAAACAAACAAACAAACAAACAAAAAAAAACCCTGAAATGATCTATGAAGCTAAGGTGAGTATATGTCTAGAATAACAGCGAAGAGTAAATTGTTTCAAGGCTACTATTTTACTGAAGAATAATATTCTTCTGAAAAAAACAAAAAAAACAAAACAAAACAAAAACAAAAATCTACAAAAAGATTACCGAGTTTCCCTGGTGGGTGGTGGTGATCCACGTGTGTATATTAGTTACAAATGCTGTCCTAACTCAGGGGTCAGCAAAGTAAGGCCCACTGCCTGACCTGTTTCCGTGTCTATGAACTAAAAAAAGATTTTACATTTTTTAATGGTTAAAAAAATACACAAAAAACAGTATTTCAGGCTAATAAAATTATATGAAGTTCAAAATCCAGTGTCCCTAAATAAAGTTTATTAGAACACAGGATGCTATTCATTTACTTATTGTCTATGGCAGCTTTAGTTTTCCAACAAGAATTAAGTAGTTGTGACAGAAACCATATGGCCCGCAAAGCCTCAAATATTTACTACTCTTCAGAAAGTTAATGATCCCTTTTAGGCACTGGAAACAAGGGAACAAAACAAGTGAACAAGGGGGAAAAAAAATCATGCATTTATGGAGATTATACTCTGGCTGGGAGACATAGTAAGTAAGTAAAAAGTATCTGTGACTAAAGAGAAAAGTAAAGCATGGTAGGCTGAAAGGAGTCTCAGTGCTGGAGTCAGAGCTCTTGAACAGGATAGTCTTAAGATAACCTCGATAAAGTGACCTTTCAGCAAAGACAGTATGAACCATACAGTTGTCTACGGCAAAAAAAAAAAAAAAAAAAAAAAAAAATCCCAAGTAGAAGGAACAAGTACAAACGCCCTAAAAAAGAAAGTGTCTGGCGTATACTGGGAACAGCTAAGAGACCAGTGTGACTAACAGCTGAGTGAAGGGAAGACGAACAGGAGGAGGGCATCAGGGGGGAAACAGAAACCCAGATCAAATGGGGCTTACATCCAAAAGTAACTGGCTACTTATTCTCTGGATGAAATGGAAAACTGATGGAAGGCTGTGAGCAGAGTAGTAACATGCTTTGGCTTAAGTTTTCACAGCTGTAATGAGAATATAACGGAGGCTGCCCAGAGTAAGGTACCATGGAGGCTGCTCCAGAGGAGCAGCAGACAGGCAGAAAGAAAATGGAGAGAGAACTCTATCGAAGAAGTCAGAGGAAACCTGAAGAAAAACTATCATTCACTGGGACAAGGACTCTAGAGAAAACAGTCAAATCTTGGTGAGATTAAGAACGATAACAGAAAAGTATCCGGTAGAGTTAACAATATGAATATCAATAATAAACACAGAGTGGAACTGATCAAGGGAATGTGCAAGGAGCAGCTGGGCTGTTTCTAGTTTGGGGCTATTACAAATGAATTCGACATCTGAACAAACATTTGGTGTTGTCACATGTTTTATTTTGGCCATTCTGTTAGGTGTGTAAATTGATACTGTGATTTTAATTTGCATTTCCCTAATGGTTAATAAAGTGAACATGAACAAAGTGTTCATGTGCTTATTTTTCCATTTATATATCCTATTTGGTGAAATGTCTGTGTCTTCTGCCCTTTTCTAATGGGCCTGTTCATTCTGTCACTGATGAGTTTTAAAAGTTCTTGTGTTTTCTTTAATTGGGTCTTTCACAGAGCAGTCTTCACTTTTGATGAAGTCCAATTCATTGATTTCTTTTTTATATATACATCTTGTGTATCCTGTGAAGTCTAAGAACGCTTTGCTTAAACCTATATCCGCCCCTAATGCTTTCTGTTTATTTCCTAAAAGTTTTACAGTTTTATATTTTACATTTAAATTCAAGTCTATGATCCATTTTCATTTAATTTCTATATAAACTGCAGGACTTAGGTAGAGGTTCCTTGTTTTGCTTTTTGATGTCCAATTATGCCAGCATCATTTGTTGAACAGGCTATCTTTCCTCCTTGAACTGTTAATGTATCTTTATAAAAAAAACAGTTCTACAGATTTGTGAGGGTCTATCTCTGGATTCTCTGTTCTGTTATGTTGAATTTATACATTCATCCCTCAGCCTATAACACACAGTCCTGAACACTGTAGCCATATAATAAATACTGAAACAGAGTAGACTACTCACATTTTCTTCTTCTTTTTTTTTTTTTAAGATTTTATTTACTTATTTGACAGACAGAGGTAGGCAGAGAGGCAGGCAGAGAGAGAGGGGGAAGGAGGCTCCCTGCTGAGCAGAGAGCCCAATGTGGGGCTTGATCCCAGAACCCTGAGATCATGACCTGAACAGAAGGCAGAGGCTTAACACACTGAGCCACCAAGGTGCTCCATTATTCTTCTTTTTCAGATTTGTTTTGGCTATTGTTGTGGGTTGAATTCTCTCCCCTCCAAAGAAATATATGTTCTAGTCCTAACTTCTAGTACTTCAGAATGTGACTTTTTTTGCAGATAGGGTCTGTAATTTACAGAAGTAATCAAGTTAAAAGTCATTATAGTCGTTCCTAATCCAATGGCCAGTGTCCTTACAAAATGTGAAAATTTGGAGGCATACAGCAAGAACTCCATGTGAAGATGAAAGCAAAGACTGGGTGATTCTTCTATAAGCCAAGGAAAATCACCAGAAGCTAGGGGAGGAGCACCTGGGTGGCTAGGCTCAGGTCATGATCCCAAGGTTCTGGCATGAGCCTGCTTCTCCCTCCCCCACTCCCTCTGTGTTTCTGCTCTCTCTCTCTCTCTCTCTCTCTCTTGCTCCGTCATATTAATAAATAAAACCTTAAAAAAAAAAAAAAAAGGCAGCTAGGGGAGAGGCATGGATAGCCCCGGAAGGCTATGAGAAAGCTCAGAAAATAAAATTCTGTTGTTTAAGCCACTCAGTTTGTGGTATTCTGTTATGGCAGCCCAAAAAAACTAATACAGATATTCTAGAGTCTTTGCCTTCCCATGTAAATTTTAAAATAATCTTGTCTATATCTACAAAAAAAATATTATTGGGATTCTGACAAGAATTGTATTAAACCTGCATAGCAATTTAACATCTTTCATCTTAACATCTTTGAATTTTCTAATTCATGAGCACAGTGTATCTCTCCATTCGTTTAGCTCTTCCTTTAATTTCTTTCATTAGTGTTATATAATTTTCAACATACAAATAATATACATGTTTAGGTAAAATCATGCCTAAGTATTTTTTAGCAATTGTAAAGTGTACTTAATATTTAAATTTTGGTGTCTACGTGTTCAATATTAGTATACAGAAATACTACTGATTCTTATACATTTAATGTGTATCCTGCCATCTTGCAGAACTCATTAATTCTAGTTTTTGGTAGAAATGTTGGGATTTCTACTTATAGAGTCATGTCTCTCTTGCAAACAGAGAAGGTTTTCTTTCTGCTCTGAATGACTTTTTCTGCCCCCTTTCATTCCTTATTGTGCTTATTATCCTTTTGATATTTTTCTAAGATTTTATTTATTTATTTGACAGACGGAGATCACAGAGAAGCAGGCAGAGAGAGAAGGAAGCAGGCTCCCTGCTGAGCAGAGAGCCCAATGTGGAGCTCGATCCCAGAACCCCAGGATCATGACCTGAGCCAAAGGCAGAGGCTTTAACCCACTGAGACACCCAGGCGCCCTATCCTTCTGATTTCTGCAGGACCTGTAGTGCTATCCCATTTCATTTCTTTTATTGATAATTTGTGTTTTCTCCCTTTTTTTTTTTTATCAGTCTTGCTGCAAATCTGTTGATTTTATGAATCTTTTCAAAGAAGCAGCTCTTTCCTTCATTGGCGTTCTAGATTTGTTTTGTTTTCCCTTTCCCTGATTTCTACTCTGTTATTTTCTTCTTTCTGTTGGTTTTAGATTTATTTTGCTCTTCTTTCTCTCTCTACTATTGTCCAGTATGATTCTATTATGATTAATTTTTCACTCTATTACAATTATTGAGGTTTGTTTTATGGACCAGGATATGGCATATCTTTGTATATCTTCCATGCGTACTTGAAAAGAATGTGTATTTAGTTAATGTTGGGTAAATGCCAATTAAGTACTTTTGTTTATGGTGTTGTAGAGATATTCTATATCCTTGCTGATTTTGTCTAGTTGTTACATCAACTGTTTAGGGAAGAAGGGTGATGAAGTCACCAATTATAATTGTAGATCTATTTTCTTTTCATTTCTTTGGGTTTTTGTTTTACCTATCTTGTAGCTCTATTGTTTGGTGAACATACATTTAGAATTACTATTCCTCATGAACGAATCCTTTTATCAGTTATATCCTTATCTGTCTCTGGTAATTTTTTTTCTTTTTTGCTCTGCAATCTACTTTATCTAACATTAAGAGACGTAGTCCTAGGGTACCAGGGTAGCTCAGTGGGTTAAAGTCTCTGCCTTCAGCTCAAGTCATGATCCCAAGGTCCTGGGGTCGGGCTCTCTGCTCAGCACAAAGCCTACTTCGTCCTTTCTATCTGCCTCCTACTCTGCCTACTTGTGATCTCTGTCACATAAATAAATAAAAAATTTTTTAAAAAGGTAGTCCTGTTATCCTTTGATTAATGTTAATATGAAACATTTTCTTCCATCCTTTCGCTTCAAACTTCCTATATCGTATTTGAAGGCAGTTCCTTAAAGAGAACATAGATAGTTCATGTTTTTTTGTTTTTTGTTTTTGTTTTTTTTTAAAGATTTTATTTATTTGACAGAGAGAGAGAAATCACAAGTAGGCAGAGAGGCAGGCAGAGAGAGAGAGAGGGGAGAAAGCAGGTTCCATGCAGAGCAGAGATCCCGACATGGGGCTTGATCCCAGGACCCCGGGATCATGACCTGAGCCGAAGGCAGAGGCTTTAACCCCCTGAGCCACCCAGGAGCCCCTAGTTCATGTTTTTTAATCTCTTTTGTCAATCTCTTTTAAATAGTCTATTTATACTACATACATTTAATGGAATTATTTACATATTAAGGCTTAAGTCTGACATTTTATTTTCTTATTTGTTGTCTCTGTTTTTCATTTCTTTGTTTCCTTTTCTTATCTTTCTATAGGTTACTTGACTATTTTACAATTTCATTTTCATTTCATTTATCTATAGTGTTTTTGAATATATTTCTTTGTATAGCTTCTTTAGCTATATATGTGTGTGTGTGTGTGTGTGTGTGTGTATAAAACTTATAGCCATCTAATGCCATCATTTTAGCAGTTCAAGTGAAGTAGAAAAACACTGTCTCCCTTCACCTTCTACCCTTTACAAAAAAAAAAAAAAAAAATGGAAATAGAAAGTAACAACGGAGATAGATATAAAACTACACTTTCAAGTAACCTGGTTATGAAAACAAAGATTAAAGGCAAGTGCTGGACAGGGAAGAGTAAAAGGGGTTATTTTACTTAGTTGGTTGAATTTTTAAGGGAGAAATACCTGAACAAAGCCTAACAGCTAAGAGAGAAGCAGCAGCAGAGAAGGGAGTTTGATGATAAAAGAAAAATATGCGGAGACTGATAGAACAAGGTTTTTAAAAGAGATGGGATAACAGATCCATAGTACAAATCAAGAGATTATTCAAGTTAAGAAGAGAAGTACCACTTCCACTGAGATAGGAAATATAAAGAAAAAGATGAGACTTGGGACAAGAAAGTCTATATGGAGGACTGGGAGTAACAGGGAGGTCTGATTTCTGATGGTCTTTTTTTGTAACTAAGGAAGCAAAAATCATCTGCTTGGAAGTGTAACGAAGTGGTGGGAGAAGCTGGGGACTGGTAAAAGAGGTTCAAATTGAGCCTTTGAACAGAATGGAAGAAGCAAAAAGACAAAAGATCATTCATAATTAGCATTTAAAGCTCTGGCTGATTTTGCAAACACAATTACCTTAACAACAATTTCCAAATTTTTGTAATTTTCCTTTCAATTGGATTTTCTAGGCTGACACAGAAACAGAAATGGTGGAAGATTAAACAGACCCAGGGCTAGAGTTTTAAAGGGTTAATTCAAAAGAAGGACAAAAAGACAGAAGAGAGAAAGGAAAACAAATTTCTGATAACTTTAATATGCAAGCCAAAGATTATGAATCCCTTGTTAAGAATGTGGTTCTATATTAGAAAAATGCCTGCAAAGAAGTATTGTACACTTTTTTTCCTCCTTTCCACATAATCAAAATACTTCTTCTGTATACAAATCTATATTCTATTGTGGGGTTTGACTGGAGGTTAGGACTTAAATAGATATTTTGGACTTAAATAGATGTGAATGCTGGGGTAGTTTGAAACTCTCATATATTCAATCCCTGCCCACTATTTCAGCTTGGTACCATACCTCTTTAAATATAGTACCTTAAAGAGGGTCCCATGCTTCAACTATTTTCTGGCTATAGAAAATTACAATGGGATTTTAAGCTTCTGCAGAAATGGTCACATAATGATCCAGATCCCTAACTCAAACATATCTCTCGATTGCTTTAGTTTTCCAATCATTTCTGCCTTAAGATCTTATCATAAGTCCTCAAAGTACACGCTGGTTTCCCAATAATTTTTCATCAAAAAGGGAATCTACAGTGATATTTTGAAACATTTTAAAATCCATTTTTACCCATAAAATGCTTATTTCCAAGTTTGTAAAGTTGAAAAGGTCATGTTTACTTTTTAGCAATGAAAGCATTATTTTTTTTTTAATTTTTATTCCTTTATTCACTTATTTTTTTTTTTTTTAATTTTTAAGTAGGCTGTACTGCACACCCAGCATGGAGGCCACGGTGGGCCTTGAACTCACAACCCTGAGATCATAGACTGGAGCTGAAAAGTCGGTCTCCCAACCAATGGAGCCACCCCAGTGCCCTCCGAACGCATTAGTTCTGGTGAGAAAAACATTTTGGCCTAATTATTCTGAAATGTGGTTTCATTAATATTGACTAAAAAATAAAATCCATCTGAGGGATTAAATAAAGGTTATATTTACTGCATATTTATTTTTCTTTCCCACTGGAATGTATAACCTAAAAGGCCAGAGACTTTTACCCCTAGAAAAGCACCTGGCACATAGCAAGCGCTGATTAAATATTTGATGGAATATTAACACCATCCAAATAGAGTATGGGTGGTAGGCTCTCCTGAAGATTAATGCTAAATCTAAGCCTAAATTCCTAAAGAATCTCTTAACAGTCTCTTGTTCCCAGTTTTCTGATATATTTAGTTAGATAAATATGCACAAAAATGGGAGCTTACTCTTCTTAAAGATCATTGTTTAAGATTAAGTTAAGTTTAAACATTTAAGACTAAAAAATAAAATGTATGAGTATTACTTTACCCATGAATAGTGATGTTGATCCTAGAAACATCCCCACTGTTCAAGAACTCAAAAATCTGCTAAAAATCTGGGCTAAAATCCAGAATCCTTATTTGACATTAGAAAACATTATTAAAGTTCACCCACATGCTCTTGTATGAAATATCTGCAAATCCCTTGCATTTAACTTAAATCCCACAGAATTAGAATTCTCTGGGCACTTTACATATTTGATAAAACATGAATCTCAATCTATATAATCAGAGAAAAACTTTATAAAAAGGTAAGCAACTTGGAAATCCCTTTCCTTCAAAACACATTTCTTATTAAATGTTAGTAAACAGCTCCATACTTCTAACAAACACTGATATTACATGTAAATTTTCTCTTACCTAGTTTTACAGGAAAGCCTGGAGGAAGCTTCATCTGAACAAATTCTCTAAGCTTGTTAAAGTGCTTGAAGGGAGCTATTACTTCCAAAACATTCAATAACCTGAAAATTTGAAGGAGAAAAAATTGATTTCTTTGTATCTTTATGTTGTTTTATAACTACATGTATCAAACTCAGATAGTAGTACTGACCTCTAGATGTTAAGGATGAGGAAATGTCACCTCCTTCTTCCTCCTGATTTTTTGTTTTATTACCCTTTTACTGTGTTTAAGTTTACATTTACATTTGATTGTGAATTCATAATTTCCACAGTTGTTTGATTTTTAGATCTGTATATAAATGAAAAGGTTTACACCCATGTTCTTCCTGAAGTCTACACTTTCCTGAGTTCTTAATTAGTCTCCCTGGGTGGCTGAATTTCTTGGTCAATTTTGTGTCAAGGGCTCTCAAATTCTTCGTATTCCTTGATTTCTTGTAGACTTCATAAATGAGTGTTTCTTTTTGCATATTTAAAGGGAAATTTGGCTGGCATAAAATTTCAGTTTATGCTTCTTTCCCTCTGAATTATAATTTCATAATGTCTCCCAGAATTTAGTATTACATTAGTCTTTAATTATAACCTTCTTTCATCTTTTAATTGAATGAATTTCATTTTCAAATAGTATTATTTTTCTTTGAAAATGGACCCAAATGACTGCAATATTTTTTAATTCAATGTTTTCCTCAATTGCCCTAATATGTAAACGACATCTTAGCCAGATATACCACCTGATCACATTTTGTCTCAGAAATGTCAAGATGTGAAATAATGTAAAGTCAGGTTTTTACCTCTTTTTTTGCCTAAATGCCCTTGGATTTCTTTATTAACAATCAAAGGCCAGGGGCATCTAGGCAGCTCAGCTGGTTAAGCATCTGCCTTTGGTTCAGGTCATGATCCTGCATTCCAGGGATAGAGCCCTGGGAGCCCAGGGAGTTGGGCTCCCTGCTCTGTAAGGAGACTGCTTCTCCCTCTCCCTCTGCCATTCCCCCCTCCCCCCAACTTGTACTTTTTGGCTCTCTCTAGCTCTCTGTCAAATAAATAAATAAAATCTTAAAAAAATAATCAAAGTCAAATTGTTTAATCACGGTAATTATTGTTACCAATGATTCTTTGATTTTTCCTAGAACCTGATGTTATGCTACAGATTCAGTCTTTCCTTACAGAGAAATTTTTACCCTACCTTGAATACTATTTTGATTACATTTTGGAGGCTTTCTATGTAAGGGGATCACCAATGATCCTTATGTTGAATCCTCTTTGTCCTCCATAAATATTGCTTCTCTAATTCCTTTAATCTTTTTTTCATTAAATTCACTATGAGCTATCACATTTTATTTTTCAGACACATCTTTTGTGTTCATTGTTGTTTCTAATGTATTTGTTCTACAATAATGTTATTTAGTGCTTAATTTATTTCCTTAGCTTTAAAGTCTCCTTTTCATTTAATTCTATTATCTTATCTCATCTAGAATCACCTAGTTTGCTGATTTCACATCTTTTTACATTTTTCTAAACCACTTACAAGGAATTTTCTTCTGTCTTTGACTTATGTTTTATTCTAGAATGAATATCTTGTCTGGCTTTACACACTATGTTTCTTGTTTTGTTTTGTTTTGTTTTGTTTTCAGAAGGAACGGTTACAATAGCCACATTTTATAAATTGTCATGTACTCATTTTTTTTCACATATCAACTGTAAAATTGAGTAATTCCTAAAATTGACAGCATCTTACAATTAGCCACATTTTTCTTCTTTATTAGAATATAAAACTGGTGATCCTGGAGTCAGATGGGTCCAAGATAAGATGAATTATGCAAATGTGTAGGTATGGCTAAATGCCCTTCCCACATCTTCTCACAACTACCAATCTCCCTCTCTGATCTATAGATTAATGGCTGTCTAGCTCATTCTACCCATTTTTCCAAATTTTGGTTAGTGAGGAGTATGAGAGACATGTATATCTTTTGTAGAAAACAGGAGTCATCCTTTCTTCTCTGATAATTAATTTTCGATACTCTAGGCCAGAGAAGGGGAAGGAACTAAAAAGGAAAAATAGCCTGGTGCTTCCATTCATTCTCTACTTCAGAGAGGAGCCTAAAGTTGTGATTCTGTCGGTCAGCTATCCCTATCTACCACTCCCATTCCACCCACCTCTACAAACTCTACAAATTGGGTTTCTTTTTTTTTTTGAGAGAAGGAGCCAGAGGGAAAAGGTGAGACAGAATCTTAAGCAGACTCCATGCCAGCACAGAGTCGGACACAACACCGGGCTCAATCTCATGACCCAGAGATCATGACCTAAACTGAAATCAAAAGCAGTTTGAGCCACCCAAGTGCTCCACAAATTGAACTTTTTCTAAATGAACGGTGATGAGTACAGGTTTGAAAGCATATATTCAAGATGTTGTTCACTACAGTATTGCTTATAATGGTGACAAACTACAATCAAAATGTTTATCAGTAGGAGGATGATAAAATAAAAGGACAGTACATCAATATTACAAAATACCAAGGAAAGAAGAAAAAGATAAAAATGTAATTATTGCAAGAACTCCAAGATACACGTATTTTTTAAAAGAAAAAATGAAAGTCACAGAACAAAATGTAAACTATTCCTCAATCTTATTTTTAAAAATGGCAAAACACACAGAAAAATCTAGACAAAAACACCCCAGTTATTCCCCTATTAGCTATTAGTGAGGTAAAAGTAAACGAATTTTTATTCTATAAACTTCCATGCTGTTAGATTTTTTTTATAATTAGCATGATTCATTTACTACTTTTATCATTCTAAAAATTATTCAAAAACTTAGCTGGTTAAAATAGTAAAAATGTTAATAGTTTGTTAAACAGAAATTGTCGGGAAGAGTGCACAACTATCAAAGCAATGGCTATTTGCTTTTTCATTTCAAAGGACCCAAATGCAACACTCAGATGCAAATATTATTACACCCTTCAAGATTTCACAGTTTCTTTCATAGCCTTGTATAGTTAGTGACAAACTTACAACTCTATTCCCAAGGGAAATTCCTGGCTCATGGCTATCGTGGCTTTAAACGTTTTCTTACTCTCCTTGCACACCAGTTCTCTACCCAAATGAGGAGCTCTAAAATGGGAAGAAAATTAAAAATTAGGAAAACTTTTCTACATGCTATCATCATCCTATGAAGAATCTGTCCTCTTCTAATCACATCACTAGTAAATTAATTTTTCCTAATCTATACAGACATAAATTTAAATTATGCTAAAAGGACTTAAGACATGTATAAAAAATGAGACATGGGTAACAAAAAAAGAAACTAGCATAAAGTAAAGTTCAGGAAAAAATCTTAACAAATTTCATTTGTTGAATAAATTGAATATAAATTGAATAAATTTAATAACCACTGTTTTTAGGAATAAAGCAAATTGCTAGAAAAAGTAAACTTTAAAAATACTGTATATCTCTAAGAGCATTATTCAATTCAATCTCTTTTACTGTCTATACTTCTTACCACTGACTAGTAAGAAGAATAAAGAATTCTATGTTAATTATAGACTATAATATAGGCTGGAAACATTTAGAAGAAGTTAGAAAAGTACAATAAACCTTAAATATTAAATAAATAAAAGTCATGACAATTTCTTTCTAATCATGGAAGTAGGTAATATTTTATTCTCCACCAAAAGGAAAAAATATTTCTACAAACAATTGTACCTTCTTCGACGGGGTTGGCGAGAAAAAAAACCTTTTTATTTATCCATTCAAAATAAACCTTTTGTTCACTCATCATCCTTTTATTCAATAAATATTTACTACATACAAACCATGTAGTAGGTACTCTAGCAAAGATCTATAATACAACATTAAGCCAAGTCTTATGTAAGGATGGCGAGAAGAGGTCTGACACAGGCTGAAACAGATAATGAAAGGGGATGTGCTTTAAAAGGCAAAAAGTAGAAAAACAGCGAATGGCTTTACCCACCATACTAAAGACTTAGGATAATAACAGAATATAAAAGTTCACATATAATGAGAAAACTCAAATAAGCAGCTGCAGTGGGAAATTCCTCACATTATATACTTTCTTAGAATAATGTGCTGTAATTTTTTGGGGTTGTATAAAATGGCAGCAGGGATGTAAAAAGAAGGCTCCACAACTTATTCAAATGTAACTGGGGTTACTTCTTTCCCTCATCATGCTTACTGCATATTTTACAAGATAAAAGAATTGCTTCAGAGAAGAAGGCACTAAAAATTCTTGCTAAAATAATCTTACACCTAAATATCCACATTTTTACAAACTGTTCTTTCTAAAAACCAATGGACAAAATAAAACCAAAAAAAGCCCCTATTTCAAAAATAAAATAAAACAAAAATACTTACTTTCCATTTTCAGCAGATATATATTCTTCCCATGTAATAGTGTTCTGAGGAGGAGGGGTAAGGGACTGTCTTCGAACCGGCTGCCAAAAATTAAAAAAGAAAAAAAGAAAGAGGGAGAGGGAGATAGAGAGGTAGAAAAAAAGAAAAATTACATATTTTTAAAGATATAAAATAAAAACATGCAATAAACTATGTAAATTACGAATTTTACTTAAATTAAATCTCTTCAATATAATGCTTTTAAGGATTTACTTCTGAGATAATTCCATGGTGACTTAAGCTCTATTGGTAAGATTAATTATCATTTTTTTTTTCTAAATCTCAAATAAGACCAGTATCAAAGCAATAAAATCCATTCATCCAATGGCTTAATCATCTAAAATGTTCCTGGCATTATGCCAGATGTTGAGCATGAGAACTAAAGAGAGGTATAAAAACTAACCCCAGCTTCAAGGAATTTACAGTTCAGAGTTGGAAAGAATTAAAAAAAACAAACCATACAGACAACAGTCAGAAATACAAAGTATTGTATAATTAACAGCCAAATGAACTTACACAAAACTGAGTAGTACAGAAGCTCAGGGGGGAAAAAAAGCAATTGTCTATGGAAAATAAATTGAGACTAGGGATTGAGGCTCAGATTTAAATGAAAACAAAATAAAGAGAATATTTTAGACAAGGAAAATTCATGGTAAAAAACACAACTAGACTAAGTTATGTGAACTGGAAAGTTCAAAAAGGAGATCAACAATAGTGATAAAGGTCATGTCAGATCTTAAAACTTACATGGTAACATGTCTTTGTTAAATATGAATTTGTATCACCACAGGATGAACTGGCAAATAAGGAACTATGGGAGTGGCAGTAGATATTAAAAATTGCTAAGAAAAATTACCAAGACAAACTCATGGAGCAAAAGCGTAACAAGTGAAAGACTGATATAAATAATAAGATAGTTAACACTGGGAGAGGATCCCATTCATAGTACAGTTTTGGATATTATAAGATATTAATAAGCAGGATATTAGAGTTGTTAAAAATCAAGATTCTGAAAACAATAAATTGATTGGAATTCCAGCTCCATTACCTGATAGTTGTAGAAATTTGGGCATTACATTCTCTTATGTCAATTTAGCTTACCTGTAAAACACATGACCACCTATCTTATAGTTAAGAATTCAAGGCTTGAGGGGCGCCTGGGTGGTTCAGTGGGTTAAAGCCTCTGCTTTCGGCTCAGGTCATGGTCTCAGGGTTCTGGGATCAAGCCCCCGCATAGGGCTCTCTGCTCAGCAGGGAGCCTGCTTCCTCCTCTCTCTCTCTCTCTCTCTCTCTGCCTGCCTCTCTGCCTACTTGTGATCTCTCTCTCTCTCTCAAATAAATAAATAAAATCTTTAAAAAGAATTCAGGGCAATAATGTATAGAAAGAGCATAATGTCTGGCAAAGAATAAAGTATTCAGTAACATTCACAATTATATACCGTGAGGTTCCCAGAGGGAAGTTAACAAAAAGAAAAGGGAAGAAGTCAGATTTAAAGATACGGGAATTCTTTGAATAGATTAAAAAAAAAAATTCGTAAGAAAACAGAGATTTAATGACTAAGTCCTAAAAACAACATGCATTTGGGGGAGAAAAAAAAGACAGAAAGGAGCCAGATATTAATCAATAAGCAAAAAAAAATTAGAGCATCAAGTTTTCACAGAGGCCAAAAGACTATTATATATCACAATACAAGGACTTTAAAGAGAAAGTCTGAAAAAAGGCCATACTTTTTTGTTGTTGTTGTTAGAAATGATTGAGATCTTTGAATAACATCAGAAGGATGTGGGGAAAAAATGAACCTAATTAACAATGTTTGAGCATCAGGCAGTATGAAAAACAACAATTCCATTCTTGAAAATTTTACAAAGAGACACACAGAAGTTGGGTTAAAATCCAGCGTGATGGAGGCTATGATTAAGGGATCTAAAGGATGACATAAAATCAGAGAAGGGGTTTCTGACTGAGGTAGCCAAAGATAAGTGCCAGCAATCATGGTTCCTGAGCAGAGGAGTCTAAAAGAAAAAGAACAAAATAACCAGTTGAAGGAAACTGAGGAAAGCACAAAGGTGAGAAAAGTCATGTGGTGTATTGGAAAACTGCAAGTGTACTGTATCTACTTAATGAGTAGAATACATGAAGAGAAAATGATCAGATACAGGGGTAAGTAAGAAAGAAAGAAATGAGAAAAAGCAGTGTGGATGGTTTCTGTGCACTGAGTAGATTGTATTTTACTCGGGAAGCAATGGACAAATACTTTAAGCAATATAATGTGGTTTTTAAAACACAAATTTTGGAGCCAAACTGATCAAACCCTATCTTTGCCAATTACTGACTTTGGACAAATTACTCACCCTCTTTTGTCTCAGGGTAGTCAACTATACAACCTCACAGGGTTTATGAAGATAAAAGTGATTTGGGTTTTTGTTTTTTTTTTAAAGATTTTATTTATTTATTTGACAGAGAGAGATCACAAGCAGGCAGAGAGGCAGGAAGAGAGAGAGAGAAGGAAGCAGGCTCCCGGCTGAGCAGAGAGCCCGATGCGGGGCTCGATCCCAGGACCCTGCGATCATGACCCGAGCCAAAGGCAGCGGCTCAACCCACTGAGCCACCCAGGCGCCCCTAAAAGTGATTTGTTAAATATAAAGTACTTAATTTTAAATGGTGCCTGACAAACAGTCATTACTCTATACATTTTAGCTATTGAGCATAGGCATTACATAGTTCAATCTATTTCAGGCTGATCACTAGGACAGCAGTGTGTACCTTACAACTTATCTCAGTAATACAAATGAGAAATAGTAACAGTATACTGTTTCAAAATAGAAGGACAAAAACAGATTCCAGAAGTCTTCAAGATTTTGTTTCTGACCAGACACAGAGTAAGAAAAGCTAAGAAGTCTAAGAACAAAATTCAGGTTGCTGGATTGGGTGATGGTACTGGATAATGGTGTCACCTCTCAAGATAGAGGATACAGGGAGGAGGAACAAAATTGTTTGATCAGATTTGAACATACTAAATTTTATTTTTATTTACTTAAGTAGGCTCCAAGCCCAGAATTTAGCCCGATGTCGGGCTTGAACTCACAACCCTGAGATCAAGACCCGAGCCAAGATCAAGAATCAGATGCTTAACCAACTGAGCCACCTAGGAGCCCCCAAACATACTAAATTTTAGATACATATGTTTATCCAAGCAGAATAGATGAAAGCACTACAGATCTGAGGATTAGAAGTCATAACTGAAAGCATAGTTTGGGTGACAGTTACCAGTATTTACATGGTAACAGAAGCAACATCAGATAGTATCTAACCAATAAGACATTGGAGACTACTAGTTGTCTACCCAGTATCTATTCTCCTGTTACTGTTTAAAAAAAAAAAAAAAGGAAGGAAGGAAGAAAGGGGAAAAAAAAAAAAACCTCCCATTCAAATTTTTGACTGGACATATGACTTCCTAGACTAAAGACTTATTTTCTAGTCATCTTTTCAGCTAGCTAAGTATTATCATGTTACTAAGTTCTAACCAATGGGATATGAGCAGAGTGATAGGCACAACTTCTGACTGGATTCTCAAACAAAACAGGCAAGCCCTGTTCTTCAAAATTACTATTAGTAATTACAATTCCTGCTAGCTGGAATACTAAATAGATAATAAATGATCTTATACCATGTGGATGAAAGTCACATCTAAGAACAGCAGAGAAAGAAGATAAAAAAGACTAGATCTGAGATTAACCCACAGAGCAGAGAAACCACACAAATTCAGATTTTTATATGAGAAAAAAGTAATCAATACCAGTTTAATACATATAAAGGGGATATTACACATAATACTATTTCACATGGCAATGGCTTAGTAGAATGACAAGCAGGCTTTAAACGTAGATCGTGACCCTCACAAATATTTTAAGAAGATACTAGGTAAAACAGTATCTTATGATACTGTAAAAGGTAAACAGATATACACTAACAAAATGTGCAATTCTAAGGGGAAGACTGGAAAAATTTAAGACTGCAGCTCCAACCCAGAACAACAGCAAAGGCAAATCTCGACTCCACCCAAATCTCTAACTAAGCAGACCATAATCAATTTCTCTTTCAGAACACTGCTTAAAATCTGTCTATTCTTGCTTCCAGTCTAGTTAATACTTGCATATATTTGACTATGACTAGTTTTATACATTATATATATTTACATATGTATATATGTATATGTACATATTATCACTCATACATATATATCTACATAGATATATATTATTTTCATATATGTGTGTGTGTGTATATATATATGACTCATTTGCCAGGCATGATTAGATAATGTGGTATGTCACTTCAGTATATTTTTTCAGGTAATAAACTTCTCTAAGCAATTCTGCTTCTGTTTAGAATGAATTCTAAACTATACATTATATGTTACCCATCTTTAAAAAAAGATTGTAATGAATCTAATTTATAATTTAACCTTTTATTGAGTACTTTATCTCATCAAGGTATCAATTATTATATCTTAATAACGTCTTCCCAAGTTTCTTTACTCTAATTGTCCCTTTGTTATATAGTGACACTTGCAGCTGAATCCATCAGTGTTCCTGCTACACTACTACCACAGCTATCTAATAAAACAGGAAGACATGAAGGCTGCCACAGGATACCAGATGGCTTTCTAATGTTATTTTCCCAAGTCAACAGGCTTTTTAATTGAAATATCATATTTTAATTGAAATAATTAAATGCAAAAATTCTAATGGCTGTTTTCCTTGAAGCATATAAAAAACAGAGATTTTTTTAATGTATTGCTAGGTTTGCTCCTATTCTATTACATGGCAAAGGTTTCCGGAAGTTTAAGACATTCATGTATTTTATATCTATGTATTCCTATTTAGATTTTATATATTTAAAAAATACATAAGAATTAATAGACCTTAATTCAATATTCTATATATATGGTTGGCAAAATAAATGCTTTTATCAATGACTCTGTGCCTAAGGTATAAACAAAACACTGTTCCCTCCTCCAACAATAACTGGTTAAAACAAAGAGGAAAACAAACACCAAAAATATAAGAGCAAGTATGGTGACTTAAGAGTTTCTGAGCACTTAAATTTTATTATAAAAAAATACTGTCAGGCGCCTGGATAGCTCAGTGGGTTAAGCCTCTGCTTTCGGCTCAGGTCATGATCTCCAGGTGCTGGGACAGAGCCCACCATTGGGCTCTCTGCTCAGCAGGGAGCCTGCTTCCTCTTCTCTCCCTCTGCCTGCCTCTCTGCCTGCCTGTGATCTCTCCCTCTGTCAAATAAATAAATAAAATCTTTAAAAAGAAAGAACGAAAGAGAGAAAGAAACTCAAAGCTATTCATTTACAATGAAGAATACAAATTCATTCTGAAAACAATTAGACATTGATTTTTAAGAACTGAAATTCTATTAAAAAGTAGCTTGGGCACCTGGGTGGCTCAGTGGGTTAAGCCTCTGCCTTCGGCTCAGGTCATGATCCCAGGGTCCTGGGATCAAGCCCCGCATCGGGCTCTCTGCTCAACAGGGAACCTGCTTCCTCCTCTCTCTCTCTGCCTGCTTCTCTGCCTACTTGTGGTCTCTCTCTGTCAAATAAATAAATAAAATCTTTAAAAAAAAATTCTAAAAAAAAAGTAGCTTCAAAACATAAAAGTCATTTTTTCAAATGATCAGAACAGTCATATGTATTTTCTAGGTTCTTGAAATTTTCAATAAGGCTCCAAAGCCAAAAATATATTTTTTTTTACCACTACATGGTCTAAGCATGTAACTAAAAATATCACAATTATGATTTTTTTAAACTACATTTACGAATAGCTTCTTTCCCAGAGTTGTATCTTAGGGCTTCCTGACTCCTTTTCCAACTTGAACTTTCCAACATGTTGAAGGGTTATTAAGACGTGTTGAAAGTCTGAACATATAGAAAAAAGCAACTACACTAAAAACTGGCTGTAAAGGGATATACTTAGAAGCAAAGCAGCTTGGGTAAGGGCCCTAAAACCAAAACCTACCTTTGTTCCTTCTAGTTCTATGACTTCATGTAGATTAATTTCTTTACACCTCAGTTTCCTTTCTATAAAGTGGGGTAATGATACTTGTCTCATTAGGCCATTATAATAAATGAAATGACACATGAAATAAAACAATACCCCAGCTAAAAACAACTCCAATGCTTTAAGCCAATATAAATAGGAAAGAAAAACTTGCTGAGGTGAATATGGATTACCTTTTTTAATTTTTTAAGTTTTTTAATGTAGAAACTGAATTTAGATTTATGGTACTCCTTTCAAATTAGGTCACTGTAAAATCCTTTGTTATTCTCCAATATAATGTAACACTCTGTATTTAATGGTCACTAATTAAAATACATATATTTGAATAAGTAATCTATATTCCACCCTGACTTGAAAGTTAATAAAGCATATATATATTGATTTCCACAACTGATTTGCTTTTGTATTACCAAATGTGACCCGGCAGCCATTAATTTCAATAGTGGTATGTGGTTTGTTTTTTTTTTAACTCTGTTAAAATTTTAAACATAGTTCATCATTAAATGTCTCTTGAATTCATTAGATCCCCCTTTACTCTTCTTCACCCCAATTTTTAAAACTTGTGTGTTAATTTATATATATATGTATGTATGTGTGTGTATGTGTGTGTATATATATATATATATATATATATATATATATCCTAAAAAGCTTACATAAGTTTAAAAGAAATACATTCCTAAAATTATCTACAAAATTCATTGAAATATTTCTCTTTTCCTTTAACACCCACTATTGAATATAATGAAACTGGTATCGGTTTCATGTTGATTTCCATGTATTAGCAAATTGTGTCTAAGAGGAAACACACAGACACACAAACAAAAAACCACACATATTATTTGTATCTTTTTTATGATTACATTTATCAATTCTATTTTGATGTTCTTTCATCCTACACCTTACCTGATTCAACCAAATCAAATTATATGTATAGATGAGTATCTGATAGAATTACTATTTTCTTTAAATTCTTCTAAAATTTATAATTGAATTCCAAAAAGATTCTCAAATGTAATTCTTCAGTTCTTCCCTATCAAAAGTCCAAATAATATATAATGAGATACATATTTTTTATTCTAAAATAACAAAAATGTAATCTTACAAGGATTATAGAATTAACAAATAGCAATATAACCACGGCTTTTAGTAATTCTTAAAAAATTACTTATGCCAGACTGAAAATTAGTATAATGATTTCCTAAAATTCACACATATAAAAAAAATCCCTTCAGGAAAAAAGCATGGCACCTAGTCTCAACACTTTTATCCAACATTATATTGGTGTTACTTCCCAGCATAATAAGGTAAGAAAAACAATGAAATGAAAAAATAAACCTTTATGACTGGACATGATCATCTGTAGAAAATCCTAAGGAATCTACAAAAACTACATAATATATTAATTTAGCAATATGGATATGTCATATGTATTTCTATATACTATCAAGGAATGACTGGAAAATGAAATCTAAAAACATTACCACTTATGAAAGCACTAAAAAATACTACATGCTTGAGAGAGAAATTTAGTAAAATGTGAGTAAGACTTATATACTAAAAACTATAAAACACTTCTGAGATAAACTATAGATGATCTAAATAAATGTAGAGAATACACCAGGTTCATGAAACAGAAAATTCAGTATTTTTAAGATATCAAGCACTCTCACTTTAATTTACAAATTCAACACTACTCCAGTAAAAATTCCAGCAGGTTATTCAATGGAGGAAGGATGAACCTTTTCTTTTTTTAATGGCGCTAAATCAACTGGACATTCAAGGCAAAAAAATAAACCCTGACCATATATCACACCTTAAACAAAATTAACTCATGGACTTAAATGTAAAATGTAGAAATATAAGACTTCGATCAAAAACATACAGAAGATAATCTAAGGGACTTGGAGCTAAGCACAGACATGGTAGAAGTCATAAAACAAAAACTAATAAACTGGACCTCATCAAAATTAGACTTTTTCTCTTCCAAATACCCATTTAATAGGATAAAAAAATTAGCTACAGAGTAGGGGAAAAAATACCTGCACACACACCTGACAAAGAATGAGTATCTAGAATATATAAAAAATTTTAAAAACTCAACAGTAAAGAAATAATCCAATTAGACAATGGGAAAAAGATAGGAAGAGACATTTTATCAGAGAGGATATAAATCTGTATATTTTACGGCAAATAAGCACATGAAGAGATGAGCACTGAAATATCATTGGCTATTAGGGAAATGCAATAAAACAATGAGATAGCACTACTCACTATCTGTTATATACTGAATGTTTATATTCCTCCAAAATTCATCTGCTAAAACTCTAACTACTAATGTGATGGTGTTTGAGGTGGGGGCTTAAGGAGGTAATTAGATTTTTTTTTAATATTTTGCCTTAGTTTTATTGAGATATAACTGACATATAACATTGTATGAGTTTATGGTGTACAACATGTTGATTTGATGCATTTATATATTGCAAAATGATTAGCACCACATCATTAGCTAAAACCTCCATCCAGTCACAAAACCACACACATATTTCTTCCTTTCATGGAATGCACACTATATTATTCCCTGTATTTCCAGTCTTCCCCTCGCTAGGAGGAAATTCAGAACTAAATGTAACACTCAGTTGTGACATTCACCTTGTGCCACAGCTCCTGCACTTTCTGCATACTCCTCAGCACTGCTTCTGGTTTTCCTTTTTTATTTTTCAAACATCTCTCTAAATGTGATCTTCATTACAGGCCTCCTCACCTCATGAAAATTAGATAGGCATAAATTATAAACAAGCATCAAGGCCCTCCTTTGACTATCAGCATCTAAGGCAGTAAAAAGAATAAAACGCTCTGCAGAAGGGCTTCCTCTGGGCCACTGAGCTATTCTGCCACCTCCTCTGCCAAGTGTATGCTTATGGACTAGTATCATCCAATTTCCTAGGCCACATATCTCTAAGATGATAGGGAACACAAAGATAGTGATGGCTGGGAAGTGTGACTCAGTATCACAACACCTACGCTGCACAGGGCTTCAAAGCAAAGCAAAATGAAACAAAAGAAACCTGGCAAAATCTTCTCTGTCCTAAGGAATTCAAAAGAGCTGACAAACACAGATGAAGCAAAAGCAGCTACTACAACATGCCAAGGGCTATCCCCAACATTCTCACTGGTAGGATCTTCCAACTATTCTCCCAGTTAACATTTTTTAAAATTTATACTCAATTAACTAATATATAATGTATCATTAGTTTCAGAGGTAGAATTCAGTGATTAATCTGTCTTAAATAATACCCATTGCTTATCATATCACAAGTCTTCCTTGATGTCTATCACTCAAGTTACCCCAATCCCCCACCCCGCTCCCCTCCAGCAACCCTCAGTTTGTTTCATATGGTAGTCTCTTACGATTTGTCTCCCTCTCTAATTTCATATTTTCCCCTCCCTTCTGCTATGATCCTGCTTTGTTTCTTAAATTCCACATATGACTTGAGATCATATAATAAGTGTCTTTCTCTTTTCTCTGACTTATTTTACTTAGCATAATACCCTCTAGTACCATCTATATCATTGCAAATGGCAAGATATCTTTTTTTTTTTTTGGATGGCTGACAAGTATTCCATTGTATATACATACTACATCTTCCTTATCCATTCATCTGTCAATGGATATCTGGGCTCTTTCCATAGTTTGGCTACTGTGGACATTGCTGCTATGAACATTGGGGTGCAGGTGCCCCTTCAGATCACTACATTTGTATCTTTGTGGTAAACCCCAAACCACAAAATCTTTGGAGTAGTGCAATTGCTGGGTTGCAGGGTACCTCTGTTTTCAACTTTTTGAGGAACCTCCATTCGATTTTCCAGAGTGGCTGCACCAGCTTACATTCCACCAACAGTCTAAGAGGATTCACCCTTTTCCACATCCTCGCCAACATCTACCATTTCCTGACTTGTTAATTTTAGCCATTCTGACCAGTGTAAAGTGGTATCTCATTGTGGTTTGATTTGTATTTTCCCTGATGCCAAGTGACGTGGAGCCTTTTTTCATGTGTCTGTTGGCCATTTGTATCTTTTCTTTGGAGAAATGTCTATTCATATCTTCTGCCCATTTCTTAAGGGGATTCTTTGTTTTTTAGGTATTGAGTTTGGTAAGTTCTTCATAGATTTTGGATACTAGCCGTTTATCTGATAAGACATTTGCAAATATCTTCTCCTATTCTGTCAGTTGTCTTTTGGTTTTATCAACTGTTTCCTTTGCTGTGCATAAGGTTTTTATCTTGATCAAGTCCCAATAGTTCATTTTTGCCTTTGTTTCCCTTGCCTTTGGAGATGTGTCTAGCAAGAAGTTGCTGTGGCAGAGATCACAGAGGTTGCTGTGTTCTCTAGGATTTTGATGAATTCCTGTCTCACATTTAGGTCTTTCATCCATTTTGAGTCTATTTTTGTGGGAAATAATTAGTTTTAGATGAGGTCGTAAGGGCAAGACTCACATGATGGTATTTCTGTTCTTCTAAGATAAGGAGCAAACAGAGTGAACAGAGTGTTCTCCCCCCACCTAAGAACACAGCAAGAAGTCAGCCATCTGTAAGTCAGTAAGAAAACCCATATCTGGAAAGCAAACAGGCCAGCATGCTTATGTTCTTGGTCTTTCCAGGCTCTAGAACTGTGAAAAATATATTCCCATGGTTTAAGCCATCCAGTTTCTGGTATTTTGTTATCCATATAAGAGCTAAGTAAGACACTATCAGAAATAGTAAAATAAATAATAAAAAAATAATAAAAACCAAAAAAAGAATGGGTAAAATAAAAATTGTGACAATATCAAGTGTCAGAAAGGATGAAAGAAACAATCGTTCATACGCTGTTTCCAAGAATGGAAAATATAAAACAATTTGGCAGTTTCTCACAAAACTAAACATACAACCCAGCAACTATACTCTTAATTGTACTTGAACCTGAGTGCAGAACCCTCCCTTCACCCCCATCATCCCAACCCCAAGCCCAACCCCGGAAGCGAGGGATGTGAACTCTTCATTATGGAGGAAGTTCTGGATGGAACAGAGCAAAGACAGTATCTGGGCATTCTAGAGATGAGTATTGAAAAAGGACTTCAAAACCACCTACAATTGACCTCAGTCTGTACTTTTTAATTAATTCCTTCTTTCCAGTTATCTTAACTCAGACAAAACAAAAACAAAAACAGAAACAAAAAAACAACAAAAAAAAAACCCTACAGGCAAAGGATACCTTGACAGAAACCTTGACAGAAACCCAGTAAGAACTGCCCCAACACCAGCAAGACCCTGCATGACTGACTCCAGGGCAATGATCAACCTGACCCTTACTGTCCAGCAGATGTACCCACATACCTTTGTCCCACATTTTCCTTACAAAAACCAGGAGTATTTTCAGCACTTTGCATAGTCTTCGAGACATCAGTTAGCTATCTTCCTAGCTATTTATTTGGCCTCACCAAAATAAAGTCTTTTCTTATTTCACCACCACTTGTGTATCTGCCTTTGGATCTTGCCAATGGCAAGTGGCTAGCTGAACCTGGTCTGTTTGGGACCCCACAGAACAAATGCTCTTGCTTGGGCCAAATTACAATCTGAATGGTACGCAGAGTAGACAAATCAGACAACTGGCATGAACTGTCTTCTAGAGCCACTAGGGCAGTGAGGCACACAGGGTCCTGCAGCCCACTCCCCAAGGGTCCCTCTGCCCATTTACTCCTCAAGCACACACACAAGCAGCCAGCTTCATGCATTCCCAAAGAGCATTTATCCCAGAGAAATAAAGACTTACGTTCACACAAAAACCTGTATGTGAACATTTTTGGCAGCTTTATTCATAATAGCAAAACTGGAAACAACCCAAATGTCCTTCAACAGGTAATAGTTAACCAAACTATGGTACAATCATAACATGGACGACTACGCAGCAGTAAAACCAACAAACTATTGATTTACAACTGGGAAAAATTACCAGGGAATTAAGCTGAGTGGGGTGGGGGGGCAATCTCAAAGGGTTATACACAGTACTCTTGAAATGGTAAAATTTTTAAAATGGAGAAATAGATTAATGGTTACCAGGGATAAAGGACAGGAAAGGCACAAAAAGCAAAAGGTATGCCTACACAAGGGGAATAGGAGGAATCTTATGGTGAGGGACACGTTTTATATCTTGACTATAAATGCAAATACCCTGTTATGCTATTATATTACTGTTTTGTAAAACGTTACCATTTGAGGAATTTGGGTGAGGTATATATGTAGAATCTCTGTATTATTTCTTATGACTATGTATGTGAACCTATAACTATCTCAAAATTAAAAGCTGAATTCAGAAAAATCAAGCAAACCTTTATGTAAAAACTGACTGATCTATATATTCAAAATCATCCTAATCAAAATCCTACCACGTTTTTCATCTTTTGTAGAAACTGATGAGCTGATTTTAAATATTCATGAAGAACTATACAGTTCAAAAGGCTATGCTTAACAGAAGAAATGTTTCCTTTGATTTCTGCGTAGAAATTAAAAGCTTAACGAGTAAATTTATTTCATATTATTTTGTTCTATTATATACTCAGTTGGAATTAAACTATGTTTTAAGTTCAAAGTTCAAAACTACTGCTGATTAAAATGCCATTTAAAGGCCCTATTAACAATTAGGTGCATCAGGTTATAATCTCTGCCCTAAAGGAAATCATGTTGCGTACTGTTAAGTTTAAATGTAGATAAATCAGACAACTGAAGACAAATGGCAAATGGCCCATGAAATTCTATTTTATAAAGTTTTATTTCTATGTATTCATCCCCAAATAGTTTATTGCCAAACTTAAACAAAGGCAGCAATAACTACCACCAAAACAAAACCATTTTTTAAAAAAACAAGTCCAATAAAATTTTAATCACAACGCAAGTCCAAATAAATGGACTTTTGTCTGGTCAATGATGGGAGAGAGTAGCAGCTTTGTTAAAGACTGAGCTCAGCATTCCCTCTCTCAGTTCATCTGCATTTCTATTTCCTGAGCATATCGTGTCCTATATCTCTTACTGATCAAGAGATCAGTAAATACCAGAAGTCTTCCTGAAAATGAAGGCCTATAGTGCTCTATCCCAGGAAAAAGAAAAAGGCGTACAAAGAGGATCTGGCATGAGGGGACAGGATCACACTACACTGGCATAATCACAACTTTAACATTTAATAAGGATTCTTAGACATTTTATATCCTACACTTATTTAACTAAACTACAGCTGTTACACTAAACAAATGAACTTTCGAAACATTAAAATATTTTCCTGGCATGTACGGCATTACCATGCATTAGCTGGAACCTGGCATATTGTTCTGAAAAGTTTATCTATCCCTAAAACATAATTGGCACAATACCATAGGAAAGAAACTAAACATTCAAGGGATTCAAGCCTCCTTATAGTAACCTTTAACCTTTTTACTACTGTGACTCACATTTGACACTTCAAACCAGCACTCACACATATCCGTATTTATAAACACACACACCCCTAAAATATTATCTCATAAAGTAATGACCCATACTACATGTCATGTCTTCTGGTTTTACTCTAACATCTTCGTTGAGGTTCTAATTTTTTTTCTTTTTTAAAAAGGGTGGTCACAGCCCACTAAATTAGTGGGGTCCCTAAATTAAGAGGTCCCTATGCCACCTTTAATTTGTAAAACACTGCTATACCATTGTAATTAAATGTTAACATCTGGGAAATTTCGAAGAGTACTGAGGAATTCTTTGTACTTTTTTGTAAATCTAAAATCTAAAATTTTCAAAATAAAAAATAAATTTAATATCCCAGTGACGATGTCTCATATACCTTTGTATTTCCTAACTTCCCCTCCCCTTCCCCTACTGTCACACAATTTTTTGCAGATAGCATGTTCTTAATATACACATGCTACACAAAACTTATGGGAAGGTATAGATTAGAAATGACTTCATAAGGGGAGTAAATCTTTGGCTGGGTCTTCAAAGCAACACAAGATTTCAGTTGGTGAAGTAGGAAAAAGAAGATATGCGAAGGGACATGGATTAAAAATTAACACTTGGTTTCATGCTTATAAAACAATTTTTATCTATTAATTAAGACTCAAAGACCAATAATACATTAACGAAAAATTACCAAAGACCCTATTAAAGAAAAATAAAAGGTGACATATAGTAAAAAATAATAATAATAATAATAATAATTAATTAATTAAAAAAAAAACTGTGAGTGTACTTAGTGTACTTATATAAATTAACTGAGTGCCAGGAATGAAGTCTTATTAGAACATTATAAATTAGAAGTAAACATTATACCTCAAAATTCTGTTCCATTATGTTTCCACCTTTACTCAAACTCTCCATAATGGCCTTATTTCGAAGAATATCTTCTTCACTAAGATGTTCTCTTCTTTTTCTTGATTCTAAAACAAGTCCATTCACCAGATAAAAGTCTGCCAAAAAGTTTCCTACTCTTTCCTAAAATGAAATTAAATAATCAAAATAATAAAATACTCAAATATTTCAAAATAATAAAATGAATTAAGTTTATCTTAGATTAAAAAGAAAGTTTCAAAGTAATATATACGTTTTTCCATAACATGTAACATTTAGGTGAAAATAAATACTCCCTTTGGTAACTGAGCTTATCAAATTATCTTACATATTCTATTAAATTGAAAAATATTTAAACTATACATTTCACATTTGTAAATGAAAATTTTAAACACACAAGATGTATGGTAGTAAATCTGCAAATGAATTAAATTTAAATAAAAATACCACATAGTATTCCTTTAGAATCTATTCCCAAGTAGCACGAAGCTATCTGAAAACTTTTTTAGCTGATATTCAATCATGAGTAACAAGGAGGGGTCAGGGATAATTACTGTTCCCATTTTATAGATAGAAAAAAAAGTAGAATAAAAAGAAATACTCTAATTCACATAGGAATCCCTAGCACAACTAGAAACAATTACCTGCTCCAATACTCTATTCTCTAACAAGATCTAACTTCAAGTTACGGTTGCTAGCTGCTTTCAATAAAGAAGAGAGAACGACAGAATAGTCTTGCTCACCAATACAATTACAATTAAGTGTTTACGTTATGGATTGGGATAAGGAAATGCAAGTGATATAAATGGTATCAAGGAAACAGCTGTTATTTCCTTTCAATGAAGACCTCCTTCAACATTAACCTTCAACCTTTTTCAAACCCATGGGAGGTCAGTTTCAAACACCTTGCTACAAAAACCATGATCAAAAGCTTACTGAAAACAAGCTTCCTATTTCTAACTACATGAAAATCACTTGGTTCCATCTTACTGATGTTTTCTGGCATTCCAAAATTACATGTTTAGGGCTGTTTTCATGTCCATCTTGTTCATGGTGGCCTTCTTACCAATCATCAAAAAGTAAAGCATTCTGCACCTGTTTCTACCTATAAAATGGGAACCGTAAGTATTACTGACTCCCTCCTTACCTGTCAAAGATTTAAGAAGATCACCTAGACGCTGTTCAAGAGCTTTGAGCTGCTTAGCAGTAGCACTAGATGAATAGCAGCTTCAATTTTTATCTTCTCTTGAGGTGATCCTTCTAATGCTGTCCAGAAGAACAGAGTACAAATAAGACTTCAAGCCAACAAATGGATGCAGTGTGGGAGCTTACAACTGGTAATCCCATACTATTTGCTGCCAAATATGTTTTGAAAATAAAGTTCATGAACCTACATCTAATAGTGAGAATTTATCTGTGGTTGAGAAATTCTCAGGAGGTAATTCTCAGTTTTTGAAATCTTATAATGAAAGAGAATTTATTAAAAGTAAATCATCATATCAACAAAAATTTTAAGTATATACATTTCATAATCCAACCATTCCACTTTTTGCTATCCTTAAGAGACAATGCAAGGCCATATAAATGGATGGTAAATGCAATATTACTTGTAATAGCAGAAAACTGGGCACAATTGTGTGTCATTTATCACAATGTCCATAAATAAGAGACTAGATAAATAAACTACAATATATCCATACAATGGAATACTATGCAGTTGCCAAAAGGAATGACGTGATACTACTGATAAGAAAAAATTTTCTAAACCTACTAAAGAGTGAAGAAAAAAGCTACAAAACAACACAATATAACACTAGAAAAAATAAATATCAACAACTAAAGATACATATTACTATGGATACATATTTATGTATGCAGAGAATAAAAAATGATCTAGAGGATATACAAATGCATAATTCTCTACAAAGTACTCTGGGGACTGAGTTAGTAATAAGGAATCTTTTCATGTTTTTGTATAAGGTTGTGTGGTGATTAATTTTGTATAAATTTAACTAGACTATGGTGCCCAGTTGTCTGGTCTAACACTGCCTAGCTTTTACTGTGGAGGGTTTTTTTGTAGGTTTTTTTTTATTATTTGTTTTTTGTTTTTTGTGTGTAATTAAACCCCTCCCACCTTCTTTCTCTATATCCAAATCTTTGTATATAGGTAGGTACACATGTATCTACATGTAGAGATATAGAGATATAGAAAGAGAGTGATCTCCTACCAATTTCCTCCTCAGGGAACCCTAATAAAACCTATTTTGCTTTTCCAGTAAGAATATATTCATTTCTACTCTATGTAATAAAACATAATTTTTAAAACCCAACTGTTGAAAGCAGTAGATCTTGCCCTCACCTATGTGATTTCTTCTTTTTTTTTTTTTAAGATTTTTCTTTTAAGTAATCTTTACATTCAGTGTGGGACTTGAACTCCTAAGCCTAAGATCAAGAGTTGCATGCTCCACTGACCGAGCTAACCAGTTGCCTCTGTGATGACTTATTAATTGTATTTAAAACTTTATAAAATGCTTCTCTTAGATCTATTTAAAAATTTTTAAATATATTTTGAATAGCCTTATATAACCTCTTGCTGGCAGATGAAATGGGAATTATGGAAAGAATTTATAATTCACAAATGAGGGAACCTCCATGGAAATTTAATTTAATGACTGTTATAGAAATGAAAGCTTATTTATTTTTTTAGAAACATAAGCTTATTTAATTCCAGTCATACGAATGGAATACTGAGAAACGGATACTGAGTGAGTAAATAGTTTTAAATATGTAAAAGTCTAAAAGTAGAAAAAAGAAAGGTTCGGGGAAACGAATTCAAAAGTGTATCCTTCTTTGTGGTCTTAAGGAATAAAAGCATTAGAAAGGTAATGGAACCATGTTTCCCTGTGAATAACAAGGCAGCTGACAGCAAGAATGTTTCTCAACAAAAGTCAAATGAGCTAAACTTTCTCTCCTTGATTCTATAAGAATATCTTCTAACTCTGTAAACAACCATTATAATTCCCTATCTGGATTAAGGAGGAGGGAATAAACCATTGGGAGACAATTCAGTAAGCTACTTCTTCCACATTTCCACCACGTCATTTTGGTAACATGAAATACTGGGCAATTTTTAAAGTTGAAAAATCAAGATTTACACATACTGTTTTATCTTCCCGAAAAAGCCATCCTGTTTGGGCACGCGTGAAAGAAATTGATTTGGTTGATAAAGTTGCAGAGTAAATATCACTACTCATTAAAATGTCAACCTCTTCTTCTGTTTCCATCTCTGATTCCTGCAGTGGGGGTATAAGTTAAATATAAGAATCTAGGTTTCCAAAGGTTATTAGTACTACATATGAAAATATCAACAATTAAATGTTACAGATTTTAAAACCAAAAAGGACAGATTCTAAAAAATGTTAAGTCTTAATCTAAAAACCAATTATAGAAGTTTTAACTCTATATCTCTAAATGAACTAGAATTATGGCTAATTATAAATCTGTAAATATGGGGCACATAAAATACAGTACTCTTATATTATTAAAGATAGGTCATGGAAACAATACTGGGTTACTGATTACAGAAATATAGAGTATGTAGAGCAATTTTAAAAGATTAAGTTGAGAGGTCTGAGACAAAATTCCCTTATCCAGATTTTCTTCAAATATAGATCAATCTTACTTTAACTCTTTTTCCTCCAAAGACCCACCACTATCATTTGAGCCTTCCTTTCCCAATAACTGTAAGTGGAAGGAATGGAAGGAGAAAGGACGAGAAAGAGAGGAGAGAAGGAAAGAAAAAAAGCGATCCTCTCTATATTCCTTATAGCAAGAAAGGGAACCCAAAAATTAAAAACCATAGTTTCAAAACATAATAATTAGTCTTGTTTCTGGTTTATCCTCTAAATATTTCCCAGTGCTGATATATAATAACTGATTAATAATTATTTTTTTAAGTGAGAAAAAAAGGTTTGTGCTTGCTTCAGAGATAGAAGACTAAATGATCAGGTACAGAAGGGTAAATGAGTAGGTATAAAATGAGGTTCTATTCTCTAATAGGCCAAGAAGAGAATCTCTGATACTTAGGACTACAGTGTCCTAAGGGGAAAGAAGGAGAAAAAAGCCATAAAGTAGAGAAGTGACTAGGGAATAAGATATGACTAGAGGCTCTATTTCCCCTATCTCCAGATTTCTAGCTTCCCAAGAGGCCCATTTTCTATTCTTAACCACCAAACTTCACCCAGATATAATCTATTTCTGAACTTATAAGTCAATAGAAAAAAAAACAAAAACAAAACCACAGCAATACCCTGGGACTGGAACAGGGCCATTTCCTTCACCCTTACAAGTGAAGAATGAAAAATCCTGACATTAATGCTAAAGCTGTAAGAGGTGAAAATGTAGCTCCAATAACCAAACTAACTCTGAACACAGTTTTCTAAAGAAAAACTTTAGCTGGCATAGGTATAGAACTATCAGGCATTATGTTTCAAATATACTCTAAATCAATTAGGATTTCATGTATTAGCTTCGGAACAATACTATATACAACACTGTCTATGAAGAAATTTGCCTTAAGTTTCAAAAACGCTCTTTTTAAATAAACTTTTGCAACAGAACTCTTCTAAAAATCATAGACAGGCCATCTCCTAACCACGTCATTGAAAAAGATCAATCGTTAATAACATTTGTTAAAGAAACATTTATTGAACAGTTATTATTTACGTATATATATTAGAATAAACAATAACTATTCCCTGCCTTGAGGACTGATGCTCAAAATCAAGCTTTTCTATATTTTTTTAGGTATAAAACACACACACACATACACCCTAAATACCAATCCTTTCATAATTCCATTGCTACTTTAAGATTAGCTAATATTTACACTAGTAGCCTTACTCTCTGGCTTCTATTTCAATGCCATGCTTCTAGCTCACTTGTTGCCTAGTAGCTAACCTATTGTCTTTAATATGCAAGAGGTCAAATTATTTAATAAATTATCCAAGAGTCTAGAATAAAGGCTGGTGAACTATGGCCAGTAGGCAAAATCCAGTGTACTACCTGTGTTTATAAATAAATTGGAGTATAGCCACACTCATTCATTGAAATACTCTCTATACCTATTTTTAGGTTACTAAAAGCAGAGTTGAGTAGTTGTGACCGAGACCATCTGGCCCAAAATATATATATAAATATCTAACATATTTACTCTTTCTCCCTTTACAGAAAGTGTTTGACAAACTCCAGCCTGGAATGTATTGATGCACTATATTAGGTACCAGAGAATACAACTAAAGGAACCATGGGGAGCAGAGGAAGAATGCCACATAAATGAATATAGCATTAGAAGCACTATAGTACCAGATTCAGTAGGAGCATGAAGAAAATAATGGTTACCTGGCAAAGGAGGAAGTAACACTAAGTAGATGCCCCAAAAGTATGAAGTACAAGAAGAAGAGCATTCCAGGAGGTGGAAACACTGTGAACAAAGGAATGAGGCTCTAAATGGCATAGCACATCTGAAAAACTGCAAAGAGCTCAGTATGAGGGTATCTAAGATAGTAAAATAAAAACAGGCTGGAAAAATAAGCAAAAGTCAGGTCACAGAGGGTTCCAGGTCATGTGAAGGAATTTGGATTTCATTCTTTAGGAAACAGGGATCTTTTAAAGTATCATTAAAGAAGGCAGGTTTCATGAAGTTGCTTTCAATGTTCAATCTATCTCCAATATATGGGATGATTTAGAAGCAGACAAGAAAGGGGCCAGGATAGTCATGTTTTGTTTTGTTTTGGTTTGGTTTTTTATAACTCTTTTTTTTAAAGATTTTATTTATTTATTTGACAGAGAGAGATCACAAGTAGACAGAGAGGCAGGCAGAGAGAGAGGGGGAAGCAGGCTTCCTGCTGAGCAGAGAGCCCGATGCGGGACTCGATCCCAAGACCCTGAGATCATGACCCGAGCCGACCCACTGAGCCACCCAGGTGCCCGATAGTCATGTTTTTGATGACCATTTTGTAACGGTCCGGTTGAGAGATAATGAATATCTGAATTGTGGCAGTAATGGTATGATTAAAAAGAGGTAATTATAAGACATTAGGGAGACAGAAAGGACCACACTTGTTCTCTAATTAGGAAACATGGAATACAAGAAATATTTCAAAAATAACTCACAGTCTCCTGACTGAATAGAGAATGATGTCATTCATCAAATGAAGGACAATGGGAGAGAGGGCAGGTTTGGAGTTTAGAGGGGAAAAAAGAGAATTAAGTTTTAGATGAGCTGAATTTTGAGGTACCTGATATCCATTAGGAACTTACATAGATAGATCTCCACTGAGAGATCTATCATCAACCCGTGGTAGGTGGCTCAAGATGTAGGAATAGACGAGATTATTCTGACGGTTTGTCAAAATGAGAACCACATTGAGGGGACACCAATATTCAAGAGGTGGCAGAGAAAAAGGAACAGGCAACAAAGAATAAGAAGAGAAGGGAAAAGATCGCTTGACCAAAGTCAAATTGTAAGGAAATTATAATTTTAAGAACTAAGTTTCCAATAATAGACCAAGAAGTCTGATAAAGACAGGACTAAAGTAAGTACATTGATTTTAGCAAATGACTCAAAACTAACATCATCTAAAACCTCAAACATATACATTCCAGATCTTCCAGTTCTATCACTGGCACCACTATCATTCCACTCTTCAAGGCAGAAGCACTATACTTACCCTTAAATCTTTCTAATTCTTAATTTACTACATTCAAACTAGTACCAAATCACAATCTTTCATTCTAGTTTTTTTAGGTGTTCACTGTATAATCCTAGTCAAGAGCCTTATCACTTCTCAACTGTAGAACTGTAAAAAAATAAAAACTTCCATAAATTCCCTACCTCTAATCTCCCTATTTTCCCAACCCATCTTACATACTAGTTGTGTGAACTTGAAGATGTCATTTAACACCTATAAGCCTCAATTTTCTAATCTGTAAAATGGAGATAATAAAATTATTTGCTCTGATAGATTAAAGATTTAATGAAAAAATCTGTAAAGCACTTAAATTACTTGAGGAGCCATGATTCTCTATTGCCAACTACAGCAGATTCTTTTATCTTATCTGGCTTTTAAAGCCTTCCACAAACCACATGCCCACTCTCAGTAACAGAAACCTTCACCACAGTCAGACCTCTTTTCTGTTTGTCAAACATACCATTCTCATTCCCACTTCCCTGACTTTATTCATCCTGTTTCCTCCACAAGGAATACCTTCTTTTTCTTCTCCTCTTCCAATCTAAATCTTCATTGCTCACTGCCAGTTAGGAAAGTATTTAGTAGTATACATACAATGTAATTAAAGTCTCATCAATAGGCATGGTAGTAGGAGGAGGGTCTAAAATAAGAGATATTAAGGAAGAAGCCACAGGATGTGGTGAATGACTATGTAGGGAAATGAAATGTTGAAAAACAAAACCAAAAGAAAAGCAGGGTGCCTGGTTGGCTCAGTCAGTTAAGCATCTGACTCTTGATCTCAGCTCAGTCTCAATCTCAGGGTCATGAGTTCAAGCCCCGTGTTAGGTACCAGGAAAGAGAAGAGAAGGGAGGAGAAGAAAGAAGAGAAAAGAACAGCAACAGTGGTAAAATAAAATGTTGATTTAAAAACATTTTTAAGGTTATCTATGATGTATAGATACAGGAAAAACTTTTTCTTTGGTTTATAGCAGGGCATTCAGGGAAAAAAGGATGAAGATAAACGTGTATATGATTTTTCAGTGGTTGCTATACAGGCAATACCAATGGGGAGATACGACGTAACAGAAGGAAGATATTTTTGTATTTTAAGAGGGAGAAGATAAAGCAGCCAAAAAGTTAAGGACAGTAAAAGAGTAAAAAAAGAGTACAGACGGACAGCCAAAAGAGATGTTGCTACTAAGGGGATGGAGATGGTCAGGAAGATTAAAAGAAGCTAAGGTAGCAAGATAATAAATGGTAAAAGGGCTGGCACAGGTGCAACAAATCAGAGCTACAAATGAGAACTAAAAGAAGTTGGAGTTCATTTAACTAGAAGATCATCAGTGAATTATGAGCAAATGGTCTCAATGAAAGGTCAGGATGAAGATCTGAATATTAAAAAACAAACAAACAAAAAAACCTTAAAGATATTAGTAAAGAAATGAAAGCACTGGGAATGAACCATCTCACCTATACTTTATGACTTTTAAAACAATTACATTGACGTTTGGTTGCATACATACGTATTTTTAAAAATCCATTTAGAGAAATACTGACAAGATGACATGCTCACCTCATGGTGTATTCGCTGATAAACTTTTTGTTCATTGTCTAATACTACAAAAGATTCAGAGGGTGCCGCATCCCCATTGAAAATGAAGCTTAAATCCCCTCGTTGGCACTTCATGTCAGTAAAGTCTATGAGAGTAGTGTCAAGCCTGTGAAAGACGGATAGATGAGAAACCTGACAAATAAAATTTTGATAAAACTCTATGATAATTAAACAAGCTTTGTTGATTGTTTAATTGATGCTGACACCATATTTCAAAGTCAAACTTATAGTAAAAAGTTAAAGTATTTTATTTAAAAACACTGAAAGAATATTTAAATGTATAAATTTTATAGAAAGAATATTTCTATAGAAAGAATATTTAAATGTATAACTATGTAAATGTATAAATTAAATTTTTCCTATGTTTAATTTCCTGAGTATATACTTTATTATTTAAACAAGAAAAAGATTGTTTCTACATTGGTAAAATATTTCCATAACTATACCTTGTTCCCTACCATTGCTCTTGCTGCAGCTACTCCATAAAAGTTACTTCAACTGTGAAGGGCATTAATGGAAAGCTGACTTGTCTAACATTCTTTGATCCCAACAAAACCATGTTGCTAGTTCATGAGAGTATATAGGAAGGGTACATACAGCAATAGATGGACCACATTCTCAGATTAAGGACCATGTGTCCAGTCTTGCTCTTTTGATCTACATCTATGCCTTAGGCCTAGCCATCTAATACCAAACCTGGTTTCATTCTTCAACTAGATAAATCATTTAACTTATTCCAAATTCTTGTCCTTTCTGTTTCACTTCCCAGGTTCAGATTAGCAGTCTCTTTCCCATCATTCCATAGCCTAAAAACCTTATGGATCATTTATGTGCCGAAGATTCATGGACTCACAAACTTGTGTATTTATCACACTCCTTGGTAACTAAGACCTGGCATGGTCTAGGCCCAACGGATTGGTCTCACATAAATCCCACAAACCACAGTATGTTGAAATTCCAGAATATACTAGAATGGAAAAGTTCACAAGTCCCCCAAAGTGCTTCAATCTTTCACTAGGCTTTGTAGATCACATTAGGATCTCTCTTACCGGCTAAAACACAGTACTTAATCGAAAAAATGGGTACTTAAAACACAGTACTTAATCTAAAAAATGGGTTGACACAGCTGTTAAGAGGTGCTGATTATACCGTAGCTACTGAGTTTCTAAGAATTCATTACTTCATTTAAGTTATTCAATTCTCATTCCAGGCAAAGGGAATAAGCATTCTTGTTTTCCCTACACAGAAAAATCTGAGAACTGGAAAATATCTTAGATGCTGCTTCAAAAGAGTATCTGCGGTTACATATAAGTTTATCAACAAAATTACTACCTTTTAAAAGTGAAGATGATATAATAATTTTGCTAGGGTAACAGGGAGGAACCAAAAGCAAAGAGGGAAGTATGGTTACCTTATATACAAGGCTCTCCTTTCTAAACCATATAAAATGTATACACCCCCACAGAATAAAATCAAGAAACCCTAAAAAAAAAAAAAAAGCAAGTCACAAACTTCTAAAGGGGTGACTCCTGCCTGCTGCTTTATTGCTGAATTCTAGCTCCTGCTCCACCTCCAGGGGCCTGCTATTGTACTACTAGTGCCTGTACTACTAAATATACCCTGTTACTACCTGTATATGTGGCATAAGAAAAAATAATGACAGCAAAAGAGGCTCATCCCCTACCTCTGTAAGATGTAAGCTACTGATAATATCAAAAAGGAAAAGATCAGGGGCACTGGGGTGGCTCAGTGGGTTAAGCCTCTGCCTTCAGCTCAGGTCATAATCCCAGGGTTCTGGGATTGAGGCCCGCATCGGGCTCTCTGCTCAGCGGGAAGTCTGCTTCTTCCCCCTCCAACGCCTGCCTCTCTGCCTACTTGTGATCTCTGTCTGTCAAATAAATAAATAAAATCTTAAAAAAAAAAAAAAAGAAAAGATCATTTTATATAAGTGGTCTATTTGGACTTCAAACTTCTACCAGGGAACTCCACACCCCACATAAAAGAGGGAATGAAACAGAACAATCTCCTGCCTCCATTTCCTTCTTGCCTAAACTGGATGAAAGCAGTAGTGGGTTGGAAGGAATGGAGATACAGGGAAGGGGTAGAGATAAGAACAGTGAAGGAAGAGATGCACAGAGAGGAACAGGAAGACAGACAGACATGGTGACATTTGAAACCTTAGATCTAGCCATACCTAAAATCACTCATAGCCAATTTTTATTTGTGTTTTTATCATTTGCAATTACAAGGAGACTGCCCAGTACATTTTCTGGAATATCCCTGACATACTAGATGGCCTACTGTATTACACATGCCTCATAAGAATATAATTACCATGATGGCATTTTAATGTATTAACTATTCCTTGCTTTAAACATTTGAGTCTAAATATTTTTAATTTTTGCCATGTGATTAGCCATGAAAAAAAAATTATATAACTGCAAAAATCTGAATAGAAAATGTTAAAAGAAAAACCCAGAAAACATTCTTTTTGAGATAAAAGCTTGAAAAATGCCAAGTAACAATGAAAAAGAATATAGAGCCTTCTCTTGAGACAGGAAAAGTGTGAGAAGAGGCAAAGTTTGGCCTGATCATTTCAGTCAGTGGTTACAGAATGCCTCATAATTATTAACAGTGAAAATGTTTACTAATATTCTCAAAAATAAAGTTACTCATACTTTCCTATTTCCACTCCTTGACACCAGAGAAGATATTTTAAATGATCACATGGTTGTCATGAAACACAAGTAAACTTTAAAGATTTCTTTGAACACAGTTTAAAATTCAGTTTCATTTGAAGTGATGTTTAAAAAAAAAAAAACTATCTCATGATGTTTACATTTGAAAGTTATTTAATCTTAATGGTTTTTTTTTATTAGGTTCCTCTCATCTATGCAAAAAAAACCCTTTGTCATACATCCTAAAACCCAGCCTCTCCATTAATTTGGTAAACTTGGTAATGAGAGCTTTAGAACCTATCACTTATCTCCTTCATCCTCAGTTGGTTGTAAGCCCCAGGACTGATAAATTATAGTAGCTTCCTCTTAATCTTTATTACTCTATATTCTCTGGCACTATTATTTCATTGTCTTTATTTATTATGTAATATGCATATCATTTACTTATAAAATTCATATATAAATGTGAAATAATTTTTTAAAAGAAGCTCCTTTTATCCTACATTTAAGACTCAGAACTAAAACTAACCTTTTTAAAAGTAGCATATGGAAAATAATAATGTTCTCCCAAATTATCTACTACCTTTGGCAAGCACCTAAACATTGTTAAAATGATGAATAATTTTTGATAAAAATCATAATATAATGTTAATAGGCTGTGAAATAAATCTACATCATTATCAAATCCTTTCCTAGTTTTTCTTCTATTTTTCTGTATTTTGCAAGATTTCTATACGGACTATGAATTTAACGTACCTAAGTACTTCCATAATTAGAAACATCTGAAGATGTTGTTTTTAAAAACAAAAACCAGAAATATCCACCTGAATCAAATTCAACTGCTTGAGGACAATTACCGTAGAACTTACTTTCAACTAAAGATTATCTCTTCACTGTAATTTAACATAACTTTTAATAAATCTCAGAGCTGACCTTCTAAAATTTCTACCTTGTGACATGGTGATAACGAATAGGAAGTCAAAGGTCCTGACCCAGCCATTAATTCACAATATGCTCTTATAAAAATCACTTCACCTCTCTAAATTTTCTCATCTATAAAACTAAAAGTTTTGGGGGCACGTGGGTGACTCAGGCATTAAGCTCTGCCTTCCACTCCTTCTCTCTCTCCCACTCCCCCAGCTTGTGTTTCCTCTCTTGCTGTGTCTCTCTCTGTCAGATAAATAAATAAAATCCTTAAAAATAATAATACTAAAACAAAGAGTTTTTATGAGATAGTCTCAAGATATTTCCAATTCTAGACCTTTACATGTCCAAATTAATATTCTGGAGACATGGAGAGACACAGATTTACAAAATTACTGACATATATATATATTTATTATAAATACACACACATATATATATAAGTTGGCATATTCATTAGTATTATATACATCTTACATATGTAATTTATAAAGAGACCTGTATTTTTTTAAAAGATTTTATTTCATTATTTGACAGAGACACAGTGAAAGAGGGAACACAAGCAAGGGGAGGGGGAAAGGGAAAAGCAGGCTTCCTGCTGAGCAGGGAGCCCAACGTGGGGCTCAATCCCAGTACCCTGGGATCATGACCCAAGCCGAAGGCAGATGCTTAACTACTGAACCATCCAAGCGCCCCTAAATATACCTATATTAATATAAAGTTTAAGATATAAGTAATGATAAAACTAAAATGAGTAAAATAAATACCATCAGACCCAAAAATCAATCTTAACTTTAAAAAGAAGAAGAAGAAAATTAAAATTAGCCTTAAAGTGTTCCCTAGAAGGATAGATGATCAAATAGTGCATGGATAGGCAGAGGAGGGAGGGGTATGAGAGGGATTGTGAAAAAAGAACAAGAGTTGGGTGCTCCTTATGTGTGTCCCTATTCCTTATAAAGTCAGGATCAGAGAGATAACCACCTTAGATCTTCCCATTTTAAGATATTCATGATCCTCACTCTATTTGCCTCCTAGATAGTCTGCAGTTGAATAGGAATAGTTGATTTAGTCAAGATTTTATCTTTGGTTTCTTCTCTGTATGATGTCTCAAATAAGATAATATACTGTGAATATATTACAGCATGTTTAAGTTATTAAATACTACATCCAAATGTAACCTATTAATATAGAAAGAAAACCTTTCTCTAAATCTCAATTTTCTGTTACTCAGAAAAATATCAAATCACCTTACCTGATATTGATACCTTGTTTGTATATTTTACATGCATCAGAAGGCAGAATACGGGAAAGTAAAGGCACTGTATTTTTAAAAAGAAAAGATAAAAGATAACTACCTAGTTTTGAGACATTACAAATTTCTTAATTAGAAAAAGAGTAACTTAAACATTTTATTAGTTCACTAAAATTGTAATAATTTCCTTTAAAATAGTATTTTCCACTTAAAAATAATATATAAAGCAATTCTGAGCAACTTCAAAAATCTACAATTTAATTGGAATTGTTATATAGTTCACCACTCTGCCCACCTACCCACCCACAAACACACAAATAGCAGAGTCAATACAGTGTCACTCTTGGGTTCATATTGAAGGACATTATTACAGATGAGGAAACAGTGCCCTGTGACAACCAAACCATCCTGAATGGGTAACTTGATGAACCTGGATCCTTCCTAATCCTTTAAATACAACCTCATTAAATAGTAGAAAAGCAATGCGTATTTTAAAACACAGACATTTTTAGAGCTAAATAGTCTAATTTGAGGTTGAATTACAAATATGTGATCTTGGTTACTTAAGCTTACTGCACCTTAGTTTCAAAATCTGTAAAACAGAATCATACATTTACCTACAGATTTCTACATCCAGTATTGTTCATATTCATATCACAAGCATATTCTGATATTTTTATTATTTATTAACTGCTACGTTTTGGGAAATAGTTATTCTTTGGATGAATAAATCTATATACAGGCTATACTAAGCTACCACATACAAAAGAAGAAAAAACCAAAATGTGAAGTTCAAAATACTTGAAATCAAGATCACATCACATATACATATGTATATAAGAATGTGTGTGTACAAGATATACTACATGCATATTTTACAAAATTCAGCATTTTAAAAATGAATGATAAATCAACCTCAGTTAAAAAGAAACAAAATTTTCAGAGAAATTAAAGGTTAATTCTTTAGTTAACTTTTTAAAAAGCATCATTATTTTCTAATTAACATAAAACATATATCAATGTCTTTTTTAAATTCTTAGAGGTCATATTATTCATGATTTTCAGCATTAAAGATAATTTTCTAGACATTTCATTATACAAAAATAAGTTACTGCCCAAAGGGAATATCAATTAAGAGTTACCCTAGTCAGAGAATATAAGTCATTTTCTTTTCTTTTCTTTTCTTTTTTTTTAGTTTCAGAGGTAGAATTTAGTCATTTATCAGTTGCATATAACACCTAGCATTTATTACATCAAATGCCCTCCTTAATACCCATCACCCAATTATCCCTTCCCCATACCCAACTCCCTTCTAGCAACCCTCAATTTATTTCCTTGAGTTCAGTGTCTCTTAAGATTTGCCTCCCTCTCAATTATTATCTTATTTTTCCTTCCCTTCCCCTATGTTTTGTTTCTTAAATTCCGTATATGAGTGAAATCATATGGTATGTGTCTTTCTCTAACTGACTAGTTTCGCTTAGCACAATACCCTCTAGCAGTTCCATTCATGTCATTGCAAATGCCAAGGTTTCCTTCTTTTTGATGACTCAGTAACCATTATGATAAAAATCTTTCCTCATATGAAACAACAGAAGTTGAGAATAGCAATAATAGCATTTATCTTATATAAATGATCAAAGCTCTTCTTTAATGCTCCTTAATCAAGATCCAGTTTTTCTGTCCTTAAGTGTTTAGTAAAGCGTGAAAAAGATAATTAAAGATAGTATCCTAATTTGTGAATTTAACTTAATTTATTGCATCTTTTGAAGTAGTATGGTAACCTATGGTAACAAAACAAAATTTAGAATTATGTATCAATACTTATTTATCAAAAATCAGAAACACAGGAACAGACAAATACAGAGACAAAATAAATTGAGGAATTGAGAAGCAAAAGCTAATAAAAAGGGGAAAAGGAACATCATAGACAAAAAAAAAAAAAGATTCCTGCTAGCTTTTAATACATTCCAAAAATGGAGCAATTTGCATTTTCCCAATTCTGTGATGACTTTTTTCCTCCCTCAAATAAACTGAACAATTGAGGTCTCTTTATCTTAAGCTATCTCAGCATAATCTGAGAGTTTAACATAGCACTCCAAAGGTAGCATAATTCACTGAACTGAAAAAAGAAGAATCTCTACATTTTAATTTTGGATTTGTTTTTCCTTTTCAACACTTCCTTTTGATTCAGGGTCTTTTCTGGTTCCATACAAATTTTAGGATTGTTTGTTCCAGCACTTTGAAAAATGCTCTTGGTATTTTAATCGGGATGGCAATGAAAGTATAGATTGCTCTGGGAGGCACAGATATTTTAACAATGTTTATTCTTACAACCCATGAGCATGCAATGTTTTTCCATCTTTCTGTATCTTCTTCTATTTCCTTCATGAGTGTTTTGTAGTTCCTAGATCCTTGTACTCTTTGGTTAGGTTTATTCCAAGATACCTTATGGGTTTTGGTGCTATTGGTGCTACTGTATACGGAATCGATTTTCTAATTTCTCTTTCTACGGTTACATTGTTAGTGTATAGGAAAGCAACTGATTTCTACGCATTGATTTTGTATCCTGCCACATTACTGAATTGCTCTATGAGTTCTAGTAATTTGGGGATGGAATCGTTTGGGTTTTCCACATAAAGTATCATATCATCTGTGAAAATAAAGAGTTTAACTTCTTCTTTGCCAATCTGAATACCTTTTATTTCTTTCTGCTGTCTGATTGCTGTGCTGATGAGTATTAACGAGGGCAAAGACTGCATGGAGAACCAGGTGTTATACGCAATGAATCATGGAACACGACATCAAAAACTAATGAGGTACTGTATGGTGACTAACATAACATTAAAAAAAAAAAAAAAAAGGTTTTCCTGTCATTTATACCTTGATCTTAAGAATAGTTTCTAAACCTAGTATTTTCCATCTACAATATCTACAACACACAAATAATAGTCTCAAATACAGAAACGATACTCTGTAGATTATGAAATAAAGAAACTTCTAAAACATTAGTTTTTCTTTTTAACTGTGCTATATACACAGACCTAAATTTGAAGTCATGATTATTACAATGCTATTAATTATTTAATGTTTTGCAGTAGGTATAAAAAGGGCTTCCTTCAAAAACATAGTTTCATTTCTTCCACACCAAAATAAAAGTTTGCAGTATCTGTGGTAGTTATTAACCTCATTTAAAAATGAAGACACTTGGGATAGATACGTGATTTGCCACATCAGATAGCAGCCAGCACTTCTGAGTCTGATTTAAAGCTTTTCTATACCTAAAATCCTAAGCTGGAATAGTTTAGTTTACTTGCTATTAACCAAGTCTGAAGCAATTTTCAGTCAAACACTAGATATAACAGTATGAAAAAGGGTGGGCATGCTCCACTACCTGTAATTAAACCTAATCCTGGATCTCAGTATTTCCTAACTTTCCCTTATTTCTAAGTTGCTCTTTTATTTTTTTAATATCAGAGTTTTTTTTTAAGTGTCATATTTAAGTAGCATTTTATGTTTGCAAAGGGAATTTATAAATTCTTCTCCTTTTTTTTTTTTTTTTTAAGTAGGCTCCATGACCAAAACATGGGGCTTGAACTCACAACCCTGAGATCAAGAGCTATATGTTCTACCAACTAAGCCAGCCAGGTACCCCAATATTAGGGGTTTTGACAATGCAAAGAAACACGCCTAAATTCTACAAAAAAGCTGATTGATCAAAGCTAAAAATAGGGATTATCCTGCATTTTTTAAATCCAAAGTTTCTAAATTAAATATAGCCAGTGAGCTTAGTTTTTAGAGTTACACATGATATTCAGCCCTTAGATGCTAGTAGTTTTGACAGAAATCAGTAAAATCCTTTATCAACAATAAAACAGATGTGCTGACTTTTTTGCATCAAAGTCAAGTTCCCAAAGAAGCCATACTTTCAATACCGCAGTTGTTATGTCATAAATTTGATTGTGCAATATTTATAAAGTTTATAACTACAGATACATGTATAATTTCAGCAGCGCTTACATCCATTTCTGTTTCTTCACATAACTGAAATGTTACTTTTAAAATTTTTAAAACATTTTAAAAGATAAACTTCTTAGATAAACTATTTTAGAATTTAAACTACTAAAATTTCTTGAGAATCAGTTAAAGAGCCAATATACTCAAGGAACTACTTCAATAGAAGATTGCCAAGCAGGGGTGCCTGGGTGACTCAGTGGGTTAAAGCCTCTGCCTTCAGCCCGGGTCATGATCCCAGGGTTCAGGGATTGAGCCCCACATCGGGCTCTCTGCTCAGCAGGGAGCCTGCTTCCTTATCTCTCTGCCTGCTTCTCTGCCTACTTGTGATCTCCTGTCAAATAAATAAATAAAATTTAAAAAAACGAAAAAAAAAAGATTGTCAAGCAGGCCTGGGGTTTTTACAGATGGAAAAAAAAAATGGGTAAAAACAATAGTATTCAGGTTTTACACCAATCTGACTTGGAGTTCTTTTATTTTACAAAGCTACTATAAATCCCTTTTTCTCTCAGTGTTCTAAAACACCAGGACTCTGAATGTTATAGAAAGCATAAAGGCAAGGTAGATTTATAGTGTAAAAAAATCATGTGTGATTTTGATGGAGCCAAAACTAACCTAATAACCTAGAGTTGTAACAATGTTGGAAAAAAATGATTATGTTAGAAATCAAAACTTTACATTTAGAGATAAAACACACTATAAAAATTTTAATCATTCATGCTATACATTATTATGTATTTGTTAAAATAAAGTACTTCCTCATAAACCAATGTGGAAATATGTCTATGATACATTATGTAAAAATGACAAATGGCGTAACAATATAATGGCAATGATCCCATTAAAAAATATTTCTGAGGATAAATACACAAATATGTATTCATTTGTGTGTATATATACATGCACACATACACCTGTATTAATTTTGAAAAAGGTTTGAAAGCATTCACGTGAACGGTAACTGATTTTTATGGTTGTCAATATCTGATTAGTTTGATGATGATTTGGGGGATAAATATCACTAAGCATTCAAATACCTTTGTATCATAGAAATTAACTGAGATGCTTTAAAAAAATATGTAAGATCATTATATCCAAGCCTACATACAAATTACATTGCTTTTAAATCTTCAAAAAACACTCCAAATTTAGTAGTTGCTTAACTAGTAAAGATCACTAGCATCAAATTCCTATTTAGATATGAAGGTTTTCTCCCTAAATGGACTGAGGTTTAAAATGGGGGTGAGGGAAACTTACCTTGCCAAGATAAATCATTAAATAACTGCAAAATATCTAGGGATTAAGATCTTATAAATAATTGAAACAGTGAGCAACCGAACAGTATGTTAAACAAGTAGCTATAAAGTATACAATAAAAGTGGCAAAAATGACTGAAAGATGACAAAATATACAGAATCGTAATGTTAACTGAATTCTTCTCATTCAGGGATCTAAGTACTATATTTCAATTTCCTTAAATTCAGTAATTTAATAATCCTATAATTATTCTCTTCCCTTTGAGAATTCCTTATATTTATTACAATATTTAAACCTTCATTTTATTTAAAAGAAAAGACAATTTTCAATCTTATTAAAAATAAGATTTTTGAAAGTTTTTTTAAGTTAATTTTATTTTCTTTCAGAGTTCCAAAACTCATTGTTTATGCACCATACCCAAGATTTTTGTAAGTTATTATTTAGGTTGGGATAATTAAGTATTACTATAGGGCTTTACTACCATTACATTGAATGTAATGAAAGATACTTATTGTTCCTTAAGGCAAGTGGCAAATCTGCTAACATTTCTATAGAATAGCTATTTTTGCACTTGCATTTCTGCATGTGCACATATTTTACAGTAAAACAAGCGCACTCTTACCCCAGCTTTGAAAATCCCAGTGAAGTTCCAGATAAAAGTCACCTAGCTGAGAAACAAAATACAAATAATTACTGAATGCATCTTAGTTTAACAGCTCTTATATCTACTGAATATTTTGTTATTTTTTTCAATCTATAATCATAAAAGATCTATACAGGAACAGAAAGTAGTTTCAATTTCTGAATTGGAAGAAAAAATATGGTTAAATCACAAAATAAAATATTACAACAGTACACATTATTATACTTATCTACAAAGGAAAATATGCACCAACTGTACATTTTACAAGAATATTTTAATCACACTGAAACATATCTGAAACTGACAGGCATTTAAATTGGTGTCAACAGTGTTGGGAAAGGCAAGATGGCAGAGAAGAAGCAGACTGAAATGACATCAGATCCCAGGAGTTAAGCTAGGTAGGTATCAAACCATTCTGAATACCTACAAACTTAACAGGAGATAGAAGAAAAGAAGAGCAGCAACTCTAGGAACAGAAAACCCACCACTTTCTGAAAGGCAGGATGTGCGAAGAAGTGAATCCAAAGCAACGGGAAAACAGACCGCAGAGGGAGGGGCTGGCTCCTGGCAAGTGGCAAAGCAGTGCACAAAATTAGAACTTTCAGAAGTCTGCTCCACTGAGGGACATCGCTCCAGAGGTGAAGTAGGGGTGAAGCCCTCACAGGGACAGTGTGGTCTCAGGTCCCGTGGGGTCACAGAAAGATTGGGGGTGTCTGAGTGTGGCAGAGCTGTAGGGTATCGGGTTGGGGAAGCCTACTACAGAGACAGAGCCGAAGAATGAGCGTTCAGATCAGAGTTACCTTAAACCGGGATCCAAGGCACAGTCAGACCACTGCTCTTCCAGCAGGTACCCCATAAACAGCAGATCCAGGGAGACTCACCTTCCTCCTCCAGGAAGAGCAGTGCAGCAGTAATCTGCTAGGTTTGGAGACTCCAAACGGGGTCTCCAGCTAGAGTTTGGAGACAGTTTCTATCTCCAAACAGATAGAAACACTTGGTCACAGGCCGGATGAGCTCGGAGAGCAGCCAGAAACCAGGGAGTCAGGAGTGACTGACTGCTTATCTTTGAGGGCTCGCTGTGGAGTGAGGCCCCCAGCTCTCAGCTCCTATGGGGCGGGAAACTGGGAGACTGCCATTTTCATTCCCATCCTCCAAACAAGTACGGGAAGCATTCAGGAAACAAAAGCTCCAAGAGCGAACCCGAGATTACTTAGCCTAGTCCCTGGCAAGGGTGGTGCAATTCTGCCTAGGGCAAAGACATTTGAAAATCACTGCAAGAGGCCCTTCCCACAAAAGATCAGCAAAAACAGCCAGCCAAGACCAAGCTCACCAATCAAAGAGAAGAGTAGAACTCCAGAGCTAGGGGAAAGCAATGGATACAATTCATGGCTTTTTCCCCATGATACTTTAGTCTTGCAAAGTTAAATTTTTTTAATTTTATTTTTTCTTATTCTGTTTTTTTTTTAACTTTTCTTCTTTCCTCTTTTTTTTTAAAGATTTTATTTATTTATTTGACAGACAGAGATCACAAGTAGACAGAGAGGCAGGCAGAGAGAGAGAGGAGAGAAAGCCAGCTTCCCGCGGAGCAGAGAGGTCGACATAGGGCTCGATCCCAGGACCCCGGAACCACGACTCGAGCTGAAGGCAGAGGCCTTAACCCACTGAGCCACCCAGGCGCCCCTCCTCTTTCCTCTTTTAACTATTTTAAAGTTTATCATAACAATACCTTTCTAAAAAATCAAAAATCTTTTTAAACTTCCATTGTTATACTCATATTTTATCCCTTCATTGTATTTAACCTTATCTTTTGTATACATACAGGGTTTTTTTTACTAAAAAATTTTGGTATACAATTTCTTCAAATAGATCAAAATATACCCTAATCTAGCACATGGCTTTGTTCCAGTCTCCAGACTAAGCACATTCCCTCCTTTTTTTTTTCCAACCAATTTATCAATTCCTTTTTTAGAATCTTTTTTAAAATTTTTATCTTTACAGTCACACTCCATCCTTTCATCATGTTTACCCTTATTTTTGTCTATATATATAAATTTTTCTTTCTTTAAAATTTTGGGAGATAGGTTCTTCTAAGAGACCAATATACACCCAAAATCAAGTGAGTGGCTCTGTTCTATTCACCAGTCTAATATATATATATACACACACATATAATATGTGTGTGTGTGTGTGTGTGTGTGTGTATAAAATATTTTATTATTTATTTTTTAAATTTTTATTTCTTTTTTTCCCCCTTTCTTCTCCCCCCAGTTTTGACTCTCTTCTGGTTTGGTTAGCGTACATTTTTCTGCAGTCTTTGCCACCCTTTTGGCATTTTATAAACTCATTCATATATCCTTATCTGGATAAAATGACAAGGTGGAAAAACTCACCACAAAGAAGAGAACAAGAGGCAGTATCACTGGCTAAGGACCTAATCAACATGGACCTTGGGAATAGGTCAGAACAAGAGTTCAGAACTACATTTCTCAAGATGCTAGCTGGGCTCAAAAAAGCTATGGAAGATATCAGAGAAACCCTTTCTGGAGAAAAAGAACTAAAATCTAGCCAAATTGAAATTTAAAAAGCTATTAATGAGGTGCAATCAAAAATGGAGGCTCTTACTGCTAGGATAAATGAGGCAGAACAGAGAATTAGTGATATAGAAGAACACATAATGGAGAATAAAGAAGCTGAGCAAAAGAGAGACAAGCAACTACTGGACCATGAGGGGAGAAACTGAGAGAGAATTGATATGTTAAGATGAAACAACATTAGAATAATTGGGATTCCAGAAGAAGAAGAAAGAGAGAGGAGGGCAAAAGGTATACTGGAGCGAATTATAGTAGAGAATTTCCCCAATATAGCAAAGGGAACAAGCATCAAAATCCAGGAGGCAAAGAAAACCTTACTCAAAATTAATAAAATAGGTCTACACCCCATCATCTAATAGTGAAACATACAAGTCTTAGTGACAAAGAGAAAATCATAAAAGCAGCTCAAGACAAGAAGTCTGTAACATACAATGGTAGGCTTATTAGACTGACAGCAGACTTATCCACAGAGACCTGGCAGGCCAGAAAGAACTAGCATGATATATTCAGAGCACTAAATGAGAAAAATATGCAGCCAAGAATACTATATCCAGCTAGACTATCAATGAAAATAGAAGGAGAGATAAAAAGCTTCCAGGACAGGGTGCCTGGGTGGCTAAATGGGTTAAAGCCTCCGCCTTCAGCTCAGGTCATGATCCCAGGGTCCTGGGATTTAGGCCCGCATCGGGCTCTCCGCTCAGCAGGGAGCCTGTTTCCCCTCTCTCTCTCTCTCTCTCTCTCTCTGCCTGTCTCTCTGCCTGCCTGTCAAAAGACACAGGGTATCAGAATGGATAAAAAACAAAAACAACAACAAAAAACATATCAATATGCTGTCTACAAGAAACTCATTTGAGACCCAAAGAAACCTCCAAATTTAAAGTGAGGAGGTGAAAAACAATTTACCATGCTAATGGACATCAAAAGAAAGCTGGGGTGGCAATCCTAATATCAGATAAACTAGATTTTAAACCAAAGACTATAATAAGAGATGAGGAAGGACACTACATCATACTTAAAGGATCTACTCAACAAGAAGATCTAACAATTTTAAATATCTATGCCCCAAACATGGGAGCAGTCAACTATATAAACCAATTAATAACAAAATCAAAAAAAACACATCAACAGTAATACAATTAATAGTAGGGGACTTTAACACTCCCTCACTGAAATGGACAGATGTTCTAAGCAAAAGATCAACAAGGGAATAGTCTTTAAAGGACACACTGAACCAGATGGATATCACAGATATATTTAGAACATTCCATCCCAAAGCAACAGAATACACATTCTTCTCAGGTGCACATGGAACATTCTCCAGAATGGATTACATCCTGGGTCACAAATCAGGTCTCCACTGGTACCAAAAGATTGGGATCATTCCCTGCATACTTTCAGACCACAATGCTTTGAAACTAGAACTCAATCACAAGAGAAAAGTGGGAATGAACTCAAATACATGGAAGTTAAAGAGCATCCTACTAAGGAATGAATGGGTCAACCAGGAAATTAAAGAAAAATTGACAAAATTCATGGAAACAAACGAAAATGAAAACACAACTGTTCAAAATCTGTGGGGCACAGCAAAGGTGGTCTTGAGAGGAAAGTATATAGCGATACAACCCTTTCTCAGAAACAAGAAAGGTCTCAAGTACACAACCTAACCCTACAATTAAAGGGGCTGGAGAAAGAACAGCGAAGAAAGCCTAAGCCCAGCAGGAGAAAAGAAATAATAAAGATCAGAACAGAAATCAATAAAACAGAGACCAGAAAAACAATAGAACAGATCAACGAGACTAGGAGTTGGTTCTTTGAAAGAATTAGTAAGACCGATAAACCCCTGGCCAAACTTATCAAAAAGAAAAGAGAAAGGACCCAAATTAATAAAATCATGAATGGAAGAGGAGAGATCACAACCAACACCAAAGAAATACAAACAATTATAAGAACATATTAGAGCAACTGTATGCCAGCAAAGTTGACAATCTGGAAGAAATGGATGCACTCCTAGAGACATATAAATTATCAAAACTGAACCAGGAAGAAATGGAAACCCTGAACAGAACCACAACCAGTAAGGAGATTGAAGCAGTCATCAAAAATCTGCCAAAAAAAAAAAGAACCCAGGGCCAGACGGCTTTCCAGGGGAATTCTACCAAACATTTAAAGAAGAAACTTTCCTGAAACTGTTCCAAAAAATAGAAATGGAAGGAAAACTTCCAAACTCATTTTATGAGGCCAGCATTACCTTGATCCCAAAACCAGAAAAAGACCCCACCAAAAAGAAGAATTACAGACCAATATCCTTGATGAACACAGATGTGAAAATTCTCACCAAAATACTAGCCAGTAAGATCCAATAGTACATTAAAAGCATTATTCACCACGACCAAGTGGGATTTATTCCAGGGCTGCAAGGTTGGCTCAACATCCGCAAATCAATCAATGTGATACAATACATTAATAAAAGAAAGAACAAGAACCATATGATACTCTCAATAGATGCTGAAAAAGCATTTGACAAAGTACAGAATCCCTTCCTGATCGAAACTCTTCAAAGTATAGGGATAGAGGGCATATACCTCAATATCATCAAAGCCATCTATGAAAAACGCACCACAAATATCGTTCTCAATGGAGAAAAACTGAGAGCTTTTCCGCTAAGGTAGGAACACGGCAGGGGTATCCATTATCACCACCACTATTCAACATAGTTCTAGAAGTCCTAACCTCAGCAATCAAACAACAAAAAGAAATTAAAGGCATCCAAATCAGCAAAGAAGTCAAACTCTCACTCTTTGCAGATGATATGATACTTCATGTGGAAAACCCAAAAGACTCCACTCCAAATCTGCTAGAACTTGTACAGGAATTCAGTAAAGTGTCAGGATATAAAATCAATGCACAGAAATCAGTTGCATTTCTCTACACCAACAATAAGACAGAAGAAAGAGAAATTAAGGAGTCAATCCCATTTACAATTGCACCCAAAACCGTAAGATACCTAGGAATAAACCTAAACAAAGAGGCAAAGAACCTGAACTCAAAAAACTAGAGTACTCATGAAAGAAACTAAAGAAGACACAAAGAAATGGAAAAATGTTCCATGCTTATGGATTGGAAGAACAAATATTGTGAAAATGTCTATGCTACCTAAAGCAATCTACACATTTAATGCAATGCCTATCAAAATCCCATCCATTTTTTTTCAAAGAAATGGAACAAATAACCCTAAAATTTATATGGAAACAGAAAAGACCTCAAATAGCCAAAGGAATATTGAAAAAGAAAGCCAACGTTGGTAGCATCACAATTCCAGACTTCAAGCTCTATTTCAAAGCTGTTATCATCAAGACAGTATGGTATTGGCACAAAAACACACACTCAGATCAACGAAACAGAATAGAGAGCCCAGAAAGAGACGCTCAACTCTATGGTCAACTAATCTTCGACAAAGCAGGAAAGAATGTCCAATGGAAAAAAGACAGTCAACAAATGGTGTTGGGAGAATTGGACAGCCACATGCAGAAGAATGAAATTGGGCCATTTCCTTACAGAACACAAAAAATAACTCCACATGGATGAAAGACCTCAATGTGAGATAGGAATCCATCAAAATCCTTGAGAAGAACACAGGCAGCAACCGCTTCAACCTCAGCCGCAGCAACTTCTTCCTAGGAACATCGCCAAAGGCAAGGGAAGCAAGGGCAAAATGAACTATTGCGATTTTATCAAGATCGAAAGCTTTGGCACAGCAAAGGAAACAGTCAACAAAACCAAAAGACAACTGACAGAATGGGAGAAGATATTTACAAATGACATATCAGATAAAGGGCTAGTATCCAAAATCTATAAAGAGCTTAGCAAACTCAACACCCAAAGAACAGATAATCTAATCAAGAAATGGGCAGAGGACATGAACTGACATTTCTGCAAAGAAGACATCCAAATGGCCAACAGACACATGAAAAAATGCTCCACATCACTCGGCATTAGGAAAATCCAAACCAAAACCACAATGAGAAAACACCTCACACCAGTCAGAATGGCTAAAATTAACAAGTCAGGAAATGACAGATGCTGGCGAGGATGCGGAGAAAGGGGAACCCTCCTACACTGTTGGTGGGAATGCAAGCTGCTGCAGCCGCTCTGGAAAATAACATGGAGTTTCCTCAAAAAGTTGAAAATAGAGCTACCCTATGACCCAGCAATTGCACTACTGGGTATTTACCCTAAAGATACAATCATAGTGATCCGTAGGGGCACATGCACCTGAATGTTTATAGCAGCAATGTCCACAACAGCCAAACTATGGAAAGAACCTAGATGTCCATCAACAGATGAATGGATAAAGATGTGATTGAGATACACACACACACACACACACACACAATAGAATACTTTGCAGCCATCAAAAGAAATGAAATCTTGCTATATGCAAAGAAACAAGTCAATTGCTGAGCAAAACAAGTCAATCAGAGAAAGACAATTATCATATTATCTCCCTGATATGAAGAATTTGAGAGGCAGAGTGGGGGCTTTGGGGAGTAGGGAAGGAAAAAATGAAACAAGATGGGATTGGGAGAAAGACAAACCATAAAAGACTCTTAATCTTACAGTACAAACTGAGGGATGCTGGGGGGAGGCTAAGTGTGGAAAGGGTGGTCGGGTAATGGACATTGGGGAGGATATATGATATGGTGAGTACTGTGAAGTGTGCAGGACTGATGATTCACAGACCTGTACCCCTGAGGCAAATAATACATTATATGTTAATAAAAATAATTAATAAAAAATTTGTATCAATAAATAGTCCATTTATCAGCATAACCAAAATAATAATAACTATAACTATAAAAATAGCCAAACTTTTAGATGTTTTATAAAATAAGCTTCCAAAATGACTATTTGTGCACTCTCATAATGGACTAAGCAAATGACACTCTGAAATAGAAACTTTTTCTATAAAGTGGTAATACAAATTTACTAAATCTGAAATATGAAATTACATCATATGAGACGTTAAGTTTGTATTTCACAAATTAGAAGCTAGACAGCAAAGCCTATAACTGTTAAGGAAACTACTGTGATCAAATATTCTAAAAAAAAATTTATCTCTTGAGATATAAAACCAAAAAAGCATGCTTCAGAGGAGACACAGTTAACACGATAGGTCTATCTCTCACAGTTCTTTCAGACATCAAACATACAGTAGACAAAAATAAGAGAAAACAAAGCTCTCTTCCTTTCTGTGCCAGCACATCCAGCTCTTAAGATCAGAATGTAGGATAGACAAAAAGAGTTTTGTTATATAAAGAAAATGCTGTTCCTGGAGCAGATAGTGGTTTCAGTTCTTAGGGGATCATCCAATCCAAAGGACAAAGGAAAATTATTGCCATTACTTATGAACTACCTCCTTTTTTCTTAGACCTCTTATCTAATTCATTGAAAACAGTAATTCTTTATCTCCTTTCCTGGTTAAAAGTAAATGGTGCGTCCATAGGATTAAATTTATCCATTATAATCAGGATATTTTGTTTTATCATTATTGCTCAGTTCAAACAGGACTTTTACCATTTCTTGACTTGTAATAATCCAGAAATTAGACTGCATTTTAAAAATGCTTAAAAATACACTTATAATTTGCTCTTTAGCACAAGATCGGCAAAGAGATATAACTTACCTCTTTTAGGGCTTTTAATAATCGAGGTCGTTTTTCTTCAACACTTTCCCTGGATTGCTGCTTAAGCTTCCTTAAAAGAGCTGTAACTGAAGTTCAAATTAAATTTTTTTTAATTCAAAATAAATTTCACCATGCTAGATTGTCAATTACAGCTCAATTAAAAAAATTTATACAAAAAACTTTTTTATCATGTTAGAAAACACCGCTAGCTTACTATGCAAAGACATAAATATAGACATTATAAATAAGTCGATAAGTTTAATAAAACTGTTACGAACCTCCAAGAAAATTGAAAAGAGATACCTTAACATGAACTTATATTCACACTAGTATTCCTAGTTTTTAATTATCAGTGAGGATTTACCTAAGTGAGCCAAGATATCAATCTAAGTCAGATGATGCAATGTCCTGTTGTAACACTGATCTAAAAGATCTCTAAGACAGATCTCAAAAATCCCACTGGATATTACTTTTATAAAAATGTAGTTATTTGTAATTATTACTGGGTGTATCTGTTCTTTTCTTCCTAGAGGTTGTACTCTCAAAGACCACCACCTAGTAGAAAAAATACAAAAACGAATCCTATTTTATCCGTGAAAAAAACTTATGAATCTCTTAAAATCTGAAGCCCTCCATAGTCTTTTCTCAATGGTTCAGATGAGATTTAAACACACTGCCTAACTGCAAACTCCAGCTTTACTAATTATTAACTATATGTAAATGGACAAGTTAAATTTCCCTAAATTTCAGTTTCTTTCTTTCATTTGCCAAGTAAAAAATAAAGTGAAATCTACACAGAATTTCTGTAAAGGCTCAATATAAGTTGCTTACTACTGTGCCTGCAATTAAGTAAATATAATTTTTACCTATTAGAATAAAGGTCTAAAATTGACTAGCAAATATCAATCAGTCCCTAACATTTACTGAAATAAGGGAAAATATTAGACTTAAATCAAGTAAGCCTAACAAAAGATAAGAAGATAGAAAATAAGCACAGGGGGAAAATACGTACATCACTACATGCTGACTTCCTCTTAGTCCTGACATATTTTTCACATATATCTATATATCTGAATATATATATTCATATACATTTAAAAATACTATTATTTTTACTATTTTACAATATTCATTCTTATAAACTACTTAAAGCCTTATGTGGAATACAGAAGCAAAAGGTAAAAAAAATAGAAAAACGAAGAAGACAGTACTGAAAGCTTGAACCAGATTTGTTTTGTTTACAATGGCCAAAATAGGAAAAAAACTAGAGAAAAATCTGAAAAACGGTGCAATCTATTCTTACCTTGAACCACACTTCTACCCATAACCCCACTGTATTTTAAAGAGTCAAAAATCAAACAACAAATTTAAATTACTCATGGTCTTTCGGAACAACAGAAGAGGCTGAGACGAGCCCTAGAAACCAAGGTGCGCGACCTCATCTCATCATATAGTCCTACAGCTAGCTTTGTGATGTAGGTCAATAGCTTCCAAATACAAGTCTACATTTCAGTGCCCAACTGTTCAAGTTCCCAGTGATATGCACTAAAATGAATATTTTTTTCAATTTAAGGATTATTCTTTCTGCTATTTTTGGTTTCAAAATGTCTTTTTTTAATGAAATAGTGATCACAGCAAGAAAGCAAATTATCTTTTTTTAAAATTTTTACACCCTAAAATGAAGTGTTACCTACTCCACCTCAATCCTCAAATACAATTTTTTTCTGGCCTGTGAAATCCAAATAGTCTGAGAACCAATGACCAGGATAATCATTAAAGTTCCTTCCAGATATAAATTTATATGAATCTGGTTAACCTCATATTTGTTTGATTTAACTTTAATATAAAAGCTTTATTAGCCAAATGTAGTAGAATTCTTTTTATGATTAATTAAAATTTTATAATTAATTAAAATTTTATAATTTATAATAAACTCAAGTATTTTAATAAATCTTCCTTGCCTTTAAGGAAGGCAATTTGCCTTCAAATTCAAACAAACCTCTGTGAATGTAAGGAAAAGAAAGAATTCAACTCCTATATAGAAAAGAAATCTTAATAAAAAGCAGAAGTTATATATTTTTCACCAGGTAAATATATTGAAACTGACTGAACACATGTAGTAAATAACAGTTACATTAAAATGGCCAAACATTATTAAAAAGATAGTGATAAAGAGATTTACATTACATTAAAAAATAACGTCAACTCAAACCTTCTCATGAAAATGGAAACAAACATTCAGAATGCAATTATACAAAATTAGCAGTATGTTTTTGTGGGATCAGGATTTGTACTTCCATATTGTAAGAATCACATTGACGATGACTGATAATAAAGACAAAATTAGCTTTAGAGGATTTGGATGGTATTAGAATTCATACAAAGACTCAAAGAACTCCAATAAACCACAACTTAATTAACTTTCTCTTTCTTTTCCCACACAAAGTACTTTTAAAATACTCAGTTGGGTGTGCCTAAAACCTTTGGAACTATGCCCTCCTGCTCCAAGAATTACTTAAATCTGTATTTTCTGCTCTCCACTTCCTTCTATGCTCCAGAATAATTATTTCCCACTTCTGTGGACATATCATAGATAACTCAAACTCAACAAATCTAACATCAAATTAATTAAATCCAAGACTGATAGCTCTCCGATACTGATCTATGCTGATTACTGTTCACCACGCATCATAAGGCAGAAAAGCAACATAATTTTGAAATTTTATTAACTCTAAAGTGAAATGATTCTATTTTTTTAAAGTTCATTTTTTAGTAAGCTCTACAGACAACTTGGGGCAATCAAACTCACGACCCTGAGATCAAGAGTTACCTGCGTTTCTGATTAAGCCAACCAGGTGTCCTCCCTAAGTGAAATAATTTTAAATAGTCTCCAAAAAATACAGTATGATTTCATTCTACAGCACAAAAACATCAGCAGAAATCAGACCAAAAAAGAAATAGGTCACAGTGCTTGCTAATAATTTACAGTATCAGATTATATTTTGCTAATTAGATAATAATTCAGTAAAAATTATATTAAGATTATCTCTAATTTTTAAAAAATAATGTAATTTTCGATGCCTAGAAAATTTTAATGTAACACAAGCTAAATAATCAAAAATTTAAGTCATAATTTTTAAAACAATTTCAAAGTATAGACCCATTTAATACCATTATAAATACATCCATATATTTCTAAATATGTAGCTTAAAAGTTGTTAAATTTCCTATTCTTTAAGTTAGCTGTTAAATATTTCCATTTCATATGATGGGAAATAACTTAAAAAGCACTGACTAATTATGGATATATAATGATACAGTGACTGGCAAAGGAATACTATTCAGAATATATATCTAAGACATCACTCTATAGTAAAAAAAATCACTTTAAAAGCAGATCTTAACTACTATGGGCCTCAATATTTTATATTAAAATCTAGTAACTGATTTTTCAAGAAAACGGTTTCTTGACCTTCCCAATAGATTAAGCTCCTAAAGAGCAGAGACCATGTCTTCATTTTCTACATCTTACTATACATACATGCTTTGTATTAAGAATTCAAAAAATATTCACTGACTCTAAATAAAAGTTATGTGAAAGCCACATAAGTCTCAATTTAAGTCAGAAACCCAGGAGTCCATCTGGTTTCCTCTCCATTCTACTAATGGGTTAGAAATATCAAAGAAAGTTCCTTCAGACTGGTTGCTGCAACTTCTAGTTTATTCTCAGTTTGTTTTATCTGTACATGTTTTTGTCCTTTCCCTGACATAATTCTAGGATTACTATGGTTTCTTATTCTCAAAAGAGTCTCTTGATTTTGTCCAAAAAGGACAACTGTCAATGAATAACAACAAATATATATATATATATATATATATATTCATATAATTGTTAAATCATCACAATTTTATCTCGTTAAATCCTAAGCCCAAATGTAATGTCACCATTAAAAGCTGCCAAAGAAGTCCCACAAAGATGTAGTATGTGGATTACATATGAAGTTAAGACATAAGAGCCCAAAATGAAGTATCAAATAGAACTAAATCCACATAACATCCTAAGAACGTTCAATCTTAATGCACTTATTTAACAAAACTGCCCAAAATTTTATTGTTCCTTCCACAAGTCGAGATTTCATTATTTTCAACCTCAAAGTATAAAAAGATATTTCCAGAAATATAATATTCTTATTCATCCAGATTTATTTTTATAAAAATAAATTCATTTTTATAAAAACTATTTGAGATGTGCTTAACAAAAATAAAACCTGTATATGAAGTTGAAAAAAAAAATTGGAATAGGAGGAGGGAAGGTAGAGTAACTGAATACTTTGTATACTGTGAAAAAACATGTGACTTTTTTTTTAATTCTCAAAGACCAAAACAAAGAGACTTTCTTCTCACTTTCAGCCAAGCCTATTCCCACCAATTAAAGTAAAAAGATAACTGTTATAACACACTGATTATTTTCAGTTCCAATTAATGTTGCATATAATTAGCTGCCAGAAAGGACAATCAGAGTTCAGTGCTTTTAAAAATACTTCATATTGAATAAATAAAACAGTGGAAGCCTATCAGTGAGTAGAATAGTGTAAAAGAAAAAATTTATAAATAATATACTTTCAAACATGACTCCTCAATTCTTTTTATGTACTATCTAATATCCAAGCTCCTAAATCATGAATAATTCACATATAAGTTTATAAATAACTACAAACATTTCATACTATGGAAAGTTACACTAAATGAAAATTATATCAAATGCATCACTTCATATTTTTAAATAGCAAAATATATTTTTATAGCAAAAACAAGTAATTTGTATTGCTTACTCATCTGTCTATCTCCATAGCTGATGGCTTCCGCCAGAGGGCTCCATCCCTGAGCATTTTTCACCTTTACTGGAGCATTGTGAGCCAAAAGTAAATGGGCACATTCTGAAACATGAAGTGGTAATAATATCAAACATCGTGTTATTTTTAGAATCCCTAAATACAAAAATCATTTAGAAATTTAAGAAACCAATGTAATACAAATAGATCTATAGTATAGAGATAAAAATAATAAAATAATTTTTAAAAGTCCTATATATCTAAACAAGGTTATTTCAGATCCTCAGATTCAAGAAGTATCCATTCCATTACTTAAAAATAGATTGTATCTCTCCAAAGAAGTACTATTTTGAGAATATTTACATAGTATAAAAGATAACCCAGGATCCCCAAGAGTAATTTACATCAAAATTCTACTAATAAAACTCAAAAGAGGATTTGTATATATGCAATGTTAAGTGGAAAGTTCCTAATTTATTTCAGAAAAAAAAAAAAAAGTGGGGAGCCTGGGTGGCTCAGTAGTTAAGCATCTGCCTTTGGCTCAGGTCATGATCCCAGGGTCCTGGGATGGAGCCCCACATCCGGCTCCCTGCTCAGCAAAAAGCCTACTTCTCCCTCTCCCACTCCCTCTGCTTGCATTCCCTCTCTCACTGTGTCTCTCTCTGTCAAATAAATAAATAAAATCTTTAAAAAGAAAAAATTGAAAAAGAAAAAAAGTGCTTTCAAAAAGGTAATGCCTCCATAAACCCTTAATTTTCAAATGTTACAATTCTTTTACTTCAGGAAAACACCCAAAAGAGGAAAAAATCTGTTTATGATTCCAAGGACAAACCTGGACAGTCTAGTAACCAAAAGAAGTCTAAGGTATAGACCCTCATATAGGGTGCGGATACCCTTCTTAAAAATTAGAAATAAAAAGTATATTAATAAGCAAAACGTTCAAAACCGAGACTCATGGGAAATTTAGGATGGCTATCCATTCCAAATTTCCTAAAGGAATGGTTCGTTCATTCATTCAATTAATCATTCAGCAAATATTTACCAAGTGCCTATTTCATGCCATTTAAAGTCCTCCATATAAGCAGTGAGAAGATAAGGTCTTGCTATCAGAGAGCTTACATCCTTTGTTAGAAGAAAATAAGCAAACTAGTAAGTTAAAAAAAAAAAGTCAGATAATGATAAGTGTTTTGAAGGAAATAAGGGTCTTATGACAGTATCATGTAGTTGAACACAGGTGGAAGAAGAATGTGATTCTTAGTTCTGGGAGGAGTAACTATACCAGCACACAGAACTAGGAATAACTAAACTAAGTTTTATTAGAATAAAGTAATATAAACATAGAAATTTCACAAATGTGCTTAAGAAAGTCTACAGCAGTATATAAGAATATAGGTATAAGAGAGGTTCCTGGGTGGCTCTGTAAGTAATCGTCCGACTCTTGATTTCCTGAGATTAAGCCCCACAATCAGGCTCTGTGCTGGTGTTGTCTGTTTAAGATTCCCTCTACCTCTGCCCCTCCCCCTCCCTTTACTCCCTCTCCCTCCCTCCAAAAAGAGGAGAGAATATATGTACAAAAATATATATTGTAGCAGTTTATAATCGCAAATATATGGGAAACTAAATGAATATCCACCATGGGGGAATGACTGACTAACAGGATGCATCTATACCACTGGAGTAATATACAGCCATTTTTTAAGAATAGTGTCATATTGGGGAGCCTGGGTAGCTCGGTGTTTGGTTAAAGCCTCTGCCTTTGGCTCAGGTCATGATCCCAGGGTCCTGGGATCGAGCCCCACATCGGGCTCTCTGCTCAGCAGGGAGTCTACTTCCACCTCTCTCTCTGCCTGCTTCTCTGCCTACTTGTGATCTCTCTCTCTCTTTGTCAAATAAACAAATAAATAAAAATCTAAAAAAAAAAAAAAAAGAATAGTGTCATATCAAAAGGACAAAGGAACAAGGCCAAATGGTCAGCTACTGGCCAAATTTGGGAAACAGAGCATCAAAAAGAGTAATGATTAGTTATAACACATTAAACTAAAGACAATCAATTTCAGAAAAATGCCAGCTAATAAATGTAGAAGAAATGGCAGAATTTGAAAATTAGTATATTACATCACCAAAGTAATAACTGACTTTGGCAAATGTCCTCAATGAATGCTAAAGCCATTATGTAAAATGCTATGGTGCCGGAAAAGAGGATATTCACATGATATCAAAATATTATACCAAGATCACCTATTAATTACAAAGAGAAAAATGTTCCTTTCCAGTGAAGGCATCTGGAGATCATCAGCTTAAATAAGTGACCAAACATAACGGCATTAATGGTGGCATAACTTGACATTATGTGTTTCTAATGTGACATAATATCAAGTTCCTAACATCACCTACGCAGTACTCTTTCCAGAAATATTTAACTTGAATCAAATCAAGTCTTACTAATTTTGAATTTGCAGAAAAGATACAAGATAAGGAACAAGTTAAATTACATTATGAGAAAATAATTAGGCAAATCTGAGATGGGAAATATTCTATAAATTCTATTCAAAAAGTGAAGTACAAAGGAAGAAGAAAAAGCAGGTAAACTTTTCTAGATTAAAATAAAGTAACATAACAACCAAATGCAAATGAGTATATTGATTCAATATAAAGTATATATAAAAGAAATTTTTGGAACAACTGGAAAAATTAAAATATGGATTCTATATTAGAGATTATAACAATATTATTAATTTTTGTAAGTGTGATAATGATAGGGGTGCCTGGGTAGCTCAGGTGGCTAAGCATCTGCCTTCAGTTCAGGTCAGGGTCCAGGGTCCTAGATCGAGCCCATGTTGGGCTCCTGCTTAGCACGGAGCCTGTTTCTCCCTCTCCCTCTGCCTTCCTCTCCCCCTGCTTGTGCTCTGTCAAATAAATAAGTAAAATCTTTTTTTTAAAAAAAGTGTGATAATGATACTGTGGTTATGAAAGAGAATGTCCTTATTCTTAGAGATGCATGCTAAGGTACTTGGTGGTAAAATGTCATGATGTCTACATCTAACTTTCAAATGATACAGTGAAAATAATATATGTAACACTAAGAGAGAAACAAAGCAAATATGATAAAATGTTAATAACTACTGAACCTAGGTAGAGTATTAAAATGTTCATTGTGATCATGAAATCATTCTGAATACCCAAGAACCCGACCTGAGGATTGATAGAACAAACTGCACAACTAAATGGAGAGAAAAGGCCACAACAAGGAAGGTGGGAAGTGCAGAGAAGTGGTTTGAGAGAGAAAAGGATTGTGGGTGCTGGGGAGGGGAAATAGCCCTGGTTATGGAGAAATGTGAGAGAGTGGAGCACACAGGGATAAGCACAAGAAGAACACTTCCCCAAAGCCATTGGCTGGGAAAATGAGAGGGGCTGATTCTCATGAGGTTTTGCAACCAGCAGGACTCAAAGACTGGAGTTTTAGAAGTTCCGGCCTTCGCTGGCATAAAGACCTGAGGGTACTGCCCTACTGCTGGAGAGAAGGCAGGCATGCCACCCCTGGGAAGATAGCATAATCTGAGGATCACCTATGATACATGGAGGGAGACCGTTTACTCTTCCTGGAGTGCATCTGTGATGGCAGTGTCTCTCTGTGGACAAGAGCCCATGGGCACTATTTCATTCCCCTGTCTCTCAGTGTAAGTGCAGAGGCTAATCCAGACACTGGAAACTAGCTGTTTAGCATGCTTTGCTCCAAATACCACACCTCTACCACTGGCACCACCGCCCTTCTGGGTCAAACCTGCGTCGGGCCCAGGGCAGCAACAAAGTCCCTAAAGTCTTAAGTTTTAAAAGTAAGCAGACCTGGGAGCACCTGGATGGCTCAATCCAACTCCTGGCTTCAACTCAGGTTATGATCTCCAGATCCTGGGATTGAGCCTGAATCAGGTTTGCACTCAGTGAGAACTTGGCTTGAGATTCTCTACCTCTCCCTCCCCTTCTGCCCCTCTCCCCACTCATGTCAGCATGCTCTCTTAAAATCTTAAAAGTAAGCAGGCTTGACTGTGATAGAGCCCAAACTGAATAGTGCTGCTCTAGGCAGACATGCAAACTGGACACAGGTAATATGAAAATAGGGATCGCAAAAATGGCTAGGAAACATGAGCGGAAATTATTTGCGTTTCTGGGAAGGTTACCTGAGAGCAGCAGGCATGGACTCCCCTCTCCCAGGACAAAGGAGTTGGCTGGAGCCATTTCCCTCCCAGGTCCCTCAGCAGAAACCAACTTCAGAAAACAGCACAGCACCAACACTCCCTACCTAACATGTTTACACCAGCTCCTGCCCCATCTGCTCTGCTGGTGCTGCTTTTCTCAAGCAAGTGTGCCCAATGACCAGTGAGCAGACCCCTCTCCCAGGAAGACCAGCACAAACTCCCACACACACCACATTTATTGACCACAGAGTTCTGCAAAGCTTCAACTCTAGTGCAAATAGCATCAGGTCTTATTTAACAAACAGACCAGAGCACACCTAGTTAAAACTCATCCCACTCTGGCCAAGTCTAGACACTGTCCACTGGAGGCAAAGAGAGCCTCTGTAGAGGACTGACCTGAGGGAAAGGGCAGTGAAAACAAGCAGCAGAGTACAGGCAGCACACACCAGAGGCACTTCCTCAAGTGCCAGACCCTGGACATTATATGACCTCTTCTTCATAAAGCCATTACTCACAGGAACAGGAAGCATAACAGGATTTTCTAACACAGAGAAGACAGAGACCTATACAAAATGCCAAGATGGAGGAATTCATCCCAAGCGAAAAAACAAGAAAAGGTCACAGCCATTCAGAATAGGAGAAATGAAGAGTTCTCCAGATGAATAAAAGCTAGAGGACTTTGTGAAAAGCTAAAGGACTTTTTTGCCCTGCAAAAAATACTAAAGGGGACTCTTTGAATGGATAAAGAAGATGTGGTGTATATATACAATGGAATACTATGCAGCCATCAAAAAATGAAATCTTGACATTTGTGACAACGTGGATGAAACTAGAGGGTATTATGCTTAGCAAAATAAGTCAATTGGAGAAAGACAACTATCATATGATCCCCCTGATATGAGGAAGTGGAGATGCAACATGGGGGGTTTGTTGGGGGTAGGAAAAGAATAAATGAAACAAGATGGGATCGGGAGGGAGACAAACCATAAGAGACTCTTAATGTCCCAAAACAAACTGTGGCCAGAGGGAGGGGTGTAGGGAGAGGGTGGTGAGGTTATGGACATTGGGGAGGGTATGTGCTATGGTGAGTGCTGTAACCTGGTGATGCACAGACCTATACCCCTGGGGCTAATAATACATTATATGTTTATTAAAAATTGTTTTTAATTATTAAAAATAAAAAAAGAAAAAAGAAAAGGTTGAGATCATACCATGCATCTTTTCTGGCCAAAACACTATCAAACTTCAAGTCAACCACAAGTAAAAACTTGGGAAGTCCACAAATACATGGAAAGTGCTACTACAGACTGAATGGGTCAACCAGAAAATTAAAGGAGAAATTAAAAAAAAAAAATACAAGGGAACAAATAAAAATGAAAGCACAATGATCCAAAACATTGGGTAAAAGCAAAAGCAGCCATAAGAGGACAGTATATAGCAATACAGGCCTAACTCAAGAGGCAAGAAAAATCTCAAATAAACAACCTAACTTTATACCTCAGAGAGGTAGAAAAAGAACAACAAACAAAGCAAAGCCTAGAGCCAGCAGAGGAAGGGGAATAATAAAGATTTGAGTGGGAAAATGATATAGAAACTAAAAACAAACAAACAAAAAAAAGTAGATCAGATCAATGAAACCAGGACCTGGTTCTCTGAAAAAATTAATAAAATTGATAAACACCTAGCCAGCCATATTAAAAAGAAAAGAGAAAGGACCCAAATAAATAAATTTATAAGCAATAAGAAATAAGAAAATAAGAAGTGAGAAATAACAACCAATGCCACAGAAATACAAGCAATTATAACAGAATACTATGAAAAATTATATGTCAAAAAAATCATTCTGGAAGAAATAAATTCCTAGAAACATATGAACTACTAAAATTCAAGCAATAAGAAACAGAAAATTTGAATGGACCATTAACCAGTGAAGAAATTGAATCAGTAATCAAAAGTCTCCCAACAAAGTCCAGGACCAGATGGCTTCCCAGGGGAGTTCTACTGAACATTCAAAGAAGAGTTAATACCAATTCTTCTCAATCTATTCCAAAAAATAGAAACAGAAGGAAAACTTTCAAACTTATTCTATGAGTCCAGCATAATCCCAATTCTAAAACCAGATAAAGACTTCATTTAAAAAAGAGAACTACAGGTCAATATCCCTGATGAACATGGATGCAAAAATTCTCAGTACAATACTAGCAAACTGAATTCAAAAATACATTAAAAAAATCATTCACCATAATTAAGTGGGATTTACTCGTGGTTTGCAACAATGACTCAATCAATGTGATACACTAGATTAATAAAGAAAGGATAAGAACCATATGATCCTCTCAATAGATGCAGAAAAATCATTCGACAAAGTATAACATCCATTCATGATAAAAACCCTCAATAAAGTGGGTTTAGAGATAACAAGTCCATAATAATAAAAACTATAAAGATCATATATGAAAAAACCATAGTTAATATTCTCAATGGGAAAAAACTGAGAGCTTTCCCTCCACCGTCAAGAACAAGACAGGGATGTCCAATTTCCCCAGTTATTTAACATAGTACTGGAAGCCTTCACCTCAGCAATCAGACCACAAAAAAGAATAAAAGGCATCCAAAATCAGCAAGAAAGAAGTCAAACTTTCCATATTGGCAGCAGACATGATACTCTACATAGAAAACTCAAAAGACTCCACCCAAAAATTGCTAGAACTGATACAGGCTTTAAGTAGTCTCAGGATACAAACTCAATGTACAGAAAACTGCTGCATTTCTATACACCAATAATGAAGCAGCAGAAAGAGAAATCAAGGAACCAATCAATCCCATTTACAATTGCATTGAAAGCCACAAGACAGCTAGGAATAAATCCAACCAAAGAGGTCAAAGACCTCTACTTTAAAAACTATAATACACTGAGGAAAGAAACTGAAGATAACACAAAGAAACAGAAAGACATTCCATCTTCATGGATAGGAAGAACATATATTGTTAAAATGTCTATACCACCCAAAGCCATCTACACATTTAATGCAATGCCTATCAAAATACCAACAGCAATTTTCACAGAGCTAGAACAAACGATCCTAAAATCTGTATGGAACCACAAAGGGCCCCAAATAGTCAAAACAACACTGAGGAAGAATAGCAAAGCTGAAGGCTTCACAATTCCAGACCTCAAGTTATATTACCAAGCTGCAGTGATCAAAACAGTATGGTACTGGCACAAAAACAGACACATAGATCAATGGAACAGAATCCAAAACCCAGAAATAGACCCGCAACTATATGGTCAACTAATCTTCAACAAAGCAGGAAAGAATATCCAATGAAAAAAGACAGTCTCTTCAACAAATGGCGTTGGGAAAACTGGACAGCAATATACAATGAAATTGGACCAACTTCTTCCACCGTATTAAAAAAAAAAAAATCAAAATGCATGAAAGACCTAACTGTGAGACCTGAAACCAACAAAATCCTACACAGGTAGCAATCCCCTGGACATCAGCTGGTGACTTCTTTCTAGATAGGTCTCCTGAGGCAAGGAAAACAAAAGTAAAAATGAACTGCTAACTTGATCAAAATGAAAAGCTTCTGCAAAGCAAAGGAAACCACCAACAGAACTAAAAGATAACCTATATGGACTGGGAGAATATATTTGCAAATGACGTTTCTGATAAAGGGTTGGTATCCAAAGTATATAAAAAACATATAAAACTTGACATCCAAAAAAATAATACAGTTAAAAAATGGGCAGAAGACATGAATGGACATTTTCTCAAAGAAGACATCCAGATGGCCAACAGACAGAGGAAAAGATGCTCAATATCACTCAACATCAGGGAGATACAACTCAAAACTATAATAAGATGTCATCTTGGACCTGTCAGAGTGGCTAAAATTAACAACACAGGAAAAAAACAATAGGAAACTGTATGGAGTTTCCTCAGACAGTTAAAAACAGAATTACTCTATGATCCAGTAATTGAACCACTAGGTATTTACCCAAAGGAAACAAAAACACTGATTTGAAGGAGTACATGCGCCAAATTATGGAAAGACCCCAAACGCGCACTGGGCAATAAATGGATAAAGTAGAGGTGTGCTACACACACACAGACACACACACAGAGGAATATTACTCAGTCATCAGAAAGAATGAAATCTTGCCATTTTGCAATGATGTAGATGGAGCTAGAGCATATTATGCTCAGTGAAATAAGTCAGAGAAAGACAAGTACCATATGACTTCACTCATGTGGAATTTAAGAAGGAAACAGATGAACTTGGGGCGTGGGGTGGGACAGTGAGGCAAAGCAGGTAATAGACTCTCAACTACAGAGAACAAACTGATGGTTACTGGAAGGGAAGTGGGCAATGGGATGGTTTAAATGGTGGTGGGTATTAAGGAGGACACTTGCAATGAGTACTGGGTATTGTATGTAAGTGATCATATTGCTAAATTCTACAACTAAAGCTAGTATTACACTGTATGTTAACTAATTGGAATTTTTGAAAAAGAAAAAGAAGGAGGTTAACAAGGAAAAAGGATGACAGCCCAGCTAAAAAGAATATTTTTAAATAAATAAAATGGATTCTCCAAGAAACCTAGGATCACGGGGTTTTATGTGAGTAGCTATAGATGTGTGTACATATAACGAAGTTAGGGCAACATAAACGTGGATAGGTATCTACAGACTTACAGAACTATTTCATGATAAACTTCTGCATGAAAAAAAAAATATCGCAAAGTACTGTGTATGGTGATTCAACTTCAGTAAAAACAAACTAAGCCCCTATGTGATATAAGTAAGGAGAAAGGGGCACAAGGATACCACTAGGCTATTAATGTTAATTACATCAGGGAAAAAAGTAGAAGAGATGATACTTTTCTATATCTTTGTGCTGTTTTATTTCTATTGTTTTGGTATGTATATATTAATAGCCTAAAATCATTTAAAATTTTTAATTTAAAATTATTAAAAAGATGGACAATTTAAAGCAATATTCCAGTTATATAAACTAAGGCATAAGGTATGACTTATACATATGCTAGACACGTCAGCTATGTTTTCTAATATGCCATAAAGCCTGAATGGCTACCCATCACAATTCAACCAATGTAGAAATGAGTAACTTAAAAAAGTCAGATAATCATAAATATTCCAGTCACCTATAACATATTCTGATACATTAAAAAAAGAAAAGGCAGGATTAATCAAATCCCTTGCCCAGTAATTTTAACAGTGAGTAATAAAAAAACAAGATAGTTAACAACAAGGCACTAAGGCTTAAAAAAATGCATAAATGAGCCACAAAGAAGTTAGGACCTGAGGAAACTGAATAAAATGAAGTTATGAAGAACAGAAATCACATACAAAGAAGCAAGAGCTATAAAGATAATAAAATATAAAGAGAGAGAATAGGATAAATAGGACAATGCAAAGAAAGAAGAACATCCAGAGAAAGACTCTAATGAGAGTAAGAAATCATATTAACTCTAGAGTTATCTTAGGGAAAAAAGGTTAAAAACTGCAGATCCGGAAGAATGAATTAAAAGGTGCAGCACTGTGCTCGCTTCGGCAGCACAAATACTAAAAGGTGCAGCAACTGGTTTGAAATAAAGAAATAAGAAATAAAGAAATAAAGATTACTTTTCTATTTCATCTTCTAAAGATTCCTGAAATCTTCTTTAGGTATAATGCTCTTTCCACTTCAACTCAAATCCATAATTCAACAACTTCCCAGACTAGAAGGCCAACATGGTCAACAGACCCAGAAATTCAGGAAAAAAATCAGACTTTAATGTTGAAAAATAGGTAATACTGCAAAAGTCGTAGGATATCCCTCTTTAAGTCAATCAACAAATACTATTTGTCCTTTTACTGTGTTTACAAACAAGCATACAAATAGCAAGTTTTTCTTCAACAATGATATCAGTAAAGGTATAGCATATTTATCTCTAAGGAAGAAGATAAAAGAGAATGGGTTGCCATAGACTGAAGAGTGGTACAATGCAAAATTAATTTATAGAATTAATAAGGTAGATGTTTTATCTTCCACTGCACATTTCAGTATTGCTCCTGTTTAAGCAAATCTCAAAAATATTAAACGCCATAAAGAAAAAAACAAAAAAGTATATGCAACTAAAGAAAATGTAAATGGATCAGCATATTATCTATAGTACCTACTCTAGATGAAAAGGACTCAGAAAAAGTGAATATTATTTTCAGATCCTGAATCATCTAACTAAGTGTTCTGCAAAAATACATTCCACAGAATTCTAGTCTCTCAAGATACATGTGGAAAAAAAAAATCAAATAACTTTGGGGAACAACGACTATGTATCCACCACCTGTCCCATCTTAGAAGGTCACAATGCATATTAGCATATTAAAGTTCTAAGAAAGTCCACAATAAAAAAACTGCTTAATACATTATTAACCCACTATTTTCCAAATTGATTTGACCTGAAATTACTATTTTCCTCTAAATATTTATCAGTATGCCATAAAACTAATGTTCTATGAAATATGATTTAGACAGGCTAAAGTAAACCTATGATAAAACATAACAATGCCATTTCTTTTTTTTTTTTTAAGGTTTTATTTATTTATTTGACAGAGATCACAAGTAGGCAGAGAGGCAGGCAGAGAGAGAGGGGGAAGCAGGCTTCCTGCTGAGCAGAAAGCCCGATGCGGGGCTCGATCCCAGGACCCTGAAATCATGACCCAAGCCAAAAGCAGAGGCTTAACTCACTAAGCCACCCATGCGCCCCAACAATGCCATTTCTGTTTTTCTTTCAATACTCTATTATAAAAAATTTCAAATAAAAAGAAAAATAGAAAGATGATCACAATAAACACTCAAATACTCCATACTGAGTTTCAACAGTTGTTAACATTTTATCACATTTGCTTTGTCTTCCTCTTAGCGTTATATATAATAAATGTAATTTACACATATATAAAAAAAAGCAGACACACCATAGGAGATAGACATATAGCAGGTACATAGAGAGAGATGTGGCAGGGGCGGGAAGCCTGATTCCTCATATAGTCCTGGTCATTTCTCTTCCTGAGATATAATCAGTCCTCATTTCTTGAGTTTCTATAATATGTAGCCACTTAATAAATCTCTGTTTACTTAGAAGTTACTCAATGAGTGTTCCTTGCAAGAAGGTATAAAAAAAAGTATAACTAGACAAACCATAAGTGACTCTTAATCTTACAAAACAAACTGAGGGTTGCTGGGGGGAGGGGGGTTGGGAGAAGGGGGTGTGGGGTTATGGACACTGGGGAGGGTATGTGCTTTGGTGAGTGCTGATTCACAGACCTGTACCCCTGGGGATAAAAATACATGTTTATAAAAAATTAAAAATTAAAAAAAAAGTATAACCAAATTTTAAAAAAGAACTAAAAAAAATTTGAGTCACCAATTTATATAGAATTAAAATCAAAATTAAATCAGTCTGTAGATCACATGCTTAAGCATATAACCTTAAAAACCAAACTAATGGAAAAAAAAAAAAAACTAACAAAAGAATTTTGTTTCTCAACAAAGCAAGTTCTGGTTACACTCCTGGGATCTGCATACATTCAGATCAAATGTTTACACCAAATCTGTTATACCGTGTAACAATAACAGATGTTCCAGAATGATACTTCTAGATCAACAGAAAGAAAAGTGTTAACAAAACTTCAATACCCTTTTTAAAAATTTAAGACTATATGTTTTTTTTTTTTTTTTTTTTTTTAAAGATTTTATTTATCCATCTGACAGAGAGAAATCACAAGTAGACAGAGAGGCAGGCAGAGAGAGAGAGAGAGGGAAGCAGGCTCCCTCTGAGCAGAGAGCCCGATGTGGGACTCGATCCCAGGACCCCGAGATCATGACCTGAGCCGAAGGCAGCGGCCTAACCCACTGAGCCACCCAGGCGCCCCAAGACTATATGTTTTTAAAAATTTTTATCAAACACATCTAAAATTTAAAAATCCAGCATCAAAATGTTGCCGATCCACTACCTGAAATCCTCCCTTTCCAGGATCACTGGGAAGATTTTATTACTTCTAGGGATAGCCATAAAAAGTAAATCTTTTAGGGGCACCTTGGTGGTTCAGTAAGTTAGCCATCTGCCTTATGCTCAGGTCATGATCTCAGGATCCTGGGATCAGGCTTGCATCTGGGCTCCCGGCTCAGTGGGTCTACTTCTCCCTCTCCCTTTGCCTCTGCCCCCTCACCACTCATGCTCTCCCTCTCTCTCTCTCAAATAAATAAATAAAATCTTTTCTTTTTAAGTAAATCTTCTAAATCATCTGTCGATGAAGGTTTTTTTAAATTAAAGAATATACAAGTTCCATCTTACATAAAAAAGGTTAGTCTTCTGAGTTTAGATATATAAAACAATCCTTATTAAAAATCTTATAAACTCTTTGAATATTAAAAGGATTACAATAGTTAATAAATCTTAATAGTTGGAAATTATAAATACTTACTTGATAAAATAATAAAATAAGAAAAAAACATAGTTTCAAAAAGCATAAAATTAGTACAGGATTTCCACTAACTCTTAAGTTAAACTACGGAAAATGAGAAAATATTAATTTTAATATACTGAGTCCTAACTCAATTAGCCAATAAAATAATCAGGTAGATTTTGAAAAACTCAAAAAACAAAATTTAAAAATTTTAACTAAATCTGAAATTACATGAGTGAAGTTAAACATAAGAAAGGAAATATTTACTAACCTTTATTTCCTAACATCACAGCAAGATGTAAAGGAGTGTTTCCTAAAATTAAAGAAAAATTATATTAGTATAAAAACATTGGAAATTTTATTTAAAGGTGGTTTTATTTCCTTCAGAAATTTCACTGACAGATTTGAAACAAAAATAATGTGACTGCAAAATGATCTTCCTTATAGGCAAATTCAAAGAAAGAGAACATGCCATGGTTTCTAACCACAACGTATTGTATTCCTCGCCCTTCAACGCTCACCTAAAAAGGATACTCAGTTTGCTTTTGAGGTTTCTTCTCCCAATAGATGTCATAGACTCCTTTGTTTCTAATTTCTTTATCATACCATTCTTTGTTCATTCAGCAATTTAAAAACCTATTATATACTCATCTTTGGGGACAGATACCAAAAAAGACCTAATCCCAGTCCTCAATTTGTTCAGAAGTCTTATATGAAAATAAATAATTGCTATTCTTATTTATCAGAAGAGAGTATAGCATGATAATGGAACACAAAATATAGCTCCTAATTTTGCCTGTACAAATACAATTAACTATTGAAGAGGGATAGAGTGGAATGAGTCTTGAAAAATGGATTAGAAATTTAAAGGCAAACAAAGCAACAATGACTAGTATTCCATGTCAAAAACAATACCCCCAAATTAAATTCAAATGCAAGAATAGTTTATATTTAGGAAGCAAATTTTTATTTTATACTAGTGGCAGTAAAGAGAATAGTAAATAATGAAATTGGAAAGATGAGCAAAAGATAATGATGATTAGAGGCTATGCTATGAAGTTTGGACTATAGCCTATTAGTTGCTATATAATGATTAATTTCAAAATGACATCCTAAGCCACCTCAGTAGCCTAAAAACATCTTGATTATAAAAGAAAGCAAACCTACAGTAATTTTTTTTAAATAACAGAAGATAATTTTTTTAAAGGTTTTATTTATTTGACACAGAGATAGAGAGTACAAGTAGGTGAAGCAGCAGGCAGGAGAGGGAGAAGCAGGCTCTATGCTGAGCAGGGAGCCCAATGTGGGGCTCGATCCCAGGACCCAGGATCATGACCTGAGCCAAAGGCAAAGGCTTAACCCATTGAGCCACACAGGCGCCCCAACAGTAGTATTTTAAAATAAAGTTACTGAATAAATTTATATATACTAATTTTCAGATATTAGCATTTTTACAGAAGGTACCACATGAACAATTTTTGTCAATAAAAGCTGCACACTTACCAAAAAATCAAATACAGGATAAAACAAGATTTGACTATGTTTTTAAAAACCTTATATATGATCTACACCAATCTCTTAGCTTGACAAAACTACCAAAATGGTAAACACACACACACAAAATCTTTTGCTCAATACAAGCACAATGGAATATGAATTGTTGGCTGTAAATACAATTTTTGTGCAAAATTTAGGAGTTTAATAAATTCATTAAACTTATATTTTCTCTGTAAATAATTTCACAAAACAAAAACCTGGGCTACAATCAATTTCTTCATCTTAATATTAGAACAACAAAAACAATAAGAAGATTTGGGGATATAATTCACATTATGATTTTCCAAAATAAAATTTCCCTTAGCTACTAGGCAGTTTTCACACCTCAAAACGAATTCCAGTTGAGATATGCAAACTTTGTTAATAATCATACATTGAAGCATGTCCCCAGAAAAGAGGTTTTGCTCACAATACTACTTAAGTAAACTTCATTAGGTACCAAGCTATCCGTATAAGACTATTTTCCAAAAAGACAAACTTCAATTTTCCAAATAGCTCAGACTTTTTAGGGAGCTAGGTATCTTCCTTCAGGCCGTTATCTAGTTCTACAATTTTTCTCTTAAAGAGTCAACATTCATTTAGATTTACTTACCATTTTTGTGCTCTACATTACTTCCTTTAATTCTAACCTTCCATCACAATCATTTTTCGTCTATCCAAAACATATCCTTCAAGATTAATAAAACCTTTGTGGAGGTTTGATAAGTGATCTCCCTCAGGTTCTTATTTGTAAATGTGTGTTCAACTTCTAATCTTGAAGAACACTGTACCGAGTATCTAATTATTGACTTGCTGTTATTTTTCCCCTGCACTATATTGGTCTTATGATCTCCTTTTTTGATGAAAACCTAGCCATAGAACTTTCTACCCCTCCTCTAAAATTAATGTTGACATTCCTGGCTATATATCATCAGCCATTTCACTTCAATGTGGAGTCCTTTTTTAATTCTGCTTGGGTCAGACTTCTTGAATCTCCAAGTCAGTGTCTTTCAACAGTTCTGTAAAACTCTCAGCAAGTATCTCTCCAAATACTGCCTTAGTTCCATTTCTTCTCTTCTCTTTGGGGGTTCAATTACAGTAGAACTTGTCACCTTTTCTATGTTTTTTAAATTTCTTTCCCTTTCCATTTTCATTATAGATATGTTCTTCAAACCTATTTCCAAGATCATGAATTCTGTCTTCTTCAGGATCTAAACCTGTTAGTAAGCCTATTTATTTAGCTTTGAATTTCAGCTTGTATTTTCCATTTGAGAATTTCTATTTAGTTCATTTTCAAATACATGATTTCAATTTTTATTGAAAAATAAAATATTCAAACTAAATAAATATTCAACTTGTCTCTTATCTCCCAAGAATATAAAAAATACTATTATATTTAAATCCTCTAATAATAATTACAAAAAATGAAGCTCTGATGGGTACCCTCCCCGCCAGTTCTCACTCATGTTGTTCAGTTTCCTTAAAGTGCTGGTCATCTTTAATTATATACTGGATATAGCATTTAATGAGCTCTCTATATAAAAACTTGGAAGCCTAAGCAACAAATCCTCCAGATACTTCCACTTGCTTTTGGCATGTTGGCTGGGGGTACTATACTTCATTAACCCACGGACTTTTTTTTCTGGCCCTCACAAATGACTCAAAGCTGTGCTCTAGCCTCCATCAGAACTGATTTACCTTTTGGTCATTCGTATTCCTCAGTTCACAGCCCAAACAGCAGTGTTTAAGAGATACCCCACATTTGGTAGGCCCTGACTCTATCTTTTGTCCTCTTAGCCCAGAGAGGCTATAAAAAGTGCTGCTCAGCCTCTTAACTACTTCTTTTGGCTTTGCAAAAACTACTGAGGCAAAATAACCTAAAATGTAAGGCTCAAATCTTTGGATTTCCATCTTCTGCCAGATCTTGACCCAGTAATTCTCTTCTACCTCATTAGATCTCCAATACCCTTAAATTGAATATTTTATTCTTATTTGCTTCAAAGGAAGACTAGTCCTAATCATCTAGTCTATTATTACTATAGGCAGAAATTCTACTTCTATTTTACTTGCTAACTTTTCTCCGAATCTGTAATTCTGTGCCTTCCATTCTTTGGTACTGTTAATGCATAAAGATGAGATAATTTTATTAGCACTAATGATTATAACTTCTATCACAATTACTTTCTCAGTGCTTTTAAGTCATTTTTACCTGAAGTTCAATTTTATCAGTAATTAATCTTGCCATTCATATTTTTTTATCATTAACTCAAGAATAAATTTTCCATTTTTTCCCGTCTCCTTTAGATGTGTCTCCTAAAAGTCCTTTTCTTCTAACAGATGTCACGGTTACTATTTTTGGAAATTTTTCCCTACTCCTTCCCCTCAATGACAAACCTTATACACTAAGTACATGAACCAGGGAGAACACATGACTCAAACCTAACCAGTTTGATATCCAACTAGAAAATGTTTCAGGAAATGGCACAACAACCACCTGGGTCAAGGTTCTTTTCCAAAAGTTTTTTCTTTTCTTTCTTTCCTTTTTTATTAGAACTCATAGGGAAGACTGTCTTTTACCGCTAGAACTACAGTGCTTTAAGATGAGTATGGGACCAAATATTCTCTACAACATAGTTTAGTGATTCTCAATCAAGGACAATTTTACACCAAGAGAACAGCTAGCAATGCCTAGCACATTTTTGGTTATAAAAACTGAGGAGTGGGGGTGCTAATGCCAGCTAGAGAGTAGAGGCCAAGGATACTGCTAAATACCTTAAAATGCATAGGACAGTTTCCTCCCACAAAGAATTCTCCAGCACAAAATGTTAAGTACAGAGGTTGAAAGCTGAATTAAATAAAGCTCAGTTGCAAGAGAAAAGAAGGAAGCTCTAACAGCAAAACTAAGAGATTATTTAAAAAACAAAGCAACAACCAAAAAAAAAGTCCTGACCTGCAAGAACTGTATGTCCAATACTAGCTCCTACCCTACCATTTTCAGTTATATGAATCAATAAATACCTTTGGGCATAAGCTAGTTTTGCAATGAGTTTCACTTACAATGGCAAGAACATTACTAATGTGATACAGAAAGAGAAAGTCTTATTTATCATAAACAGACTTTGGGAGACTCCTATTTTGTAAGTGCTTTTGTTTTTCTTATCTATTCTTATTTATTTAGAATTTTAAAATGTAACTTATCTTCTGCAGTAACACAGAATATAGACACATATTTTAAATTCTATTTGTAGCAAAATTAATACCTTTTTATTTTTATTTTTATTTATTTATTTATTTATTTATTTTACATTATAAGTAAATATTTATTCTTAACTATGATACTGATGACTTGTTGTCTTTGTTCAGGCTGCCATAACAAATTGCTATAGACTGGATGGCTTACATGAGAAATGTTTCTTCCTCTGTTCTGTAATCAGGGTACCAGCATGGTGGGATTCTGGTGAAGATCCTCTTTCAGGTTGCAGACAACCACCATCTTATATCCTCACATGGTAGAAAGAGGGTTAGCCAGCTCCCTGGCCTCTTTTTTGTTGTTGTTTTTGTTGTTGTTGTTGTTGTTGTTTGTTTTTTTGTTTTTTTTTTAATTAATTTTTTATTTTTTATAAACATATATTTTTATCCCCAGGGGTATACCTTTTTAAAAAAATGTTTTTAAACTTACATTTATCTAACAAAGTAAAGAAATAAACCACACATTTGATTTCCTTTTTCTTTCTTTCTTTTTTTTTTTTTTTTAAGATTTTATTTGACGGGTGCCTGGGTGGCTCAGTGGTTAAAGCCTCTGCGTTCAGCTCAGGTCCTGATCCCAGGGTCCTAGAATCGAGCCCCGCATCATCATCGGGCTCTCTGCTCAGCAGGGAGCCTACTTCCTCCCCTCTCACTGCCTGCTTCTCTGTCTATAAAATGAGTGAATGAAATCTTAAAAAAAAAAAAAAGAAAAGAAAAGAAAAAGATCTTATTTGAGAAAGAGCACATGAGCGGGGGGAGGGGTAGAGGGAGAGCAAGAGAAAGAAAATCTCCAGCAGACTCCACTCTGAGCATGGAACCCAATGTGGGGCTCGATCTAATGACCCTGAGATCACGGTTTGAGCTGAAATCATGAGTCAGATGCTTAACCAACTGAGCCACCCAGGCACCCCAATTCCCTTTAACAAAAAATGAGAAAGTCCACACTTTTATTTCTCATCTCCATTTTTGTTTCATTAATTTAATGAGTAGTTATAAACCTTTTTCTTACCCTTTATAGAATATGTGCATGTCTTCTAAATTTTGAATCGAAAGATTTTTTTTGGAAATTAACTCTCAAGATTGTAATCATATTTGCTATGATTATTAGACTTCATGTATGGTATATTTAACTGGTTTCAATGTTCATTATCAACCCTTTTCTGATTCAACTTCTCTTTTATTGTATTAATCATGTAAATTCATCTCTTATGAGCTGGGATACTTCTTTGAATAATACTTTTCAGGAATGACAGCATGGTAGTTACTCTATTTTCTAGAACATTGTTGTTTCCACAAATGAATACCTGCCTAGAAAGAATTCTACAGTTGGAAGATATTAATAGCAAGCATGTTCTAATATTGGAGAGGTCTGAGGCAAATTAATATTCATTTGTTCAATAGCAATCTATGCTCTTTACTTGTATATGTGTAGAATTCTACATTAAATTTCAAAATATCACCAAAATATGAAGAATCTCTTTTCATTGACTCTCCCTGGAACACAGTATGAGCTCTGACTTTGGAGTCTGAACCAATTTTAGATCAAAAATGTTTTCTTCCCTACTTATAGCTTTGAGTACTGCTTCTGATTTATTTATTCTATTTTATTCTCTGGAAATACATACTACTCATAACGTGAAATCTACTGTTTATCCCTCATTCTTTATATTTTTCTCCTTTTCCTCTAATCTTTGTTTTCAAATTGATTTTTTACATCTTTCATCCAATTTTCTATATTGTCAAGACTTTATTTAACAGTATCTTCAGGATATTTATAATGATACATCTTTTATAATGAATTATTTTTCAAAGACCATCAAATGACTTTTTTTCTGCTCATCCATCCTGAAATGAAGATTTATTCAACTCTAGTATGGGAAAGGACAATCAGCCCCCACTTTCCTCTCAATTTGTTCAAAAAATGAACAGCAGAAACCCCTTCTAAACTCTGAAGCTGAAAGAATAAGCTGATATTTAAGCATTTTCCTCTGAGACTCTATTCTAATACCCTAGATAAAACAAAGCGAATCAAAGAGTTGAGAGACAGCTGCTGCATGGGAATCAAAGAGAAGGAAAATGGTGCAAGACATACTCCTAAAACTACAAAACAGCATTGAAAGAAATTAAATAATACCTGAATAAACAGAAAGACATCTGAGTTCATGGATTCAACATTGGTAAGATGACCTAATGGTCTATAATTTCAAAATGGTCTCCTTCAAAAAACCCCACCTGGCTTTTTTGAAGACAATAACAAGTTGAGCCTAAAATTCATATAAAAATTCAAAGTACCCAATCTAAATTGAAAGAGAACATCAGAGTGGAAAGATTTACACCACCCAATTTCAAAACTTAGTACAAAACCATAGTAATCAACACAGTATAGAGACAGATCTTTATAAAGACAGATCTGTCTTGTATAAAGACAGATCTGTCTTGTATAAAGACAGATCTGTATATTAATGGATCAATCATTTTACACACAAAAATTAATTCAATATAAACCATGGACCTAAATGTCTGAGCTAAAACTATAAAACTCTTGGGGGGGAAAAATGAGGAAATCTTTGTGACCTCAGATTAGGTAACAATTTCTCAGATACACCAAAAACACAGCACAGAAGCATGAAAGCAAAAATAAACTGACCTTCATCAAAATTAAAATGTGCTGCATTTAAGGAAAGTGAAAAGACAACTCTGAGGGGAAAATATTTTGCAAATTATATGTGTAATAATATCCAGAATATATAAAGAGCTCTCACAACAAAATAATATTAAAAGTCCCAATTTTAAAATAGGAAAGGATCTGAATAGCTTCTTCTCTAAAAAAGATAAACAAATGGCCAATAAGTACATGAAAAGATGCTCAAAATCATTAGCCATTAGGAAATACAAGTCAAAACCACAATTAGATACCACTTCATATTCACTAGGATAGCTATAATAAAAAAGAACACAAGTGTTGGCAAAGAAGAGAAGGGAAATAACCTCATATAAAGTAAAATACTGTAGCCACTTTGGAAGAGAGTGTGGCAGTTCCTCAAAATGGTAAACACAAGAGTTGCCACACAATCCAACAGAAGGTATATACCCCCCAAAATAAAACATGTCCACACAAAAACTTACATACAAATGTTCATAACAGCATTATTCATAATACCAAAAAGTAGAAACAACACAAATGTCCATTAATTGGTGAATATATAAATAAAATGGAATGGAATATTATTTGGCAATAGAAAGGAATGAAATTTTGATATATGTTACAACAGGGATGAACCTTGAAAACAATGCGCTAAGTGAAAGAAGCCAGGCATAAAGACCACATATTGTTTTATCTCACGTACATGAAATGTCTAGAATAATTAGATCTATAGAGAAAGTAGATTAGTGGCTATCTAGGGCTAAGGGAAATGGTGGGAGGGGTTGGAAGTGAAAGGTAAAGGGTACAGGATTTCTGTTTAAATTGTGGTGATGGTTACACAACTTTGAATACACCAAAAGTCTTTTAACTGTACAGTTTAAAAGAATCAAATGTATGGTATGTGAATTATATCACAATAAAGTCATTTAAAATAAATAAATGGAAGATAAGTGGGGGATAAGTAAAGTTGCTAGAATTGCAGCAAATATTTATTCATGTTCCTAATGATTTCTTCCTTAAAAAAAGCCTTTGTACCGGACATCTTATTTTGCCTTAATAATCATCACCCAGGTAGTGGCATCTGGGTCTCTCAGTCAGAAGAGCATCTGACTCTTGATCTCAAGGATGTGAGTTCAAGCCTCACACTGGGTACAGAGATTACTAAAAAAAATTTTTTTAATTTTAAAAAATCATCACCCAGGTTAGTCTAGCTGTGTACTAAAAAGGCTTTCTTGCCCACTTGCTTGTTTGGTATGAATTTTTCTATTCAATAAAGTACTAGAAATAGCGTAATTTTTTTCCCTACTGCTATAATCCTAAGGACAACAATAAACAAAGGCAAAAGGAAGGGGTAGGCTTGCTGCAGGGCACAAACTTGCTCCTGCCATCTGTTTCCCATATATCTTTTAGAGAGAGAAAGAGAGAGGGTGAAAGGGATGGGGAGGCCAGAGAGAGAGAGAATCCCAAGCAGGTTCCATGCCCAGTACAGAGCCTGATGTGAGGCTTGAACCCATCACCCTGAGATCATGACCCAAGCTGAAACTAAGAGTCTGACACCCAAACACTGAACCACCCAGGCACCCTTCTGTTTCCCATATCAGGCACATTCTCATCCTCCAATTCAGGGATGTGACATAAATAAGGTTTGACAAAATGTAACCACTTGCTGATTTTTTTTTTTTTTTTAAAGATTTTATTTATTAACTTGACAGAGAGAAATCACAAGTAGACAGAGAGGCAGCCAGAGAGAGAGAGAGAGGGAAGCAGGCTCTCTGCCGAGCAGAGAGCCCGATGCGGGACTCGATCCCAGGACTCCGAGATCATGACCTGAGCCGAAGGCAGCGGCTTAACCCACTGAGCCACCCAGGCGCCCCCACTTGCTGATTTTTTATCCATGGCTGATGGCTGCTTTCATGCAACAGATGCAACCTGCAAGCTTAGCCTATACTTACTATCTTGCCCTTTTTTAAAAACAAAAATTTTATTGAAGTATAATTGACACACAATGTTACATTAGTTTCAGGTGCATAACATAGTGATTCAATAACTGTAACTATCTTGCTCTTTTATTGTGTTCATAGACCCATGCTGTAATCAGTAAGGGTTTCATGTCATACTGCATTGCTTCCAGGAGAGAACACCTGTCAGTCAATATAATTTCTATATATAACCACATATTACTGTTATTAAAATCTTCTCTCATAATCTAGTTTACTTGATTCTAGAGTTATTATTGTGTTTTAATATAAAATTGAAAAAGAAGTTCAAGCGTTCTGTTATTTTTCCAAAATTTTACCTGGAGGTAAAACCCATTCACTCTCACTTAATAAATATTTACTGAGCATTCTATGTTCTAGGCATAGTGCTAGATATTAAAGATTCAACCATTAAGAAGCTAGAAATAATTCTTGTTCTCACAGAGCTTATAGTCACAAAAGAGAAAAAAACAAAATGCAACAAAATAGACTGACAAGTATTCAGAAAAATAACAAAAAGCTAAGACCAAAAATAATAATGAAAGACATAACCTAATTCTTCAGGCAGGAAAATCCCTCTATGAGGTAATTTTTAAAATGAGCTCTCAAAGAGGAATAAGAACTAAGAAATCAAAGAATGAGAAGAAAGGCATCACAGAGAACAGAAATAACTTGACAGATTCAAGGAACTGAAAGAAAACAAGTATGACCAGAACATAGAAAAAAAAGAGATTTGTATAAGATTATATCAGAGAATCAGGCAAGGGTCAGATCATGCAGGTCTCCATAATTATGGTAAGCAATATGAACTTAGGGACACCTGGGTGGCTCAGTTAAGTATCTGTCTTTGGCTCAGGTCATGGTCTCAGGGTCCTGGGAATTCTTGCTCAGCGGGAAGTCTGCTTCTCCCTCTGCCTACAGGCCTCCCTGCTTGTACATACTCTCTCTCTGTCATATAAATAAAATATTTTAAAAATAAAGAAATATGAGCTTACTGTTAAGTGGAGAAAGCATCTAAACAGGGACATGACATCATACAAATTACATTTCAAGATCACCCTTATCACCATATACAGAATGGAATGGAGGGGCACACAGAAATTAGATATGAGTTGGTGCAGTATTCCAGGGAAAAGATAATAAAAACTGGTCTCAAAGCGGCGGTGGAGACCAATCAGTGGAGACAGAAAGTAGGGTGTTCAAAATAACCTGTTAGTTAGATATGTATGGTTAGGAGAAGGAGGTAAGACAAATGATCCCAATGACTGAGGCTTGAGCAAACAGATAATTCATGATATGATTTAATAAATGACTAGGTGGCCAGATGGGAGAGGATAAGGTAGAAAATAATAACATTTTAAACAAGCAAATTTTGAAATATCTGAGATTCCCAAGTGGAGATGATTATAAAATCTGGGGACTCCAGGGAGAAGTCCAGATTGAGATATAAATCTGACATTTAAAACCAAACATATAAATTTGTGAATACCCATTTTTTCCCTTAATACTAGAAAAGGTAGTAATAGTTACCCTTCTTCATTTCTCTATCTTCCAGGAGAAAAGGAAAAAAGACCATGTTCTAAATGGTCACAATGGTGACAAGAAAACAAGGAACTGATAACATCAGTTGCTCTCAAGAAGGATAACTGAGTGGGTAAAGATGAGTGAGAGTAAACTTTTTTTAAAAGGGGACCAGAACTCAGGATCCTAAGATAAGATCTGAGCTAAGATCAACAGTTGGAAGCTTAACCAATGAGCCACCCAGGAGCACCAGGAAGGAAACTATTTTTATAATGTATTGTTTATATCTTTTTATAATTTTGTAGCATTTGAATGTAATAACTTTTGAAAAAATTACACAAATTAAGGAGAATCCACCAAAGTCTAGATAGAGTACCTAGGTAAACTAGGTATAAAGTGGGCCTTTATATACCTAAATTATTACTGTTTTCTTAAACCATCAAGGAATATATAGATGAAAGGGTGGGGTGCCTGGGTGGTTCAGTCAGTTAAGGGTCTGCCTCTTGATTTCAGCTCATGTCATTATCTCAGGGCTGTGAGATTGAGCCCCAAGTCAGGCTCTGTGCTCAGTGTGGAGTCTGCTTTAGATTCTCTCTCTCTCCCTCTCCCTCTGTCCCTACCCCCTTCTAAAAACTAAAATTTGGAAAGAAAAAAAGGGGGGGGGGGTAAATCATCAGTACCCACTGAAGTAACAAACTAAAATTACTGTAACACGTCAAAATTAATCACATTTTCAAAAGATTTATGAACTAGAAATGACTTTGTACTCAATCATCCAATCCCTCTCACTTTACAGGTAAATACATAATCAGAAATACACATATAATTAAGGATACCAAATATCATGCTTTGATTTCAATATTTTAAATGCAAATCATCATTTTCTTCATCCTCATCGTCTTCCCAACACTGGAGTTACTTCACTAGCCAAATATACCATGAAACTAAGGGCTCAAATGTCCCAGTTAAACCTCAGCTTTCTAAAGCTTTCCTCAACCTGCTGCTTCAGCTAACTTGTTACATAAAAGATACTAAAAACTTAAAATAACCTTCTGCCAACTTTCCACAATGTAGCTGTTAAATCTGAAATCAGATGCCTTGGTTCTAATTTGGTAAATAAACTGAATTCTGTTCTGCCAAATGAATAAAAAACATTCCAGTAACATTAAGACCACTGCAGTGCTAAAGTATGCAAATTGCCAAACAAAAGGCTAGCCATTAAAAGGGCATCCATTATATGTGCCCAGCACTATGCAATATACTTTATAAACCTTATCTTAGCCCAATACCGTGAGACAAATATTACTCCTACTTCATGGGCAAGAAAAATAAAGTTAACACTAGTTAGGTAATTTCCTAAAGCTATATATCTAGAAATGTGTGAGTCATGACTCTAAAATCTATATGCTTTTTACCAGACCAATTGTTTTCAAACATTTTGGTCTCAAGACCTGTTTTATACTCTTAATAATTATTAAACAACTTTTATATGGATTATTTATATGGACAAATCTATTGATATTTATATTAGTAATTAAAATTAAATGTTATAAAACTTTAACTTTACATTTACAATCACTCCATTACATATCAATATAAATTTATGAAAAAATAATTGTTTTCTAAAATGAAAATAAATGATGAATATGCTATTTTAAACTCTTAAAAAATTAAAATAAATAAATAGCCAGATTTTTATAATTATTTCTGCACTGAATTGTGTGAATTTTGCTTTGGTTTGAAGTATATGAAGAAAATCTAGATACAGAAGAGACGCAGTTGAAAAAAAGAAGAGTGGGGTGCCTGGGTGGCTCCGTGGGTTATAGCCTCTGCCTTCAGTTCAGGTCCTGGTTCCAGAGTCCTGGGATCAAGCCCTCCATCTGGCTCTCTGCTCAGCAGGAAGCCTGCTCCCCCCCGCCCCCCAAACTCCTCTCTGCCTGCCTCTACCTACTTGTGAACTCTGTCAAATAAATAGATAAAATCTTAAAAAAAAAAAAAGAAAAGAAAGAGAGTATTTTAATAGACTTCTTAAATAATTATATTCTTTGCTACTACACCAGAACTCAGTAAGTGGTGATTTTTTTTTTTAAGATTTTATTTATTTATTTGACAGATCACAAGTAGGCAGAGGGGTGGGGGGGGGGTGCGGGTGGGGAAGCAGGCTCCCCGCTGAGCAAAAAGCCCTACGTCCATCCCAGGACCCGCAGATCATGACCCAAGCCAAAGGCAGAGGCTTTAACCCACTGAGCCATCCAGGCACCCCAGTAAGTGGTGATTTCTTAAAGGTTAGCAGCAATGTGAAATCTAAAACCCTATCAATAAACTTTTTCTATTGAGTTACACTGAAATGCACTGGTTTCTCTTGAACTTTAAATGGATCTTTTACTGATGCATGATTTTAAAATACCATGTACTGATCATTTGAAAAATATAAGCTGACTGAGTTATACCGATCTTCCAAATGTCAACCCATTTCACTATACCAAAAAAACAAAAACCACACATTTGGTAATATCACCAATCTGACCAGAGAAGTCTTTAAATATTGGGAAGCTGTCAAACTTAGTAAGAGAAGCTGTCAACATTAGTGTGACAAAGACAAATTTCCCAAATGTTAATTTTTGATTCAAAGCTTGAATTTTTTAATTGGTAATAAATACTACCAATTATTTTCTGTGAAGTCACAGGCTTCTTCATTCTTTTTCCAGAAAATTCCTGCCAAGTATCCAAATTGGAATAACCATAGTTTGCCTGTAAGCTGTTCTTTCAAGTAAAAATGGTGTTCCATGACAAAAGCTGCTACTGTGGCTTACAACTCAAACAACTATACAAATGTTTTCCCTTGTTTCCCTTTAGTAGGCAAAAGAAGATCATGCAAAATATACATTATGTCATAAAGAATATCAAAAAGGTAAGTAATTGAGATTAAGACTTAATAAAATTAATCATTTCTACAATTTCATCAAAGACATGTGAAACTGGCTTTTTCCTTTTACTACAAGTATGTGGCAGTAAATAAGCAAGTAATACTAGTCATTTGGGAGACTTGTACTCAGGTTGCAACAATTTTACTCACCACTGGTTTTGTACCACCAGCAAAAATGTCAGCATAGTGAAAAAGGCAAGCAATGACTTTATATTATCACAAAAATAGTTTTGATTTCACCTACCCCTTAACTAGGGAGAAAACAGGACATTCTAAGTACTAGAACCAACATAGCTCCAGCTTCTACAGACACCTTCAAGTCCCATCCAAGCGGTAAAAAAGGAGAATTTTTGTATTTTCTCTCATAAACAGTATTATACTATTAAAACCCACATAAACACATATTATATCCATCATAAACTCCTAACCAGCTCTACCTTCTCATTATTTTCAAAGCTACCCCCACTTTTACAGCATGTTAAACTGACATTTGCCCATCCAAGTTTCTGCTTCATACAGTAGCCAGATTGAGTCTTCTAAAATCAGATCGTATTACTCCTCTGCTCAAAATCCTCGCTTTCTATTTTCCTCAGAGTAAAAGCCAAAATCCTTAAAAATGGTCTACAAAAGTTCCACATGCTTATACCTACAGCTACCTCTCAAATCTCCTATCTCCTACCACTCTTCCCCTTGAACCAAACTTGACCTTCCCTCTGACCCTTGAACATGGTACATTTACATTTGTTTTTCCCTGTCTGAAACTCTGTTCTGCCAGTATCTGCTCCTTAATTTTCTTTAAGTAACTAAACTTCTCCTATTCCTGATGTCTTCCCTGACCCTGACCTCACTGAAATACTTAGCACTTCCCCTCCCCTGTACACCAGCACTCCCTCTCTCCTTACCCTGCTTTATTTCACTCCAAGATATTTATCATTATCAGTCATATCAAATACTTATTAGCTTATTATTTATCTTCCCCCATTAGAATGCAAGCTCCATGAGAGCAGGGACTTTGGCCACTTTGTTCACTGCTATAATCCCAACACCTAAAACACTGTCACATATTAGGAGTTCAGTACATATCTGTTAAATGAAGGAATGGGTGAAAAAGGAAAAGAAAAAAATATATAAAGAACCATTAGAGTAGTGTTAAAATCTGTTTTTACTCTCCAAAAAGCATTCCATCCCAGAACAATGCAGGTCTCCACATGATTCTTTATGAAAGTCAACCAAAGGATATATACACTTAAGAGGATATTCAACACAGCATAGGTGGTTTTATAGAATTCAGTACAGTGCTGAGTAAGAGAACACGTGTGTTAACATGCCTGATAAATATCTACAGCCAAGAATCCAAATATACTAAACCAAGTTATACCAGCAGATTAAAGATGACTTGTAAGAGAGTCAAATAAACCTAATTCTTCAGTACTCTGATAGGCAGTATACATTCAAGTACCAGATAAAACTTTACCTAAAGTACTATCTAAACCTCCAGAACAAAAATGTCTTCTGCCAAAAAGCACTTAACACCACAAGTGAGAGTAAATTATTGGTATCAATGGATATTACTATCATATTAGTCTTTGAAAATAGTTTTAAGTGCAGTCTCCCACTTGAGACTATAATGCCCCACAAGAAAGATATTATTATATCTACCTACTTCAGTGCTTAAGTAAATAGTATAATTTCATAAAAACTAGTTCGTAGAGAACCATAGTCTCAAAGCTAGATCTAATTCCAAATACAGAGACAGCTTTCTAGTTTTGCAGATTATCTCTGGGATTTCAACAAGAGTAACAGGCACAAAAACAGATGAAGTTCAACTAAGCCACAAAGTTAAACCTCATATATCCTGGTAACAAACACCATTCATAATTTTCAGACAGGAAAAAGACCTTTTCTCTTTTTCCTACCCCATTTTACATGCCTCAGTAGTACTCTAAAACTGATCTTCCATCTATCCCCCAGTGAAATAAATAGAACGTGAACAGGAACATATTTGTCTGCCCAGCTCCCGGTCAATTTTTAAGGAACTATGCTCATTTTCTAGAACCCAAAGCATCCTATTACACTATACTCTGCATTAGATTTCTATGACTCAAGAATGACATTAACTAGGGAAAGACTGCCTAGAATTCTGTTTTTCCAGGAGTCCTCCAGAATTCTCCTGCCTTATTGAGGCTGCAAAGAACACAACATGATCAATAACTGCTCACTTCTGCTTTCTTTTTTTGGCAAAGTTGAAAGGTCAGAATTACTGCTCCTATTACAGCTCAGTAAAGGAAAGGAGAGATTCCCCAGTGCAGGAAAGAGGATTCCCCCCACCTTCTTAAGAGGTAGCTTTGCAGATGTGTTCACATCCCAATTCTAAGTGTGAAGTCACATTCTAATACTTATATGATGCCATCAAGAAACATGTCCACTTAACCCAAGTACATGCACATGCTAGGAGATGCACCTGGAAGAAGAGGTGAGAGGAAGGTCATATTCACGTTGTCATAGAGATTAACTGAATCAACCCTGATAGATCAATAAAGTGACAGATTTCACTGCCAAACCACCCTCATTCCAAGTGAGGGTGCAGGACACTTTAATGGATTATCTTACACCCCAAAAACTACTTCACTTTTTTTCTAAGACAAACTGAGGTCTACCTTTCAAAAACAAAGTCCAGAGAAGACCACATAACATGAGGGAAAAAATATAAAACTATAACTGTTCTTTTAAAGATGTACCATTATTTTAACTTTCTTAGCTAAAACTGTTCACCTAAGGCTTAATTCAAGATTTTTTTGGGGCATGCAAACTGTAACTTCATAGTCACTTCTCAAACAGACGTAAGGTGCATTATTTTCTTAAATCACCCATCATAAAGATTTTAGGGTCAAACACAAAGAAGAAAATATCAGAAGGAAATTTAAAGATGTATATAGAATAAGCCAAAATAAACCTACCACATAGGCACCAAACAGATTATCCTATTGCCTCAACTCTCAAACATACATTTTTAATCATTCTGAAATTAAGATGTTTTAAAATCCCTCTCTGAAGAAATCTACCACCACCAGGCAGAGAGACTACACATATTAACCATTTCATTATCATTCCCTTGAGTTACCAACATTGGCAGCAATATCCTCAATTGAAATTAAACTCACAATTGAAATTTCTAATTACTGTGTGAAATAGCTACACAAATTCTCAGTAAAAATGAAAATTAACTGTATGGAGAAGATGGCTTGTCACATCCCATGCAATATCATTAAAGGCAGTAGAAACGGCCAAATCTGTCAGAATACATCTCACATCACAAATTTCTCACATCTAGGAAAGGCTGGTTTAAGCAATTCCCATATCAAGGACTTTTATCACTCTGGTACCTAAAACTTTCTGACAAGTGCCCAAAGAATATTTAACTCAAGGGGAAAAAAAAATTTTTAAGTTTAACAAAAAGGAAGTACAGTCAAAAATCAAGAAAGTGTTCTGTATGCTCCATAAGCATTTTCAATTCTAAAGGTGCTAAAGAAGTAAAACTCATTACCATTATTTATTTTTTAAAAAAGCATATCATGGGGCGCCTGGGTGGCTCAGTGGATTAAGCCGCTGCCTTCGGCTCAGGTCATGATCTCAGTGTCCTGGGATCGAGCCCCACATCGGGCTCTTTGCTCAGCGGGAGCCTGCTTCTCTCTCTCTCTCTGCCTGACTCTCCGCCTACTTGTGATTTCTCTCTCTGTCAAATAAATAAATAAAATCTTTAAAAAAAAATAATAAAATAAAATAAATAAAATAAAAAAAAATAAAAAAATAAAAAAGCATATCATCATGATACTTTTACTACTAATGGCAAGAAGTGATTCAGAAAAATTTTTACAATGTGAAAAAGGGCTTAGACTTAAACTTTAAGTCTATACTAAAGAAAAATGTATATTAACTCAAATACACTAAAAATGTAAAATTTAACAAATTTGTGTACATTTAATGTAATGTATCTTTTCTCCCACCCCAAAAATGCTTTTACGGAATATACAATGAGTCATAATCACTTGGCATATCTGAAAACAGTATATTCATGATGTTACACCTATTACTGTATTTAACTTATATTTCAAAGATATGTTTGGATCCAAATACAATATTCCTCAAAATAACTGATGATTCAGAAAAGGCAATTCATACTCAACCAACATTTTACCACAAAAGAAAAAGCTGGATCCTTGCTCCTATTCAAGTCAGTAATTTGTAAGTACACATTATATACGCACTCCAAAAAACGTTTATCAAATCAGAGATCACTGGAAACTCAAAGAGCTCATGAATAGTGAGCTAAACAGTGACCAAATTAAGGTTCAATAAGCTTTCCAGCTAGAGAGAATAAAGGATCAAAACTAACAAGATAAAATTTAATAAACATAAAGCCCTGTTTTAGGCTAAAAAAAAAAAACCTTCAAGAAGAGATAGAATGGAGAGATAGCTAATCACTTGAGAAAACGCAGTATTAAAAAATTAACATACTCTTGCACTGTATTATTTAATGTGTGCTTTTTAGTAGTACACATTACTAAACATATATTGCTTAAAGCAATAGGGTCTACTTTTTTGTCTTTACTTGTAAGGTTAGTCTAGAGCACAATCCTCAAAGGGAAGAATTGACAAACTGAGTTTTGTTAAAAAGATGAATAGGATTTTCATTTACTTACTTAACATGATTATATAGTATTCACTATTTCAGGGACCATGTAAGGACTTTAAAAACCATGCTGTTAATAGGAATGGACAGAGAAGTCAGGAATGTTTAACCGAAAGGTAAGAATGTGATAGCTGGGATGCCTGGGTGGCTCAGTCGGTCAAGCCGCTGCCTTCGGCTCAGGTCTTGATCCCAGAGTCCTGGGATTGCATCTGACATCGGGCTCCTGGCTCAGAGGGGAGCCTGCTTCTCTCTCTGCTTCTACCTGCCACTTTGCCTGCTTGTGCTTTCTCTCTCTCTGACAAATAAATAAAATCTTTAAAAAAAAAAAAAAAAAGACAACTTTTGTCAGATATCTAAAGGGCTATCATGTGGATGAGGGAGCCCATTTATTTGTGCCATTACATAAAAAAGAAACAGAACAAAGAAGTGTGAGATTTGGGCTCTACAGAAAAACTCTGAAAGTTGTCCAATGGCAAAAAAACTCTCCATAAGGCTATTAAAAAAAAAAAAAAGATTTTATTTATTTGACACAGAGAGAGAGAGAGAGTACAAGCAGGGAGAGCGGCAGGGAGAGGGAGAAGCAGGTCCTGCTGAACAGTGCCAGACGTGGGGCTGGATCCCAGAACCCTGGGATCATGACCTGAGCCGAGGCAGATGTCCAATGACTAAGCCACCCAGGCGTCCCTCCATAAGGCTATTATAAAGGGGCACCTGGGTGGCTTAGTCTGTTAAAAGTCTGCCTTTGGTTCAGGACATGATTCCAGTGTCCTGGGATAGAGCCCCACATCAGGCTCCCTGCTCCATCCTCTCTCTGTCTGCGGCTCCCCCTGCTTGTAAATAAAAAAATTCAATCTTAAAAAAAAAAAAAGGATACTATAAAGACTAAATGAGAAAATATATATTAAAGAACTTTGTTGTAAATTACCATATTACACATTAGAATTTACTTCTGTGCAGGACAGTGTGTCCTAATTAATAGACATATTTGCAGAGGTTGACCACGTACTTGAGTTCCAGTTATTAGTTCAGTTCCCAGCTTTGCAATTTATACCAAATACGCAACTTTAACAAAGTTTTCCTGCATCTCTAGGTTTCACTTTTCTCACCTTTAAAATACGGATAAAACAATCTGCTTTGCAAGGCTATTGTAAGAATAAAATGTGATAATGTAGATAACATTCCACATAGTGCTGACATTCTCAGTAAATTGTGTTTATGATGATGATAATCATCATCAACACATTATAGAAGGAATCTCTTTGGTGAATATAAAACTAACCATGTGGTATGATGCAGTATGACTGTATGGTTTTGCTATGTACCTATATGAGTGTATGAATATGCTATGCACTTATCACGTTGTAACAATCCAAATAAAATATATAGCTTATATTTGTTTGGTGACTTAAAATTTATCTTTTAAAGACATTTATCTTCTGTAATGTGAAGGAAAAAATATCCTTAAAACCTAAATAAAGTATCCAGGTTAGTTAAAATACCAGGAATAAAAGTAATGTAATGGGGAAATTATGCAGCTACCAAGAAAAGGGACTAAAGAAGTAGCATATTAAATATAAGCTACTCTTCCTAGGAGACTTCACAGCAAGAGATGAAAATATATATTTCAGGGGAAAAAACAATTACACTTTCCAGAAGTATGTGAACCACTGGTTACAATCATCAGAAACACCAAAAATACAAGTACCATACAAATATTTGGTATATCAAGGCAATTTAAAAAGTGAAGTTGAGGGGATGAAGGACAAGAGTTTAAGAGATTTAGGATTCTAGTTACTATGAACAGAATTTGTATTTTAACAGACCAACTACTTAACGTTGAATTACAGAATATGGAAGCTCAATAATCCTGTAATTCAGTACCTTCTGTGATTAACCAGGAGGATCAATTGTAAAATACTATCCTATCGTACTTGTCAGTCATATTCAACTAGCTCTTCTTTCAAAGGAAATTAACTCTCAAAAAGAAACTTTCATCTATTTTCACAAATATTTCAAGGGCCCATGGAAAAAATATATATATATACACACACACACACATAAATATACACCTACTATGAAGGTCAATTCTTCAAACTCCCTAATAAATGATGAATAGCCTGAAACTACAACACACCTTCTAATACAATATATTTCCCAAAGTGTCAGAATATAATTTTCATCAACAAACAATTATTACGCTTGTTGTAACAACAGTAAAATGATTAAATAAGTGTAGGAATGAAAAACTGGGTGCAGCTTTTAGGTACTTTTTTGTGGATTTGAATTATGATAAATGACAGTAATATTACAATATTTTAAATTCAGATACAAGTGCAGTTGTTAGAAAATTATAAAACCACTAAGAAAAATCTTATTCTTTTTTTTTAATCTCCATTTTTGCCCTAATTTTAGATAAGAAGCCTGGAGTCCAGTGGAATTAAGGGAGTTTATTCCTCAGGCAAGCATTTCATTAATGTGTTATATTATTTTGAGCAGAGTTGAGTGTGTTTTAATTGAATGTATACAACAGTCATGTTCAGTTAAAAGCAGAGCTAGCAACAATATTTGTCAACTACCCAATTTAAAATGGCTTATTAAATGTTGAAAATATCAGTGTTTCATTTTCATTAATAAATGTACTGTTGCTTATAAATCAACTCAATCATATAATGTTTTTAAAACAAAAGAAACCAAAAAAAATCAGCTAATGAGTTAAGGTAGAAAGTAGAAATACAGTCCTTGAATAATAAATGATACTCTATTTTGTCATATAGGCTATGATGAAGTTACTATGAAAAATCATAGTAACTATTTTTAGTCACAGTCAAGATAAAACATTATTGTTAGCAATTACATAAAACAAACAAAACACTCAAAAACTCTACTCCAACAAAATTTTGGCTGCTCTAGTCACTTTTTACTTGCTCTAGGTATCAAATGCCAACAAATTTCTACTGTGGGGCTTTCAGAAACCAAGGCATTCTACATTCTATCTTAAATGCAAAGTGTAGACACTTTGTATCAAACTAAGTTTCATGAAAGCAGAGAAATAGAAACACAGAACCTGATGGCAGGTAGAAATCACAACAACCAGTTGCAGTCAAGTTGGATCTGTACCTAAGTAATGAAGGGAGGTGGGCCATTTACACGTTCAAAATTCGAAATCCCAAGGTGGGAGACGAGGAGAGAAAGAAAAGAAACAGTTGCACAAACAAAGGAAGAAGGGCAGGTTGGATAAGAGACTATTTAAAATTTGTCAAAAACCAATACATTGAAGGCCTGACTCAAAGATAAAACAGCTTCTGAAAGGAAACTCTGAAGTGGGCAAAGAGGAAACATTCCTTTGCACCCACAAGAACCAATCCCCTGACCACTGGCATGCTATTACTGAAACGGTCATGATTTACAGGCATTTGGCCCGGGTGATGGGCAAAGGAGAGGAAAGAAAGATCGTTGGAGAGAAGCCTAGAATTCCATTGGCCTGGGGAGGCACACCCTGGGTTCGGGAAGGGAAAGGTGGAGAGGGACGAGCACTCCTCACCGTGATTATCTTTCTGTCCGATATTGTGCGTGCGGATGAGAGACGACAGTCTCCTCACATCCCCCTTGAAGACGCACTCGTGTACCGGGTAGTGTGCGGGGCAACTGCCTCCATCTGCGACGACAGCAATGGGGTTGGTGCCCGCTAGAAGAGCCGGGGACTGGGTGGTGGTAGTCACGGAGGAACCGTGCAGCGGCAGGGCCGGGACGCCAGGGGGATTGGAGGAGGCCGGAGCGGTCTTCAGCTGCAGCCGGTGGTGATGGTTACTGAAGATCTTATGACAGGCTTTGCTGCCCTTGCCCCTGCCGCCTGTCCCAAGCCTGCCTCCCGTGAAGGTGCCGCCGAGGGTAGCCGCCGCTTCCTCATCCCCGGGCTCCAGCAGGTCCCCCTCTTCTTTGCTGGGCTTGTGATCTCTCCGCAGTGAGCGGATCTTCTCCCCGGTCATCGCCGCCAGGGGCAGAGAGGGTATCCGGGAGGCTCACCGCCCGCGACAGAGGTAGCGCTGCGGCGGCGCAAGGCTATTAGAGCGGTGGCCAGGCGCCTCCAGCGCAGCATGTACTCTCAGCGCTCCCCCGAGCCTGGGACAAACGCATCTCCTGGCGGAAGAGCCGGCTCTCGCCTAGGCACTAAGGGACGCGCGCTCGCTGGGGGGAGCTAGAGCTCAGGTGCCCACGACACCAGGATCCCTGTCCCTGCTGCCGCAGCCGCCTGCCTCACACCGAAAAACAGGGCACGGCCATCTTACCCTGACTTCTCTCGCGAGAGCTCCCTCGGGAGGAGGGCGGAAACACCGCGATAAGTGAGGTACCCGCTCCCTCCCTTGCACCTTCCCCTCGCCGAGCAGAGCCCAGCGCCGGCGCCTCCCAGGCAGCGTGTTTCCGCCCCAAGCTGAGAATCCGACCGCCAGCGGGGGCCGCGCTTCTTCGGTGCAGTCTGAGACCTTTAACCTGTGTTTGAGATATTCGGTGCGCGTTATAAACGATGACTTAAACCCTCGGACATCTGGGCCTCCCGCAGAGTAATGCAAACTGACGCCACGGCACACAGGATATGATGTCAGTGAGATCATGCACAAGACACTCGTTCAGTAAACATTTACTAAGCATCTACTTTGTGCCGTATACCGAGCTAGTAAAATTTTTTAAACGCCACTCCTGGCTCCAAAGAGCTCAGCAGAGGAGGAAAGACAAAACAGTTGGGTACAGTAGTTCACCGCGCGACGAATATATGGGGAACTGGATTGCACCAAAAAAAAAAAAAAAAAGAAGACAAATTTTAGTCCTAAAAGTCACCGTAGATTAGGAGCTAACCTTGGAAAACAGGCTATTCAGCAAACGGAAAGACGGGAGGTCACTCAAATTTTAGAGAAATGAATTTCAAGCAGGTGTCAGAGTTTCAGGTAAGGGAATGGACGCTAAAGAATGGCATATAATAACTGTGTGACGGGGATGTCACTGGGCTAGTTCCTGGCCAAATTCCACCCATTGTCAAATTCTTAAGAAGCCTAAATCTAAAACCCCTAAAATTTCGACCAAATAACTAAAGCTGTGGGGAGCTAGAAGGGAGGAGGGTTAGCGAAGCATCCTAGAAGTCTGCCTTCACCCACTTATCTCTCCAAAGTCCCATTTACACTAACAGTAGCTTCTCTCAAATCGCTTCTTAAACTTTATTGTCAACTCCATTCCCCTGCAAATAAATAACTTGTGGGAACTGTCCTCTCTTCATCCTTCCTCGCCACTCAGGTTTTCATTTCCCATCTTTTCAAATCTATTCAAATCGAACTGTTTCCGCCCATTCTTCTTCTTCTCCTTCTCCTCCTCCTTCTCCTCCTCCTCCCCCTCCTCCCTCTCCTCCTCCCCCTCCTCCTCTTCCTTCTCCTTCTTTTCCTTCTCCTTTTGTGGGAAGTGAGGGTTGTTCCAATTATGATCAAGCATTGCATAACCAGAACCTCAAAGAATCCTACTCAGAAACCAAGAGACTGAACACATGCATACAAAAACATTATTTTGTTCCACGATAGCCAATATTTATTAATTCTAAGGCAAGTAGTATGCTTGGCATTTTATATGCTGTTATCTGCAGGTGATATTATTTTTTTTTTTTTTTTAGTTTTTTATTTTTTTTTATTTTTATTTTTTATTTTTTTTTTTAATTTTTTATTTTTTATAAACATATATTTTTATCCCCAGGGGTACAGGTGCAGGTGATATTATTTTTAATCTTCACTTGACAGTTGAAAAACCACCCTAATGCTTCAAAGCTGGAATGTAGCACAATCCAGCCTTATTATTCTAGAGCTAGAGAGATAGGAAACGGCCAGATCATGTTAAAAGTTTAGACTTTATCCCACAAGAAATGGGGGATGTTGAATAGGGAAATAGCATGAGGACATTCATCTTTTGGAAAAGTCACTCACTCTCCCATACTTTAGAAAAGTATATGGGGGTTCCTGGGTGGCTCAGTGGGTTAAAGCTTCTGCCTTCCGCTCAGGTCATGACCACAGGGTCCTGGGATTGAGCCCCACATCGGCTCTCTGCTCAGCAGGGAGCCTGCTTCCTCCTCTCTCTCTCTCTGCCTGTCTCTCTGCCTACTTGTGATCTCTGTCTGTCAAATAAATGAATAAAATCTTTTAAAAAAAAAAGTATATGTCAAGAATAAAGTACCTGGGTGCTCTTCTAGAGACAGACTACTGCATAAATAAAAAAAATAAGTGTGTTAGTATATGCATGTAAAAGTCTGACAGAATATATACATTGCACAGAGTGAACACTAGTTATCTTTGGAAGATGAGATTGCTAAATCACATATTTCTTACCTTCCTTGAATATTTGTTTTTACGAATCAGAAAAAAATTAATTTTTAAAGAAGTATGCAGTAATTCAGATGATGAGAAATTAGGAGAACATGAACCAAGTTAATAAGAGTGATGTTAGAGGAGGTAAGACTTAAAAAAAAACTAGTTCAATTTTGGCATATTGAATTGAAGTTTCTTGTTGTTCATCCAGAAGAAGTTAGATGGTATACATTTTGAATATTTTGAAATTACCCTAGGAGGCAGGGATCAGAATTAAAATTTAGGAGTTATCATTACACAGTAATTGATACCACAGAAGTCTTTGAGTTTCCCAAGAAAGAATGTGCAGTGTGAGAAATTCATGTCCAGCCTAGAATAAAGCACTAACATATAAAGGATATGTATAAAAAGACTGGTGTTCAGTACCGTTAGTATTAAAACCTGCACCAAATAGTCAACCATTATATCTGAGAAGTATCTTATCACTGCATCCAGAATTTAAAAGTACCTCATTAGTGGTTGCCAACTACGGACAGATGGAAAACTCCTAAGTGTTTCCCTGTAAAATCAAACATTACAGACGTCAATGTTATTTGACTCTTATTTTTAAGAGTTTAACAGTATAATCAATAAAACATGATATAGAAATATAAGATTACAATACATTGTGAAAAATACAAGAATTAAAATTATATAAGATCCTGACATGATACAAAAGAGGAAATTATTAAGGAAATAAAGTCAGTTGATCAGGAAATCTTTCTGAAGGCAGTAATTGTCCGAATTGAAAGAATGTTTGAAGTTGGCTGATTGGACACAGTGGGGAAAAGGTAGTAATAATAATTACAATAATAATAAAATTATCATTTACTGAGTGCTTATGATGTGTTAGGCATTGTTTCAAGCACATTTCTCACAACAACTCTATGGGGTACTTACTGTCCCCATTTTACAGATGAGGCAACAGAGGCACTAGGAAGTGATCGTCCAGCTATGAGTGGAGGTAAAAAGAATAGTATGTACGGGGCACCTGGGTGGCTCAGTGGGTTAAGCCTCTGCCTTCGGCTCAGGTCATGATCTCAGGGTCCCGGGATGGAGTCCCACATGAGGTTCTCTGTTCAGCAGGGAGCCTGCTTCCTCCTCTCTCTCTCTACCTACTTGTGATCTCTTTCTGTCAAATAAATAAATAAAATCTTTAAAAAAGAGAATAGTATGTATAAACACAGCATTATATTTGACAAACACTGGAGCATAGTATGTGACAGGAAAAGTGGTGGCAAATAAGACTAGAAAGGAAACCTGGGGCTGGATTACAAAGAGCAACTATAAGACATTCGGACTATATGACTATATATGCTGGGCAGTGGAGAATCTGTAAAGGATTTCAAACACAGTAAAGACAGGATCACATTTAATCACCATAATGTATAATCAACCCACATTCCAAAGATAGGAGACTGCCAAACTTTCCAGCTTTGCCTCCTACCACGTTGCCAAACTCATTCCTCATTCTAACCAAAACAATCTGCTGACAGTCCCTCATCCTCTCTCATGTTTCCATGCCTGTGCACACAATGTTCCATATGTCCCAAACCCATTGTGATTTCATTCATCTAGATACCTCCTTCAGCCTTTCAAAAGCTTTTCAAAATTCTCCTTAGCACAGGGATTTTTGTTGTCGTCGTTGTTGTATTTTAAACTTGGCATAGAATCCAGGGGTCCAGAAAATTACATCGAACTTTAGTTCAAAATAAAATTTAGCATGTCTTTCTATTATGAATGTAGGTCACAAACCACGAAAATATTAGCAGTATTTGTGCCTTTGCAATCACAAGAAAGCACAGATATTTCCGTGTCACATTACAATTGCTACCAACATCTCAAAATATCATTTACACCTAAGCTTCACCATACTGCCAAAGAGGTCCACAGCATGAAAAGAAAAGTTAGTACAAACTTCTAGTTACAAAATATATAAGTCTCAGAGATGGAAAGTACAGAATGGGAATATAGTCAAAAACATTTACAATAACATATGACAAAGGGTTACTACACTTATTATGGTGAGCACTCAGTAATGTATAGAACTATTGAATCACTAGGCTGTACACCTGAAGTTAACATAACATTGCACATTATCTACACTTCAATCATAAAAAAAATTTTTTTTAAGTAAATCCTTCTTAGGAGTCTTTAATGACACCTTCCCCCTCCTTCTTTCCTTACAACACCCCAATATTCTGGATTAGGAGTCCCTCCTTTGCCTTCTTTCTGATTTTCCATTTTAATTTTTGCATGCCTCTCTGGTATATCTGGTTTGCTTCCTCAGCCAGTCCTCTGAGCTGTCTAAGTACTAAAACTCGAGTACTAAAACGGTTGTATGCACAGTACCTTTCAGATCGTTAAATAGTGAATGTTTAATATTAATAATAAACAGCTGTTGAATTAATCAATCCATTAGAATATAAAACCCCAAAGTATCTACAATGTACCAAGACAATTGTACACTAAGTGATGAGCTGCTGAATAAATAAATAATCCCAACCTGACAACACTGAAGCTGACTACTATTCTCTTGGATTCTTACATGAAACCCAAGAGTAAATATTTCATTTGGGGTTGTGGTTTTTTTTTTCCATTTACAAATAACAGTAAATTCAATTGAAACTGGCTTAAATTAAATGCATTTATTGACTTACGTAACAGAAAGGGGCAGAGATATGTCTTCAAGGGTGGCCTGGTCTAAACTACCTGTCAGTTTCTAGGTGACAGTTTCAAGAGTGGTCTGGTCTAAACCACCTGTCAGTTTCAGTTTCCAGTGTGCCTCTTCCTGTTTGGATTGTCCTCCAAAGGCCAGCCTCTCTCAAAGAACAAGATGCCTGCCCGCAGTCACAGGAGCCATGTACTCCCTCCTTCAGGTCTGGAGGGAGGGCCCACAACCTCACATGTCTGGCCCTTGACATTCATAAAAGAATCCTATCCAAGTATCCAGGAAAATGATGATTGGCTCAGGCCTGGGTTCCCTAAACAAATCCCTAAACCTTGATTAGTTTTGCCCAATCAGCACTCATCTCTGAATCCAGCAAGTTGGGGATAAACACTCCCAAACTGCAGAAACTATTTCATAATGGGAAATAGGTGGGAAAGATGATAAGGAGACAAAGGTGAGCAATCAGCAAAAGTACTATATTCAAACTTAATGGGAGGTTTTTACTTGGAGGAAAAATAAAAAAACAACTTGATTCTTGTCACAGTGTCTTGAACTAAATATGATGAAATACATTGTGGTGATCAATAATATCAACAGGTAATGAGTGAATAACTTCAACAACAAATTTATTTTTTATTCAAATGTTCCAAGATAGAATTCAATCCAACAATTTGAATTTGTAACTCAACTATCCAGTTTACTAGATAATACTCTGGTCTTACAGACTACCTCTTTTTCATTTCCCTCCTGGTGTGGCTAAGAATCCAAATAGTGGTCGATTCACTGACACCCAACAATGACTAGAGGATTAAGCCTGATTCCCAGAATGAATATTTCTGAATTTTAGCGGAAATATATGTATCTATGTATCTCTGTTAGCTTTAGACAAAGGGCACCTAATCCCCATCATGGTGTCTTCATTTAATAAAAGCAATCACATCAAAGTATGAAATACAGAAGCCCTGTACGCAATAATAAAATCTCACTGGTTATATTTTATAAATGCATCAGCAGACCTACAACTAAGATTGGTAGTTCACTAATCTTACTCAGTCCTCCCTACTTTGTATACCAATATATTTCTAATGTAAACATTGAAGCAAGTTTGGTCAACATCTTTTTTTTCCTCTCCTTCTTTGAAGGCTTGTATTTCATATTTTCATGATAATCTAAAATATGATTTCTTACACTCCATATTGGTTGAGCTAGGTCCAGGAGAATTTTGGTTGGATAGATGATACAGCTGCCTGGCTAATGAGGTCATCATCTTGAGCATCCCCCTACAACATTCCTAACAGTGCACTGAAAATGAAAATAACAAGCCATGTAGAGCAATATCTTCTTCACACATTTTACATCCATATCTCTAGGTCTCAATATTTTCCTGTTTCCTCTAAATCTTCCCACTTCCTTTCTCCGAGGCAATGTTGGGAACTTTTCTTTTTTTCCTACTCTTTCTGATCAGCAACTATTAGTGATTTTGTCAGATTTCCCTTAAATAATCAGAAAAAAAATCAGAGATGCAGAGGTTGCCAAGGAAACCAGAGCCAATAGCTGTGAAGTTCCAGAAGGGAGGAAGGAATTCCTCTGAGACAGATTAAACACACAGACTATTGCAGGGGAGAAGGAGGAAAGATGCCAAGAGCAGAATGAGAAAACAACTCATAATGAGATGAATATGAAAAGATATATTGCAACATTTATAAGTGAAATTATTTTTAGATCACCAACAAAGGCTTGGAACAAGAGAAAGAACAGGGATAGGAGTGGGTTTTTCAGTGAAAGAGGTTAAAATAAAGTAAATAAATATGTAAAGCAATTAAATGCAATAGATGGTTATGGATCAGTATTTGTGTCCATGGCTTCCTGGTTCTATTTTACTGCCTAGAATACAGCCAACTACATACTGTATCAATTAGCCTAAATATTCCTCAAGAGAACATCCAACTCAACATGTCCAATATAGAGCTTATTTCCATCAGCAGTTCCACTGGCCAAACCTGTATATCAATTCTATTACCCTTAATTCCTCCCTCTCCCTCAGCCCCACGTTCAACCAGTTACTAAATCTTGACCTTTCTAATAGCTCTAAAACTGAACCATTTCTCTCAATTTTACAGTTACCATCCTAGGTAGGCCACCATCACTTAAAATTGCCTCCAAACTCCTGTGTTTCTGGCTCTCATTTCCCACTCATGAGTGCATATGCAGAAACCCGCATCCATTCAATCCATGGATTGCCAGATTTATAATTAAAATTACAGGACATCCAGTTAAATTTGAATTTCAGATAAACAATATTTCTTACAAGTATGTCCAAAATATTGTGTGGGACAATATTACAGATATTGCAAATTTCAATATGTGAAACATACTTATACTAAAAGATTATTTTTATCTGAAACTCAAATTTAACTGGTTGTCTTGTATTTTATCTGGCAAACTTACCACTCATTTGTTTGTGTTATTTAGAGTTAAATATGTAATAAAGTACAAATTCAAAAGAATCAGAATAATAACACCAAATTCGGTATAGTGGCTTCTTTGAAGCGTGAAGTAAAAAAGTGCCTTCAGTTAAGTATCCATAAGAAAATTCTGTTATAGCTATTTTTGTATTAAGCACACATTTTGAATTTTTGCTTTTAGGTTTTTTCCTCCTTTTTATCTTTCATTTCTTAAGCTCATTGGTGTTTATACAGGTTTTTTATATTACTTCGTTTTGTGTGTGCATCAAATATTTATAATAAATATTTTTAAAATCTTTAATAGCCCTCTAGATAAAGTCCAAAGAATTGAACATGGGTTATAAGCACCATCATGGGTTCATTGGTTCTGTTTACCTCTCTAACCTTGGCACTTCCAGGTTGTACACAACAGTCTGTCCTGAAAAATTTTCCTCAAAAGATTGCCCATACTCTTCCCTCTTGTCCTTAAACCTCAAATTAGTTGTCAGTACTTCACTGGCACCTTATCTATATCTGGGTTATATAGTTTTCCTATGTACTGTCAGGAAATTCAACACTTTTACTATTACTTACATTTATCTTTACCAAGTGTAACTGCTGACTGACTTGTCTGTATCTCCCATTAGAATACAAATCTAAAAGTATAGAGACTATGTTGTATTCATAATAACAACTCCAGCCCTCACCCAGTGCCTGGCACCAATGGTTCCTCAATAAATATTTGCTATAGGAATTGATTAGCTAATGAATGATGAGCTGGTTTATTTAACATTCTTGAGGTATTTAATAATTTTACTTCTAACATGAACCCTATTTTATAATAAGTATCTAGGTGAAATCATAAATCTTACCACCTCATAGTGAGTACATTAGAAATCATTACCTGGAATGAAGTTCTTTTCTGTCATTCCTATTGCAAAGTTTGGTTTCAACATCACCTGTCACTTAAACTGGGTCTTGCTTTTGTTGTTTAGAATAAACACATAGCAAGTATTCCTTGGCTTGTACAAACGACACTTAGCTTTACATGTTAAGTTTCTAAAAGTTGCTTTGTATATCTATAAATTCAAACTTAATAAATATAGCATTATTACATTATATGGTAGGTATGATGCATTGATACTTAACACTTGCATTTATGGAATCTAATTAAAATTTCATTGTTACCTGTATTTTCTTTTCAGTCTGTTCTTTTCCTTCATTTTCCTTAAAGTCCATGCGCTCCTAACTAAAGACTGTGATTTACTAACAGCTCCAAATCCTGTATGTAAACATCAATACATTTCTACCTTAATAAAAGAATAAAACTTCCTTTTACTTCCTTGGGTTTGCGTCCTTGAACTTTTCCTCTCCTGTTTACCAGTTTTCTAGGTACCATTATTAATTTTACAACACTCTTCCTCCAAGGAACAGAAGGAAATTTGCCTGATTTTAAGATGCTTCTTAGAAGCTTTCCTCCTTAGCATGTCCTCCTCCTCATCAACAGAAGGAAAGAGAGATACCGGTGTGAAGAGTTGAGTTTAAAACATGTTGAGCAGGGTAAAACAGTATGTGAAATTGGTATTGTAAGTATGGTATCATACGGATACCATCTTTACTTCAACTGTACCCTCTCTATTTCCATTTCTCAGACTTTCTAATTCCAGCACTCAGGGAACTCTTATCCTCACATTCTACCTTTGCAGCTTCCAAAAACCTATTATCTGGGTTAGGTACTTCTATGTACTGCCTCTAGACACCACATTTCAAGAGTATAAAAATAAGTCAGGCAATCATATAATTATTGAGGACCCCTATTGCTAAAATCTAAGCCAACTATCGTTCCTTGACTATTAGGAACATTTGCCCCAGGGAATGCAAAGAACTATTGTTTGTAGAATGTTGGCTGACAGTCAAGAGCTTTCTTTAGCGGCACTTATGATGATGGTTTCACCGTAGTCTGTAAGCTGTTAGTGTGGCAAGTAAAGAAATCTAATTTTGTCAGCTCCCTGAGAGAGAGTCCATTTTCCAGGGATGGGCTTGAAATAGCCAAGAATAAAAGACTAACATAGCGTTTCAATCTAAAATTAATGATTGAGTGTACTAGAAGTATCCATCAGCACACCCCCCTGTAGACAAACTGCATACAAAGCCAAATAGGCAGAAGGTTGCTTGGTGAGCATGGAATCAGAATAAGAGGAGTCAAGTATTTGATTCTAATGTTTAATGGCATTGCATTTTGATAGCCTGATGTGCGTTCTTCCACAAGAACGAAATTCTGTCTGTGAGGCAGATGGAGACTCACAAGACCGGAGGAATAATAATCCATTCCTCACCAGCACACCACGCTTGGATGGTCAGGGCCAACTTGTGCTTCTGTGACTCATTTTTCTTTGCATTCCTGAATGACTAACACTTCCATCCCCCAATCTCATGTGCATCTACTTGTTGCTTAAAAAAAAGCTGCAGATATATTAAAACATTCCATGGGAACTCAAACCATAAAACTTTTAGAAGAAAATGCAGGGAGTAATATCTTTGACATGGCCTTAGCAACATATTTCTAGATATATCTCCTAAGGCAAGGAAAGTAAAAACAAAATTAAACTATTGGGGCTACACCAAAATAAAGAGCTTTTGTACAGTGAAGGAAAACATTGACAAAACAAAAGGCAGCCTACTGAATGGGAGAAGATATTTGGCTATGCAAATGACATAGCCAATAAGGTGTTAATGGCCAAAACATATAAGAATTTATACAACTCAAAACAAGCAAAAAATCTGATTTAAAAATTGGGCAGAGAACCAAATTAGACATATTTCCAAAGAAGATATACAGATGGCCAACAGGGACATGAAAACATGCTAAACATAACTAATCATCAGGAAAATGTAAATCAAAGCCCTAATGAGATACTATCTTACACTGTCAGGATGGCTAGTATCAAAAAGATAAGAAATAACAAGCTTTGGTGAGGATGTGGAAAAAAAGAAATCCATGTGTTATATTGGTGGGAATGTAAATAGGTGTAGCCATGTAGAAAATAGGATGGAGATCCTTCAAAAAATTAAAAAAGGAAATATCTACAATCCAGTGATTCTACTACTCTTTATTTAAAAACATTAATTCAAAAATATATGTGTACCCCTACATTTATTACAGTATTGTTTGTAATAGTTAAGATATAGAAGTAACATGTGCCCATCAATAAATGAATGGATAAAGATGTCACACACACACACACACACACACACACACACACACACAGGGATATTATTCAGCCATAAAAGAGTGAGATCTTGCCATTTGCAACAACATGAATGAACTGAGAGGGTATTAAGTGCAATAAGATAAAGACAAATACTGTATGATTTCATTTATATGCGGAACCTAAAAAAAAAAAAAACAAATGAGCAAGCAAAAAGACAGAAACAGACCCACTAATACCAGAGAACAAACTAGTGGTTGTGAGAAGGGATGGGAAAAGGGTATATGCAAAATGTGTGAAGGGGAGAGGGAGACACAGGCTTCTAATTATGGGATGAATAAATCACCAGGATGAAAGGTATAGCAGGGAATAGAGTCAACGGTATTGTAATAGCCTTGTACAGTGATAGAGGGCAGCTACATCTGTAGCATAGCATAAAGTTTAGAGCTGTCAAGTCACTATATTGTACACCTGAAACTAATATAACATTGTGTGTCAACTATACTTCAATAGAGAAACATACACACAAACAAACAAATATTCCCTGTGATTATTAACAAGTCTGATTCAGGAAGCCACTGTATTTCTTTAGATGACTTTGCACACCTCTACTCATATATGTTATGTGAATTTTTCAATGTTTTCTAACTTTATATAATTATATTTCATTGTATCTTTTAATAACATATTATTTGCTTATTTTTATTAAAATACAGATGACACACAATGTTACACTAGTTTCAGTATAAAACAAAGTGATTCAACAAGTCTATACATTATGCTGTGATCATTTCTAATTTTAATTCAAATAACTATTTCCCTTATTTTTATGTTTTGGGGAGACTTTTCACTGTTGCATGTATATACTGATAACATGTAAATAAAAAGCAAAATAGTTTTAATATTTCATCTCAGGAAGTAGGAAATTAGGAAAATTACTAACAAATGTGATTTACCAATTGAAATATTTGTTAGGGTCATCTTGGTGGTTCAGTTGGTCAATCATCGGCCTCTGGATTTCGGCTCAGGTCATGATCTCAGGGTCATAAGATCAAACCCCTGTTGGGCTCCAAGCTCAGTGCAGAGTCTACCTGAAAATCATTCTTCCCCTTTGCCTTCATAAATAGATAGATAGATAGATAGATAACATCTTTTTTAAAATGTTTGTTAAGCTTTTTAAATAACCTTTTTGCATGAGCATGGGTGCCCATGTGCATACATACACACATGCATGTAAAATACAGAACAATTCTCTTAGTTCTTAAAGCCTTTCTAATTAGTTCTTAAATAACCATGGATAATTTAAAAAGGAAGGGGAGGGAGAGGAGAATGAGAAGCAGAAGGAAAGAAGAAATACATTCAGATTAATTTTTATCAAAACATATTATGATATATTCACAGCTTCATTTTGTCACATAATTACAATAATCTTTTTATTGGTATCATAACACATTTGCTTATTAAAAATTAATATTCCATATACACAGCATCCGAATGTGGGCAAAAAATTGAAATATATACCTATTCTTTTCAAATTACTCCAAGAAATAGAAATGGAGGGAAAAATTCTAAATTCATTCAATGCAGCTAGCATTACTCTGATGCCAAAACTAGATAAAGACTTCACTAAAAAAAGAGAACTACAGGTCAATACCCCTGATGAACATGGATGCAAAAATTCTCAGTACAATACTAGCAACCTGAATCCAAAAATACATTAAAAATATCATTCACTATGATCAAGTGGGATTTACTCCTGGGTTGCAACAATAATTCAATCAATGTGATACACCAGATTAATAAAGAAAGGATAAGATCCTCTCAATAGATGCAGAAAAATCATTTGACAAAATATAACATCCATTCATGAGAAAAACCCTCAATAAAGTGGGTTTAGAGATAAATCCATAATAATAAAAACTATAAAGATCATATATAAAAAAACCATAGTTAATATTTTTAATGGGGGAAAACTGAGAGCTTTCCCTCCACCGTCAAGAACAAGTCAGGGATGTCCAATTTCCCCAGTTATTTAACATAGTACTGGAAGCCTTCACCTCAGCAATCAGACCACAAAAAGGAATAAAAGGCATCCAAAATCAGCAAGGAAGAAGTCAAATTTTCCGTATTGGCAAAAGACTGATACTCTACATAGAAAACTCAAAAGACTCCACCCAAAAACTGCTAGAACTGATACAGGCTTTAAGTAAAGTCTCAGGATACAAACTGATACAGGCTTTAAGTAAAGTCTCAGGATACAAACTCAATACAGAAAACTGCTGCATTTCTATACACCAATAATGAAGCAGCAGAAAGAGAAATCAAGGAACCAATCAATCCCATTTACAATTGCATTGAAAGCCACAAGACAGCTAGGAATAAACCCAACCAAAGAGGTAAAAAACCTCTACTCTAAAAACTATAATACACTGAAGAAAGAAATTGAAGATGACACAAAGAAACAGAAAGACATTGCATCTTCATGGATGGGAAGAACATATATTGTTAAAATGTCTATACCACCCAAAGCCATCTACACATTTAATGCAATGCCTATCAAAATACCAACAGCATTTTTCACAGAGCTAGAACAAATGATCCTAAAATCTGTATGGAACCACAAAGGGCCCCAAATAGTCAAAACAACACTGAGAAAGAATAGCGAAGCTGAAGGCTTCACAATTCCAGATCTCAAGTTGTATTACCAAGCTGCAGTGATCAAAACAGTATGGTACTGGCACAAAAACAGACACATAGATCAATGGAACAGAATCCAAAACCCAGAAATGGACCCACAACTATCTGGTCAACTAATCTTCAACAAAGCAGGAAAGAATATCCAATGAAAAAAGACAGTCTCTTCAACAAATGGTGTTGGGAAAACTGGACATCAATATGCAAAAGAATGAAAGTGGACCACCCTCTTCCTCCATATACAAAAAAAAATTCAAAGTGGATGAAAGACCTAACTGTGAGACCTGAAACCAACAAAATCCTATGTAGATAACAACCTCTTTGACATCAGCTGGAAACTTTTTTCTAGATGTCTCCTGAGGCAAGGAAAACAAAAGTAAAAATTAACTGCTGACTTCATCAAAATAAAAAGCTTCTGCACAGCAAAGGAAATCATCAACAGAACTAAAAGGCAACATATGGACTGGAAGAATATATTTGCAAATGATATATCTGATAAAGGGTTGGCATCCAAAATACAGAAAGAACATATAAAACTCTATACCCAAAAACCAAATAATCCAGTTTAAAAATGGGCAGAAGGCACGAATAGACATTTTCTCAAAGAAGGCATCCAGATGGCTTATGGACACATGAAAAGTTGTTCAACATCACTCATCATCAGGGAGATACAAGTCAAAACTACAGTGAGATATCACTTCACATCAGTCAGAATGGCTAAAATTAACAACACAGGAAAAAAACAACAGGTATTGGCGAGGATGTGGAGGAAAAGGAACACTCTTGCATTTTCGGTAGGAAGCAAACTGGTGGAGCCACTCTGGAAACTGCATTGAGTTTCCTCAGACAGTTAAAAATAGAACTACCCTAGGATCCAGCAACTGAACCACTAGGTATTTACCCAAAGGATACAAAAACACTGATTCAAAGGACTACATGCACCCTGATGTTTACAGCAGCATTACCAACAATAGCCAAATTATGAAATGACCCCAAATGCTCATCAACTGAGGAATGGATAAAGAAGAGGTAGGATGTACACATATATACATGTAATGAAACATTTATATTCATATCCATAATGGAACATTACTCAGCCATGAAAAAGAATGGAATCTTGCCATTTACAAGGATTTGGATAGAGCTAGAGAGTATTATGCTAAGCAAAATGCATCAGAGAAAGACAAATGCCATATAATTTCAATTGCATGTGGAATGTAAGAAGCAAAACAAATGAGCAAGCAGAAAAATAAAGTGAGAGAAAGAGGCAAACCAATAAACATATTCTTAACTATAGAGAACAAACTGTTACTAGAAGGGAGGTGGATGGGGGGATGGGTTAATAGGTGATAGGCAACAAGGAGGGCACTTTTGATGAACTCCAGATGTTGTAAGAAAGTGATGATTCACTATATTGTATACCTGAAACTAATACTACACTCTATATTAACTAACTGGATTTAAATAAAAACTTTAAAAAATACATATTGATTATTTGCTGTGATATTTAATATTCAAAGTCTTTTCAACATAAAATAGCTGCATACATTTATTTAATAAAACCCTGTAAAAAAATTAATGATGATTGGTCTTTGGAGTTCCCAGTAATAAATCCTGTCTTATTTTCTTAGAGTACAAATTATATTCTTATGTAATATATACTTTTTTCTTAAACCATATCACCAAATAACCATATAGGTCCCAAATGCCGCAAAGGCTAACAATCTTCGTTTTCTACATTAAGGAAGAAATTTTCTATCATTTATTTTTCTTTTTTTATATCTTTTTTTTTTTTTAGAAAAGTTTTAGGTTCACCACAAAATTAAGAGGAAGATACAGAGACTTCCCATATACCTCCTGCCTCACACATGTACAGCCTCCCCCATTGTCAACATCCTCCACCAGAGTGGTACATTTATTACAATTAATGAAGCTGCATTAATACATCATACTCACCCCAAATCCATAGTTTACATTAGGGCTCATTCTTAGTATTGTACATTTTATGGGTTTAGACAAATCTATGACATTCAACCATCATTATAGTATCAGACAATTTGTTTTCATTGCCTTAAAAATCCTCTCTGCTCTACTTATAATAATCTATTTTTCTTACTAAAATACATACTGTTCATTATTCACTTGGACTAACAAACCTCATTGCCTACATACGTTACTAACAACACATTCTTTAGTCAAAAGTATAGTCATTTGAGTGAAGTATATTGCTATTAACTCATACTGCCTCTAATTTATTGTGCCTTATGCATTATATTCTGAGCAGTCCAAAGGAGGAATTGTTTCTATTACCTTAGAGATTGAGAAATTATAAGACCAACAGTCATAATAGCCATTCATCAATTACATGTAACAAAACAGACATCATTCTATACCTTTTAGCTTCGTCTTTCCAGTGAATCTCTGATAGTACTTCTCAAATCATCTGTGGTAAAGGGTCATCTTTCTTTTATTTGTAATCTGTTGCACACTGATACTTTTGTAAAATACAACAAAAACAAATACCTAGAAAAATGAAAGTCTGATGTGTCATATGAAATTTTATTAGAGCCAAAAGACATAAAATTACTGTCAATTTTTTATAGAAGTTTCCATGGCTCACTCTTCACTTCTGACCTGTAACAAATAGTTCACTGATTGGCACCAATATGCAGGCCACACTTTTTGAGTAGCACTATTCTATATAAAATAGGGGTTATTATATCCACTTTTCTTTTGAAAACAAGCTGAGGCTTAGATAAGTAAAATAATGTTCTTAAATTCACTCAGATGATCAATAGCACAGACCAAATTTGTACCCAGGATTGATTCCAAATTCTGAAGCTTTAAATAAGTATGATACATGGTTTCACTGACATTTCTAAAATTCTGTTTTCCAATATAATATGCACTAGCTACATATAATTATATTATATATATTGTATGTTATAATTATATAAAATTAACTTTACTTCCTCTGTTTCTTCAGTTGCACTAGTGACATTCCAAGTACTGAAAAGCAATCTATGGCTAGAGGCTACTATATTGAACAGTACAGATAAAAGGAAGTTGTACCCTCACAGAAAGTTTTACTAGACTATACTGCTCTAGAATATCAGTAATTTCTCTCAGAGACTTTTGAAATTCCTTTTGTAAGTTAGCATTACACACTTTGGGGTTGCCTGCTGTCACACAATGACCCTTCTCTTCAAAAAATTGCCTTTGCATCCCCAATTCACAAAAAAGGTAGTTTTTATCCTCCAAGTTTCTGTCTCAACGCTCTGTCATGACTGATTGAACTAGATAACAATACCTCGTAAAAGCCAAGGCAGATACATGCATCTGTTATCCTTAGGAGAGGGCGCACACATATCTTAAAATGACTGACTTTGATGAAAAAAGAATATTCATAATCTACTAATTCCAATTATTTTCCAGGAGAAAAGAAAATAATAATTAAGGCTTATAAACAGGAATTTCATCTAGAGTTCCTCAGAATACCAGTCCCAGATCAAACAACTGTAGTTCAGGATTAAGGCTGAGTTCTACTGATACGGTGGCTTGCAGTACACCCTGTGGATCAGGGGAAGGAAGGGATGTTACCAAGAAAGAGAAAATTGTCCCAAATTTTGTATCTGTAGCTACAGCCAACAATGGATGTGTACCAAACATTTTAGGCACTTCACATGTGTTGTTTCATTCCAACAATCCTTTGAATTTACACCAATTTTACGAACAAGGTAGCTGAGGTTTACAGATCATGAAGGCATAGTTGAAAGCCTCAGTGGTTGTTGAAACTTTATAAAATCAGAAAAGTCCTATGCAAAGCCATATAATTTTGAGTTGGAAAAAAATCAATATGAACTCATAAACTTATAAGGAAATATAATTCTCCATCTCTGTGCTAAAAGTGATCAAACGCCAATAGTAGCAGCAGCACTTTTGCCTACCACCCAAAGTCATGTGCAATCCTAGCAGCCCAGATTTTTGTCCCTAAAGTTATTCTAGGAAAAAAACAGTCAGGTTCTGTAGAGAATATTTTAAAAATGTTTTAAAATCTATTTTTATTTATCTATTATTATTAGACAATAAAAATAATTTTAAGAATTCCAGGAGTAGTATTTAAAGACAAAGAGCCACTGTAAAGGGATTTCCAGCCACCAAGTTGTAACAATTTGAGCATCAGAATCTTTATTATTATGATTTTGCTAACTAATACAAGTTGAGAATAAAAAGCCCATGAACTTGGTAATGATATTGAGAAAAGAAAGGTTAACATACTATGTGCAAACAGTATTTTTAATATGAAAGAATGACTATAATAGATATATAAGTTTTAGTGATGTCAGTACAAATTGGGGACATTAATACACTGGTGCATTTTGTTAATTCCATAAGAATGTGTCTGTAATATATAGACCGGTACTTTTTTTTTTCTATCTGTATAAGCAAGATATATATAGAGAGAACTCTAAGTGAGCCAAATGCTTCCAGAAAAAAAATAGGTACTGAGCCAGAACTGAATGGGCTAATCAATCCCTTTGTTAAGAGAGGATAGCCAAGCAGAAGGTGCATCCAGCAATTGATTGCCACCAGTGATCATATATAATAAGCACTTTAAAGAGGATTCAACAAAGTGTTCCATAATAATAAAATAATTAACTATCCTAAATATAAGAATTAACTAAAAAGTTGATCCTTCATTTTTTGATAGATAAACCCTTTAGAAGTACCTTAGATGACCCTGTTCAGTGAATTATAAATAAGATTCTAATGACTTACAAAGTAGTCAATATTTGTATCAGATCAGATCCAGATGATCACATGGCATTGTCTCAGATAGTAGGTGATTTACTGGTTATAAATAGGAACCCAGGATCCAGTCTGCTTTGGCTCAAGGGAAGTTACTTTAGGCAAGTTATTTGATCTTTCCATGCCTCAATTTCCTTATCTATAAAATTAGAGTTATAATAGTTTCCATCTCAGTGGTCATGATGAAGATTAAAGAGTGAATATATGTGAAATACTTAGAACAGTGCCTTGAACACAATTACTCAGTAAATGTTAATTATTTTAATATTTGAAAAAACCCTATTTTGCAAAACACTAAAATGGGCATGAAAGATGTGTATGTGTAAGTTCCATTAAGGTGACACATGGAACTTTTATTTAAAAAGGACATCAGCCTAATAATCAAGTATTAGTTTGAGTTCCCTTGAGCTAACAATGAAATTCCATATCCTGACCAAGAATCAATTCATCAACAACCCAAGTCATGTGACCTCAACTAGTAGGTTTTTGAGGGGAAAGAGTTTGGCAGTGCTGGGAGGAAGGAGGAATGTGGTGAAGTTATTGCAAACTTAGATAATATTTGGTAAACAAAGACAACACCTTATGGAATAAATTCTAGTTTTGACTCAGTGGATAGCCAACTGCCATCCCTAATTCTGATACTAATGATCAACTGAAGGTAAGGGTCATTTTTAAAGCCACTGATATGCCCTTCAAAGTTTCCTCTTCAGGGGATCTTTCTCCATCTCAGAGAAAGAGCAACCCTATTAGTTCAAAGCAATTCTTCACTCACGCTGTCGTCACACCAGTATTTTTATTCTACTGCTTTTTGGCATATTTACTATTTCCTAAAGTAGCTTCTAGACATATTGAGCTGCCTGACTAGGCTGTCCAAAGTTTCTTCTGAAGTACCAATTATTTTCTTGATAGCATTTTGGCCATAGAATTGCATAGATTTTGAGTGGTCTACCTCAATCCAATGCTGTTATTTTTATTGCATAACATTGCAGATTGTAAGGGTTGTCGTGGCATATATGATATGTAAGTTTATAGTATCAACCCAAATATCTTGAATTAATTATCACCTCCAAATTACTCTTATCATCCCAGGTTTAGCATTTTCATCCTCATAAGCATTTACATGATCTTAGCACCAGACCAGTTGTTTGGAATAAAAAGTGATATGAAAGTTGTTTAAAAAAAAAACCGATTTCTGCCAATAAGATGCCTAAAATCACCAAAGGAGAGATAATATATACAGTAAAAAGACAATTAACAAGATTGTTTAAGGTACCCAAAATGACAGATAAACAATTTGTACGGTACCTTTGTGATAGTATGGAAGGGACATTAAACCTTTAATTGGACAGCTTAGGTTGTTTTTTTTAAAGACTTTATTTATTTATTTGACAGAGAAAGTGAGAGAACATAAGCAGAAGGAGCAGAGGGAGAGGGAGAAGCAAGCTCCCCACTGAGCAGGGAGCCCAATGCAGGGCTTGATCCCAGGACCCCAGGATCAAGACCTGAGCCAAAGACAGACACTTAACTATTGAGCCACCCAGGTGCGCCAAGGACAACTTCAGTTTAAATCTAGACTCTATCACTTGCTTTGTTAGTTTTAAAGCAAGAATAGTATTACCCATCTTACAGAATTGTACAAAAATTAAATGAATAATATATGTCAAAGTGCCTGACAAGTAGCAGACACTGAATGAATGTTAATTTCTTTCTTTGCTCAAACAGTGCATAAAGATTCAGATATCTAAGCATTTGTTTCTAAGAGTTATAAATTAATTTTGCTGGATCATTATTTTGTAGTAATTAAGGTTATATTTTCAAAACCATGACTCCTAATAACTGAAGAAGGATCAACACTGATGTTACTGTGAAGACAGAGTTGGGTTTTGATCACTTGGAAGTCAAGGTTGTATCTTCTTTTTTTTTTTTTTTTAAAGATTTTATTTATTTATTTGACAGAGAGAAATCACAAGTAGATGGAGAGGCAGGCAGAGAGAGAGAGGGAAGCAGGCTCCCTGCTGAGCAGAGAGCCCGATGCGGGACTCGATCCCAGGACCCCGAGATCATGACCCGAGCCGAAGGCAGCGGCCCAACCCACTGAGCCACCCAGGCGCCCCAAGGTTGTATCTTCTTAACTCTGTCCCATCCTTCTTTTTATTTTTTTCCCACCCTTCTTTTTAAAATAACACCTTTATTGAGATATAATTTAAATACCATACAGTTCACACATCTGAAGTGTACAATTCAATGTTTTTAGTATATTTACAGAAATGTGCTACCATTAGCAAAATCAATTTTAGAATATTTCATCACCCCAAAAAGAAACCCTGTACCCATTAGCAATCATTCCTTTTTATATTCTAATCCCCTGATGAATTAGGCTAGATAACTTCAAAGGACCTCTGGAAGTCTTGCCATTCCTTCAGTTTAGTCCAACGATCTGACACTTTTTTGAAAGTGTGGCCCTTTATTTCTAGTACGCTTTCGAATAAGATGGAAACAGGTCAAAGGTCTTATGCCAACTACTGATGACTGACTAAAGTGCTGGAGAAAATGAGAAAGTAAAAGGTAAGTATTGCTCTGTAGCTCAATTCCAGAGTGAAGAGAGGTCACTTTCTGTTGGGCAATCACGCAATATATACCTCAAAAGGAATGAGGTGAACAGCAATTCCAGTGACCAATGAAATTGACTCACATGTGATTTTCAATATGTGTAATTCCCTACTAACTTCTAGTACAAACAAGTAGGAGATAAACACTAAGGGATGAGTATAACACACAGTCTCTAGACTCTAACCTGGTCCCTCTGATTTTCTAAATAATTCTTCGGTCTCCTGGTTTACACTTATATATTTTTTATGCCAAAGTTCTTATATTAGTTATATATTGTTGTGTAATCAACTGTCCCTGAACTTAGGGGTTTAAACTAAGTGGGTGAGGAATTGAGGAGCAGCTTAGCCAAGACATTCTGGGTCAAGGTTTTTCATGTCATAGTCGTCAGATGTTGGCTGGGGCTGCAGTCATCTGAAGGCTTGACCGGGCTGGAGGATCTCTTTCCAAGATGCTGGAAAATTGGTATTAGTTATTGGTTGTGGACCTAAGTCCCTTACCATGTGGACTTCTACCTGGAATTCCAAAGTATTCTCATAATGTAGTAGCTTGTTTCTGCCAGTGTGGCAGATCCAAGAGGAAGAGCATGTAGGAAGACTTAACACTCTTCTGACTTAGTTTCTGAAGTTATACCATATCATTCTATTCATTAGAGGAGAGTTATTAAATCTAGCCCACACTCAAGGACATGAGAATTAGGTGCTAACTCTTGAGGACAAGGGTATAAAATTTATAGACATATTTTAAGTCACTGCTCATGTGCTCCTTCCTCCCATTCATTCTCTTCTGGTGTTTTCATCTAAGGTAGAAAAAATATGGAAATATCAACTTTCCAACTATATATCAGGTTAGAATGTTTTTCTTTTTCAGCCTTTTTATTTTTCTATAATTTTTATAGATAAATCTGGTATATATAGGAACCTTATCTGTATTAGCCAAATAATGCAAATAGCTCAAGAGCCCATTCACTGATGAACAGAAAAAGATGATGTGGTATATATCTTTACAGGTAGCAGGTAATCAGGTTTGGGTAAACATTAGAATTTAGAATGAGAAAACCCAAGCATGAGTCTAGGCACGTCTATTTACATATTGGTTGTATAAATTCAAGCAGGTTTTATAAACGCTCTGAATTTTAGCTATCCCATCTATATAATGGGATCATGATAATACCAACCTCAAAAGATAAGTGTTGGGATTGGGGCGCCTGGGTGGCTCAGTGGGTTAAAGCCTCTGCCTTCGGCTCAGGTCATGATCCCAGGGTCCTGGGATCGAGCCCCACATTGAGCTCCCTGCTCAGCAACGAGTGGGCTTACTCCCTCTCACTCTGCCTGCCTCTCTGCCTACTTGTCATCTCTCTCTGTCAAATAAATAAATAAAAGCTTTTTAAAAAGATAAGTGTTAGGATTATATAACATTGTGTAAGAGAATATTTTTAGAAATTGAAAATACTATACAAGTGGATAGGCTTTAAAAACTATTATTATTGTTGTCATTATTTTTAAAAACTATATCTATTTCAGTAGAATACCAGCACCATCTTTTTCCAGGTTGATAACACACAGTTATCAACTGATTGATTTAGCAAGAACAATATGTTCTGCAATGGGCTAAATTATTCCATTGAAAATATGAAATTCCCCATTGTGTTTTCATGCTAGCAAGTTTCAAGAAAGAGAAACTTATCCTTTTTTTTTTTTTTCCCATTGAGGTTCATGGGCCAGAGATAGCAAGGATGAAAAATTGAACTATTTATTTATTTATTTATTTATTTATTATGGAGACAGAGACAGAGAGAGAAACTACTAGGGGGAGGGGAAGAGGGAGAAAGAAAGAGAATCCCAAGCAGACTCCATGCGGAGCTCTGAGCCTGTTGTGGAGCTCAGTGTGGGGCTCGATTCCAGGACTCTGAGATCACCACTTGAGCCAAAACCAGGATTCAGTCATGGAACCACCACCCAGGCATCCTAATTATTTTAAATGAACTTGCCTTCTAACTGCAGTCCACCTCTACTGTGACTTTTTCTTTAGACTTGAAATTGATGGACATTTGGAATTTACATGAAACTCAAAGTTTGATATACTCTAATTTTTTTAATTTGATAAAGAAATTTTTAAGAAATAGATATAAGGATGACATGGTCCTAGAAAAAAATCATCAAATTATTAAAATGTATGTTCACATATAAACGTTAATCACTTTCTTACATACCAGTAATGAAGAAATGAAATTTTAAATTGAAAATTTTACATTAAATTGAAATTATGCTAATTGAAATCACATTAAGTTGAAAATATTATCTTATATTCCCCAAAATGAAATACTTGGGTAAAATTTAACAAATTATGTGTAAGATCTATATAAGGAAAACTGTAAAACTCTGATGAAAGATATCAAAGATGAATGAGATAAATGGAGATATATTCCATATTAATGGATAGAAAGACTCAATGTTGTTAAGATATAGATTCCTTTCGGGGCACCTGGGTGGCTCAGTGGGTTAAAGCCTCTGCCTTCAGCTCAGGTCATGTTCCCAGGTTCCTGGGATCGAGCCCCACATCGGACTCTCTGCTCAAAAGGGAGCCTGCTTCCTCCTCTCTCTCTTTGCCTGCCTCTCCATCTACTTGTGATCTCTATCTGTCAAATAAATAAATAAAATTAAAAAAAAAAGATATAGATTCCTTTCAATTTGATCTATAGATTTAATACAATCCCAATCTAACTAACCTTCAGCAAGTTATTTTGTGGATATGGATGAATTGTTCATAGAGAGGGAAAAGACCCGGAATATATAACATATCATGAAAGGAGAAGAGCAAAGTATGAGGTCTGACACTGACAACCTCAAGACTTATTACAATGGTCCAATAATCAAGACAGTGTGGTACTGACAAAATAATAAACAAATAGATCAAATGTAAGAGAATAGAAAGCCCATAAATAGACCCTCATCAATGTAGCCAACTGACCTTTGACAAAAGAGCAAAGACAATGCAATGGAGCAAAGACAATCTTTTCAACAAATAGTGCTGAAGCAATCCAATATCCACATGTCAAAAAAAAAATGAGTCTAGGTATAGATCTTACACTCTTTACAAAAACTAACTCAAAATAAATCATAAACCTAAACATAAAACACAAAAACTTAAAACTTCTAGATGAAAACATAAGAGAAAATTTAGATGATGTTGGGCATGGCAATGACTTTTATATACTACACTAAAGGCATGATCTATGAAAAAAAAGTGATAAAATAGGTTTTACAGAAATTCAAAACTTTTCTTCTGTGAAGGACAATGTCAATGAGAAGACAAGCCACAGACTGAGAGAAAATATTTGCAAAAGTCACATCTGATGAAGGACTATTATCCAAAATATACAAAGAAGCTTTTTTCCCCAGATGTTGATTGATTGATTGATTTGAGAATGAGAGAGCATGAACAGAGGGAGGAGTAGAGAAAGAGGGGGAAGCAGATTCCCCGCTGAGCAGGGAGACCAATATGGGGCTTGATTTCAGCATGCCAGGATCAGGACCTGAGCCTAAGGCGGATGCTTAACTGACTCAGCGACCCAGGTGAGAACTAAAATATACAAAGAACTCTTAAAACTCAAAACAAGAAAACAAATAACCTAATTAAGAAATAGGTCAAAGACCTCAACAAACATTTCACCAAAGGAGATATACAGATGGAAAATAAGCATACCATATGTTACTAGGAAAATGCAAACTAAATAACAATGAGATACCACTATATAATAGCCAAAATCCAGAACATTGACAACACCAAATGCTGATAAGAAATTTGGAGCAATTTTTTTTAAGATTTTATTTATTTATTTATTTGACAGAGAGAAATCACAAGTACATTGCTTGTGGGAATGTAAAATGGCACATTCACTTTGGAAGACAGTTTGCGATTTCTTACAAAAACAAATATAGTCTTACCATACAATACTGCAATTACTCCCCTTGGTATTTATCCAAAGGAGTTGTAATCTTATGTCCACATAAAAATCTGTACATGAGTGTTTATAGCAGCTTTAGTAATAATACCAAAACCTGGAAGCAACCATGATGTCCCTCAGTAAGTGTGAATCGATAAACTTTGATACATCTTGACAATGCAGTATTATTCAGTACTAAAAGGAAATGAGTTATAAAGCCATAAAAAGACACGACAGAAACCTAAAATGCATATTATTAGGGGAAAGAAATCAATCAGGAAAGACTACATACTGTGTGAGTCCAACTATATAACATTCTGGAAAGGCAAAAGCTATGAGATAGTAATAATATCAGTGGTTCACAGGGTGAGCGATGGATGAATATGTAAAGCACAGAGAATCTTTAGGGAAATAAAATTACTCTATGAAACTATAATGAATACATCATTATACATTTGTCCAAACCAGGAGTATGTACAACACCAAGAGTGAACTCTAATGTAAACTAAGAGCTTTGGTTGATTATGATGTGTCAATGAAGGTTCATCAAATATAAAAATGGAACATTCTGGTGAGATTGTTGATAATAGATGAGGCTATGCAGGAGTGAGGGTGGAGGTACATGAAAGTCTTTGTATCTCTGTATCTTATAGGTTTTGCTATAAACCTAAAACTTCTCTAAAAAACAAAGTCTATTAAAATATGTATACATATGTGGACATAATTTTATTCATAAAATATCTTTTCCAGGTATGTCCATTAACTCACTTAATCATCTTAAAAAACTGCATGATGTCTATGCTGGAATCACGTCCATTTTTTTTAATTTATAATTTTATATATTTTTAAATTTCTTTTCAGTATACCAGAATTCATTGTTTATGCACCACACCCAGTGCTCCATGCAATATGTGTCCTCCGTAATACCCACCACCAGGCTCACCCAACCTCCCACCCCCTGCCCCTTCAAAACCCTCAGATTGTTTTTCAGAGTCCATAGTCTCTCATGATTCATCTCCTCCCTTCAAATTCCCCCAACTCCCTTCTCCTCTCCATTTCCCCATGTCCTCCATGTTTTTTCTTATGGAATCATGTCCATTTCATAGATAAAGAAACTAAGAACAAAGAGGATAAGTAACTAAAGTTAACAGTCAGCTTAGTGGTACATCTCATGTTTGAACTTATAAAATTTGACTCTAAACTGACGCTCCTATTATTTTATAATGATGGTTTATGGCTTTTTTTGGCTCTGTATTTTTCTTCAGGCCTCTATGATTGTATCATATACACACATACATATGAAGATTTGTTGGTCAATTTTGTAAGTATGGGATTATATTATATATAATTATTTTCATCTTGCTTTTCTCATTCAGTAATACTTTAAAGAAATTTTCAGTCAATTGTTGCAGCTCTGATTCATTCTTTTTTGTTGTGGTCATAGTATTCCATTATCTGGATATATCACCTAATCCATCATACCTCATAAACATCATTATACATTTATCTTTATGTGCTGGTTGTTTTATTTATATGGGTTAGATTCCCAGGTATGGAACTATGGATTCAAGGGCTATATACGTATTTACATGTTTTCAACGGATGTGGTCAAATGGTTTCCCAAAAAGGCTGTCATCATATCATCAGTAATGTGAGGGGTGCCCTTTCCCACACTTGAGGAAGATAACTAGTATAGTGGGAAGCAGGGTTCATACTGCGGGTAACTGCTAGAGTGTGAATCTTTGCTCTGCTATTTACTACCTGGGTAAGCAATGTCAACTTTCTTCAATTTTCTGTGCTTAGATTGTCTTATTCATAAGGATAATACTAGTACCTTCATCAAAGGGTTGTACTTTGGATTATATGAGCCATTTCACATGAATCATATAGAGTCGTGTCTAAAGAATAAGTAGTCAATATTCTCAGCAGTTTTCTCTTGTTATTTTTTTGACAGCTTGATAAGTATAAAATGATATTTGTTGTCACAGTAACTCTAAATTTCCCGACCATTAGTGAATTTGAATATCTTTTCATATACTTATTCATCTTTTGGATTTGTTTTTCTGACTTGTAAATGGTTATCTTATCTTTTTCCAGATTTTTTTAGAGAGAAGGATTTTTTTTTTGCCTTAAAAATATAAATTTGTGGGGCACCTGGGTGGCTCAGTGGGTTAAGCCGCTGCCTTCGGCTCAGGTCATGATCTCAGGGTCATGGGATCGAGTCCTGCATCGGGCTCTCTGCTCAGCAGGGAGCCTGCTTCCCTTCCTCTCTCTCTGCCTGCCTCTCCATCTACTTGTGATTTCTCTCTGTCAAATAAATAAAAAAAATCTTTAAAAATATATATATATAAATTTGTAAGATCTCTTTGTAGATTACATACAGGTCACTAAGCCTCTGTCAATAGTATTTCCAAATTCGTTTTTACCTCTTGGGGTAATTTTGTCCTACAAACATCTTTTATTTTTAAAATCAAATGTGCTTTTTGTTTCTGAGTTTCAAGGCTAGGGGTGGAGAGCTCTCCAACTCCAACTCCAAGCCTGTCCTTGTAGCGTCCTAGATTACACTCCAGCAAAATTTACTAATTGATCCCTCATATTACCGTGGATCTAATTTTGTACTCTCACTTTTGTTCATTGCTCTTTTATTCCTATCCTCATACTGTATTGACACAATCATGCAAGAGGTTAACTGAATGAACAACTTTATTCTCATCTCTGCACTTTTTAAAAATTTTTTTAAGATATTTTATTTATTTATTTTGGAGAGAATGAGAGAGAGCACAAGCAGGGGAAGGGACAGAGAGAGCAGAGGGAGAGAATTTCAAGCAGACTCGGTGCTAAGGGAGCAGAGCCCGGTGCAGGGCTTGATCTCATGATCCTGAGATCATGACTTGATTGAAATCAAGAGTCAGCCACTGAACCAACGGAGCCACCCAGACTCGCCTCATCTCTGTACTTTTAAACCTGTTTTCTTTTTTTTTTTTTTTAAAGATTTTATTTATTTATTTGACAGAGAGAAATCACAAGTAGATGGAGAGGCAGGCAGAGAGAGAGAGGGAAGCAGGCTCTCTGCTGAGCAGAGAGCCCGATGCGGGACTCGATCCCAGGACTCTGAGATCATGACCTGAGCCGAAGGCAGCGGCCTAACCCACTGAGCCACCCACGCGCCCAAACCTGTTTTCTTTTGTCAAAAGATTTTCATGCCACTCAGCTCCACCTCCATGATGTCTCAGTCAGATACAGTAAGACTAGATTATTTTGCCACTTTCATTCAAATACTAATAAATATTAAAGCTTCAACCATTCATCTAATATAAAACCTCTGCTTATCCCAAGCCTATGCCTCACTTGGGCCTGGAACTGAGAAGGTAGGGAGCGGCAGGGTCAGTCTTTATTATCATTCCTCTGGATCGCGCAGTTGTTTCCCTTTCACTTCATACTTCCTGTTTCTCTTGGGTGGCAGAATAAAAGCATCAGAATCTTCAGGGATACAGAAAGGCTTATGTAATTCGTGCCATCTTTAGTTCTCTCTTGGCTGTCAAATAGACTCAGTCTTGGTAGTTGTCCAAAGGCTAACTCTCTTTCAGGGATCTTTCATGACCACCCCTGACACACACATCACCTTATAGGTCCCTGATGTAACAGTCCTCTGACTGTCACTTGTAACTTCCCAGTTGGCGGATTCTGGTGGTACACTCTGCATGTAGACTTTCATCCCTCCAGATAGATTTCTTGGGTGGATTTCTTATTATATATAGCTCCTTTTTGTGAGGACCACATCATGCTCTGAGAAACAGTAACCTTTGCCAAGCTATTGCAGAATTGCAGCTCACCTCAACTGAACTCTTCCCCTTTCTTTGCCCTGCCATTAAGCCTGATATCAGCCAACTATTCTCTTTTACATTTTTTTCAGGTATAAAGAGGTAATCTTTACATACCTTAAATTCCAGGAGATCCATGTTAAATCAGGAGTCCTCTGAAATCCCAGGTTTTTTACTCACATACGGGGGATGGAGAAAATACTTTCCCCTTAGAGAGGAAAGGGATGATAAATATACAGCATGTTGGAATTTGTTTAAAACAAAATCTTTGCTACCTGCATCTTGATCAATTTCTTCACCTCCTCTTGCAAGAAGACAGGTGGACAATGGGTTGTAAAACCTGTTCAATGATCTCTTATGCTGTCCTACATAAATAGGTTTAAAACCTATCGTTTTAAATCTTTCAGACACAGAAGTAGTCAAATTTAACTTTCTGTTCCATTTACGGAAGATTTATGGTGTGTTCTGGTATTTAATAAACGAGTGTTTCCTTATTATCCTTTTTCATAATTTTCTTGGCTCTTTTCAGGCATTCATTCCTCTAAAGATATTTTAGTCACCACCCCTTACCCTCAATCCACTACTGGGATTCTAACTGGAATTGTATTAAAACACTATGTTAATTTTGTGACATTATGTTTATGTTATCGAATCTCCCCATCTAAGAACATGGCATTTTTTCCCCAATAATTTGTTTTCTTTCTGTTCTTCTCTTATTACATCTATTCCTACACATTTTCTATTTTATGGTTATTGCTCCTATTGTGAATAGAATATCTTTTTCTACATCCTGTGTAGGTACTTATGTAGGTAATATAGGTAATAAGGTATTGATTTTTGTGTATTTTCTTCCATTTGGCCATCTTGGTAAATTACCTTATTAATTCCAGAATATTGTTTTTGTTTTAGCCAGTCTTAGGTGTTTTTAGGAATACTATTTAACCGCTAGCTTATTTCTTCTGATGTCTATGTTAGTTATCTAACTTTTGTTTATTTCCTTATCTTGATTTCATGAAAACTACCAAAACAAATTTTTAAACAGATTTTATTTATTTACTTGACAGACAAAGATTGCAAGTAGGCAAAGAGGCATGTATAGAGGGGGTGGGGAAAGCAGGCTTCCCGTTAAGCAGAGAGCCCGATGTGGGGCTCGATTCCAGGACCCTGAGATCATGACCTGAGCTGAAGGCAGAGGCTTAAACCACTGAGCTACCAGGTGCCCCACCAAAACAATTTTAATAAAATGATTTTAAGGCTTTTAACCATGTAGGATAATAAGATTTTAATAAGACAATTTTAAGATCATTTAAGATAATAATTGAATTTAGTTTTGGATATAATTTTTATTACATTTAAGTAGTTTCCTTGTATTAAAATTTTACTTTGAGGTTTTATTAAAAATAATGACTGAATTTTATCAAATGCATTTTTATTACAAGTTGTTATAATCATACAAATTTCTCCCTCTAATTCTTTTTTCTCACTCTAATATGTTATTTTAATGGATTAGGTTGCTAGATTTCCTAATCTTAAACCACACTCATCCCTTGGTTATTTAGATATGTTTAGATATGTTGCTGGAGCTTATTTTCAATTAAGTGACATTATTTTATAGCTTTATTTCTCCTTCCTTCCTTGTATTTTTCCCTCTCTCCCTTCTTTCCTTCTTTCTTTTTATATTATCACTGTCATATGAACCAAATAAACTTCCACCATTTGCTATGACTTCATCAATTTAAATCCTTGCTACTCAAAGAGTGGGCTATGGACCAGTGGTATTATTATCACAGGAAGCTTGTTGGAAATTTATAGTAGCAGGCATAACATTGTATCTACTTTATTAGTAACCACATTTGACACTAACTAGATCCTCAGTGGTTTCCTATGAACATTAACATTAAAATTCTCTGAGCTGTTGCGGCATCTGGGTGGCTCACTTGGTTGAATGTGCAGCTCTTGATGCTCTAAGGTCATGAACTCAGGGTCCTGGGATCAAGACCCACATTGAGCCCCCCGGCTCCCTCCACTCCCAGTGGAAAGTCTGCTTAAGGTTTTCTCTCTCCCTTTGCCCCTTCCCCCTCCAATAAATAAATAAATAAATCTTTAAAAAAATTTTAAAGATGAAATTCTCTGAGCTGCATGTAATAACTTTCCAATGGTTGAAATTTCCTCACTTTTCTCATCTCTGTTCTTTGGCCTATTCAAATTTTCCCTCTTTCTTAAGTCAATTTTGGTAATGCTTACTTTGCTAGGATATTATCCACTTCTGACTTCTCAAATATGTTGCCATAGTTACATTTAGTATCCTCTTATGATTATTTTAACCTCTCTTACATTTATGGTTATAACTCTATCACTTAAGGTGACGTCTAGTTCCTCTAGCAGTTCTCTTTCACTGAGCGTTTATCATTTTTGACCAGATTGATCTCACTCTCTTTAATTCCCAGGCCTTGGGTGGATGCTGTAGGGTGCCATCCAGATTCCCCCCAGAGGACACACTCATTCTCCCAGCTACCTTGAATATTGATGACTGATGACACACTACTGAGTCTCTCTCTAGGAATTGCCCTTAGCTGAAGAAAGCCACCTCACCCAACAATGTACCCCCTCCCTGGAGATAACCTATATTCAGTGACTGGTGCATGGGAGGGCAAGTCCATCCCCTTTGAATCAAGGCAGAAAAATGCTGAGAGGCCATTCAGGTGCACCCCATAGTTACTGCTGGAGCCTGTTGCAAAGGCATGGCTGTTCATCTTTTCCTTCTGACTAATTCTCTTTGCTTCACCCATCACAATAGTTGTTCCCAGGAACTCTCCTTAATAAATCCTCTACACACAAATCTTACAGTTGCAAAGACTGTTTCTAGGGGAACCTGACATACCACTCAGGGTCCCTTGAATGAATCGTATTTTTCTTTGTCAGCTTTGAGTTTTAAGTTTGGTTGTAATGGTAGCCTGAGATACTGCAAGTGAGTGAAGGCAATTCTATTTTTCTCTGCATGGACTGGTGGTAATCTAACAGTCCCTAGTGATGCATTGCCTTATCTCCCCATACTGTGTTTCCTTATCTCCCCATACTCTCCCAGCCACAGGATTGGAAGGTGGGGAGGACCAAGCAGAGGCCCTGGGGGACTGATGTTGACTCCTGTCTTGCTTCCAGCTTCCTATAGGCCCTGTGTCACCATTTGGCAAAAAAGGATGGAAATTAGGAGTAGAGGTCAAGAAACCTTATTCAAAGGATCAGATTTCCAGCATCTTACTCTTTTCATTTTTTACTTTTATTTTATTTTAAAGTAAACTGTACCAATATGAGGCTTGAACTCACAACCCCAAAATCAAGATCTGCATGCCCTACTGATTGGACCAGCCAGGTGCCTCTACTCTTCAAATTTTTAAAATCCTTTCAACAAAAGTAATCGAAAATTTTGAGATGTCAGATATTTCAACTAAATTATGTATTTAAATTTTATTATCAAACTTTCTTATAGAAGTTCACTGAAATTCAAAAGAGAAGGGCAAAAGATGCATAGCAAGAGGGGAAGTTGAGTTAAGCATTTGAGGAGGTAATTTAAAAAATTTTTTATTTTGTGTTTGTGTGTGTATGTTTACATTTAAATTTTAGTTAAGTTAACATACCATGCAATATTGGTTTCTGGAGTATAAATCAGTGACTTGTCATTTACCTATAACACCCAGTGTTCATAACAAGGGCCCTCTTTAATACCCTACACCCATCTAGCCCATCCCCCTCCACTTCCGTTCCACCAACCCCGAGTTTGTTTTCTATCATTAAGAATTTCTTATGGCTTCTTTCGCTCTTTTCTTTTTCCCCTTCCCATATGTTCATCTGTTTTCTTTCTTAAATTCCACCTATGAGCAAGATGATATGGAATTTATCTTTCTCTGACTTACTTATTTCACACGTAGCATAATACATAATATACTTATCAGAATACACATAATCATAGCAAATGGCAAAATTTCATTCTTTGTGATGGCTGAATAATATTCCATTACATATATGCATGTGTGTGTGTGTGTACATACCAAATCTTCTTCATTCATTCAGTTATCAGTCAATGGACATTTGGGCTTTCTCCATAGTTTGGCTATTTTTGATAATGCTGTATAAACATTAGGGTGCTTATACTCCTTCAAATCTGTATTTTTGTATCCTTTGGGAAAATAATTTGTAGTGCAACTGCTAGATTTCAAGGTAGTTCTATTTTTAACTTTTGGAGGAAACTCCAATCTGTTCTCCACAGTGGCTGCACCAGTTTGCATTCCCACCAACAGTGCAACAGGTTGGGCCACGGGTTTCCTACAAGTCGCCTCTTGGTTGCTGGCGTCGGTCAGCACCGCCCTCAGGACAAAGGGGGTTGGGGGCAGGGGTCAGGGACACTGGCTCCAGTAAGAGCAGGCTATTTGTGTGGCCTGTTTACAAGGTTACTCGGTTTCAACACCGAGCCCGCCGTTCTCCGTGTCTCAGGCGAACCTCCGGCCTGAGGTCACCCAGACGCCGGGGTGGCCCCCCGGAGCGAGCGCGGCAGCCTTCCCCCTCCCCCGCCGGCCGGGACTCAGGAATTTCGCCTGCGGGGACCCACGCCACGTGGACCCACCGACTCCCGCTTCACTCCACGGCCCGCACCGGGAAGGGCGGTCCCAGCGACGCTCCAGGCAACGCCTCCGCTTCCGGCCAATGAGCAACGGGGGCCGCGTCGGGGCCGTCGCTCATTGGGTCTCGCTGGTTCCGCCCGCGGCGAACGCCAACCAGCCGGCCGGCTACTAAAGTGGGAGCCACTGAGTCCCGGGGTCCGGCTTTTGTCCGCGCTGCCGGCAGGGTGGCGTGTCTTTAGCGCCCGTGCTCTGGGTTCTTGTGTGCTTTTTCAGGCCCTGTCGCATCAGTTTCTAGTTTTCTCTTCCTCGCTCTTTTCTCTTTCCCTCCTTCGCAGCTCAGCATGCAGGAACAAGACGCCTCCCCGTATGGTTTCCAGCCTCGCTTCCCACATTTCGCCACGCAGGCCATCCACGTGGGCCAGGAACCCGAGCAATGGACCTCCCAGGCTGTAGTGCCCCCCATCTCACTGTCCACCACGTTCAAGCAAGAGGCTCCCGGCCAGCACTCGGTGAGCTGGGGCAGGCCGGGAAGGTGGGGGCTGGGGCCGGTTTGGGCGGGTAGAGAGAGATGGCTTATACAAAAAAAGGCATGCGAGTCCTTTGTAAGGTGGTTTATACATCAGGAAGGCACCCCAAACGGTTATTTACTACACCCGTAATGTTCCTTGTACTTAATCTTCGTATTCTCTGGTCCAGTGATCACATTTCTTTTGATAAGCAGAACTGGAAGGAACAGTTTGTCCAACTTGCCATATAGATTTGGAACTGCAATTCATGTAATTTTGGCAAAGTTGCGGTTCAAAACTGAGGGTCATAACTTTGTTGAATTTTCTTTAGCAGCAAAAATTATAAAGACATGTCAAATAAAAAAAAAAATCCTCAGGGTCTTATAACTTACCTAGAATCAAGGATAATCAAGATAACTTACCTAGAATCAAGATCACGCCCAGTGGCTCACAGAAAGCTTCTCCGGGTACTTCCAAAGATAATGATGCTCGAAAAAGCTCAAATTTGAACGGCTCTTAAGCTGCCAGGGTTCTGATTCCAGATCTTGTTATTAATAGTGATTTACTTGCTATGGGCTACATACAGACTTACATGAGGTATGTCAGATAAATGTGTACACGCTGGGATTCCAGCCTGCTCTAGAACCCTCCTCTTAGGCATTAGACTACACTCTGCTATACTCCAATAATACCAGTAATAGTCTAACCCATTGCATCATTTGAGCAGTGTGGCTTGGTGATTAAGAGCACAAATCACCTCGTCAGTGGGGCTAGGTTTGAATTCTGACACCACCTTCTCTGATCTGGGTGACCTTGAGCAAGTTGCTTAACCTATCCAAGCCTCAGGTTGATCCTGAGTAAATGGGGTTAATCAGTACCTACTACATAAATTGTTGATGTATATGTTAAGCTTTATGGTACATTGTCATTGCTCAGTAGTTCGGTATTTCACAGTGTTCCCATTTACATTTTTTCCCATTTGATCCTCACAACAACCAGGTCAGAGGGCAGGACTGGTATTAGACACTTTTTATACAAAAGGAACTGACCTTGAGTTGTAGATAAATGACTTCTAAGGTTTTGATAGAGCAGTTTTTGTTAATCCCTTTTGGCAACACACTACTGGGATCTTGGAGTACTTAAAAGTTGCTAGCTTTCAAGGAAATCAGTTCAAGAAACTTTGTAGGTCTAAAGCTTTGATTATACTTCAAAAACCTCTTTAGTTTGTTGTTACATAAGTCAAGGAAGATTCTTTCAAATGTAGCCCTTTGTTTTGTGAGGTACAGCTCTAAAGGGCTGGTTTAGGAATTCTAAGGGCTTCTAAGTTACTGCATTTTGGAATAAAAATGAATACACAGCCTGTTTTCCAAGCTTGCGGTCTGTTGCTGGTGTAGGGTTTTGTGAACGTGTGACTGTCCAAGCTTTAGCTCTTGGTACAAAAGTTAACCATTTAACCAGACATTAGTAATTAAATATTTTCAAAGAAAAAAAAAAACATTTTCAGAGAGCCAACAGGGATGGTAAAATCTGCAAGTACGAGACACCCCTTAGTACCTTTAAAAACTCAGTGAAGAGCACTAAAGAGAATCTGAGGAGCTGAAGAGAAGCATCTGTTTCTCCTATTCCATTTGGGAAGCCATTGAATGGGCAAGAGGTGGGAATTTGCCACTGAAATACGCCTCTCCCCGACCCCAAAGTTAAATCTCTGCAGTCAATAATTACGGAAACATGGGTGCCGTTCAGTGGCCATAGCCACATGAATCCAAACAGATTTTCTCTGTCTGGGGAGTATAGGTCATATCAAGGAGGTGATGGTGAGGGAGGGATGAGGATATCCTGGAACCCTATAAAATATGTCTACTAAGTTTGACAAAAACAAGGAAACAAAGCAACCCAACTTTAAATATACATATTTGAGTCATATATATATATAATGTATGAATAATATAACATAATAATAAATAATATATAATATATATCATTTGTTTATACACACACACACACACACACATATCTATGGGGGCATGTGTGTGTGTGTGTATAATACTAGGAGCTCCCAAATTAGAACCAATGTGTAAAAAGTGGTTGTTGTGTTTTGTTATGTGCTATATGAGGCATGGGGAGAAATCTATAGCATTTTCAGTCAATGTTTAAATCCTAGGTTTGACTACTGGTTCTGATGTTCCCTATAATCTTTTGCTTCACTTTCCTGAAAGCTATGAGTATTAAATAAAATGACTGAATACTCCTAGTATGGTAAATGTAGAGAGCAAAGTTTAAAAAATTGTGTATAGCCACTTTGCCAAGAATTACTGTCTATGTTTTGTTGCTTTTGTAGAGCCGAGATCTGAACTTTGAGCATTTGTAGGATCTGTTCATAGTTTCCTGTAGGGTGTTAAACAGGACTTGTATCATTTATTTCTTAGGAAATGAAATACAGGTTTGAAGTAAGTTCACTTTGTAGGTGCTAGTGATTCCCTTTTCATGATGTCCCCCTGGCTAAATGAGTAAAGGTTAGTCTAACATAAGAATAATACTAATAATAAAAACAACTATTTTTCTAGTAGTTAGTATGGCCAGGCACCAATGAGTAGAGAATTCATTATACATTGTATAATTTTGTCATCATAACAATTTTACAAATTGGTTTTTTGTATTTTATTCCATTTTATAGGTACTGAGATTACTTTAGGAAAGGTTAAGTAACTTACCTATTTTGCATACAGCTCTTAAGGGGCAGCTATAGAATTCTAAAACAGGCGGTGGACTTCAGTGTAAAGAGAGAATGCACTAGCAGGGAGAAGGGGCAGAAGGAGAAGTAGGCACTGAACTGAGCAAAGAGCCCGCTGCGGACTTAATCTCAGGACCCTGGGATCTGAGCTGAAGGCAGACACGTTAAGCTCCTATTTAATGGCAAGAAATGTCATCAGTAAATAATAGAAAATCATTATCATAGGATGAACCTCCAGTTGTCGAGGTGTCTATGTTAGGACTCCGAAAAATAAGCTTAAATCTCTTAGGATAAACTCTAACTTCTTTTCTTCAGGGTTTTGAATATAGCCGTTCTGGAAACCCCACCAGGAACTGCTTGGAAAAAGCAGTGGCAGCACTGGATGGGGCCAAGTACAGTAAGTGATTTCCATTCCAGTATGGGAAGTCGAGAACCCATTCCTGTATGTGCAGACAAAATCATAGAGGCACAGAATTTAGAATTGGAAAGGAATAAGAATTAGCTAATTCAAAACTTTTATTTTACCAAGACACTGAATTTTTTGTCCAAGGTCCCATAGATGATATAATATGCAAATGTGTAATTATTAGGTAAAAATAAATATGAATAGAGGGGAAAATGACCAAATATGCCATTTAGTATTCATGTAAATCCACTCTTATTTGAAGGTGTCAGTATAAATAGATAAATATTAACAGTTTTACAACACTACTGAGAATATAAGCTTTCTGATACTCTGGTTCATTTACCTGATAATGCTTGAGAACACCACCCGGTGTTCTCAAAGAACATTTACCCAGTGTCCTTGAAAATGTGTTCTTAGAGATTAGGGATTAACCCCTTGAATCTTTTCATGAAGGGAGTGGATTACTGTTAAATTATCCTCATATTTTTTTATATGAACGATCCTGAATGAGGATAGAATAGTGAAGAGAAAATGTGTCTTATGAATTTTCTCATAGCAAGAATGCCGGGGTTAGAAATGTTCATATGGATTTGGGGGGATTTGGGGAGTTTGGTCTTTTGTTTTAGATGAGGAGAGTTCTTTTTGAACACTAAATTTCTGTAATTCAGTACTGTAGAGAGATCATCATTTCCTGCAGAAGGTGTAAAGGCTGAGTATTCATATGGCAGATATTTTTTTTCAAGTGGGCTCCAGAAAACACAATTGTTTTTAACTGGGTTTAAAGTTTAACCTTCTAGAGGCACCTGGGTGGCTCAGTTGGTTAAGCGACTACCTTTGGCTCAGGTCATGATCCTGGAGTCCCAAGACTGAGCCCCACATTGGGCTCCCTGCTCAGTGGGGAGTCTGCTTCTCCCTCTGACCCTACCCCCTTCACATTCATTCTTTCTCAAATAAAAAGATAAAATCTTTTAAATAATTAAAGTTTAGCCTTCTATATAAATTTACCAGTAGACTAGAGATGTGCTGAGTAGAGAACTGTAATTCTGACCTAAACTTTTCTGAGAAGATTTTATAAGAATTATACTTTTCAAGTTAATTGAATTATCCCTTCTACCAGTCACAGGTGATTTTTATCATTAAGGTGATGCATTGATATTTTGTCAGGATATTTTCTTTTATAGTGTTTAATGTACACAATGCCAGATGGTTCTTTTTAAATTGTTTTCATTATTTTTATTCTGTAAGAGATTTTGAGTTCACACTTGTTTAAAGGAGATTCCACACTTAAAAATTTTTAAAAACAAAATTTTTCAAATTTGCCAGATGCATCCCAGGTCAGATTTTGAGTTTTGTTAAAATATTTGCTCAGTTGTCTATCCATACAGTTAATGAGTGAATCATACCATAGCTCTCCTCAGGTTTGAAATTTTGTTTAAAGTTTGTTGTTTTTAAACTGTAATTGAATTGGCAGTTGACCTTTAATCTCAGAATTTTGTAAAGAATTATTTCTTTGGAGCACCTGGGTGGCTCAGTCGGTTAAGCAGCTGCCTTCAGTTCAGGTCATGATCCCAGGGTCCTGGGATCAAGCCCCACAAAGGGCTCCCTGCTCAGTGGAGAGCCTGTTTCTTCCTCTGCCTCCGCCTGCTGCTCTGCCTACTTGTGCTGCATCCCTCCAGTGAATAAATAAAATCTTAAAAAAAAAAAATTGTTTCTTTGAAGCGTTTCAGAGAAATGTCACCACCAAAGCAGAATTACATGTTTTTCTCTTAAAGATATTTTAGTTTTGGAATAGAAAGGGGAGTTGTCCATTGTATTTTCATCAGGGGACTTCTCGTGATTCAGTAGTGATGGCTGTCTTTATGTCCAGAGAAAACAACATAAAGTAACACAAGGAAGTTCTGTTGGTGTTTTTCAACCCAGAGGTTTGACTTTTTTGGCTTACTCTAACTTGGCTTTTATTTTAGGCTTGGCCTTTGCTTCAGGGTTAGCTGCCACTGTGACCATTACCCATCTCTTAAAAGCAGGAGACCAAATTATTGTTATGGATGATGTGTATGGAGGTAGGTGGCCTCTCTCATGCATGTTTGTGATATTTTAAAGACAGTGAAGAGGGTCCTGAATTATATTAACAATGTTACCAGGATTATTGATTATTTATTATCTTTTAAATGTATGATGGACACCTCCGTGTTGGTCCACATTTGATAAAGGAAGAGCATAAACATTTAGCATTTATATTCTAGAATTGCCTGTAAGAGAGATTGTTTACTAATAATTTTATTTAAACTGCTGAAATGAGGATGTTGAAGTGGTGAGGGGGAAGGTATAGAAGATGGGTTGCCCTTACCTTTAAGCAAGATTGACTTTTATGATCAATAACAAAAGATTTTGTTAATATACATACATATATGTATATTCCAAATGCTTTCAAATAATTAAAATGTGATTTCTAGAATATTACCATTTTATCTATCTTCTATTAACAAAGAGTTGAATCTGTAAGTTCCTTGAAATAAGAGACTCCTAGTAGTCATTTTAACCTTTTAGACATTTGCAGAGTGCTTTGTATTTATCGTTGTTTCCTATGATAGTTTGTTGAATAGAAGTAACACACCTTTAGTTACGTTGATAGTGCATTATGAAAACCTCATGACACACATAGATACAAAATCTTGAAAATTGCTGTTGATTTTTTATAATTCTTTACATTCTTTTTCAATCATATTACTAGAGTCCGTCTACAGCATCAAAAGTTCAGTGTATATCTTTGATCATGGAATATTTTTCCTTTTCCTTTTCTTTTTTGGTTAGCTATCAATAAGAACAATTTTTCCTTTAAATTTGCCTGTGTGAAAATCAAATCCAGAACAGTGTTTATAAGAGAAATTATTCTAAGTTGAATGATTTATCTTTTCACCATAAAACTGTAGTTGTTTGATTTACATTGCCTCATTTAACTATTAAAGCTTTAGAACCACATAACGAAAAGATTGAGAGATTACAAAGAATAATAACCAGTTTTTCTATTGCCAAAATATAATCAGACTAAAAATTTATTTTTAACATTTTATTGACATCAGTTCATTTATTTTAAATTTGAGTGCTAGGAAGAAGTTGTTAATATAAATTACCATTGGGGAACATGCCACTTAATGTGTGAAGGGCAGAAATTGTAGGTTTTCAGAAATATTTCTGCTTCATGTCATTTAGTGTGGATATCAGGTATATTTTATTGGACTCTTTTAACTTTCAGTTTAAAATCCGAGCCTTATATCCTTTACTATACAAGATAGCCAAATGATTTAACCAAGGTAGAATTTTTGTTAGTTTTACTTTTATTGGTGATTGACACTTCCTTATGTTTTTAAAGTATTTATACCAGTAAGGAATGAACATTTCTCAGTACCACATCCTTCCTATTTTGTCTTTTTTTTTCTTCCTCAGGTACGAACAGGTACTTCAGGCAGGTGGCAACTGAATTTGGATTAAAGATTTCTTTTGTTGATTGCTCCAAAACCAAATTGCTAGAGGCAGCCATTACACCAGAAACCAAGGTAACTCAGTTTTCAGTTTTGTGTGTGCTGGGTTTTTTTTTCTGTTGTTGTTGCTTGTTTTTTTGTTGTTGTTGTTGTTATTGTTTTTTAATCATTCTGTTCACTGGAGGACATAATTTAAATGTGAATAATACATTTTATTAGAAGCCATTGGAAACCATCAACAGGATTAAGATAGGTCTGGCTTCTCCAGAATATTCCTGCAGAATTGTTGGGTCCATGAATTCCACAGCAGGATCCAAGTTCTAATTCTGTGTCAGTTGATGTATGTTCATGGGCAAATTATTTAACCAAAGTCTCACTTTCTTCTGCAAGATGGGGATAATTGCACTTGCTTTATAGAAAGGTGGTTGTGTAAGTTACATGAGATAAGGCATATGAAATGCTCAGTACAGTACCCAACTCATAATAACTGGGAAAAAAATCATTTTCAAAAGCATATGATTCTGTACTGCATTACCACGCTGTTGTTGGTTACAGAAATCATCCCAGAGATGGGGTTGCAGAAAAGGAAGCTTGCCAAGACCCCAGACTCTAAGCATACTGGTTTTTAAGAATTCTAAGCCATACTTCAACAAAATAATAGTTACAAGTAGAGAATGGGTCACAAGCAATCTTTAGCCTCCGTCCTGGAAAGCTTGCATGCCACCGGAAGGTGTTTTGTGTCGGAGTGAATGGCATATGTGATATTCTTTCTTGAGGCCTCATTTAAATTCTGCATGGGTGAAAGAAGGACCGGTGTCTTTTATAAGTCAGCCTTTTCCAACTTTTTGCTAATGATTAAAAGGTTTGAATTGTACTCAAGATGATGTTGTAGTGAATGCTAAGAAATGAAAACCTTTGCTCACACAAATAATTACTTTGAAGATTAACACAGGGTGAGCTTTGAGTGATTAAGGTTTGTTTTCAAAGGAACTTGTTTTTTATCTTGCTTAGGAGAAAAGATACTTATTAAAATAGCTGGTCTGAGTCTAAGGGAGGAAAGCAAATTGTGAGTATGTTAATTCTTGTCAACAGAACTTTATGTAGTGGCTCTTTACTGACTTGAATTAATACATTATTTTCCCCCTGAAATATCTGCCTCATCATATGAAGTAGATTTTTTAAGTCCCTGTAAAATCAACTTTGTATTTATTATTTCTATTTTGAATATGAATAATAGATTCTTACCCAGAAATAATTTTTTATAGATTTTTAAAATAATTCATTTCTTGTAGAATATGCATTAATTACCTTATCTTTTCTACAGTGAGACTCTAGAGTAGGAAGAATATTCAACTAAATATCTTGCTCATTTTTATAGTAATAAAGAAGCATTAACCCTGTAAAAAAGAAAGCTGTAGGTAATGTCATTCAATACAGTGGCATCCTGTTTAACAAACAGAATTCTCTTCTTTTCTTTGATCTTTTCAGTCACTGTCAAGCGTCTACTATGTGCCTGAGTTGTGCTAGGTTTTGGGATATGATACTGTCTCTTTCTTAAATGAGCTGTGACCAGGTTTTTTGTTGTGTAACTTCTCTCCCTGCCTACTTTAAGACCCATGCTCTTCAAGTTCTGGGTATTTATTTTATAATTTCTAATGCATCTGGCATTTTTAAGTTAATATTTAGGATATGTTTGGCATTGAAGGGATAGTTCTTTTTAATGAAAATTCTAGGCTGTGATCTTAATGTTCTGTGTTATTTACCTTTGAGAAAATTCCTAGACACTGAATTATGTCTTTGAAATCCATCCTCGTTTTAATGGAATGTAATTACAATAATTAACTTGAGCACTTTTCTTCTTACACATAACATTATCTCATTTCATCTGTATAACAACTCTATGAAATATTATCAACCCTATTGTACGGGTGTAAAATTTGAGGAATATGGAGGGTACGTTACTTAACTATGATCTCCCCGAAATTAATGGGGGCTAGGATTCAGGTTCAACCCTTACAACTTCATCCCCCACACTCTTCCAGTATAGTCTGCCAGATGGTTACAATATATGAAGCGTATATTGGTGCAATATATTTTTATAAACTATTGTTATCTATTGAATTTTTTAGCTTGTTTGGATTGAAACCCCCACAAACCCTAGCTTGAAGATGATTGACATTGAAGCCTGTGCACATACTGTCCATAAACATGGTGACATCATTTTGGTCGTGGATAACACTTTTATGTCAGCCTATTTCCAGGTAAATGAAAATACTTTTTTTTTTTGGCATGAATAATAGAATACAGATACCTGTAACTAGGAGAGGAAAGACTTGTTTACATAAAATCATTTTGAAACTCATGGAATCAAACCATAATTATTGATTAGACGAAGAATTAAAATTGGACCTTTTCTACCATTAACTAATATTGCTTCAACCAACCCTAGGTTCATATCTGGTATGGGACTTTGTGTGTTTTAAATATTGTCTTAATTAAAGCTTTTAAGTTCTCTCAGGATATGGAAACTCTCTAAAGAGCTGGCCTTATTATGTGATTTTTATCTGTCAGTGCTTTATAAATAGTTGGGACTTTAATGTTTATGTGCGGTTATTAATCAGTTATGTTATTTTTTATATATATGATCTGACTGAAAAACATACGTTACATACTTAATGCATATATTATGTTTATTTTAAAATATATTGATATATAATATTAAATTATTAAAATATATAATGAAATCTTGGGCTATATAATTTAATATATATTTGAATGTATTACATGATGTGTGTAATATACATGTTATATAATTAAACCTTGCTAACCTTCCAGATAGAAGGAAAATAAAAGCTATCCTGCGTGACATCTCAGTATATGTCACACATATTATTTCTTCACTTTCCCCCTCTCTAGTTTCTCTTCCCTCAGTGCCCAACTCTCTCTATCTTTACCTTGTTGGTGTGAGGAATTTCTACTTCCTGTTTCCCGTTGTAGCTATAAGTACCAAGTCCTTTATACTGCTCCTTTTAAACTATCTCTTTTCCTACCTACCCCTCTACATACATCTCTTCCCACCTACCCCTCTACATACATCTCTTCCCACCTCAAACCCTCCCATTCATCCTCCATTCATTTTCTTTTTTCTCTTACTTTTTTCCAGATGCTTCTTTCTTCTTTCCATTTTGTTCTTTTTGGTAGACCATCTGAGGATCTGTCTATAATTGATTAGTTGTCTGCCCTTTCCCCACATGTTCTCTCTGTCTTTCCTCCAAGTAGCCCTGTTTCCTCTCCTTGTTAGGAGCTTACTTCTCGCGGTATCCTTCCTGCTTCTACCTTTTGATCGTTCTTATCACACTTCCTGTACTTAACCTTTATTCTGCAGAATTCCTGAAAGCCCAGCTCATCTAATGCTACTCTTAAGTTAGGCAGGTGTTTATAGCTCAGTTGTTTATATTCCCCCCTCCTTTTGTTTTGGGTCCCTGCAGTTGGCACAGGCTGCTATCTTAGTTGGTATAAGTCTGTTCTTCACCTTCTTCCATTTTGTTGAGAAGGCACTACCACCTTTATTATGTTTTCCTCAAATACATTTCCTGACTATGTTGCATTCAGACAGCTTCATGGGCCACCTACCTTTGGCTCACATTATATCTTTGGGTGCTTCTTGTATCTGCTGGAGCAGTCTGTTTCCAAGTGAAAATCTCCTGGCATCATCTATTTTTCCCAGCTGATTTTCTCTCTTAGTTTAGTTATCCAAACTCCTTATCCTATATACCACTTACATTAAAGACCAGTTAACACAGCATAGGGCTGGTCTAGCTGACTCACAGTGAGTCCTGTATATTCCCAAAGAGATTGCATGAATTGTTTTAGCCCGGGCCTGCCCAGATTACTCATCAGGCCCGGCCCTGCCTCCTCCCCCTCCCACCCCGTTACGGTCACTATAATAGGTCCAATTTTTCTACCTTTCTGAAGCCCACATCACATTTCCACGTGCCAGGGACTGCAGTTTGCTTCCTTTCAATCTGGATTCATTCCAGCTGAGTTAATCAGAATCATGTTGTCCCTAAGTGGCCACATGTATTAGTTCCATACAGTAGATCTTCTGAAAAGGTCCTCTTATTATTTTTCCGTCATAAAAACTGGATACATTCTCTTTCTTCCCTGCCTTTTATCTTCTGGGTCTTCTATAAATGTCACAAAAGGCAGAATGGACATACTATCATGAAATTTCAGAGTTTTGAGAGTGGAACCTCTGTATTTCCATAATTTAAATGTGAGTGCTAGTTCTACCAGCTTTTTAATCTGAATGACGTTTTTGTTTTTCTTTCTGTCTTTCCTTCCTTCCTTCCTTTCTTTTTTCTTTCCTTTTTTTTTTTTTTCTGTTAAGAGAGGGCAAGCTGGGGGAGGAGGCACAGAGGGAGAGAGAGAATCTTAAGCAGGTTCCATGCCTAGTGCAGGGCCCAACATGGGGCTTGATCTCACCATCCTTAGATCATGACCTGAGCCGAATCAAGAGTCAGATTCTTAACCAACCACTGTTTTGTTTTTCTTCCTCCCTTTACTTCATCTGTACAATGAGAATCTGAAAGTACTGATTTTCTTGAGTTAGATAAAATATTTTGTATAGTGCTTCATTGGGATATATACAAAGTATTTAACATGGCTCTCAGCACATAATTATATCAACAGATGTTAGTTGTTCATTTTCATTTTTTGTTTTCTTCTGACCACAGAGTTTACAGAATGTTAGCATTGGAAGAGACCATCCTCTAGTTTGACTCCATCACTTTGGAGATGTGCAAACACTTGTGTAGAGAGTGCTATGAGTAATACCTGACTTAAAACATCCTATTTTTGAAACACCCCAAATGGAAAGTCCTATAGTCCCTATCCTAACACCTTCCAAAGACTAAATGACTGGTGAGGTTAAAGCACACACACACACACACACACTTTCTTTTAAAGAAATTATAAATAGTCTCCTGGCTGGCTGTCAGTAGAGTATGTGACTCTTGATATGATTTTAAGCCCTGTGATGGGCATAGAGCTTACTAAAAAAAAAAAAAAGAAAGAAACTATAAATAGAAATATGTTGATAATATATTTTTCTGGTGAATAAGTTGATTATAGCTCTAATTCTCACTATAAACAAAAATATTTTAAGACTAAAAGATTGATTTGCAGGAAAATTGGGTGAGAGAAAATAGTCCAAAAAAACTTCTAAGTGACTTTACACTTACACTTGGTAAAACTAGTATAATAGAGTAATTAAGAGTCTAGATCATGGCACATCTAATGAATAATCACAACATACATTATCAGGTTTTAATTATCAAAAGTCTAAGCGTGTCATATACTTACTTGACATAATAATTGCTTAGTGTTTATGTTTGCTACTTGATGTGTTTACTGAGTCATAAAATGCCAGCAACTGCATTATAAAATTTAGTAATATCCTTAGGACCAGCCAGCAACTGCTCTAATGAAAAAAGTTCAGGAGACCTGTTGACCTGAGTTTACCTGCTATTTCCAGAAAATCTGTGCTATTGGACTGAATACTGGGTCCAGTACTTTCTGTTTTTATTTGTTGGGTCAGGGAAGGGGAAAGATACCAATTGAGATCCTGGAAAATTTTAAGATGCATGTATTTTTGAAAAGTTAGAATAAGAATGAAATTTACAATAGCAAATAGACATGTAATAAAGCATATTTTCAAGTGATTTACCATTTAAAATGAAAATCCTTTGTTCCTTTCAGCGGCCTTTGGCTCTGGGAGCTGATATTTGTATGTATTCAGCAACAAAATATATGAATGGTAAGACATACATAATCTATACTTTGAGTATTCCTTTCCATGGATAGATGAAAATACCACAGAGCTTGATATTTTGATCCTTTTTCTTCTATTATTCATGTTTTCTCTGTGACTCATGTAGAAAGCAAAAAATTTATACCTTGGTTAAATATGGGATTTCATTTATATCAGACAAAACTATGCTCATGACTTATGATCAGAGGATTAAAATTTACTAAAAAAAGTTAGAGTTTTATTCTACGGACAGATTAAAAAGAAACATTTAATTTTTATATGATTTTTATTTCATTGTTAGGTATAGCTTTTGGTACTATCAAATTAAATACTGTTTATTTAAACTTATTTTATATGACTTTTTCCCAGAGAGTTTTTTTCAAGTGAAAGTTACACTTTAGAAATTTTTAGAGTGAAGAATAAACATACATTGTTTTTAACTTAAACGTTTTTGTTTTGTTTTAGGCCACAGTGATGTTGTCATGGGCTTAGTGTCTCTTAATTCTGAGACCCTCCATAATAGGCTCCGTTTCTTACAAAATTGTAAGTATTAAAAAGTCCAGAATTCCCCTGAACCTCTCAGAGGGACTACATTTGATATTTGTAGTTCTACTAGATGTCGTGAAGTGATAACATTCTACTAAATTAGGAAGAAATGAGAAATGGAGGAGAAAGTTTCTGGTTTTTATTTTATTTTATTTTTTAGTTTTATTTATTTATTTTTTTAAGATTTTATCTATTCATTTGAGAGAGTATGAGAGAGAGAATGAGAGCTGAGAAGGTCAGAGGGAGAAGCAGATGCCCCATGGAGCTGGGAGCCCGGTGCGGGACTCGATTCTGGGACTCCGAGATCATGACCTGAGCCGAAGGCAGTCGCCCAACCAATTGAGCCACACAGGCGCCCAAGATTTTTTTTTAAGATTTTATTTATTTGAGAGAGAGAGAGAGAGTGAGAGAGAGAACGAGAGGAGAGAAGTTCAGAGGGAGAAGCAGATGCCCCATGGAGCTGGGAGCCTGATGTGGGACTCGATTCTGGGACTCCAGGATCATGACCTGAGCTGAGTCAGTTGCTTAACCAACTGTGCCACCCAGGCAGCCTAAGCTTCTGGTTTTTAAAGGAAAGTAGAAAAGTTAGAATATAAAAATATAGTTAGAACATAACAGGGCTTTGCAACATGACTCAAGGGATGAGTGTTGTTAAATTTTCAAATCCCTGTTAATTTTGACCGTAACTCGGTAAAGCCCATGTGATTTTTTTTAGTTTTTGGACTTACTAGATTTTTTTTCTTTAGATAAAACATTTGGAATGATGGCTTTCTTATGCTCTACTTTTTAACTTTAACTTTAAATAGCACTTAATATTAATATCAATATTAATTAATATTAATACTTAATATTAATATTAATAATATTAATATCATCAGATATTTAGTTATCTAATATTATTATCTAATATCGTTAGTTATCTAATAATAATTAATTATTAATTAATTATTAATATTAACATTTTTCAACAGATGTCTAAACACCATTTCCTGTTTAGATGGTTTAGTTATCTCAAGTATGGGCAAGGATTTATTTGAAGATACTTAGTTTAACCATTGTGATTTGACAAATGAGATACAAACGTAATTAGGAATAAAGTAAATAAGTATTAAATAAATAAAGGAAATAACCATTAAAATTAAAAAAAAAAAAAAAAAAGAAGATGGCACTGAGGAGGAAAACCAAAACTTACCACTTGATAAATTCGTTTCATTTATAAAACATTAAGGTGAGGTATACATTGTGGAGGCAAAGTAATTCCTAGGCTGCTTTAGACAGAAGCTAAATAGAATGTCGTAGAATGTTGGTAGAACTTTTAGTAACAGTAGGAGCTGAATGCTTTTTTTTTCTACATGTTCAAAGAAATGCAAGGTTCAACTGTGTGTAGTATGTCACTGAATGGAAATCATAGAAAGGACTATATGTTCATGTTGGAGACGTTCATACTGTCTTCATGTTTAGTTTACAGGATCTTCTTATCCCCTCATTTTAAAGACCATTTCTAAAAATATATAAAAATAAAAAAATAATTTTATAAAAAGACCATTTCTTTGAGCACTTCATTCTCATGCTTCTGATTTGCTATATAATTTCCCCCCTGAAACTCCAACACTGGCCTTTGTAGCTTGTTGCTCAGAATCACTATAATGAAAAAGGCAGTGAGAGAATCTCCTGGGTCTCTCCCCACCTTTCAGACTAACCCAGCATATGTTCATTTTTCAGCTCTTGGAGCAGTTCCTTCCCCTGTTGACTGTTACCTCTGCAATCGAGGACTGAAGACTCTCCAGGTCCGAATGGAGAAGCATTTCGAAAATGGAATGGCAGTTGCTCAGTTTCTGGAATCTAATCCTCGGGTAGAAAAGGTTATTTATCCTGGTACGTTGATATAATTTCTTTTTCTTTCTTTCTTTCTTTTTTTTAATTTGAGAGAGAGCATGCACAAGTTGCAAAGGAAGGAAGGAAAGAGAATCTCCAGCAGACTTCTCGCTGAGCCCAGAGCCAACACAGAGCTCAGTCTCACGACCTGAGATCATGACCTGAGCTGAAATCAGGAGTCACATGCTCAGCCAACTGAGCCACCTGGGTACCCCAATGTTGATATGATTTCTAAGTACATACGCTTACACTAGGATTTTATGGGTTATCCTAAGTATCCTATGTATTACACCTGTTGTAAGGTAGCTGCTTCCATCTATTTCTTTGTTGTTCATGTATTATTGGTCACTGCTGTATGTCAGGCTCTCTGGTGGGTCTGGTGGTGCAGAAGATAGATGTGGTCTGTGTCCTTGTGTTGCCTATAATCTAGTGGCTGCTTGGATGGTAGAAAATTGATTTTATGCCTTAGACCTTCCTGCCATGGTCTTTAGCTTAAAGGCTTGTGTTTACCTGTTCCACGATTGCAACATTGTACTTTCTAGTTGATTTGCTTAAAGTCTTTTCAGGCTGCCATTCTATGTTAGCTCTTTAATCTGTTTTAGGTTGGGACTTGATACTAATCAGATACTAATCAAATTGAGACTTGGTACTTACACACCCAAACTCCCCTGAAGGTCTCTTAATTCCTTTTCAAATTTTTTCACCTCTGCCAACTCATGTGCTGTTAGCAGACTTTTGTATTACTCTTTGAATTTATTTGGCCAGTCTCTTAAATTGTGGTGTAGTCTTAAATAAATGGTTACTTTGAACCCTTTGAGGTTTTAGTCATGTGATCTAGGGTGGACAAGAGAATTAAGTTTGATTCCTGTCCTTAAGGAGCTTAGATAAGCCAAGACAGAACTACATATGAAATTAAATGCCCAATGTGTCTGTTGACTGTACTTATTTTGAATTGAGTGAGGGAGAAAAGTTTTGGGCTATGCCTTGAAGAATGGGAACCCTTTATTTAGAAGGACAAGGACAAGCATTCTGATTCATTCAGTAAACATTTATGACTTGCCCACAATGAACCAAGCTTTGAACTAGGACCTGGGATCCGATTATTAACAAAAGAAATGAATTTCTCCCCATGGAGTTAGTCTTGTGGATTAGACAGATGTTAAACAAGAAATTACAGAGTAATATAATTAATAGAGGGGCAGTCAGCAGATAGAATGTCCCAGGTTAAAGGGACAGCTTGCACAAAGGTCCTGAGATGAAGAAGTGCAGTACTGCTAGTTGATGTAGCTCGAGCATGGAGCAGATAGAAAAGATGGGTCAGAAGGAAGCTAAAGACCCAGAAACAGGGGCCAGAACACGTCATGAGTCATGAGATGTGGACAAGGTGTAAAGCTCATCATTATTAGGCTTATTTGCAGTTTGCTTTAGGCACATGGCATTTTTTTGTTATGAAATTACATGTTTGACTCTAAAATAAGACTTTTATTATGCCTCCTGATCACAGGGCTGCCCTCTCATCCTCAGCATGAGCTGGCAAAGCGTCAGTGCACAGGCTGCCCAGGGATGATCACCTTTTATATTAAGGGCACTCTTCAGCATGCTCAGACGTTTCTCAAGAACCTCAAGGTAAGCTTTCAAAAGAGGTTTTTAAATTGGCCAGGTAGATTACAGTAGTTCATGAGCTCTCCTTTCCACCCAGCCTCTGGTTCATGTCTTTGTATCTGCAGGTCATACCCTCAGACCTCTTTATCATGAAATGCTTTAGGCTGGAAAATGACTTTGGTGCAGTAGCAGACATCTGAGTATGTTTGTTTACTGAACTCTCCTTCGACCATCAGTCTGAGAGGGATCAACTGTCCTGATGCACTGGTTTTCAGATTTATCGATAATGGAACCCCTTTTCCAAATGCAGTATTATGTGAAACCTCAAAGTAATGTGTGGCTAGTGCACTGCACAAAGGCTGCTCTGAAATCCAGCCTAGGAATGGCTTTTCAAATCCTGTGCCCTCCAGGCTGCATCTGCCTGCCCTGAAGGAAGGGAGGCCTTTGTTTGATTTTCACACCTGCAGGAGGCGTTCAGGGTTCCCGGGAGAGAGGCCTTTATTAACTCCATACAATGGGCTTGCAGAGCTCATGCAACAGACTGAGGGTTTTTTGTTTGTTTGTTTGTTTTTTAAGATTTTATTTATTTATTTGACAGAGAGAGACAGCAAGAGAGGGAATGTAAGCAGGGGGAGTGGGAGAAGGAGAAGCAGACTTCCCGCTGAGGAGGGTGCCCAATGCCACGCTGGATCCCAGGACCCAGGGATTGTGATCTAAGCTGAAGGCAACCACTTAACTGACTAAGCCACCCAGGCACCCGACAGAAAGTTTAAATTACTGAGGTCTAACGCATAGGCTGCTGACAAATTACTCAGCATCTACTGGTATCTCAAAGTTGTACTGACAGCAGAAAGATAGTGTATATTTAATTAAATACAGGTGTGAGAGTAATTTTAAAGTATTTGTAAAATTATGATACTATAACACTAAATACAAAAATGGGGTTATTTATCCTACTCCAGGAGGAAGTTAAATGGATGTATTAATTTAGTAAGTGATAGATTTTAACAATTAAGCATGTATAGCTTCGTAGACTTGTAGAGATTTTTATTTAAAGGGTAACCACAAAACTAGGTCTCAAATGTAATAATTCTGAAGTTTTAGGGTTCATGTTAATTATTACTTAAGTAGAGGGCCAAATTAGGAAGGTATGAGAGATTCAGCTTCCTCAACTTGTCATTTTTTAAAAGTTTGCACACTATATGTCTGATTGGCGACTTCGGTATTACAGATTTTATTTTCATTTTTTCTCTGGGTTTCTTGCCCAAATTGTACTTTTTTTCATTATCACCACCATTTCTAACCCTGTGTCCAGTGCCATTTTGTTAAAAACATTTAGTTTTATATTTTTGTGTTTTTACTTTAGTGAAAGATCTAAATGAATGTTTTCTTTACCGTAGTTATTTACTCTGGCAGAGAGCTTGGGAGGATACGAAAGTCTTGCTGAGCTTCCGTGAGTATATTTCTGTTTTTCTCGGTGTTGTAACTTTGATGTCTGCCTTAACAATTGTTTGGAGGGGAATATGGTAAAATCAGGAGTAATTCAAGACATTTGACAGTAAGAATAGCATCCTGCTATTGAATCAGAATGGACTCTTAACCCAGTAGAATGGAGACCCTCATAAAATCTTGATGAGTTGTATGTGTCCTCCTCAATTTTGCTTTCTTCTGTTCTGCCTGAAGGCAATTCCAGCAGAGTTGTATTTTAGGGTCTCTGACCTCTGACCTGGGACTACTTGTTCTATCCCACTCCACCCTGGAAAGGAGATTGGAAACTTTTATTAGAAGGGTGGATTTCAAGACTTGTTGGAAATGGGGACTGTGTCTCTGATGAAATACCTCCATGCCCTTGATGGTCAGAGGAGGACCCTACTAGATGCCTCCAGATCCATTTATTTTCTGTTCTCTGCATACACCTTAAATAACTTCATGTTATCCGCAAGATGGTCCGGAAGGCTAACTTGGTATTCCTGATCCAATCAATTCATCTAATTGTATCAAAGCACCAGAGGATATTAGAACATGCAGCCCGAGATCAAGCGGTCCAACAGCTTGATAAAAATTCAGAAAGTTTTGCTGATTACTCAGATGTCACATAGAAATGTGTCAGCAACTTCACTCCTGAGGTTTCTCATAGAAACAATGAGAGGAGGTAAAAGAGCAGCCTGGATCTGGATTTGAGACCTGCTAGGTCAGTTACTTAGCTGAGCTACAGTTTTTTCATCCACAGAATGGGATTAATAATTAAAATAACAATTACCATTTATGGATTACCTGTCCCACCAAACATTCCAGAGCTGTATCCTGATTTTATAGGATATTACTCTGCCCATGTATTGTAAATATCGCACTAGTAATTAACATCATTACCTAATAATTGTCCAGAGTACTAAATGCACGTGGCATGTTTCTGTGTTTTACTTTTCATAAACATTTCTGGAATAACTATGTTCTGGAAGCACTATGTTGAGGGCTGTCAGGGATTACCAAAATGTAGGCACATTTGCTGTCCTCTCGTAGTAGTTTGCAGCTTCTTGGGAGAGTCAGACAATTTCACATAAAGTTAAAAAAAAGAATGTATGATACCCAAAGACTTACTCAGATGATTAAGATAACACACATAAGTTTTTGTGCGTCTTTCAGAAGATGCCTGCTAGTAAGTCTGGCTGCACAAGAGGGCACACTCAGCATATGAAATTGGATTGTTTTTCTTATTCGTGAAGTGTGTATTACTTTAAGGTGCTCTTAAAAATTGACACCTCCTGATTTCTTCGGGGATTTGGTTTAAAGTTGTTTGGCCCTCAGATGTACCAGCCAGCGAGGCCATCACCCGAATGCCTGCCAGTGGACGAGTGAATTTAGGTCAGGGCTTGTCTCTTCTGTTACCCTCATTCTGTGACTTCCAACTGCTGCAACAAGAGCAGAATTGCAATAGGAGAGGGAGGAAGCAGAGCCAGTATGCACTGGGCTGGTCTTCCAGCCCGACAATGCACATTAACTCTGCAACCTCAGAAAAGTTACATGTTCTCTCCATCTGTTCCATGGTTGTAAAATGTGGATAACACTGCTCAGCTCTTGGGCTTGTTATGGGAACATGGGGAAAAAAATATCCCTAAGCCAAGGCCTTGATTCGTATTAAGGGCCCAATAAATGTTAATTACTAGTAGGAATTATTATGTTTTATTAGGCATCTATTACATTCCAGGTACTTGCTAAGGCTTTATATATATTCCTTCCATTAATGACTGTGATAAACTTTTGGGATGGGAGTTATATCCAACTTCTCTTCATTAAAAAAAAAAATGAATTGATGCACACAAATGCGTAATTCACTTACTGTATATATTCACTGTACACGAGTACAGTATCTGCCTCATGGTGAGCTTATAATAAGTGATAGCTATTATTATGATTTTAGGTCAAGAAATTCATGATGAGGACAGGTAACTTACAAGCCCACATAGCCGGTGTGTGAAGGAGAGGATTCATGTGCAGGTCTATTGCTCTCAGAGCCTAAGTTCATGTACAGGTCTATTGCTCTCAGAGCCCAAGTTCTTATTTCTATGAGTACACTCTCTTTTGAGGAATTAAAAGTCTGAAAAGACAAAACATTTTTTACTTTATTTTATATATTTTTAAAGGAGAGGGAGCACAAGTAAGATAAGGAACAGAGGGAGAAGCAAACTTGAGCGGGGTGAGGGGCAGAGTGGGAGGTAGAAGCAGACTCTCCACTGAGCAGGGAGCCTGATGCGGAGCTGCATCCCCAGCCCTCCGGGACCGTGACCTGAGCCAAAGGCAGATGCCTAACTGACTGAGCCACCCAGGGGCCCAAGGCAGAACATTTTAAGGAGGACGTTGGCATGTACAACTTTAGTGGAGTGATCAAAGAAGATACTCATTCATGTTGACTGCATTTGAGATTTTCTCTCCATGGATCTGAAGTGAGATAGGGCAAAACAGCTCAGGCATTGATTCTGTGGGTGGTGTGCCCGAAAAGGATGAGTGTTGGTGGCAGTGTAAGTGCGTAGGGCTCAATAAGACTATAAGCCTCTTCTCTATGGTGCCTCAGTCTCTGCCCACAGAGTCTTCTGCTTCCTCTCAGCTCTGGCAGTCCTTGCTATCCATTTCTTGTTTGGCATGTGCGGTAGACTATTCTGTTCTGTGAATGGTCATAGTCTTTGCCTTCTGCTTCGTTAATGTAGGATCGAGAAAAATATCTCGTTTTTCTTGGTTTCCCAGTTCTTACTATGGTGCCTGATCCCCCCCCCCCCAAGTAGGTGTTTTACCTTTATACATGTTAATGATGATGATGAGTCGCTAGTTCTGAAAATCCTTCCAGGCCTCTACATTCATAGGTTATGTGCTGGAATTCCTAATGTTCACTGGTTGCCACTGGTGGTACTCCTGAGTTGTCTTTCTCTGATCCGCCTCACAGGATGCCATTCTGAATCAATCCATTGATCAGGAGGGAATTAGTTTCTGTCTGGCTCTTGGTCCAACAGGCCTTTTATGTAAGTCCAGCTGGTTGGTCATGGAGCCTACGACTGCTGGCCAAGGCTTCATTCAGGCAGATGTTAAAATCCACAGCTGGAGGCTATCTTTTTCCCTCCTGCCTGGGAGTGCTTGATTGGCACCTTTGGTATTTGGACTGAATATATTGATGGTATAGAAAGGAGAAAAGATCTTAGTTTTTACTTATAATAATGACCAGAAAAGATAATTTTCACAATTCCTTGTTTTTTTTGCCTGTGAAAAATTATAGGCATATGAAGAATTTAATATTTAGAATAGAAAAATCTGAACATAATTGTAATTTGAGACCAATACATTACCATAATACTGATTTGCTCATTCTTTCTTTCAGGGCAATCATGACCCATGCATCAGTGCCTAAAAGTGACCGAGATGCCCTTGGAATTAGTGACACACTGATTCGACTCTCTGTAGGCTTAGAGGATAAAAAAGACCTACTCGATGATCTAGATCAAGCTTTGAAAGCAGCAGTAAGTTTAATTATTTTGGTGTGTTTTGAGGCTTAATCTGGGTGGTGGTGTATTTTTACGATGTATTTATTTATTTGAGAAAGAAAGAAAGTGAGGAGGGAAGGGGCATGGGGAGATGGAGAGAGAGAATCTCAAGCAGACTCCCTGTGGAGCACAGAGCCTGATGTGGGGCTGGATCCCATGACCCTGAGATCATGACCTGAGCCTAAATCAAAAGTCAGACACTTAGGATGCCTGGGTGGCTCAGTTGGTTAAGCGTCTGCCTTTGGCTCGGGTCATAATCCCAAGGTCCTGGTATTGAGTCCTACGTTGGGCTTTCTGCTTGGTGAGGAGCCTGCTTCTTCTTCTGCCTGCCACTCCCCCCGCTTGTGCTCTCTCTCTAACAAATAAATAAAATCTTTAAAAAAAAAAAAAAAGTCAGACACAACTGACTGAGCCACCCCAGCGTCTGGTGGTCACTGTTTTATAGAGTGACCTCACTGTGAATTCTGAAGGTTTCGTCTTCTTTCCTATGATAGACAGGGTATATAAATGTGTAGGGAACTCAGCTGAAGGGCAGATTTAAAAAATGGTAGTATTCAGAAGAGAGTCGTTGGAAGAAGTGAAGTCTCTGCCTGTAGTTTTAATGACGTATCTTTCTTGTGATTTTAATACAGCACCCTCCGAATGCAGGTCGAAACTAGCATTCTTGAACTGCTAGTGGAAGTTGCTTCCTGAGAAGACCAACTCTGTATAATTGAATGGACCATAAGTGAGCCTTTGCAGAATTCTCAAGTGAAAATGCAAAGGGACCTCATTACCTGTCAGAGCTGTAACCTTCCAGGGATAATCCTTATTAAAAGGTTTCCTCTTTCCCTTATTGTAATTGACAGGTCAATTCTGTTAATATGTTTTTGTTGATTTTCGTTTCCATTTGCCTCTGAAGGAGGTGGGATTTGTGCTGCTTTTTGGGATTGTGATCTTTTTTCATAGGTTAAGATTTATACTGATCATGTTTACAATATAATGATAATTCATTTTTTATGTTTTTCTGAAGAACTTAAATTATTAAATGAATGTTCTTAAATCAAGTGTGATTTTTGCATATTGTTGAAAACAGCCCTCAAAGCAATGGTTTACACGTAATTATCATAAGCCAAAAATCAAATACTTGGAAAGTCCACCGTGAAATTCTGCTGATATAAGGTTGTACTTACTATTAAAAAATAAATAAATAAATCTAATTACCAAATATATCCCATTGTGGTATTCCTATATTATGTGGTGTTAACTCATATCCCTGGGCCCTTTTAACCCTCAACTCTGGGAGGTCTCAACTATTTGAAGTAATTTTTATAAATTAAGTTGTATAAATATCATGTCCAAATCTTAGTGTTTGCAGTTGAGAGATTCTATCACTGGATGTCAAAAGCCACTTTTATAGAGAGACAAAGCACTTTTTATATTTTTACCTGTAATCGTAAGCTTAGTGATCCTAAAGAGAAATGCTTAAAACAGAAGCTCACAGTCAGCAAATTGTTAATAAGCCATAAGTCAAATGGATGTCTGAAGTTGTTTTTGTATTAAAGGATTTTAGTCATTTGTTTGCTATTGCCATTTGTTTTACCTTAAAAAAGGGTATTATTGAACTTGATTAAAATGCAGGATAGGAGGCGAACACATAGGCTATGTATTGTATACTGTTCACATTTTGAATTACATGACAGTCTGGAAATTCTGGCTCTGTGTTTTGAGGCTATATCTTAGTACTTGGCGATAACAGAACAAATCAGAAAAGCAAGGACTGTTTATTCTAAGCTTACAAGGGAGTCAGCCACTGTCACTTGTGTGTTGACAGAGATTCAAAGGGAAGCAGAGCATGAAGAATTGTAGAAATTTTCATATCTGTTTTTGTGGATGAGAAACTAAAATTTCCATATTTAAAACTGTCCGAGGACCTTTAAATGGATAACATTAAATCACTGTCAGAAATGTAAAAAAAGGGTGCCTGGGTGGCTCAGTGGGTTAAAGCCTCTGTCTTTGGCTCAGGTCATGATCCCAGGGTCCTGGGATCGAGCCCCACATTGGGCTTTCTGCTCAGAAGGGAGTCTGCTTCCCTTCCTCTCTCTCTGCCTGCCTCTCTGCCTACTTGCGATCTCTGTCTGTCAGATAAATAAATAAATTCTTAAAAAAAAAAAAAAAGAGAGAGAGACAAATGTTAAACAAAACAAAACAAAAAAAAACACCTGAAGAATTAAGGCTGACAGAGGAGTGGACAAGCTTTGTACTGTAAGAGAGGGAAGGTTTGGGGCACCTGGGCGTCTCAGGTTTAGCGTCTGCCTTTGGCTCCGGTATGATCCCATTATGATCCCAGAGTCTTGGGATTGAGACCCACTTCAAGCTCTCTGCTCATCAGGGAGCCTGCTTTTTCCACTGCCCCTTCCCTCTGCTCTCTCTCAAAAATAAATGAATAACATGTTAAAAACAAATAAGGGAAGGTTTATAAATGAATAACGTGTTAAAAACAAATAAATCAATAAGGGAAGGTTTCAGGCATGCCGTGATTGGAGGCTGCTAGCATGGGGAAGCTGTAGGCAGCCTCATTTGAGGTAGGACGCTCACTGCAGTTGGTTAGGAAGGCATATTTGGCTTTGTAAGTTTGGTCCTCTGCCGAAAATAAATAAAAATTAGGGGAGCTGTCAATTATTAATCAAGTGCTGGCCATTTGGGGCGGATTGTTTCAGAAGTTAATGTTTAGTTTCTTGAATTGTGACTGGAGATAGCCATCGGGTTTCCTGCAGGTAGGACAGCAGGCTGGCTGGCTTGCTCTGCTGTTTGTTGTTTGTAGATAAGAGTTTGATTTTCAGGGGAGGTTGGCTGCAGATGGTAGGTCAAAATTCTACTTTTAGGTAGGTTCTATCCACTGTCCATTTATCCTTCAGTCTCTCAGAGCTTCCAGTGGACAGTAACTATCCTTGTATTAGATAGAGAGGGTTCTCTAGAGGAACAGAACAGAACAGAGACACTATGTATGTATATGTGTGTGTGCAGAGAGAGAGAGAGAGAGAAAGAGATTAATTAATGGCTGAAGAAACTGTGGGGCTGACGTATCCGAAATAGATGGGGCAGGCTAGAGACCCCCAGGGTTGTTGCTGTCTTGAGTAAAATCTGCAGGATGGGACCGCAACCTGGAATCTCAGACGGTGTTTCTGTGTCATGGGCCTGAAGCAGAGCTGCTTTGCCTTCAGCCGAGTGGATGAAAGCCACCCACATTATGGAGCCTGGTCTCCTTTACTCAAAGTCTACTGACTTAATGCTAATCACGTCTAAAAATCATCTTCCCCGTAACATCTGAACTGGTGTTTGACCAAACAGCTGGGTACCATAAACCAAGCCAAGCTGGCACATAAAATTAGCCATCATAACCATGTTTTGGGCACTGTTCCTTACTGCCTGAGGCAGCACCATCCTGTTTATTAGGGTTTATGCAGTTTATCCACAACTTTTGGTTATCTGCAAGCACATCTCTCTCCATTAACATAGTTTACACTGAGACAATGATTTAGTGTTTAAACAATGCACGCTCACCTTCCACCCCCTTCATACTACATCTGGCTTTGTAGAAAGGAAATAATGAACCACGTTCTGGCTGGGTTAAGTGAAGTCAGGCTTCCAGAACACTAATGTTCACTGAAATGCATTATAGGTCATTTTATTCCACATTCCATTTTACCCTCATGTTTACTACATTCCCTGTTGAAATTCGGAGTGAAATTAGTATCTGATACCAAAGCCAGTGGGTACTACCTTAAGTAGCCACATAGCATTGCGTTTATTATATTCAGCTTGTATAACATTTCAGAGAAAACATTACAGACATGGGAAAGTATAGCAAGCTCATTCATTTCTTTTGCTCGTGGTTCAATTTAGTCATGTATTTATATCTGAAAGCTTATTCATAGCTGACTTCTGGTTGCTTTCTATCACACAATAAAAGAAATGGCAATTGTTCATCTGCTCGGTGCTCTTGTATGTTTTCTTAGTGAATTCTGTCATTGGTAAGGTTGGTGAGGTGGTCCATTATTTTGGAATTTTGTGCCAAAGACTACTATACTAGTTCTGAGATGTGAGGGGTAAATAGAAAGTAACAAGGAAATCTGGAATATTTTTTAAAAAATTAAAATCCTTTTTAACCACAGAATAGCCTTAACTGACCTGAATTTCATGGAGAAGCTAAGAAACACCTGGGAACTACAAATTTATTTTCACAAAGATGGAAATCTAATACTCTGTAATTTTGTAAAGTGAAAATAGTACAATCACCTAATTACTCAGGTAGACTTAAAAAAAAATCTCAGGGCAAAGGAAAGAAAGCTTGTAATGCATTTCAGAGAAGCATGAAAAGAACAGATCCTTCATAAGAAAACCATAAGGGCAATGGCCAAAAAAAAAAAAAAAAGAGAGAACGTGATTAAACCAAAAACCAAGTAGTGTTATTCAAAATAAGGAAACCTCTCTTAGAAATCATCCAAAGATTAAAAAAAAAAAAAAAGAATTTCCATCTCCACAGTAATAGAAATACTGATACAATTTGCTTCATAATGCAAATGCAAACTTAGAAAAAAATGAGTGTAATGAAAAATATAATTGCTTTGGGGTAGAAATTAAAGATTACTTGAAGATAGGATTGCTATATATCTTTTTTTTAATTAATATCCACCTTTGACTCAATGTTGACTTATTGCTCATAAAACCAATTTTTAAACTTGCTCCAGTGAGAATTGTCAGAAACTGCAGACATTCCCAATCTTTTGAGTAAAATGTCTCTGACCGAACACATAGAGCCTTGTGCTAAGGATTAGAGACTTCTCACTTCACTACTATTTTTATTATACTTTATATCTCAATGTCTTCAGTTAGAAAAAAGTTCAGGCCTGACTTTTCTGTATGTTTTTTGTTGGGCTGGCAGGAAGGGCTACTAAAGATGGCGAAAGTTCCCGCCACAAGACCTGAGCTCGGACAGGAGAACAAAGGCCCAAGCAGGAATCTGAGACCCCCGCCCCGGGCTCCTGTGGACCAATGGGATCCCGATGAGCAGGCGGGATATCCAAATAAGGGAAACTTCCAAAAGACCCCTGAGCTTCCTCCGAGACCCCTTAAAAGCCCCCTCCTCCCTGCCTTTGGCGCGACTTCCGCCCCTCTGCTTTCCAGAGTGGCGGAACCTCACCCGAGGGTGCCCACCTCCTCCCGGCGCAACTTTCCTGGCTCCCCTTCTCCTGAGCCCTGAAACTTGCCGGAGAGCGTTTTTAATAAATCTTGCCTTGCACCCACTTCGCCTGGTGTTGTGTTTATCTCGCCGGAAAAAGCTTTACATTTGGTGCCGAAACCCGGGAAGGAGATTGAGCCCCCACACAGTGGGGAGGCTCTCTCCTTTCCCTGGCCAAACTGGACCTGCCTTTCCGAACGCCACTTCCGAAGCTGTGGTGAGTTTCCCCGATTCCGTGTCTCCTTCCGGAAAGCCCTGCCCTAATGGCGGCCGCGTCAGGGTGGACCCCGCCGGTCACCAGGTGACCTCCGTGACTCCGAGAGGCTGGGAGACGTCCTAACCTCAACGGCAGTCGACACAGTTTTTCCGCAACCCAGTGGTGGACGAGGGGACGCCTTCCTCCAGCCCTCGGGTTGCCCCGCAACAAATCGTGGGGACCTCCCAATCCAAATTCGACCCTAAAACATCCCGGGGGTGTTTTAGGCCTGCTGGCCAATCTTAAAACCCTGGAACTGGACCAGGACCTGCGAAAACGACGTTACTGTACTGTCGCTTGGCCACAATACCGATTAGACAATCAGTCCCAATGGCCTCCGGAAGGCACGTTTAACTATCAGACTTTCATGGACCTAAATAACCTCGGCAGACACCAAGGCAGATGGGCCAAGGTCCCTTATGTCCAGCTTTCTGGACTCTGCACTCTCGCCCCTTCCTCTGCTCTCACTGCTCCACCTCTCAGGTCCTCTTGGCCCGCTCCCCTCCCCCTACCCTGCCACACACTGCTTCCAAAGACTCGGACCTCTCCTCCCCGTCTCCTCTCTCTGAACCCCAGGAGAGCTTCACCCACCCACTGACAAGAGGGCCTCTGGTTCCTCCTCCTCCTCCTCTTTACCACGATCCTTCACCCCAAGGTCCCTTAAATTCAGGATTTCTGAACCAGCGCTCTCGTCTACCCCTCCTCCTCCCCATCCCCACTCCTATCCGAACTCCTGACAAATTTATCCACAGTAAACGGGAAACTCCAATCAAAGTTTACTGAAGGTCAAATAGGCTCTTGTTATTTGTTAAAATCTGCTAGCAAAGAGATGACTAGAACTGCCGGTTAATTGTGTGTCTCAGAGTTTTAATGGGTCATTCTTAAGGTAGCATTCAAAGTCTTTGGTAACCGTTAACAGAATGGGATAAAATACCCCGAGCGCTGGTCTCCGGAACTAGGTTTATGCTTTTGAAATCTCTTGGTAAACACCTTTTGTGTTTAATTGAATTCTGTTGTAACAGCCTCAGGGCTACTGTTTGAGCTAGATCCTTTCGTAAAGAATGGAAGGGGAGACTGATCACCTCCCATTAGCCAGGGATTCCCAAAGGGGAGGGTGTCCAATCTGTTTGAACCTGAAGAGTGCCTGACTGCGTGAATGTGTCTGTGTGGCTCCAGCCGCACTAGGGCTCGAAAGCCCCCCGCTGAGTTAGTCTGCCCCCCAAGGGAGGTTGCTGGAGTTGAGGAAGTTTGAGTTCATGCGCCCTTCTCTCTACAGGACCTTTCCCAAATTGAGAAACGTTTGGGCTCCTTTTCGGCCAGTCCTGATAACTATATTAAAGAATTCCAATATCTGGCCCAAGCCTATGACCTCACCTGGCATGATTTACATGTGGTCCAGACCACCACCCTCACCATAGAGGAGAGGGAACGCATCCAGGCTGCTGCCCGGGAGCACGCGGATCAGGTCCAGCTCACTGATGCTGGAGCCCGGGCGGTCCCAGCTGTAGAACCAGGTTGGGATTATCAGGATGGCCAAGATGGCCACTGGTGCCGTGACTGCATGGTCCAGTGTCTCCTAGCCGGCATGCGGGCAGCCTCTAATAAGGCCATTAATTACGACAAGATTAGGGAGATTGTCCAGGCCCCTACGACAACCCCGCCATGTTTCTTAACCAGTTGACTGAACCTTTAACCCAGTACACTCGCTTGGACCCTGCCTCTCCTGTGGGGGCCACGGTACTGGCTACTCATTTTATCTCTCTATCGGCACCGGATATACAGAGAAAGTTAAAGAAGGCTGAGGAGGACCCTCAGATCCCCATTTCTGACTTGGTGAAAATGGCATTTAAGGTCTTTAATTCCCGTGAGGAGGCGGCTGAGCTTAAACGACAAGCCATATTCCAGCAAAAGGTTCAGTTGCAGACCCAAGCCTTGGTAGCAGCCCTGCGGCTGGCCGGCTCCGGGAGCCAGTAGAGAGGGGCAACCAATCGCACCCCCCCTGGGGGGCCTGTTTCAAATGCGGGGCCGAGGGACATTGGGCTCGCCAGTGCCCCAATCCAAAGCCGCCAACTCGGCCTTGCCCTCAATGCCATTTGATGGGCCACTGGAAATCCGACTGCCCTAACCTCGGGGTATCTTCGGTGCCTCAACGTGGGGGACCCCCCGAGACAGTAAGTCTGGCCTTTCAACTGCTTGGATTGGAGGACAACTGACGAAGCCCAGACTCGGCCACCCCTCTCACCCACGCCAAGCCCAGGGTTACGCTCCAGGTAGCGGGTAAGTCCATCTCTTTTTTGCTGGACACGGGGGCTACCAACTCTGTTCTGCCTTCCTACTCGGGACTTACTCGAACCTCACCAATTACTGTTATGGGGATCGATGGGACCTCCTCCAATCCTAGGGTGACCCTTCCCCTTACCTGTAGCCTGGATGGGTTTCCCTTCCCCCACTCGTTCCTATGATTCCTTCCTGCCTGGTCCCTCTACTGGGTAGGGACATTCTCCAGAAACTAAGGGCAACTATCTGCTGCAACTATCTGCCTCTCCCCTTCCTCCCCTCTATCCACCTCAACCCATCTCATCCTACACCTCTCCACTCCCTCGACCCTCACTCCAGATGACCTACCTACTGTAGACCCTCAGGTGTGGGACACCTCGGAACCCATCATTGCTTCCCACCTTACCCCGGTTAAAGTACAGCTTAAGGATAACTCTAAGTTTCCCTCAAGCTCAGTTCCCTATTTCCTTAGCCCACCGCCAGGGCCTGAAACTATCATAGAATGGCTTTAACGTCAGGGACTCCTGATCCCCATCATTTCCCCCTGTAACACCCCATCCTCCCAGTACGCAAGCCCTGGTACAAGACCTTAGGCTTATCAACGAGGTCGTGGTCCCCCTCCACCCAGTCATTCCTAACCCTACTGTCTCGCGTTCCCCCAAACACCTCTCACTTTACTTTACTGGAGCTAAAGGATGCCTTTTTCACCATCCCTTTGCACCCTGATTCCTATTTTCTTTTTGCCTTCACCAGGGAGGATCCTGACACGCATGCTTCTGGACAACTAACTTGGACTGTTCTACCCCAGGGGTTCAGGGGCAGCCCTCACATTTTCGGCCAGGCCTACAGACTTAACAGCAGTGCGTCCTTAAGGCCAGTACTCTACTACATATGTGGATGACCTCCTCCTCTGTAGCCCCTCCCTCTCGGTCTCCCAAGACGACACCTCCACCCTACTTAACTTTCTGGGGGCCAAGGGATATCAAGTACCCCCCTCTAAGGCCCTCAACATGACCTTAGGGCAGCCCATCACGGTCTACTCTCCTCACCAACTCACAGACCTCCTTAGCCACCGATCTCTGGCCCATCTGACTCCTCGTCTCCAGCTATTCCATCTGCTATTCCTAGAGAACCCGCATCTCTCTCTCTCTACCTCCCCCCGCTTAAACCCTGCAACTTTACTGCCTATACCCTTGCCAGATAAGGGGTGGATCTACATTCAGGACAGGATTGCCCTGCCAGGCAATCTGGTGCACACCTTGATTACTGACATCCACCAATCCCTCCATAGTGGCCCATAGGCTCTCCACTAATTTCTTCAGCCATTGTTCTATCTAAGGTAATTGAAGTTGTCCACAGGGCTTGCAAAACCTGTTCCCCCATGAATTCACAAGGAGGAATCTGCAGACCAGGGCCTAACCAACAGCTCCGAGGTCATCAGCCGGGGGAAGACTGACACCTGGACTTCACTCCCATGCCTCGCCATAAAATACATTCACAGGCTGGATCGAAGTGATGAAGTTCTAGAACCTAGGTGAGGTTTGGTGGGCTGAGGTCCGGAGCCGATGACCAAGAAAGAATTCTTGAGACATCTTTGGTGCAAAATGGTGGTTTATTAAAGCACGAGACAGGACCCATGGGCAGGCAGAGATGCAGCTGCCCCGGGTTGTGAGGGTAGGCATGTTATATACCCTGCTGTTGGGGGAAGGTGAGGGGAAGGGAGGTTTCAGTGGAGTTTTCATATGCTAAAGAGGGCCTACAAGGTGCCAGGATGTTCCAGGCCTGCCGGAGGTCTTGCCCTTGCTGCTGGATCAATGTTGTCTTTAGACCAGCCATTAACATTAAGATAGTTGGGAGACTTTTTGGTGGGGTGTCACAATCCTGCTATCAATCGTCTTTTGTTAGTGAGATTTAGGACATTTGTAAACCAAGGGAGACTCCTATCTAGCAGGATTGTGAGCTCTGCAAGTTAACTATTTGCTTATTGTTCATGGCAGTCAGGGCTGCCTGAGGGATACTACACTTATGGAGGGGAAAGGGTGAAGAGGGGGTGCAAGGCGCCAGCTTTTGCTTTGTCCTCAGCCAGACTCCTGCTCCCTCATCAGAAGCATACCTCATGACCCGGGAAACAGTGGACGTAGTGGCTACAATACTCATCGAGCGCATCATCCCAAGGTTCGGATGGCCCCGGACCCTCCAGTCGGACAACGGACCTGCCTTCATCTCCAGTGTAACCCAACAGGTAGCTGGGAGCCTCAACATAACCTGGAAACTTCAGATCCCATACCACCCACAGTCATCGGTAAGGTAGAAAAGGCCAACGGGCTGCTCAAAGCCCAACTCACCAAACCTACCCTAGAAACCCATCTTTCCTGGCCTACACTTCTGCCTATGGCTCTCACCAGACTCCTGGCTACGCCCCACGGGTCTTCAGGCTTAAGCCCATTTGAATTACTATACGGCCGGCCCTTTCTTAGAAATCATAGCCCTCCAGCCATTTCCCCGCCTCTTTTATCCTATCTACCTTACCTCACTCTACGTCCTGGGGATACCCCTCCCTATTGACTGGCCACTCCCCAACTTCAGGGCCACAAATAATACGGTCCATATGGGCCCCATCGGGGGGAAACATACCTATTATTAATGTGTCCTCCCTTACCACCGCAGCTGCCATATCACTAACTCCTCCCTCCTGTACTGTACTCCCTCGGGAATATTTCTCTTGTGCCCTCAGGGAATCTATCGCTGTCTGACCACTAACGACTCCCTGGGCTGTATATTCATCCTACTATCTCCTTCTACCACCATCTACTCTGAATCCCAGCTGCTGTCCATCCTATTTCCCCAACACCATGGAGGAAGGGCTGCCTTCCTCCCATTCATAACAGGGGCAGGAATAGCCACAGGGGTGGCAACTGGAACAGCGGGGATAGGAACCTCCATAGACTTTTTTCTTACAAACTCTCTCAAGCCCTGAATGATGACACAGAACGGGTTGCTGACTCCCTCACAGCCCTACAGACGCAAGTCACCAGCCTGGCAGCCTTAGCTCTACAGAACCGACGGGCCTTAGACCTTCCGACCGCCGAAAAAGAAGGGACCTGCCTATTATTAAATGAAGAATGTTGTTACTTTGTTAACCAATCATATAGTTACCTCCAGGATCAAAGAACTCAGGGATTGGATCCAAGCAGGGTGGCGAGACACGTCCTCCTGGGGCCTGGACCCCTACAACTGGGTAGCTTGGCTGCTCCCTTTGGTGGGACCTGTATGCATAATCCTCTTCCTAATCTCAGTTGCTCCCTGTCTTTTCCGGTACTTGCAGGGTCGCCTACAAGAACTTGCCTGAGTAGCTGTCAATCAACTCCTCTCGCCTGCCCACTTCCGACTACCCCTATGACGACGCCCCCTGTCCGCAGGAAGTAGCCAGAACCGAGTGGATGCCCCTGACACCATTATATTAAGCAAAAGGTCGGAATGTTGGGCTGGCAGGAAGGGCTACTAAAGATGGCGAAAGTTCCCACCACAAGACCTGAGCTTCTGACTTAACAGGTAGGTAGGAGAACAAGTGAGCCAAGTGAGCTGATAAATGAAAACAAAAATGTAAAGCTTTTTCTGGCGAGATAAACACAACACCAGGCAAAGTGGGTGCAAGGCAAGATTTATTAAAAACGCTCTCCGGCGAAGTTTCAGGGCTCAGGAGAAGGGGGGCCAGGAAAGTTGCGCCGGGAGGAGGTGGGCACCCTCGGGCGAGGGTCTCGGAGGTCTCGGAGACCAAAGGCCCAAGCAGGAATCTGAGACCCCCGCCCCGGGCTCCCGTGGACCAATGGGATCCCGATGAGCAGGCAGGATATCCAAATAAGGGAAACTTCCAAAAGACCCCTGAGCTTCCTCCGAGACCTCCGAGACCCTCGCCCGAGGGTGCCCACCTCCTCCCGGCGCAACTTTCCTGGCCCCCCTTCTCCTGAGCCCTGAAACTTCGCCAGAGAGCGTTTTTAATAAATCTTGCCTTGCACCCACTTTGCCTGGTGTTGTGTTTATCTCGCCAGAAAAAGCTTTACATTTTTGTTTTCATTTATCAGCTCACTCGGCTCACTTGTTCTCCTACCTACCTGTTAAGTCAGAAGGTGCGAGTAGAGTCCATTTTTTACAGACAGAGAAAGGAAGATTCAGAGTGGTTTTTGTGACTGATCCTTATTACACAGCAGTGTCAGGCTGTGGCTCAGGTTTTCTAAACTCATTTCATTGTTACATTGTATGATTTTAGTCCAGTATAGAGAATTCTTAAGCCAATTAGCAATTGCAATTACAGGAGTTGTTATTATGTGATCAAATTCTCCTAAGGAAACCCTCCGTTCCAGGGAGGAAAGGGAATAGGGTAGCAACTCTCTAAGATGGACATGTATTTTATTCGTACAGCTTATTTTATTTTGAATAAGAGTGTCCAGTGGAGTCCAGCTTTGCCTTACTTCTCAAGGATGGTCTCTGAAATAAATGCCCTACAGAAATGGGGACCAGGGGACTTACCTTTTATAGTCCTGTATTATTCAGTCATTAGGTTATAGAACTGGGGATGGAGAGGGGCAGGGAAGGCGGTAGCTGTGGAAGAGAGTTTGGGTAACCTCGCTGGTTAAGTGGCTCCAGCTAGCACAGGTCAATTCTCTGGAGAAGTGTGGGTGGGTGCTCTGTATGGTGAAGGATATCCAGTGGGTACTAGAGTATCCACTGCAAGCTTAAATTATGCCTTGTCCATGTATATCTGATAACCTCCCAGCCAGTCTAAAAAAGTGACTGGGCTATAATGTGATTATTGGAATATGATGAAATTTTCCCCTTCCTCCCTTCCTTCCATAATATATATTTTTTCTTTTTTGGAAAAATGATTTTGTTCTCTAGAGTTTAGGGAGTTACAGTGATAGGGTCAAGGGCGGGCTGCCTCAACCTGGGCCACCTTGGCGTGAAGATTATTTTTTTTTAGTTAAAAAGCAGTCGAAACCTAAGGGCTTCAGGAAAAGCTTTTTACCAACCCCCTGCCCCTTATCTACCTGAAAAGAATTTAGATAGAGGACCTGCTCCAGTAGGAGACTTCTCACCATAGATAACTACAGTATACTATAAACTAGGAGTAATAGATAGGGAAGAATCTAGCAAGGCCTATTTGATCAAAGTCCTCTATATCCCATTGTTTCCTTTGTGGTCCAGCAAACATTTATGTACCAAACATTTACTCTTTTTCATCTTCCTGTTAATTGAATTTTTTCCCTTTAAAATTCCATGCTCGGGCACCTGGGAGGCTCAGTTGGTTTAATGTCTGCCTTCTGCTCCAGCCAGGATCCCAGGGTCCTGATGTCAAGTCCCAGGTCAGAAGCCCAGGCTCCCTGCTCAGCAGGAAACCGGCTTACCCTCTCTCTCAGCGGCTCCCCTCTGCTTTTGCTCATTCTCTCTCTGTGTCAAATAAATAAATAAAGTCACAGACCCTACCCCTTTTCCTTAGTTTGAAAGACATATATATGGCATCTTACAAAACTTTTTGGAATTCCTATGTCTGTGTAAATACCCAGTAAGTATAAAATTAAAATTGACTTTCTCCTGTTAATCTGTCTTATGTCAATTCAATCTTAGTCCAGCTAGAAGGACCTTCAACAGGACAGGAAACTCTTGCTCCCTGACTCCAGAAAAGCAGTTATTTATTTATTTGTTTGTTTATAAAGATTTTTACTTATTTATTTGAAAGAACGAGAGCAAGCAAGAGTAAGAGAACATGAGCAGGGGGCAAGCAGAGGGAGAGGGAGAAGCAGACTCCCTGCCGAGTAGGGAGCCCAATGTGGGGCTCCATCCCAGGATCCCAAGATCATGACCTGAACCGAAGGCAGACATGTAGCCAACTGAGCCACCCAGGTGCCCCAGAAAAGCAGTTTTTAAAAAAGAGGCTTCCATTATAGAAAGGTGGAAATCAGACTGTTCAAAACCCAACTCACGTGTGTTTACCAGCTACTTGACCTTGTTTTGAGCGACTTATTTAAATGCTCTAAGCATCAGTGTCTGTCCGTGTAAGCAAAATGAGGATAATAACAATGTTTGCTTCATGGAGTTGTTAAGAGAAGTAAATGCCATAATAAATGTAAAGGACATGCAGTAGGTGCTCAGTCATCATTAGCTGTGGCTCTGGCTTAGGGATAACCCTTGTAAAATGTCTGTGTGTATGCCTTCAAGTTCTCTCTCTAATTATATAGACAGTGTTTTGAATATTGGAGTCATGGCATATAAAACCTGTGGGTTCAACTCCTGTCGCAGTTCAGAGTTAGACCACTATCGTTATTAACTAGCAGACTGGTAATTCTGGTAAGTGGGTGGAAGGGAATAGGTTTTCATTTTAGCCACAAGCTGCTTCCACCAACTGGTGTGGGGGAATTCTTTTGTTTGTTTGTTTGTTTTTTTTTAATTGAATATTGCAGAAAGAAAGGTCAGAAGATCTGGCTGGGCTATATGTGGTAAATAATACAAATGATAACAGAGTCTTTTGAAAACATAAAGTAAGAGTGTAAGTTTAATCATCACCAAACAGCCATAATGTTAATTGTAACAGGGCAAAAAGGTTTGAAGTTGTTCTTGTTTTAAAGGAGTTAAGAAAAAGTCTACTGGTAAAAATTTTCCATGTTGAATGGGTTTACAGCATGGAAGATTTAAAAAATATTTAGTACCATGTTCCATGCTCCGGATTGGAAGAACAAATATTGTGAAAATGTCTATGCTACCTAAAGCAATCTACACATTTAATGCAATCCCTATCAAAATCCCATCCATTTTTTTCAAAGAAATGGGATAATCCTAAAACTTATATGGAACCAGAAAAGACCTTGAATAGCCAAAGGAATATTGAAAAAGAAAGTCAAAGTTGGTGGCATCACAATTCCAGACTTCAAGCTCTATTACAAAGCTGTCATCATCAAGACAGTATGGTACCGGCACAAAAACAGACACATAGATCGATGGAACAGAATAGAGAGCCCTTTATAAATAGACCTCAACTCTATGGTCAACTAATCTTCGACAAAGCAGGAGAGAATGTCCAATGGAAAAAAGACAGTCTCTTCAACAAATGGTGTTGGAGAAATTGGACAGCTGCATGCAGAAAAATGAAACTGGACCATCTCCTTACACCACACACAAAAATAGAATCCACATGGATGGAGGACCTCAATGTGAGACAGGAATCCATCAAAATCCTGGAGGAGAACACAGGCAGCAACCTCTTCAACCTCAGCCGCAGCAACTTCTTCCTAGGAACATCGCCAAAGGCAAGGGAAGCAAGGGCAAAAATGAACTATTGGGATTTCATCAAGATCAAAAGCTTTTGCATAGCAAAGGAAACAGTCAACAAAACCAAAAGACAACTGACAGAATGGGAGAAGATATTTGCAAACGACATATCAGATAAAGGGCTATAAAGTGTCCAAAATCTATAAAGAGCTTAGCAAACTCAACACCCAAAGAACAAATAATCCAATCAAGAAATGGGCAGAAGACATGAACAGACATTTCTGCAAAGAAGACATCCAAATGGCCAATAGACACATGAAAAAATGCTACACATCACTCAGCATCAGGGAAATCCAAACCAAAACCACAATGAGATACCACCTCATGCCAGTCAGAATGGCTAAAATTAACAAGTCAGGAAATGACAGATGCTGGCAAGGATGTGGAGAAAGGGGAACCCTCCTACACTGTTGGTCGGAATGCATGTTGGTGCAATCGCTCTGGGAAACAGCATGGAAGTTCCTCAAAAAGTTGAAAATAGAGCTACCCTATGACCCAGCAATTGCACAACTGGCTATTTGCCCTAAAGATACAAACGTAGTGATCCGAAGGGGCACATGCACCTGAATGTTTGTAGCAGCAATGTCCACAATAGCCAAACTATGGAAAGAACCTAGATGCCCATCAACAGATGAATGGATAAAGAAGATGTGGTATATATCTGCAATGGAATACTATGCAGCCATCAAAAGAAATGAAATCTTTCCATTTGCAACGATGTGGATGGAACTAGAGGGTATTATGTGTAGTGAAATAAGTCAATCAGAGAAAGACAACTATCATATGATCTCCCTGATATGAGGAAGTGGAGATGCAATGTGGGGGGTTTGGGGGGTAGGAAAAGAATAAATAAAACAAGATGGGATCGGGAGGGAGACAAACCATAACAGACAATCTCACAAAACAAACTGAGGGTTGATGGGGGGGGTGGGGGTTGGGAGAGGGTGGTGGGGTTATGGACATTGGGGAGGATATGTGCTATGGGGAGTGCTGTGAAGTATGTAAACCTGGCAATTCACAGACCTATACCCCTGGGACTAAAAATACATTATATGTTTATTAAAAAAAAAAAAAAAAAGAAATACAAAATTCCTTGGGACACCTGGGTGACTCAGTGGGTTAAGCCTCTGCCTTCGGCTCAGGTCGTGATCTCAGGGTCCTGGGATTGAGCCCCCCATCGGGCTCTGCTCAGTGGGGAGCCTGCATCCCCCTCTCTCTCTGCCTGCCTCTCTGCCTACTTGTGATCTCTCTCTCTGTCAAATAAATAAATAAAATCTTAAAAAAAAAATTTAGTACCAGATATCCTCTTGTGGTTTTGGTTCTTAAAAATCCAATAGCTTTTGTAAAAGGAAGATAACCAAAATTTTATAAGGCTAATTTTATTAAGCTGTTAGAGAGGCCAGCTCTTATTTTTGATTGCCTGGCATCCATTCACCCTTCTTTTTCTTTCCTTCTGTTTTCATTTGTTTGTTTGTTTTTCATTAAGCCACTTCCTCTTTTATTTCCTTGTTACTGATGCTCTGAACAGAAAGAATCCCATCTGATATTGAAATGAAAGAAACATTTGCTTACAATAGATAATGGGAATCTTACTTATGCTCATATTTTTATTTTTTTATTATTATTTTTTTTAAAGATTTTATTTATTTGTCAGAGACAGAGGGAGAGAGAGCGAGCGAGCACAGGCAGACAGAGAGGCAGGCAGAGACAGAGGGAGAAGCAGGCTCTCCGCCGAGCAAGGAGCCTGATGTGGGACTCGATCCCAGGACCCTGGGATCATGACCTGAGCCGAAGGCAGCTGCTTAACCAACTGAGTCACCCAGGCGTCCCTCATATTTTTATTTTTACAAATTGTACATAATAATATGTTTACAGGTTTGATATTCTATTATTCAGGGTTCCCAGAGAAACAGAACCAATAAGATGTCTGTGTATGTGTGTGTGTGTGTGTGTGTATTGCCAGACTGGAAACACAGGGAAAGCCAATGTTGCTGTTCGAGTCTCAAGGCCATGTGCTAAGGAATTCTTTCTTTTTGGAAAAGGTCAGTCTTTTGTTCTCTTCAGGCCTTCAGCTGATTGGATGAGGCCCACCTGTGTCATGGAGACCAATCCACTTTGCTTGAAGTACACCAGTTTCAATGTTAATCTTGTCTAAAATACCCTCACAGAAACATCCAGAATAATGTTTGATCAAATATGCAGGCATTGTGGCACAGCCAAATTAACCCATAAAATTAGCCATCACAGATACCTAGAAATAATGGCCAATTTTTATTTTGTTCTTTCTATGTGCCGGATACTTGGCTAAACTTTTTACAAGCATCATTTTAATGAATTCTCATACAATTATTTGAGCAGATGCTATTAACTACCTTCTTTTTATAAATGAGGAACTAACACTAAGGGAAATGAACCTTTAAAGAAATGTGTCTAGGCCATCTAGTGCATGGTAGAGCCAGGACATGAATCTGGTTTGTATGATTCTAAAGCCATATTGCCACTTCAAGGTTACCAATTTGTCTGCCATAGTTTTGGAATTTTTAATAGAATGCTCTGGCAGCATGAGGGAAAGAGTCTGGGATTGGTAATCAGGAGTCATAACTTCTTTTTATTTTTTTCATTCAGTGTTTTTGAGTTATAGCTGCTGGCAATATGTTACATTTAGGAGATATTGTGTTCAAAAAGATAAAGTCCAAGTTCTTCAAAATTTAGTGGGAGTTCTGGGAAGTAGACACTATGCTAAATTGTGCATGGTAAGCAATGACACCATAGAGTATGGATACCTAATAAGTATTGGAGGGCCAAGGAAAGCATCTGGAAGAAAAGGGGTCCAAGGTGAATCTTGAAAGCAGAGTAGGTATTAGCCAGATGAACAGGTTTGGAAGAACATTCTAGAGCATAGCTAGAAAACAGTTTCTCACTGATTAAAACTAGGGATAAGCCAAAACATCTCCAAGATCCCTTTCATATTAGTTTTCTATTGCTACCATCACATTTCATCACCACAAAATTAGCAGCTTGAACAATGCAAATTTGTTACCTTACAGCTTGGAGGTTTAGATGTCTCACACAGGTCTCAGTGCACTGAAATCAAGTTTTTTTTTTTTTTTTTTAAAGATTTTATTCATTTGTTTGACAGACAGAGATCAAAAGTAGGCAGAGGGCAGGCAGACAGAGAGGAGGAAGCAGGCTCCTTGTCTGTGGGGAGGGAGCCTGATGTGGGACTTGATTCCAGGACCCGGAGATCATAACCTGAGCCGAAGGCAGAAGCTTAACCCACTGAGTCACCCAGATGCCCCTGAAATCAAGGTTTTTTTGTTTTGTTTTGTTTTAGAGATAGAATGAGAGAGAAAGGATGAGCAGGAGAGAAGGGCAGAAGCAGGCTCCCTGCTGAGCAGGGACTCAATCCCAGGACCCTTGGATCACGATGTGAGCCGAAGGTAGATGCTTAACTGACTGAGTCACCCAGGTGCCCCTAAAATCAAGGTATTATTAGCCAGGCTGTGCTCCTCTCTGGAGGCTCCAGGGGAGAATCCATTTCCTTGTTCAGTTCCTTTTAGTAGTAGAACTAAGATCCTGTTTTTTGGTGGATCTACGGTTGCTCCCACCTTCCACATTCCTTGGCTCACTGTCCCCTTCTTCCATCTTCAAATCCAGCAACAGTGGTTTGAGTGCCCCTCTTGCTTTGAATCTCTCCTCCTTTTCCCGTCTCATTTCTGTGACCCAGCTGGGGAAGATTTTCTACTTTTAAAAGCGGATATGATTGGATTGAGGTGATATCACTTCAGTTTATTCTGGAGAGGTTTACAATCTGCTTATGTGCTCTCTAGTTTGGTTTCTGGTCTTCAGATTGCGGAATGAAGGGGATTATGTTTTCTGTTGCTTATCCCTCACCGAAGCTGGCTGATGATGTACAACACTGCTTCCTTCCTACTCTCAGGTCATAATATAAGGTAGACTGAGACTTTAAGAGCTTCCTCAGTTCTTAGTGTATTCCTCCTTGCTCCTCAGACCTACAATAACCAGGACCTACCCTCTGTATTGAGCTGAATCTAATGTGATAGATAGGAGCATAGATAGATAGATAGATAGATAGATAGATAGATAGGATAGGAGCAGTGTCATTTAGACAAACGCCCCCATTTTGTGAAGGATAACCAATCTGAAATGATAAGCTTGATTCTTTCACTTGGATGCCAGAAGCCAGATTTCCTAAATTCATGGAAGAAGCAGGTACACGTGGAGAGGGGAAATTAGGACCCTCAGATCTAGAGGTCCCTCGACTGCCCTACCCTACTCACCAATCTGTTGGAAAATGTATTATCAGAAGTAGAGAAGGGGAAAATTGTGCTAAGCACAGTTTTAATATAATCATTAGGAAATACAATTTTAATGTATAAAACTTATATTTTAACTTGTAAGATCACATATTTTACAATACTGTGAAATACACTTCAATATTATACCTCATGTACTATCTCTAGGATATATCATACTTTTTTTCAAATACAAAATTGGGCTATAAATATGGACTCTGAAGCCATACAGCCTGAATTTGAATCCTGGTTTTGCTTTTCATGAGGCTTTCAGCAAATTATTTATCTTCCTCTTGGTTTCTTCAGCTCTAAAATAGGGATGACAATGACACCTACTTTTCTGGAATATTCTGAATCACAGCTGATAGCATACTTGTCAAGTGCTTGGCACAGTGTCTGACGTACAAGGAGAGGTCGTTGTTGAAGGAGCACTATTATTACCTCCAGGGTATTGAAAAGGAACTTGGAAGTGGTCATATGGACAAGTAGGACTGTGCGGATCCAAGATTAGAGCTCATTTCGAATCTCCACATAGCCTGTGTACTTTTGGATGTCGGGTGATTTTTTTTTTTCCTTCCTGTCTTAGGGAAAATCTAGAAGAGAGAAGTATTTATCTTGTGTCTCCAAGTCCCAAATCAGTTATAACCAAATTTGACTACATTTTTGCTTTGCTATTACCAAAAAAACAAAAAACCAAAAACCAAACCTGCAATATCCCACTCTCTTCTAGCTTTTCACTTTTTCAAACTGTCAATGTTTTAAAAGTTGCTAGAAATTGTGATAGTGTGTTTTCTTGGTTCTTTGTTTTAAAAAGACTTACTGAATCAATAAACCTTGGTGAATCTTTAAGAACATCTGGTCTGGTGCCAGAGTTTTATTAATAGCACCAGAAACAGCAAACTACAATTGGCTCATGAGGGGTTAAGGGCACTCCCTAACCAAAAGTACCCAACTTCAGATAGAGCAACCCACTGATGAGATTCATTTCACTGAAGTCTGCAGCAAATATGTTCCACAAGATTATATTGTCAGTAAATTTGTTTCTACAGAAACATATCCTCACTTGTCAAGAGAGATTATTTTATGAGCCTCCTTTTATTTATTTTTCCTTCTCCCTTCTTTTAATCATTCTCTCAGATAATTGATTTCAGCAGATATTTTATATATATATAAATATATATATGTGTATATATATATGGAGAAACTAATAAACTATAAAACTACAGTATTCAGGAGGTCTACCAAGTTGATTTACATAAAACAATTGTTGCAAATAGTGACCCCCTTTATATAAATTCTAAAATAAAAATATCTGAGATGATGATTTGTAACTGGAAAAGATAAAAATGTTACATTCTCTTCATATTACCTTAATTCTTGCTTTTGTTTCCTCAAGCCCAAGTTTTATCAATCCTGTGGGTATTTTTGTTTTCTTTTCTATCCAGCAGTAGTTCCACTTGCCCTAAATGTCTCTTAGCCCTCGAGTTAGCTCCGGCTTGTTACCATGGCAGCAGCAGGATTCTAAATGCCAGTGGAAATGTGCAGTGCCTCTTGAGACCATGGCCTCAAATTGGCACAGTGTTGCTTCCACCTCGTCCTATCAGCCAAACCAAGTCACAAGGCTAACATAGATTCAAGGAATGGGGAAGAGACTTTGCCTCTTTATGGGGAGAGCTGAGAGTCTCATTGCAAGGGATATGGGTACAGGGAGGAGGTAAATGATTGGGGACTTTTTGCAGTTAATATATCACAATCATGAAGAGAGTTGTCTACTGTATCCCCTGAGCCATCTATATATTCCTCTATAACCTACCAGGTGCCACTTCTGGCCATGATCGACTTCTTAGGACACATTGATAAGGGATGGTGAACTAATCTTTCTTTTTTTAAAAAAGATTTTATTTATGTGTGAGAGAGAGAGAGAATGAAAGAGAGAGTGGGAGGGGTAAGGGTAGAGGCAGAAGCAGGCTCCCTGCTGAGTGGGGAGCCCAAACTGGGACTTGATCCCAGGACCCTGGGATTATGATCTGATCTTAAGGCAGCCACTTAGTGGATGAATGACCCACGTGTCCCTGAACAAATATTCCTAAAAGAGCTAGGCCTGACAGGGAATTCCCCAAAGGAGATTAATGTATAGCATATCTATAATTTTAATTCTTTTTATTAAAAATACTTACCTTTATTAGGAATCATCAGAAATGATGCTAGTACCAGTCTTGACTCATCAATGGAGAAAAATCATATTGTGAAAAAAAGACCACTAAGTATGCATCTTCTATAAGCTAATAAACAGCGACTCCATCTGACATAAAAAGATATTACTTAAATAATTAAACTAACAAAAGTATAACTTCGACATCTCTACTTTCAAATGATGCTCTGGTTACTTTCAGGTAGAACTCATAGCTCTCATTTTTATTTGTTTTTAATCCTGGAAAAACTTTATCCAACATATTTCAGAGCTTTTTTGTTGTGATTGCTGGCCATCTCCTATTTCCAGTATCTCACCTTGTATTTTCCAACCCATTATCCTCTAAGGTCTAGAGAAATAAATATAGATTTGCTAATTTCTCTGTCTGATAAACTCTGATTTGTTCACCAACATCATCTAAAATGTTATGATTCCTGAGAACATATGCATAGGAAAAAAGCCAGGGGAATGAGTGAATTTTGTGAAATGCAGTTGACAAAACCAAAGGGGTTCACAAAACATAAAATAGTGACTTTATGAGCTAGTGAGTTTTGGCATCTACGATGATTTTTATTGAATGTTTTTGTTGTTGAAGATGAGCTTCCTTCCCTCAGAGCACAATTTCTTTCTTGTTGAAATGACTCTTGGTAAAGAGATCATCTGGTGTTTATGACGTGAATGTCTGCTGCCATTTCAGGGAAAGTCACATTGAGCTTTAATAATCCCTCCTTTTGCTGGAGAATCAAAATCAATGTGAAAGAAAATCTGTGAGATGGTTTATGGGGAAGACAAATTATTACTGCAGCTGACAAGAGGACTGATATAAGAAGGTCATAGATAAATGATTTTAAGCCATTTAAAAATTATATTTTGTGTGCCTCCTTTATTCTGAAGGAACTTCCTTAAAACTTTCTTAAAGATAGAGAAGAAAAAGGGAAAAATCACCTAACCTGACTTGTATATTGTAGTTCTCAAGATCATATATAGTTCTTCTTTTTTTTTTTTAAACATTGTATTTATTTATTTGACAGAGAGAGAGATCACAAGTAGGCAGAGAGTCAGGCAGAGAGAGAGAGAGAGGGGAAGCAGGCTCTCTGCTCAGCAGGGATGCTGAGGCAGATGCGGGGCTCGATCCCAGGACCCCGAGATCACAACCTGAGCTGAAGGCAGTGGCTTAATCCACTGAGCCACCCAGGTGCTCCCATATATAGTTCTTCTGAACAAACTTTGTAATTTTTTCTCCTTTCTTTTTATATCCCAGAGTCTATTCAGGGTGAATGATAGTGAGAAACCAAAAGACCACTTGGTCTGGGGGGTTCATTTAAAAAGTCTTAAATTTATACTTTTTAATAATTGTCTCAAAATAAAACAGAGATGTCTCAAAATAAACCAGAGACACATATATAAGACTGAATATTTAAACTATGCTGTATTTTTGTAACTATATCTAGTTATGTATATGTAGATATCTAGCTGTATATTTGATAACCTTATATTTTTTTCATTTCTTTACTTTTTATTATACTGAGAGCCTCAAAATTGGAATCTCTCTCTCTCTCTTTCTGTCTGTCTCTGTCTCTCTCTTTAAAAAAGATTTTATTTATTTGCCAGAGAAGAGAGACAGCAAGAGAGGGATCACAAGTAGGGGGAATGGGAAAGGGAGAAGCAGGCTTCCTGTTGAGCCAAGAGCCTGAAGTGGGGCTTGATCCCAGGACCCTGGGATCATGACCTGAAAAGCAGACACTTAACAACTGAGCCAGCCAGGTGGGCCTCTGTCTCTTTCTCTCTCTCTCTCTCTTTTTTTAAAAAGTAAACTCTACCCCCAAAATGGGGCTTGAACTTATGACCCTGAGATAAAGAGTTGTATGCTGTACTGACTGAGCCAGCCAAGGTGCCTCAAATTTGGAATATCTCTTGACCTATGAGAAATATTGCTTTTCTTTGATCTCAGTTTCTGGTTCTTATTTTTATTACTATCTATTTCAAAATTTAATCTGTCCTTTAAAAGCCTGTTCAAATCATACTTCCATAAAGCAATCTCTGGTCTTTTTAACTGGAAATAATCTCTCTCCTCTGTGATCTCATACTTCTGACATACACATCTTCTATCTTTCTAGTAGGCTTCATGTGAGCAAGGCTTCATCTTATTCTTCTATTATGTACTTAGAAAATAAAAAAATTGATTGTTTTTGAATAGAGGTCAGTGGTTGTTTTATTAATATGAATCATCTTTTATTACTTTTTATTTTTCTATTTTCTTCTTCTCTCACTTTCTTTTCTCTGTCTCACGGCTAGTTGGAACTAAATTAGGGCAAAATGCTTTACATGCTGTGAAGCCAGCATTTCTGAGCTCAGAGTAGTTTTCAAAGTAGAACATAGGATTTGTTAAGAGCAAATCAGCCTTTGCAAAATTGGATTATGTATTCTATCTATTTTCAAAGATTTCCATTACTACACCCTCTCTAATATTAGTCTAATTTTGTGGGAAAGCTCAAGAGGTCTCTGCTTAACTAGAAAATCATTCTTCTGGATATACTCTGGGCTACTTGAAATGTGGTTAGTGACATCCTTGGTTCAGTGGCTAAAAACCATTCCCTGGAGCTCTCAAAGATCATTAAGCAGATGTTCAATTATGCTCTAGATTGAATTTGGCAATATCACTGCCAGATGGTTTCATTACGATTATGTTTCCATTTTTATTTCTTTACCCCTACTCATCTGTATGGGGTTCTGTCTTCAGTAAACAATTATGCCTCTAGGAAATCTTTGTATCACACAATATATTGATCCTAAGTTGAGTTTCTCAAGATAGTAATTTTAGCACATAAGCCAGTTCTTTGTTGTATAGGTGACATTTCCTCAGGATCTTTAAAGACCCAAGAAGGTGATCTTGTGTGTTGGGTGAATGTGTTATCCGCTAGAAGGGATAGCAGTTTCCCTTTGGACAAGCAAATTCATTTGCCTTGCATAAGCCTGGAAAAGCTCTGTTGGAATATCAGAAAATTCATAATGTAGGCATAAGTGGTATTGAAGGGGCCCCACGATAAGGGATTATTTAAAAGTCTGTAAACAAGAACCAGTTAGATTGACCTTGTCTTCTCCCCCATACTGGCTAATTAAGTTTCTAATCCTCTTCATTCCTACAGGAGACTAGAAATTTAGTCTTTAGAGAAGGTGAAACCAAGGTGTTTACAAAAATAGGCTGTGGGATGCATTTAACTCTAGGGGCCACCCTGATAGTTAAGGAGCACTAGGCATCAAGACAAATCAAGAGAAAAAAGGAAATCACTGGAGGAAGCTGAGATGATACACAGAGCAGAAGAAAACATCAAAGGAACTAAAGTAATTATCCTCAGAGAGGTAATAAAAGCATGACATCCATTAATCAAGAACAGGATATAATAAAAAAGATACAAGCAGAATATGGAAGAATTCCAAGAAATTAAAACTAAGATACCTGAATTTAAAAAAAAAATTAAAAAGTCAGGAGATAAAGTTAAGAGAATGCCTAGAAAAATAAAAAGACAGATAATAGGAGGGAAAGGATAAGAAAATGAGAAAGTAAAGATAACCTTATTTCTGAATGTTTAACATCCTACTAACGTAATCCCAAAAGAAGAGAATAAACAGAAATGAGGAAATTTTCAATTAGATTTTATTGGAAAATTTCCCAGAGTTGAAATACCTGTGACTCCAGATTGGAAAATCTCACTTAATTTCTAGCACAAGAAATAATGATGAACTTTTATCGATGCTACTCATGATGGCATTTCAATACCAGAAGAGAAAATGCTTCAAAAGTAATATTTTGATCAAAAATTAGAATTGGTTAAAACAATCTGTTGGGGGAAAGGTTCTGTGCATAGTTGCCTCTTGCTGATTTCAAATCAGTTCCACTCAAAAAAAAAAAATGGTGGTAGAAATTTAGCAATTACTCCTAGAATATTGATGTAAAGGTGCATTGGATAATTAAAAACAAAACACAAAATCCTAGAAAAGTCAATTCATAATAGGTAAGAGCCTCCACACACTTTTCATGTCTTTTATCAAAATGTACTAAAATGATCAAAATCTCTATGTAGAAGATTGCCTTCTAGAACCATTTGGGATCTTAAAATCCTTTCGTATTTTATCATTTGTTCTTTAAAAATATCTTATGTTGAAAAAATGTCTACTCCTTTTGAATAAGATGTTGTAAATTATATTTTGTTTCACAGACAATAATTGATTGTTTGAGGGATCAAGTGGTTTGTTACACAACAGTACCACTGAGGGGCTAAAAATCAAGGTTGCACAAGTCAGTATTTTGTTCATTTTATTAGTTTATTCTTTCTTACATAGCATTAGGATTGATTTGCTCATATAAGAGCTGCCCCCCTCGCTGGGATTCTGTTTTAGTGATCCAAGAATGAAGGCCGTCTTTTAATCTCGAGTTGTTCTAACTTGGGCTCTTGGATCACTGTGAGTAGCTTACCAACACTAAAGACTTAGCTCTTCAGGAAGCCTTTAACTGAAAATACTCCCCTTCCTCCTTCGTTGGCTGAATCAGGATCTTGTTTCTGGTACTAGAAATGAAGTGCCATCCAGTGACCACGTCCAGATGGCCTGAGGTCTGAAGGGGACTGTGGATCTATGAAAAGACTGTGTGTTGCTCTTCAAATTGGAGAATTGCTCTTGGCAGAGGAGGGCTTTGAAGTTGCAATGTGAAGTCAGTGAAAAGCATTAGGAAGCACCCACATGAAAGGGCTCTTTTCTTCATCAGGTCTGCTGCCCTCCGAGGGGATGATTACATTTCATTATTCATCTCCTTTCCCTGTGAAAACCAACTACGGAGTTCGGTGCCACGCTCAGCATGTGTCTTCTTCCTAGGCCACCAAATCTCACAGAATGTTAATTGTGCTTTTATGAGCACAGGGCTGTACAGGTTCTTCTGTGGCTCAATTTAGAAGTAAGACCTGTTAAAATGAATTAGTGTTTTTTAGAAAAATGGCATAGTTTCACCCCCGAAACCATGGGGAGCAAATTGAATTTAGGAGCTGACATTTCTCAAGGGACTGCTGAAATAGTGAAAAATGAAGAGACCAAGAGCCAGTAGCTTCCCTGGACACGGAAAGGGTTCTAAAAGCAATAATAGTCCTACAGAGGGTGCCTGGGTGGCTCAGTGGGTTAAGCCGCTGCCTTAGGCTCAGGTCATGATCTCAGGGTCCTGGGATCAAGTCCCGCATCGGGCTCTCTGCTCAGCAGGGAGCCTGCTTTTTCCTCTCTCTCTGCCTGCCTCTCTGCCTACTTGTGATCTCTCTCTGTCAAATAAATAAATAAAATCTTAAAAAAAAAAATAGTCCTACAGTTTGGTTTCTAGAAGTCAAGAACCTGCCCTTTTCTGGAAGGTAAAAGGTTCTTGGGGAAAATAAAATCCCAACTTTGGTATGTTTGTGGTCTGAAAGAGATGAGGAAAGTTGTGGTTCTTACTTGGGGTGCAGTTGCTGTAGAAGCACAACCTGCTCTTCTAATCTGAAGAAACTGGTTTAAAGAACTGAGAGTCCATTGTGGAATGAAGTTTTAGTTCCCTTCCTGCAGGAAAGGCAGCCTGAAGTCACTGTAGAGTCAATGAGTTAGGTCTGTATGCACCCTTTTTCCACTCAGGGGCACAGTGACTCAGGTCTGGGTTCGAGGTGCCAGGCTTTCCATCTACCTTCCCCAACACTTCAAAAGCATTATACCTTCCTTCCTTGCTGCTTTCTTTTAGCAATTATTTGCTGCTCTACTACACACTGACTTTGAACTTGAAAACGTGTTAATGTTTTCAGCTTGTCTTAGACATGCTATTCTTGCCTCTATAATGAGATTGTTCATTTTTTTGTTGCAAGGAACCTGCCTTATTATTATTTTTTAAATTTTATTACTGCTTAGTTCAACTGGCAACATGGCAGGTGTTCAGGGTTCTCATGTAATTTATATCCAAACTGAAACACTTTTGAGAGTAAAAGTGGATGCTTTCCAGTTCTGTGCTGAGACAGCAGGTGCAAATTGTGACATAAGGTCAGTTTGTCAACATATATTTGTAAAATGAAATTAATTTCTCCAGTGATCTCCTACCCATAATTCTTAACATTTATACCTTCGTTCCTTCGTTCCTTCCTTCCTTCCTTTCTTTTCTGTAGATTTTTAAAATTTATTTGAGAGAGAGAGAGAGAGAGCGAGCAGGAGGAGGGGCAGATGGCAAAGCAGGATCCACACTGAATAGGGACCCTGACGTGGGGCTTGATCCCAGGACCCTGGCATCATGACCTGAGCAAAAGGCAGATGCTTAACCCACTAAGTAACCCAGGCATGCCCCTTCTCCACCTTCTTATCTCAGGAAACTTCTTGCTGGGACTTGAACAACTTCATTCCCTTTAAAGCCTTTTTACGGAGATTGTGCTTCCCGAGATCATATTAGATGTCTCATGACTTGTTCCCTTTTATGAGCTATTACATTCTTCCCCACTCCTCCAATTTGTTAAACAAAACAATCCAGCAATATTTCTTCCCAACAAAACTCTTGAAGATAGAATCCCCAGGAAGTCATTCTATCCAAGATATTTCAAATTATACCCTTTTCGTGGATATTGGTTATTAAACCATCAGTCTCTGTCTTGAACAGATTTATAATTCTGGGTGGGAGAAAACAGTTCCTGTTTATGGGGGCCTGATTATATTCTAGGCTCCTCACTGCATATCTCTGATTATCACAAAGTATCATACTCTTCCAAAACTTATCTTGTGAAATAGTAGATCTTTCTGTGTATCATCGAACATTATGTGGGGGGGGGGGGGAAAGCCTTTCCCTAATCAAGCAAATTTGAGAAATGCTATGCTATGCTCAATGACTGAGCCACCCTGGGCTTCTGCCTTTGGCTCAGGTCATGATCCCAGGGTCCTGGGACCGAGCCCTGCATTAGGCCCCTGTTCAGCGGGAAGCCTGCTTCTCTCTCTCTCCCACTCCCTCTGCTTGTGTTCACTCTCTCACTATATCTCTTTGTCAAATAAATAAATAAATAAAATCCTAAAAAAAAAAAGATGTTTGTTTACTGCAGCAACTCCATCATTAATAAGCTAGTGTACTTTATCAATTTCCAAGAAAGGGCTATAGTAAGCATTTTTTGAACTAAGGAACTAATACCCTATCTTCTTCTTTGACCATCCCTCTTTTACCCCCAAACCAGGGAATATCAGCCATGTATATTAAAAAAAATACTGTTTGGAAAAATCTAATATTACCTTTTACCTTTCCAGACTAGGTTTCATTACAGTTCTTCAATGCAGGCTACTGCCTGATTTGCAACATAGTCAGCAGTCTTGTACTACTTTGATATCTCTAACTGGGGAGTTAATAAAGATAATAAAATGATTTGTCAGGGATAAATGAAGAGACTGGGAAAGAAGAAATGTTTACCTCATGTACTTACATATAACGGACTTTAAAGCATTCTATTTGTTTCAGAAATAATCCTCAATTCCCTTGGCTAAGAATCTAGTGACATCCATTACCTATTGTAGCAAAGAAATAGTTTCCATTCTGGTTCTATCTGTATTCTGCTGAGTATCCCCATATGGGTCTTGTCCTACAGAATACGATCTGGCAGTTTCTTCCTTTAGGGCTCTTACTAAGGAAGCCAGCCTTTGATTATGCACCTACTTGAAGTGCAGTCTTTAAGGATCAAGCCCTTATTAATAGTCTTTTACAAAAGGATATGCTTTCTTCTAATATGTTTGGCAAACCACCGACTGCCTTTTTATTTGCATTAATATATAAAAATGACTTCTTGATGTTTTGGTTCTCTGTTTCACATGCTGTGTTTGTGGATGGGGGATATTTTAAATTTGCTTTGGCAAATTCCTCTTGGACTCCAAATCAAAAATAGGCTCCTGCTGTCCCTTTGCAAGATCACTGATGTCATAAGATTAAAAATTCCATGTCTGCAGTAGTTCCTCAGTGTTTCTTAAATCCCTTCAGTCTCTAGATTAATTTACCAGATTTGTATGAAACCTTCAGATGTGCTATGCTTGTGCTAGGCACAGCAGTAATAAAGACAAAAAAGATATTTTGGGTCCAATATTGTGTCTCCATGGTTATGTACTGTCTCTGTTTTTCAGATGGGGTTGCTAGGTCATTTAGGAAAAAAAAGACACATTTGGTGTGAATTTATAGCCCAGATGGGAAAAACTATGATGTGGAAACTTCAATCTTGACAAAATTTATATCACTTAAATTTTATATTAGATGGGATCTCTTATATTCATACAATTATATTAATAGCAAATAATCTATTAAGTAAAAGGACATGTGTGATTGGCATTTATTCCCAGTGAACATAAATTTGATATACTATACTGAGCAGGCTATACGTATTAGCTCGGCCAAAGGCTAGGTGCTTTTTAATTGTGAGAGATATTGCCCAATTGTCATCCATAGGTGTTAGGCATTAATTTGCTCATCCATAGCAAGGAACAAAAATGCCTCTTTCCCTAACACTTGCCAACACAGAGGAAGTTATCAGATTTTTTAATCTTTTTAATCTGGTGCCTGAAAAATGCTATCTCATTATAATTTTAGTGAACATCTTTTCATATATTTAAGAGTCATTTGTTCTTTCTTTCTTTCTTTCAATCAACTCTCTGTCTTTCCCATTTTCCTTCTGGAGAAGAAACGTCTTGGCAAAGATTTTCGGTTCAACTAATGGCATTATTATTATCCTATATTCAGACACAACATTAACAATAAATATACATGTATAGAGCCTGGTGATTTTTTAAGATGGAAGTGCCAAAGAGTGAATTTTACCCTATGGATGATTTATAGTTTTATTATAAATTTTTAGGGATGCCTGGGTGGCTCAGTCGGTTAAGTCACTGCATTCGGCTCAGGTCACGATCCCAGAGTCCTAGAATGGAGTCCAACATCCGGCTCCTTGCTCAGCAGAGAGCCTGCTTCTCTCTTTGCCTCTGCCTGCCACTCTGCCTGCTTGTGCTCGCTCTCTCTAGCTCTTTCTGACAAATAAATAAATAAATAAATAAACAAACAAACAAATAAATAAAATCCTTATTATAAATTTTCAACCCAGGTTAAGTGGATGTATGCTACTTCACAGTTATTTCTTCTTGTGCTGTATAAAGTGACACAATTATTCACTATTGTATCTATTGCCAAATATTTTTAATGGAGTTTAGACATTTTATGATTTTACTCTTTATCATGTTCTAATCAAAGATAATATAGATAAAATAGCTTTGCTTTTTCTTCCTTCTTTTCAAACTTTGTAACTGACAGACTACTTTTTTTTTCTGTTGCTCTGAAGGAAGAATCAGCCAAAAGGCAATGAAAACCTGAAATTGAGAACTGCATATAGTACTAAGGTTCCACCCAAATAATTTTAGGGATACTTATGATAGTAAGTCTTTTCTAAATATTTATTAAAAACCAAAAGTATTCTCATGAAATAGGGTTACCACAAGTATGTTGTTACTTTTGCAGAAACTGAGATAAGATGAGTTTATTTGCTCAGAATCAATCTGCGTCATCACAGCACTGTGAAGTTTTGCTTTAGGATCTGGTTTCACTGTCTTATTTCATTTGCCAGTGCTACTAATTGTTGTGCCACTGTCTGCTTACTATGTAGCAGGGGCAGGCAGCATCCAGAACTCAAGGATACAAATATAATTAATATTTGGCCCTTATCCCTAAAGAAATACATTGTTTTAACAGACCTATGGAGGTATAACTGAACCCTTTTTTTTTTTTTGAGAGAGAGAGAGAGCCAGCCCACGAGTGGTGGGGAGAGGGGCGAGGAAGAGAGAGTCTCAAGCCGACTTGTGCAGGGTGTAGAGCTCTATATGGGGCTCGATTTCACGACCATGAGATCATGATTTGGAGGCTTAACCAACTGAGGTACCCAGGCCAGGTACCCCATGGAGGTGTAATTGAACTTTACATAAACCACATATATCTAAAATGTACAATCTGAAGTTTTGAGACCCACAAAACCATCACTGCAATCAGGATGATGAATATATCCATCACTCTCCCAAATTTCCTAGTGTTTTTTTGTAATGCCCCTTCTTTTTCCCCCTTCCTCAAACAACCTCTGGTTTGTTTTCTGTCATTGCAATTTACATTGTATTTTTAAAAATTTTATATGAATGGACATATTGCATGTATTCTTTTTGTTTGGCTTCTCTTGCTTGGCACAACTACTTTGAGATTTACTCATGTTTCTGTGTGTATCAATAGTTATTCCTTTTTATTGCTGAGAAGTATTCAATTATAAAGCTAAACCCTAATTTATTTATCTGTTTATTTGTTGTTGAACATTTGGGCTGTTTTCATCTTGGGGCTATTATAAATAAAGCTGTTATCACTATTCGAATACAAGTTTTTATGTAAACAGATGCTTTCATTTTTCTTAGGTAAATGCCTAGATGTGGAATGGCTGGGTTATACGGGAGGTGAATATTATACTTCTTAAGAAACTACCAAACTGATTTCCAGAGCCATTGTACCATTTGACTTTCCTTTCACCATTATATGAGAATTCCCCTCACGCTATATCTTTGGTAACATTTGATATGGTCAGTCTTTTTAATTTTAGACAATCTACGGGGTTTGCAGTGGCACCTAATGATAGGAATTTCCTTTCTTAATTAATAATAATGAGCATCTTATCAGGTCTTCTTTGGTCAAGCATTAGTTCAAATCTTTTGTCTATTTTTTTATTGAGCTACTTTCTTATTATTGTATTTTGAGAATTTCTTATATAGTCTCATGTAAGTTCATTGTAAGATAGGTAATTTACAAATTTTTTCCCACTGTGGCTTGCCTTTCCAATTTGCTATTGAGATAATTTTAGCTCTAGTGAGAAGGGGCATTTACTCAGTGATGGGTAGCTCAGAGAGATTTTTACACACTGAAAATTGAAGGATGAATTAGAAGTCCCCTGGTTAAAAAATGTGTGTGTGTGTGTGTGTGTGTGTGTGTATGTGTGTGTGTGTGTGTGTATGTGTGTAGAATAAAGTAGTATGTCATGAAAATCTCGACATGAATTTATCAGATTATTTTAGTCCAGGACAGGAAAAGAGTCTAAAAAAACATGAAAATTTGAAAAGGGCTACTGGATGGGCCACGTGGGAAGATTGTAAAAAAGAGACTGAGGGCTGACAGAAATCTCATTTGCTTCTGTTTGACATTCTGTACCCTCACTATTCTGTTTTCCTTATGTTTCAGAATGGCAGGTGACAATTAATTGACAGCTGGGAGTTAAGTACCCAGATATGATGGAAATTTGGAGATGTCATATTGGAAGTTAAGGATATTTGTCTTTCTGAGCAGTAAATGAGGGGATTTTCCTGTGAGTACTTGAGGTTATTGACTATTAGGCCGGAAGGAGGAAGACCAATAGGATGCACTAGAGGTTTCTGACTCCATTGCCCATAGTTCACGGACAACCAAACAAGTGTACAGATAATATCTTCAGATCAAAGTACATCAAACTGAGCTTGTGAGCCAAGGATAAGAAGGAGATTGCAATTTCTATCTCAGTAAATCGAATTATCTAAACCCGTCCACCCTGCTTTCCCTGCCAGATTTGAGTAATTTTACCCTGAAGGAAGAAGCAAGAATTCTGTTTGTTGAGTTGCCATTTGCTTTAAGATCAGTACACCCAGAAATACCCTCTGCCTTTGGATCTAGAAATCAAGGACATTGATTATATTGGTGGCTTTAAAGTTGAAATCAGGTTCATGGCATGTCACTGATTATGAATTAGGCATTTTTTTAGACAATAAATAATGTATATTTCTTCTGAAAGGAATACAACCTGGTTTGAACACAAACTTTTGACGCTTGGATAAATCTTTGGTTTATTTAAAAAGTTTGTGAAAGCAGGTAATCATTAAAAAATGTTAATATAATAAACAATTTACAAATTCACATTTAACTTACCAGTATTTTGTGTAGGGTTAAGGGCTATTCTTCATTCATTCAATATTGATTGAACTCTTACTAGGTACTATTGAAGGTTTTAGAGATAAAACAATAAGTAAAATAGACACATAGCTCTGTCTTATCAGTTACTTAGGAGGGGAGTCAGGGTATGTGGGGGTCATGGGAATGCTCCCATGAACTTCTTATGACAGGAAGCATAACTGAGCCCCAGCTGGTTATGCCCTCCCTACTTTTCTTGTTCTTTTCTTCACATACTTAGATAATTCCTCTTACAACCAGGCTTTCTGGGAGTTGAGGTGATTGTGAGAAGCAAAGTACAATAATTGCCTTAAAAGAATGCCAAAATTCAGGAACACAGACAAGTAAATGGTTAATTATAATACATAATATTTAGATCCATATAAAAATATGAATGATGAATTATAAAAGCCCTTGAGAGGAAGTAATTCACTGTATTTGGGAGAATAAAGGAAATCTTCATAGAAAAGGTAATATGGGACTGAGTTTTGAAAAGATGGGGGAAAAGGAGAGATTGAGCATTGCCTTCTCAAAATGATATTTCGTGAGAGTTCCGTAGTTCAGGAGACAGTGATTGGGCTCTTCCATGTGGCAGATGCTGTGTAGGAGTGGAGACTTAGAAAATAAATCATGATTAAATGAAGCAGTTGCTTTTAATATTTTTATGATAGTGCCATTATGGTCATGTGTTTTTAAATGAATCTTTATCTCTAAGAGATCCGTTCTAAAATTTTTACAGGTACAATTAAATGATATCTGGATTTTCTTCAAGATGTTATTTTGGGGACAGCAAGGGACCGAGAATAAAACAAGGCCAGATCAGCCATAAATTGATAATTGGTGAGGCTGGGTAATGAATACCAGAGGTTCATGAGACTATTTTTCATAATAAACTGTTAAGAACAAAACAGTAAGATTTGGTTTCTGACTTTGAAAAGCTCATAGTCTATCAGGAAGAGAAATCTAAACACAAGTTTAAAACACTATGAGGAGAAACACTTAACCCCATAGAAAGGATGTATAATGTTATACATGAAATAAAATGAAATAAAAGTTATTTATAAATAAAAACTAACTCCAACTGGTTTTACAGTATGAGGATTCATTGGTAATTCACTTCAGTGAGCAAATAAATCTCCATTCAGCTCCCTTGCCTTTAGGGACTGGGAAGGAAGAGAGAAAAGTTAGATTCAGATAAAATGATCTATGATTATCAGAGTATATGGATGAGTCTCTGGATATATAAAGGGAAGCCAGAGGTTGTATTTTTGAAATGCTGGTGTTTGGTGACAGTGCAAACTGGTGCAGTCACTCTGGAGAACAGTATGGAGGTTCCTCAAAAAGTTGGAAATAGAGATACCCTACCACCCAGCAATTGCATTACTATGGATTTACCCCAAAGATACAAAAGTAGTGATCCAAAGGGGCATGTGCACCCCAGTGTTTACAGCAGCAATGTCCACGATAACCAAACTATGGAAAGAGCCCAGATGTCCATCGACAGAAGAATGGATAAAGAAGATGTGGTATATATATTTATACAATGGAATACTACTCAGCCATCAAAGAATGAAATCTTGCCATTTGCCATGGTGTGGATGGAACTAGAGGGTATAATCTTAAGCAAGATAAGCCAATCAGAGAAAGACAATTATATGATCTCACTCATATGTGGAATTTAAGAAACAAAAACAGAGGATCATAAGGGAAGGGAGGGAAAATAAAACAAGATGAAACCAGAGAGGGAGACAAACCATAGGAGACTCTTACTCATAGGAAACAAACTGAGGATTGCTGGAGAGGAGGGGTAGGGGTAACTGGGTGATGGGCATTAAGGAGGGCACGTGATATAACAAGCTCCGGGTATTATATAAGACTGATGGAATCACTGAACTTGAATTCTGAAACTAATACACTATATGTTAATTAATGGAATTAAAATATAAATAAATAAATAAATGCTGGTGTTTGTGAAGAGGTGAGCAACATTAGAAGATGCCTCTCTCAAAGTTGGTGGGGATACTATTAAACCCTCTGTGTGTGTTGCTGCTACCTAACCTCATTCATGTCCCTAGAATGTCACAAAAGGTTACCATACAAATGATTTGTATGTTTTTCATTTTTCTGTTTTTCCTTTTGCAGAAAACAAGGAAACAAAGCTGAGTTTCACATGATGGAACACCACAGTCATGGGAGGTGATAATGAAGGATTCTGGAACAAATGCATTAGTGGCAGGAGAGGGTTAACCACAGAAATCCTGCAAGAAAGGATCTAGGATTGGACTGAAGGTTGTATATGCTGACCTGTGGGTTAAAATTTGATTTGGCTGTACCAAAAAGTAGGATGAAGCTAATGTATTTAAATCACTAATGTTTCTTTGGATAGTTTATCAGAGGCTTCATTCTGTTAAGCAAGGAGTAAGGGTCCTGGGCAACATTAATGCCCCATGTGCCCATGAGGAAGAAGAGCCTTAGGAAGGGGAATGGATATTTCTGAGAAAGGGATAGAAAATGCTTTAAGGAGAGTGATAAAAGACTTACTTCCAAATGTGATGCTCCCTGGATCCTTGGCCTCCATTTTAATTTGATACCAGAAAGAGACAGGCAATTGACTCTGAGGGCCTAGCAATGATCCCTGGAGAAAATTGTAATTATCATCAGTAAGATATTTACTTCAATGCTTGTTTGCTTTCAATTGTGCTTTTTTTTTAATAAAGATTTTATTTATTTATTTGACAGAGAGATCACAAGTAGGCAGAGAGGCAGGCAGAGAGAGAGAGAGAGAGAGAGAGAGAGAGGAGGAAGCAGGCTCCCTGCTGAGCAGAGAGCCTGATGCAGGACTCGATCCCAGGACCCTTAGATCATGACCTGAGCTGAAGGCAGCGGCTTAACCCACTGAGCTACCCAGGCACCCCTCAAATGTGCTTTTTTTTTTTTTTTTTTTTTTTTTTTTTAAAGGTTTTATTTATTTATTTGACAGAGAGACATCACAAGTAGGCAGAGAGGCAGGCAGAGAGAGAGAGAGGAGGAAGCAGGCTCCCTGCTGAGCAGAGAGCCCGATGCGGGACTTGATCCCAGGACCCTGAGATCATGACCTGAGCCGAAGGCAGTGGCTTAACCCACTGAGCCACCCAGGCGCCCTCAAATGTGCTTTAAGTAAGATAAAATCAACATGGAATTTCTTCAGAAATTTTGATCTTCACCCAACTGCTTTAATGATTTAAATTGTGTAATTCAGCTTTTGCAATTGTTTGAACTAGCTCTCAAGCCAAAATTGTGGTGGTCAATAAAATTTCTGAATTCAGTCATTTGCCAATCTTGTCATTAAAGAAAAATAATTTTACAGCCAAGAAAAATGACAGCCAAAACGGTTGGAATAAAATTAATAGATGATAATGAGTAAGTGTCAGCTATTGAGCCAAGTGAAAATCCAGGTTCTGTCCAAGTAATTTTTCTACGCTCTATGCTCTGGTGTGCCCTACAGCCACTAGTTAATACCTATTATATCCAGGTCTTAAATCCTGCTGCTCTGAAAGGAATATCAAGAGTACAGAGTCTCAAGGATTAGAGCACCTGTTCTCAAATCCATTTGAAGTTTCAGCTAAAAGTATTAATTAACTGGGCACATCTACTAAAATAGAGTACCCTGCAGTTCCCTGACTACTAAGCTTCAGGTAGGATGCTCTTTTGAAGAGAGTCAAGATATTTTTGTTTCGAATATAGACCAAGGATTAGAGCCTGCTCTTACCTTATGACATTCACTGCTCCACATCCTAGCAGCAGGCACTTGGAAGAAAGTCACATCTAGCAGAGGCCAAATGAGGACTTGGGTGGCTCTGAACCAGATTCATAGCACACTGTTTTTTTGTTCTTAAGGTTTCATTTATGTATTTGACAGAGAGACAGAGAGAGGGGGAGCACAAGCAGGGGAAGTGGGAGAGGGAGAAGCAGGCTGAGCAGGAAGCCCTATGTGGGGCTCTATCCCAGGACCCTGGGATCATAACCTGAGCCAAAGGCAGATGCTTAATTTAATTAATGTTTATTGGACTAGGCACTTTCATGTCTTTCAGTATTATGTTGTTTGAACAGAACTGGTTCTGGCAAGGATCTTCACACTCTAGCCCCTGACCTGTCAACTACTGACATGGTTATGTTTTTAAAGGAGAGTATCTTTTAGATATTCATCCTACCCTTAAATAGATAAAATTATATGATACTTGGGATTATTATCAGAAAACAGCCATGCTCAGTATGTATCGTCTGTGACTACTTTTGTACTTTAATGGCAGAGTTGAGTAGTTGTAGCAGATTCCAAATGGCTGGTCCTTGCAAAGCCTCAAATATTTAGTATCTCACACTTCACAGAAAAAGTTTTCCCACAAACGGATTGCACTCTTGACTGGATTTGCCTACATGTTTAAGAAACAAGGTTCTCATATGTTCTAGAAAATGTGAGATTTTACTTTGGTGCCATCTTAATACCACACTGTCACTCTAGCTTTTACTCACAGCAATTTGTATATGGCACTGTACTGCTTTATATCACTCATTTAGCTCAATGATCTTTCCAACACATATCATTGAAGTAGAATGTATCTGCAGGTAGGGTATAAAAATATTTACGAAAAAATAAAAATTTGATAGATAACTATGAACATTTCATGATATGCCAGTGTGTCATAACCATTAATTACTTGGCTAGAGTATAAGATAGATATAAAGATAGATGCTTGGTTGTTTGTGTCCTATCCATTATTTGCTCTCTTTTCATCTGATAGTAATGTCCTGGTTTCCTTTGGGAAACGTTTTTGTAAATGCATATTTGTGTATATAGAGCATATATAGAGTGTATATATATATACAATGTGGTATATATAGAGAGGGTGTGTATATAGAGTGTATGTAGAGTGTATATAGAGTGGTCAGATTCTTACATATTTTGAAGATAGAACCAGTAAGATGTGTGGTTTCTATGGAAAGAGAGGAATTAAGAAAGTCTCTAAAGCTTTTGGTTTGATCAGCTAGAAAAAGCATCTACCACCATCAGCATGATATATTTGTTTATGCTTTGCCTTCTTTTAATAGTGGCTTGAGATCAAGGACTTTCTCTTTATTCCTAGAAACCAGAAGAACACCTAGTGTATACCATACTTTCAGTAAGTGGTTGTTGAATGAATAAATGTGTAAGTATGTCTGTGCCATAGATTTCATAGATGTGAAATTCTATGGAATCAAAGAGAATGTACACATTTAATTTGATATATTTGAAATTCACCTCCAGAACAAATTTGACAAGTCAGTTCCACTAACTATATATGAGAATGCCAAGGTTTCAATGAATGGGCAGTTTGGTAAGCACAATAGTGCCATTCTCTGCATCATACCCCTCACCTGAAAGATGTTTATCGGTTGTACCACACACACTATGAAGTCGTCCATGTTCCAATGCCCAGAACTTGTGAATAGGTTACCTTAATTGGTCAAAAGGACTTTGACATTGTGATTAAGGGCAAGGACCTTGGGCTAGGAAGAGGCTGTGGTCAGAGTGATGTGACAACAGAAAACAGAAGTATGACCAGGAAGAGATGACATTGCTGGCTTTGAAGACAGAGGAATTTGCCTACACCAATCAAGCAGGAGTAATGGGCAGGGCGGGGAGGGGGTGGATGTTGCAGCAGGGAGGCAAACCAATAGAGCAGCATGCCTTTTTTTTTTTTTTAAATTCAATTCAATTTTATTTAAATTCAACTCAGTTAACATATAGTATATTATTAGTTTCAAGGGTAGAATTTAGTGGTTCATCAGTTGCATATAAACCCAGTGCTCATTCCATCAAATGCCCTCCTTAAGCCCATCACCCATTACCCCATCCAACCATCTCCCCTCCAGGAACTCTCAGTTTGTTCCCTAGAGTTAAGAGTCTCTTATGGTTTGCCTCCCTCTCCAATTTTATCTTATTTTTTTAAATTTTTTATTTTTTATAAACATATATTTTTATCCCCAGGGGTACAGGTCTGTGAATCGCCAGGTTTATACAGAGCAGCATGCCATTTTTAAGTATTTTTAAGTACAGGTAAGCCTAACATTAAATTTTAGGTCCTTTATGTTGCATTGATGTAAACCATATGCATTTCCCTGAACTTTCCATAATGTCCACTGAACATGAAATGCATTTTAAGGAATCAAGGAAAAATGGCTAACTATCATATCTGAGAAAGTGTAGAAATGAAAGAAAGGAAGAATTGCATGAGGTGATGTTGAGATTCTCCTAATACCAGGAATTGGAGAATAAAATGATCATGAAAATGTGTCTTCAGAAACACAGATATACTGGGAAAGATGTGGCATGAGGGAAAGGCTGAAGTATCACCAGTGTTAAAATTTGGATCAGAGGTATGAGGGAGAGAGATATCTTAATGTGAATCAGTTCTTCCATGGATTTACCTTATTGATTTACTCCATGTCCTGGGAAATATCAAGCAACAAAATTAAGCTACCTAGGAAAAGAAGGATCTTTGGAGAAATTGTAGAAACAAGCAAAGTATCATAGAGAAACTTCCCCCACTTCTCTCAGAGGTAGGACAGGACTCCATGAACCATCGATCACCCCTTATATCACACTGGCATACGGCAGGGAATTGGGTCCACAGACCCAGTCGTGTCCTCCGCAGGTAACTTGCCATTTCTTCTAGAAAACTCCTTTTTTGCTTATTTACTTTTAAATTTAATGAAATCAAATATGAAACACCTTGAGAGACTTTGATTCTCAAAGAACTACTTTTATGATGCAGGTATTTAGCTCTATGCCCCTGAGTTCAAGCTAGTTCTTGGGCTGAAACTATGGGGGTCAAATAAAATTATTTGGAAATTCTAGCACATTTCCTAGACAATCTTGCCAATAAAGAATAAAGTGCATTGGTAATCAAGTAAGATTCTAACCATTATCAGTAGGTAACAAATAACATGGGCATTTTGACTAAGGAGTAGCAGAAGGATTCAGCTCCTATCTAGATAATTTTCATTTTGCCCATTATATAATCCATTGATATCCTGGTATTAAATCCTGGAACCATAAAATTAAGATCAAGCATACGGATCTATTGAGTACACAAACACGTTGTATAAGGAAACTGGCACTGAAATTAATTAATTTGGCTGAAAAAATTGATTAAATTGGCTGAGATACTCAAATATGATCCCCAGAGGTTATTGACTATTTAGTTCCTTATAGTCCAATCTTTGGAGCTAAATCATCACATCCTGGTTTGAATGTAGACCACAGATTGGAGCCTGCTCCTGTTTTATGATCCTTGTTGATCTGAATCATAGCATAAGAGCTCCAGGAGAATAACCTCTTAACAGAGCCCACATAGGGAGCTTGGCTTTCTCTCTTTATTTAGTCCACAGAACATTTTTGGATGCCGCAATATTTGTTGCATATTTACAGAATTAATTTGCCTTCCTATGCAAATTATCATTCTTCTCTTTGATTTTCTCCAATCCTGCATTGTTATTTGATTAGAATACTTATATCCCCTATCTGGCTCATCCATATATTCAAGGGCAAAGTATTTTATGTTTTATTTTTTTTTTTTTTTTTTTTTTTTTTTTTTTTTAAAGATTTTATTTATTTATTTGACAGACAGAGATCACAAGTAGGCAGAGAGAGAGGAAGGGAAGCAGGCTCCCTGCTGAGCAGAGAGCCCGATGCGGGGCTCGATCTCAGGACCCTGAGATCATGACCTGAGCTGAAGGCAGAGGCCTTAACCCTCTGAGCCACCCAGGCGCCCCAGTATTTTATGTTTTAATAAAAAATTATATTTTGGTCTCAGCTTGAAGTTAAATGGTGAGATTTTTGCTCCTTTGTAAGTTGGATATTGCGTTACCCAATTTTTCATGGGCTATTTAGCTCAAAGTTTGGCAGCAAGATATTGCTATGATATATAGATCCTCAATTGTAGTGGAAGTTAGGTTTATATATTAAAATGTAATAACGGAAAGGTTCATGCTACTTTGGTGTATATAGCACACTTGTAAATACATTCTTCATTTAGCAGCTATTTCTTGCCAAATTACATGTGTTCTAGGCACTCGGAAGGATAGTAAAGTGCAGTTTCTAATCCTCAAGAGCTTCCAATATATTATAGGGGAAAAAAGGAAGTTAACAAATGAATCTTCTTCTTTTTTATTTTTTTATTTATTTGACAGACAGGAGATCACAAGTAGGCAGAGAGGCAGGCAGAGAGAGAGGGGGGAAGCAGGCTCCCTGCTGAGCAGAAAGCCTGATGTGGGGCTCGATCCCAGTACCCTAGTACCCTGAGCCGAAGGCAGAGGCTTAACCCACTGAGCCACCCAGGTGCCCCAACAAATGCATCTTCTATAAAGGATGGTGACTGAGTCGGAAGAATTCATAGGAGAGCAAACTTACTAAAACTTACTATTGGCTGAGGTCAGAGAGGTTGCTAGACCTATGCCAGTGTTAGTAAGCTCTTCACCCCCTTGGAGAATCCCCACATATTCTACTGGCCAGATGTCCTTGTGCAGGGCATGTCTTACACAACTCTATCCTGCGGTCTTGGCTTGGGGTGATTATATATGGCTTTATGTAAATAGCAGCTTTGAGCTGAGTGAAAAGATTATACAAGTGTTGGAAAGGAAAGCTTGAGAATGTGGTTTAAGGCCAGCTGGAGAGGACTGTGAATTATAGGCAGAGAAGTTTTACCTTAAACTTTTTAAAATTACAAATTATATATATACATATATAATTATATACATATATAATATATATACATATATGCATATATAATATATACGTATATAATTATATGAAAATTTAAAATAAATTAAATGTAAATATATTTATATATTTTTATAAATATATTTATGTATTTTGATATATGCATATATTTATAATATATATTATGTATAGACATAGAAAAATAATATGTCAAATATAATAAAATATAAAAATATATTTTTATATATTTATACATTAATATATTTATACATTAATATCTTTATATAAATACATAAATTATTTATATAGTATATATTTATAAATCTATATAAATATATTTTTATATAATACAGTGATTAATGTATTAATTACTATATCTATATATAAATATGTATAAATATATAAATATAAATTCATGCATACATATATAAATATATATAAAAATGTTTATATAAAACACAAATTATTAGAAATTATACAAGATATAAAATGTTAAAAATTTATATACTAAGTATAAATATATATCTATATATTAAAACATGTAAAATATAAAGTATATTTTATTATATTTTATATATTATATAAGATATATATGTATAAATAAATAACTTATAAATAAAATATATGAATAAATATATTTTGTTAAAATATAAATATATAAATATTTATATTTAATATATAATATATTATATATTAACATATAATATATATTAAATAAATATATAAAATATAAATATATCTTGTTTATATTTATCTTAAATATATTGTTAAATATATGAATAAATATATTTTGTTAAAATATAAGCATATACATGTACTTATGATTCTATAAAAATTATTCAATCACATTAAAAACTTAACAATTTATCTTTGCCATATTTCCATGTCATTATATCCATATCAGTTTCATTTACTTCTGTTAAAATTTACATAAGCAACATACAAATATATTCTTTGTAAGATTCACAGAATAAAAAATATAGGAACAAACTATTAATGTCCCTCTTAACTTCCTCTCATTTTTCCAGGTGTAACGGCTCACAATGTCTTGTTGTGTGTCTTTCTAGTGCCTTTTATTTTATTTTATTTGTTTTCCTTTTCTTTTTCCGTGTTCCAAGATTCATTATTTAAGAATCACACCCAGTGCTCCACGTAAAACGTGCACTCCTTAATACCCACCGCCAGGCTAATCCATTCCCCTACCCTCTTCCCCTCTAAAACTCTCAGTCTGTTTCTCAAAGTTCACAGTCTCTCAATATTTGAAATTAGCACAAAATAGGGGCACTTGGGTGGCTAAGTTGGTTAAGCATCAGATTCTTGGTTTCAGCTTGGGTCATGATTTCATGAGTCTTGAGATCAAGCCCCACAGCAGGCTCTACACTCAGTGAGAGGTCTGTTTGAGATTCTTTCCTTCTACCCCTCTCAAATATTTAAAAAAAAAATACAAAACAAATGCAGCTGACACTTGAGCAACATAGGGGTTAGATGCACTGACCCCCAAGGATTCTAAAATCTCAGTGCAAATTTAACCCTCCAAAAACTTCACTACTACTAACCTACTGTTGACTGAAAGACTTACTGAAAACAAACAGTTGATTAACACATATTTTGTATGTTATTTGTATTATGTACTGTATTTTTACAATAAAGAAAGCTCAAGAGAATATGTTATTTAAGAAAATAATAAGGTGGTGCCTGGGTGGCTCAGTTGGCTAAGCATCCAACTCTTGATTTTGGCTCAGGTCATGATCTCATGCATCATGAGATCAAGCCCCACATTGCTGGGCTCCACACTCAGCGGGGGACTCTGCTTGAGATTCTCTTCCACCGCCCTTCCTCCAACCCACCCCTCTCAAATAAGTAAAAATACATCTTCAAAAGAAAATGAATTTACAACACTGTGCTGTTTATTTTGTTACTTTTTAAAAAAGATTTCACTTATTTATCCGTGAGAGAGAGAGAGCAAGTGAAAGAGAGAACATAAGCAGGAGGGAGGGACAGAGGGACAGGGGCTGAAATCCCTGAGATCCCTGCTGAGCAGGGATCCTGACAGTGGGCTGGATCCCAGGACGCCTCTAGGATCATGACCTTGGTTGAAGACAGATGCTGCTTAACTCACTGAGCCACCCAGGTGCCTCTTTGCTGTGTTTATTTTTTAAAAAATCTGCATATAAGTGGACCTACACCATTCAAACCTCTTTGTTCAAGGGTCAGCTGTGTTGTTTTATTTTTAACTCTCTTGGAGAAATTTTCATGTCACATCATGTAGATCTAAACATTCTTTCCAACTTTTGATTTTATCCTACAAATGGTTTAGATATTGTCTATTTAATGACTCTCTTACTGATGGGCAATTATTACCCTAAAGCAGGGTAACTTTCCAAATAAAGCAGCTCCTCTCATTCTTTTAATGAGAGCCTCCAAATATGTAAAAGTCTTTTGATCATACTAAATACATAAACATTTAGGGTAAAGATGAAATCTTCACTTATAATATTAATTTAGTTACTCATAAATATTTAATACACTGTATATTTATAGAATAATATATTAACTTAGTAGCTGTTTTTTGTCATCCATACATTATTATTAAACAATTTAATCCAAATTCTTCTAATGCAGCCTTGTTATCATTGTCTGTCATTGAACCATGTTTTGAATCATTTGAGTTTTCTACAGCACATGATTTTCATTACTATGCTAAGATTTCACTTAATTTTTAAGCCCGTTGATACTGCCATTGCCTGAAATTGTGTACCAAGCCAAACTGAAAGCACATAATGTTTGCATAATGTTAGGATTTTTTTTCATTATTCCTTTGCACAACTGACTTGGTGGCTTTTAAAAGTCTTCTATAAAAGGCTTATTAATTGCATATCCAACACTTTTAATTGTGAACTGTACTCAGAATGATTATGACATCTGTGTTAAATTTTTCTATCTTTCTTTCAGTCTCTCTAACCAATTAAAGCTTGTTTTTTTTTTTTTATCTAGTACATCTTTGAACACTATTTGGCTGTTCAAAAGAAAGTGTTTGAAAAGGCACAGAGAAATGTGAGTGTGTGTGTGTCTTGTGGGGTGGTCAATTATAAATTGACTCTTCTGAGAGATGCTTTTGCAAATACCTTCTGTAAATACCTTATATTTACACACCTGTTTTTAAATTCTTCATAATGCTGCATTGAACATACCTGTGTGTAGATCTTAGGGCGTAGGTGAAAGTAGTTCTTTTTAGGTAACCTTTTTAACGGTAGGGTTGCTTGGTCAGAGAATAGAAGCATGAAAAAATTGGAAGGATAGTGCCAAAAACACATTCTTGAAAGACAGCTACAATTTATTCTGGAATTATACTGCTTAAGAATGCTCACTTTTGGTAGCTGGCTCCTATAACCATCCTCTGAAACTTTATATATTTCCAATTATACTAACAGCTTTTATTGAATAGACCATCTTCTCTCTACTAATATGAAATGCTAACTTTATTAGAAGCTAAGTTCCCATCTATAGATCTATAGATCTTTTCTTTTATTATTATTATTTTTTATTATATTAGTCACTGTGCAGCACATCATTAGTTTTTGATTTAGTGTTCCTAGAGTCATTGGTTTCATGTAGCACCCAGTTCTCCATGCAATACATGCCCTCCTTAATACCCATCACTGGGCTAACCCATCTCCCCCCGCCCCGCAAAACTCTCAGTTTGTTTCCCAGAGTCCACAGTCTCTCATGGTCCATCTCCCCCCCTTATACCCCTTTTCATTTTTCCCTTCTTTCTCCTAATGTCCTCCATGCTATTCCTTAGACTCCACAAGTAAGTGAAACCATATGATAATTGACTTTCTCTGCTTGACTTATTTCACTCAGCATAATCTCCTCCAGTCCCATCCATGTTGATGCAAAAGTTGGGTATTCATCCTTTCTGAAGGCTGAGTAATATTCCATTGTATATATGGATCACATCTTCTTTATCCATTTGTCTGTTGAAGGACAGCTCGGCTCTTTCCACACTTTTACTATTGTGGACATTGCTGCTATGAACATTGGGTTGCCTCTTCAAAATCGGCCACAGCAACTTCCTTCAAGACACATATCCAAAGGTAAGGGAAACAAAAGCAAAAATGAACTTTTGGGACTTTTTCAAGATAAAAAGCTTCTGCACAGCAAAGGAAGCAGTTAACAAAACAAAGAGGCAACCGGTGGAATGGGAGAAGATATTTGCAAATGACACTACAGACAAAGGGCTGATATCCAAGATCTATAAAGAACCTCTCAAACTCAACACCCAAAAAACAGATAGGTCAATAAATGGGCCGAAGACATGAACAGACACTTCTCCAAAGAAGACATACAAATGGCTAACAGACATATGAAAAAATGTTCATCTTCATTAGCCATCAGGGAAATTCAAATCAAAACCACATTGAGATACCACCTTACACCAGTTAGAATGGCGAAAACTGACAAGACAAGAAACAACAAATGTTGGAGAGGATGTGGAGAAAGGGGAAGCTTCTTACACTGTTGTGGAAGTGTAAGTTGGTGCAGCCACTTTGGAGAACAGTGTGGAGGTTCCTCAAAAAAATTAAATTAGAGCTACCCTATGACCTGGCGTATAGATCCTTTCTTGGGCTTTATTTTCTATTGTTTATTTTACATACCCAACATCCCAGTTATTACCATTATTAAATTACTATTCCAAATTCCTCATTTTTTTCCTCATTGTCATTATTAAGAGTATGTTGACTCATATCTTCAGAGGCAAAAGAATCTAGCAGCTAAAAACAGAGACTCTGGGTCAGATCAGTTGGGATCAAAAGTAATGCTTTTTCTCTGCTCATTTGGTGATATTGGACAAGTCATTTAGCTTCTTTATTATTTTTTAAGAATTTATTTATTTGAAAAACAGAGAGAGAGAATGTGAGTGGGAGGAGGGACTAAGAGAGAGAGAGAGACTTCTAAGGAGACTCCCTGCCGAGCACAAAGCCCAATGCGGGACTCCATTCCGGGATGTTGAGATCATGACCTGCGCCATAACCAAGAGCCAGATGTTTAACCGACTGAGCCACCCAGGCACCCCTTAGCTTCTTTAAATCTCAATTTCCAAATCCATAATGATGATAATATTGTTATAATGAGGATTATAGCATAATTTATGAAAGTGGATGGAAAATATTAAGTAATCTGAAATTTTAGCCATTGTTTTTATTATTATGCATTTTCTTTACCATATCAACTGAAGAACAAGCTTTTCAAATCTTCTGAAAAAAAATCTTCCTGTGATTTTTGATTGTGATTGCTTTGACTTTGAAGATTATAATGGGAGAATTGTTTCTTTGTAACATTATCTTCTCCCATCTGGAACTTTTATATTTTTTACATTTTTCTGTCAGTTTATTAAATTTTCAATTATATCTTTTAGAAGATTTTATAATTCCTGTGGTATAGCTTTATACATTTTTTGTTAGATTTTCCCTATTCATTTCATGGGTTTTGTTGCAGTTGTGAACAGGATCCTTCTGTATTTTCTAATTAAGAACTTAATGTTGTATATTATGCAATGTTTCCTATAAGCAAATTTTAAGAACTTAATGTTGTATATTATGCAATGTTTCCTATAAGCAAATTTTAATAAAGTCTGTATTGTTCACCAGTGCCTTCTGAGATGGATTTTTTTTTTTTAATGGAGTCAATGAAATGTTGAATCCTACTTTCAGGTCAGAATGAAATAAAGTCAGAAATAGAGCATGGAAAGACAATGACTTTTGTATAACACATGGGGAAGAAATTCTTATTTTTCTTAAAAATTAGTGAAATTCAAAGCAGATGTTAACAAAATCTAAATATAAAAATTTAAATCTAGTTGTCATAAATATTATTTTAACTATTATTTTTTATTTTTTACCTTTGCATTTTTGAAATAATTATGGATTTATGGAAAGTTATAAAATAGTACAGTCTCACACATGTACCCCTCACCCAGCTTCCCCAGTGGTTTCATCTTATACTCTTACAGTACAACATTGACAGGGGTACATTACTGTTAACTAGTCTATTAAATGCTAACTAAGCTATTAAAATTACTATTAACTAGACCACTAAAATTAGCTAGACTAATAACCAGACTATTCACTAGCCTGGTTAAATAAACCAGAATTTATTTACCCATAACGAAGTTTAACCTGCGTTCGTTTGTGTGTGTAGTTCTGTGCAATTGAATCCCATGTGTAAATCTACATAGCCATCACCACAGTTAAGGTGCAGAGCTATTCCATCACCACAAAAGAATTTCATCAGCTGCTTCTTCGTATTTGCTGTCCTCCTTTCCTAACCCTGCCCTTAGGAAACTGTTAACCTGTTCTCCATTGACTGCTACAGTTTTGACACGTTGAGAATGTATTAGAAATGGAGTCATACAGAATATAACTTTTTGAAATTGACTTTTTTTTTCTCACTCAGTCTAATGCCCTTGAGGACCTTCTAGGTTGTGATGGATTTCTATATATAGTTCATTTTTTTTTTTTAATTGTTAAATGGTACTCCTTTGTGGAGATGTACCAAAGTTTATTCGACAGTTTGCCCATTGAAGAACATTTGGGTCTTTAGTGCTTTGCTGTTACAAATAAAGGTACTATGAATATTCATGTGTAGGTTTTTATATGAACATAAATTTTCATTTCTAACTTTATTTTTAAGCTCTAATGTATTAAGTTTATTTTTATTTTCTTCAAAATTTTCTTAATACTTAAGCTATTTTTACTCATAGCATTTCTGACACCAATTATGTGGAATTTTTTTTCTCATATCAACCAATTCTCCAACTCTCTGGGCGCCAACTGGGGTGCCCAACAATTCAATTCTGACACTATCTCTGTGGAATTAGTTTCAGATCCCATAGTTAAGGTCTCAGTCCCGCAAGACTGTTCCTGATTTAGAGGCCATTGACAAGTCCCAGGCCACCTGTACTTTTGAATGATTAGCTATCAATTGTAGGTTCTCCTCAGAATTGATAATTTCCCAGAATGTCTCAAAGAACTCAGGAAGGCACTTTACCCACAATGACCAGTGTATTATAAAAGGCTACAACACAGGAAGAGTCAAATGAAAGAGATGCAAAGGACAAGATGTGAAGAGTGTGATTGGGTGCCCTCTCTGACATAACACTCTCCCAGCATCTCCTTATGTTCACCAACCTGGAAACTCTCCAAACCCCATTGTTCAGGGATTTTATGGAGATTTCATTACATACGCGTGGCTGATTGAGGTTTCTTGTGACATTTCTACTTTAAGTCCATCAGTAGCAAATTGAAATAGTATTTGTGGAAAGCCTTCTACAAAGGGATAACCGCTATTTTAAAATTGTTCTTTGGATGTTTGTATGAAACTGGAACATTTGGAACTGGTGGGAGTTATCAATTTATTTCATCTGTATAGCATTGCAATTTCTTACAGTGGGGAAGAGATATCATTAGGTCATACTGAGGAGAGAAACGACTCAAGCCCTAAGGGTACTTAGTCCAACTCTGAATCTAATCCTCTGGCAGGTGACAGTAGGAATAGTTAAGCCAGTTCTGCTCATTGCAAGTAGTTAAGTAAACTGAATAGTACTAATTTTTCCCACTCTGAGTAGTGGATGTGTCTACAGTGCAAGGCTCAAGACTTTTTGGAGACAGCCTATAAGATTTGGAAACAACAACCTGTGGGTTTCAGGAACACACACCGAGTGGCAAACATTTTGAATAGAAAGCCCAGATCTGCAGATCACTCCCCAGCAAAATACTGGCTCTTTGTGACTTTTGTGGCCAGCCGAGCCTACCTTATCTTGGGTATATTAATTAGATTTATGGCTGACTCCGATTAAATTTTTCCTCTTTTTTTTTTTTTTCTGTTCTCCAAAAAGAAAGCCTGTTGTCAAAGAGACCTTTGCCTACAATAGTCTATAATTTCACCCCTCAATGAGCAATTACTCTTTAGAAATTTATTCCAAGATTATAAATTTTGGTAGTTATTAATGTTACCTATTCTGACTCATGCAGCAGTCATGTGAAGTAATTATTCCCAACATTGCTCATAGAATGACTTGCCCAAGTCTCAAAGTCATGTCAGCACCAGGCCTTGAATCCATGGCCTCTGTGCTTTCTGCCTCTTAAAACTGTAAGACACAGCTTTCCCTGACACTCAGGAGACCAAGATCCATCCCAGAATGGGAATTACACAGCCCATTGGCTCCTCTCCAAACAACAAAATGAAATGAAATTATATTTAAATCTGCCTAGTTAAGGCTCTTAGTAAGACATGATTACAACCAAATAAGGGATTTATTTTATACAGTTTTACTCTTTGCAGGTTCATATAGACAAATTGTTGAGAAGAACTTGATGAAGGGAAGTTTCTTATAAACAGAAGTAAAGTCCTGGTCACTCACATTCTTCATTCTCTTTTCTCCCCGACTCAGCTCTGCTTCTTGTCTAGGCCTGCTGTTGGGCTGCCTGGAAGGCGGCACGAGAGGCAGGGAGCTGGGCTACATTCCAGGGAGCAGGGCTTTTCTGGGTCACTTTCACACATTTTTATACACTGAAAGCAGGGATGTTTCTAGCCAAGGAAGGAGGCTGGTTACTGTCTTGTTTTCCTTTATTATCTCTTTAGACAGGCTCCACATTTTTCAGCCAAGATGTAGGTGGAGTCATTAATAATATTTTCTCTAATATTTAGTCATTTGGTGAGTTTTTTTTTCACAGTTCATCCTCAGAGATATTAAAGAATCTTTCATTGTAAAATTCCTCTTTTCTACTGAATTTCCTCTTTTCTACTGAAACCACATTTTACTACCTCTGTTTAGAATGTCTCTCTACATTTCCCCAAATCCTCCAAATTCCGTAAGAGCCTGCTGAAACTCAAAAGAAGCATGCTTATATTTTACCTTGCAAAGTGGCCCGTGGGTGATAATTTGTATGCCAGTGACTATATTTCTGTGCTTGATCTTTCAGTGCTGCTGAACTTTTGGAAAACTTGTAGCAAATGTATGTTTTGTACTGCTTCATGTTGTGAAAATATATGTCATTTACTAAGACATTAATATCGTAAGGTGACAGCTTTGAGGAAAAACTCCAAATGACCAAACTCACATATTTTAAGATCTATGACATTTTAAAGGACACGAAACAACCAAATAGTGTGTCACTCATGTAAGATACAAGTTTGTTTCTGGACATCGCTACCAGTTCAGTAATCTTTTCTTTTCTTTCCAAGTTTCAACTATATTAACTGGTATTACTCTGTTATACACTTTATTAATTAACTGGATTGCTGACTTCTAAGGAAAAAAAATGAACAACAAAGACAAACAACAAAGAAAAATTAACATTAATTAAGGACCTCTATTGTTTTTCAAATGTAAATCTAACTAGACACTCCTCTCTGCGCTGTGGCAATTTCACAACAGAACCTGGAAATAGAAATGATTATGACACAGCCCTGATCTTTAAGGGGGGTATAACTCACAAAAAAGACAATTTTAAGACAGTGTTGTAAGTGTCATGTGAGAGGTATGCAGATCACTGAGGAGGGGCCCCTAATTCAGCAAGAAGATAGTGAGATTTTTGGTAAAGATTTGTCAGAGGTGATCAGGGTGAGCAGATTCTTAAAGGATGAGTAGAATTTAAATATATAGGAAAAGTTTGAAGAAAAATCTTTAGGAAATCCTCTCAAATAAGAAAAAAAATCCTCTGACAATCAATGAAATATTGATTTGCACATTACTTAGATGTGTAAGAATAAAATGTCTGTAAAAGCCAAAGGACCATTGTTACCACTCTGTGCAGGGAACCAGTGTTTATTTGCAGGAGCCATGTTTTCACTTTTGAACTTCATTTGGTTGAACCCTATTTCAAGGGGGAAAAGTATCCTTGGAGCGACAAGCTTACTAACATTTTACATTTTAGATTAAGGCAATTGTGTGGTAGTTTGTTGAATCTGGAATTCCATATTCAGATTTCCTACTGTGCAAGGCAAAAATTCATGCAACTTGCATGGTCAACAGTTGTAAGACATTCTTTGATTCTTTGCTGCAGAACTAATTGAATAAGTCACCACAGACTAAATGAGTCACCAAAGTGCAAGCATTCTCTCAGGCGATCTTGAGAAGTTGCCTCCAGAGGCCAAAGGAACTCCATGAATGGTTTGCCCCAAAGGAAAAGAGAAAATAGTGATTATAAGCAGAGCAGAAAGTGCCACCTAATGGTCCTCGACGGAAATACATGCAATGTACTTAGTATTAAGTGAAGAGGTGGAATTATTTTATTTCCTGACACACATTTTTTGAGATGCAAGAAATTCAAATAGTACATGTAATGACAAGTTTATAATTTTAGACTAAATTTTCAGGTTCTTTCAGGTGGCAAGAACAGAGACATACTCAGTTACCGCAGGTGATTACAGTTTATGGAAAGGATGCTGTCTCAGAAAGGAGGAACAGGAAACTGAATTAGTGGTCCAAACAGACAGATACCTTAGAAAATTGGAACGATGGCTCTTTGTTCAAAAATTACAGCACTTCTAGAGATCCAAGAATCACTTTGTCCATCTTGTGCTCATAACAGAGGCATGAGTCATTGTGTTCCACTCTCAACCATCCAGCAGAACACTAGAAGTTAGATATTTATCTTGTGGGCATGAGACCCAAGATTTCTTCCGTGAAGAAATTAGCAATCATATAGTATGGATCTCCCTGTATCAATGCTCACTTCTCTCCAGGTAACCCAAAAGCAATGGCTGCCAGTCTTGGCCCTACCTATGTGATTCTCAAACTTTTGTGTGCATTGGGATAAATTGGAGCGTTTATTAAAACACAGATTTTTTCCCCTCAACTTCAGAGTTTCTGATTCACTAAGACTGGGAATAAGCCAGAGAATTTGCCTTTTAACAAGTTTCCAGGTAAAGCTTACGACCATATTTTGAGAACCACTCATCTGGATAATAGCCTTAATCCATTTTTCAGAGCCTTTTTCCTAAATATGAATAGACAGAGAGGATCACTGTATTTTTAGGAGAGGAGTTGGAACAATGAAAGAAAGAAAAATGACAGGAAACAGATGAGAATTTAAGAGAGATTAAAAAAGCATCATATTCATTCATTCATACACTTAATGTATATTTTTGAGTGCCAAATATGTGCTAGAAATTGTTCTAGGAGGTTCTAAGAATATACCACTGATATAGATTTCAGAGGAAAAGTGACTTTTAACTAAGTATTCTATGCTCAAATTGTAATTCAAGTGGAGGGTATCTCAAATGCATTTTTAGGTGTGGATGTGTATCTCTCCTGAGTGACTTTTATTTCCCAGTGGAGTTTGATAGAGAGTATACTCCAGTAAAATACAGAAGGAAACCAGCAGGAAGCAGAATGGGATCCAGAAGCTCAGTCTGGCGGTGATAGTCATGAAATAAATCTGAGAAAGAGCCTGGCTTGCAGCAGGAAAACAGAAGACTCCAAGAGGGAAGTCTCTGGAAAAATAGGGTTTTCACAGAGGATGTGCTCTATTGAGCCTTTTAAAAAAAGGAGAACTATTACAAAAAATAAATTTTATGAAGAAAAGAAAAACATTGAGAAACTCCAGGAAATTTGTACAGGAAAGGAAATATAATCACTGTAAAATTCTTGGCTTCGCAAAGTCCTAAAACTATAAACAGAGCTTAGCAATGTTAACCAAAACTTTATATAACTGTGTTGGAAGAAAGACGGAGAATAGATAGAGAGTGGGAGAACAGATTTAAATATGCATACATTATAATAGGGAAAAAATAAAATTTAGAATAGTTAAATAATAATTAGCAGCCTAAAAATATTATTTTCAGATTTGATAGGAACTGCCAAAACAATAGTGAAAGGACTTCAGAAGTGTTTCCCCTGGTGTGTCTGTCTGGCTTAGTTAGTAGAACATGCAACACTTAATCTCATGGTTGTGAATTCAAGCCCCACATTAGGTGTAGAGCCTACTTAAAATAAAATAAGAAAAAAAAAAGAAGTGTTTTCCCTTAGAAAGTAAAATGGACAGGTGGAGAGGGATATTATAGAAAATAATTGCTTTTCTTTATGAGTTTTTTAAATTCCATTTGATTTTTTGAACCGTATTAATATATTACTTAGATAAAATAAAAGAAAATAGAAAATAAAAAGCCACTGCAGATAGAATTAATAAATTTACTTTAAGCTTTTCTTGTATTGGGAAAATCTGCCTTCATTTTTATCTTAATTAAATTGAAAGTGGAGGGCTCTTCTCTGCAGAGGGGAGATCCAACATTTTTAAGTTTAGTGTAATTATCTTCCCTTTAATGAGATTGGATTCAGACAAATAAATTTAGGAAGAAAATACTGGAACATACCAGATTCTTGCTATAATATGCCTCACTGGAGTCTGTAATTTGATACAATAGACGGGCTTAAGACTTTGTCTAACTCCCCATTCAACAAATATGTATTATGAATGGGTTGTGTATCCTATACTGTAAAACTAATGAGATTTATTATTATTATGTTTAAAATGTTTCCCTACACCAGTGTGCTTGCAGTAAGGAAATCAGAATGGGAGGAAAACTGGCATGCTCTCAGTAGGGTCATTTCAGGACCCTTGAGGAGGAGAAGGGTAATGAGAGGGAGGTCTGCTTTTACTGGTAAGAGGAGCACAGTGGGTTTGGGGATTTAGCTTTCTCAGATCTTCTGAATCCATTCAAATTTTCCACTGCCCTCTGAGAAGCAGTGATGTCAGCTTACACTGTAATCCTATAACCCCAAAATGTGAATGTGGAATGAAAACCAAAATTCGGCAGCCATCAGACTACCTGGAGCCTGATTCTTTGACTGGGTCCTCTAGGAAAGTATTGTAGCAAGACTGCATTAAGAAGATTTTCACAGTGATTTGGCAGAATTTGCTTGTCCATGTAGAATTGCTCTTTTTTTAAAATTTAAAAACAAAATTCTCTTGAAAATTTTATTAACATTTAATAACAATAAATCAGTCAGCATTTTCTAGTCTTCATGAAGTTTTTGTCTTAAAGATGAAATTTCTTCAAATGTCTTCATGTAAACCAATCAGACATGAATAAACTTTTATAATGAGATTCCCAAAGACATCTTTTTAATATTGGTCTTTTTTCTTGGGATGACAATAGCAATACTAGGACAGTATTAAGATTTCTTTTTAACTCAAATGAACTGTTTTCAAGATTAATGGTTACTAGCAAATCTTGATTTTTATTCCTCTGCTAAGGCAAGATAGAAACATGATACTTTAAAATTATTTTCAATTTCCTATGAACCTATTTTATAGTAAAAAAATTATTTGGTACTATGTGGTTTTTATGCTTAAATTCTAAAAGTAATCTTTAATTTCAACTGAACTTGGTACCCCAAGACTTAAAAAAAATTTTTTTAAATGATATTTACATAATAAATACAATTTTAATCACTCAGTTCTTCCTCATCACTGAAATATGTGCTTTCTTTATTCTTGGGCGTCTTGAATCATCTGATGTTGAGGGACCTCCTGAACTGGGTTTCCATTTTTTCTGTTCTTCTTCAATTTTGGCTTGCTGGAAAGCTATGGCCTAAGACTGTCAAGAGCAGGATCTTCCCCTTCATCTTCACTTTCTTCTACTTCTTCAATTTCTTCTTCTGGTTCAGGAATTTTCTTTTTATTTTTTTTCTTTTTCTCTTTCTTCTTTGGAGGTTCCCGTTCTCCAAGCATATTTTTAAGGCAGGCGTAACTTAAGTGTCCACTTTCCCCATATTCATAACACTTAGATTTGTCAAAGTAGCTTCGTCTTCGGATGAACTCAGCTGCTCTTCCATTGTCGATAGCAATGCTTGCTTTTATTACTCTACCAAATAACTGTTTGTTGTTTATTGCTCTGGTACAGTTTTGTGCAGAGTCTTTGTCCAAAAACAAAATAAATGCAACCCCTTTACTTTTCCTGGTATCTTTATCTTTCATTATAGTAACCCTGTTTATAGGTGCTTATAGCTCTGTCTTTGACTTCGTAGCATTCTCATGATTTATAATTAATGTTTGTATGGAAACTCATTCAGAGATTTTTACAACTTTGCCATACTTGGAAAATATCCGGTATAAGTCATTGTTGGTCAGGGAAAAGGGCAAGTTGGATATATACACTGTGCTTTTACTTGGGGCCAATCCACCATTCATTTCTTTAGGTGGGGCAGGCCTGGGAAACTAGAGCACGAGCCCACGACTCAGTTGGGGCTCAACCCGGACTCTTCCTCATCCCCCGTTGGGGCCTCAGAATTGCTCTTTGAAAAATCGTTGGCAACCAGTTTTCTAACCCCAGTAAGTGTAATGGCCACCTATTCCTTCTCTGTTTGCTTAGGCAGGGCCTAAATTAAGCACCTTTTTTTGTTCTTGAGAAATCTTTTTATTTTATTTTATTTATTTATTTGACAGAGAGAGCATGAGAGAGCACAAGCAAGAGGTGCAGCAGCGGGAGAAGCAGGCTCCCCGCTGAGCAGGGATCCCAATGCGGGACTCCATTCCAGGACACCCAGATCATGACCTGAGCCGAAGGCAGGCACTTAACTGGCTGAGCCACCCAGGTGCCCCGAGAGATCATTCTTTATTATTTCCTCTTTATTGTTCCCGTTTCATCTCTAATATCCTTCTATTATTGCAAATAACGACCCCTGGAGATACAAATTCAGAAAGTAAGTGAAACGAGGATATCCGTTCTTTTTTCAAAATATAGGGGACAGCATAGCATTCTGGTTGAGCACGTGAACTCTAGACCCAGATAGCCTGGTTTCACTGGCCAACTCCACCACTTGCTGGCAAAGCCATCGGGGCAGCTTCATATCTCTCTGGCCCTGTTTCCTTATGTGTAAATGATGAAAGTAATAATATTTACCTTAAATATTTACTATGAGGACTCAATGTGTTAAAAGACATAGAATATTTAATAAATGTTACCATTATTATTTACGTAAGCTTACAGTCAGAAGAGCACAGAATACTATATATTTTAAAAGTCATTCGGTCTAATTGTGGAGCATTTTAGAAGAAAAAATTGTAAGGACAGTTCATGTATGTAATACCTTTGCTGCAAACAGTGATATTTCATCTTCTGAAAATCCTGAAGTATCTAGTAAAACACTCTGTAAAGCACTTTTAAAGCTTTTAACATCTGGCTAATATCTTTTTATTATAAATGTCAAGCCAGTTATAAAATACTTAGTAAAATACATTTTCTGGCATCAAAATCAATATCTATTTTTTTCCTACTAGGAGTTACTGAGTTGAGAATTTTGATTAAATTTTTTAGTCGGTTCATTTAAATGATGACTTGATTCTGGATCCCTGCATTTCACTGGTTCTTTGAACCGACTGGGTTCTTCATCTGCTCGTTGTTAGCTGCTCTGTGTTTTAAATTTTATATAAGCATAGCTTTATTTTACAGGGCTTGATTCTAACCAACCATTCTATATGCATATTGCAAGGTTTTAGAGATACTAAAATAAATAAGATAAAGACCCTTTTATCAAAGGGCTCATAGTACTTCCATCTAAGAAACTTTTTGTATTTGAGCATGAACGATGGTTTAAGACCTCTAGTAGAAGGGTTAGGAGCTTTGCCATTTGTTGGTGCTAACGCTTGCTAAACCTCTGTTTTTTCCTTTGGTAAAATAAGACTAATAATAGGACCTACCTCATGGGGTGGATTAAGGCAGCGTTGCACAAACTTGGCTGATTATAAGAATCACATGAAGTCCTTTTAAAAAAACAGATACCTGAATGCCTCCCTGAACTCTTTGATTTAGAGGTGAGCAGAGGTGAAACATGGACTCTTTATTTTTAATGAGTACTGTAGGTGTTTTTTATAATTGAGGTTTTGGAAGCACTATTCTAAGGCAGTGGTTCTCAAAGTGATTTCTTGGACTCTATTCTAAACCAACTGAATCAGAAAGTCTGACTTTTTAAAAAACATTTTAAAAAATGTAAATTCAATTAATTAACATATAATGTATTATTGTTCAGAGACCTATTCAGAAAGAGGTAGAGTTCAGTGACTCATCAGTCTCATATAATACCAGTACCCATATAATACCCAACACATAGTCTCCCCAACTTCCATCGCCCAGTTACGAACTCCCCCACCCCACCTCCACTTCCAGCAACCCTCATTTGTTCCTATGATTAAGAGTCTCTTATGGTTTCTCTCCCTCTCTGGTTTTGTCTTGTTTTATTTTTTTCCTCTCTTCCTCTTTGATTCTCTGTTTTATTTCTTAAGTTCCACATATCAGTGAGATCATATGATAATTGTCTTTCTTTGATTGGCTTATTTTGCTTAGTGTAATACCCTCTAGTTCCATCTATGGGAACTCTGACTTTTTTTTTTTTTAAGAGATTTTATTTATTTATTTGAGAAAAATGAGTGAGAGAGAGCATGAGAGAGGAGAAGGTCAGAGGGAGAAGCAGACTCCCCAAGGAGCTGGAAGCCCGATGATGGACTCAATCCCGGGACTCCAGGATCATGACCTGAGCCGAAGGCATTTGCTCAACCAACTGAGCCACCCAGGCACCCCAGGAACTCTGACTTTTTAAGTTAAAAGTAAAACAAAACCTTCCAGGTGGAGATAATACCCACTGAAGTTTGAGAATCACTGGTATATCTTCAATTAGATGATCTAAGTTTGATTTAAAGTAGATAAGCTTTATTAACACTATCCAAAATAATTCTAATGATTATTAATAACACCAAGAAGGATCAGGTCAGCATATAACCTCCGAAACAATGAGTGAATTTATATTCTAGTTTCCAGGCATTTCTGCAATTTTTGTCAGCACTGTTTTCCATGCAAACCTGGAAAAACTGATAAAAATTGTCTTGCAGCTTAGGTTCCAGGTTTTAATAAGAATTCTTTTTAGACAGGCTTGTTGCTGATAACATAGGCAAACTTATTGGTTCTTTTTGGTTAACTGAACATATTTACTGGGCACTGAAGTGTGTATAAAAACATTTGAGATCTTTCCCACCGTAAGTTGTATATGAGACAGGAAACATGCAATATTTGACCATAAGCAACTTACTTTTCTTATTTCTCTTACCCCATGATGTATTCAAATAACCATAAAATTCTGTTGATTTAACCTCTGTCACATTTTGCTTCCATTTCTCTCCACCTGCACATGACTTTCTAAAATCAGACCTTTTTATCTCAGCCTCTTTGGGCCTCTCGTCCTTCAGGGTTTTGCTTCCTTTCATAACTGGTTTGGTATTTATAATAAAAAGATATTATCCAGATGTCTTCACACTGCACTCAGGCCGATTTTCCTAAAAGGCAAATTCTATTATGTCACTTCCCTTTTTAAAAACCTCAGGGACTTCTCGGGACGCCTGGGTGGCTCCGTGGGTTAAGCTGCTGCCTTTGGCTCGGGTCATGATCCCAGGGTCCTGGAATCGAGTCCCGCATCTGGATCCTTGCTCGGCAGGGAGCCTGCCTCTCTCTCTGCCTCTGCCTGCCTCTCTGCCTGCTTGTGGGTTTTCTCTCTCTCTCTTTCTGACAAATAAGTAAATAAAATCTTAAAAAAAAAAACAAAAAACCTCAGGACTTCTCATTGTGACAAAGTATAAACCTGGTTACTTCTCCTTAAGGGTCTGGACAACCTCAATTGTTCTATCACAGTATCTGTCAGTCTGCAGGCCTGGCCTCACGTGGGCTTGTGGGCAAGTTAGATAGGCTGCACTCGATCGAGGTCATGTTGCTGAAATCACAGGGAGGAGGGATTTGACAAAGACAGTTTAGAAACCAAAGAAAACTTGAATAGTCATTGCTAGCATATATATTCTGATCTTATGTGATCAGGATATTTTAAAAATAATCCTTACCTGTGATTGGGAGGTGGAAGCAGGAAGCAGGAATGAATAACGTCATCCCTTTTGAGGGAGAAGATTGGCAGCAGCTAGTGAGAGACACAAAAGAGAGTGGGCTCAAGGAAAGATGCTAGGCTCTCACACCAGGGCTTATATGTCAGGAAAGCTGAGTTGGAAGGAAAATCTGCTTAGTGGACGTGCGAATTGGTTGGAGCTCATCTATTTGCATGAAGTATATAGCACAGAATTATTCCAGAACACAGGGGCTTTTGGACTGAAGCATGTATTTTTCCTACTTTGGTCAGAATTAGGACCTGAGACCCTTTAGGATCCAAGGTCACCTGGGAGAACATGAGAAAGCTGGGGAATGACTCGTAAGATAGGATGTAAATTCTCAAATAGGGCGATAATATGTCTTACAAAAATCAGTAAGTGCAGATTGTTTAGATTCCCCTACAGTGGTGATGGTTTCATTGAGAAAGCCGGACATGAATGAAGGAGTCTCGAAAAATGGATCAGATTTTAACAATATGATATAAAATAACAGACATTACAGCTAAAACATATTAAATGGCTATTATGTGCAAGACATTGTTGAATCATGACCTTTCCTCATCTTCACAATGGCACCTGTCTTACCAGTGAGGAAAGTAAGAACCAAACATGTCAATGGACTTGTTAAAGATCAGGAACCTCCTCAGTGGAGATTCACACTAAAATGAGAGCGATACTGTAACAGGCTTTGTTTAATGTAGCAATTTCTCTTTTTCAGGAATCAGACACAATCCCACCAACAGAAAAGAGAATGAAGGGAACATAAAACATCAGTTTCTAACCTCTTTCTAGTTACATGGAATGACTGGGCACTATGCTAAGGACTGAAATGCAGCCTGGTCGGATGCCCGTCTGCTATAGCACCCTGAAAATTCCTAAGAGGAGGTCCAGAGTGGTTATTAAACAGCTGCATCTTAACTCACTAGGAAATGGCTTGTGGAAAATAACTTCTTTAAGCTATTTGAAGACCAAGAAGGAAGAAAAAAAATCCGTCACCTGAAATTGAATACCATTTTCTTCTTTTGGACTTTAACTGCCTTTCTGCCACCAATGTTAGTATGATTGACCCACACATTATGAGATAATTAACCTGATTAAAATCTTCAGTGTATCATGTAAGTTAATCACAAGAACCATTTGGGTTCTTGTGAGGATTTATTTCTAACCCAAGCACAGACATTTCTGTTCTTTCCAAAATTTAGCAATCTTTTTGGTACTCTATGATATTACTGGATTCTCAGAAAACTACACTCATCTGCATGGTAAAAATGGACATATCCTAGGGTAGAATAGAATATTTAAGCAAAATCTGAAAATAGAGGTAAGTATTGAAAAATTCATTGTAGGTTGATTATTCTCTTCTCATTCCCACATCTTCCCCTTGTGGAAGGATCATGCTGGGAATAATTTTTAACAGTTGCAATTAGATACTTGGAAATGCACAACTTATCTAAATGCATTAAATAGAGTTTTTAGAGGCAGCATTATTGCTAAGACAACCCATAATTTTTTGTGCTCCCAGGGGTTTGGTACATAAAAGTAAGTTTTCACTGCAGCTCATTTTCCACAAGAAGGAATCTAGTGAGTGGTGTGTGCTAAAAATAAAATTTAAGATAATTCAAAATACTTAGAGTCACAGAGCAATGGAGGCTTACTGATTTAGGAAGAGATTTATGATTTCCTTGATTAATCAATCTCTCTGCAAAATGGAAATAGATTCATAGAATATTTCTGGCAAAACTCAATGCATGATTATTGGGAAGATTCAGATTAAGCAAAAACAAAACAAAACAAAGCAAACAAACAAACAAACAACAACAACAACAACAACAAAAACTAATGATAAAAATAATTCAGTTACAGTTGCACCACTGGTAAGATTTGGGTACATGTGTGGACTGGTTGGACCATTTTGCTCTCTGCCTTTCCCCTTTCTGTTTGCCTGGAACACAGGCCTGAGATCATGAGGTATAGCTAACATCTGTCTATATCCTGAGGTCATAAGGATGAAAACAAAAGCCAACAGAGTAATGATGGTGGAGTGAAAAGAGTAACAACCTGGTTCTTGGTGACATTGTTGAGCCATTGTCAGTCCTGAAATGCCTATTCCCAGAGTTCTTGGATAACCATGTAACCCCCACCCCCAACTTTATTTAAGCAACTGTTAGTTGGGATTTCTGCTACTTGCACATGAAATCATTCCTAAATGATAACAAATCTTATGTTAATTTTTTCCAAAAGATTAGTTGTTTCCAAACAATTTATTGAGTGATCCATATTTCCCTTTCTCTAATTTTATTTTATTTATTTAAACTTATTTATTTTTCTTTTTAAAATTGATTTTATTTATTTATTTGAGAGAGAGAGAGTGCAAGAGCAGGAGGAGGGACAGAAAGAGAGGAAAAAGCACACTCCCCACTGCGCAGCGAGCTTCACACTGGGGTGGGGTTAGGGTGGGCTTAGATCCCAGGACTCTGGGATCATGATCTGAGCCAAAGGCAAACAGACACTGAACTGAGACACCCAGATGCCCCTTCCCTTCCCTAATTTTAAGTACATTTTTATCATGTTCCAGTTCCTACATGCATACATCTTTCTTTCAGACAGATCATTCTTTCCTCTTCATCTATGTGTTTAGTCCTATGACACTACCACACTGTTTTAACTGTTGACAGTGAAGGTTATTCTCTCCTCCCTCTCCTACTCTTTGTTTTGGTATGTTCTTGAATTTTCATTTGTTTTATTGCCAAATCACAGATTTTATTTTATGCAGCCTTTCAAGAGTTATGACTGTACAGCTTGTTTTATAACTACAATTACTACAGTTGTTCGCTTTTCATTCTATGTTAGATATTTCCCATTTGTCCTTCCCTATGACTTACACATTTACATATTTTGTTTTGTTTTTGGAATATTCCTGGGAGAGGGATTGGTGGTATGATTTTTTAGAGTAGCTTTTTTGTTTTGTTTTGTTTTAAAGGAGGGGTATATGGATGATATTGGTCCCCAAATTGGTCCAGATTCATTTTTGATGTGACCCTGGTTTGTGCCTGACTTCTAAGATACTACTTTTAACACACATTCTTCAGTGTACCCCATTCCCTTGAGAAGGACTTGGCAACTTTATTTTACTCTAAAATCCAGCACTTGATTTTATGTTTCTAAAATGGCCTATTCTCCCAGGAACTGAGATGAAAAATTTTGGACTTCTAATTTTCCTTTCCCCATATATTTAATCTTTTAGAAGCCCCAAAATTTATCACTGTAATATTTCTGATAGATAAATTTTCACCTCTTTTTCCACTGCCATGGCCCGATTTCTCACTTTGTTTGCTAGTCTTCTGTATCATATTCTTAGTTTTTTAGGCTACACATCTCTTGATTCTATTGGATTAATACCAAACTGTTAGGTTAATTTACCTAAGAAGAGCTGTGTCCCCAAACTTTGAGCCAGATATTTGCCTTCTGCCCTTCCAGATCCATTCCCTTCTCTGCCCTGCTCTATGCCTTGGGAGGAAGACCTGTTTGGACGGCATCAACGGGCTTCCTTGCGTCCAGCTTCCATTTGGATTTAGCCAGTAGGGGGCACTAGCAGCAGATTGGAGAGAGAAAACCAGAAATTAGGATATTTATTTCTCTGGCTTTCTCCTAGCTCACCCACAGGTTGCCTACCCACCTCCACAGATGGTCTTGCTTCATGTCAGGAGGCATTTTCTTATAGTTATAGCTTCTTTCTGCAGGTTCCAGGAATATTTTCTTCCACTTCCCCCTTTGGGACTAGTGGTGCATACCCTGCTGCGATGGCAGAATGTTATCCTTTGGTAGTGTCTGTTACTCAGCCCACACACCCTTTCTAAGTATTCTCTTCATCTACCCCCACTTACTGATACCATGGGAATGTGCTGTTTGCTTGAGATCCTGATGGATACAAACCTTAAAGCTTTACCTACTGCAATAAGTACAGACTCCCAGACCCAATCAAGCTGAACATCAACTTTCAGACTACTCTTGTAATTTGTTTCTACATTGACCATTTGTTTCAGTAAAAGTGGGTTCGTCATAGTTCCTTGAATAGACCTGAAAAAGTACATTGTATTTTCTTTCCTTGGGATATCCTATTTCTCTAATGTCATATGCCAAGGTCTCGTTACCTCTTTTCATAATTTATTTCAAATGTTACCTTTTCCCTAATAGCTTTGCTGAGATCTCAGGTTAACCATTGTATATACCCTACCATGAGGTTTGTATTTTTGCTTGCCTTATAATTATTAATGTACTTGTCCTTCTTATTTTGTAAGTTCTTCAGGGGAAGGAGGCTGACTGTTATACCCTTGCAGTTTTTTCTGTACAGTTCGTGTCCTATTAAGAATGTTGTGGGTCTGGCTAAATTGCGCTGCCTAAATTTAAAAACTCAGATTATTTTAAGGTAGGGCTAATGATTCAAATCAGATGGAATGTTTTAAATTTAGGTATTACAGTAACAAGAAAACAAAACTTTGCTTGACATGAAAGTAGATAATAAAGTGGAGTATCTTTTTCATCACTTATTTATTTTTAAATATTTATTTATTTATTTTGGAGAGAGAGTGTGCATGTGATGGGGGAGGGGCAGAGAAGAAGGGAGAGAGTCTTAAGAAGAGTGCCCACCAGGCATGGAGCCTGACACAGGGCTTGATCCCATGACCCTGAGAACATGACCTGAGCAGAAACCAAGAGCTGGATGCTCAACCAACTACACCATCCAGGAGCCCTTTTTTCATTGTTCATTTAAAAAAAAATGTATTGAATGTCTACTTCGTATCAGATATTTTCCTAAGTACAATAATATGCCTCTGTTGATGTCCAACAACATGATATTAATAATTTAAAAAATTAATAGAATACTAGAACAAATTGGAATTTATGTTCACTTACTCAAATGGTAATTCTATAATTAGAACAGTTTTTTGGGGGGTTATTTTTCATAAAAGCCTGACTTAATTCCAACAGTTACCAGGAAGTTGACAAAAATATAATAATTTTCTTACTATATATAGTGTGACACAATTACACTGTAGCTGAAGATTTTCCAGTGTTCCCAGAAATATATCACAATTTATAAGAGGACTATCTAGATTTAGTTTTGTTTTTGAGAATTAACAGAGACAGAGGAGACAGCTGCTAGATAAAAAGATGCCACAGGGAATATACATAATGGCATTCTAATTTATTATCATTCTTACATTATAAATTGTGAATTCTTTTGTTTATCTACTTGATAAACAAAAACTGATTCTTGGGAGACTGAGGATATTTTCCAGTGGATAAGAAGGGGAAAAAAACAATAAATTGAGGCTAATTCTTTAGAGATTTTCTATTCTGTTATGCCACCCTCCAAAAGTATTTCTTTTTTCTTTCTTTCTTTCTTTCTTTTTTTTTTTTTTAAAGATTTTGTTTGTTTATTTGACAGACAGAGATAACAAGTAGGCAGAGAGGCAGGCAGAGAGAGGGGGAAGCAGGCTCCCCGCTGAGCAGAGAGCCCATTCTGGGGCTCCATCCCAGGACCCTGAGATCATGACTTGAGCCGAAGGCAGAGGCTTTAACCCATTGAGCCACATAGGTGCCCCCAAAAGTATTTCTTTTTTGGTGTTTTCATTCTGTGATGTTGCCTTTCTTTCTTTCTTTCTTTTTGGCAGACTGGTATTGTGCTCTTTAAGAAAAGGGTAGACTAAATAATTGTTGTGAGATAAGGGTGGTCACAAAAATTTCAAAATTATGAAATGCACATTAATTGAACATTTATAAAAGCACACAATTATATCTTTCCAGTTCTTATGTCCAGGAACTTTGTGACAAGTGTGGGGAATATAGATGACTAGCATAAGACAGAGATTCAAGAAAAGCATAAATGTGCCATTTTGAGTTTGCAAACTTTCTGAACTCTTGGGTCCAAATCACTGTTTTAGACTTGATCTGAGTCCTTCTGAATGTCAGACATATTTCAGTGCCACTTTTTAACTGATTAATATAAAAATTAATGATCCACTTTAGGGAAAGTTAATTTTGTCATCTACTGTAAGTAATTATCTCTACTTTCATAAGTTAGTTTTTTTTTCTGATTACATAAAATGGCAATGACAAAAAATTGAAGGGGATACAAAGCAGTTAATATTCCCTAAGATTCTTAATGTTTCCACCAGCACTCTGCAAATTTGGACAACATACAGTGCTGTGCACTTGAAGAAAACTAGATCCCGAAGATGAGGTTGAATCTTCCACTCCCAAAACCCAAATGAAACAGCAACAAAACAGAAAACCAGTTGGAGAAGCGTCTTTAAACATTTTTCCTTTGAAAATAATGATAGAAGTTTAGTATTTGTTTTCTTTTATTTCTTTTATCTCCCAGAGGGATGTTGCGGAGATGTCGGTGTTGTGGTGATTCAGCTGAGTCTTTGGGAGTGAGGTAAATGGTTAACTCTGGTGGACAAAGAAATAGTTTAGTCCAGCCTCAAACACTGGGTGCCACAAACATTTGGCTCAAAACCTTGCAACTTCCTTTTTCCTTTTAGTTCAGTAACAGTACACATGTCTGCTTGTTTCTGCTGGAATCCTTTCGTGAATGTTCCTCTGTGTTTGTGTTGTAAGTTTTGTGTTTGCTTAACTTGAAGAAATAATTCCCAAGTAAGGTTTAATATGATTTTTTGATAAATAAAACAAAGCGGTAGTTTTGTTACTTCTTCAACAACATTTGACAATCTGATTTTTCACATTGTTTGAATATCAAATTCCTATGAGATCTGACTTAGCTGTAGAAGAAGAGGATGCTTTCATTTTTATTATACAGTGACAATTTTCTTCTTTAGGACATGGTAAATATTTTTTTAAGTGTTTGTAAACTTTTTAAAAATTTTAATTCTGGGTAGTTAACATACAGTGTAATATTAGTTTCAGGTGTACAATATAGTGATTTAACACTTCATACAGCACCCAGTGCTCATCACAGCAAGTGCTCTCCTTCATCTGCACCACTTATTTCACCCATCCCCCCTCACCCTAGGACATGGTAAGTTAAAATTCATTATTTTCCCCCCCACAACTTCTTTTTTAGCTTTTTTTTTTTACTCCAGAAAAAAGTACCTACACTAAATTTATGATATAGTTCTCTGCTTAGGGTATTGAAATGCTGTTATATACTAAGAATCTAAAGTTTTAAGTATCAAATTAGAGTAATTTGATTTCTTGGGGGAACTTGCATGTGAGATATCTCATTGACTTTCTTGGCGGTGAGAAGGTTCTGGAAGCCTACCCACAATATGGTATAATTTGGCAATGAACCCAAATAACATGTGAGGAAATTGACAAGATTGGAAGATAGAACAAAAAACAAAGCACAACAGTTTTTGGCTTTTGCATGAGAATTAGTCTTTAATATATTTAACACTGGACCCCATCACTGACTAAATTCCAGTAGTTTTCCAACAAGGGTGTTATCTGGCTATCAGATTTCTATCTTCAATTCCAATTTTATGTCATGGATTTTCTAGTTCCTCATATCTCCTTCCTCAGAAAACTAGTCACTATTTCAAATGTGTTTAAATTCTTATGGACGTTCAAATAATGAGCCCTAATACTGGAAGCTCTATTGCTTCTAAAGAAAAAGACAGAATGAATTTAATTACAAGAGCAAAACGTTGCCTTTACTACTCCCTAGAGGTCCCAGATTAAAAAGGAAAGTTCTTACAAATTCCAATTCATTTAAACTGCCTCATAGATTTGTCTCAGTGGTTTGTTTTAATGTCCTGGAACATATTTAGAAACCAAAATAAAATAAAGTTAGAGGGAGAAGAAAAACTGGAAGATTTCTAGAGGTTCTCCAAGGAGCAATGGAGAAATATTTTACTGCTGAATCAATTTTAAAGCATTTTGAAATCTTCATAATAGCTTGATGATAAGTGTTGGATCACTCACAGTGGCTTCCATTTGCAGTAAATCTTACGAGATAAAGTGAGGCAACTGTAAAATGTATTTTAAAGCCTGTTATGCAGGATAGAAGTGTGTCCATTTAGTGATACACAAGGTGCAAAAGCCAACTTAAGAAAATATGGTGAATTCAGTTAAAATACTAATTTTGTTCCAGGCAGTGTCATCTGTGCTTCAGGGTACACAAGCTAATTTTTCTTGTCTTCAAAGACCTCACAGTGAACTGGCGATAATGGAAGTGGGGCCTGGGTTGGGGTTGTGGGGGAAGTGAGCAGATGTCTGTTCATTAAAAGACAAGGTAAGGTAAGTACTCAACAATTAAAATAAATCCAGTGTGAGATGAGCAATGTCCATCAGTTGCTTTATTCATTCATTTATAAAACTGAGTACTTATTAGACAGAGGGGGTATTACTGTATCAACCCTCCTCTGAAAGTTCTCGTGGAGAAGAAAAAAACAAGGCTACATCCTGGTTGTAAAGCGTGAGGAGGTAGAGATGAGGTACTCTAGAGGTACAGGTTTGTACATGTGTGAAGGGAAGGACTAGGAGTAACAGGAAATGAGGCTGGAATTCTTGGCAGGAGTCGTCAGAACATGGCCTGCCTTGTGGGCAGACAAAGGAAACTGGACTGTAGGTCCTGTGGTGGAATGATATTGTAATGTGTGACCACATATGTCCCCCTCTGCACCCAAACCACTCCTTTTGTTTTTTTTTTAATTAACATATAATGTATTATTAGCGCCAGGGGTACAGGTCTGTGAATCGCCAGGTTTACACTTCACAGGATTCACCATAGCACACACCCTCCCTAATGTCCATAACCCCCCCATCCCCCCACCCCCACCCCTCCCCAAACCCTCAGTTTGTTTTGTGAGATTAAGAGTTTCTTATGCAAACCACTCCTTTTTATGCCTTGATCCCTCCCTCTGTGCTCCTAGATCTGGGGCCTTTGAGAATTCCTTTTCCCCCTGAAAATGGGACATGGGTAGACATGAACACATGAATATGATGATTATTACTTTTCAGTGAGAAAAAGCACCTCTCATGGGTATAAAATATAATTTGGGAGACTACTCAGCTGGATTAATGTGGCAAAGAGGTACCAGAGCAGTGTTACTGGGGACCATGGCCAAAGAGTGAGCACAGCGGCTGTGCCACCCAGTCAAAGGAGTTGTGAGGGCTCAAGTCAGGAATCCTGACAACAGGTGATGCTTCTTTAAGTTCCTCAGAAGCTGCTATAAGTGGGTGATAATAAAGGAAACCTAATGTACCTGGGCATCCAGAATCTTTGTTTTGGTATCTTTTCAAGAATGCAATCCGGAAGAAGGCTCTCAGCAGAACCCACATCTGTTGGCACCCTGATCTTGGACTTCGAAGCTTCCAGAACTCTAAGAAATAAATATTTGTTGCATATCATCTGCCCAGTCTATGGTATCTTGTTATTACACCTAAAACAATCAAGAAAAAACAGAAACATGGTATCTAGGCACTGTTAGAACAAGTTTGGGGTGATTTATTATTATTTTTTTAAATTAACTTCTTCAGCCTGCTGATGGCATCTGGAGATGAAGAGTCACTGGAGGAAGATTCAGAATTCACATCATCATTGGAATAAGGATTTCACTTCTGGGAAATATGGTTCTATATACAGTGTATCACTTTACTGAAGAAGCCATAGACATGCTGATAATTTTGAGGAAGGTAAGAAAGGAGAAACATAGGTAATAGAAAGCGAAGGGAGAAAAAAGTTAGGTAATGCTGAAGTTGACCCCAATAGAATTTTTTATCTGTGTATCTTTCATACATTTCTAGAAAAAAGCTACCCAACCCATTGAATGAATGTAGCAGTAAGAAGCAAGAACTCTGCTGTGAGGCTTGACCATGCAATGGGTATGCCAGGACACCAGGCTTAGTAGGCAGGGGACTCAGTCATTCCTGCAGCAAACTCTTATTGATGGTACTTACAAATAACTTTTTTTCAAGTGAATGCTTTTCATTTTAACTTCTTTCTTTTAAAATTTTATTTGTCCCTCACATGTTATCAGAAATAAGAACAAAGCTCTTACAGCATGGGTATCCAGCATCTTGGCCATCTGCACTGAGGGAGGACTTAATAGAAACTATATTGAGGTTGGGTATGGTGGGGAGGAGTGATGGTTTCGGAGGTGGTAGTTTTGGAATGGTCACTAGACAGATCGGGAAGATAATACAGTAGTGGGCTTCAGAAGCTCTTAGAATCTTTTGTCATAGTCCAGCAAAAGAACTTAGTTTCTTTAGAAAAATTTAGAAAAAATTAGAAAGTTTTTTTAGAAAAAAATTTAGAAAAATTTCACACATTTTGCTTCCAGGAACTAAAATCTGCTTGATGTAAAAGCAGCTTCAAATGTGTATTTACACTAACCATCTCAGAAAAGCCACGTTGAATAAATTCATGTTTTCCTTACATTTTTACATTGCACATTTTTAATTTTTCAAAGAATGGGTGGGTGGGGGAAAGTGGGCACACTGGCTTTTGTGTGTTATTTAAATCTTGTTCGTACATACTTTCACTTAGGCTAATGCTTATCTCCAAGATTTCTGAAGCTACATTTGTGACTCAAGGTCTGGTAACTTAATCCAAAAGGAAATAATATCTATTAATCATTGCTAGTGGCCTGTGCAGAAAATCTGAATCTTCTTGTCAATAGCTACTAAAGGAGAAGAATTGTTTTCATTTTGCAGTTAAAAATTAAATGGGATCAAACCAAAAGGGACATGTTTTATTAGCTTTTCTGATTTCTCATGTTGAGAAGTCTAGAGTAGAAAGTATAAATTTCCAATTTTGTACCATAAATTTAAGTTCTTTTTTTATCATTAATACTTCCATTTCTCAACTCCACTATTTTATTTTGTTTTAAAAGCCCTGGATTTTGTACAGTCTGTTTCTCAACTGATGTGCAGGATGTTGAAATGTCTGATAACAGTCTTCAGGCAGGGTACTAGCAAAACATCAACGTCATCACCAGGCAGATAGAGAATGCTCCAGCTTTGCCTTATTATAAACATTTGTAACATAATGCTGGTTTTCAACGTGTGTGGACTATTTAGACTATTCTATTAAAGTTTTAAACACAAATGCAGCACAAACAAACAAAAATAAATTCAGGCAAAATAGGAACGATGAACCTTCTGTGGGCTAGAAGAGGAAGAAGAGTTGGGGAAGTTAAGGATGGAGTAGGATGGGTGTGAAGGTCTCTGAGAAGGAGCCTTGTGTCCTCAATAAAGAAGGGGGGATGGACCCCCCACTCCCCACATAGTATCAGCATCTGTTTTCTCTCTCATTTCTGTCTGGAACCACACAAGAATGCCACTTCACAGTATTCTAGAGGCCCTATACCACCATGTCAGGAGGATCATAAAAAAAAGTGTTGACGGCAGAGGGTTTGATGGAACCCTGGTGGCACTGGGGTGGTGCTAATTTTTCCCCGTATTTTTAAGGCAAATGCAGCTGTTAAGTGAGAGAGAATGAAAGAGAGAGAGAGAGAGAGAAAGAGAGAGATATTGATTGAGGCTAGGTAGACCTGAGCAAGTCTTCAAATTCCTGATGGAGGACACTACAGAGGAAAGAGGTGTGGACCATAAGACCAAAGACCAGGTGAGAAGTTGGCTGCCTCCGTGAATGCCAATGTGGATGGAGGACACATCTGAGCCTTGAGTGGGATTGGAATCTCACTAGATGGCAGCAGAGTGTAGGGCCCAGGATACGTAGGCGAGAAGAGTCTATCTCCAAACTCCCGTTGCGCACCTCGGCTGCCGCTTCTGCTTCTGCGGCTGCTCCTTCTTCTTTTCCTACTTCTCATTCCTCTTCTTCCCATTCTTCTCCTTCTCCCCCTTCTCCTCGTCCCCCTTCTTCTTCCCCGTCTCCTTTCCTCCTCCTTCTTCCCCTTCGCCTCCTCCTTCTTTTCACTTTCTTCTTTTATTAGAAAACAAACCCAGGGCACATCACAGGGCAAAAATATAGAATGCTTCATGAGTTTGCATGTCATCCCCGCTCAGGAGCCATGCTAATCTCTGTAGGGTTCCAATTTTAGTATGTATGCCGGCCGAAGAGAGCACTCCCACCTCTGCTTCTTATGATGACCATTCTTTGGGAACTCATGTGCCATTTTTTTTTTTGAGAAAATCAGAAAATGACAAATGCTAAATTGGCTGAGTTTAACCTGGAATGATTAAATTTACTCTTAAAAGTAGTAGAATTTTGTTTTGTGCTTTCAAATAGGATACACAGTACCACAGACGCCCAGGGTACTGTAAGGCCTAATCTCTTGATAAATTCCTTTTTCTGTATCACATATGGCAGTCCTTTTCCTCTGGCTGAGGCCTATTATAGAAGCTGAGGTTGGATGTGGTTCCAGAAGAACAGAACCTTAAGGATTGGTATCCTGAATTAGCTACGGATTTCCTGGAATTCATTCTTGGATATGATTAGATTTAAAGGCAGTAATAATGCTGTTTCCGTTGGTAAAAAGAGGTGGGAATGCAAGTTGGTGCAGCCACTTTGGAGAACAGTGTGGAGATTCCTCAAGAAATTAAAAATAGAGCTTCCCTATGACCCTGCAATTGCACTATTGGGTATTTACCCCAAAGATACAGATGGAGTGAAAAGAAGGGCCATCTGTACCCCAATGTTTATAGCAGCAATGGCCACAGTTGCCAAACTGGAAGGAACCAAGATGCCCTTCAACTGATGAATGGATAAGGAAGATGTGGTCCATATACACTATGGAGTATTATGCCTCCATTAGAAAGGATGAATACCCAACTTTTGTAGCAACATGGACGGGACTGGAAGAGATTATGCTGAGTGAAATAAGTCAGGCAGAGAGAGTCAATTATCACATGGTTTCACTTATTTGTGGAGCATAACAAATAACATGGAGGATATGGGGAAATAGAGAGGAGAAGAGAGTTGAGGGAAATTGGAAGGGGAGGTGAACCATGAGAGACTATGGACTCTGAAAAACAACCTGAGGGTCTTGAAGGGGCGGGGTGGGGGTGGGAGGTTGGGGGAACAAGGTGGTGGGTATTAGGGAGAGCACATATTGCATGGAGCACTGGGTGTGGTGCAAAAACAATGAATACTGTTACGCTGAAAATAAATAAATAAATAAAAAGAGCACTTGCTTTTCATGGCATGAAGTGGCAAAATAGTTACTTAAATTGCCATCAGGAGACACTTAATCTAATCCCTAGGTAAGGCAAACGTTCCTTGCAGTGCAGTCAGTCATACAGTTTCAGATCCTGACCAAGGCTTGGGGTGGTTAACCTAAAACTCTGAGTTTCGAATTTTCTTTCCCCTAGTTCTTCAGGTCACTTACAAGGAAACAAGTCCCTTTGTTATAGTCCTTATATTAGGAGGAGCAACCACCCTGGTTTGTCCAGGATGGAGGGGAGTCCTAGGATTCCCAAACCAAGAAAGTCTCAGGCAAACCCGGAAGCATTTATATTCGCGAAAGTGTTCTATGACAGTATTCACTTGATTGCAGAGCCTAGTGCCCGTAAGGACATGGAAGATGCAGGAATGATGATTTCTACCACAGCTCCATTCAATTCACCGTTTCCGTCTGTTTGGAAGAGAGGCAGATCTTGGAGGATAAAAGCGGATTATTGTAAACTTAATCTGGCAGTGAATCCAGCAGCTGCTTTTCTAGACGAGATTCTGTTGCTGGGGAAAATCAACACATCTTCTGGCACTTGGTAATGATTGACTTATTGGGTGCTTTTTCCCCCTCTACACTAACGAATAAAATGGTTAATAGAAAGCAATTTTTTTGACTCAGTCCCTTCATTATCCTACCTCAACTACCTGTATCCATTCTCAAGCATTTTACCATTATTAGGGCTCCTCACAGGTCAAGGTTCTGTCAAGGTTCTTCACAGAAACAGAACCAATAGGGTTTATACAATACAAGAGGTTTATTTTGAGGAATTAGCTCATATGATTATGGAGGCTGAGAAGTCCCAAGATCTGCCACTTGCCAGCTGGAGACCAGGGAGGGCTGGTGGTATAAATCCAGTCCAAGTCTGAAGACCTGAGAACCAGGAGAGCACATGGTGTAAATTCCATTCCAAGGCCAGAAGAAGACGGATGTCTCGGCTCACAGCCTGGCAGGCAGGAAACAAGAAGGAACAATCTCCTTTCTTTGCTCTTATATTCTGTTTTGTTCTTTTTGAAGGCTGTCAGTGGATTGCATGAAGCCCACACACACTGGGGAAGGCAATCGACTTTGCTGATTCCACCAGATCAAATGCTGACCTATCCAGGATCATGCTCACAGACACACCCCCAAATCAGGCTTAATCTGGGCATTCCTTGGCCCAGCCAAGCTGACATATAAATTTAACTATCACTCAGGGATTAGAAGATTATTTCTTCAAAGGGCCAGATAGTAAATATTTGAAGCTTTGTGGGCCACATGTGGTCTGCACTCCTCTTCCTTTTTCTATGCAACTATTTAAAATATGTGAAAATCATTCTTTGTTCCCAGGCTTTATAAGAACAGATTATAAAGCTATATTTGGGCCATAGATAATAGCTTGTTACCTCTTCTAACTTACAGATAAGTGACCTAGTTAATATAACCACAAATTTCCAGATAACTGAAATCTCAGAATGGTTTAATAAATTGCCTCAGGTTACACAGAGATTAAGTGTATTATCTTGGGTTTTAAAAAGTTCTTATAAAATTCAAAAAGTTATTTTTTAAAAGATTTTATTTATTTATTTATTTTAGAGAGAAACAGCAAGAAAGAGAGAGAGACCATGTGTGTGTTGGGGGATGGGCAGAGGGATAGAGAGCGGGAGAGAAGCAGACTCCATACTGAGCTTGGATCCTGACATGGGGATTGATCTTAGGTCCCTAAGGTCATGACCTGAGCTGAAACCAAGAGGCAGATACTTAACTGACTGAGCCACCCAGTTGCCCCAAGATTCAAAGACTTTTGATCTTTTCATTGCACTGATCTCTTCTCCGATTTGATCTTTTTTTTTTATTTTTATTTTTTTTAAAGATTTTATTTATTTATTTGACAGAGAGAAATCACAAGTAGTCGGAGAGGCAGGCAGAGAGAGACAGAGAGGAGGAAGCAGGCTCCCCGCTGAGCAGAGAGCCCGATGCGGGACTCGATCCCAGGACCCTGAGATCATGACCCGAGCCGAAGGCAGCGGCTCAACCACTGAGCCACCCAGGCGCCCTCCGATTTGATCTTTTATGCTGTTCTATTATTACGAAAGAGGAGTGATCTTAAGTAATAATAGAACTTGTTGACAAATTATTGTTAGAAAGACTATCTAACCATTGATCTCACTAAAACAGAAATCAATGTGTTTGACCAACATTTTTCACTATTATCCTAATTAATTTAACAAATATTTGTTGAAGATTTACCATATGAAAGCACTCTGCTAGGATCTGGAGTCACAGGGACGAAGTTTCTTGCCCCTCCACCTTTTTTCTTCAAAGATTCTTCCCTTGATCAAATTCTTGCTGGGTTGTTTTGAGATCTTTTTCAAGCAGGCCTTGACTTTTTAATTTGCATTGATCTCTGCATTGTCCAGTATTAGCAAGAACACTCTGAATCCGTTTAACCAGAATCCCCTATTCTTGATATCAGATTACCATCAATACCTGATTGGGTCTCTCATCCCCCATCATCCCTCAGGTAATGTCTGATCACCATGATCTACATTCAGCAAGAATTCCATTAAGTCAGTTTAACCAAAATCACCCTTATGTCTGATTTTCCATTTTACTAACTCCCTTCTACCCCCCATCCCACTATTTTGCTATAAATCCCTGTTTTTCTTGTTGTACTTAGAGTTGAGTCCAATCATTCTTCCCCACTACAAAATCCCATTTCTGTGGTTCCTAGCACTATCAAGATAGTTCTTTTTAATAAATTCTACCTTGCTGTTCTTTAAAAACATTCTCTGTTCTTATAGAGATTACTATCCAGCAAACAAACTTTAAACAAACAGTTGAACAATAAAAGGAATGGCAGTCATGATATTGCTCCAAAGAAGACGTCAGGTTGCTGTCAAGTTACAAGTAAATTACTTATATCCAACAGGCCAAAACTTAGTCAGGGGTGCAGTATGTGGACGTGACAAGGGAGCCTGGTTAAGGGAGCAAGAGTTCGGCTGTGGGCTTTGTAGAAGGTCACCTTACAACTATCTATTCTGTTCAGAAGTTCTCAGCTGTTTTTTTTTTTTTTAAGATTTTATTTATTTATTTGACAGAGACACAGTGAGAGGGAACACAAGCAGAGGGAGTGGGAGAGGGAGAAGGATGCTTCCTGCTGAACAGGAAGCCAGATGTGGGGCTTGATCCCTGGATCCTTGGATCATGACCTGAGCCGAAGGCAGACACTTAACTGACTGAGCCACCCAGGTACCCTATATTTGTCTTTTTAAAGAGCCATGCCTTTAAATTATCTGCAATGATGCCATCTGTTTTATTATCAGAGAAATTACTAATGGGAATTGTCTCTGTATAGACTGATTTCATCTATTTGATATGCTAATAAACTCTGGGGAAGGAATAGTATTTTATTGAATTACTTACATTTACATAGCTGCAATTGCTGTCATTTTCTCCTCTATGAAACCCTTAATTCCCTTGTTCAAATTGCTCAAAATAGGTTGTCACTGAGTGCTGTAACAGGTAACCAAATGAGTTTTGCAGTCATAGAATATCCTGGTACTCTTATTTAACACAATCATTTTGAACTTTAAACCAGATGGGCTCATTATTTTCTCTCTTTAACGTGCCTCATAGTTAAGGAAAAATTAGTATTAATCTAGAATTAGAATATTTTATTCTTTCTCAACTCAACACTTGTACTCTCCCTCTTTTATTAGAATTAACTCTGATTTCATGGTTTTTATAGATTTTCAATCTCATGAATTCATTATACTGTCATTTTATTTTCAAGAACAAGCTATGTCTTTCGATTACATTAGTAGGAAATTTACATTGCTGGTCATTGTTAAAAGGAAATGGAAAATATTAGTTTAGTGGGCATTTGTTAAGCATCTATATGCTTGTTGTTGAGAGGGGAAACAAGATAAAAAATAACCGCTTACTTCACTCAAACTGACACAGGTCATCAATTGTTAAATTAATGGTGCAAGCTTTAATTGCTATTTTGGATATTTCAGCTTTTCTCTTGTCACCATAAAAAGATTAGAGTTTGGTTCATTCACCCAAGAGGCTGGTGAGCACTTTCCATATATGATGGAATAGAACTGCAAACAACACAGGGATTGCCTCTGCCTGCAAGTGCTGGGAGAAATTTAGCAAAGCGCTTTTCTTTCTTTCTTTCTTTCTTTCTTTCTTTCTTTCTTTCTTTCTTTCTTTCTTTTTCTTTCTTTCTTTCTTTTTTTAAGATTTTATTTATTTATTTGAGAAAGAGTGAGAGAGAGCACAAGAGGGGAGAAGGTCAGAAGGAGAAGCAGACTTCCCGCAGAGCAGGGAGCCCAATGCGGGACTTGATTCCCGGACTCCAAGATCATGACTTGAGCCAAAGACAGTGGCTTAACCAACTGAGCCACCCAGGCCCCCTTAGCAAAGGGTTTTAGAGGGAACAGAGTCTTCTACTAAAAGGCAATTTCTGAGATTTCAAAAAAATGCTGACTAATATGGTACTCTTTTCCTCTAGGCTCAAAAGAACCCTAAAGGGAGGCCTGTGAACACAGGAATGTTCCGTCTTGTCTGTATTACTCAGTAACAGAAATACGGTTGATTGATTTCTAGGCCTCAGTAGACATTTGACTCCACATTTATCCAATGCTGCCATTCAGAGTCTCATCCTTCGCTTGAAAGCAAAGCAGACTTGGTTTGTTAACTCCATGTATAAACGAGATTGTTGTTAAAGCGTAGTAAAACTTATGCTGTTCTTCAGGGTACACATTTATTCTTCTTAAGTTTAAAAGAAATGCTGGCATAACTGGGGAAAACATATTAAATCAATAGTTAGACTAATGCTGTAATATTTAGAATCTTCAAGGAAAATGATTCAAACTGGTAAAACTGGTGAAATCTGCTTGCATGTGATAGCTTTCTTGAATATTATATATAAAAATATACATTAAAAATAAATGCGTTCTTAAAGAATCTTTCTATATATCAGGTAGTACAGTTCTCATTCTGTGCTAGGTAATTTGCTAAATACTTTACATATATTGCCTAAACATTAATTTAAGCATTACAGCAACCCTCAAGTTAGGGATTATCATTAGTGAGATTTTGAAGATAAGAAAATTGACACTTTTTAAAATTTAAATTAAATTAATATCATTAGTTTCAGAGTTAGACTGCAGTGATTCATCAGTCTTATATAATATCCAGTGCTCATCACATCATGTGCCTACCTTAATGTCCATTACCCAGTTACTCCATCCCCCACCCCTCCTCTCCAGCAACCCTTAGTTTGTTTCCTATGATTGACAGTCTCTTACGGTTTGTTTCCCTCTCTGATTTTGTCTTGTTTTATTTTTCCCTCCCGTCCCTTATACTCCTGCTTTGTTTCTTAAATTTCACATACGAGTGAAATGATACGAAAATTGTCTTTCTCTGATTAATTTATTTCCCTTAGCGTAATATCTTCTAGTTCCATTCATATCATTGCAAATGGCAAGATTTCACCTTTTGATGGCTGAGTAATATTCCATTATATTTGCGTGTGTTTGCAAATGGACATCTGGGCACTTTCCATTGTTTGGGTATTGTGGACATTGTTGTAAACATTGGGGTATAGGTGCCCCATCAGATCATCACAGTTGTATCTTTGGAGTAAATACCTATTAGTGCAATTGCTGTTGTCATATAAGAAAATTGATTCTTGAAGAAGTAAAATAATCTATTACATTTCATAAAACTATGAAGTGCCAAGTCCTAGCTTTTAAACCAGAATTGCATGATTCCAAAGTCTATTTTTTTAACCATCCTATTATATTATTTAAGTTTTTATTTATCCAATTTGTAGTTCTCTTTTCTTTCTTCCAAATATTTTTGCTCCTACTTCATATACAGCCTTGCAGACTTTTGTAGATCAAAATTTAAGACTTAGTACTTAATCTGCAAAACACTTATTGATTAGCATGTATTCGTGCTGACCACTTTAGCTGGCCCTGTTTTTATCAAAGTGCATTGATTACTACCATTACTTGAAAAGTGATTAAAATCAGTCTGAAGTGTATACAAAAAGACCTTGCAAAATTTTAATAAAGCATCTTTTTTTTAAAGATTTTATTTGTTTATTTGACAGACAGCGATCACAAGTAGGCAGAGAGGCAGGCAGAGAGAGAGAGGAGGAACCAGTCTCCCTGCTGAGCAGAGAGTCCGATGCGGGGCTTGATCCCAGGATCCTGAGGTTTAACACACTGAGCCACCCAGGCACCCCTAATAAAGCATCTATTACACCTTGATGACATCAGGACATATCATGTGTGATTTCTGTTTCTTTTCTCCTTTAAATCTGGACTACAACTTTTACTTCCTCTCTGCCCCATATCTAAACATCTAATCCTCCTGTACTTCTTTCCAAATACAAGGCTTTTTGGAAACTTTCTGGGGTTTTCCCTAGAGCAAAAGTATCCAACTGATGGTTCATAATCCAAATCTGATTTACAGTACCGGTATGTCTATTGGTTCTGCACATTGTTTTTATGTTTTTTTTTTTTCCCAAACAACAATTAAGACTCAGGAAATTTGATATAAAGTGTCTGGGTCCTACACATAATCTGGCAACACTGGATCTGAACTCCTGTATGATAATAAATGCTTAGTTCTTGGTAATAGGCCCTCATTTACATAGAGTGGGTTCTCATATTTGCGGGACACAAGCACTCACAATCGGCTTTCCAAATCTAGGCCAAATGCCAGTTGCCATTTATCATTGTGCCTGAACTGTTAGTTTTCTCACAGTAGAGAACTATTTCTTTGTACTATGTCTTAGAATTGGGAAAATGAAAAATAGACCTAAAGGTCAATGTACTTCAAGAAAAATGGAAGCAAGCACAGTTTTCTCTAGATGTGAAGAATTTGAAGAATTTTTAACATGTAATCAAAATACATGTCTTATACCAATATTTTTCACTGATCTGTGTTACCACTCTGGTGACAGAGTTTATGGCTGTGGCTTTAGAGTAGTCACAGACACTGAAGAATACCAAAAAGAAACAAGGACTGGAGTTAACAAAATGCTCTTTGGTTCAATCTAATTCCTTTGGAGTCACCCGCATTTCTTTGAAATTTTGAACATAAAAGTCATGAATTTAATCAAATCACTGAACAAATTCATTTGTGAAGAATTTTGTGTAAGATTTGACCCTTCCATTGTTACTTTATCTTCAAAAAGTTTATATAAATTTTCTTTCAAATTTAATAAAATGAATTCTACCTGTATTATATTAGTATTCCATTATTAATCAGTTACCTAATAAATATCTCTTCCTCCCTTCTTCTTAACTAACAGAAGTTGTAGTCTTTTGAAGCATCATTGGACCTGGAAAATACTCATCTTCAGGACTTCTTTGCAGCTCAGAGTAACTATATAATCCAGGCATGAGAGATATGTGAAATTCAACTGGACAGGGCTTCTGAGAAAGACTTTTTTTTTGGTTAATATTAGTACAACCTCAGATGACACACTCCCTTTTTTGCTACTTTACCCTAAATTTCCTTCTCCTTCCTGCCTAAAATACATATGCAGCTCCTGAAGTTGGAACAGCCTTTTTGTGACGTCAAGGGCAAAAGCCAAATGCTCACATTGAGTAGAAAAAAGTTAGATTGAACTTGACTCCTTTGTGCGTTTATGGAATTACCATGGCAGACTTGCACTATTTAGTTTCATATATCCAGTTACTGAGAAAAATATTCTTTTATTTGGCTAACTTTCTGTAATTACATTTCTGATGTATGCATTCAAATACAACTTATAACTAAGACAACATCTAAAACCTGGAGGCAGACTGCTATAATTAACAGATCCTAAAATACAGTGGGGATGGAACTTTGGGGGAAAAAAATTTCTGAAAGAGACAACCTAAGTCTAGATCTGGCTTATCTGCAAACTAGTGTGGCAAACTCATCTCTGCCTGGGACTATTTCAGTCTTAAAAATAGAAAGTTCTACATCCTAGGAACCCTCTTAATCCAAGGCAAGCCAGATGGTTGACCACTTTACTGAAAGCAAAGGGAGAAGGAAGTATATCTTTATTTTTGTTTTATTTTTTTTTAAAGATTTATTTATTTATTTTGAGGGGGGTGAGGAGCAGAGGTGGAGAATCTTTCGTGATTCCCCACTGAGCAAGGAGCCTGACATGGGGCTTGATCCCACAATCCCTAGCTGAGCTGAAACCTAGAGTCGTATGCTTAACCAACTAAGCTATTCAGTCACCTCAGAAAGTATATCTTTAATAGGGGAGACACTTATCTCAGCCTGCAATCTATATGACTGATAGGATAAAAATGCCAACCACTTTTGTGTCTGTCACCAAAGCCAATGCAAGCATCTACGGAGGCCACAGTTCTCTTCTAAGTTCAGCTCTCTCCTTAGACATCCTATGGAACTGTCTACGCAAGGTCTTTTTTTTTTTTTAAGATTTTATTTATTTATTTGACAGACAGATCACAAGTAGACAGAGAGGCAGGTAGAGAGAGAGGAGGAAGCAGGCTCCCCGCTGAGCAGAGAGCCCGATGCGGGACCCGATCCCAGGAGACTGGGATCATGACCTGAGCTGAAGGCAGAGGCTTTAACCCACTGAGCCACCCAGGCGCCCCTATACAAGGTCTTGAATAGGATTGTTTTATAAGGAATTGAAGATAAATGATGCTTATTTTTTGAGGGAATTCTGTTGCCAAAGATACACAAACTTAACAACACACTATATTTACTCAGCCCCTAAAGTTACATAACGCTTCAAACGTATGTAAAATATTAGGGGGCTGTGAAACCATGTAGCTTCAGAAAGGACATTCTCTATAATGTCTACCTTATTTATAGAACTGGAGAGTGATAGATGAAGAGAATTGGCACCCAGGAAAAGAACTAAAATATGCAGACAGAAATGGATGGGGGAAAATCTAGAACTGTACTGTCTATGAAGGAACTAGTCATTAGCTACCCTGAGATTGTTATAAATGTAAAGCACACACTAGTATACAAAGACTTAGTATGTAAAAAAGAATATAAAATCTCTAATACTTTTTCATGTTGATTATAAGTTGAAGTAAGATTTTGGGTATATTGGGTTAAATGAAACTAATTTTCCCTGCTTTTCTGAGTGATGTCAGAAAGATGGTGAATCGGTAGTCCCAGAGTATTTTTAGGAGAAGTCCAGAACCTAACTAAGGAGTTGCAGCACCTCAGACAAGCATAAAACTGGAAACAGCTGCACTGAAATGGGTAAGAAGAGCGATTTCATTTTATCCATGTCAGTCCCAATGCCCGCAAACTGGCAGCTCGGTGCCAAAAGAGGTCCGCTCAGCCTGTGACTTCTAAAGTTGTGTGTTGAGGGGGAAGAGAGTGGAACATGCACCTGGTCTCCCTCTCTTTTGCTGTGCTCTCCAAAGGACCGGTTTCTGTCTTGCCTCTCACTGAGTGCTGAAAGGATTGTCATTGTCTGAATGCCTTGAACAAGTAGGAAAAAGGAAAAAGGGAGAAAGCTCCCTGAAGCCGACATAGATCTGCAAGATTGGGAAAAGGCTCAAATTGAACCCTTCCCCCCAGCAGAGAGGAAAGGAAGCAGAGTAAGTCGTCTTTAACATCTCCAGTGTTTTAGTGCACTTCCTGAAGGCCAATTTCCCTTTGTGGTTCACAGTAAATGCCCAAGGAACCAGCACAGTCAGACACCAGAGAGAGCAAGAGGTTATGGGTTTCAGAAAACAAAGGGGAAAAAAAAAGAAAAAAAAAAAAAGAAGGAAAGAAAGGAAAGAAAAGAAAAAAGACTGAATGCTAAATGCCCGAGCTAGTTTGATGAAGGTCTTTCCCAGCCCATAAAGTCTGAGAGAAGTGATGGTTTCTTCAAAAGTGCAGACATCAACCTACAGCTACTGGAACATAAAGACTTAGGAAACACGACCCACCCAAAGAAATAAAATAAATCTCTAGTAACTGACCCTAACGAAATGGAGATATATGAGTTGTCTGATAAAGAATTCAAAATAATCATCTTAAAGAAGCTGTTTTAGTTCCTTTGGGCTGTTATAAGAAAATACCACAGACTGGGTAGCTTATCACTGAAATTTGTTTCTTACAGTTTTGGAGACTGGAGGTCCAGGATCAGGATGTCATCATGTTTGGGGGAAGGTTCTCCTCTGGGTTGCACATTTCTCCTTGTATCCTCACATGGGGAAGGGGTTAGGGAGCTCTGTGGGGTTAGGGAGCTCTATAGGAATGCTAATCCCGTTCATGAAAGCTACACTCCTCAAGATCTAATCACTTCTCAAAGGCCCTACCGCTAATACCAGTTACCTTTAGGAGTCAGGATTTCATCATACAAAAGAATTTGGGAGAGGGGTGGGACACAAACACTCCTCAAAGAACAGAGAGTGACTGATGGATTAAACAACAACAACAACAACACAAAATCTAATTATATGCTATCTATAAGGGACTCACTTTAGATTTAAGGACACATATAGGCTAAAAGTGAAAAGTTGGAAAAGGATATGCCATGCAAATGTAACCAAAGGAAAGCAGTTGTTATACTTTACATTAGAAAAAATAGTCTTTTAGTTAAAAACTGTCACAAAAAAGTCACTATATAATGATAAAATGGTCAATTCATCAGGAAAATACCAAATTATAAACATATGGACTCAAAACCAGATTATCTAAATTTATAAAACAAACAATGACAGATCTGAGGGAGAAAAATAACAATTCAGTAATAGTAGGAGACTTCACTATCCTATTTTCAATTGTGTAGAACACTGAAACAGAAAGTCAATAAGTGGACAGTGGACTTTCACAACACTCTAGTCCAAATGAACCTAACAGACATTTACAAAACATTGCAACAATAGCAGAATACACATTCTTTTCAAGCACACCCAGAGTATACTTCAGAATAAATCAAAAGTTAGGTCACAAAACAAATTTAGAAAGATTGAAATAATACCAAGCATTCTTTCTGATTACAGTGGAATAAAACTAGAAATTAATAAAGAAGGGAAACTGGAAAATTTACAAATATGTGGGAATTAAATAACACAATCTTGACAATCCATTTGAACAGAGAAGAAAATGAAAGGAAAGCTAGGTATTACAAAGTATCTCAAGATAACTGAAAATGGGGGCACCTGGGTGGCTGAATGGGTTAAGCCTCTGCCTTCAGCTCAGGTCATGATCCCAGCATCGGATCGAGCCCCATATTGGGAGCCCTGCTTGGCGGGAAGCCTGCTTCTCCCTCTCCCACTCCCCCTGCTTGTATTCCCTCTCTTGCTGCGTCTCTTTCTGTCAAATAAATAAATAAAATCTTAAAAAAAAAAAAAGGAAACTGCAAATGAAAATAGAACATACCAAAACTTTTGGGATGTAGCAAAAACAGTACTATTTAGAGTGGTAAATGCCTAAATTAATAACAAGAAAGATTTCAAATAACAATATAAATTTATACCTCAAGGAACTAGAAAAAGAAGAAAAAATTAAGCCCAGGGTTATCAGCAGGAAGAAAATAATGAATATTAGAGTAGAAATAAATGAAATAGAGAATAGAAATCTAGAACAAAACTGATGAAATTAAGGAGTGGGTTTTTGGAAAAGGTAAAAATTGATTAACCCTTAGCTATAGTAATGAAGAAAAAAAGAGAGAAGGCTTGGAGTCAGAAATGAAAGAGGAGACATTACAATTGATTTTAAAAAGGATCATAAGAGTCGATTATGCACAATTACATACCAAAAAATTGGATAACCTAGAAGAAATGAATAAATTTCTAGAAAGATACAACCTATCAAGATTGAATTGTGAGGAAATAGAAACCTGAGCAGACTAATAACAAATAAGGAGATTGAATCAGTAATCAAAAACATTCTAAAAAGAAAACCCCAGAACAAGATTTACACCAAATACTTAAGAAATAGCATCAGTTCTTCTTAAGCTCTTCTAAAATGTTGAAGAAGAAAGTACAGTTTCAAACTGGTTTCATGAGCCCAGTATTACCTGAATACCAAACCTAGATAAAGACACCACAGGAGAAGAAAATTTTAGGTCAATATCCCCAGTGAATATAGATGCAAAAATTCTCAACAAAACACTAGAGAAACAAATTCAATAGCACATTAAGATGATCAGATATGATGATCAAGTGGTATTTATCCCTGTGATGAAAGGATATTTCAAAATAGGAAAGTAAATTAATTTCATATACCTTATTAACAGAATGAAAGATAAAAACCTCATGGTCATCTCAATACATACAGAAAAATCACTTGACAAAATTCAATACCTTCTATGATAAAAACTCTCCACTGTCTAGTTATAGAAGGAGTTTACCTCAATGTTATAAAAATCAAGTGTGGAAAGCCCACAGCTAACATCATGCTCAACAGGAAAGAACTGAATGCTTTTTGTCCAAAATCAGAAAGAAGACAAGAATGCCCTCTTTCACCAGTTCTATTCAATATAGTACTGGAAGTCCTAACCAGAGTAACTATGCAAGAAAAAGATACAAAAGTCATCCTAATCAGAAAGAAAAAAGTAAAATTTTCTTTGTTTGCAGATAACATAATCTTATATGTAGAAAACACTAAAGACTACACAATTAAAGTTGTTAACAAATTCAGTACAGTTGTAGGCTACAAAATCAACACATAAAATTTTTCATTTCTATACATCAGCAATAAACTATCAAAAAAGGAAATTAAGAAAATAATCCTTTATATAACTTCAAAAAGAACAAAAGAACAAAATACTTAGAAATAAACTTAACCATAGAAGTGGAAGACTTGTACACTGAAAACTATAAAACATTGCTAAGTGAAATTAAAGACATAAATAAGTGGAAAGGCACCTTGTGTTCACAAACTGGAAGAATAATATTTTTGAAATGTCCATACTACCCAAAGTGATCCACAGATTCAATGTGATCCCTATCAAAATACCAATGGCGTTTTTAACAGAAATAGAAAAAGAAATCCTAAAATTCATATGGAATCACAAATGACCTCAAAGAGCCCAAGTAATTTTAAGAAGATCAAAGCTGGAAACATCACTCTTTCTCATTTCAAAATATATTACCAAACTACAGTTCCTAAAACAGTATGGTACTGGCAAAAGATAGACATTTACCACTGGAACATTTTAGAGAGCTCAGAAGAAAAATCCGTGCATATATGGTCAACCAACCGTTGACAAGGAAATCAAGGATACACAATGGGAAAAGAATAGTATCTTCAACAAATGGTGTTGAGAAAATTGGATACCCACATATAAAATAATGACATTGGATTTTTATGTTACATCATACATAAAAGTCAACTCAGAATGAATTAAAGATTGAAATGTAAGACCAGAACCTACTAAGCACTCAGAAGAACACTTATGAGACAAGCTTCTTGACATTGTCTTGGCAAGAATTTCTTGGACATGACATCAAAAGCACAAGTAACAAAAACAAAAAGTGGAACTGCATCAAATTACAGTACTTCTGCACAGCAAAAGAATCAACAAAATGACAACAAGACCTATGGATTGGGAGAAAATGTTTGCAAACCATATATCTTATGATAAGGGGTTATTATCAAATATATACAAGGAACTCCTGCAACTCAATAGCCGAAAACCAAACCAAACAAACAAACAAAATCCTCCAAATAACCTGATTTAAAAGTGGGCAAAGGAATTGAATAAACATTTTTCAAAAGAAGACATCCAGATGGCCAACATGGTACATGAAAAGATGCTCAGCATCACTAATCATTATGGAAATACAAAACAAAACCACAATGAAATATCTCTTCACACCAGTTACAAGGGCTATGATATTAAAGAAAAGATAATTATTAACAAGGATGTGAAGACACTGGAACACTTGTACACGGTTGGTACGACTGCAAACAGGTGAAGCCACCATGGAAAACTGGGTGGTTGTTCCTCTAAAAATAAAATGACCATATAATTCAACCGTCCATCTTCTGGGTGTTCAGAAGAGTTGACCCACCTATGTTGTCTATATAGAAAACTCACTTTAAATATAAGATGCAGAAAGATTAAAGACTAAAGGCAAAAGGGTCAAAAGCAAACTAAAAATATTAAAAGTAAAGATTAAAGGTAAAAACATGCTATGCTAATATGAATCAACATTGTTGTCTGGGGGAAAAAAGTGTTGTCTGGGAGGAGAGCAGCAATCTTGAGGACATAGAGGTGAAACCGTTTGCTAAAGTGGGTAGACCAGCATTCAGCAAGGACTATGGGTCTTGCATGGCCTCCTTAAGCATTGTACCAGCCCCGGACTTTGTGCCTCTTCCGGTAGGTGATAAAAATAAAGCCTACTTGGGCAAAGCATGATAATTGTAACCTATGACTGCAAATAATCTAACTGATACTGAAGGAAATTATCATTCATAGATGATTCTCTTTAAGGAGCATCATTTATTGTATTTAATCCTTATAACAGCATTTCAGAGATAAACTGAGACGCAGGATGTAGGTAACTAGATTAGGGTTACACAGGTTACACTAGGCTGCACAGCCGGTATATAGACATGCTTAGATATGAAACCTGATCTTTAATGTCCCATCATATCATCATCCTTGCCATCTCCATCATTATAGTGTTAGCATCATTTGTTTGTATCATTAACATGTTTGTACTAGGAATGTTTTACCAAGATGAGAAAATTTTTTATATAATTTACATAATTACATAATTTTCACTCACAGATACTTGTTCATATTTATAATTTATATTTTATATATTTATATATTTACATATATCTATCTATATATTTATATTATATAAAATGTATTCACATATAATGTATAGATATATAATATATATTTATATATTATATATTTATATTTTATATTTTTTAAATATGTTAGAGAACAAATAAGCCCTTTTATCTGAAGGCTGAAGTCAGAATAAGGTTAGGTGTATTGATTTGGCCTTCATTCATCATTTTTGTGTGTGTGAGGTATTTCTACCCCCACCCCGAGAAAAAGAAATCTCTGGCAAAAACTTTTATTATTTCTTTTCTCTGTAAAACTGGTTACCAAGATATGATGCTAAGCACAAGAAATGTACAACTGGGAAAGAATTGGAGAGATTAGATTAGAAAGGAGGGATGTGCATTTACTCAAGGAGAAACATATCTTGAAGGCTAATAAAGAAGAAAGATATTGCAGGCTGTATTTATGTACACTTTGTCAGGGATGGATGAAGCCAAATTATTTTGTACTATCAAGATATCTTGTACAAGTTTTTGGAAGGTATTAAACTCAGAATTATTTTGTGTTTTTTTTTTTCTTTTCTTTTTGCCAATCACTTTCGTCTTAAACTTTTAAAGTCATGTCTGATTTGAGGGAAATATCACCCAACTGTTTTTGGTTTATCTCCACTTTGCTCATCAACTTAACTATTTTTATTTGCAACATAATCTTTGAAATATGGGGCTTCAGGAACAGCTAAATTCAGTTTTTTTTTTTAAATTTATTTTCAATGTGACAGTATTCATTGTGTTTGCACCACACCCAGTGCTCCATGCAATACGTGCCCTCTCCAATACCCACTGCCCGGTTCCCCCAACCTCCCACCCCCTACCCCTTCAGATCCCTCAGATTGTTTTTCAGAGTCCATAGTCTCTTTGTTTTACCTCTCATAATGAAAAACATTGCAAATCAGAGTCCAAGAGCCCTAAACACAAGGTTGTAATTGGTGTCTACAGGTATCTCTTCAAGTTAGCTACTACACAAAATTAGTATAAAACTGAGGCCATTCTTCTAGTAAATTCTTCTTTTTGGAAGAGTGCAATATTTTCTCAGTAGAATCAAGGAATTTAATTTTTATTAAACTCTGGAAGATTTTCCAGAGTTACTTCAATTATTGAGTCCTAACATGGGGCTGGGCTATTTTGGGAATAAGATAATTATATTAGTCCCATTCCTGACCCTCAAATAGCATCATGATCCATTGGATCACTCAGACTTAAGTGACAGACTGGAGGATGCAAAAGGTGTTATTGGTCTGGCAATGAGAGCTATAGACATTTTTGGGGTTTATCAGTGGGAAGACATCAGTTAGGGCTACAAGAGGTGTGTGTGTAGGGGGCTAGCAGATAATTTAAAAATTTATATATGAATGAAAATAAGGCCAGAGTTGGGGGGCAACAAGTGTAGAGAGCATTTCGTAGGCCATCACAACATCAGTATGATAGAAGAATGCCATAGATATTGGGGAAGAGGTTTATATACAAGGCAGGTTTGTGTAAGATTTGTATTGGGGAAGTAAAATCTTACTCTGTCTCTATTTATGTTTCTCAAATATAATCTTTACCTGAGAATTGGTGACTGCTTTATAACAAATTCTCTTCTAAATCATATAATTTTTCTCTCTTGTTTTGGTTACCTTGAGTTCCCTTTTGGACATAGATAAATATGTAACCTCTTTAGCATGTCTTTAAAAATAATTTTACCTTTGGCTTACCTAAACAAACATTTACTACAAAAAACAAACACCCCCCCCAAATAATTTAATCTTTGAAATTGCTGCTTGATTATTACAAAAACTGATTAATTTTTTTCTAGAAGAAAAAGCTTTATGGAAGCCAGCTAATTTATCTAGTTTACCAATTTCATTTAATATTTCTGTTTGCAAAATATATTGGGATGAAGGTGGATCCCTTAAGGTATTTTTTGAAAGAATGCAGAGAGATTCAGAAAATACAGGATCTTAAAGTTCTCTGGGCTCTGAATAATACAGTGTAGATATTAATTTTATGTGTGGAATTGAGGATTTTGTAAATAAAATTTCTTTTATCTACTCATACATAGGAAATATTTATTAAGTTGAAATTGCCAATTCCCTGTGTCTGCACAGCAGTTATAGTCAGAGGAGGGCAGAGTAAGGTGGAATAGTTTCCATTATTTATATGACTCCCAGTTGTTTAGCTAGAGGTAGTCTCTAAAAATTTCCTTGCTGTAGAAATAATGGCAGGTGGACAGCATCATGATTTCAACCTCACTGCAGTTCTGGGAATCCATCAATAATGAGAGATGGAAAATTCAGGAGACTCTGGCAAGGAACATAAAAGAAAACATGGTTTCCCCTTTTTTTCCTCCCTAGATAATGATTCACAGAAAATACATCCTTAAAATTGATTGTTTTAGGAACGCAGGCCTTTCAAGTGCAAGATTTCAGGCCATGATGTACAAGAAGAAATAAAAAATCACTTCTCATTTTTTATATTTTTATTTTGAACCCCTATGCTGTCTGTTGGTTAAGATTAAATCATAGTTTAATCATTTCAGGGGTACCCACTCTCCCATGCATTTTTCCTATATTGAATCTAAGCTTTATAGGGGGCTTACAGGGGGTCAAGAGGATTTTTTCATCCCTGGTTATTGCCATTTATGCACAGGACATTAGCTGGGATGTACAGAATTTTTTCTCACTTTCAGTAATCAGTCCATGTCTGCCACTAGAACACATGTGTTTTCATTGAGACATGTGAGTCTGAATCTCATGGTCTCTGAGCCCCACTTGGCATATAAAGAAGCTTTAGCTCTGCTCCTGGACCCCATTGTTGAGGGGGCAATGTCTCCAACTAGACAAATCTCACAGGTATTCTGTCTACTACTCTCCTACTATGCTGCAGAAGAAGGACACAGCTGTCAAGTCTTCTCTGTTTTATGTGAAAACAGAGAGCACAGACTGCCTGTCCTCTCAGATTCCAGGGTTTCTTTGCCTCCCACTCCCCAGGCTTTAAGGACTCTTTCTTAGGGGACCAACAGCATATAGCCTTCTTGCTTTCAGAAGCAAGAAGAAGTGAAGTGAAGAAGAAGAAGTGTCATCTGTCACTTCTTCCTCCCCCTTCCCCACATGCCTCACTGTTAAAGGAAGTCTTAGGGCACCTTGGTGGTACAGTCTGTCAAGCTTCTTGGTTTCAGCTCAGTTCATGATCTCAGGGTGAGGAAATCGAGCCCCCCCGCCGCCAACCACCATAGCACAGAGTCTGCTTAAGAGTCTCTCCCTCTCCCTCTGCCCCTCCAACTCATGCTTTCTCTAGCTCTCAAAAACATAAATCTTTTTTTTTTTTTTAAAGGGAGTCTTTATGTAGTCTTTCCCTTTATTCTTTCTAATTTATCATTTAAAGCACACATTTATTTTATTAAAAGATTTTTTAATTAACATTTTTTACTGAAGTATGATTAATGTACAGTGTTATATTAGTTTCAGGTGGACGACACAATGATTTAGTAATTCTGTACACTACTCAATGCTCATCAAGATAAGTGTACTTTTTTTTTTTTAAAGATTTTATTCATTTCTTTGACAGACAGAGATCACAAGGAAGCAGAGAGGCAGGCAAAGAGGAGGAAGCAGGCCCCCATTAAGCAGAGAGCCCGACGTGGGGCTTGATCCCAGGAACCTGGGATCATGACCCGAGCCAAAGGCAGAGGCCTTAAACCATTGAGCCACCCAGGTGCCGCTGTGCTTCTTTCGATAAGTGTACTTTTAATCCCCTTTATCAATTTCATTCATCTCCCCAAGCCACCACCTCTCTGGCAAACATCTGCATTTAAGAGTCTGTTTTTTGTTTGTTTGCCTCTTTTTTTATTTGTTCATCTGTTTTGTTTCTTAAATTCCACATATGCATGAAATCCTACAGTATTTGTCTTTCTCTGACTTACTGAACTTTGTATTAAACCCCCTAGCTGCATCCATGTTGCAGAAAATGGCAAGATTTCATTGTTCTTTATGGCTGAATAATATTCCATTGTATACACATACCACCAGTGTACATTTAATTTTTTTTTATTTTTAAAATTTATTTATTTTAGAGAGAGAGAGAGAGCGAGAGAGAGCACAAGCCAGAGGGACAGAGGGAGGAGAAAGAATCTCAAGCAGACTCTGTGCTGAGGGCAGAGCTGGAGGCAGGACTCTGTCTCACCACCTTGAGATCACTGTTGGAGCTAAAACCAAGAGTTGGAGGCTTAACCGACTTCACCATCCAGGTGCCTCCATTTTACATTTTTAAAGGTTCAGATATTGGGACCCCAGAAGCTCAAATCCTTGAAAATTAAATGTTTGGGGTTTTGAAAATTAAATATTTTGGGTTTTGAATTCAAAAACCCTGTCTCTGCCTTTCTGCTGATTCATCATGCTTCCTGAGACAATATCATTATACTTGTTTTGTCTTCACAAGGAAGAATCACAGGGTAATAGAGGTAATATATCAAACATACAGAGTCACACTTGTGTTATTAGCAATACTTAAGGAAATATTTATTCTTGAAAATCTATCTAATTTTTAAGAATTGCGAAGAGTCTGAGGTTTTCCCCTACTTACAACCAACAAGTTAGCCTGTCACAGTCTTGTGATCAATGGTGGAAGACAGGAGACTCTCGAGTCAAAGACCAAGGTCAATTTATTACTCACAGAAATAGCAGAAACCAGAGCATCAATTAACAATTTTGTGCTATTCCTGGAGCACATGCCAAGAGTGACAGATGACACCTATATGCATAGTGTATTATGTTATAGGAGAAGAATCTTTAGCTTTGAGAATCTGAGTATTTCATAAAAGGCAGTAAGCATACCTGTCCTTTGCTTCAGAAAGAGGTACTATCTCCATCTTCCAAACCTATCCTTTGTTCTAAAGAGAGACACTGTCTGTATGCCATGCAAATATCTTTGCAAAGATCATATGTAACAAAGGGAAATCTTACAAGTGATGCTAGAGTGAACTTTAGAATTTTTGAAGTTTTATTTATTTAAGTAATCTCCATATTTAAGTAATCTCCATACTCAATGTGGGGATCAAACTCACAACACCAAGATCAAGAATCCCATGCTCTTCTGACTGAGCTAGCCAGGTGTGTCACAGGAGTGAACTTATAAATGGTGACTCTTAAATGTCTGATTTTGAATCAGTCAAGAGAATGAATGCAGTGAGAGGATAGTTCTAGGCTGATATGAATACGTTTTCTTTTTCTTTTCTTGTTTTGTTTCTTCCTTCTCCCTCTTCTTAGCACGGGTCGCCCCCCTCAGACTCTGCCAAATGGGAGTCATACCACCAAGCTCCTCAGCGCCCCACCCCCATGACTCCAGTTTCACTTATATTTCATTGCCAGAAGCAAGTGACATGATCACGACTGCCTTTGAGGGCATGGGAAGCACAAATTAACCAAATACTCAGAAAGAGGAAAGCCAGATATTTAAGGAATAGAATAAATGATTTCAGCGATGATTTATATGCTTAAGGATTTCACAGTTTTATATGGGAAGTAGGGCCCATAGAAATACCTGCCATAGAATTTGTCACACATTCTCAGAAGCTATGTATCAAGTTGTTGATCAGTGAAGCGGAATTTGTTATTGCTTCCTGTGGGTGGTAGGGTAAAACTGTGATAATGACAAGGTGATATTTGAGTTTCGCCTTCAGGAAGATACAGGAGCATTCCAGGTAGAAAAATTGCATGGGATAGAGAGTAGGGGAAAGTTGTCCTGAGGAGAGAAGAGAAGATGTCATGAAAAATCATATTCAAGTCTCAGGAGCTTGGCTATGGCGTATTGTATGAGATACAGTAGGTGTTGAGGCATAGAGATGAATACAAGAGATCTAATGCCTGCCCTTTATCTTGTTGAGCATATATTTCAGAAGCATATATTTCAGCATATATTCAAATATGTATGTAGAGAATTAACAATTTAGAAATAAGTTGGATGAGTACTTTGAAAAGAAGTATTGTATTGAAGGACTGAATTATGGGAATGTCATCTAGGCAGAAAGGTCATGGAGTAAAGTTTGTAAGCAAAGCATGTGGAGGTTTGGGGTGGGCCTGGGGAAATATTCCAGATGGAGGCAGCATGAGCAGACGTCAAGTTTGGAAGGAATAATGCACACTGGTGGAGCTGAAAGAAGTGGGTCTGGCACTCAAAGAGGGGCACCTGATGAAACTGGAGAACAGCAAAGGTAGATAATGAGGACCCTGTAGACATAGTTTAATACTCTGTTTTGTCCTAAGAAATGGGAAGCCACCAGCATGTTTTGTGTAAGAGAGTAACATAAGCATTTTGTACAGCTCTCTCTGTCTACAGTATAAAAAAAGAATTAAGGGTGTGATACTGCGATTTATAATAAGAAATATATATTTGGTATCTGTCCCATTTCTGGCATAGAGCTCCTAAAACCCTTGGAATTTTCCTAGTGAAGAGAACAACAAAAGTGTCTTTTATTGTGTTATTAAGGTGACTTTTATATAACTCTAAGGATGGGTCTGTTGCCAGGAGAACCAACCAGGTGATTACAGGGTTGGAATTATCAGTCCCTCTGCCTCCCAACCCACCCCTGGAGAATGAACAGAGGCTGGAGGTTGAATCAATTGCCAGTGTGTCGCGGACAGCACGACAAATCAACCAGGAACATGAGGGTAAGAGGATGGTGAAAAGAAATTAAGAGACAAAGAGATGGGGGCAGGAGGAGCACCAAGGAGGATGTCCAATAGTGTCGATTTTACTCAAGGCTGTGAGGCATTATATAGCTAACAGAAACAATCATAAGAAAGTATCTATTTTTAGCTGATTACTAAAGAGTTTGCAACATGCACAGAAAATCCTTCAAGCTTTCCCATTATCTATTTCCCAAGCACCAATAGCAGACCCTCTAGCACCAGATGTACTGACTTCAAGGCCACTCAAGACACAGTTTGTGTAAGCACAGCACAGTCTTACAGTGGTGTAGTCTATAGCCCGTGCAAGGAGAGCAAGGACCAGCCAAGAATTTCTGACCCTGACCAAATCGTCTCTATCTGACTAGCAAATGTGTGGGAAGTCACGTAGGTGAGCACACAACATATAGCACAGACCCTTTCTCAGTGCTACTCAACTTTATTGACCTAAGCCTTTTGTTCGGCTATTCAGCCTTTAAAGGAGGCACAAGTCAGGGCCTGGATTGGTCCTTGTCTCAAGCCTTACCGTGGCCTCCCACACCAGTGATCGACAACTTGATCAATCATGCCTAAGTTAATGAACCCTCCGTACAAACACAAAAGGACGAGGGCCAGAGAGCTTCTAGTTGGTGAACATGTGGAGATTCAGTAAGAGTACCCAGGAGGAGCATGGAAGCTCAGTGCCCCCTTTCCCATAGTTTGCGGTATGCGTCTCTTCCTTCTGGTTGTTTCTAGGTTATATCCTTTCATAATAAGCTGATAATATAGTAAGTAAAATGTTTCTGAGTTCTGTGAGCCACTCTAGAAAATTAATGAAACCTAGGGTGGGAGTGGGTGGAACCTCCCATTTATTGCCAGTTGGTCAGAAGCACAGATAACAACCTGGTCTTGGAATTGGCCTCAGGAGTGGGTGAGGAGAGCAGTCCTGAGGGACTGAGTCCTTCACCTGTGTGATCTGCTGCTATCTCCAGGTAGAGGGTGCCAGAATTGAGTTGAATTGTAGGACATGCAGCTGCTGTCAGAGAATTGGTCGGTAGTGTGGAAAAAAACATTTTGCAATGGGTGTCAGAGAGTGAGTGCCTGGGTGGTTCAGTCCGTTAAGTGTCTACCTTCTGCTCAGGTCATGATCTCAGGGTCCTGGGATCCAGTGGCCCGCTTGGTGGGGAGTCTGCTTTTCCCTCTACCTGCTGCTCCTCATGCTTGTGCTCTGTCTCTCTGTCAAATAAATAAATAAAAACTTAAAAAAAATTGAATTGAAGAGGAGCTCAAGAACTGATTTAAGAAGACAAGTTAATTGTTCAGTTGAAAGTTAAAGATCACTAGGATGACAGTTAGACTTTGGTGAAGGCATGTACCACCCAAGTAGTATCCTAGAGTGCCATTCACTAAGCATACTAAACTATGAATATGCATGCTTCAACATGAAGAAAATTTTGTTTGACAAACCCCCCTAAAGAAGAGTATTCATTGGTTTAAAGAAATATTCCTTTAGCTACTTGGGATAGTAATGAACTACCCCCATGCACCTTCTGACAAGAAAAATGTCCCAATATTAATTTATAGTAGCCATATCAAATAGGCAAGCTCTTTTGTTTTTGCTGGGTAGGGATAGACATGAATTGCCTAAGAAAAAGAGTGCTATTGTCTTCCACTTCCCCTACAAGACTTTGCCTTCTTCTGAACAAATATTTCACAAATATTTATAGAATTAAAAAAAATTTTATATATTTATTTGATACAGAAAGAGAGAGAGAGAGAGAGAAAGAGAGAGAGCTAGAGAGGGAACACAAGCAAGGGGGCTGGGAGAGGGAGAAGCAGGTTTCCTGCCAAGACGGGAACCCGAAGTGGGGCTTGATCCCAGGACTCTGGAGTCATGACCTGAGCCAAAGTCAGATGCTCAACAACTGAGCCACCCAGGCGTGCCATAGAATATTTTTTGAGTGGTACCAAATTATTAATTATTCTGGGATGCATAAATATCTTGATCTTGCCCTGGATAGAATGATGACCATGGAGAGAAAGGGAAGTGAACATATTTGGCACATAGATCAAGAACAATTGACTTGGTGACAAAATAAAAGGAAGCCTAGCACAGGGAGAGGTAAATGTCTAGGATGACTGCTGGATTTCTGTATTAAAATGTGAGGCATACTGCTATTGAAAGATAAACTGAGGCATGGTAATCATGTGAAAAAGTTTATCTGAACAAATGTCTATACGAATCAGGCAGCACCCAATTTAAGTGGTTAAATGTGTTCCACAGACCAGAGCTAGGGCTAAGACTTTTTTTTTTTTTTTACTTATAATTTTTTTTTTGACAAATAGTATTTTATTTTATTTATTTTTTATATAATTTTTTATTTTTTATAAACATATATTTTTATCCCCAGGGGTACAGGTCTGTGAATCACCATTTAGGGCTAAGACTTTTATAGAGAAGACACAGAAGGAAAACGAGGAAATTATCTGGTTGGTTATAGCTTAAATTGTTGCTTTATTTGGAAAGCCCCATTAGCTATTTGAAATCAATTGTCCTTAAGTTCTGATTTCTTCACCTTGAAACATTTACAGGCTAAGGTCTGGGTTTGCTTATGTGGGATGCCAAGGGAGTAAAACCATCTGTCTTAAAAAAAAAAAGAACCTTCTCAGGCTAAGGTCTTCCTTGTTCAATAAATTTAACACTGCAAGGTAGGATAAGAAAATGTTTGGGTTTTGCCTTTTGTTTTTAAATCACTAGATAGATAATACACCCAAAAATCTTTAACTTCTGGAGGTCTTGATAGAATGCCAACTAAAAAATCCTTTTGTTCAAATCCACCATAATGATCTAAAAAGACATATGACGGAGATCCTAATTACATAGAGTAATATCTTATCAATCATATGTTTTACTTGCTTTCACTGTTGAGCATCAATATAGCTCTTAAGGAAAACATTGGTATTGAACTTATATTTCCCCTATAATAGTTTAATGGGTAATTATCAAACAAATTATGCCATTTGTCCTTTATAATCAACCTGTGAGGTAGTTAGGGCAGATATTGTTCAATTTTACAGATGAGAAAAATGAGATCTAAGTAACTTGTCACAGTTCACACAAAGTTCACACAGATAATTAGTGGTAGATCCAGAACTAAAATCCAGACATGATGATTCCTGGTCCAAAGCTCTTTGCCATTATACCATCCAGTAGAATACAGGGTGGGGTGGTATCCGACGTGATGAGAAAAGAAACTTGTAGGATGAGAAAAGTCTGAGGATCACTGCATTTTTGTTTGTTTCATGTATGGAGAAAACCATTTGTTTTGAAATGATAAAAAAAAGAAGGCTGAAATACATAATGCCAAGAGTCCTCCGGGGAGAATACTATGCTACATACTATACTTGTTAAAAGAGGCTGGTACTAACTGTAGTTTTTTGCTTGTTGAGACTTCTTATTCTACTTACAACCCTGAGATCAAGACTTGAGCTGAGATCAAGAGTCAGATGCTTAACCAACTAAGCCACCTAGGCACCCCTCTTCTTTAGTACTTCTGATATTCATTTTATTTTTATTTTTTAATTTTATTTATTTATTTATTTTTAAAGATTTTATTTATTTGTCAGAGAGAGAGAGGGAGAGAGCGAGCACAGGCAGACAGAATGGCAGGCAGAGGCAGAGGGAGAAGCAGGCTCCCCTCCGAGCAAGAAGCCTGATGTGGGACTCGATCCCAGGATGCTGGGATCATGACCTGAGCCGAAGGCAGCTGCTTAACCAACTGAGCCACCCAGGCGTCCCTTCATTTGATTTTTAAAAATATTTCTTTGTTTATTTTAGAGAGGGGGGAGGGGCAGGAAGAGGGAGGGAGAGAAATCCTTTTTTTTTTTTAACTTTTAATTTTTTATAAACATATATTTTTATCCCCAGGGGTACAGGTTTGTGAATCACCAGGTTTTCACACTTCACAGCACTCACCAAAGCACATACCCTCCCCAATGTCCATAATCCCACCCCCTTCTCCCAAACCCCCTCCCCCCAGCAACCCTCAGTTTGTTTTGTGAGATTAAGAGTCACTTATGGTTTGTCTCCCTCCCAATTCCATCTTGTTTCATTGATTCTTCTTCTACCCACTTAAGCCCCCATGTTGCATCACCACTTCCTCATATCAGGGAGATCATATGATAGTTGTCTTTCTCTGCTTGACTTATTTCGCTAAGCATGATACGCTCTAGTTCCATCCATGTTGGGGAGAGAAATCCTTAAGCAGACTCCCCACTGAGTGTGGAGCCCTATGCGGGGTATGATCCCATAACCCCAAGGTCATGACCTGAGGAAACCAAGAGATGGATGCTCAACCGACTAAGCTACCCAGGGGACCCTGACATTGATTTAAATTTTTTTTCTATGAATCATATTCATTTGACCTAGGGACACAATTAAAGGTCCTCATTTTGCCTTAATCTGTATAATCCCTTTCCCATTTCTTTGATTATGCTTTTGGATTGTCTGAAATTTATATATCTGATTTGAATTTTACCTGTAATTGAGAGCCTTCTGATGGAATTATTCTTTAAGAAATAGGTGAGCAAGAATGCTGTGTTCATGATTGCACTGCCACTACACAGTACATAAGAGGCACTAAATAAGCACTTGATTGAATAAATGAATGAAAATTGTAAATAGGCTTCGTAAATTCTAATTTTGTCTGCTGAACCCTGAATCTTAAGTCTTGGCATTTGATTTTAGGCATTTTGTCATCTGAACTCGATTCCCACTTGCCATTGCAGTTCCAAATAATATATTTGACCTAAACCACTTCTGTTATGTCCGTCCTCTAAAAGCGGTAACACAAACCATAGGATATCACCAATCTCTTACAATCTGCTGGTAATGGTAATAGGTAAGACCAGACAAAGTCACAGAGCCCAGTTTGTTAGAAATGATTTTTAAGCTCTTAAAAACAGGCCTTTAGAGGTTGCTAAAGCAAGGCAGGTTGTTTAAGGCTTAACCACAATCACGTCACTGTTTTCTTTATTATTTCATCCAGGGTGATAGAATATTGGCAGTTCTATTGTATTAACCTCGTGGTTAGGTTATCCAAACAATTTACACCAAGTAGAATTTGGGAAGTGTTAGACATAATTTCTTTCTCGAGAGGAGACAAACTTATAAATCACTGGGCTCTTGCTGAGTTTTGGGTAACGTTTTGTTGCTGTTGTTGAATATACAGTGTTGGACAAGGCTTTGGCTAACCTGCCACCTCTCTTTTCCTATTCCAGGAAGATGTGTTTATAGATAAAACAGAAGCAATTCCCTGATCATATCAGCCTATATTTGCGTGTCTCTGCGCTGCTTCCTGCTAGAGTTTGTATGGAGGGGCTAGAATGTGCTGACAGGGATGCCAACTCATTTTCTGGGCTTGTTTCATTTCGCAGGCACAGATCCTATCGCACAGTGGTTTGTCAGGTCTGTGTTTAAAGGTCTCCTGGAAGAGAATTCATTTGTTCACTCATTCATTCATATTTGTGGAATACCTATTACATGCCAGATATTCTTCTGGGTTCTTCAGATACACTAGTGAACAGACCACGATTCCTGTCCTCAGGGAACTTACATTCTAGAAGGATTAATAAAAAATAAATAAATAATAAACTTAAAATAAATAAATAAAATACACAGTATGTTCTTAGAACACAATAAATGCTATGGAGAAAAATCAAGCAGGAGAGGGAAACTGTGAGTGTGTGAGGCAGTGGGATTCAATTTTTAGGTAATGTGCCCAGGGAGGGACTCAGTGAAAAGGTGACATTTGAGGAAAGAACTGAATTAGTTAAGGGAGTGAATCATTGTGTTGACTTTCTAATAATTGGTTTAAATTAGTTGGTTGTTAGTTTGGAAAAATCAGTTGTAGTTTAGCCAACTTGAAATATATGTGCAGCATTTTTATAAAATGACAAAAACTTATGAGTAAATTTGTCAGATGCAGCTAAAAGCCCTATTGTTATGGGGAGATTAAAACTGCAAAAGAAAAAAAAGCTGCAGAAGTGGCTTCTGGTAAATATTTTTAGAGTCAGTATCCATTAAGAGGAATATATCTCCCTGGCTGCACATGTGAGGGAAAGCTGGGGTACCTTCAGGCTCATCTAGACATAGTAACTTCCCTAAGGTTTTTCATTAGAAACACAATTCTAGGGGACTCACTGGTTTTTAAAAGAGGTTATTTTATGGATTGTGCTGATATTAATTTTTTTTAACCCCCAGACCAGAATTTCGTCCACACATTTTATGCAAAGGGCACACATATTCTTTTTTATATTTCAAAGTTTTTAGCTTCTTAATTTACTTTTATATGAATAAAAGATATTTTCCAATTTATAGATATAAGACTTTGCTTGTAGAACCAATTTCTTGACCTTACACAAATGATTTAAGAGAAATGAGTTGTCAGTAGTCACCTTTCCAATGATTGCTGTCTGCATATACTTCTTTTTGGGAAATGTTTTTATAAAGAATGTGAAATTTCATTTTTTTCCTGATAACCTTAGATAACCTTAGCCATAGAAATAACCTGGGTCAGACTTCTACTGCATATATTCAAGGCATTTACATCTAGTTCTTTGTTTTTTTAAATATTTTATTCACTTATTAAGAGAGAGAGAGAACGAGAGCATGAGTGGTTGGGGGAAAAGCAGAGGGAGTGGGAGAAGCAGACTCCCCATTGAGCAGGGAGCCGGATTTAGGGCTCAGTCCTGAGAATGCAGGATCATGACCTGAGCCGAAGGCAGACACTTAACCAACTGAGCAACCCAGGTGCCCCATCTAGTTATTTTCTTGATGTCACAACACTATGACTATCTTCACATCCTAAAATGCATCTGGTTCCCTTATAAAACCTGGGAAGTGAAGCCTGTGAAATCCTTGTCACCTTCTGAGAATTCCTGCTTATGGCTACCCCAGGAAATGAACTATCTCCTGACTCTATCTATTAGTCAGCACAGGATAAACTGGGCTATGGCGGCAAGGAACCCTCTAAATCCCAATCTCAGTGTATCAAAGAGTTTTGTTTCATCTATACAAAATCTGTTGGGATATCTGGTAGATAACTGTTTTCCAAATGGTAACACAGTGGTATAACTGGTTTCAAACTTCTCAACAGAAGGCTTGTCACACTGAAGAGGAAAACAGACTAGAAAATCCTGCATGGGATTTTCACCACTACAGTCTAGAAGCAACACATATCACTTGATAGCTCACTTATCAACCCTATGGCCGATTATAAGGAGATGAAGAGCTTTGTTCTTATAACAGTCAGCAAAGAGAAAAATACCAGATACTGGAAACAGTAGTAATGTCTATCATACCTTGCATCTTTCTTCAGGATATTTCAATAATCTAGTGTCTGATGTTGTAGTAAGAGTAATAAATGTTTTAACCACTATTATTACTTTTTCAGAACAGCCCTGTAAAGTATTATTTTATCCCATTCAATAGGGGATACCCCCACTATAATCCGTAGAGGCAAAGAGGAAAGAGGCTCCTGGGGTATTAAGCAGCTCACCAATCAGCGTCTGGCTAGCTCAGTCGGTAGAGCATGAGACTCTTAAGCAATTTACCAGAAGAGGAACTCAGAAATCAAACGGAAAAGTGAAGCAGCATTTACTGAGCATCTAGTATAAGTCAGTGTCTATGCAGGAATATTACAAATACCATCTGATGGGATATTTGTAATCGACATGCGAAGTTTTCTTATACTTATTTTGTATGTTAGGAAATGAAAGCTCAGATATTTGAGTAACTTCATTAGATCATACAATCAATAAAGATATATCTGGAATTTGACTTGAGTGTGATTGACCTTGACCCTAGAGTTCAGGTATTCATGTATGAATTAATTCATCAGTTTATTCAATAATATTTTTTGAACACATTCTGTGAAGCAGGTACTATGCAATGAACCAAATGTATAGCAATAAATAACAGATAAATTCTTATTTTTGTGGAGATCACCCTCTGGTGGAGGGAACTAGACAATAAACAAGTAAAGAAAGAAATGAGTAAGATAATCAGAGATTGCTACAATCGCTATGAACATGAAATCCAGGGGCACCTGGGTGGGTTTTGGTTTCATGTCTGACTTTGGCTCAGGTAATGACCTTGAGGCTCTGGAACTGAGCCCAGTGTGGGGGCTCTGTGCCCATCCGGGAGGGAGTCTGCTTATCCCTCCCCCGCCCCCCGCTCCCGGCCCCAGTTCGTGCTCTCTCTGGCTCCCTTGCTCTCAGATAAATAAATCATTCATATATATACACACACACACACACGTATGTGTGTGTGTGTGTGTGTGTATTCATATATATATATATCATTACCTATAATGATATATATATATATATATATCATTATAATCCAAGGTAATGGGGTGGAGACTAACGAGTGAATGAGAGTAACTTCATTAGGGGTGTTCAGGAAAGTCTTACTAGGTGATATCTGGCTCAAAACTGGGGAATAAAAAAGAACCAGCATCCCTAAACGCCCCAGGGGAGATCGTAAAAGCAAAAGGAACAGTGGGCACCCAGGTCCTGCTATGGGAAAGACATTGGCGAGTGTGCGGAATTTAAAAAGGCCTGATTGGCTAGAGCAGCACAGCGACTGAGGCAGAGAAGGAGGAGACTGAGAAGACGGACAAGTAGGCAGTGCCACGTTGTTGGAGGAGGTCTCGGAGAGGACTTGACCACTAGTTGACCCTCGAGCTGGATGTGGCCAATAGGAGGCTCCTCCCCGTCTCCCTTGTCCTTGGAATGTACCTTCTGCTACCCATCCCACCGTGGGAGCTATTTTCAAGGACGCAACCTGGAGCCAGTAAGGTGTTTTTGAGATCAGGACTGTATAGGTGACTGAACCCAGTTAAGGATTATCCATAAATTTTTAAGATTCTGTTGCAGGAGTGCGGACACCCGGTTCTGTGGAACTGAAGACGATCCTCTTAAATTCCCATGCCCGTGAAACCCGCCTGCTACCGTTCTGGAGTCTGCGTCTTCCGTGGTCTCTCCTTGCCCTCCACACATGCAGGGGTCGGTCTCAGACTCCATCCAGGAAGTCCCCGGTTTGCAAACCGACTCTGATCAGGTATGGTCTTGGATATCAGATAAACGAATCTTTTTCGTCTTAAAATCTTAAATCTTAAAAAAAAGATATTTTATACAAGGATGAGGCACGGTGATATAGGAGGGTAATCTTATACACAGAAGGGGAAGAGGCCAGAATCAGGGAGACCTCTTAGGAGGGCATTGTAATGGTGGGGCTAAGGTTCCTAAGAAACAATAGCAGAGTGGGAAGGAAAAAAGATAGGAGGGCGTCTGTTAAAGGAGAACGGCGGGATTTGGGAATGGACAGAATATTCCTGGGACAGAGGAAAGGAGAAGGGAGAAGTCAGTTGCCGTTTCCAAATTTTGGATTTAAAGGATTAAAAAAATCTTTCAAACTGGAAATCTTGAGGTGGGAGGGATCAAGGGAAGAAGAGAATGATATTATTAAGAAATGTGGCATGTATTGCATGGAGCACTGGGTGTGGCGCATAAACAATGAATCTTGGAACACTGAAAAGATAAAATTAAATAAAAAATAAAAAAACAAGATTTAATTTTGTCTTAAAAAAAGAAATAGGGCAATAAAAAGTCATAGTAAAATATCGATGCCGATTATAATGGTGGCTTTCTCTTTTTCTTTAAAAGTTTTACATTATTTATTATTTTTTAAAATCATTAACTTGTCTCTTTAAAAAATTCTAGTATAATACTAACATACAGTGTTATATTAGTTTTGTGTGTACAATATGATGAACAACTGTGTACATTACTCAGTGCTTATCAAAATTAGTGTGCTCTTAACCCCCTTCACGTTTCACCCCCCCCCCCACCTACCCTCTGGGAATCATTAGTTTGTTCTCTATGGTTAAGAGTCTTTTTTTTGGTCTCTTTTTTTCTTTGTTCTTTTTTCTTTGCTTCCTAAATTCCACATATGAGTAAAATCAAATGGTATTTGTCTTTCTCTAACTGACTTATTTTGCTTAGCATTATACTTTCTAGGTCCATCTATGTTGTTGCAAATGGCAAGATTTCATTCCTTCTTATGGCTGAGTAACATCCCTTGTATATTTGTACCACATCTTATTTATTCATTCATCTGTTGGTGGACACTTAGGTTGTTTCCAAATTTTGGCTGTTGTGAATAAAGTTTCAATAAATTTATGAGTGCATATATCTATATATATATTTAATATCCTGTTTTCTGTTCCTTTGGATATATACATAAAAAGAGAATTGCTGGATTATATGGTAGCTTTATTTTTAATTTTTGAAGAACTTCCATGGTGTTTGCTATAGTGGCTACAACAATTTGCATTCCCACCAACAGGATACAGTGTTTCCTTTTCTCCATATATTCTCTAGCACCTGTTATCTCTTGGCTTTTTTTTTAAATTTTTTATTTTTTATAAACATATATTTTTATCCCCAGGGGTACAGGTTTGTGAATCACCAGGTTTACACACTTCACAGCACTCACCAAAGCACATACCCTCCCCAATGTCCATAATCCCACCCCCTTCTCCCAAACCCCCTCCCCCCAGAAACCCTCCGTTTGTTTTGTGAGATTAAGAGTCACTTATGGTTTGTCTTCCTCCCAATTCCATCTTGTTTCATTGATTCTTCTTCTACCCACTTAAGCCCCCAGTGCACCCGAATGTTTATAGCAGCAATGTCCACAATAGCCAAACTATGGAAAGAACCTAGATGTCCATCAACAGATGAATGGATCAAGAAGATGTGGTATATATACACAATGGAATACTATGCAGCCATCAAAAGAAATGAAATCTTGCCATTTGCGACAACATGGATGGAACTAGAGCGTATCATGCTTAGCGAAATAAGTCAAGCAGAGAAAGACAACTATCATATGATCTCCCTGATATCTCTTGGCTTTTTAATGATAGCCATTGTAACCAGTGTGAAATCCTATCTTACTGTGGTTTGGATTTGCATTATCCCGATGATAAGTAAGGCGGAAAATCTTTTCATGTATTTATTGGCCATTTGGATATCTTTCTTGGAAAAATGTCCATTTAATTCTGCCCATTTTTAAATTAAAAAAAATTTTTTTTTGTTATTGAGTTGTTTGACTTCCTTATATACTTTAACTGCTTTCCTGATACATACTTTGCAAATATTTTCTCCCATTTTATTAGGCTGCCTTTTCATATTGTTGATTATGTATTTTGTGTGCAGAAGCTTTCACTTCAATGTGGTCTTATTTGTGGATTTTTACTTTTTTTTTTTTAAATTTTAATTCCAGTATAGTTAACATACAGTATTATATTAGTTTTGGTTGTACAATTTAGTGACTGGACAATTCCACACGCCATCCAGCCCTCATTACAAAAATCTCACTTCTTAATCTCCATCACCTATTTCCCCCACCTCCCCACCTGCATCCCCTCTGGTAACCATCCTTTGTTCTCTGTAGTTAGAGTGTGTTTCTTTTATTTTTATTTTTTAAATTTATTTATTTAAGAGAGAGAGAATATATGAGCAGGAGGGAGGGACAGAGGTAAAGAAAATCTCAAGCAGATTTCCACTGAGTGTGGAGCCCAACGCAGGTCTCGATTCCAGGACCCCAAGATCATGATCTGAGCCAAAATCAAGAGCCAATTGACTGACCTACCCTGGTGCCCCAAGAGTCTGTTTCTTGGTTTTTCTGCTCTTTTTTTTCCCCCTTTGCTCATTTGTTTTATTTTATTTGTTTTAAGATTTTATTGATTTATCTGACAGAGAGACAGAGAGAGAGAGCACAAGCAGGAGGAGAGTTAGGGAGAGGGGGAGGGAGAAGCAGACTTCCCAAGGAACAGGGATCCTGACACAGGGTTTGTTCCCAGGACCCTGATCTCATGACCTGAGCCAAAGGCAGACGATTAACTGACTGAGCCACTCAGGGCCCTCTTGTTTTGTTTTTAAATTCCATATAAGAGTGAAATCATATATTTGTCTTCCTCTGACTGACTTGTTTTGCTTAGCATTATATTCTCTAGATTTTTGCTTTTGTTGCTTGTGCTTTTGGTGTCATGTCTAAAAAAATGCCAAGGGGCTTCTTCTTCTTTTTTTTTTTTTAAATATTTTATTTATTCATTTGACAGAGAGATCACAAGTAGGCAGAGAGGCAGGCAGAGAGAGAGGGGAGGAAACAGGCTCCCTGCAGAGCAGAGAGCCTGATGCGGGGCTTCATCCCAGGACCCCGGGATGATGACCTGAATCGAAGGGAGTTCTGGGAGTTTTGTGATGTCAAGTCTTATGTTTAAGTCTTTAATCCATTTCAAGTAATAAACATTTATTGAGCACATTATTTGTTAAATTACATGCTGGGTTCTGTGGGGACAAATATGAGTAAGATTCCTTTCATCAAGAGGCTTAGGGTCTGATGGACAAGATAATCACTATACATGGTAAGTGATAAGATGCACACACAAATACTAGAGAGTTCAGTGTTGAGTGAAGGTTCTGCAGGAGATGTGCCCCAGAGGAAATTGAGGGATGAGTAAGAATGAGCCAATCGAGGAGAGATGGGGAAGAAAACTGAATTAACAAAGCATGAAGGTGTAAGACAGATGGTACTCAACCTCCAACATCTTTTTTTTTTTTAAAGATTTTATTTATTTATTTAACAGACAGAGATCACAAGTAGGCAGAGAGGCAGGCAGAGAGAGAGGGGAAGGCAGACTCCCCACTGAGCAGAGAGCCCGATACGGGGCTGGATCCCAGGGCTCCATCCCAGGACCCTGAGATCATGACCTGAGCTGAAGGCAGAGGCTTTAACCCACTGAGCCACCCAGGTGCCTCCAACCTCCAACATCTTATTTTCTCCCCAAACCTTGCGTATTTATTCCTTCTCAAAACCTCTTGCTTCAAGCTGGAAGACACTATAATAGAAATGATGATCTGTTTCATTTTCCTACGATCCCAGGAGCACTAAGCATATATACGATCTCTAAGGTCAATGCTTTTCTAGTGTGAAGTACAAGAAACCTACAAAGTTAAGAAGTTCAGTGACTTCACCTCATGCTTCTCTGATTGCTTGATTTCTGATTAGAGAGTCTTATTATATAATCTCAATCCTGGACAGCATCAGGATTACTGCAGAGCTCTGGGTGCTCAGATCATCTCAGTGGTATTTAAAAAACCAAGTTCCTTTTCCTGGAATCTTAAGATGTAAAAACATTGCATAGTGTTTATGTATATTTTCTAGTAGCAAAAAATGACTGCAGTTCTTTCTTGAATTACATGGAAATGTCTTTCCTTAAAAGTAATTGCAGATATTATCTGCAGTCATATTTCTAGGAACACTACGGTTTTCCTTTGGAAACATGCAGCAGTTCTGGGAACGGTGTCAAAGGTAGGAAGCTGATTATGTAGCAGTCCAGAAAGTTGGTCTCTTTTGTCATGTGTCTTTACTTTGATAAGCACTAAAGATACAAAAATTCTTTTGAGGCTTTGTCAGGTCTTCCTGGAAGACAAGATGCTAGTGTAATGCTTGCAGAGAGGCTCTATTTTCGTCCTTTTGGGTTTCTATAGCATAATTCTGTGTGTGTGTATGTGTGTGTGTGTGTGTGTGTGTGTGTGTGTGTGTATGTATTTTCAATAGCTTCTTAACCCATCTTTTTGCTTTTGCCTTTGTCTCCCATAGTCCATTCTATAGGTAGCCAAAGTAATCCTATTAAAACAGAAGTTAGGGGTACCTGGGTGGCTCAGTCAGTTAAGCATCTGCCTTCGGTTCAGACCGTGGTCCCGGGGTCCTGGAATTGAGTCCCACATTGGGCTCCCTGCTCAGTGGGGAGTCTGCTTCTCCCTCTGCCTTTGCTTTTCTCCTCTTCACCAGCCCCCATCCCCTGCTCATGTGCTTGTGCTCTCTCTCAAATAAATAACTAAAATCTTGGAAAAAAACAAAAACCAAAAAACAACAACCTGAAATGCAGAAGTCTGATCGTGTCCCTCCTTGATTTAAACCCTTTATCACTCAGAGTAGAACTAAAACTCACAAAGCCCTAAAGCATTGCACAATCTGGCTCCTGTTACTCTCTAACTTCATCTAATCAACCTTGGCTTGAGTCAGTCTTTTCCAGCAACACTGGCTTCCTCCTTGTTTCTCGTAGATGCCTGGCAGGCTTCTCCCTCAGGGTCTTTCACTTACTATTCCATCTGCTTGAAATGCTCTTTCCACTGAAATAGATAAGACTCCCTCTTTCTTTCTAATCTTTGCTGAAATGTCATCTTCTTCATGAGAACTTTTCTGTCCATCTTATTTATTTTTTTAATGATTTCATTTATTTAATTGACACACAGAGCAGCACAGGCAGGGGGAACAGCAGAGGGAGAGGGAGAAGCAGACTCCTTGCTGAGCAGGGAGCCTGAGGTGCGGCTCTATCTCAGGACCCTGGGATCATGACCTAAGCCAAGGCAGATGCTAACTGACTGAGCCACCCAGGTGCCCCTCCTGGTCATCTTAAAGTTACAGCTTGGGGGTTGTAGGCAGAAGGGAGAAGCAGACCATCTGCTGAGCTGGGAGCTCATGTGGGATTTGATCTCAGGACATGACCTGAACCAAAGGCAAACACTTAACTGAGCCACCCAGCCGCCCCGACTCCTGTTTTAATAGGATCACTCCCACTTTTGTTCCCCCTGCATGTGCTCTCTCACCCTGTCAAATAATGTCTTTAAAAAATAAAAAATAATAATAAAGTTGTAGCCTTCCTCTCTCCCCAACCCCTACCTACTTCTTATCCCTCTTACTATCATCTAGCACACTATATATTTACTTGTATTTATTTTGTTTATTGTCTTCCTCTTCCCTAATATCTATCTCTCCAACGTAATAGCATATAAACTCTATGAAAGCGAGGATTTTAATATTTATTCACTAAGGTTTTCTTCTTTGCCCAGAACATACACATGGCACAGAGTAGGACCTCAAGAAATACTGGATCAAGGAATGACAACATCAATATATGTGTGTGGTCTTTGATAATATTTTTAGATGTTCATAAGCAAAGCTTCTATCTGAGTCTTTTATAATCTGTGTCTTCTTCAAAGCCTAGTGCAGAGCAGAGGACGGGGGGAAAGGAACAGAATTGAACAGTGTTTAGCTGAGTGGTTTAAATTGGACCAACTCAGTAATAGGACCAAGGTCAGAAAAGGAATCAAACAGAGGAAGAGAAAGGGTTGGGAGTGGGTGTGTGCCAGGAGAGAAGAGATTTCTAGCACTTCTGGTGTGGCACAAGGCAGTAGGAAGGGCAGGGGCTGGGATGTGGGAAATTCCTGTACTCAGGTTCTGGCTCTTCTGTTCAATATCTGTGAGACTTGGGGCAAGCTCCTTGACTTTTGGAAGCTCCTACCTGTGAAACAATACTAATGCTACTCTGTAAGGTTGTATGAGGATTGTGTGAGCCAATCTAAATAAAAAGAGTGGATAAAGTAGGTTTCAACGAGTGTTCTCATCTTTCACTGAAAACTCTGCCTCCTGGCTCCCACCTCCTCTGATTACATTAGTATCTATTCATTTCTTGTTGCTTTCCTTAAACTCTACTTGCAATTTTAACTCCGTAATTCTCTGTAGTTACCCAGATTGGGTGTGCCCTGACTCACAAGGTAAAATTGATTTCAAGAGTGGCGTCAGAATTTTACAGCCCCAGAGTGAGATTCTGAGGTTGTGCAGTCACCAAATAAACTTCTTGTTAGGGGAAGTGTGAAAGGAAAAAAATTAAAGTGCCCGAATGTCTAATTCTGAAATGAGTGTAGAATCAGGTCTCAGTAGCAGCTTTACAGAGTTCCTCATCTTCTGTAGTCACAGGACAGCTATGACTCAGGAGAGTCTGAGAGCTAGAAGTTGTGGCTGAGAGGTCTGTGACACTTTTTTCACAGTGAGCACATTTGTGCCTCACGCCACCAGAAGGCGTCCCCTGTGGCACAGGCCCCAGTAATCAGGTTGGCAAGATGGCTCTCCATCTGCCATTTTCTCACAGTGTGTGTATTACACCTACACACAATTGTGAGTAGCTCTGCAGGAGCTCACAAATGTGGGCTTTCCCTTACCAACGCTGATCCCGGGTGTGTATCATTCTCCAGGGGGACCTGACAGTCATTTGGTGATGAAGTGATAGATCACATCAACCTTCCTTCAGCCCTGAAGAGGCAGTGCTGCGCTTCCATCAGAGTAGACACATACTCTAGGTACCAAATTGTCTCCCTGCCCACAGTGCTTCCATCTGCACCAGCAGTCAGACTTACTGAGAGTGCTGTACCTAGCACCACGCTGTTCCCACAAAACATTTTATTACCATCGGGGCATATTTTATGTCAAGGAAAGAGTGGCAGTGAGGTCATGGCCACAGGGTTCATTGATTTTACCTCACTCCAGTGAGCCAGAAGCAATCACAGTACCAGCTCTGAGGTGGCACTCTGGAAGCTTGGGTGCTGCCATAAAGATTGTGATGCACTCCTTAAGTCATCAGCCCACATATGTTAGCCTCCCCTTTAGGCAGAATATGAGGCTCTGGGATGCAAAGAGAGATATGCCCTTCTTTTCTTTTTTATTTTTATTTATTTATTTATTTTGTTACTACTATTACTATTATTATTATTACCAGCTATTTTTTGGAAATAGCAGAATATTGTAATCAAGGACAAGCAAGCTATGGCAAAACCATAGGCAAGTCCCCCAAACAAAGGAGAGGAATGGTCTTTTATAGGGGCACTGGGAAGGATGTTATAAATAAAAAGTCCATTGGAGTCAACTAGGAGTTGGAAGTATAGTGGTTTCTCACTAGCTGAGTTGTGACTTTCTCTCACTGGCTGGGCTGTTGCTGCGTGAGAAGGAATGCCTTTCTTCTTCCTGCTGGGATAATAAAGACGTGCTTCTCTTCCTGTGGGGTCTATAGTTGATTAGTGGAAGGGCATGAGTGTGTCACCTGCTGGCCTCCCAGCTCTATTCTAAATGAGATTTGCTTTTATTAATTTCCCACAATTTCAACTGTTCTGGAGGCTGGAAGTCCAAGGTCACCAATGTGCCAGCCTAGTTAGGTTCTGATGAGTTCCCTCTTTTTGGTTTACAAATGACCATCTTCTTCCCGTGTCCTCACATGGTGGAGGGGAACGCTTTTTATTTTTTTTAACTTTAATTTTATTTTCAGTGTTCCAAGATTCATTGTTTATGCACCACACTCAATGCTCCATGCAATATGTGCCCTCCTTAATATCTACCACCAGGCTTACCTAACCCGCTACCCGCCTCCCCTCCAAAACCCTCAGTTTGTTTCTCAGAGTCCACAGTCTTTCATGGTTCATCTCTCCCTCCAATTTCCCCTAAATCACTTTTCCTTTCCTTCTCCTAATGTCCTCCATGTTATTCCTTAGGCTCCACAAGTAAGTGAAACCCTATGATAATTGACTCTCTGCTTGACTTATTTCACTCAGCATAATCTCCTCCAGTCCTATCCATGCTGATGCAAAAGTTGGGTATTCATCCTTTCTGATGGAGGCATAATATTCCTTTGTATATATGGACCACATTTTCTTTATCCATTCATTTGTTGAAGGGCATCTTGGCTCTTTCCACAGTTTGGTGATTGGGTCCATTGCTGCTGTGAACGCTAGGGTGCATATGGCACTTCTTTTCACTACATCTGTATCTTTGGGGGTAAATACTCAGTAGTGCAATTGCTGGGTCTTAGGGTAGCTCTATTTTTAATTTCTTAAGGACCCTGCACACTGTTTTCCAAAGTGGCTGCACCAACTTGCATTTGGACGGGAATACTTCTTACTTTTATGCCAAACACCATATTAAAGTTGTTTTTGCCTCTTACACATGTGTGCCTGGGCTTGGGCTTTGAAGTCCGAATGCTCAAAAGGGCAATGCTTCCATCGGCAAGTTTAGTTATAGTTCTGAAGAACTGACAGTTCACACTACACTCTGGCTACTCTGGGCTTCTCATACCACTGAAGCAACAGGCAGAGAAAGGGTCATTGTATTTGCCATAGTGACTGAGCCCAAATTACAAAGAAAAAATGCTCCATGATCAGGGTAAGGAGGACTATGCCTGGAACCTAGGGAATTTGTTAGGACATCCTTTAGTACTCTCATGTCCAATAGTCCTGGTCAATGGGAAACTGTGGCAGCTCAGTGACTGAACCAATAAGGACTTGGATCCTATAGAAATAAAGAAGGTAAGGTAAATAACTTGGTTGTGGAAAAAGGAAGCTGTGATTACCCATGGAGGCTTTGTAAGTATTTACAAAGGTAGTGACCGTAACACTTAAATTTCATGTTAATTAATTGTTGCTGCTTCCTCTTGCTGCCCTGTATGTAGACAGCTGGTCATACATAATGTTTTATAAATTAAGCAGGAGTATGGTCTCACTCTGCAATGAAGTAATAGCTAATAATTTGTCATCTATATTGGGGACACAGATTTTTATTTTTCACCAGATAAATGATCAGAGTGGATGTTGAGGAGCAAGATGCTTAGTTTGTGACGACTACCTTTTGCTGCTCCTCCAAATCCACTCCACTCCACTCCCTTCCTGCTCAGGTGCTCCAGGAAGTTGACTTTTATAGACAGCATTTACTGGGTTCCTTTGCCCTCTCTGCCTTCTACTTGGATTCAGCCCATAGGAGATACTGGTGAGATCTAGGGAAAATGGAGGAGAGTGATGTCAGTGTGTTTACTGCCCAGCTCTCTGCCTACTGAATTACGCTGCATTGACTGCCTTCCTCTGAGCTGTCTGGTTCTGGCAACTGCCATGAGGTTTGCCCCTCATGCTGTTGAGAACACTGAGCACTTCTTGGTCACCTTCTCTAAAGTCTGCCCACCCATTTGTAAATACTTCTTTCATTAAACCTTGCCAGATCTCCAAGGCCTCAATTATTATTTTCATTTAACAGATTAGGAAACTGTGAATAGGAAAGCCTAAGTAATTTGTCCAAGTTCTCAAAAATAGTGATCTGTGAAAATAAGTAATTGGGAACGAAGTTTTGTAACCAGGTGACAGCAGTTTGATGCTAACTACATGGTATCAAGTCCTGATGACTGTAGCAGCACATATTGTCAACCAGGAGAAAAGATTGAAAAGGTAATTTATTGGCAGGCAGAATCTCACATTTTAGATAATGATGAGAGTGGGGAGACTTGAAATATATCTGAAAAGGGAAAAAAAGGGCCAGATTTGAACATATCAAGTCAGATGTTCTGTTTCTAATATGGTTTATAGAACACAGCCTTATTCACCTGTTCTAAAAAGGTCTCTGCTAGTTTTATAATGCAAGATCTTTACCTTTTCCCTGGTCTGAGGTTTCTAATCTTTGGTTAAGCAAATGAGATAGAATCCACAGGTTGGATGGTTGATGGATTGATGCTACTGATGGTGTAGACAGAGATGTTTGACTGAAGACTTTTATTGTGGTTGCACTATATTTAAAGGTGGAAAATAATGCCACCTATAATGAATGTGTGAAGACAGGTGAGTGGGGCCTGGAATGATGGCCCACGTGAAGGACTTAAGTCCAGTCTGGAAGCCAGAGGAGATAGGGAACAAGGAACACCAGCTCTGTCACCCTCTATGCTTGGCTTTGGGACCTTTCTGGAAAGATCATCAGGAATTAATAGGGAATGAAAACACCATGGGTATAAGACAAAAACAAGTGGATTTAAGTTTAGGAAGACTTAGAAGTGAAAATAGCAAGGAAATCTAAGAGAGCACACTAAATCAGTATCAATCTGTGCTTCCTGTTGGAGAAGGGGGAAGCTGGAATGGAACTTGCAGAGATGGCATTCGTACAAGACTATAATGGTGAATACTTAATGTGTAGGAAATATGCTTTGAGAAAAATGTACACATGCTGGATCATAGCACACAAGGGAGTTAAAGATATATCCGAATATATTTGCATCTAACTGGGTTAACATGGCACTTTTATGGATTGTGTCATTACAGAGTGTGACAGAAGAATGTGAGTGTCACTTTGAGCTCCTCACTGTGTGACAGAACACAATGGGGACAGAAGGCTGGACTTCCACATGGTAGGGCAGAGGAGAAAACCACAGGGCATGTAACAAAGAAAGCCAAGTGTTACTTTCATTTACTTAAAGTGTCAAAACAATTGAGCACAATTAAGAGCAAGCTTAACTCTTCTCAGTAATAAGAGAGATGTGAAAGGAGAAAAAGTGCTATCTGAAATGCACGGTGAAACTTAAATGGGAACCAGGCTTAGAAAAAACAAGGAGAAGGAGATACAGATACATGCATTAGTAGTATGTTATTATTATTGCATGTTAAGGACCCAGACAGGGAAGGAAGTATGAACATATACACATTATATATATTTACTTATAATTTTACAAATATAATTTTTTTCCATTTATATTTGATTTATATTTGCTTGAATATGGAGGTCAACTGAGGACAGGTACAGCTAGTATGATAAATTATATAGCATGTATTCTATAGAAAGTGAGAACTTGGAATATGGAAATTGAAGAGAGTCCAAGTCCCATGAGGCAGAAGGGTTAGCAGAGGTGTGGTCCCAGGATAAGAATTAGGATCCTGGATTGGAACCATGTATGTCAAAACCAGCAAAGAACAAAATCTAGAAAAGGAAGGTGAGAAAAATACTTCTGGGGTTTGCATATAAAAGAAGGTCCATAAAACAAAACACCTAGATTATGACTGTTGTGTCTAGAATAGTGGTTGTCTGCACCTTAGTTTTAAATACCTTTGTTGGGTGACTAGATCAGATTTAGAAATGTTTACTGCTCCTCAGTGATGGGGTTTTGTAGATAATTGTGGTTGGTGGTCACAAGAGGCAGAAGAACTAAGGCAGTGAGTCCTCCATGAAGCCTGCAGAGTTTTAAGCACTCCTATCTACTGTTTTGTTTTTTATTATGTTATGTTAGTCACCATACAGTACATCATTAGTTTTTAATGTAGTGTTCCATGATTCATTGCTTGCATATAACACCCAGTGCACCATGCCATCCATGCCCTCCTTAATACCCATTATTGGGCTAACCCATCTGCCCCAGCCCCTTAAAACCCTCAGTTTGTTCTCAGAGTCCATAGTCTTTCATGGTTCATCTCCCCCTGTGATTCCCCCCTTCATTTTTCCCTTCTTCTAATGTCCTCCATGTTCTTCCTTATGTTCCACAAATAAGTGGAACCATATGATAATTGAATTTCTCTGCTTGACTTATCTCACTCAGCATAATCTCCTCCAGTCCTATCCATGCTGATGCAAAAGTTGGGTATTCATCCTTTCTGAAGGCTGAGTAATATTCCATTGTATCTATAGATCACATCTTCTTTATCCATTCATCTGTTGAAGGGCATCTTGGCTCTTTCCACAGTTTGGAGATTGTGAACATTGCTGCTGTGAACACTGGGATGCATATGGCACTTCTTTTCACTACATCTATATCTTTGGGGGTAAATACCCAGTAGTGCAATTGCTGGGTCATAGGGAGGTTGAGGAACCTCCACACTGTTTTCTAAAGTGGCTGCACTAATTTGCATTCCCACCAACAATGCAAGAGTGTTCCTGTTTCTCTACAGCTTTCTCCAAAATTTGTTGTTTTTTGCCTTGTCGATTTTGGCCATTCTAACTGATGTGAGGTGGTATCTCAATGTGGTTTTGATTTAAATTTCCCTGAAGCCTAATGATAATGAACATTTTTTTCGTGTAGGCACTTCTATTTTAAGGTCATAATTTTTGTTGCCTTAGGTAATTTTTATAATAAGCATAAACTCTTTAGTTTACTAGGAAGCATCTGGATTTTAAAATCTACCCATTCTTTGACTAAGAAATTTGACTCTAAGAATTTATATATATGAAATGCTCATTCATTTAGCTAATATTTATCAAGGGCTTTTTATGTGTTGAGCACTGTGGAGTATATCAATAAAGAAAACTAAGCTCCCGGTCCTCATGGAGCATTCATTGGCTAGGGGGCAGACAGAAGAAAGCAATGGACAAAATAAAAAGCAAATTATTTAGTCTGTTTGAAGATGACTAATACTAAAAGAGAAGTAGAGCAGGGTAAGTGTAGCTTATGGGGAGCAGTTTGCTAAAGTAATAGTTTTTAGTGAAAGCTCATTGAGCTGTTTCCATTTGATGAAAGGTTTAAAAGAGGCAAAAGAGTGAGTTCTGTGGATATCTGGTGAGAGAGAGACTATCCCAGGAAAAAAGCAAAAGTCAAATGCAAAACTCTCAGACAGGAGCACCCCAGCATGTTTCAGGAACAGCATGGATGCTGGGGTGCTGTAGTTGAGTGAGGCACATGTAGGGGTGCAGAGAATGAAGAGAGAAAGAGAGGCCACAATTAAGAGATGGAGATGCAAGAAACACAAAGGAAACCATTTGAAAAGTTCAGGGACCTCAGTTCTATTAGAAGGAAGGACATAGATTACAGAAGACAACTTGGAAATAAAAACTATAGATTCTTCCAAAAGAATGCAGTCAATTTTTATTTCTGAAATGTGAGATTGGTTAATCTATCTATAGCTATAAAATATAATGTAGATAAAAATAGAAATATAGATATAGATTGATCAGTCAACCAGTCTCACATTTAAAGTGTATACACACCCACACACAGATACAGAGAGTGGCACTATATTCTGAAAGAGCTTAATATCTCTGAGAAGTATGGATTTGATACTGTGATTGATGTGATTAGAAAGGTAGAGGAAGGAAGTTAAAAGCATGTTTTTACCTTAGCTCTAAAAACTGGAATTCATTTTTAGAAGCTTTACCTGCTCTGAAATACTAAAATATTTGGAAATTTAAGCACATTTTAATTTAAGACCTCATAAATGCAGTGTATGTAATAAAATAGCCAAGTGATCAGTTTTGACAACCAAAGTGTAAATTCGAATCAAAGTCATGATTTCTTGGGCGCCTGGGTGGCTCAGTGGGTTAAGCCGCGCTGCCTTCAGCTCAGGTCATGATCTCGGGGTCCTGGGATCGAGGCCCGCATCAGGCTCTCTGCTCAGCAGGGAGCCTGCTTCCCTCTCTCTCTCTGCCTGCCTCTCTGTCTACTTGTGATCTCTCTCTGTCAAATAAATAAATAAAATCTTTAAAAAAAAAAAGTCATGATTTCTCAGCAGAAGGCACTGTAACTATATTACCGATATATGAAAAATTCCAAAAGGACTTTTGGAAGTTTGATGTGGTCAAAAGTGTAGAATGTGGAATTGAATAGAATTTAAATTTAAATCTGATTTTTTAACTGTTTGCCATTAGGCAAGTTACTTTATCTTGCTGAGCCTCAACTGCCTCATCTATAAGATGGTGACAATATTTATTTTTTATGATTGTTATGAGTATTATGTAATTTATTGCACATAGTAGACACTCAACAAATAATAATTTATTAAAATTATTTTCTGTCTACTCATTGCCTTTCTAAACTCTATGAGATCTCTGTACACTGAATTCTGTAAGTTTTCCCCTTTATTACTTGCATTGCTTCTACTGACCTCTCAAATTCTCTTTCATACAGATGAAATGACTTTGTAATCATAGAAAAGAAATGTCTCTAAGTAGAAGTTGAATGTATAATTATTTATTGTCAACAGCAAAAGCTTAGCACTAATTCTAGTCAAACCAACATTTAAGATGCATGTTTGAATGTTTAAATAGACAAATACAAATGATTTCACTAAAAAAAACCCACAACTCATTAGCCAGCAATTAACTCATTATGTCAGCTTGCACAAGATGTGTGTCTCCTGCAGTCACTATATATTCCTAATCTCAAACTGAAATATGCATAAGAGGCACATGGATAATAGGAGTCCAACAAGCATGCCTAGGCCACGATAAGTTTCCTTTGCAGTTTAGATGTCTGAACATGTGGTCTCAGAATTTGTTAATTTCATATACCGAAACTCAGAAGGCTGAGAGACATTTGTTCAAAAGATTCAATAGATTAAAAAAAGGGACTTTGTGTACTTTTTTCTTTTCCCCAAACACTAACCAGTTCTCACTGATCTTGGTCTATTGAACAGCATGTAGTTGCTCATATATAATTTTCTACGTATTTTATGGAGTAAAAAATGTTAGAAAATATCATCTTTATTCTGTAAGTTTTTTTTTTATATCATGGATTTTAGCTCATGGTACTTCAGAGTTTTCCAAAATTTTTTCACCACATATTCCCTGAATGTAAATAATAATGTAGTTAGTAAGAAATTGAAATATGCTTTCACTCAACAAGCATTTATGCCTCTATTCATTCAAGAAATAGTTATGGAAAACTTACTATGTGCTGGGCATGATTCTAAATGCTGAAGTTCAGCATTAAATAAAACAACACTTCTGTATTACATGCTTTATGATAGATTATTGCAGAATTTGCTATAAGAGGATGTAAAGCATATAGCAAAATCCACTGATTTTATGAACAAATAGGTTTATGTCAGAGAGATAAGTAACATCCCGCACAGGGTCACTCAATAAATGTCAGAATACTAACTAGACGTTATTTGATGATTTCTACTATAGCATCTTACCACCAGTTCTTGCTATGAATGTAGAATACTAAAGATCTTTATATATAGATCTTGGGATCTTCTGCCTTTCCTAGGGCATAACAAAGAGGTTACACTTTAGATGTTTAAATTTAGGGAAATGTTGCAATTTGTTGTTATTTGTGTTATAGTTTTTACCCTTCTGTCCTAAAATCTGTTCATACATCCCATGATAAAAGATACCTTTGTTGATGATATACATGATGCAGCGTGAATTGAGTCCTACTGGTTGTCTGCTATCTAATATCGTTAGCATTGAGCTTAATTTACTCCAGGTATTTAGTTGATTGTCCCTTGTGAAGTGGATTATTTTTTTAGAGTCAATAATTTACACTGCAGTTAGAATGCCCAGGTAGTGGGGCCCCTGAGTGGGCTCAGTTAGTTAAGCCTCTGCATTTTGCTCACCTCATGATCTTTGGGATCAAGCCCTACATCGGGCTCCTGGGTTGATGGGGAGTCTGCTTCTCCCTCTCCCTCTGCTCCTACTTGACCACTCATGTTCTCTACTCATTCTCTCAAATAAATAAATAAAATCTTAAAAAAAAAAAAGAATGTCCAGATTGTGAGATTGTCCTTCAACCTTCTGGATGAAGTAATTGAAAGTTATAGTGGTCAAGGAGTTGTCTTTCATTCAGGTGCCCTGGAATACCTTCCTGGAAGATGAATTTAAAAGAGAACTCTGGGTGACTTAATTTTTAATAATCTAACACATTAGCAATCATCTTTGGTTCCTTCTTTCTGTCCTTTGAGAAATAGATTTGGCAGAAGGAAGAAGCAGACTGATTGATATAGTGCTTCCTCACTATGTGGTAGGAAGCAAACAAAAGCCAAGAGAACTATTATTTCACCACTTAATATAATTTCACTGGTAAGTATGAGATGCAGAAAACTGGTGTTTATGTCCCTGAAGGCAGTGGATGATTTAAATTTACTGTCTAATTATGCTCACTTTTAGTCATATTTTATCAGGAAACAGTTGAGACATGCATCAACCTTTATTAATATACAATGAAAGAAGTAGCACTTCCTTTCTAAAACTCCATTACAGCAACATTATTGCAACATTACTAAATGTTACACAGAAAAAGCTGTCTATGGGAATACATTGTCTCTTGGAATTGATCGAGGGCATCAAAATAATCTTTTGCAAAAGATTAATGAGTGTTACAGGCTAATTCCAAGGAAAGCATGTTTTGTCCAGTACCAGTTCCCAGATTCTCATTTTGCTTGTTGCCTTTGACCACCCTTCCGTGTGCCTGAACATAGTCTATGAGTGAAAGTAAACTTACAGGAAGAATTTTTCTAATCATGGCTAAAGTAGGCATCTTTTCACTGTGGTCTTCCCTGGACCTTAGTGGTTTTCTCTCTGGAAACTGATGCAGACATCTCTTTCTGTGACTTTCTTATTAGAAGAAAGTGAAGGAGCTTCTTCCAAGCCAAAAGGTGACTATTTAGACCTTAACCTTTAATGATGCAAAGAAGCATATCAAAGTTGTTTGATATTAATTCTTAAAAAGATATCTTTTTTGTTACATAACCTACTTTGGGAAAATAATAGCAACCATAAAATAAAAAGAAAGTGACTAGCTTATAAATCTCAGCAGACAGTTTTCCCTTGCCGGCCTCTCCCTCTGGGGCGAAATTTCAGAGCATGATGCTCATGCTAGCACTCTAGAGACATCATGTTTATTTTCTCATTGCAGAAATTAGGGGAAAAATTTTATTCATAAATGATTTGCCTGTCAGAGGCAAACTTAGAATGGGAAAGTCAGCATCTTAAGTGACCTAATGTATATTCTCAAGGTTTCTTTTATATGAATTTGTGGTCTAGTAGTTTTGTTTGTCATCTTACTTTTTTTTTTTTCTTTAAGAGAGGGTATATGTGTGATTTGGGGGCAGGGGTTGGGACAGAGGGAAAGGGAGAGAAAGAATCTCAACCAAACTCCTTGCCCAATGTAGAGCATGACATGGGGCTTGTTCTCATGACCCTAAAATCATGTTTTGAGCCCAAATCAGTTAGACACTTAACTGACTGAGCCACCCAGGCCCCCTTTGTCACTTACTTTGGAGTGAAAGAGTCTGGATGTGGGATTCTAAGTAGAATTAGTTCTCTACAGATATATAGCTACTTCCTTTTTTTTTTTTTTTTTAAAGATTTTATTTATTTATTTGACAGAGAGAAATCACAAGTAGATGGAGAGGCAGGCAGAGAGAGAGAGAGGGAAGCAGGCTCCCTGCTGAGCAGAGAGCCCGATGCGGGACTCGATCCCAGGACCCTGAGATCATGACCTGAGCCGAAGGCAGCGGCTTAACCCACTGAGCCACCCAGGCACCCTATATAGCTACTTCCTTAATAAAGATAATCAATTTGGCATACATTCTCAATCTGCTGTGTGCCAGACACTGTTCCAGGTTCTGGGAAGTAGATCTGTGAACAAGATAAAGCACTGTTGGCAGGTACATAAAATCTAGGGCCAAGGAAGGCACACCTATGCAAGAGCGATTATGAAACAATGTTAATGCTATGAAATGTAAAAACAAAGGAGTCCCCGAGATCACAAGGGAAGGAATATATCCCCCGTTTTGGGGTGGCAGTAGGGTGAGTGAGGGAAGTCTTCTTGGAGCAAGGAATGCAAAACAAATATATAACAGGTTCATATCTATTACTTAATAGGCAGAAGGTCTTCTGTGAAATTAAATTTGAATAGATGGCATAAGACTATTTGCTTTCCAGTTTAAAGTGGCTTTCACTATCTACTGAAAATGATTTGCTACAAAGTCTTTCAAGAAATAAATACTAATAGTTTTAATCCAATACTCCATTACTTTGAGTCTGTCATGAGAAAACAATATAAAATATGGACTGTTCTATAGTCTTGAATATCTTTACAATAGTGCTCATTATAATGAAAAAATATGGGAAACAAAGTAAATGTTTATAAATAAAATAATATTCATTAAATTTTGTTACATCCTTGTTATTATTAGAAATATGGTTATGAAACCTTCATGAAAAAGTAGCTTTTCTTGCATGTCATATAAGGTAGAAATGAGGGAAAGAGATTACAGAAAGCCAATAAGAAAAAAACAGGAAGGCCCAGGAAAAAAATAAAAGTATTTAGTCCAGAATTAGTCTAGGGTTTTTCTGAACATCAAAGATGTTTGTTCATCTTAAATAGTGCTTTTCAAAACTGATTTTTGGAAGTGGAAATATTTTTGATGAAAAATTATATCTACTGTGGATTTCCAATACCCAAGACTTGTAAAATATGTTGACAGTATATTTTATTAATAATTTATTTGAGGCAGAAGGCATGAACAGACACTTCTCCAAAGAAGACATACAAATGGCTAACAGACACATGAAAAAATGTTCATCTTCATTAGCCATCAGGGAAATTCAAGTCAAAACCACATTGAGCTACCACCTTACACCAGTTAGAATGGCCATAATTAACAAGACAGTAAATAACGTGTGTTGGAGAGGATATGGAGAAAAGGGAACCCTCTTACACTGTTGGTAGGAATGCAAGTTGGTGCAGCCACTTTGGAGGAAAGTGTGGTGATTACTCAAGAAATTAAAAATAAAGCTACCCTATGACCCTGCAATTGCATTACTGGGTATTTACCCCAAAGACACAGATGTAGTGAAAAGAAGGCCCATCTGTACCCCAGTGTTCATAGCAGCAATGGCCATGGTCGCCAAACAGTGGAAAGAACCAAGTTGCCCTTCAACAGATGAATGGATAAAGAAGACACGGTCCATATCTGTAATGGAATATTATGCAGCTATCAGGAAGGATGAATACCCAACTTTCATATCAACATGGATGGGACTGGAGGAGATTATGCTGAGTGAAATAAGTCAGGCAGAGAAAGTCAATTATTGTATGGTTTTACTTACTTGTGGAGCTTAAGGAATAACATGGAGGACATTAGGAGAAGGAAAAGAAAAGTGAATTGGAGTAAATTGGAAGGGGGAGATGAACCATGAAAGACTGTGGACTCAGAAACAAACTGAAGGTTTTGGAAGGTAGGGGTTGGGCGGATGGGTTATCCTGGTGGTGGGTATTAAGGAGGGCACGTATTGCATGGGGCGCTGGGTGTGGGTGCATAAACAATGAATCCTGGAACACTGAAAAAATATAAAAATATAATATATATAATAATATATCTAATATAAAAATATAAATATAAAAAATATATTTGAGAAATACAAATTTTTAGCACTTAAAATAAGCTAGTTAATGAGAACAATGAGACAATTTTGATGAACTCAACAACCTGAAATTAGGTTTTATGGATGACAGTTACATCTTCTGTTTACTTCTTTAGTTTATTTTGGCTGTTGGGTATGAAGAAGCTTTTAACGAGTGATACTACACTCTTATAGAGCTCAATAGAAGCAAACATATAAAAGTCATAAAAAGAATAGAACAAAGACCAATCAGTCACACTGAAAAGAAGATTAAATATGTGCACAGAGCTGGCAGGAGGTCCTGAATTCTGACCACTAAACAAAGGCCAGTTTTCTCAGCAGCCCTTGTTAAGTTGATATTTCTCTCTCTCTCTTTTTTTTTTTTTAAAGATTTTATTTATTTATTTGACAGAGAGAAATCACAAGTAGATGGAGAGGCAGGCAGAGAGAGAGAGAGAGGGAAGCAGGCTCCCTGCTGAGTAGAGAGCCCGATGCGGGACTCAATCCCAGGACCCTGAGATCATGACCTGAGCTGAAGGCAGTGGCTTAACCCACTGAGCCACCCAGGCGCCCTCTCTCTCTCTCTTTAACCTTTTTACTTATTTATTTGTTTTTTATTGTCTAATGTGTTAGAAACTTGGCAGAACATATATGAACATATGTGAATAAGCATGTTGGCATTGATTCCAATCTGTAACATAGCTTAAAAATGCATGATTATGCTATGTATATAATTACATCTAAGCAAATATTTATATACCAAAGACAAAAATTATATACATGGGGCTTGATTTAAACTGTCATTTTCATGGGTGTATAGTGCCTTTTTGCTTTGCCAGGGAATGATATTTATTATAAATAAGAAGTTGATAATTTTGTGCAATTTGGGGGAAAAACTAGAGAAGGTATTCCAAAGGAAAAAAAAATTATAGGGGCTCCTGGCTGGCTCAGTTGGTTAAGCATCCGATGCTTGATCTCAACTCTGGTCTCAATCTTGTGGTTTGAGTTCAAGCCCTGTGTTGGGCTCTATGCTGGGCATGGAACCCATTTTAAAGAAACTATAGGACTTTATTTATTTATTTATTTTAAAGATTGTATTTATTTATTTGACAGGCAGAGAGCACAAGTAGGCAGAGAGGAAGGCAGAGAGAGGTGGGCGGGAAGCAGGCTCCCCACTGAGCGGAGAGCCCTATGTGGGGCTCGATTCCAGGGCCCTGGGATCATGACCTGAGCCAAAGGCAGCAGCTTAACCCACTGAGCCACCCAGATGCCCAAGAAACTGTAGTACTTGAAACCATTGTACTTGCTCCCTGGATTCTGTCCCTGAAACACATAATAAATGTCAAACAAAGTAATAAATGCTAAAGGTGTTCAGAGAGAACAAGCAAAGTGAGCTTGAGGAGCGAGGAGTCTTCTAAGCGGTTCTTCAGTTTTGTCTGAATGCTAAGCTGTGCATGTGCAGGATGACTGAGGTCTTATAAAGAACAGGTAACAGTTTTATCTTCTCTATTTCTTAAGCTGGATAAGATATTTTGGATAGCACATGATGCTGAGAAACATTGGTTTTCTAATTAGACAGAATATCACAACCATTAATTATTCTTAATTATGATTAAGGATGTATGGAAATACATGAACATAATGAGAAATGGAAGAAATGCAAAAGAACCAAATGGTACTTGTAGAACTGAGAATACCAAACCCCAAATTAAAGACTCATTGAATGAGCTTAACAGCAGTTCAGACACTACAGAAGAGATAAATGATCTTAAAAACTTACCAACACAAGCTCTCCAAGATGAAGGATGAGAAAAAGTCTGAAATACTGTGAAAAAAGTTTGATAACCTATGAGCCACATTTCTTGTCACATAGTCCCTGTACTCAGAAGGAGCCCTCACTTGGTTTAATGTTCCACTGGTGCCTTTTGAAATTCTTAGCAAATTTTGGATAAGGCCTCCCTCATTTCAATTTTGCCTAGATAATACTAGACGGTACTATTTCAATATCTGCCTAGATAATACTAGATGGTATACCATTCATGTAGTTGAAATCCTGGAACTGGTGGGCAGTGGGGGTGAGGGGTGAAAAGATGTTTGAAGAAATAATGGTCGTAATTATTATAAAATTCTTGTTGGTCCAAGAAGCTCCATGAAACGAAATCACAAAAAAACATGAAAAAAGCCACAACAAGATATTCATAGTCAAATTACTTAACATCAGTGACAAAGAGAAAAACTTAAAAGAAGCCACAGCATATTTTATTTTTTCCAGCTTTATTGTTATATAATTGATATACAACATTGTGTGAGTTTAAGGTGTACATGTGTTGATTTGATACACTTACATATTGCAAAATGATTATCACCATAGCATTAGCTAACACCTCTATCATGTCATATAATTATCCTTCTTGTGTGTAACACTGCTATTACATCACATAAATATAGTGTGTGTGTGTGTGTGTGTGTGTGTGTGAATGTGTTGAGAACATTTATGATCTATTCTCTTAGCAACTTTGAGGTATATATACATTGTTATTAACTATAGTCACCAATGTTTTGTACACTTTGACCAATGTTTCCCCATTCTTCCCACCTTGGAGTCCCTGGTAACCAATGTTCTACTCTCATTTTAACAAGTTCATCTTTTAGATTCTACATATAAGTAATACACAGTATTTGTATTTCTGTTTGACTTATTTCACTTAGCATGTTGTTACAAATGTCAGAATTTCCTTCTTATGTCTGAACAATATTCCATTTGGTGTGTATTTCGCATCTTTATCCATTCACCCATTGATGAACACTAAGATTGTTTCTCTGTATTGGCTATTGTGAATAATGCTGCAATAAACAAGGGTGCATAGATACCTCTTTGAGATCCTGTTTTCATTTCCTTTGGAAATACACCCAGAAGTGGGATTGCTGGATCATATGTAGTCTTATTTTTTATTTGTTTGAGGCATTTAAATTTTGTTTTCCATAGTGGCTCTACCAAGTTCAATTCCCACGAATAGTGCATAAAGTTTTCTCCATATTCGAGTCAACACTTGTTATCTGTCTTTTTGATGATTGCCATTCTAACAGTGGGAGGTAATATACTATTGTGGCTTTGATTTGCATTTCTTCGATGATTAGAGATAATAAGCAACTTTTCATGTGCCTGCTGTCCACTTTTTTTTGAATTTTATTTTTTGAATTTATTATTTTTCTAATTATGTTCAGTTATCCAACATATAGTACATCAGTGTTCAACAATTCATTCGTTGTGTATAACACCCAGTGCTCATCACAACACATGACCCCCTTAATACCCATCACTGGCTGCCCCATCCCCCACTCCTCCCTTCTCATTTTATTTCCTGGAGTACAGAGTGTTGTCCACTTTTATGTCTTCTTTGGAAAAAAAGTACTTCAGTTCCTTTGCTAATTTTTTAATCAGAATTTTTGCTATTGAATTGTATAGTTTTTTAATTTTTAGTTATTTTATTTTATTTTTTTAGAAGATTTGATTTATGGGGCGCCTAGATGGCTCCATTGTTAAGCATCTGCCTTTTGCTCAGGTCGTGATCCCAGGGTCCTGGGACTGAGCCCCACATCAGGCTCCCTTCTCTACAGGAAGCCTTCTTCTCCTCCCACTCCCCCTGTTTGTGTTCCTGTCTCGCTGTCCCTCTCTCTGTCAAATAAATAAAGTCTTTAAAACTAATTTTTTTTTAAATTTAAAAAATAAAAAAGATTTTATTTATTTGTCAGAGAGAGAGTGTGCACAAGCAAGAGGAGCAGCAGGCAGAGGAGGAAGCAGGGTCCCCACCGAGCAAGAAGCCCGATGTGAGACACAATCCCAGGGCCCTGGAATCATGACCTGAGCCAAAGGTGGATGCGTAACTGACTGAGCCATCCAGGCGTCCCAAGTTGTATACTTTTTTACTTACATTAGACATGTCGCTGGAGGCAAGGAAAATAAAAGCAAAAATGAAGTATTGGGACTTCATCAAGATAAAAAGTTTCTGCACAGCAAAGGAAACAATCAACTAAACTAAAAGGCAGCCTACAGAATGGAAGCAGATACTTGCAAATGGCATATCTGATAAAGGATTATTATCCAAAACCTATAAAGAACTTACCAAACTCAACACCCAGGAAACAAATAATCCAGTTAAAAAATGGGGAGAAGACATGAATAGCAACTTTTCTTTTTTTTTTTTTTTTAAAGATTTTATTTATTTATTTGACAGAGAGAGATCACAAGTAGACACAGAGGCAGGCAAAGAGAGAGGGGGAAGCAGGCTCCCTGCTGAGCAGAGAGCCCGATGCGGGACTCGATCCCAGGACCCTGAGATCATGACCTGAGCCGAAGGCAGTGGCTTAACCCACTGAGCCACCCAGGTGCCCCAAATAGCCACTTTTCTAAAGAAGACATCCAGGTCGCTAACAAACACATGAAAATTGCTAAATGTCACTCATCATCAAGGAAATACAAATAAAAACCATGATTAGCTATCACCTCACACCTTTGAGAATGGCTAAATTAACAACACAAGAAACAAGTGTTGATGAGGATGTGGAGAAAGGGCATCCTTCTTGCACTGTTGGTGGGTATGCAAACAGGTGCAGACACTTTGGAGAACAGTTTGATGGTTCTTCAAAAAACTAAAAATAGAACTACCCTTGATCCAGTAGTTACACTACTAGGTATTTATGCAAAGGATACAAAAATACAGATTAAAGGGGGTACATGCACCCCAATGTTTATAGCAGCATTTTTAACTATAGCCAAACTATGGAGAGCATGTAAATGTCCATTGACTGAATGATGATAAAGAAGATGTGGTATACTTATATATACACAAAGGAATATTACTCAGCCATCAAAAAGAATGAAATCTTGCCATTTACAATAACATGGATGGAATTAGAGTCTATTATGCTAAATGAAATAAGTCAGCCAGAGAAAGACAAATTCCATACAATTTCACTCATATGTGGAATTTAAGAACGAAGACAGATGAGCGTATGGGAAACGGAAAGAGAAAAAAAGGAAAGAGGAAAACAACCATAAGTGACTCTTACTTACAGAATAAATTGAGGGTTGATGGAAGGAGATGGGCTAGATGGGGGTGGGGTGGGTATTAAGGAGAGTACTTGTTATTATGAGCACTGGGTGTTGTATATAAAGATTTTATTTATTTATTTGACAGAGAGAGATCACAAGTAGGCATAGAGGCAGAGAGAGAGAGAGGAGGAAGCAGGCTCCCTGCTGAGCAGAGAGCCTGATGTGGGACTCGATCCCAGGACCCTGAGATCATGACCAGAGCCGAAAGCAGTGGCTTAGCCCACTGAGCCACCCAGGCGCCCTGGGTGTTGTATATAAGTGATGAATCACTGAATTCTACTCCAGAAACCAATATTGCATCATATGTTAACAAAATTTAAATTTAAAACATAATAAATAAAAAAATGTTGGAAGGATAAAAAAATATATTTTGCATATTGACATTTTATCAGATATAATTTGTGGCCTAATATTTGATCTATCCTAGAGAATCTCCATGGAACTTGAGAATGATGTGTATTCTGTTGCTGTTGGATGGAATGTTCTGTATATGTCCATTAAGTCCAGCTGGTCTAATGGGTCCTTTAAGTCCACTGTTTCCTTATTTGTTTTCTGTCTTGATGTTCTGGTTATAGTTGAAAGTGGGGTATTGAAGTTCCCTGCTCTTACTGTATTGCTGCCTGTCTCTCCCTTCAGATCTCTTAATATTTGTTTATATATTTAGGTGCACTTATATTGGATGCATAAATATTTACGAATGTTATATCCTCTTGATGAAGCAGTCCCTTTATCATTTTAGAATGACCTCTGTGTCTTTTGTTACAGTCTTTGGGGGAAGTCTATTTTGTTTCATATAAGTAGAACTACCCTGCTTTCTTTTGGCTTCTATTTGTGTAGAATATCTTTATGCATCTTTTCAATTTCAGTCTATGTGTGTCCTTAAATTGAAGTGAGCTCTTTTAGCAGCAAATAATATTTCTTTTTTCTTTTCCAGTGCATTCAGCCACTCTATGTCTTTTTGATTGGAGATTTTAGTGCATTTACATGTAAAGTAATTATTGATAGGTATAGGGTTACTGTTACTATTTTGTTAATTGATTTCTGGTTGTTTTTATAATTCTTTTGCTCATTTATCCTTCTTTTTGGGTCTCTTTTTAAGATTTGAAGATTTTCTGTAGTGGTATGATTTTATTCTTCTCTCTTTATTTTTTAATGTATCAAATATAGGTTTTTGCTTTGTGGTGATTATGAAGCTTACATAAAATATATTTATAACAGTCTATTTTAAGATGATAACAGCTTCACTTCAAATGCATACAAAAACTATACATTTTTATTATATCCCCCCCTTTTTTTTACAACACCCCTCTCACATTATGTTGTTTTTTTCTGCCCAGTATTGACAGAGAGTTCCCATGTAGGGGTTGAAAAGGAACACAGATTATGCCTAGATTAAGGAAAAGCAAATTGGGGAGGGGAGAGTGCAGAGCAAGGGGCAAGGGAGGGAGAGAAATAAGACTATATTTCCACTCCTATTGTATTATTTTCCTAATCTATTCAACTCCAAAATTACTTTTTTAAGGCTCACTCTGTACATGTCACTCTTCCTTCACCTAGTTTAGTGGTGTTCCATTGCTTACAAATGTAATACAAATTCCATAGCCCATGTTATATGTCAGTAGTATCTCAATAAAAAATTCCATAGTCTTGTGGGTATAGAAAAACTGAGGCAAAGGATCCAGAACAGCCAATACAACATTGAGGAACAAAGTCAGAGGAATGACACTACCTGACTTCAAGACCTACTATAAAGCCATAACAATCAAGACAGTGTGGTATTGGTGAAGGAATAAACATTTACATCAATGGAATAGATTAGAGAGCCAGTAACAGACTCACATAAATATCAACTGACCTTTCATAAATGGGCGAAGGAGATACAAGGGAGCAAAGATAGTCTTTTCAACAAGTGACACCAGAGCAATTGGGCAATCCACATGCAGAAAAAAGTGGGGGGAGGTGTCTGGACAAAGACCTCTCTACCACAAAATTTACTCAAAATGAATTGCAGAACTGTAAAACTCCTAGGAGATAACATAGGAGAAGAGCTAAATGGCTTTGGGTATGGCAATGATTTTTTTAGATATAATGCCAAAAGCAGAAACTATGAAAGAAATATTTGATAAAGTAGACTTCATTATAATTAAAAACTGTCTGTTGAAGATAATGTGAATAAAATGAGAAGACAAGCCATGGATTGGGAGAAAATATTCACAAAATACATATCTGAAAAAGGACTATTATCCACATAACACAAAGAACTCTTAAAACTCAAAATAAGAAAATAAACCATTAAGAAATGGGACAAAGACCTTAATAGAAACCTCACCAAAGAAGACATACAGATGAAAAGATGTTCAAGGTCATATGTCATTAGGGAATTGTAAATTTAAAACAATAGTGGGATACCATTATGCCTATTGGAATGACCAAAATGTAAAACACTGACATCACCAAATGCTGCTGAGGATATGGAGCAATAGGAACCCTCATTAATTGCTGATGGGAATGCAAAGTGGTAAAACCACTTTGGAAGACAGTTTGTCACTTTCTTGTAAAACAGTATACTTTCACTTACCACCCAGGAATCATATTCCTTGATATTTATCCAAAAGAGTGAAACTTGCATCCACACAAAAACTTACACATGGGTGTTCATAGCAGTGTTATACAATTGCCCAAACTTGGAAGAAACTAAGATGTGCTTCAGGAGATTAGTGGATAAATAGAATATGATACATGCGTTGGACTTACAGTCCCTTGGGTGAGAAGACTTTCCCAAGGGAGACAATGAGTCAACAAAGATAAAAATAAACAAATAAATAAATGAACAAAAAGCAACCCTATTGCACTATGAATTTGGTAGGACCCAAAGATGTCAAAGCATCAAACGTATTAGTGTTTCTGCTGCTGTTGGATTGAGGAGCATTAACCCTAAATGATCTTAGTTAATGCAAGTTTAGGAAGCTTCTGGAGTTTACCCTGTGGGAATGGCAAAAAGGAGCTACAGAAATAGCTCAGATTTGGATTCTTTTTAGATGACTTCATAATAGCAGGTGGTAGATGTTTTTAAAAATACTTTTTAAAGGATTACTTTAAAAACTGGTTGGAATCATCTAGGAAGCTTTTTAAAATTCCCAGGCCCAGGTCCAACTCCATATCAGTTAAGTCTGATTCTCTAGGGCTGGGACAAGAGCACTCTCTCTATATATATTTTAAATATTTTATTTATTTATTTGACAGAGAGAGAGATCGAGATCACAAGTAGGCAGAGAGGCAGGCAGAGAGAGGGGGAAGCAGGCTTACGGCTGAGCAGAGAGCCTGATGCAGGGCTCAATCCCAGGACCCTGAGATCATGACTGAGCCAAAGGCAGAGGCTTAACCCACTGAGCCACCCAGGCACCCTGCCTGATGGCCTTTCAACTGAAACTTCTCTCTGTGGGTCTCACATACCATTGGAATGCCCCACAGATTTTGGACTTCCTGGCCTTTTGAATTATGTGAACCAATTCCTTATAATAAGTTTCCTTTCTCTCTGTCAGCATGTGAGTGTGTGTATATACTATATATTATATTAGTTATTTGGAGAACTTGATTAATACAGATGTTATTTTTATAAAACTATTACTTGTCTCAGGAAAGCAGTTCCAGTTAACAGTAGGATTTTGATATTAAGAGACATGTGAAGAGTTTATAGTTGTTTCATGAAATTTGAAGATAGAAGAAAGTAATATTTTTAGTGTAATGCATTAATTTACAGAAAGTGTGATTTAAAGTAAGTATGTATAATGATGTACTGTATGGTGACTAACATTATATAAAAAAAAGTAAATGACTGCATCAAAAAAATAAAATAAGTATGTAACTAATTAAATCAAATATGTACATATTTGCCTTTTAAAATTTACATTCTTATTAGTATATACATACTCAATCAGTCTTTTACCCTCATTGCTATTATGTTTTTATTCTGATTTGGTTATCAAAAGATCATCTTATATTCTGGATTGTCTTAAGTTCAGGCATATGTGGCAGTTAATTTTATTGAACCTCAGTTTTCTTACATGTAATAGGTGATAAAATAGTACCTACCCCTTAGGACTATTTGTGTGAGTGAAATAAGATAATTAACATAAAGTGTTTAGTATAGTGTCTGCCACATAGTTATTATTTGGTCATTATAAATGTGTTTTTTTTTTCCTTTAAAAGCATATTGTAAGGACAGAGTTGAATAAAGAACTGGTAGAGTTAAACTGCTTTTTTTCTTAGGCATGGAAAATTGTTGGCATTCAGATAATTGAAGTTAGGTTCTATATTTTGAGGTCATTTGTCCAGATAATTTCTCCATGTAAATTTCTCCAAGGACACATTCTTCATCACATATTATTTTTGGGAAAATGTAATTATTCTGCCATTCTTCCCCATGGCTAGAAAAAGCAGCTGAGGCAATGAACTTATTGTTCTGTGAAGAAGAGACTATTAATTCTTAGTGTAAGCCTGAAGGAGAGGTTTTACATTTTATCAATTTGGGGGCAATACCTTAAATATTGTGTAATTTTTTATTTTATTTCAGGACCAAAAAAGCTCTATTAGCAGGATAAAGCTTTACTCCTTTTACAGGCTCTACTTCTCACACACAAAAACCTCATTTCTGTGTCTAATTTTTGACAACAAAATTATAACTGCATTTTTATTATTAATGATTATATTCAATTATATAATATATAATTATATTAACTATATTAATTATATGATCATACTAACAATTATATTTATGTTTACAACTTATTCTGAACCCAGCTTTATTCTTAAAACTTCCATCAAGATGATTTTCAAAGTCATGGAGGTGCACCTGGGTAGCACAGTTGATCATGTTTCTGACTTTTGGTTTTTGGCTTAGGTGATTTCAGGGATTGTGGGTTTGAGCGCCACATTGGGCTTCGTGCTCAGTGGGGGAGTCTGCTTGAGATTCTCTCTCTCTCCCATCCTGCTTGTGCTCTCTTCCTCTCTAAAATGAATAAATAATTCTTTAAAAAAATAAAGTCGGGGCGCCTGGGTGGCTCAGTGGGTTAAAGCCTCTGCCTTCAGCTCAGGTCATGATCCCAGGGTCCTGGGATCAAGCCCCACATCAGGCTCTCTGCTCAGCAGGGAGCCTGCTTCCCTTCCTCTCTCTCTGCCTGTCTCTCTGCCTGCTTGTGATCTCTGTCTCTTAAATAAAAAATAAAAAATAAAAAAAATCTTTAAAAAAAATAAAGTCATGGAAAAACTTTTGTATAAAAACTACTTGTTATATTTTGTAGAGTAGCAATGTATCTTATTGTTCACTCATTCACTCACTGGTTTTTAGTGTCCACATTGTGAAAGAATGTTGCATGTGTCACAAAAAAGGCATACTCATGGTCCCTTTTTCAAAGAACATGAACATCATTTGAAATCTCCCAGCTGAAGTAGACTGCCTCTTCCACACAGTCATCCTCTATCACATGACTCAATATTTTCCCTCCCAACATACCTGAAAATATTTAAGTTCCTTGACTTCAGACAGTCTTTTTCCTTAGAACAAGTGCTTGACACTAGAAGGTACTCAGTAGATACATTTATTGACAGATTATCTTATTATTATCTATGAGGTAGCTATTTTATGGTCCCCTTTTACAGTTGAAGAAATAGGCACAAAGTGTTCAAGTTTTTTGCTTGAAGTCACATGGTTGGTGGAATGTTAGAGCTGGGATTTGATTCCTGATATGTGAAGGTACATGAATAGTCCTGAGCACAAAAGATTAGGAGTGACGGCCATTTCTTTTTGGTTGCACTGTAGGTAATGAATAGGAAATAATGCTTTAGACAGGAGTTGATTCACATTCTAGAAGTTCTAAAACATCAAGTTGAAAAGTTCGAACTCGATTCAGAAAGCAGAAGAAGGAGATTTTTAGAGAATATGTTGTTTTTATTGTTTTGTCTTTGCACATACTCATCTCCTTGTCCCCTTCTCTCCACTTCTTCATCTTCTTTAGTGAGTATTGAAATTAACATTTCATATTCCTGGTTACACAATACTGGTCTGGACATATTTTCTTGTCTATATATTAAGTAATACTGAGAACAAGCAAAAATAACTTAGCTGCTTGCTCTAGGAAATACAGAAGATCAGCCTACAAACTAGTTAAAATAATTTACCTGCTGAGACAGATTCATCATCTAGACTGGCCTCAGAACCAGTCCACAGTTATATCATAAACCCTGCTCATTCCCATCTAGCTCTGTGACTTCCTAGACCCACGTTAAAGGTGCTGAGCCTGGATCTCAAGATCCTCTATCATCCCGTGCCTTCACCCTTCTGAGATACTACTAAGCCTTTGACAAAGTGGCATTATCCTTTATTGCGGTATGTCTGGTAAGTTTAACTCTGATCTTCAAATTTTTCTGATGGACTTCTAGGGAGTTGACTGTTGACAATTCATGTCTACTTTTTATAATACTCAGCTAAAGCCTTATTTCCCTTGGTAGACATGAGATGTCCCCTTTATTTCCATGCCCAGGCACAGTTAATGCTCCCCATCTATACCTGCTGGCATACTTCCTCTATTCTATCAGAGTGCAGTCCTGCTATTAGACGGGGAGTTCCTAAGGGCAGTGGCTGTGAACTTTCATCACTGTATATCCTTAGCACTACCTCGAGCATAGATTGGGTGCTCAATGATGTTGAATTATTGACTATGGTATTGAATGAGTAAATGAATGTATAACCAAGTGCAGGTAGGCATAAGGAGATCAGAAGGCAGTTACCATCGTTTATCAATGGAGTAATGAGCACTGGTGAATAGAAATGACCTGCTTCCCCCAAATCAGGAGAGTCAAGCGCCATTGGGAACATTTCAGGAACCTATTGAAGAGAAATATAGCCTTATATTTCTATTAGTGATGTTTAAGCTGGGCTGCATAGGAAAAAGCAAGGATATTTTTAAAAATCCAATCCCTTCTTCCTGGGTGCTAGCCTTACCCTACTACTCTGATTTAATTTGGTCTGTTGTGGGGAAGGATATTAGAATATGTTAAATGTGCTCCTGAAAGCTCTAACAGGCAAAGCTGAGAATCCTTGGTCTAAATGCTCAAGGTTGCTATTTCCTTGACACCCTTCTAAACCCAGGGATTCTTCTGGAGAAGAAGGAGGATGCAGTAGGAGGATGCATGAGATCATCCTGCCAAGGAGGCTTCATGCAATTTTGTGTGAAAGATATGGGATGGTCATGAGTTAGGTAGTTTAAGAAGTATATTCAATATGATCTTTTCTTTAATTTGGAAAAAGAAGAAAATTTTATTTTTTGTGTAATTCAAAGTATGAAATGTAAATGTTGGTAAGAAAACAAAATAATGTAATTCTCAATAGAGGCATGCTCCTTTGAGAATTTTCTAAAACTGGTTTTTGTTTGTTTGTTTCTGAGGGTTTTTTTGGGTTTTGTTTTGTTTTGTTTTGGTGGGAGAGGCTTGAAATGTGAATGTTTATCAAAAGGGAACATGGGTTTAAAGATTGTGAAACTCTGCGTTTGCCGCTAGAGTTACAAATGTGTACGTGCTCCTCTGTACTCCCTTAGCGGCCTCTACTACCTTTATCCACGCTTCTCACTATGCTTGGTGTGAAACTTGGTGTTTGGCTTTCTCTTCTCCCCATTCATTTATAAGCACTTGAGGTAGGGCAGGATTATAACTCTCTATTCCCATGTTGAGTGCCTAGTGACTCTTAACAGGGGTTGATTGATTAGTACGAATGAGGGCGAAGAAAGAACTATCCATCATTTGGCTAGATTTAACTACAGCATGATGATGCAAGTGAGGTCATGGATGTGAGTTCCTGCTGGCTCAGGGCCAGGTGGTTACTCAAAGATACTGTCCCATGACCTTGTAATTGCTCCTTAAACCTAGGCAGCTGCTTAGCATATGTTGGTGCTTCAGAGAAAAATCTCACCACTATTAACAACTCAAAGGACAAGTCTTAGAAATGGTGGCTACTAGCACCATTGTGAATCAAGATCAACTCCGTTTATTTCCTCCTCTACAAATTAAGACACATTACTTCTTATAATCCCTGTATCTATATTATGATCATATAACATGCTTTCTAGTAAAATTGTCTAGCATTTGTGGGAAAGTGCAACAAGTTCTTCTCCTTGCTCCAGATGCCCCATTGTCTCTTTAAAATATGCTCCATACTTCTACTACTTCCCACAGTTATTATCCTGATAGAGAAGGCGGGGAGAGTTTAAAGGTCTTTCTCACTGGGACCCTGAAGTACTCATTTGCAGAGTTTATGGGAAAGGAGATCCTCTGTTTTCAATCTCTTCTGATGCATGTATTTCCATTCCCTGACCTTTCCAAAAATGACCTTTCAGAAGCACTGGTTGTTGAGAATGGGAAATAATATGGACAACTCTAACTTTACATCATGTTCTGGTTCAAAATTGAATTCATGGTCATCCCTTAAAAGGCTCTTCTTATGACAGGTTCATCCAGCTCAGGAAATTCTTGGCTGCCACAATTATTTGCAAAGCATGCTTACAAAGATCTGCATTCTATCTCGGCTCCTCCGGTATGTGTTAATGATATTTTAGGTGCATGATTTAAAAATCTTTTGAAGTGTTTTCTGATTTGTGATTGCCTTTTATTTTGGAAATGACTTTATGAGTCAGTTAAAGGAGTAACTGAGACGTTACTGAGAACTTACTGAGTTGTATGTGGTCAGCTTTCTAAATAGCGCAGGATCTGGTGGTTGAACCCAAATATTGAGGGATCTAGCTCTGAGTATTCTTTATTACATGGTTGCACTGCCTTACTGAACAGGGGTCCATCAGAGTCTATCTTCTGCCCTTTTAATAAGGCTTATGGTCCCAAGAACAGTCTTATGTCAGAAGTATATGTGGTTAGATGGGGTACTACTGACTGGGTTAAGTGAGGAGGGTGAGGACCCAGAGTGTCCAATGAAAGTGTCCCAGTGAAAGGCTACAATATGTGAATATTGGGAAGCAAAGAAGAGCTTGTAGGTGATTAAGGAGCTAAAATAGGTAAACTAGGGCTGAAGTGAAGAATTGGAAGTTGGAAGTAGTACACTTGAGCCAAAACAGTGAAAGGGGATAAGGAATCTTTAAGGCATGTTAAGATGTATGTCTGATGTATCTTTAGAAAGTTATTGTTTGTTGAATGATCTAGTCTCCAGTTCTCTTATTTTAACTTTGAGAAAAGTAAGACTCCAGAGGTTAGGTCACTTACTAAAGACCACAAATTAAATTCATAGCAGAGTTGGGACTAGAATTTAGGTCAGATTTCTGATCAAGTACTGATTTCCTTATGCTATTGGGCCGTATTTCGTGGTTCTCAATATTGCCTATGATATCCAGGGTATTAGGATAATTTGGGAGTTTAAAAAATTATAGAGGGCTGAACTCACCCTGCAGGGACTTGATTAAGTTGGTTTGGGATGAGGCCGAGGATGCATTTATTTTAAAAGCTCTCTAGGAGATTTTTAATGTGTGGCTAGGTAGATAGCCACTTAACTAAATTATGGGACTTTTTTTTTCTATAAAGCTAATATACCTAATGCACATTCTCCTGTATTTTTTTTTAAACAGAAGAAGAATGCTTGCTGCATGTCTTACAGATTACAGTTTTCTTGAGTGTACTCTGCCTTAGTGCAGTTGTGCACGTGAAGAGATTTGATCTCTAGGAGTTGAGGAGGTTAGAAGCAGTTCTCAATCATAGGTAATGGTGATAATGTGCAATTTTAAATAATTCTCCAAGTAATTCTCCTAGATCCTTCTCCAAGGTGTCATCCCAAGTTGGTAATCCATGTTCTAATGCACAGAAGGAAGGAGAATTTATTTCTGACATGGTGGCCGACTTAATGTTTCTCTAAATCTGCTCATCAGTCATTACTTCCATTATGTGTATGAGGTCAAAGGGACATATGTCTATAGAGACCTTTTATCTTCCCATAAAATCACCCAATCATGACTGTAGATTGAATTTCTCATCTTGGACAGTCATCTTGCATATGTGTCCCATCACAAGAAGCCAAGGTGACAGGATACAGGTAGTGTGCATGTCATCTCTGCCACCCCCACTGTCACAGTTCTGTACCAAACTAGAATGCAATGCCATTGTCTTATTCAACGTAATATCCCAGGTAGGATGTATGAGTTCTGTCTGCCATTTTTGGAACAAATAAAGGTGATGCCTAGAAAACAAGGACAGAGTTGTTATTTATCTATAATATAGATGTGAATACAAGAGCTGTTGATCCCAAGCATAGGCTTATAGTATTATTTGGAAGTGTTTATGCACTTTCCATCCCATTATGCACCTGCCTTCCTCCTTCCTTGCTTGTCTTCTTCGTTTCTTCTCTCCCTCCCTCTTCCTTTTATTCCCTTCCTTTTATTTTTTTCTTTCTTTTTTTTTTTATTTAACCTTAAAAAGTCATATTTGTATTGCTTGCATATCCCACCCTTTTGGTCATGCTTCCCGTTTGGTTTCCAGAACTTTTAATCTTGAATGTACAATCCTCCTTTCCTTCTGCTGTGTACTTGTCCAGAGATTATTCTTGTGGATGCTTCACAAGCATCTTGTGGATGCTTCTCTTGTTACTTACACAAGAACTTGAAATAGTATGGCCTTACTTCACTCCCGGTTTCAGATTGCCTTGATTATATTGTTTACTTGCATGTCTTAATTTAATCTTCAAATTCATTAATCATTACTGTCATTACTTCACTTTTCTTGCACGAATTACTACCTTAGGAATCCATAGTCTTGAGTTGGAATAGGAAAGGAGTCATTTTGAGAAAGAGGATGCAAGAGTAAGAATTTGATTCCCAAGGCAAGCTTAACAGATACCTGTGAGAAAACCTAGATGACAATCACTTATATCAAGAAAATGATATGTTTTGAAACACGCTGCCTTTGGAATTTGCTCATCCTATGTGGTAGATGGTAGATTCTCCCTTCTGATATTCTCCAGGTCAACAAATATTTTTTCCAAAGCTTTTTTCCTCAGCTCTGAATACTCTCAACGATGCCTCCATTTATGGTCCTTTAGTTTGCCAGAGTAATTTGAAAAAAGACAAGAATCAATATATTTTGCAAGAGCCACATAGGATAAAGGCAATGTGATGTTTTAACCTTATTTTAAAAAATTTTTCCAGGATGCCCGAGTGACATGTCAGTTAAATGACCAACTCTCGATTTGGGCTCAGGTCATGATCTCAGGGTTCTAGGATCAAGCCCTGTGTCAGGCTCTGTGTGCACTGGAGAGTCTGCTTAAGGATTCTCTCTCTTCCTCTCCCTCTGCCCCTCTCCTTGCCTGTTCTTTCTCTCTTTCTTTAAAAGAAATAAATCTTTAGAGAAAATAATTTTTCAAATTTAAAATAACCCCCTACCTTCTATTACAGCATTATAAGGTGTTTTCCCATCTTCAACTTTCTTCAACCATAATACAGTTGTTACCTATATTGTCTGACAGTAGTTTAGAAAATATTTTAGAGGAGAGGGTAAACCATATTGTCTCTACAAACTTCACTCCATCCTAAGGAGTTTCCTTAGGCTTGTAGCAGCTTATAGTATTTTACCCAATAAACATTTGTGGCTCCCAGGGAGTTGAAATTTTTTTAAAAAAAGTCAAAGCTATAAAAATGGTGTTTGAAAGTACTTACACAAATACAGATACCATCTGCATGATTTCATTTGGAGATAATTTCAAAAGTCTAAATTTGAGGCTTCTTATACTTGTGAAGTTCAAAGTACTCACCCTCTTATAGCTCTTCCCCTATAATAGATTCTTCCCTAAAGCACTGAGGATCAAGGTTTTATTCTCCACTTTGACACATGGGTCTCTCACCCATGTCTACATGCACACTAACATGAACTATATTCTATATGTCACCCGATAGGTGAAAAACATTCTAAGACAATAGATGTGGAGGTGGTTATACTTGATGGGTAGGCAAGTGTAAACTATACAGGAACAACATTCTTAATGCTCGGACAGCTGTAATTCCAGATGTCTGGTGCTTAAGTGGGAACCCAATAATTTATGAGCCAGACTGGAACCGTCTAAATTCTTTGACATAACTATGAATAGTGTTTTGTGTCTTTTACACTTGCATTTTTCTAAGTACTCCAAAATTCATTAGACACATTATTATTTGGTTTTTAGGTATAAAGGAGAATTATAGGACCTTGTAAAATCTGGCATGGCTCTCTTCTCCTTGCTGGGTCTGAAGTAATTTTCAGAGAGAGAGAACAAGTAAAGATTTTTCTTCTGTTTTCTTTCCACAACCCCAAAAGCATTAAATAACATTTACATAACATCTGCACTACTTCTGAGCCCTCTGGTGATAGGCTTTCTATATCAAATGCCTGAGAAATCTTGGAATCCCCAAGATAAAAAGCAGATGTGGATTTGTCTGCATTCATTACCAAGCCTTGGGGGCTTGACAGAACAGTGCTTCAAAGAGGGAGAAGTATTCTGTGCTCTTTCATAATTCCTCAGCATTTGAAATGCATAGCCATTATAGTATCTGTGGCAAAGAATGTTTTTATTTTTTGTATTTTATCCTTGTATTTATTTTACCCTTCTTCCTTTTGGTGATTAATTCTTCATCAAATTGGCAGTGTACTGGACATTACATTTCTTAAGGTCTCCTTTGCCTCTGTGTGGTCATGTGGCCATGTTATATCCAGTGACATGTGTGCGTAGAACTTCCACACTGTATTCTCTCTCTCTCTCTTTTTTTAAAGATTTTATTTATTTGACACAGAGAGATCACAAGTAGGCAGAGAGGCAAGAAGAGAGAGAGAGAGAGAGAGAGAGGAGGAAGCAGGCTCCCCGTCTAGAGAGCCCGATGCAGGACTCGATCCCAGGACCCTGAGATCATGACCTGAGCTGAAGGCACAGGCTTAACCCACTGAGTCACCCAGGAAGCCCCCACACTGTATTCTTAAAGAAAGCTTCTTTCTCTTTACTTCTCTTTCCCTGTTTCCATGGGCTAGGCATGGTGGTAAGCTATCCATGACCACGCAGATGAGAGAAGCTTACAAGAACCTATAAGAACAGTATGTAGAATGAACAATAAGAATAAATGAATATGAGACATGTATGGTATAAGCAGAGGTCCTATCTTAGGTAAATAGGAAGATAGATGATGATGATAATGATGCTGATCTTGGATCAGCTACAGATGTCTGGATTGCTATGAGATAGAGATTCTTGTTTTAGCCATTGCATTTTTCATTCTCTTTATTGTTAGATAAGCAAGGAGAAACACCACTGAAATTTCTGTACCTCACTGGAGATTCCAGAGAACAGCTTCTTTCTATGCACCTTTCTTATTCTCTAATAGAAACATTAAAATGACAAGAAAGGAAAATTTTGGACATGGAATTTTTTAGCATTTTATGTTTCCTTACCTGCCTTTATTTTGCTGCAATATGCATAGATATATTCCTTTTGGGAGAATATATTTGGAGTGAGAAACTGAATGTACAAACAGGTATGGCCAGACCATATATAAAAGTAGAACTCTGACCCACAACCTGTAGTAAACCACCTGGGTTATTCACCCTTATCTGCAATAAACAGCCCAGAAAGCCAGCCTGTTGTGTCAGACTTGTGGGAAGTCAGACTTGATATCTCTAGTTATAATTCAGAAAGCCAAATAATGAATTCCGTAACAATCATCTCCCGTTGGCCAGGACTTGATTAATGACTGACAGCTTCTCTAATTCTTATTTCTTTTTCCAAGTTAGGACCAACCAGAGAAAACCAAACATGCTCCCTCATCAATTACGTAGGACACCCCAGTTGCAGTTAGCCCTCTGCAGCTTCCCTATGCCAACAGAACTACAATCAGGACATAACTGACGCTTTCCCATTAAAAAAAAATTTTTTTTTTATTTGAGAGAGAGAGAAAGAACATGATGGGGGTGGGGGTAAGCAGAGAGAGGGACAAGTAGATTCTACACTGAGTGTGGAGGCTGGCACGGACCTTGGGGCTCTAACCCACAACCCTGAGATTGTGACCTGCATGGAAATCAGGAGTCGGGTGCTTACCTGACTGAGCTACTGGGTGCCTCCCCTCTTTTTCCACTATAAAACTTTCCAACTCCTTTGCCTGCTTTTGAGTCTCTACCAGAATGTAAGCAGTGGTGGCTGACTTCCTTACTTATATAGCAAACTGTAATTAAATAGCTGTTGCTGTTCTCATTTCATTGGTCTCTCTTTATTTTACCCAAAGCCTTACTCAATCATGCCGTTGAAACATTCTGTATCCAGACTTATAAAAGCTCCAGAAGAGGAATTTTCCAAGGGTCTTCTGACTGTTCTTGAAATGTTTCCTGGAACATCGGGATTCTTCTGAGTTCTGATCCCATCACAGTTCAAGCTTCTAGAATTTGAATCAACAGTGATGAGAGTAAACTGTCTGTATTCACAATGGGGGCCTTTTGATTTCCTGTTCATGTCCCCATTGCTGCTGACCAGGGCAACTTTTACTAAAAAATGACTTTAGGTACAACAAAGCTATGTTTCTGGACTCATAAGCTATGTGTACATAACTCTAAGTGAAAAGCTGGCATAGGTCCTGTTAATTTGATCAATATTATAGACAGACAACAAGATAATTTAAGCCAAAATCGAAATAGACTTTGGCAGTTTGATGTGGATTTGGCTTTTTAATTTGTTCAACTCTCTAGTACTAGATTTCCATTTTGCTTTGTACTGACTAGCCACAGATTGAAGATTTTTACTAGATTTGATAGTAGAGTGGTGAAATGAACTTCTTTTATACTATAATTTAATTGTGTTCCTCTTCCTTATGGGATTATAATGCTATTATAAATACCACATCACCACCACAACCATAACTTATCATCTACTGATTGATATATAAAATCCAAGGATAGAAACTAAGATGGAAATACGGTGAGGGTAGATGCTTTGATTAAATTTATATTGGGATGGATATAATATTAATTTGTAAGCTAAGATCTGTCCTCTTGATCCCATTAAGTAAGTTTCCCCCTAGATTTTAATGGAAAATTACACATTACTTCTAAAGTAATTCAGACTAGTGTTATAGATGGTGCACATTTCCTACAAAATGAAGAAAGTATTTGAGTGAGAGGTCTGGAATCTTTAGTGTAGGAAAAATGGCTCAAATTGATTTGGTTCATTATCGAGTCAAATTAAATAAAAATGATGTAGAAGTAGAGGAACACACAGTGTCATTTGCAGAGGAGAGACCCATCAGTGGGTGTGATTGTGGAGAGAAAATATCATTTGTGTATCTTGTATATAAGGGAAATGGTGATTATAATCTAGGTTGAGAGTATGTAAGATGCTTTTTATTTCATTCCCTCTCAGGAAATGTCACAGGGCATTCTAGAGAAAATTTTTAGAATGAAGACAAATGCTAAACATAATTTAGTGAAATGTGCCAAGTTATGGTCATTGCTGAAGCTTGTTATTTTTTCATATTATGATTAACTTGCTGAATGCTCTTCAGTGCACTGTATAAAATGTCATTTCAGGCTGACTGTATGGCCTCTATTTTAGACATTCAGGTCCTGGCCACCCACCCCTCTGGGCATGGCTCTTTTCCCCCTCCCCTCACATGTGGTCAGTGTTTATAGAAATCACAATTTCGTTTTGATTTATTTACATTAGAGTTGTTTTACTTACTGTTGAGTGCAAAGACTGGAGTGACCAAGTAAAGCTTAAATCCCCTGACCTCTCTTCCCTAAGGGTCAAGTTAGCTATGATAAAGTTTAAGTCTCCGTAGATTCTCCATCCCACTGCAGCTGGCAACATAGTCTCTCAGTTTTCCTGGAAGCTGTTGGGGAAAAACATAATAAAGAATTTTCTGAGAAAATAAGGTTAGAAGTAGAAAATAAGGTTAGAAGTAGAAAAAAGAATAGTATCTGAAAAACAAAAAGGTATTTACAAATATTTTTGCATGTACCTTATATACAATGCAATCATACATTACCTCTCACCCTGAAAATAGCTGCTTCTATATCCACCCTCCTCCCCCTCACCATAACTTGCACAAAGAATAATTTCCCTGCACAGTACCTGACTTTTTCTACTTCATATATTGAAGAAACTGAAATTTTTCTACTTAATGTTTAATTGGAGTTAATATATATCCTCTTTTAAAATTTGGATAACTCTAGGAGTACTAAGAGAAGGTATGAGTTGTTTTACCCTCCTATGAATTATATGATATCATATGCTCATAAAGGTTTGCTTTGTGCCAACTACAGTAATGTCTATTTTATATATGAACTTGTTTAATCCTTGTGCCAAGTGAATGACTTCGATGGAATTTTCACCCCTCTTTTACAGATACTGAAACTGAGGCCCAGAGATGTTTGGGACCTTGTGCAAGTTTAGATGGGTAATAAGTTGTAGAGTTTTGATTTAAGTTCAGAAGACACATTCTTAACCGCCATACTATATAGCCTCTCAGTCAGGTGTTTCCCTCCGACAACCAACAGGCTAAACTAAAGCCTTAGGTTCTAATAGAGAGGAGGGAGGATTTAGGTAGTTCTGGATCATAGACTCTCCAATGGGAGGCTGTGTGGGAATTAAAGTTTGGATCAGGTATTTAGTCAAGGTCTTAGAAGCTGCAGATGGCAAGGTCCCAAGAAAAGGGGTGCCAAATGAAGGGAGAAAAAAAGTGGAAAGAAAGTAGATAAAGAAACTTCTTATTTAAAAAATTGTCTAGGGGTGTGTGGGTGGCTCAAGTCATGATCCTGGGATTGTGGGATCCTGCATGAGACTCCTTGCTCAGCAGGGAGCCCGCTTCTCCCTCTACCTGCCACTCCCCCTGCTTGTGCGCTCTCTCTGTATCTCTCTCCCTCTGACAAATACATAATAAATGTACATAAATAAAATCTTTAAAAATAAAAAAGTTGTCTAGATCCTGTACCTATGAAGTAGAGAAAAGCTCTTTCTCTTGCAGCAATTCTTAACTCTTTACCATCTCTTCCTTTTTTGCTCTTCCTGCACCTCACATTTCCTTTTTCTTAGGACCCAGAAGGATGTTCCGTAGCTTGTGTCTCACTCTAGGCTACTTCCAGCCCAAGCACAAAAAGTCTCCGTGTCATCCAGCTTAGCTCAGTAAGCTAAAAACTTCAGCTTGCATCAACAGTTCTTTGCCAGCCATTTTTGTCCATGTGTAAAATTATCTAAGGAGCCTCATGGGAGAAGAGGTAGCTTGTTGAGGACAAGATTTAGAGTTTCTTGGGTCCTCTGGTCAAATCTCATTATAGTCACCATCATAACAATTGAGAAGCTTTGTATTCAGATATATCTGGGTCCAACTTTGGGTTTGCATTTATTGTGTGACCTTGGACTTGACCTCTCTAAACATTAAGTTGATAAAGAAAATCCTTATTTAAAAAAGTTGTCCGGACCCTCTAGAGAAAAATACCATTTATCCTGAACTCCTCTTATCTTTTTCCATTCTCTTCCTTCTTTCACCTTTCTGTACCTCATATATCCTTGTTTTACAGGATCCAGATCCAAGAGCATGTGTTTTAGTCTGTATCTTCATCTGTAAAATAACCAATGGAAGCCTTGTGATTAGATGATGCGGTCGGAACACCCAGAATCTATTAAGTATTCAACAAATGGCAGCTTCTATTGTGATTATATATATATTATATATATGACATTATATATACATATATATGTGTATATACATACACAATCAAAATAAAATGAAATGTGTGAATAGAATCAATAATATAAGATTGTTTTACTTAAAATGACCACATTTTGTAAACATTTGTTGTAGTTGTTATTGTCATTTTGGCTTGAAAATTAGTTTCATATATAAACTATTTAAAAAAATTTTAAAAATCATCTTCTCTAATTTTGGAAAGAAGAAAGTAAGACCCTGGAGGTAGGGGGCAGGTGAGTGTTTATTGAGGGGAAGAAAGGGACTCTGTTGCCAGAAACCCTGGACCACCAGGGGTCAGTAACAGGTGCTCCGATTAAAAAAGCTAACTATTCAGAAAGGAAAGGCAAAATATTGTGCCTATTACATAGAGGAAGGATTGGTTGCAGCCCCACATTTCTTATTGCTTGAGGTTTTCACAGCTGTCTTTTGGACACTTTATGAATGATGGTTGAGATTTCAAGATTCAACAAACCATTGCCTTATTCCATTCATTGTATTTATTTACAAAGTATGACATGGGAAGACTTTCTTGAACCAAACTTTTATTCTTTTTTTTTTTTTGCATTCTTATTTGTCAAGTTTCTTCCTTAAAAAAACCACCTTTCCAGGTGTAAAATAAATAAATATCTTCAATTATTTGGTACTGAAGTAGACTACTTATCTTTCTGAAGACATTTGAATGTCTTTAGAAGAATTAAAAAAAAAAAGGCAAAAGGTGAAAATACTCTGTGGACTCTGGGAAAGCCAAACTTGTGCTATTTAAGATTTTCAGAACTGCAGGGCTGCCTGGGTGGCTCAGTGGGTGGGCCTCTGCCTTTGGCTTAGGTCATGATCTCAGGGTCCTGGGCTCGAACTCTGCATCGAGCTCTCTGCTCAGGGAAGAGCCTGCTTCCCCCCCCCTCACCCCACCCCCATCTGCCTCTCTGTCTACTTGTGATTTCTCTCTCTGTCAAATAAGTATATAAGATCTTAAAAAACATAAAAAAGATTTTCAGAATTGCCATGACAGCTGACCTTTGAAAATGTCCTTTTCTTCTGTTGGTTGGATACGGTCATTTGTGCTCCTTACAGGTGGCAAATGGTCATTGGAAGACTGGTTTCCCATCTGGCCTAACTCCAGGTCAGTGGAGGTGGCCATTACACCTGAATATTCCTCAGTTCTGATCCCTGCCTTGCTAACCTTAATTTGTTGCTGTGCAGTTGATGGCTTCCTGTCATCTACTGAAAGTCTGAGAGCACTTCACCAGTTAATCACATGCTTGATAAGTTGTAATGGTTTTATGTTACAGCCAGATGCCAGGCAGGATATTTCAACTTCCCCTAGCAGCCAGGTGTTAAATGGCCTTATTTAAGATTATTATGGGTGGATGGAGGCAAACATTGCCTAGATTTTGTGTGTCATAAGAAAAGGTTATAATGGTGCTAATTAAGAATTCTCTTAGAAGGGCTTTTTGGAAATTATTATAGGGAGATAGATGATATGCATTAAAGTTATTATCAAAGCTATGGGTCTTTGTAGTTTGTTTTCTTTCTCTCTCTCTCTCTCTTTTTGGCTGATAGTAGGACATAATAGGAGTGCAGCCTATGGAGAGTGGATTTTTAAGTTCCCAGCAACTCAGTGTTTACAAGCTGCTACCATTGAAGAAGGTAATTCACTGCCCTTGGTGGTATATGGAAGGTAAAATCATAGCTACTCTAGGAAAAAGTCATAATGACACTCAGACTTTGTCAACCTTGGAACAGGAGCAGCCCCATTCTTATCTTCCTGGGAAAGAAACTTCTCAATAAACATAAAATACTGCAGTGTGAAGTCTAATGCTAGTCCTATGAATGTCTAAGTTGTTTAACCTGCAATATGCCCATTTTATCTTAAAAGAGGTTCTGATAAAAATTTATTGCTTTGCACTGACCATCAAGACAATGAGCAAATATATTTATATATGGCCCTAGCTCAAAGGCACGGGATGTTGGATCTAATGTTTGTGGTAATTTAAGATTAGCAGCTTGGCAGTTCAAGACACTGGTGTAGTTCATTGTGCTGGATAAAAACAACTTTCTGGTAAAACAATTTTGTGTTCTTACGTGAACGTAAGACAACGTTCTTAATGCATATCATAATGCATATCATCTATCTCTCTACTAACTCTTTTACTTTTGCTAAATCTTCTCCATTCCCTAGCATGCCACATCACCATCAAAATAGCAGTTGGTAGAGGCTTAGAGAAGAAGGAAAAATTTCATTGAATTCTTCAAGAATTCAGATGATGGTTTAAAAGAAGATAGAGGAAGTAAGAATTAAGAAGTTGAGATTTAATCAGTAGGAATTTTAAGTCATAGTGGAGTGTAAAACTTTCATCTCTATCCCTGCTTTTAATTTACTCAGGAAAATTGAATTTTTGTAATCTGTATAAAGAAAAATCAGGGGCGCCTGGGTGGCTCAGTGGGTTAAGCCTCTGTCTTCAGCTCGGGTCATGATCCCAGGGTCCTGGGATCGAGCCCCACATCGGGCTCTCTGCTCGGCAAGGAGCCTGCTTCCTCCTCTCTCTCTCTGTCTGCTTGTGATCTCTCTCTCTCTGTCAAATAAATAAAATTAAAAAAAAAAAAAGAAAAATCAGCTTTTGGACTCTCGCTAATGAGTGACTATATTTATTCAAATTTTAAGGTTGCTGTTATTAGCATGTTAAGAGACTTTTTAAAAGATTTTTTAATTTGAGACAGAGTGTGAGTGATGCACATAGTGGGGTGGGGCAGAGGGAGAGGGAGAGACAGTCTTAAGCAGACTCTGTGCTGAGTGTGGAGCCTGATGTGGGGCTTGATCTCCTGACCCTGACATCATGACCTGTGCTGAAATCAGGAGTTGTATACTTTAACCAGCTGTAACATACAGGTTCTCTGAGGTGTTTTTTGTTTTTTTTTTTAAATTGAAGTATAGTTGACATTCAATATTATACTAGTTTCAGGTGTACAACATAGTGATTCTATATTTACATACATCATGAAGTGATCACCACCATAAGTATAATTACATATATCACTATACAAAGTTATTAAAATATTATTGGCATTATTCACTATGCTGTACTTTACCTCCCTGTGATTTATTTATTTTATAATTGGAAGTTTATACCTCTTAATCCCCTTCACCTGTTCTGTTCTTTCCCCTACTGTCCTCTCCTCTGGCAACAGTATGTTAAGAAACTTGGACAGAAATGTTCTTCTAAGAACATTTCTAAGAACTAAGACTTCTAAGACTTGTATAGATGGGGTAATTTTGATCATATATCCCCCATTGTCTCCAAAGTGTAGAATAAATGGACTTTGAGACAATGAATTTAGGAAGAAGCTATTTTCCATGCTAGAAGTTTAGATGTGAAAACTTTTGTGTACATCCTTAAAGAAAAAGTGGCAAACCAAGCATTTCATTGCATCTTTCTTTGTACCATTTCTGTCCATCACAATTCCTCTACTAGGTCTTTACCTTGGCAAGCTGTTCCTTAGGCCCCAGTTTTCTTGTATATAAATGAAGGTGTTCAACTAACAACATTTAATATGTCTTTAAGCCCTTTTATGTTCCTCTCATAGATCATATGTTTCTCCATTTCTATCTCTTAGGGCATTTTGTCAATTTTTTAGGGAAAATGAAATAGATCTATATATAAAATGTTGTTTTATAAATAAAAAACAATGAATAAATACCATTTATGGCAAATTTAGAAAACTAAAGGATGGGTATGTAAATTGAATTTATGGGGAGATGTATAACTGACATTTTTTAATGAATAAACCAAATTCTAGCAAATTTTAAGATGTCTTTCTTCTTCTGATGTGTGGTATTCAACCATAGATTCTTCTAGGCAGACAAAACATAACTGAGTTCAAACAAAAGGCATTTCATTCCCCAGGAACACCACGAAGAAAGTCAAGCTAGAAGCAGAACAGTAAGCACCTGAGAAAATTTTGTGAGAGTGCTGTATCTTGAATATTTGAGTTGTTGGCTAAAAATGGAATCCCAAACAGAAATTAACTTTTTGGAAAATAACCCTGGAAGACAGATTCTACAGTTACATGAGGGTCAAATCTAAGAATGCCGTGACAAATCAAGAATAGCTATAGAAACATACAGATTAGAGAAAGTAGACACATGATGATTATGGCTCAGTTCTAGGGGACATACAATGAATGTGTGGTATTAGCAATCATTTCTGCTCATGAGTTTTAGAAAGAAGACGAATGAAAAAGTATAATCTGTTTCTTTAGGAAGTCATACCTTACTAATGTGTTTAGATCAAAGGTTCTTAAACTGTCGTTTGTCATGCTCTCGCTGATCTATCAGTAGCTTAGGAGAAATCCACACGGATTCCCTGAAATTATACATAAATGCACATGCATTTTTTTTAATGGAGAAAAGATCAGTAGTCTCAATAGATTCCTAAAGAGATTTAGCACTCCCAAAAGATGATTTGCAAAGTTTGTTCAAATCTTTAGATTGTAAGGGATGTCCTTTGATTTTAATGTCCCACAAATAATGAGTGGAAGAAATGTCAGAATATTTTAAACCACAAACTTAGGGAAATTAAGGATATATGAAGAGAGCAACAGGACGACCAGATTGGCAAAAAGTTCTTGAAGACACCATTCAAGAAAATGGCGCAGAAGGACAAACAGAACAATAAAATCCTTCCTTGGATTTTATTAGTGAGCAGGAGCTCTGGAATTTAGGATAGACCTCTTGAGGAGCTATCTTTCTCATTTCAGTTTTGTCCATTTCCTTATCTATGATATGGGGCACTAATGTATCATCAGTTCAACTTCACTAGAATGAGAAAATCCATATAAGCAGATTTTTTTCAGATCACTGAAGTACACTTCTTTTAGCCCCAATGATACCTGTTTTAGTCACTTGTGATAAAATGCTTTTTAAATATTTTATCTTCAAAAGCCAGCTACACTAAGTAATAATAATGATAACAATAGCAAATACTTATTGTATTTTTACTGTTCCTCAGGTAACTTTCTAAACGTTTTATATATATATTATACCACGTCATATGACAATAACTCCTTAAGATAGGTCCTATTATTATCCCCATTTCAAATATGAAAAAATTGAGACACAGTCATAAAATAACTTTGTTATTAATAACTACGTTTGTACAGTCGGGGAAGATTAGAGCTGGGTTAAAACCCAGAGCCTCGCTCCAGAGCTGTGCTCTAAACCACAATGTCAAAATGAATGTCAACAAATCCCTCTCTGATCCCTTGAGGCTTTCATCATCTCAGTACTTTTGAGAAGTATAGCATTAATTATGGCAGAATTAAATAGCTCAAATGAATACATTGTTTGAATTCTTATTTTTCTCTGTAGTACTTCTGCATTCTCCTCTGCATTCTGTGTCTGACTCCATCTATAATATCTTATTACTGTCACTTTGCCTGATGATAGTTGTGCCATCCTTACTTAGGTCACAGGTCTTCAGATAGAGAGGAAGAATACTAAGCAGCCTACATCTGAAGAACCATGCATAAGTAACCTCATTTTCCTGGATTGAATTTAGATGTTAAGATCCTAGATCTTGAGCCCGATGCCATAGTATATGAAACTTTTGAAGGATTTTGGAGAAAGGGAGCATATTTTGCAGGTGGGGTGATTCAGCAATAGACACCTGGAACTTAGACAACAATTTTGGGGATGCTATACTATAAAAATACAAGCAGCAATATAAAAGAAAGAATGCAGAAGTGGAGCTGAAAATCAAATTATGCATGACATGGTCTACTAGCATATTGATGGGATATCAGTTCTGATTAGTGAGTATCTTTGCAATACTGGTCATTAAATATTTTTAGTATAACTCTTATATATAAGTATGTTTATGGGACTACAGTTTGCAATGGTGACCTTTTTCCCCTCCACATGCTGCTACACCACCCCATCCACCACCCCAAAGACAAACCCAGGAAACTATTAAAGAAAATCAATATCTATCAATAGGGGATGATTGAAACATTTGTTTTATTCCTACCATGAAATATGAGATCACTATTTAAAAGAGTGAATTATTGCTGTCCTTGAGGGATACCCATGATCTATATTTAAGTAGCAAAACAAGTTATACATAAAATATGGACCACATTTATCTTGAGAAAGAACAAAGGTGGGGCTGTCCTAATCTCAGATTTCAAGATATACTACAAAGCTGTAGTAATCAAAATCATATGGTACTGGCACAAAAATAGACACATAGATCAATGAAAGAGGATACAGAGCCCAGAAATAAACCTATGCTTATATGGTTAATTAACCTATGTATACAATGGGGAAATATACAACAGAGCATGAATATACAATGGGGAAGAGAGTCTCGTCAATAAAAGGTACTGGGAAAACTGGACAGCTAAATGTAAAAGTTGAAACTGGACTACTTTCTAACACCATACATAACAAGAAATTCAAAAGGTCTAAAGACCTAAATGTGAGGCTTGAAACCATAAAAGTTCCAGCAGTGATCTCTTGGACATGAGCCTTAGCAACATATTTATGGACATACTTCCTCAGGCAAAGGAAACAAAAGCAAAAATAAACTATTGGGACTATGCCAAAATAAAAAGGTTTTACACAGCAAAGGAAGCCATTGAAAAACTCCCAAATCCAAAAATAAAAAATGAAAGACAAAGCAAGACAATTCTACTGAATGGGAGATGATATCTGCAAATGATATGTCATAAGAGGTTAAAATTAAAAATATATAAAGAACTCATAAAATTCAACATGAAAAAAAAAAAACACAAACAATACAATTTAAAAGTGGGCATAGGACCCGAGGATATATTTTTCCAAAGCAGATATACAGATGGAGAACAGACACACGCAAGGATGCTCAGTGTCACTAATAATTAGCGAAATGCAAATTGAAACCACAATGAGGTTATCACTTCATACCAGTCAGAATGGTTAGTGTCAAAAGGATGAAATAATAAGTTTTGACAAGGATGTGGAAAAAAGGGAACTCTCATGCATTGTTGGTAGGAATGTAATTTGGTGCAACCACTGTGGTAAAGAGTGTAGAGATTTCTCAAAAAATTAAAATTAGAAATAACATACGATCCAGTAATCCTATTGCTAAGTATCTACCCAAAGAAAACAAAAATATTAATTGGAAAAGATACATGTACCCTTATGTTTATTACGACATTATTTATAAGAGCCAATATATAAAAGTGACCTAAGTGTCCATCAACAGATGAATGGGTAAAGAAGATTGTGTGTGTGTGTGTGTGTGTGTATAATTCAGCTATCAAAAAGAGTGAGATCTTGCCATCTGCAACAATGTGGCTGGATCTAGAAGATATTAAGTGAAATCAGTAAGACAGAGCAAAACAAATACCATATAATTTGACTTATATGTGGAATCTAAAAAACAAACTAACAAACAAAAAAACAGAAACAGACTTATAAATACAAAAAAACAAACTGGTGGTAGCCAGAGGGGAGAGGCGGATGGGTAAAGTAGATGAAGAGGATTAGGAGATACACATTTCTAGTCATAAAATAAGTTACAGAGATGAAAAGTACACCATAGGTTATATTGTCAATAATGTTGTAATAACAGTATAGTGACACATAGCCGCTACACCTATTGTGGTGAGTCTTGAGTAATGTATAGGGTTGTTGAATTGCTGCATTGTACACCTGAAACTAAGATAATGTTGTATGCCAACTTTACTTTATAATAAAAAATATGGACCATGTTTCATAAAAAGTGAAAAAATCGTTTGGATTTGGTTGTTTTGAGTATGGGGGAGGTTGGAAGGATGTATACTACACTACTAACATAGCTAATCCCAGGAATCGGAACTAGGAGGATCAAAGAAAGATTATTATCATCATATCTTCATAGACTGTCAAATTGTTTTATGTGTTTCAGGAAGCATGTTTACCTTCTGTAACAAAAAAATCCAATACAGCGGATTTGAAGGTAAAAAGTGGTAAGTTTAAGTTGGTTGTGGCTAGTGGGAATTAGGGAGAACAAAGAAGAAGCAGGCTCTGCTGCAGAGGACCTCATGGGGGAGGGCTCCTTGAGGTCTACTGTGGAGTGAGAGGGGTGGAGATGGAGAAGCAGGAAGGAATAAAAATGTGAAAAGAACGCTAGATGAAAAGCAGAAAGGGATATGTGTTTGTTCGTGTACTTTTTCTGGTGCCAAAATACTTTTTATGAATTTGTGATTTTTTAAGTACAATATGCCAGGTGGGTATATTTGGGGAAAATTGTTAAAAATGTATTCTCCTTGGTATTACAGAAAACACTATTATTTTCTGCCTGCAAAATCACATGTGAATTGAGACTTAGTTACATCTGACTTTGTTGTACAAATGGAATCAGACGGCTTTACTTGGGATGACTCATTAGTCCTTCCTTCTTCTTTGTTAATATTCTCCAAATTTAATAGCAGCGTTGTGTAATCTATTGTGTGGGTAATATCAGACAGATTTAACAGAGGATGCTTAACGATGTTTTCTGGTTATGAAGACAACTATATTTTGCCATTTGGGTGCCAAAAGGATTTTCTAATTATCTTAGGTGGCATTATGATTCATTACAGCTCTGTACAAGGACAGGAAATGAATCAGTCCCCAAAAGCCTGTCTAAATTGCCTTTACACTCCAATGTGGACCGGTGATAGTTGAAGGCTACAACTTCAAATGAAATGTCCTGTCTCTCCTTTAAGAAATGGCAAATTTCACCCTTACCTTTATCTCCCACAAGTCTTTTCCCAAGTCCCAACTTGGAACTCCTTCAGTACTTACTAACTGTTCCATTCCTTTTATATTCATAGCCTTCTGTCCTAGATTGTTGTGTATCTCTCCAGACACAAGGAAACTTTCTCTAGAGAATCTGTAAACTCCTTGTGGGCAGGGACAATTATTATTTTATTTTTATAATTATGAAGATTGTTGGAAATTGATGTGTTTTATTTAGATTTTAAGTTATTTAGGGAAATTTTTAAATTTGAGTTTTTGTGTCTTTTTACATGTTTCCTAATAGCCAGCAGAAGCATTCAAAGTAAGTTTTGAAAGTTGAAAAAACTATTTAAAGAAGAACACACATGACCCAGTGTGAACATTTTAAGCTTTTACAATTTTATTTGTGTGAGTATCTTTGTATCTCTAGTACTTTCGAAACTTCAGTTTTGTGCTGGGAGCTGTATTTACATTATCTTAGATATGGCTTTACCTAAGTCTATGTTACTCAAATTGGGGTACCAGAATTCCCTGAGAGAACTTGAATTTGTGCTGAGAGAACTTAAAAACCTCAGAATAAATAGGAGTTAAGTACTTGTTTTAAAAAAATCTACACAAAAAACAAAACTAACTATCAACAGAAATGATCCCTGAGTCACATAAAAACTTGTACAGAAAAGTTTATAGCAGATTTAGTCATAATCACTAAAAATTGCAAACAACCCAACCTGTCAGTGAATAAGCAAACTGTGGTATGTCCACACAACAGTTCACTACTCCACTGTAAAAGGAACAGACTATTGATTCATGCAACAATATGAAAGAATCTCACATGCCTTATGTTAAAATAAGCAGCATCAAAGATTTCATGGAGTTGTGCTCAAAGATAGGACTTTCTGGAAAAGGCAAATTAAAAGAATAGAGAACAGATCAGTGTTTCCAGGAGCTGGCATAGGGAGAGGATTGACTATAAAGGGGCAGTTTTGGAAGTAATGGACCTGTCCTATACTTGATTGTGGCATGGTGACATGACTAATTACATTTGTTTATACTCATAGAACATATACCCAGGAAACTACATTTTACTGTATATTAAATTAAAAAAAATTAATCCCAAGAAGCTAACACTGGCAGAATGTTATAAAATTTATACTTTCACTATAGTAATTTGTTACACTTTTCAGAAGTAATTTAACTGTATATTTCTAACACCATTAATATCGCTCATAGCTTTTCATCCAGTAATCCCATACTAAAAATTTTATCCTAAAAAAATTAAAAAATATGGGAAACATATATGCTTAGGGATGTTAGTTGTCTTTTTAATAGATGAAAATGCTGCCTTATAACTGTTTTTTCATTGCTATGTTTGCTGGAAAAATTTTATATTTTTCACATGCTTATTGACCAGCTTTGTGGGAGAGAGTGAGATTAATCTCCTCTAGTGATTAAAAAAATAGCAGAATTTCTGTACTTCCCTACTCAGTAACCATACAAAGTCATCCATTTCTGTGAAATAATTAAAAATAGTTAAAATTTCTACTGTTGCTGCTGTAGATAAACAAAACATTTTAATAAAAAATACTATGGTTGCAAGTCAGACTCTTTATGGGGATTTTGGTTTGAGAGTCTTTCAGTATAGAACAAACTTGGAAGTTTATCCTAAAATTTTTGTTTCTTTCATTTAACCTGGACCTTTATTCAAGTTTTAGAATGTGATTAGTTAAAACAGAATAATAGCAAATAGAGAAATGAAATTTATTAGTTATTAAATTATAAAATCATTAAATAAAAATTAAAATAAATTTAATTATAAATTAAATATGAGAAATTAAAGCTCCAAGTTTTGTGTATCCTTTTTTCTTGAGAGCTTAGAATTTTGAACTCTGCCCTCTATCTACTCTGTACATCCAATGCTGTACTTTACACAGTGATTTAGGTGCGAGCAAAGCAGACAACAGTTCCTTCTCTCTTGAAACTCCTATTCTACTTTATTCCAAATTGGAATAGATAGTTCAGTCCCTCCTCAGGTTTTTTACCCTTTTGTTAAATACATAGGTCTTCTGTAAAGTTAATGATTTGGAAAAAAAACCAGGGAAACATGGAAATGTGACTCCTATTCCATTTTTTAAGAATGTTATTTCCTACATTTTCCTCTACCCTTTTTCTACATTTCAAATGCCGTCCCATTTCCAGATATGATTTTTTTTGGTTTGTTCTTTGCTTTCCCTTTGATGTTCTCAATAGGTGAACTGCTTTGGATTTTTTTTTATTAATCAATACAATTTCTTTTCTTTTTTTTTTCTGCTTTAAAAGAAAATTTATTATTGCTTTGGATTTTATGAGAGATACAGGAGTAATACAAAGAACATTTCCTTATTCTACCACTAAATTCACTAACACGTGTGCATCTGAGCTCATATCCACTGTCTCCCTTTTGTGTGTTCTGGAGAACTCAGTGTGCCTATTTTAGGTCAATCTATCCCCTCGAACACTAAATCTAATCCTGTCTGCCTGTTCATGGAGTTTGCTTCTATAAATACCCACGATCATTCCTAACTTATCAGTTTCTACCATCAGCGTGAAAACATGGTACAACATCGCTAATGTTAAAAAACCATCCCAAGATGCTGTGTCTCCTTCCAGCCACCATCCCATGTTTTTTCCTTTTATAGAAAACCTCCGGAAGAAATTGTTTTTAGATGCTATCTTGTGTTCCTTGCCTCTCAGTCTCTAGTGGAATCATAACAGTCAAGTTTCCAACCTTATCATTCCATTCAACTCTTACCAAGTTTACCGAAGACCTCCATACTGCTGAAGTCAGTGTCAGTGTTCAGTCCTCATCTCAAGAGCCTCTGATAGAGCTTTTTACTCTTACCTCTGGAAACACATTCTTTACTTGGCTCTGGAGTCACCTCTGGAAACACGGTCTTTACTTGGCTCTGGAGTCACCTCTGGAAACACATTCTTTACTGGGCTCTGGAGATATTCCACATGAATTCCCTCATGGACCACTATCCTTTCCTATAGTATCTTCCCTTTCTTTTCTTTCAAATGTTGGAGAATCCAGAACTCTGTCTTCCGTTCTCTTCTTTTCTCTACCTATATTCACACCCTCGGTGATCTTGTCCCAGCACCTGAATAAATACAGACTGATTATCCCAAATTAATTCTTCAGCCTGGAATTGCCTCTGAACCATAGGCTACCCCTAATATCTGACTGGATGTCTCCCTAGCATCTCCAATTTAAGGTGTCTAAAAAGTAAACACCTGATTTCTTACTTTCTGCCAGTCCTGCTCCTACTCGTGTAGTGTCCTCACTATAGCAAATAGCTCCTCATTCCCTGGGTTGCTCAAAAATCTTGGAATCCTTTTTCATTCCTCTCTTTTTCTGATGTTCCAGACTTAGTTAGGAAATACTGTCCCAACACTAATTATGTCAGACACTATATAGCTAAAATTCAGGAACATAATGCTGAAGGATTTTAAAACAGGCAAAGTATATTTAATTAATTATAAACATCAGGGATGAATTATTTACAGATGGGGATAATCAGCTAGCACTGTGAATATTAGTTAAATGACATGATGTAGAAGAGAGAAGACTAGATTGGCAGTTCGGAGATACAGCTTGTGGCCTCTGATTGTCAACTCAGTTATGTGAGTGGTTGTATTAAATGACCATGCTGGGCTCCATTTCTTCATCTGTAATTTAATTTAATTTTTCCTCTGTGTTTGACTCTTTAATTTCTCAAATTCTTTAAAGCTAAAATCTCCTTTGCTGTATATTGGAAATACACATTTCTTAGATGATAAAACATCTGCTTAAGTAACATTATGTATTTTGTATGGTTTGAAAACTATGTGGGCAGGTCTGGGACAAGTATTAACTTAAATATTATTGTGGATATCTATGTTTTAAAGTTCATTTTTCCTGCAAAATGAGATATCTGTTTATTCATTCAACCAAAATCATTGAAATAATTTCCAGGTGTGACTACATTTTCTTTGGAGATACTAAATGATTATAATAAGATTGTGCCCTTCAAGGAACTCATGGCCTGGTCCTGGGAGAAATACATGACAAATGCAAGGCCAGTAAGAATTGTTACAATAAAAATAAATATCAGGTTGCATAAAGGCAGAAAAGATGAAGAGATAAATGTGCCCCTTTTAGTGGAGATTGAAGTGAGGATAAGGATAGTTAGAAAATATCTAACAGAAATATACATCTTGAAAGCTGATATAGATATGACATTGTAGAAAAAGTAGACACAGTGTCTATGTGTCAATTTGTATAATTGTTTTTTTCATGGTCAAAGTCCATGTGTGATTTTATATAGTCAGTCTATGTCTATGTGTGAATTTGTATAACTGCTTTTTTCATGATCAATGTCCATGTGTGAATTTGTATAATTGCTTTTTTCATGATCGATATCCATGTGTGAATTTGTATAATTGCTTTTTTCTTCCAGTGCCACTTTTCTAATCCACACAGGGGAGCTAATACTTGCCTCCAAGCATTTTGGACAGTGTTGAATGAAAATGTCTGACACACTGAGTTCACTATAATTTCCTGACTCTCAACTACACTTTTAATAAATACACTAATTGATTTTTCATTGGTGATGACTAATAATTTTTAAAGACTTTGGTTATTGGTGGATCAGGGCCAACACATATCAGACATTACAACCATCTTTGGGAAATAGAGAAAAGTAAGAATAAAGTCATGTCATTGTGTTAATGTAAGATTACTTATTATTCTTTTTTGGGAAGCCTTGTCTTTTATTCTGAGATTAAGCCTTGCCAAGTTCTTTGGCTGTAAAATATACTTTCTTTTATGAAAGATTGATTAAGGAGATGGTTGATTGATTGATTGGTTTTAAAATAATATCTATACTTTATAAAATACAAAGTTAGCAGTTAAATGCCTGTCATAAAAATATTTTGAAAATTTAACATTTTTTGAAATTTTACTAAATTGAAAAATTATGGTAACCATTGAGTAAGAACATCTTCCATATGATAAATGGGGTTCTACATAAGTAAAAATAAATTCTCGTTTTAAAGATACATTCAAGGGGCTCCTGAATGGCAGAATCAGTTGAGTGTTCCACTCTTGGTTTTGGCCCAGGTCGTGATCTCTGGCTTGGGGGCTCAAGCCCTGGATTGGACTCTGTGCTCAGCATGGAGTCTGCTTGAGTTCTCTCTCCCTCTCACTCTACTCTCTGCCTCCCCCAATCCCTATCTCTCTCTCAAATAAATAAATCTTAAAAAAAAATAAAGATATATTTGAGATATACTCAATATCCTCTGACATTAATAAAACCATACATTTGCAAGGGATATCATTAATAATTTAAAATAAAAATTCAAAACAGTTGTAATATAGTTCTAATCATTCTATTCATTTACTCTCTCACTCAACAGCTATTGAACACATATTCTGTGGCTGGCATGATTGTAGGTGTTTAATTAAGCTCTGAACAGGAAAGACTAGATCTCTGTCCTTATGGAACTGATACCTCAGTGAACGAGGTAGACAATAAACAAGCAAATCATATTTAATATATTATTATCATTACATCAAGTTACTTGCAGGAGAGTAGTTGGTCAGTGCAGGACTTAGCTCTTACAATTCTAATATTCTCTGGACAAATTGTTCACAGCATTTCAGAAATTGCTCAACTTGCTAATGAACCTATATAGGAAGGTTAGTTTCTATAAGAGTAAGACTGCCTCAGTTTCAGTCTCTCTGGGACCTTGATAAGGTAAAGTCTGAAGTTCACTTTTCTCCATCTATAAAACAGACGTGAGAGAACTTTGAAAGGTAATGATTAAAACACATCTTGGTTAGTGCTCAAAAAATCTTAGATGCTATTACCATTATCATTAAATATTAGTTTATATTTATGCTCAAGAGCAAAGAGAGTAGGGTGTCTTAGCATAACATAATAATAACATGAAAATGTTATTTTCATAATAACATTGTGAAATAATAACATGAAAATTCTGGTTCCTTGACTTTGACTACTTACTGGTTGCTGATTCATAAGAGACTTTTGTTGCAGAAAAGTTCAAGTTACCTGTTGTGACTTTAGGGTTACACATTGACCAAACAAACTCCAGTGAAGTTTACTTTTGTTATTTGATAATTTTATAAAAAGCATAGCTGTTTCCTGGGCAGCTTATTTACCTCTCAGCAGTGTGCCTTATAACTGCATGAAGTCACTGCCACTCTGTCACTCTGATTACTTGGTAGACTTTGGACAAGGAGCCATAATATATATGAAGGTGCAGCTTGCATCAATGACTAAGATGATCTTAAAAAATAATAATAAGATGGCTAGGACATCCTATGTGTTTTCTTTTTCCATTTTGTGATCTTTACTTCCCATTAAAATGTAGCAGCAAAACACTGATTTTTAATTTATTTTGTGTATTTGATAAGTATTTAGAATGTTTACTGTGGGTCAGGCTCTCACTGAAAATTCTGAGCTTTATCTGACAAACAGGGTACATCTGATAACTTTAAAACCTGGAACCCTCAAGTAACATGTTTTATTTGTCAGGTAATTCTTTATTAGAAAGTCTTTTTTTCCTTTTTCTTTTTCTTTTTTTTTTTTTTTAAGTCAGAGATAGGGAGCATGAGAACCTGAGAGGGGGAGGGAGGGGCAGAGGGGGAGGGAAAGAATCCTAAGCAGGCTTCATGCTCAGCACAGAGCTTGACATGACCCTGAAACCATGATTGGAGCCAAAATCAAGAGCCGATGCTTAACTGACTGAACCACTCAGGTGCCTGTCTTCATTTGAAAGTCTTAAAAAAAAATCATAAAAATTAGAGAAGCAGTATGAAGCAGTTATCATAGAAAAAGTTGGAGATTTGGAGCCAGATAGATCTACATCCAAATTCCAATTCTTTTATTTATTAGCTATGTAAATGGCCTCTTGTTACTTCACTTTCTTCATTGGTAAAATGAAAGGGATAGTATCTAGTTTGTGCAAGGATAGTATCTAGCTCATGTAAGGTAGGTGAAACTACTACCGCTCAATAGAGATCAATAGTTCATTTTCTTTCTGTTCTTGGACTACAAGGGCGACACTTGAGTGTAGGTATGGGTGTGCTTGATTCATTCATTCATTTGGTTCATTCACCAAACAAACAATTTTTGAGTGATCCCAATGAGGTAGAAAATAGGGATATTTGAATGACCACATTGCAAAGAGACCCACTCTGCTCAAACAGTGTGACTCCCATGAGGGCTCACCAGTTCCTCAGAAGTTGGGGGAAATCAATGCCATCCAGTACAGCCAAATAGGAGCCAAGTGTTGTTGTCCACCAAACACCGGGAAAGTTGGAAGAGCTGACATTTTTATTGTGGGAAGACTGCTTGAACAAAAATGCTTGTTGATTACTAAGGGAATACATTAAAGTGGTCTTCTGAGTTTGATTTTTCAACATTTAAAAAGTTAGGTAAAACACTGTGGAAAGGTGGAGCACCTGGGTGGCTCAGTGGGTTAAAGCCTCTGCCTTTGGCTCAGGTCATGATCTCAGGGTCCTGGGATTGAACCCCACATCAGGCTCTATGCTCAGCAGGGAGACTGTTTGCCCCTCTCTCTCTGCCTACTTGTGATCTCTCTCTCTGTCAAATAAATAAAGATATCATTTTTTAAAAAAAGGTAATGAATCAAAAAGGTAATGAATCAAATTTGGGGTGATAGATGAAGTAGTGAACTGAACCTGCAGCCTGAGTGATGGGTGAGATACGATTGTTGGACATGGATAACAAAAGTGTGTGTGTGTGTGTGTGTGTGTGTGTGTGAGTGTGTGTGTTTTTTTTCTTCTGAGAAGGACATAGATTCTCCAGACACTGCAGGGCATTTAGGTATACTTTTCCCCTTTGCTGTTGCTTAGAGGGTAGGGCGAACCTTGGAAAGAGGAGCTACCAGGCATGAGGAAATTTTTAAAATGAACTCTGGTGTCACTTGTGGGAAGTGGGCTATGTCCTGTCTTCTATTTCCTCAGTATCCTGAAGAAAAATTCCTTGACCTGATTAACAATTATAATTCAGACCATGACAATTATGGTTTACAACATTAAAAATAAACAGTCTATTTTTACTCCTGTTGTTCCAAGGATCATGCTGGATGCTGGGGATACAAAAATTAAAAGAGCACCATCTCTCTTAATTGTGCTGCATAGAGGTTGGGGGAGGGGTATAGACACATTAATAAATAAATACAATACAGTGTTACAGATTTTATGATTAATATCCCTACATGTTATAGTGTGGAGATAAACATGGAAATGGTCACATTTTTCCTGTCAGTCAAGGTTAAGTCAGAAAAATAAAAATTACTCTGTGTATTCCAGTTTTGAAACATTAAGTGAAAGAATTAGAGGCTTTATCTTTGGAAAAAATGGGGAATCATAATTTGTAAAAATAGCTACCAATATTCTTAGCCAGGGTGACCGGAGTATATAGGTTTTTAGAGTTTATTGGGAAGCCATTATAATATTCCATAATTTCTGGGAAGCTCCTAGTAAGTACCTTACCCATAGCTGTGAAGTAGGTGATCCTTAAGAGCACTGAGGTGGTTTTCAAAACCTGTGTCTCTTACCAGCTTTCTCCTCCACCCCAAAGTAAATATATTTACATACTATCGACCTTAATTTGATTCCCAGTTTTCTCTCTTTTAAAGTTCTTTTTTCCCTTTTATTTTCTTTGCTCTATCACAGGTTTATGCCTCAGTTAAGAAACTAGTTAATGCCAGAGACTTATTAACAGAAGATGCCAAAAATATCCAGAAGAGGAATTTATTCTAAGGAGAGACAATCAGTGCATACTAGTTAGATTCAGAGAAAGTAGGGCAGGAAGGGAATGACTTAGATACCACCATGTCGAGCACACAGATTCATCTTAGATTGAATCACTGAAGACTTGCCTGCTGTAGAGCAAACAATTACAATAAGAAAAAGTGAAATTCTCAAAGATCTGGGCTGGTACAAAATGGCAGCACCCTGGTCCAGGCAACTTACACAGTGATGAGCAAGGTTAGGAATGTATTAAAGCTTACTTATTAAAGTTTACTTATTAAAGCTTACTTATTAAAGCTTTGAAAGCTTAACTATTAATGTTAAGCTTAATTCAAGAAGTATTTTTCCTGCTCCCAACTTACAAGTAAAGAACCTGTATTTCAACAAATGGAAGTTTGGAGAAACTGGCTTTGAAGGACCCTTTTTATAGTCAACAAAACTCTAATGAATTCTCCACTGTTTCATTCGTTGTTTTAGATTCCTCCTTCTGTATCCTTCACTCACTCTGTGTTAGGCACACTGACCTATTTTCTGTTTCTCAAATGCCAAATGTGTTATTTCATATTCAAGGCCTTTGCACTTGCTCCTTTACTTTCTTCTGGTCCTCATTCAAATACCACCTTCTCAGGGAACTCTCTCTTGAACCATACCCCTTACCCTCCAGCCTGTCTTACCCTGCATAGTGCATATGTCACCCATGGTTTCCCCCAATATTGAGCACTTCCTCTCCTCATTTTGATAGTGGCTCAAATTGTGAATCGAATACAGATTTTAATTCTTCCAATGTAAAAAAAAAAATTTAAGGCTTTTTTGACAGTGGAGTACAGATACCACTAATCAGATGGAAGGTTTTAATTTGGAAGGCAGCTGTGTGACAAACAGGCTGAACACAGGCATTCATTGTGCTAATGCAAGTGTCAGCAGAAGCCATGAGCTCCTGGGTTGGCAGGAGAGAAGACAGCCTTGCTGAGGGTGCAGAGGTTAATGACAGTAACAGTAGCAGCAGCAACTTCCCTGTGTGGTCAGTTTTGTAATATAGCTCTGAGGGTGGTTCTTGTGTGAACTTTCTATTAGTCTTTAATAAATTCCTTCCTGCTGAGACATCTAGTAGCTTCTATTGTCTGCATTTAAGACGCTGACTTATAAACATGCATTTATTTTTCCTCATGACATCTCAACTAATATTTACTTGATTGCAGTGCTTCTTGTCTACTAGAATGTATCCCGGTATCTAGAAAAGTGCCTGGTTCATAGTAAGTATTTGGTAAATATATGAAGACTAGAAAAATGGGCTAAACATGACAGATCCCCTTTTGATCTCTAGATATTTCTAGTATTGGTGTTAGTTACTGTTTATTACATAATTTCCCCTAATTTTCATGACTTAAACTTACAAATATTCATTATCTTAAACAGTTACTATGGGTTAAGAATCTTGGAATGGCTTAGGCGAGTGGTTTTAGCTCAGGGTTTGTCATTAGGTTGCTGTCCAGAGGTTTGCAAGGGCTGCAGTTATCCGACGGCTTGACCGGGGCTCAAGGATTTGCTTCCAAGATAGCTCACTCATATGGCTCCTGGCAGGAAGCCTTAGTTCCTTGCCGTGTGAGCCTGTCTTTAAATTGCTTCAATGTCCTCATCATATGGCTGCTGGCTTCTTCTCAGGAGCAGGTAATAAGAGAGAGAAATACAATATATTTTATGACCTAGTCTCAGAAGTGTAACACAACACTTCCGTCACATTCTATTCATTTGAATCACTCAGCACTGCTCACACTCAAGAGGAGGGCAAGTAGTCTTTTGAAGAGAGAAGTATCAGATAATTTTTGGACACATTTTAGATCTTATTTATTTATTTGAGAGAAAGAGTGAGAGCATGAGGGGGTTGCAGAGGGAGGAGCAGACTTCCTGCTGAGCAGGGAGCCTGACATGGGGCTCGAGATCATGACCCAAGCCAAAGGCAGACGTTTAATTGACTGAGTGACCCAGGCACCCCATGGACACATTTTAAAAGTAACACCACTAAAGCATGCAGTGAAAAATTCTGTCGGCTTATTGCCCATCTCCTTCTTGGACTGCCATCACATATTTCTTCATCTCCTTTCCCTTAGTAATCATATTCCAATATGCCTATCTACAATACCATATTTTCTGTCTCTTTGAGGTTTAATTTGGCCATGTGATAAGGTTCTGGGAAGCTGCTGACTCAACATGAGATGAACTCTTTTCATAACTCTGTTCTTTCCGCCTTCCTGCTCTTTGGAATGTGAACATGACGATGGGCTCTCCAGGAGACCCTCTGGACCCTAAGCAATCTTGCAAATGAAATATATAAAGCACAAATTGGAAAGGATGAGGATTATGGAGTCACCAAAAAAGTCTCAGACTGACTCCCTCTTCTGTCTTGCTTAAACCAGTATCAGTTTGGGTTATTTATAGTCAGACTAATTCTGATACCTGTATGCTTGGGTACACTGCAAGTGATTTATCTTGTCTATTCTTTATTCTCTGTCATGGGAAATTGTCCTACCCCACAGGAACTCACTGGTGGAGCTTAAATGGAAAGTCTTTAATCCCAGGCTAGGTCTGTTTCTCCCCTGTCACACAGATTCCATGGAGACAGAGCGAAGTCCTTTTCTAGTTATATCTTGAAAAAGCCAAAAACTACTGAAGTTTTCTTTCTGTTCTTTAGATATGAGGGGTTTTGTATCATAACAAACGAGAAAATCTCACAAATTCTTTATTAATTTTGGTTTTAAGTGAGATGAATATCTCTCAGCAAGAGAGATATTGCTTCTCATTTTCATTCTGTCTGCTGAGCTCAGCAATTGATCCTATATGCTATACATACCTTACAGTGATTATTTCTAATGCTTGTGGCCATTTGGAACAGTAGCACATTTACTATCTCCAGTTACAAAGGAAGAAATCAAGCCCTGGAACCTTGCTCCAGGTCACAGAGTTCAGAAGTAGCTAAACATGGATCCAAATCAGGCTCAGAATGACCCTAGAGCCAGTATTCTTTCCACTTCGCCTGCTCTTAAACTCCACTGAGATCTTGCCGGACACAGTTACAGTAGAAAGTATAAATATGGATTGAAAATTACAATGTAATTGCCAAATTGGCTGACTTCAGCAAACACGGTCTTGGGAATCCATCTGTCTACATTTTTTTCTTAATAGAATTTGTTGAAACCAGATCAGCACATCCTTGCTAGTGGGGGTCATTGGTCAGGATATGGGAATCACTTCATGAAAAATAGTGTTTATTAAAGTAGAATTTTCCCAGAAGATTGTGTTTTAAGTGAAAACACTCAGTGGTAAGTGGTTAGAACTTGCCTACCTCTCTCCTCACCTTCTCCTCAGGTCCTATCGGATGGTCAGCGGCAACCACAGTCATGCCAGGTACAGTGGAGGCTGTGAGGGGCAGAAAGGAGGGGGATGGAAGGCAAAGAGAGATGGTAGGAACATTCAAATATATGTCCACCCAGCACAATACATTTTTTCATTATGTAATTTGAATTAATATTTGATTTAACTTTCCCATGCCCTAATGGCTAGGTTTTATTAATCATATTTTAGAAATGGAGAAGCTGATGGTCAGAGAGTTTAAGATCAACAAAAGCATAACTGCAGAGAATGATCAAGTTAATGTTTGAATTCAGAGTTGTCTGATTCCAAAACTCGTTCCCCTTGTAGTGTATCATGTTACCTCTTCAAAGGCAATAATAATAATATCATGTGTTTTTATCTTGCTTTATATTTTACATATATTCTCTCATTTACTTTCATAATAATTTCATAACACAGTGTTGCAAGGGTTAATGTTATGTCAATTTGGCTAGGCCACAGTAGCCAGGTGTTTGGTTAAATATTATTCTAGATGTTTCCATAGAGGTATTTTTTAGACAAGATTGACATTTAAATCAGTAGACATTGAGTAAAACAGATAATGTGGATGGGCCTCATCCAATCAGTTAAAGGCTTTTTAATAGGAGAATAATGACCTCTCCAGGGGAAGGGGCATTTCTGCTAACAGACTGTCTGTCTTGACTTGAACTACAACTCTTCTCTAAGTCTCTAGTCTGCCAGCCTACCTTGCTGATTGGGGACTTGTCAAGTCTTTCCAATTGTGTCAGCCAATTCCTTAAAGTAAATCTTTCTCTCTTTCTATATATATACATCCTGTTGGTTCTGTTTCTCTTAAGAACTCTAGTACAGTAGTCATTATTACCCCTTTGGAGGATGTATAAAGAGCTTCAGAGAGGTTTAATAGTTTGCCTCTTAAACTGGTGAACTCTCCAAGATCACACAAGTAATAACTGGAGGACCTGATACTCAAAGTCAGTTCATTTGTCTCAAGCCTATTTCTTTTTCTATTTTTCTGAAATTATTATTTAAAAATTAATAAACAGTGAAACACATTTTATTAATTTCTATGACCACTCTAACAAATCACAACACACTTCGTGGCTTAAAAAACGCCACTTCATTCTCTTGCCGTTCTAGAGGCCTCAACTCTGAGATCAGTTTCACTGAACTGAAGTCAACGTGTGGGTAGGGCTTGATGAAGCCTCCAGGAAGAGAATTTATTTCCTTGTCCTTTTCAGCTTCTAGCCGCTGCCTGTATTCCTCGGTTTGTGATCTCTTTCTCCGTCTTCAAAGCATGTTACTCCAGCCTCTGCTTCCCTTATCACCTCGCCTTTCCCTTGTCTGTGGTCAAGTCTCCTTTTGCCTCCATTTTAGAACAGCTGTGATTATATCTGGTTTACCTGGATAATCCAGGATAATCTCCCCCATCTCAAAATCTTTAATCTTATCTGCAAAGGCTCTTGAGCTGTATAAAGTAATGTTCTTTATATGTTCTGGGGATTAGGAGTTTGGTATCTTTGGGGCCATTATTCCGCCTCCAACACTCAGATTTCTTTCCATCTCTTTCCCTCTCCTTCCCTTCTCTCTCTGTAATATATCAGCTAGTTTTAGTTTGATTATACAAATGTGTTTACTTTTCCTTACTTTCTCATTTACCTTCTAATTCTGTTATGAAATAGATTCTGATAAGAGCTCCGAGCAGGAGTGGTTAGAAATACTGGAACAGAAGATCTAGAAGATTGTTGAATTAGAATAAACACATTACATCTGTCCTCACAGAGTTACGGGTTTAGAATCCATAGACATCCTCAGAGCCCTTACGCTAAGCCTTCTCCTCCTCCAGGGAAGTTTATCAAACCTACTCACTAGCTGCAAAGGTGACTGACTGATGAGTAGCACATTTTTATTTGCTTCCCTCCTATTTAGGACAATGACCAAAATGTAGGAGTCGGGTGGGAAAGGAAGCAGAAGTAACTTCAATCCTCGGGCTTTTAATCAGCTCCCGGATGGCTGAGCGCTGACTGGAAATCTGATGCATCTGTGGAGGAAAGCTTGCTTTGCTCCTGTGGGTTCTTATTTCCTGCATCCTGAAGAAACCCCCAGGGCCTCGGTTACTCGGATCTCATACCCGTCCAGCAAATTCTCTGGTGTCAGCGCTTATTCTCTTGGCTTCAGCAGCCTCCTGGGACCCTGAGGGTCATGTCTCAGCCAGACAGAACCGTGCAGAGACAAGAGAGCTTGAGCTCTGTGGTTAGAAAGACTCACCCAATCCACCACTTAGTATGGGGTGTCCGTGGCCTTAATATGCCGAGCTCTAACTCTCCATCAGTGCCACGTGGATGATATTATCTTTTGCACAGAGAGTTTGGGAGGATTGAATACAAGCAAAGCTATCGTTACCACCTATTCTCCTTGTATCCCCTCGCGGCCTTTGATCTATTTCTGCACCTGCTAGAGTGACAGGCAGAATAAAAAGCACCAGATGTTCCATATTTAGAAGCAGACCTGTTAGTGCTGCTCTTCTTTGCAGAAAAAATGCTGGCAGGGCTAAAGGCGAGTGAGAGGGCTTTGTCAAAATGGTTGTGATGATATAATGATTTCCTCCTCAACAACCATTGCCTCTTCTCAGCTAATAGAATCCCCGTTTTGTCCTGACATTGGGCAGCCCTGGCAGCCTGCAGACGATGGTGCCTGATGAGTCTAGGCCAATCATGGTTATTAGCCTTTTTTTTTTTTTTTTTTTTTTTTTGGTCAGTGATTAGGTCACGAGTGGCTGTGTGATTTGTTTCTGCTGGATGAGACATCAGGGAACTGAGGGAACTTCTCTGAGGAAATTCAGGGAAAGATTTCCTTCAGTTAACCTCCCATTCATTTCTTTGGTGAAGAAGTCCCATCCTAGGGTTATGGGGGAGGTTGAACACATGACACCTGACCCTGGACAGATGGGATCGACAGCAGGTTATTCATTACATATACTCACAGCCCAGGGGAGGAGGACACCGTGCCATGCAGGGGCCACATGGGGATTGCAGTTGGCAAAACAGAGTGGGCAACCAAGGGCCATGGATGACAAGCTTTATAGTTTTATTTTTTTTTTAAGATTTTATTTATTTATTTGACAGACAGAGATCACAAGTAGGAGAGATGCAGGCAGAGAGAGAGAGAGAGGAGGAAGCAGGCTCCCTGCCGAAGCAGAGTGCCCGATGCGGGACTCGATCCCAAGACCCCAGGATCATGACCTGAGCTGAAAGCAGAGGCCTTAAACCACTGAGCCACCCAGGCACCCCAACAAGCTTTATAGTTTTAAGAGAAGTGGGTGCTCCCTGGTTCCTGGGGGAAGATGTGATTGGATTGTTTGAATAGTTTGGTTGGCTGTCAGGCAACTAAAACTTGTTAATTAAGGATAACCAGGAATTGCGCTGGTCACCTTGATAAAGAGGATTGTTTAGCTATAGGACCTTATCCATGGGAACAGTGTGGAGAGGAAACTTTTAGGCCATAGGAGGCCCTCCTAGTTTCTCCAGATGTTAAGATAGCACATAATAATTGGCCTTAATTTTGGGCCATGCACCCTACTGACTTGAGAGAGGTGGCAATGGGCAGTGGAGAGAGAGAAGAGAGAGACCCATTCTTTCTTCCCTTTGGGTATTGTCAAATGTAAACTTGATGGTTGTAATTAGAAGCATAACATCAATTGTGCAACCGTGAAAAGAAACATTGTAGATATTCCAGGGACTGGGGAAGAAAAAAGAGAGCAAGGCTCGGTCCCTGACAGAGTCTTTGAAATTGCTCAACTTTCCCTGAAATCTTCTATTATCAAAATTCTTTCATATGGTGATAAACTTCTACTGTTGAACATCTCTAGTCTGTTATTCTGACCCTTGTGGTTGAAGTATCCTGACAGGGAAGGCTAGATGCTACTTTCTGCCAGGGACATGTTTCCCATGATTTTATGTATGTCTTTTTGTTTGCTTGCTTGTTTCAAGTTGTTTTTTTTTTTTTTAAAGATTTTATTTATTTATTTGACAGAGAGAGATCACAAGTAGGCAGAGAGGCAGGCAGAGAGAGAGAGGAGGAAGCAGGCTCCCTGCTGAGCAGAGAGCCCGATGTGGGGCTTGATCCCAGGTCCCTGAGATCATGACCTGAGCCAAAGGCAGAGGCTTAACCCACTGAGCCACCCAGGCGGCCTTGTTTCAAGTTTTTATTTAAATTCCAGTTAGTTCACAAATAGTGTCATATTCATTTCAGGAGTAGAATTTAGTGATTCATCATTTACATGAAACACCCAGTGCTCATCACAAGTGCCCTCCTTAATATGTATGTCTTTTTATAAATACCTTACAGAATGTCTTTTCTCTGACTAATGTGGTGATTGTCTTGCATTGTATTATACTGTAAGGGTTCATCTTGGGCCAAAATGAAGGAGTAGAAAAATCAGAGAGAAAACTTTAATGGAAAGCTGTTGAGTCCTTTAGCCTGCTGCCCACCTCAAAAAGAAAATCTGACTTCTATTTGACTCTTTTTAAAAATTTTTATTTATTTATTTTTAATTTCTTTTCAGTGTACCAGAATTCGTTGTTTATGCACCACACCCAGTGCTCCATGCAATATGTGCTCTCCGTAATACCCACCACCAGGATCACCCAACCTCCCATCCCCCTTCCCTCCAAAACCCTCAGTTTGTTTCTCAGAGTCCACAGTCTCTTATGATTCCTCTTCCCCTCCATTTCCCCCAAATCACTTCTCCTTTCCATCTCCCCACGTCCTCTGTGTTATTCCTTATGCTCCACAAATAAGTGAAACCATATGATAATTGACTCTCTCCGCTTGACTTATTTGACTCTTAAGAGTTTTCACAAAATTTAAGTCATTGCTAATTCCTCTGTTAATCCCCAAAGTATAAATTTACCCTCAGCCACTGAGTACCTCAAGCTGCCTTATATGTGACTTGTAAGAAGATGGGGCTTCCATGTTTCTTACTTTTCACCTATTTTGCTGTCCATGAAAAATACATAGTTATCATAAGTTATCTGCCTTAGGAATATGACAAAATAAACCAAAATTCAAATAAGGATAATGTTCTAGAATAATGGAGAATAGACTTTCAGATTCCTATCTTCTTTGCACATATATATTTAGTAAAAATAAACAACACAAAATAGAATGGTGCTGCATTTTTCTTTCATAGAAAAATAGAACAAATTGGTTATTACCAAGATTACTACCATGATATTACCAAATGACTTTATTTGCTTAAGCCTTGACTTAAATTGTTTCTGAGCCTTAATTTATTTTATTTATTTATTTTTAAAAGATTTTATTTATTTATTCGACAGAGAGAGACCAAGCATGAGCAGGGGGAGGGGCAGAGGAAAGGAGAAGCAGGCTTCCCGCTGAGCAGGGAGCCTGATGTGAGGCTTGATCCCAGAACCCTGGGATCATGACCTGAGCCAAAGACAAATGCTTGACTGATTGAGCTACCCAGGTGCCCCTGTTTCTGAGACTTTAAATGTTCTTTTGAACATTTTGAAAATAATCTATATTAAACTTATGTAATAAAATATTTTAAAATCCTTCTAATAAATTTTCAATAAAAGCTTAACAAAACTCAACAACATCAGTTTCAGGAATAGAATATAATTTTCAAAATACTCATATGCATTATCTTTTCTACTAAACCAATGGAAATTTCTGGAGACTGAAAAAACTCTCATCAATATGCACTTAATAGACAAAAGTTTATGCTCTGAAAATAATAAAAATATTTAATCAATTCATTTTAACCCATTGAAGAATTATAATAGGCCAAGAAAGAGTAGCTTTACCTAATTTTGTTGATTCTTCACCTTCTCAAAGGTGTGTGAAGACTAGACATGGAGGGGTTTCTGAAGGTCACTTGCCATATTGCAAGCCAGAGGCCATCCCCACGCTGGACATACCTTGTGAACATGTCTGAAGGGTGCTCTTGGCTCTTACTTGCTCTCTTTCACTTGGTCTCTAGGTGGGAGGGGCCACTGAATGAAGAGCCTTGTAGGCCACTCTAAGGAGCTCTCACTCAGTTCTGTAGTAACTGGGAAATCCTTCCAAGATTTAAGCCAGAAGGTTTGGCTATGATTTCCTTAACTTCACAGCAGGACCACCGAGGTGAAGGATACCTGAGAGGAGAACTGAGACTGGAGCTACTGAGGAGGTGGTTAGCATGGTCAGGAGAAACAGAATGAAGACCTGAGCTTATGCAGAAGCACTGCGGGTGCCGCCATATCCAGGGAGGTAGAACCCAAAGATCCCAAGAATATGTGGGGGAAAGAGGGAAATGGAACAGTGAGGGGGTTGAGACAAGCTAATTAGAATTCAGTCTACTATAAAACGGAATTGACTCTAAGGTCTGAGGTGACCAGGAGCATAGCCATAGGGCTGTAGCACCAATTTTATCCTCCAGAGAGATGATACAGTCTAAGGGCTTTTTGTTTTATTTCCTTTTCTTCTTTTCCTTTCTTTCTCTCCCCCTCCCCTTTCCCTTCCCTCCCTCCCAGCCCCTTTCTTTTCTTTCTTCCTTCCTTCTCTTTCTTTCTTTCTTTCTTTCTTTCTTTCTTTCTTTCTTTCTCTCTTTCTTTCTTTCTTCCTTGCTTCCTCTCTTTCCCTCGGTTCCTTCCTTCCTTCCTTCCCTCCTTCCTGTCTTTTAACTTTTAGTTTTTAGCTCTGTTTCAGATAATTGAGGTGCTAAGATAAATGATCTCCTGAATACACATTTCAGTGATGCATGTCCAGTGAATAAAAAGTAAATCATGTTGTCTTCTATTGGAACTCTCAAAGGTCAGGACCAGGTTGAACTTTCTAAAGCTCATTTTAGGCACTTCACAAACCATAAAAAAATTACAATATTTTCCCCATCAAAGACTCTAGAAAGAGAAATATAGAGCATAATTCGAGTAGAACTATCAGTTATAATCTGAAAAATTAAAATAATGTATATAATTTGTTTAATTTCCCAATAATTACTTATTAATATATTACTTATTATTTATGAATATATTCTATGTGCAAAGCATAGATTGAATAAAAAATTACTACTTATATTGGTTATCTGAAGTTAAAGATATTGTTATCTGAGATAGGGAGAGCTGTATTGAAAGGAGGATCAATTGTTTTATTAATAAATCAGAAAATACACACAATCCAAGGGATGGTTTCTGAGATGAAAATTACTAAATTCTTAAAACTTGATTTATTTAAGTCAGAAATTTCAGTCATATTTGCAACATAGCAAAGTGTTTTTGATTTCCTAATGAGATTTTTATAAAACTTTTGGAAATGTATAAAATGTAAATTTATTTAAACTGAAAATTATGCCAGATGACATTTAGAGATGAATGGAGGAAACAGGATACTCCTGGGATATCAAATGATTATACTTATTAATTGAGATATATTTTGCAAAAGATATGAGATGGGGTAAATGGAATGTGTACCCAGAGAACTGGGCTCAATATTCCTGCTTTGCCGTTTCTTAGTTGTGTCACCTTCATCAAGTTATTTCCTTTTTCTAAGCCTCAGTTTCTCCACTTGTTAAATAGGCTTAATTCATATTTTCTTTGCAGGATCATTGCTAGCATTAGAAAGAGTAAAAGAAATCACCCAGAATGACACGAATACTTGCTCAAGCAGCTCTCATAAGTTTGCAATTCCCATTTTAAGACCGAGAGCAAGAATTAGAAAAATCACTTTGGTAATCCTATAATATATATATATTTTTTAAACATGAATCATGGGAGTATACAAGTTTTCTTAAGGATTTCCAAGAGGTTCCAATGAGCAAAATGCTTTATCAGTCCACTCTAAAGGATTCAAATAGGAGAACATTAGAATGCTACACTTGTTACTTGGTCACAATTGTTAGTAATAATGTTTGTATAGCTTCAAATACCTACCAACCATGTAGTATAAAAATCTGACCAGCATAATCAGTATTAAATTATTTTACTTGTAAAAGAAAGATGAGGCAAATGGCAGTGATTTTAAATTGTACTTTATGAATATTTTCATGGAACTGAAAAAAAGATTTATTGATTTATGAGAGAGAGAGAGAGAGAGTGCACACACAGGAGGGGCAGAAGAAGATGGAGAGAGAGAATCCTCAAGCAGCTTCCTGCTGAACATAGAGCCCAACACTGGGCTTGATCTCAAGACCCTGAGATGGTGATCCTGAGATCATGACCCAGCTGAAATCAAGAGTCTGGCTCTTAACTGACTGCGCCACCAAGGCACCCTCTTTTCATGGAATTTTATTTACAAAAGGAAATTTGCCATATGTACAGGTAATGGAACTAGAGAGACTGTATCATTTGAATCAGAAAAAAGGATGGGAATATTCGGGACATTATTGCAAATACAAACATTGAACTGCATTCCCTAAAGAGAATAAAATTCTCTTGCCTAAGATATTGCTTTTTGTGTGGAAACATCTGTTGATTGGTCCATGAGCTTCTACCTGTGTTTTATGTTCTTGATGGAAACATTTCTTCAAAAGAATTAGATTTCCCCAATATCCACTTAAATTTATTCTATCTTCTCATGCTGGCTCAAATCTGGTTATTTGCATAGTACTTTGTGCCTAGCAGAGTCATGCATATGGAAATATATGCAAGGTTAGTTATGCACTTTTCACCTTTACACCAATTCTGCCCCCAAAGCCTTATCTGCTTTAGGGCTTTAAATTAACATTAAGGCTCTGCAAATACTATGTGACTGTATATTAGGCAAAGTAAAATCCCTTTTGTAAAATTGGAAACCAACACATTGTAGAAAGGAAAGAAGTAGGGAGGAGTCAAGATGGCGGAGAAGTAGCAGGCCGAGACTACTTCAGCTAGCCGGAGATCAGCTAGCTTATCTAAAGATAGCTTATCTAAAGATTGCAAACACCTGAAAATCCATCGGCAGATCGAAGAGAAGAAGAACAGCAATTCTGGAAACAGAAAAACAACCACTTTCTGAAAGGTAGGACCGGCGGAGAAGTGAATCCAAAGCGACGGGAAGATAGACCCCGGGGGGAGGGGCCGGCTCCCAGCAAGCGGCGGAGCAACCGCGCACAAAATCAGGACTTTTAAAAGTCTGTTCCGCTGAGGGACATCGCTCCAGAGGCTACCCGGGGCAAAGCCCACACGGGGTCAGCGTGGCCTCAGGTCCCGCAGGGTCACAGAAGTATTGGGGGTGTCTGAGTGTCGCAGAGCTTGCGGGTATTGGAACGGGAAAGCCGGCTACAGAGACAGAGCCGACAGTAAGCTCGCAGCTCGGGGTGACCTTGAACCGGTCCCAGGCTCGGTGAGCTCGGAGCGCGGCCGGAGGTCAGGCAGACGGGAGTAACTGGGCGCGGTTCTCTGAGCGCGCACTGAGGAGTGCGGCCCTGGGCTCTCCGCTCCTCCGGGCCGGAGACCAGGAGGCCGCCATTTGTATTCCCGTCCTCCGGAACTCTACAGAAAGCGCTTAGGGAACAAAAGCTCCTGAAAGCAAACCCGAGCGGATTACTCACCCCGGCCCCGGGTAAGGGCGGTGCAATTCCGCCTGGGGCAATGACACTTGAGAATCACTACAACAGGCCCCTCCCCCAGAAGATCAACAAGAAATCCAGCCGAGACCAAGTTCACCTACCAAGGAGTGCGGTTTCAATACCAAGGAGAGCAGCAGAATTCTAGAGGAGGAGAAAGCAAAGCACGGAACTCATGGCTTTTGCCCTGTGATTTTTTTTTAGTCTTGCAGTTAATTTAATTTTTTTCTTTTTCATTTTTTGTTTTTTTTTCTCGCCTTCGAGTAAACTTTTTTTTTTAACTGTTACCTTTTTCTTTTTTAACGATTTTTTACTAGTTTATCTAATACATATATTTTTTCTTTTTTATATTTTTCTTAGGTGTTTTCTTTTTTTTTAAAATTCTTTTCTTTTTTTTTCTTTTTTCTTTTTTTTTTCTTTCTTCCTTTTTGAACCTCTTTTTATCCCCTTTCTCCCCCCTCACGATTTGGGATCTCTTCTAATTTGGTTAAAGCATATTTTCCTGGGGTTGTTGCCACCCTTTTAGTATTTTACTTGCCCCCTCATATACTCTTCTCTGGACAAAATGACAAGACGGAAAAATTCAACACAAAAAAAAGAACAAGAGGCAGTACCGAAGGCTAGGGACCTAATCAATACAGACATTGGTAATATGTCAGATCTAGACTTCAGAATGACAATTCTCAAGGTTCTAGCCGGGCTCGAAAAAGGCATGGAAGATATTAGAGAAACGCTCTCGAGAGATATAAAAGCCCTTTCTGGAGAAATAAAAGAACTAAAATCTAACCAAGTTGAAATCAAAAAAGCTATTAATGAGGTGCAATAAAAAATGGAGGCTCTCACTGCTAGGATAAATGAGGCAGAAGAAAGAATTAGTGATATAGAAGACCAAATGACAGAGAATAAAGAAGCTGAGCAAAAGAGGGACAAACAGATACTGGACCACGAGGGGAGAATACGAGAGATAAGTGACACCATAAGACGAAACAACATTAGAATAATTGGGATTCCAGAAGAAGAAGAAAGAGAGAGGGGAGCAGAAGGTATACTAGAGAGAATTATTGGGGAGAATTTCCCCAATATGGCAAAGGGAACGAGCATCAAAATTCAGGAGGTTCAGAGAACACCCCTCAAAATCAATAAGAATAGGCCCACACCCCGTCACCTAATAGTAAAATTTACAAGTCTCAGTGACAAAGAGAAAATCCTGAAAGCAGCCCGGGAAAAGAAGGCTGTAACATACAATGGTAAAAATATTAGATTGGCGCTGACTTATCCACAGAGACCTGGCAGGCCAGAAAGAGCTGGCATGATATTTTCAGAGCACTAAATGAGAAAAACATGCAGCCCAGAATACTATATCCAGCTAGGCTATCATTGAAAATAGAAGGAGAGATTAAAAGCTTTCAGGACAAACAACAACTGAAAGAATTTGCAAACACCAAACCAGCTCTACAGGAAATCTTGAAAGGGGTCCTCTAAGCAAAGAGAGAACCTACAAGTGGTAGATCAGAAAGGAACAGAGACCATATACAGTAGCAGTCACCTTACAGGCAAAACAATGGCACTAAATTCATATCTCTCAATAGTTACCCTAAATGTTAATGGGCTAAATGCCCCTGTCAAAAGACACAGGGTATCAGAATGGATAAAAAAACAAAACCCATCTATATGTTGCCTCCAAGAAACTCATTTTAAACCCGAAGACACCTCCAGATTTAAAGTGAGGGGGTGGAAAAGAATTTACCATGCTAATGGACATCAGAAGAAAGCAGGAGTGGCAATCCTTATATCAGATCAATTAGATTTTAAGCCAAAGACTATAATAAGAGATGAGGAAGGACACTATATCATACTCAAAGGGTCTGTCCAACAAGAAGATTTAACAATTTTAAATATCTATGCCCCCAACGTGGGAGCAGCCAACTATATAAACCAATTAATAACAAAATCAAAGAAACACATCAACAATAATACAATAATAGTAGGGGACTTTAACACTCCCCTCACTGAAATGGACAGATCATCCAAGCAAAAGATCAGCAAGGAAATAAAGGCCTTAAACGACACACTGGACCAGATGGACATTACAGATATATTCAGAACATTTCATCCCAAAGCAACAGAATACACATTCTTCTCTAGTGCACATGGAACATTCTCCAGAATAGATCACATCCTGGGTCCTAAATCAGGACTCAACCGGTATCAAAAGATTGGGATCATTCCCTGCATATTTTCAGACCACAATGCTCTAAAGCTAGAACTCAACCACAAAAGGAAGTTTGAAAAGAACCAACATACATGGAGACTAAACAGTATCCTAAAGAATGAATGGGTCAACCGGGAAATTAAAGAAGAATTGAAAAAAATCATGGAAACAAATGATAATGAAAATACAATGGTTCAAAATCTGTGGGACACAACAAAGGCAGTCCTGAGAGGAAAATATATAGCGGTACAAGCCTTTCTCAAGAAACAAGAAAGGTCTCAGGTACACAATCTAACCCTACACCTAAAGGAGCTGGAGAAAGAACAAGAAAGAAACCCTAAGCCTAGCAGGAGAAGAGAAATCATAAAGATCAGAGCAGAAATCAATGAAATAGAAACCAAAAAAACAATAGAACAAATCAACGAAAGTAGGAGCTGGTTCTTTGAAAGAATTAATAAAATTGATAAACCCCTGGCCAGACTTATCAAAAAGAAAAGAGAAAGGACCCAAATAAATAAAATCATGAATGAAAGAGGAGAGATCACAACTAACACCAAAGAAATACAAACTATTATAAGAACATACTATGAGCAACTCTACGGCAATAAATTTGACAATCTGGAAGAAATGGATGCAATCCTAGAAACATATAAACTACCACAACTGAACCAGGAAGAAATAGAAAGCCTGAACAGACCCATAACCAGTAAGGAGATTGAAACAGTCATTAAAAATCTCCAAACAAACAAAAGCCCAGGGCCAGACGGCTTCCCAGGGGAATTCTACCAAACATTTAAAGAAGAACTAATTCCTATTCTCCTAAAACTGTTCCAAAAAATAGAAATGGAAGGAAAACTTCCAAACTCATTTTATGAGGCCAGCATCACCTTGATCCCCAAACCAGACAAGGATCCCACCAAAAAAGAGAGCTATAGACCAATATCCTTGATGAACACAGATGCGAAAATACTCAACAAAATACTAGCCAATAGGATTCAACAGTACATTAAAAAGATTATTCACCACGACCAAGTGGGATTTATTCCAGGGCTGCAAGGTTGGTTCAACATCCGCAAATCAGTCAATGTGATACAACACATCAATAAAAGTAAGAACAAGAACCATATGATACTCTCAATAGATGCTGAAAAAGCATTTGACAAAGTACAGCATCCCTTCCTGATCAAAACTCTTCAAAGTGTAGGGATCGAGGGCACATACCTCAATATCATCAAAGCCATCTATGAAAAACCCACCGCAAATATCATTCTCAATGGAGAAAAACTGAAAGCTTTTCCACTAAGGTCAGGAACACGGCAGGGATGTCCATTATCACCACTGCTATTCAACATCGTACTAGAGGTCCTAGCCTCAGCAATCAGACAACAAAAGGAAATTAAAGGCATCCAAATCGGCAAAGAAGAAGTCAAATTATCACTCTTCGCAGATGATATGATACTATATGTGGAAAACCCAAAAGACTCCACTCCAAAACTGCTAGAACTTATACAGGAATTCAGTAAAGTGTCAGGATATAAAATCAATGCACAGAAATCAGTTGCATTTCTCTACACCAACAGCAAGACAGAAGAAAGGGAAATTAAGGAGTCAATCCCATTTACAATTGCACCCAAAACCATAAGATACCTAGGAATAAACCTAACCAAGAAGACACAGAATCTATACTCAGAAAACTATAAAGTACTCATGAAAGAAATTGAGGAAGACACAAAGAAATGGAAAAATGTTCCATGCTCCTGGATTGGAAGAATAAATATTGTGAAAATGTCTATGCTACCTAAAGCAATCTACACATTTAATGCAATTCCTATCAAAGTACCATCCATCTTTTTCAAAGAAATGGAACAAATAATTCTAAAATTTATATGGAACCAGAAAAGACCTCGAATAGCTAAAGGGATATTGAAAAAGAAAGCCAACGTTGGTGGCATCACAATCCCGGACTTCAAGCTCTATTACAAAGCTGTCATCATCAAGACAGCATGGTACTGGCACAAACACAGACCCATAGATCAATGGAACAGAATAGAGAGCCCAGAAATAGACTCTCAACTCTATGGTCAACTCATCTTCGACAAAGCAGGAAAGAATGTCCAATGGAAAAAAGACAGCCTTTTCAATAAATGGTGCTGGGAAAATTGGACAGCCACATGCAGAAAAATGAAATTGGACCATTTCCTTACACCACACACAAAAATAGACTCAAAATGGATGAAGGACCTCAATGTGCGAAAGGAATCCATCAAAATCCTTGAGGAGAACACAGGCAGCAACCTCTTTGACCTCAGCCGCAGCAACATCTTCCTAGGAACAACGCCAAAGGCAAGGGAAGCAAGGGCAAAAATGAACTATTGGGATTTCATCAAGATCAAAAGCTTTTGCACAGCAAAGGAAACAGTTCACAAAATCAAAAGACAACTGACAGAATGGGAGAAGATATTTGCAAACGACATATCAGATAAAGGACTAGTGTCCAGAATCTATAAAGAACTTAGCAAACTCAACACCCAAAGAACAAATAATCCAATCAAGAAATGGGCAGAGGACATGAACAGACATTTCTGCAAAGAAGACATCCAGATGGCCAACAGACACATGAAAAAGTGCTCCATATCACTCGGCATCAGGGAAATACAAATCAAAACCACAATGCGATATCACCTCACACCAGTCAGAATGGCTAAAATCAACAAGTCAGGAAATGATAGATGCTGGCGAGGATGCGGAGAAAGGGGAACCCTCCTACACTGTTGGTGGGAATGCAAGCTGGTGCAACCTCTCTGGAAAACAGCATGGAGGTTCCTCAAAATGTTGAAAATAGAACTGCCCTATGACCCAGCAATTGCACTATTGGGCATTTACCCTAAAGATACAAACGTAGTGATCCAAAGGGGCACGTGTACTCGAATGTTTATAGCAGCAATGTCCACAATAGCCAAACTATGGAAAGAACCTAGATGTCCATCAACAGATGAATGGATCAAGAAGATGTGGTATATATACACAATGGAATACTATGCAGCCATCAAAAGAAATGAAATCTTGCCATTTGCGACAACATGGATGGAACTAGAGCGTATCATGCTTAACGAAATAAGTCAAGCGGAGAAAGACAACTATCATATGATCTCCCTGATATGAGGAAGTGGTGATGCAACATGGGGGCTTAAGTGGGTACGAGAAGAATAAATGAAAGAAGATGGGATTGGGAGGGAGACAAACCATAAGTGACTCTTAATCTCACAAAACAAACTGAGGGTTGTTGGGGGGAGGGGGTTTGGGAGAAGGGGGTGGTATTATGGACATTGGGGAGGGTATGTGTTTTGGTGAGTGCTGTGAAGTGTGTAAACTTGGTGATTCACAGACCTGTACCCCTGGGGATAAAAATATATGTTTATAAAAAATTAAAAAAAAAAAAAGAAAGGAAAGAAGTAGAAATGAAGAAATTCAGGTGATATTTTTTGAGTTACAGTTGAAATAGACTGTAAGGCTACATACTGACAATAAATTAGCCACTGCTCAGTAATCCAATATACCCGCAGGAGTCCTCGTATATTTCTTTATATATGTAGAGTTACTCTAACACGAGAAGAGAGAATATTTCTTCTTTTTATTACCCTCAGTATTTTCTGTATGAAATGTTACTTTATGATCTAGCAAATAGTTATCAAAAATTGTCAGAAAATCCTCAACACTTCAGAAGAAAACAGGAACTATTTCCGGGAAGTTCAGAAGAAAACAAAAACTTGGCCCCAGGAGATTTCCTTATATGAATAAACTGAGAAAATGTTGAGCAAGGAAAAATACCTGCAATGATAATCTTAATGCAGTCACATTTTTCAAGATGTACACTATCAGGTGATGATAGGCTAGAGAGCTGCTGGTCTTGCAAGTATACTTTTTAAAGATTTATTTATTTTATTTTAGAGAGAGAGAGAGTGCATGTGAATGGGGGGTGAGCAGAAAAAGGGAGACAAGCAGACTCCCCACTGACTGGGAGCTGGACACAGGGCTCCACCCCAGGACCCTGAATCAAAACCAAGAGCTGACACCTAGCCACTGAGCCACCCAGGCTCCCCTCTCCTGCAATTATTAAGTAACCAGCTTTCAGAAGGTCCTTAAAATAGGAAAGAATTTAATATCTATTGCTTGCCTACTTTGTATCAGTCACTAGCCTGGGCCGTGTGTGTGTGTGTGTGTGTGTGTGTGTGTGTGTGGCGTGAGAGAGAGAGAGACGAGACAGAGAGATTCTTCATAATAGTCCCATGATGGGCAATGTTATCTCCTCTCCACAGATGAAATAATTTGACAAAGCTATCACAGATAGCCATGAAAAAAGATTGTAGGCATTTCTAATTCAAATGTTTGTGACCCTTTCTTGCTCTAGTGTTTTCATGTAGGATTTATATGTAGGAGAATTAAGTACGTAGATTGAGAATAACTAAGATAATTTAAATCATAGGTGATTTGCATTAATAAGGCAATTACCTTGTGTGTAAGGCCTCTATGGAAGGACAGAAAAACACAAAAAAAGAAAAGCTAACCAAACTTATTGTCAACTATATATTATTATTATTACACATTATCCAATGGACTGAAACAGAGAAAAATTTTACCCACTTAACTATGGAACCAGCACTATTGATTACTTAATAACTAGGACTACCCTGTATATCTCTATATTGGATTTGAGCCTTTGGGGCAAGTTCAAGTGATCAGATGAAGTATCTACTCTCTTTCTGTTATCACTGTTGATGTACAAATTAGTGCAAGGAAGGAGCAGAATGGCTTGAAGTCCATCAAATGAGCTCAGACAATAAATCTCTTTGTCACCATTATTTAAATAACACTCACAAGAGAAACTTTGTTATGTATATGGATGATTTCTAAAACATTATCAGAAATATTGTGTACTACAGCCTACCTTTCTATGCTTCAGTATTATTCTCTATACCATGGAAATAGTAATAAGTGTTTCCTGGGTTGTTGTAAAAAATTAGTACATGTGGGGTGTTGGGGTCAATTCCACGTTAAAACATGTTAAACCCCTAGGGCCTGCCTGGGCCTACTTAGCCATAGTGACTCCATGTTGCCTAGGTAGACATATTGTTGTTTAATAAATGCCTCAACTGTTACTGATATCAGTTCCAGGTAACTGTTGCTAAAACACACACCTAAAACAAGGCCATTTTGTTTATATCAGTTCCAGGTAACAATTACTAAAACACATACCTAAAACAAGGCCATTTTGTTGTTTAATAAACGCCTCAACAGTTACTAGTATCAGTTTCAGGTAACCGTTACTAAAACACACAGGTAGGAGACATCCAATCAGCCAAAGCCGCATGCGTAGATGTCCGTGATTGTGCCCTATAAAAACTAGCCTGTAAGACCAAGGGGTGTCGTTCTCTTCGGAGGCGGCCCTGGCCAGTCAGTCTGACTTCTAATGCTTGGCATAGAATAAAGCTTTACATAACTTTCACTTTGTCTCAGCCTCGTTCCCCTGGCCGGTCAGTCTAACTTCTAATGCTTGACATAGAATAAGGCTTTGTGTAACTTTGTCTCGGTCTAGTTCCTTTGATAACGGACCCAACATGGGGCACTTTGAACAGTGCCAGCCACACAGAAACTACTCAATAAATTCTCCTTTTATTATTTTGTCATTATTATTATTATTGTTGTTATGGTCAGAAAGTAGAAGGTGCATACAAGCTGTAGATGGTGATCATGGAAGGCATCCAAAGGAATGGTGTTCAACTGGGGACAGAATTAAAAAGGGCATGGAAATTACTATCATTAGAAAAAATTGCTACTACATTCAGTGTTTTCCTCCAGGAAAGGGAGGAAATTTTTGAGTAAGAAGGGAGCCGTAGGATTAAATACCACTGAGAGTTTGAGGGCCATGAAGACAGAGAAAGACCTTTGAATTTATTGATCTGGAAGCCACAGTGTTATGGGCTGAGCTGCACCTTCTCAAACTTCATATGTTGAAGGCCTAATTCTCAGTACCTCAGAACGTGACTGTATTTGGAGATAAGGCCTTGAGAGAAATGATTAAGTTAGAATGAGTCCATTAGGATGGGCACTAATCCAACATGACTGGTATGCTTATCAGAAGAGGAGATTGAGACTCACAAAAAGAGATACCAGGGATGTGAGCACACAGAATAGACTATAGACCATGTGAGGACACAGTGATGAAATAGCTATCTGCAAGCCAAAGAAAGCTCAGAAGAAATCACCCCTTGCTGACACATTGATCTTGGAAGTCTAGCCTCTAGAATTGTGAGAAAATGAGTTTCTGTTGTTGAAGCCACGAATCTGTGGTGTTTTGTGACAGTAACCCTAGTAAAAGAATCCATGCTGTGATGTTCAGAGAGAGTAGATAAGCCAGAATGCACTAGTTAATGATGAACGGATAGCAAGGAATTACAAGCTATAGGAAAAGTAATGGATTTTTAAAAGATTGGTAAGATACCATGATTTTTCCTCAGAGGATTTGGTTACTGTGGGTATAACTTCTCCTATGTGACTTTCAGAGTTAGACCTTTTTTGCTTTCTTCAAAATTATATTTTTATAATAAAATAATTTTAAAACACTATATGGATAAACTACTTTCATCTGTACTTGAATATAGTAGCTGAATCTATCTTGTGACCACCAGGAAGTCATGGCATTTACATTTATTTATTATTTAATTCTTTCACTCAATCATGCTTAATTTTTTGTTTTTAAATTTTACTTTATTTTAATTTAATTAATTAACATACAGAGTATCATTAGTTTCAGAGGTACAGTTCGGTTATTCATCAGTTGCATATAACAGCCAGTGCTCATTCCATCATGTGCCCTCCTTAATGCCTATCACCCAGTTACCCCATCTCTCCATCCTCTTTCCTTCCAGCAACTCTCGTTTTGTTTCCTAAAGTTAAGAGTCTCTTATGCCTTTTTTTTAAGAAAAGATTTTATTTATTTATTTGACCAAGATAGAAACAGTGAGAGAGGGAACACAAGTAGGGGGAGTGGGAGAGGGACAAGAAGGCCTCCCTCTGAGCAGGGAGCCTGATGTGGGGCTCGATGCAGGGCTCAATGTGGGGCTCGATTCCAGGACCCTGGGATCATGACACAAGCCGGAGGCTGATGCTTAATGACTAACCCGGGTGTCCCAAAAGTCTCTTATGCTTTGCCTCCTTCTTTGATTTCACATCATACTCAACTGTTGTTAAGCATGTACTGGGTGTTAGGCATGTGTTAGCTATGTTTCACAGATTGATTTATTTACCTGTCCCAATGACTCCATGAGGCTATTTGTTATGGCTATATGTTATCACCATTTTATAGATTGAAAAACTGAGCATAAAAAGATTAAGTTCCTCGCCCAAGTTCACAGAGCCAGAAACGAGAGACAAACTTGGATTCAGGTCTGCCTGATGCCAGAGCTCACGGTCTTCACTGGTAAACTGTATCTGACTTTAAAATTGAATAGTGGTCTGTGGAAAGAGGATGGGTCTGCACTGGTCCATGCCTCACCATAATATTCATTTGTTTAATGACAGTGTCCATTTAAAGTAGATTTTTGGTTGAGAAAGCAATATAAATGGCTTTTTGTGCTTGAGTGTTCTTGGCTCCATATCCTTCTTCTCTCCTGCCAGGATTCTTGGGAAAAAGTCCCAATGAATCTTGTAATGTACCCTAGAGGAGGACGAGGAGAGAAGGGTAAGGGAGCCCTGTAGAAATGCAACATAGTCATTCAGAGTTCTGAATTACTTATTCTTCCCTGTATACAAGCATACCCACTCTTTTCTATGTAATAAATAAGAGCTCTTCATTGATGTGATGGTGAATTCCAACATCCCTGCCCTTCAGGAATTTATAGCAAAGTAGGGTTAACAAGGTAACAGCTGTGGCAGAGATCTATGCTCAAGGTTGTAGATCACATAACATAGGCACCAGGAGGATTGCCTGGGTGCTGAGAGATGCCAGAAATGTGGGGAAGCAAAAATAATAAAAATATAATAAAATAATGAAGTAAATCATGTAGGGCCTGGGGGGTCCACCAAAATTTAGAAGACTCATATTCCCCTTGAAGCAGAGAGCGACAGAGACCTTGTTTCCTTCTTTCCTATTCTCTAGTACTGAGAATAAATGACACAAATCCTTTGTTCACATTGGAATGAATTTAATCTCTTTTGTTCCTGTAGTTAATGGAATCTGAATCCTAGGCTGAAGAAAAAATTTAAGGTTATCTATCCACTTTTTTTTTTTTTTTTTTAATTCAGGACATCAGAGTTCTCCCAATTAGGTGTAAAAGCATTGGGGAGGGAGCTTCCTTTACCATCTCTGGTTCCAGAGCCTATTGTTTCACTATTATCCTACAATAAATATTTCCTGCTCTGGATTGTGTTTCTTACTAAGTTTTGGTCTAGGGTGTTTGTAGTAAACAACAGTATTTATCTTTCAAATAAAATAAGAAGCCAAGAAACAAAATCACAGTGTTCTGGGTACACTATGAAAACAACAGAAAACCATGGGGGTTGTGTCCCTGAGCTGGTGGCAGGGCTCCTAGGAGCGGTGAATGCAGCCACTGAGATTGTGAAGAGCCTCTTGTTCTTGTCGAGAGGGATAGGACACTCGGTTCATAACACACTAATCAAATCCTTGTGCTTTTACTCAGAGATGGTTATGAATCATCCAGGAAACAACTAGAATATAGTACAGGTTTTAAAATAAATGACAAAGTTTGAAAGAGATTAAAAAAAGCAGAATTTGATAGCATAAATAACAAGTAAAAAATACCGAAAGGGAGATTTCATTCTAGAAAATATACCAAAATAATGCTATGGCAATGGTGGGTGTGTCTGAAATGATTTTCTGATGGCAGAACCAAAGAAAAGAGTGCAAATTAGAAGCGCATCAAAGCTAGGTAATCAAATATTTTTAATGCATTTGAAAACCAACCGATTCTAGAAATTGCAGCTTCCAGTCTTGTATTTATGGTTTTCTCCCTTTTTCCCTCTTCATTTCAAATCTCAACACTTTGTCAAGAATGGAGCTACAAATAACTGATGCCTTTTGTGAGATTTCCCAATTCCCTTGTGATTGTGTAGAACTTCCATAGATTTTTCTCTAGTAGATGTAGCAACAATGGCTGAGTTTAGTCGAAAGATGTTGGGGGGAAAAAGGTACACTCTGCGTCATGCTTCAGGCTAAGAGAAGAAGATGAAAGGAAAGGTCATTCAAAGCAAACCCAATGCTCTGCTTCCTGCTTTCAGTGTGGGTCAAAAAAGGTACAGTCTCCCAGACTTGTGTTGGGTGGAGAAAAAGCATGCCAGTAGAGGTAATTTGAATGGACGGAAAAGGGGATGTTCGAAGACTGTGGAAGTCCGCAGTGCACCCCGGAAGCTAAACTACTTGTCCATCTTAGAAAAAATAAGGACAAATGAAGCTGTTTTGAGATCTGAGAGCCCAAACCAGGGCAACCACCTTGCAGACGTATCTCAATCCTTCTCCTCCTTTTCGCTTTCTCTCCCTCGACCCTGTCTCTCTCTGTCTCTGTCTCTTCCTGTCTCTGTCTCTCCTTGTCTCTGTCTCTCTTTCTATATCCATTTCCCTTTCTTTTTTTGAGATATTCATGAAATTTAATGAGAAAATGGAGAATATGCTTATGTAAAGAAACAATATTTCTTAATGTTTAGTGTTTCTGTTCATAGAAAAATTAAAGCATTTTGGCAGATTCAGATGGTATTAAATTAAAAATCCTGTTTGTTCTACTTTGTAGGATATTAAAAAAGAAAGAAGGTTTTCAAGTGTATCAGAAAAAGACAGCTAGCTGTTATGCAATTATGTAATCAGATTTGGAAGTGTATGTTCATTAATCCATTCAACAGTTATTTCTTGAATACCTGGTATGTGACAGTTATATGTTTCCCCCAAACTCAGGCCATTCACAGAAGGGCCTTGATGTTTAAATGAACTAATTGCATTTGATGGTGTACTGTGGCATCTTTTGAGAGCGTAAATGTGTTTGATGTTTAGCCCATGATGAACAATTGCTTGAGCTATTAGGCTGTTCTATAAAATTGAAGTGACATGTTGGTCATATTTTGAGGGATTTTTTTTATAACACATTTATTTGTCAGATTAAATTTTCTAGCAGACCCCCTATTTCCTCAGAGTTAATCATACACATACATCTTGCTGACAATTGCAGGATATTAAATTTAAGAAAACAAGTTTTCAGGAAATTATCAGACTTACTGAATGAATTATTGTCCTTGTATTTTGAACATTTTCTTGATCTTTTCTTCTCTTTTTATAATTTTCTGTATCTGCCATTTGAATGCTGGAGACAGTGTCCTCTAGAGTAAAGAATGAAGGAAATTGGATTGATCCTAAAGACTTAAAAGAGAAAGAACAAAATCTGTTGTCGAAAGACAAATTAACCAGGAACCAGGCAGCCAGGGTTCTAATCTCAAATCTGGAACCAGAAATATAGACCATTTGCATTAAGAGGTCTGTCCTTTCTATACCTCTTCTCTATTAGTTGCTAATGTTTATTGAACCCTTACTATGTCCCCGGTAACTGTTTTAAGGTAGAATGTTTTGTGTGCTATCTCCTTTTATTCTTACAACAATCTCTATTGGTACTGTGGTTATCCCCACTTTATAGGTGAAGAAATCAAAGCACAGAGGAATTAAGTAACTTGCCCAAGCACACCCAGTTAGAAAACAGCAGGGCTGGTATTCAAATCTCAACAGTTTGTTTATCACTACACTGTACTATTCCCTACAACACCTTTAATCAAATAACTCTAATGAAAAACCAATGGCATTATGAGTTACAAAATTCTGAAATTTTCCTTTTTTTTAAGATTGCTTAAAATTATAAACACAATACTTAGACAACTACATAGAAGTATATAAAGTTAAAATCAAGCTATTTTATTCCTTAATACCATTATCCTACAAATTCGACTGTTAACAGTTTGCTGTATATCCTTCCAGAAACTTTTCTATGCTCATATAATAGGTTTTAAAGCAAAAGCCTTTCTTCTAAAAGTTCAGAACTTTCAAATAGAAACAATTTCATTTCACTGCATTCTAAACTTTTGAGAAAAGTGTTCTAAACTTATGAGATGTCATCTGTCATGTATAATTTATGTTAAGTTTATATTCTGTTTTTGAAGAGGCATCCTCATTTTGACTATCTCTGCCAAACACTTGGGATCTGAAATTAAAATCTTTTTCATGAAATGAATTAATGAGACACTTATAAAATAACAGGACTCTCATGGAAATGGATCTGACCTAGATAACCAAAGCTGTCCTGCTGGAATTCTGATCAGAGTTTTCATATTGGTTTAATCAGAAGTAACACTTTCTATACAGCATGGTATTTTATTTCATAATATAGTAATTTAATTTTCATAATTTAAACTGGAAGCCTCAAATTACATGATTTGCCATTTCCCAATATTGTATATCAGTATTTAAAAGATAATGTATGATGATTCTGAAATCTGCAAGTTCTTCTGGATCAGGAAAGTATGAGCCTATTAGGTATAATGGTTAAGAGTTTAGTTCTTGGGGGTGCCTGGGTGGCTCAGTGGGTTAAAGCCTCTGCCTTCGGCTCAGGTCATGATCCCAGGGTCCTGGGATCGAGCCCCGCATCGGGCTCTCTGCTCAGCAGAGAGCCTGCTTCCTCCTCTCTCTCTGCCTGTTCTCTGCCTGCCTCTCTGCCGACTTGTGCTCTCTGTCTGTCAAATAAATAAATAAAATCTTAAAAAAAGAGAGAGTTTAGTTTTTGAAGTCATATAATTCTGAATCCAAGTACCACTCTTATTTACTTTACTACCTTAGACAAATCATATTATATCCTCTCCCCACCCCTCCTTAGTTTCTGCAAATATAAAGTGGAAGCAGTGGAGGGTGGTACAAATTATATCTACCTCATCAGGTTTGAAGAACAAATGAAATAATGTATGTAAGGTACCTAAGCATGGTGATTGGCCCATTAGAAGTGTCCCCATAATTTATTATAGACAAAAAATACTCAACTCCCTTCTTTTTATGTAGAGCCTTAAGCTTTCTAAATTATTTCTGTCATATCACCTCAATTTATTTTGAGACAAATGAGAAGATTAATTGATAAAACCATTTTATAGAACATGAAAAAGGGAATTGTCAGTAAACCCGAGATTGTTCGTTCTATGTTCATTCATTCAACATTCAGCCACAAAATATTCATTGAGTGTCCTCTATGGGCCAAACACTGAACAAGGCACTTCCAGATATAAATGATTGATAGAATCAAAATAAGAATTGTCCATCAGTTATTTTTGTCACCCCAACTCCTCTTTCTTTTCAATTTAAAATTTCTTCCTGGATACTTGATCCTTCCATCATTAGCAACCTTGGTGGTGCAAAGGATATGGCATAACCTAAGGAAATCAGTCTCAGTAGTCTGGGTTTTAGAAACTTATGGAGAAGAATATGAGGATACAAACAATTGTAGCTTGTTTAGCCAGGATAACACTGTCCATAAGTTCATGTAAAGATATGCTCAGAGCTGCTCTAACTTATGCTCTATTATCTGATAGATATATAATGTGTGTGTGTATATATATATATATATATATATATATATATAATGTAGTTAACATTCTGTGTGTGTGTGTGTGTGTGTGTGTGTGTGTGTGTGTGGAGAGAGAGAGAGAAAAAAAGAGATACATATATATATATATATATATATATATATAGTCTAACCAATGTCAGCTTATATTATTTTCAAAAAAGAAACTTAACTTAGAAACTTTGAAAGTGTGACATCACTCACTACCATAGTCTTTGAATTTGTTTCTAGGACATTGTTATAATATAATGCAGCATGAAGTTGTATTCATTGTTTCTGCCAGAGTTAGCTTGCTTTACAGATATGATTTGCCATTCATACTTATCAAATACATCATACGTAATTACTGTTTGTTGATATATTCTGTGCACCAGAGATCTTCTTTACTTTATCACTGCTCCTTTGTTCCCGTACATGTATATAAAGAGTCAAGTTTAATCTTGCACTGAATCAAACCCATTGCTTGCTAAGAAGCCTTTAAGAGGAGTGTCCTGGAACCTAGATTCTTGGTATTTTTTTTTTCTTTCAGAACCTCCCCAACCTTGGGATTGGTTTTCCAGCTCATATCCTTTTCAGTCTTTAGTGCTCTGGCTTGTTAAAAGCCAGGGATGGAGTACTCATGTTTCTCTTCCACTGAGTATCTGCCCTGAAAAGCCTCATACTGTAGTCTTCATGATTACTTTATCTTAGCTTTATTTTGTACCCAGGAAGAGAGAAAGTACTAATGTATTAATGTTCCCTTTACAGCTGAAGCAAAGCAAGATAATGGCAAGATTATTGAAAGCTAATCTATTCCTCTAATTCCTCATTCCCTATTTCTGCTCCATTTCTCTTTTCCATTTTGTAATAATCTAGGTTCTACCTCATTATTTACCTTATGTATTAGTCATTTTTTTTCTGTGTAACAAACAACTTCAAAATTTCAGTGACTTTGCACCAACAAAAATTTTTATTTTCACTCATGGATCTGTTGATGAGCTGGGTTTGGCCTCAGCCTATATGTTGGGTCCAAATCTGCTCCAGGTATCTCCTTGCTTCTTAGAGGGGGTATGTTGCTTTCGTGGTGGGTGGCAGAGATGCAAGCTTCTGAGTGAAATCCTGAAAGCAACCTAAAACCTCTGCTTGTATCATATCTATTGCAGTATGTTGACCACAGTAATTCACATCACCAACACAAGTGTCAACGTGGGTGGGGAACATACCCCATTTACTGGTGAGAGATACTGTAAAGTCATGTACAGTTTTACAGCAACGTGGAAGGGAAGAATTGGAAATAATCATCTATTCTACCACATCACCCGATCTTCTCCTACAGCACTGCCCTTAAGTCCATCTTATTTATCTCATGCCTTCAGAATCTAAGGTAAGCTAAGCACAGAAGAAAAGCAGAATCCTAGCTAATACAAGCCAATTTAAACTTAATCTTTGGTTTTGTGGATAAAATACATGTTAGTTTTTCTTTTAAATCAAGAGTGGAGAAAGGGAAGAATGGGTGACAGTATTTTATGGTGTTCTGGCAAAAGCATTTAGACCATATTTCATAGGAATTCTATTCGTTCTTACAAGCTGACTTGAGTCTATTTTAAAAATATAAACATAACTTTTACTGACTACTCACTATATGGCTAGTAGAGAGTGTATGGTCTTTATGAGCATTTTCTTTTAAAATTCTTTTGAAACCCCTATGAGGTTTATAGAAATGCAAATTTGGAAAGACCAAGTTTTCACAAAGGTAAGATTAATCGTTCTGAAGCCAAGGCAACAAGTAGTCCCCAGAACTGATTTTATTTATTTTTAAATTTTTTTTTAAAGATTTTATTTATTTTTTTGACAGAGATCACAAATAAGCAGAGAGGCAGGCAGAGAGAGAGAGAGAGGAGGAAGCAGGCTCCCTGCTGAGCAGAGAGTCTGATGAGGGGCTCGATCCCAGGACCCTGAGATCATGACCTGAGCCGAAGGCAGAGGCTTTAACCCACTGAGCCACCCAGGTGCCCCCAAGAACTGGTTTTAAACCTGTCACTTAATCAACATCTGCATACTGATCTCTCCTCATTCCTCAAGAGTTACTGTCCAAGTACTCTTCCCTGGAAAACTTGTGAGACCAGTTGAGTCTTAAACAATTTCACATTTCCTATGGTGACTAATTTATCCATTATTCCTTTATTAACTTAAAAGTTGTTCAATGGAGTATTTAATAGGTTCTAGGCACCGATAGTGATGAAATGAACAGCTTTCAGTTGGCAAGGGCGTAGCTGCAACGTGAAATGTACCACCGTTCATACACGCTGCGGCAGGAACCTGAGAGGTGAGAGGACCTCTTTAGCATAGAGAGAGTCTCTCTTGAGCATTGTAGGCAAGAAATAAACTGCCAACCAACTGTTATTTGTGTATTATATCTTTGGAGGTATTATTTTACAGCAGAGAAAAATAGTCCTCAGATTGCTAAAACCCTTCATAAGTCAAACGTTGAATCAGGACTTGTACTAAACCAGACAATGAGTTATTTGGAAGGCGGTCACACCATAAATATGCAGTTTATCAGGTGGTAATATATTTGAGGCTGTCATTTTCCGTTTCTGTTGCTCTAAAGGTTTTTATTATTCTTACCAAGTATACTTAGAGTTGTCTAACATAGAATATTACACATTTCCGATAACTGATGCAGAAGATTGAGAAAATACGGGAAAAAAGTTTCATGATATTTAATAAAACAGGAACTGACTTAATAAGGAGGCAGAAATTCACAGTCACAGTGATTCTTAGTTTCCAGTTATACTGGGCCTTTTTTTATTTTTGGTGCAAAGCTATTTTTCTGGACTCCTCCCCCTCCTTTTCCTTGGTTACTCTACCAGTTTTGATACATAACGTAATCAAAAAATGAGTGTTGTAGTTTATACAGAAGATGTCAGTGCTCCAAACATAGAAACAATGTTTTCATTTAGGCCTGATTAATGAGCGGGCACCCCCTCCAATTTCAGGGCCTTTTTTTTTTTTTTTTGCCTTTCCCCAAAAACTTTGACCTCTGTTGATAAGTTTCCTGGCAGATCCAAGAACTCAGGGCTACTGATTGATGATCATGTCTTAGGCAGACATGGATTCTCTTCTGTTTGTTAGTGCTGCATCGGGTTAACATAAGATGATATGTAGCATGAACTGAATTACACTGATCTGTGGCCAAGGTTAGCCAAAAAGACAGTACGTTTTTCAAAAAATTTAAAACATCATTGGAAAACTGAGATGTTTCTTTTTTATTTTTATTTATTTATTTTTTAAAATTTTATTTTATTTTTTCAGTGTTCCAGGATTCACTGTTTATGCACCACACCCAGTGCTCCATGCAATATGTGCCCTCCTTAATACCCACCACCAGGCTCACCTAACTCCCCCCCCACCAAAACCCTCAGTTTATTTCTCAGAGTTCACAGTCTTTCATGGACCATCTCCCCCTCCGATTTCCCCCAATTCACTTTTCCTTTCCTTCTCCTAATGTCCTCCATGTTATTACTTAGGCTCCACAACTAAGTGAAACCATATGATAATTGATCTCTCTGCTTGACTTACTTCACTCAGCATAATCTCCTCCAGTTCAGTCCATGTTGATACAAAAGTTGGGTATTCATCCCTTCTGATGGAGGTGTAATATTCCATTGTATTATGGACTACATCTTCTTTATCCATTCATCCGTTGAAGGGCATCTTGGTTCTTTATACAGTTGGGCGACCGTGGCCATTGCTGCTATAAACATTGGGGTACAGATGGGCCTTATTTTCACTACATCTGTATCTTTCGGTAAATACCCAGTAGTACAATTGCAGGGTCATAGGGTAGCTCTATTTTTAATTTCTTAAGGAATCTCCACACTGTTTTCCAAAGTGGCTGCACCAACTTGCATTCCCACCAACAGTGTAAGAGGGTTCCCCTTTCTCTACATCCTCTCCAACTCTTGTTTACTGTCTTGTTAATTTTGGCCATTCTAACTGGTGTAAGGTGGTATCTCAATGTGGTTTTGATTTGAATCTCCCTGAGGGCTAGCGATGATGAACATTTTTTCACGTGTCTGTTAACTATTTGTATGTCTTCTTTGAAGAAGTGTCTGTTCATGTCTTCTCTTCATTTTTTGGTGTGATTATCTGTTTTTTGAGTGTTGAGTTTGAGGAGTTCTCCAAAGACAAAGGAAACAAAAGCAAAACAGGACTTATGGGACTTAATCAAGATAAAAAACTTCCCAAGGAACAGTCAACAAAACAAAGAGGCAACCTACAGAATGGGAGAAGATATTCACAAATGTCACTATAGACAAAGGGCATATATCCAAGAAGTGAGACTTTTCTGACTTCAATTACTGCAGACAGTTTGCCGTTCATCCCTTTCCTCCTTAGGGAAGCTCTGTGACTTCATATGCCCTGGCCCCCCCTCTGCCCAAAACCAACACTCTTGACTCCATAAAGAAACACTCACTCTCATGTTTTAAGTCTATATTTCCACCCTTTTTCCAGAGTGTGCCTATTCACAAACCCAGCACCAGAAGCTACTGGAATCAGATAAAATTATTCCTGCAGTATTAAAAAGATACACGAATTATAATTTATGGATAATTTCTTAAGTGTTTTTAAACCTTCATTTTAGGGGTGCCTGGGTGGCTCAATCAGCTAAGCATCTGACTCTTGGCTTTGGCTCAGTCATGATCTCAGTGTCATGAGATCCAGTCCTGCATCCCTCCCCAAGGTCAGCTCAGAGTCTGTTTAAGACTCTCTCTTCCTCTCCTCCTGACCCTCCCTACCGCTCATGTGCTCTCTCTCTCTCTCTCAAATAAATAAATAAATCTTTATAATAAATAAATAAATACCTTCATGTTACTTAATCCTCACAAAATCCCTGTAAAGTAAGTACTATCATCATCCCCATTTAAAAAAAAAAAAGATTTTATTTATTTATTTTACAGACAGGGAGAGCAAGAGAGGGAACACATGCAGGGGGAGTGAGGAGGGGGAAGCAGGCCTCTTGCTGAGCCGGAATCCCGAAGTGGAGCTCAATCCCAGGACCCTGGGATCATGACCTGAGCCGAAGGCAGACACTTAATGATGGGCCTCCCAAGCAACCCTCATTATCCCTACTTTACAGGTTACAACGCTAAGTTTTAAAGAAATAAGTCAATTGTTCAAGTGCTCCTGGTTTTCAAGTGGCAGAGCTGGACTTCCTATTCAGGTCTTCTTGATTCCAAAGTCCTAGTCTTTTCACAGAGGTGCCTCACATGCATCAGAGAGTGATGATGGGTTTAGAGGGACCTTTATAATTTGATAAGAGATGGTGTTTGCCGAAATGCTGTTCACCTTGGAATTTTAAATATCAATAGAAACTTGTAGAGAGGGATATTTTTGATCAAGTGGTAGCTTTCCTGATGTTTCTCAAATATTGCCACATGGAAAGGCCTCTCCTGCATTAGGGTCAGGCTAGCTATGCTTGGCACAGTAGTAAGTGTGATGGTACCAGCCAGAAGAGGAGCTCACTGATGTGTGCAGCCTTTCACCTTGTGATAACTATTCATCTTCCTCTTCCTATCAATAAACAAGGGAAACACAGAGTCATAATGTACGGAATGATGAAACGTTAGTGTCAGAAGTCATCTTAGAGGTGACCGAATCTAACTGCTTCATTGTCTGGAAGAAGAAACTGTCCCAGGAGTAAAGTGACTTCTGTTCAACCAGCTACGCAGTAGGTGTCATACAGGTCAGAATTCAAGCTCTTCCTCCCTTCCTCTTCTCTCTCCTTTCTCCTTCCCCCTCTCCCCTTCTCTTCTCTATCTTTCTCTGCCAACATTTATTCTATGTCTGTTATGTGCTTGTTACTGGGGAGTTGGAATATAGCAGAGTAAACATGATAAAAAATTCTTGCCATCACGGAGTTTACATTAATGGGAAGAGATGTATTAATAAACAAATAAATCAATAAAATTTATACTATGCCAGATGGCAATAAAAGCTATAGAAAAAAATACGGCAGAGAAAGGTGATAAAGAGTGATAAGAAAAAGGGGTGATACTATTTCAACAAGGTCCTTCTTAGAAAAGGGGCCTTGAGGAGAATTCCAGATGGAGTGCCTGCAAATGGGGAGCATGGTTGGCCTTTACCTGTTTGAGGATAGCGAGGAGGCCAGTGCACTGAGAGTGGTGGACCGGGGAGTGAAACCACAGGGTGGGGGATCAAGAGAAGTCGGATGACAGCCATCATCTGATCAGATGACTTCTCTGATCTACCAGTCACCTTTATAACAACCTCACTGCCTCTTTTTTTTTTAATTTTAATTTTTAATTACTTGACACAGAGAGGGAGAGATCACAAGCAGGCAGAGAGAGAGGAGGAAGCAGGCTCCCCGCTGAGCAGAGAACCCCATGTGGGGCTTGATCCAAGGACCCCAAGATCATGACCTGAGCCAAAGGCAGAGGCTTAACCCACTGAGCCACCCAGGTGCCCCTCACTGCCTTTTATTTTAAGAGGTTCCTATATTAGTGAATCTAACTAGTCTCCCCTTTCCGGCCATGGCTAATATCATCCATATCTATCCATCTAGAGATAGGCAACCCACTGGACCTGGAAGCGGTGTACCCAAACCCAAGTCCCGCCATAATTAGCTACATCATTCACTTCGTTTAGCTTCTTTCCCTTTCTTTATAAAATGGACATAATGTTAGCTATTTCCCAGAGTTTTCATGAAAACTGAAGGAGATAAGGTATGTGAAATCCATTTGTAAGTTGGATATTTTGAGTACTTTCAGTCAGTCAATAAATATTCTTTGGATCATGTCCAGGGTGAGTGTAGGTTTGTCTCCTCTGGCATCCAAGGGCCTACTGTTGCTTCATCTCTGTCTGGCAGGGTATTCAGAGAGATGCATTACAACTGGAAGAAAATGAGAAAAAGAAAAGCTGTTTATCTTTATCTCTGTCTTTCTACTATGACCTTCAACTTCATGATTCACTTGACAGAAATAGAATGTGGGAGGTGGTTGTGATCAGTGTGGTCCTCCCTTAACCCTGTGATTAAATATAGTTTATTTTCTTTACTGTCAGGGATGGGGCAACTTATGAAATAAATAAATCATCTGAAAGTAATGTGGTTAGCTAGATTTCCAGACATAAGTGGGTTTTGAAATGGATCTTTTAGGATGAATTGGGCAAGCATCAAGTAGGAGCAGTGTGGTAGAAAAGGTTGTGTGAGCAGAGTGCTAACTGGGGTAACCTGAGTGGTTAAAGGCCATGCGACAAAATAGCTCAGGTGATGACAAAAGTAGGGAATTTAAATTGGAAACTGAAAGCCACAAGAAGACAATGATGTGATGTGATGTGAAGTCTAGGGAAGTTTCTGGAAGTAGCGATTGCATATTCTGGCAATGTGTTGGCAAAGAGAAAAGGAAAGTGAAGCAATTAATTGGTACTTTGGTCAATATGAGTGGACATAGGGATATTCAGGCATACCACCACTTTCTGTTACAGTGTTGGAATGACCAGACAAGCTCTCATACACTGACAAGTACAACCTGAATTAGCTTAATGTTTCCAATACATGAGTTTCTTCCACAAGTTATTTTGTCACATCTGTATATTTCCTGTAATATTATGCCCTTAATATTTTTCTTTAATTGACTTTATATTTTGAAAAATGTACACACACTCATTTCTAAAGGGAATTTTATATAAGTAGGAAGCCATTTGTCTTCTCATAAATGGAAGGTAAGAGTAAAAGTATTTAGGTATTTGAGATAAAGCTATTGCTCACAGACCACCCAAGCCATCTCCTATATCATGAATAATAAGCATACTGCGGTTTGGAAAACCTTGCATTATCTTAATAGGTTATTATATCAGTATTTTCCCTACTTTATTGGCCAGGGAAGAAAGACTAGGAAAAATGAAGTGGGTGCTTAAGGTTGCAAGTGCTTAAAGGCATGGCTGAGTTGAGTACCTGGGTTCTAGCCTGTGTTTATTATGGCCCAGGAAACGCAACTGGTAAATAAAGTACTCAAAAGCAGGGACCTAAGCGGGTATGTAGACATATGGCCTCATGGTGACCAGGGAGCAAAGCACTGTGGTGATATTGGAACCTGGCTAGATGGAAAGGCTCTCCACTTTTTAAATGCTCTAAATGACCCTCAGTGTGAACAACTCCTAGCTCAGGTTGGTACTGGGATCTCATCCTCTCATCCATCTACCCCCCTGCCACTTAGACTCAATCCTAGCTTGAAACAAAATGAAGGAGGACTAGGAATAATTTTCAGTCTGGAAGTCTCTCAGAAGCCCTGAGGATAGTCTTATACTTATTTAGACCTAGAGCTTCTTAGAAGCCTTGGGATAAGACCAGGGGCCAAGCCTCTGAATGAGCATAGGTCAAGTGGTAGCACTCCAACGTTTTTGGTGCTTTGAGTATCCCATCTAGCGATATCAAATCTGTCAGCATGGTAAAACACTAGAGATATGGATGACTTCAGGCTAGGATGGGGGAAATGAGATTTTAGATCGTTCCTGAGGGATTTCGAGTCCTGGTAACAGTACTAATAATCATATATCAGAGGAAAATTAAGTGACAATTCCAATAGCGTGAAACAACTTAATTTTAATTAAATGTTCAGTAGATACTAAATAAATGCTTACTAGAAAATATAGAAACATTTGAAGTCCTTTCCACAATGAGAGATTATACACAGGGTTGAACTGATTTTTTTATAAGTAATAATGACTCAAGATTGGTAATTTTATATCATACAATCTAGTATTTTAGTCGCAAGTATGAATTGGGCATCACTGACTTCTGTCATAATTCAGTATTGACGGTGTTGTTAAACTTGATCAAGCCGTGCAACTTCTCTAGATCTCTTTCTTAATTTCACTGATACTGATATTAGGATATATTGTTGGTTCCTACTTAGATATTTGTTTGATTAATTAAAACTGGAAAAAGAATGACTACTTAAAATTTTATTCAGTAAAAATATTTTAGAATATGAGACCCAGAGGTAAATAATTTTTTTTTGTAGATGAGTTTCTTATTTTGAGATACTTTAGATTCAAACATTGTAAGAAATAAAGACAATCTCTGCATATTACCCAGTTTCCCACTATAGTAGTATCCTGTAGTAGGACAATACAGACCAATGTTGCGAGAACAGTTGTACCAGAACTTGGGTGTAGTTTTCTGTTTTTCAACTGTTTTAGTCTGGTTTGATGTAAGGGTAATACTAGATTCATCCAATGAATTTGGAAATGTTTCCTCCTGTTTTATTTTCTGGAAGAGACTGTATAAATTTAGTGTTAATTCTTTAAACTTTAAGCAGAATTCTCCAGTGCAGCCCTCTGTGCCTGGAGATTTCCTTCTGCTCACTTTGAGTTTATTTCATCTTTGTTTTTTGTGTTCTTGAGAACAAGGATAAATTTTTTGAGACTTGATTTTTCTAATATATTTATTTAAATGGTATAAATACCTCTCTCAGCATTGCTTTAGCTGTGTCTTACAAACTCTGATATGCTGTATTTTTGTTTTCTTTCAGTTAGATGTATTCTTTGATTTTCTTTGAGGCTTCCTATTTAACCTGTGGATTATCTAAAAGGGCATTGTTTGGTTTACAATGTTTGGTTATTCTCCTGTTATTTTCTGTCACTGATTTCTGACATGATTCTCTCGTTATCAGAGAACACACTCTGTACGACTGCGGTCTTTACAATTTGGTTAAGGTTTGTTTTATGGCCCAGATTATGGTCTGTTTTGGTATATGTTTTGTGGGTATTTGAAAAGAATGCATATTTTTTCTCTTGTTGGGTGAGGTTTTCTGTAAATGCTGAACAGATCCTTTGACTTATAGTGTTGTTGAGTTAGTGAAGATCCTTGCTGATTTTCTGTCTAGCTATTCTACCAATTGTTGAGGTATTGAAGTATACAAGTGTAGTTGTGGATTTATCCATATCTCCTTTAAATCCTTCAGTTTGTGCTTCATATATTTTGCAGCTTTGATGTTTGATGCATAGAATACACATTTCAGATTCTTAGCTCTTGATAGATCGAGCCTTTTATTATAAAATGTTCTTCATCTCTGGTAATTTCCTTTGCTCCAAAATCTACTTTATCTGCCGTTTATATAGCTGCTTTTCTCTCCTTTGATTAATGCTCATGTGATATATATTTTCCATCCTTTTATTTTCAACTTGGCTATATTGTTACATTTGAAGAGAGGATTTTGGAAACAGCATATGTTGAGTATTTTTAACACCATCCTGTCAGTCTCTCTCTTTTTTAAAATTTTTTTTTATTTTTTCAGTGTAACAGTATTCATTATTTTTGCACCACACCCAGTGCTCCATGCAACCTGTGCCCTCTCCAATACCCACCACCTGGATCCCTAACCTCCCACCCCTCGCCCCTTCAAACCCTCAGATTGTTTTTCAGAGTCCATAATCTTTCATGGTTCACCTCCCCTGTCGGTCTCTTTTAATGTATTTGGATCATTTACATGTAATGTAATTGTGCCAGGGCTCAAGTCTGCCATTTTAATTTTTGTTTTGTTTGTTCTCTCTGTTCTGTCTAAAAAACCCTATCTATGATGGGTTACTTGAACATTGATCAGAATTCTATAGATTCTATAATTTATAGATTCTATAGATAAATCTATATGTCTTTGAGCACATTTTCTTGTAAACTTTTTTTTAATAGTTTCACTATGTATTACATAATATATATATAACTCAGCATAGTCTACTGATGTCATCATTTTACCAATTTGAGTGAAGTACAGAAACCTTAACTCCCTTTGTGTCCCTTTACTCTCTCCATTTATAGTTACTAACATATTTCCTCTTTTTATATATATTTAAAACCACATCAGATAGTGTTATAACTTTTGCTCCAATTGTCAGATATAATTTAGAAAACTCAAGAGGAGAAAAAAAAACTATATTTACCCATATTTTTGTTTACTGTGCTCTTTCTTCCCAATGTCCCAAAGTTCTTTTATCATTTCCTCTTTTTTTTTTTTTTTAAACAATTCTTTTTAGGCATTCTTTTAGGGTATATCTGCTAGTGACAAATTCTTTGTTTTCCTTCATCAGAGAATGTTTTAATTTGTCCTCCATTCCTGAAGGGTATTTTCTGTAGGTATAGGATACTGGGTTGACAGTTCTTTTCATTCTTTATCCTGATTCCTAATGAGAAATTTCTTGTCATTTCTATTACATATGTCCTACAGAGGTGTCTTTTTTTCTAGTTGCTTTCAAGACTTTTTTTTACTTATTGTTCAGAAGTTTAATTATGGTGCTTCTTGGCTTGAATTTCTTTTGATTCACAATATTTGGGGTACAATCAGCTTCTTGAATGTATAGGTTTATATTCCTTTCCAAATGTGGCATGTTAACAGTATTATCTCTTCAAGCACTATTCAGCCCTGTCCTTTGTGTCCGCTCTTTTTCCAGACTCCAAAAATGTGAATATTAGATGTTTTGTTCCTTTTAAGCTTTATCCAGCCATCCTTTGGTCCTGGGAGTAACAGACATGCTGAACAACTAACAGATCCAGTGACCGGCTGACTCATAGATGCATGGACTCATAATTGACTCATAACCAGTCTTTACATTTATGTATATAAGAAATGTTACATGCATACTGTGAGCACTCAATGATTGATATAGAGATACATAAAGGTTATCTTTTCCTTATGGATGTCTTGGTTTTACATTATCTAACAAAAAAAATACAAAACTCTAGGGATTCCTACTATAAATTTACCTCTATATTTATGTTCAAGTTCTAGTCACTATGGATTTAAGAGATTTAAGAAATGCCGTTTTGAGAAAATGACCCTATTTACTTTCAGGCCTGCCATTTCTTTTCTTTATAGTGGTTCTTCACTAATTTCACAAATAAATTATCTGGACATTTAGCTTGACTTTGTTGTTTAGATACATCTGAACAGTAGGACAGTAAAAAGGAGAGGCCAATGATTTGGACCCCAATGTACACTCTATTGTGTAAACTTCAAGCTTATCCAGTTATAGGTTTGTTTGCTGAGTTCCTGAGGCTATCCACAGACTCAGGGAATCACTTCATGAAGGAACTGCCTCATCTCTATGGCATAGCCAACTACCACAGTTCTAGCTGGAAGTCATGTTCTGTACTCAATACTGCAGAAACAGTAATCTAGCAATTGTGCAGCTACATAACTGATCTATAATAACAATCAGTGTCTCTTAATGGCTCAAAATGCGATTGGCAGAGACAACATTTGCTGGTTCGAATGAATGGAAGAAAGACATTTTCTTCCTCAGCAGGCCACAGAAAATCAGTGCCTGATTAGGAAGCTGGCAGGTACAATCATTCTGCCAGCCATAATGGTTATTGAAATTGTTTATGGGGCTCTCAATGAGTTTTCAAAGGCATCCTGGGAATAGCAATAGATGACATGATTTAACTGAAGAAAGCAAGACCAAGGAATTATAATGCCTTACAAAACTTATTAGTATAAACAAAATACTTCTAGTAGCTCCAATAAATAGCAATTCACTCTTGGCAGCAAGTGATCAATAATGTGTCTTTGCCAGAAACAGTTATCCATAGTTCATACAAGTTAGCAAATCATCCCCAGCATTTTGACAAGTGGGGCCATGACCATTGTTCACTAACAGTGACAGTGAATCATAAAATAGTACAGCAGAAATGGAATAATAATAATAATTTTCTGTTTTCCTTCAAACCAGTAGCCATCACATAATTTTGTTTAGAAAATATCCTTTACTTCTCCGACAAGTTTTTCTGGACAGATTATAGGAGCATAAGTGTTACATGGGAATGCACAAAATCTTACTCTAATCATTATTTTCCCATATTAGTGGTAGAACATGGATCTCCTTGTCACCTTAGAGCCCAGGTTGAGAACAGATAGGCTCATTGTTTTTTCTCCATGAAACATCACTTACATACTACATACTTGTCTACCGAGCCCTTTATCTTTCTATTCCTTTATGTATATATTTAGTAATTAATACATCTATTCATTGACCCACCCTTGTATTCATCTACCCATCTTTCACAGTATCTTTCTGGCTAGAAGAAAAAAAATAAAATAGGAAGGCAGGAGGAGGAAAGTAAAGGGAAGAAAAAATATGTTTTTATTAAAAGCCATCAGAAAGAATGAATGCCCAACTTTTGCATCAACACGGATGGGACTAGAGGAGGTTATGCTGAGTGAAATTAGTTAAGCAGAGAGAGTCAATTATCATATGGTTTCACTTGTGGAACAGAAGGAATAACATGGAGGACATTAGGAGAAGGAAAGGAAAAGTCAAAGGAGGTGGGAATTGGAGGGGGGGATGAACCATGAAAGACTATGGACTCTGAGAAACAAACTGAGGGTTTGGGAGGGCGGTGGGTGAGCCTGGTTGGTATTACAGAGGGCACATATTGCATGGACCACTGGGTGTGGTGCATAAATGAATCTTGGAACACTACATCAAAAACTAATGAAGTCCTGTATGGTGACTAGCATAACACAATAAAAATAAAACAAAATAAAAGTCATATAAAGCAGAAAGAAAAGGAAGAACAGGTGATGAACTGGGAGAAACACTGTACCTGGATTCGCAATGCACTTTTTTTCAGCTCCATTAATTCCTGGCTATATGATGAGGGACAGATTTCTTGAATCTCACCATCTGTATTTTTCAAGGGGTGATATCATGTCTCTACTTACCTCAAAAGATCAATGCAACAAACAAGAACATAACAACATTCTGTAATTGCAGACTGCAAAACAAATTTTAGATAGTTTTTATAAGAACTTGCATATAATATAAATAGCTTAATAGGACTCAGTTATTGGAGGTTTTCATTTTGTAAGTGTACATTCTCCTCTAAGAATTTCTTCTAGTATTTGTGTGGTTTTATTTAAAAAAAATTAAATCTCCATTTTAACTGTAATTTATCCTTTGGAAAGTATGAAAAATGGACCAAACCCTTTTCCTCACATAGCAGGTGTTCTAATACCATTTATTAATAAGTTTACCTTCCCCACTGATTTGAAATGCTGCCTTTAGAATATACTAAATTTTCATATGAAATTGGATCTATTTTGTATTTTTAAATTGTTCTGGCCCTATCTACCCCTATGTGAATACCATGCTGTTTAATGATATATTCTTCATAATGTGTTTTTTATGGTTTTGTATTATTTTCTTTTATCCATTTGATTAAAAGTTTTCTCTTGTCCATGCTTAAGTGAAAATTTTTTTAAAAAATACTCTCAAAAGAGGAGTGTTGGCCAGTAGTTTTCCTAGCTTCAGAGTTGTAAAACTCCCTCTTACTATTGCAAAGTGGTTAAATATATGATTTACACTTCTGTGACCCATCTTCTGTGTTCTCCTCCCCTACTTCTATCTGGATCTTTTCCTTCATTTGGTCCCAGAGTCTTTATCTTGCTCAGTTTACATTCTATTCCCAGAAGATTCTCCGGGAGACGGGTCTTTGTCCTACAAGGAAACTTTAGTTCTTTCACATCAATTTTTATAGGGTAGAAACTGACCCATACCATCTGACCTTTTGCTGTCCCTTTGCACTCACCCACAAATTGGAATCTATGAAACCAGTTCCCAGTTTTGGTGTTTTTCTAAGAATGGCCTACTGAGTTTTCTGGAACAGACTCCTCAATGTGCGGTCCTTGGGAAATTCAGTTTCTGAGTCCTCCAGCTTTCCCAGCTGCCAGAAATCCCCCACCTAATCTGCTTCCTTCCTTTTAGTTGCCAGTACAATGTAAGGCTTGTTAGGGTCAGCTTGGCCTCAGTTTCTCCATTTTGGGGCTAATGGAGATAACTTGTTTAGTTTTGTTGTAGATTTGGCAGCTTTGTTTTTTAGTTTTTTTGTTTTGTAAGGGAATTTGGGAAGTCCAGAATTATGCTGTACTCCTACAATCTTCCTTTTAACTTCACCCCTCAGTTTCCTTATAATACTTTTAACAGTTTGCCTTTCTGTATATATTGACTCCATGTTTTATTTTCATGCAGGATATGAAGTAAGCATTTAGTTTATTTTTTCCACTTCTATAATTTTCCCCCACATATATGCACCTTTTCTTCCTCTGAATTATGATAATATTTCTCTCAGGTTTTCATATACCCTTGGCTCTCTTCTAAGACCTGTTTTCTATATTTCTATCCTTACACCAAAATTGCTGTGTTCTCATTACTATAGGAATTCTCTTTCTTGGTCTTTGCTGTTGCATTTCATCCCTACACCTTTTCCCTGCTCTTGTTGTTGTTCAAAATGTACTTCTCTGTTCTTTTCCTGTGATCATATGAATTTTATGATCAGCTTGGTAATCTTGCTAAAAATATTGTTGGAATTTTAGAAAGACCTGACTTTTTGAAAGCATATTAATTTTTCTCATCTATACATATAGTATATCACCATTTATTTACAGATTTTATGTACATTAAGCTGGAATCTAATAATTTTCTGAACTCTCTTGCTAGTTTTCCTAGATTCTTTGTAGAGTCTCTTGAATACTCTTTGTAGGTAGTCATCTGCAAAGATTAATTGCCTTCTTTGCTTTCCAAAGCTTATATTCCTTTTTCTTAGCTCATTATTCTGGCTAGGGCTTCCAATTCAGTGTTTGTAGTGGTGGTGTAAATAGCATTCCTATCTTGCTACTGTTACTAAGGAGTGTAGTTCCAATCTTTTACCATAAAACATGAAGCTTGTTCTGTATTTTTTGGAAGATATTTTTATCAGGTTAAAAAAAAAAGATACTTCTATTCCTAGTTTCCTAAGAGTTTTTATCATGAGTAAGTATTGAATTTCACTGAAGATCTTTCTTCATCATTTTATCATTTTGTGTCACATGTTTTATTTTAATCTATTAATGTGGTGAGTATATTAAGAGGTTTTGCCCAATATTAATCATTCTTGCATTACTGGGTTAAATCCATCTTGTTGATGATATATATTATTATTTATAGTCACGTAACATGAATTCAGAAATAACGTGTTTGACAACTGGCTCTTCTCTTTCATAAAAGTTCTCTAACAAGTGTGGAACAAAGTACTTATCTTCTTGGAAAAATGGGTGGTAAGGAAGGGAAGGTGAGGAAAGTGGAACATTAGCAAGCAGCACTTTTTGGGAAACAGGGAGGTAGAAAGTAGATCTCTTATCCCAGGATTCTCCAAGCGTAATGTTACCAGGTCACTGATGCCGTCCTAGAAGTCACAGCTGACCACCACATGGTACCAAACCATATCCAGGACTGGAACAGACCCGTACCAGGTAGCTGGACCCATACAACTTCCAGCTAGCTAGCTCTGCAGGTGCAAACCAGTCATTTCATTAGTTTTATAATAAAGATATTCACCGACTTCTGAGATTTCTTCTTTTTTTTTTCACTTCATGTACTATATATAGATTTTGGTAGGAGAAGTGCTCTGTGCCAGTGACCTGAAATTTAGATTGACTGAATCTCATAACTTGGAGACTTGAAGAAATGGAAACCTTAGTTTAATATTAGTATATCCCCAAGCTGAAGCAAGCAAATTTAGGAGGCAGCCTTAAAGGAGAGAATAGTGAGGTTCTAGGTCTTTCTCAAAAATCGTATTTAATACAGGAGTGAGTCTCAGGGGAAAACTGGATTGGGATAGTGCCTTTCTTTGTGAGGCTATTGTTTCAAGGATATTCAAAGGAGTTGCCAGTAAGATAGAGGCAGGTGGATAAAAATGTTGTATTTGCCTGGATTCTATGTCCAGAGAAACAGAACCTATACATAGATATAGATATATAGAGAGATATATAATGTAGACATAGATATATAGTTAGATACAGATATATAGACATTGATACATAGATTAGTATAGATATATAGATAGATATATAGGTTCCTGAGAACCATGGAAGCTGATGGTGTAAACCTTAGTCCAAGAGTAGGAGAAGAATGATGTCTGAGCTCCAGCAGGCTGGCAGGAAGAAAAAAGGATGAATTCCTCTTTCCTCCACACCTTATATAGTATTCAGGCCCTTAAAGGGTTGGATGATGCCAACAGACTTTAGCAAGGGCAATCTACTTTACTTAGTCCAGCAATTCAAATGCTAATCTCATCCAGAAACACCTTACAGACACACCCAGAAATAATGTTTAATCTGGATACCCTGTGGTACAGTCAAACTGACACATAAAATTAACCATCACAGAGGTCCACAGGTAAGTAGCTAGAATTTTCAGTCTAAACAAGCTGTCCTTGTTACAGAATATTTCAAAACTTTAAATTAGCATTTAATAATCATAACCTACTTTTCTAATTTAATCTCTTTATGCAACCTTTTTTCTGTGAAAAACCATTTTTTTTTTTTGGCTCGGAAAAACCCCACTGAAGTTGTCTGTTCTGTGAACAAATTCTTTTCCACCTTTCACATTGATTTTATCTACATGAAGCATTCATGCCTTTTAAACTAGATTGCTATCTCTAGATCAAAGAAACTGGTTTGTTTTGTTTGTTTTTACAGAGGGAGATGGGGGATGGGCAAAGAGAGGGTCGGGGAGAGGGAAAGAATCTAAAGCAGGCTCCACGCTGAGCAGGGAGCCCAAGATGGGGCTCGATCCCAGGACCCTGAAATCACCACCTGAGCTGAAATCAAGAGTTGGATGGTTAACCTACTGAGCCACCCAGGTGCCCCCTGGAGACTTGCTTTCAAGCTTAACTAACTGAACCACTTCAGCACCACCAAGAACCTGTTTTTAAATCTTGCTCATTTTCCTTGCCAAAAGATGTTCAAAGACTGTTTCTTGGTGCCTGATTAGTATATTAGAATTATTTTAGTTTCTCGTATCATTTGCAAATACCAGACTCATTTTCTTTTTACTTTACTAGGTATTTCTCCCTCTAGAGAAGTAAAATATTTTAAATTGTAGAAATACATGTTTTTATATAAAATAATTTAATCTGCAGGGTTTATGAAATAAAGATAATGACTTCCTTTTCAACGATAACCAGGAGGTATGGATAAGAGGAGTAAAACCTCAGGGAAAATGAAGACGAATCTTAAGTGACATCAATGGAATCGAATCTTCTAATAGTATTACCTTAAGCAGGATTAATTAAAAATGTATTACTAGCTCATTAAGAGGTATATTCGTAAAGCACATTTACCCTGTGAAGACTAAATATTGTTTTTTTTAAATATATATTTTTAAGGATTTTATGTATTTGTCAGAGAGAGAAAGCGCAAGCAGAGGGAGCAGCAGGCAGAGGGAGAAGCAGGCTCCCACTGAGCAAGGAACCCCATGCAGAACTCTATCCTAGGACCCGGGATCATGACCTGAGCTGAAGGCAGATGTTTAACCGACTGAGCCACCCAGATGTCCCTAAATTTTGTTTTAAATTTAACAAAGTTAACTGAATATGTATTCTTACTAATTGTTTCTAATATTCCCACAATTACTAATTGTGATCTAATATTCCCATGGGATTGTATTTTTCCAGGGTTGGTTATATTATGTGTCTATTCCTAATCTGGTTAAGGATATTTGATTGCAGACAACAGAAAATCGCTCAAGGAAAATTAAACAAAAATGGAGGGGCATCAAATGCAAGTCAGATTTATGTTTTATACTTTTCTCAGTCAGTCTGATTAGCTGTCATTAATCTTCATTTCTTTGTGTAGATCCAAACTTCTGTCTGTTGTCATAGTCCTTTTTCCTAAAGAATTTTCTTTAACATTTCTTACAGTTCAGATACACTTTTAATGAATTCCTCGTTTCTGTTTGTGGGCGAATCTTTTTTTCTCCATCATTTTTTAGCATTTTCATGAGATAGAAGGTTGAGTTTTCTTTCAGTCCTTCAAAAACGTAACTCTATTTTCTTTTGACATGCAAAGTTTCTGTTAAGATGTCTTGGTGTACTTTTGTGTCTTTGTTTTTTCTATATTATGTGGCCTTTTCACTGGATGATTTCAAGATTTTCTTTTTACCTTTTGTGCTCAGCATTTTCAGAGTAATGTGTCTGGATGTGTTAATTTATCTATTAATTTTTAAATTAACAAATTAATTAATTTTAAAAAGCTTCTCTGCTTTTCTGAGCTTCCAAGACCTGTGGTTTCATATTTTTAATCTTTTTGGAGAATTTTCAGCCATTGTCATGTCTTCAAATATTTCTTCAACTCTTTTTCTCTGTCTTCTTTTGGGATTACAATTACATGTGTGTTAGCCTCCTTGATGGAGTCCTAAAACTCTTGGATGCTCTCTTCTGCTTTTCTTTTCTAGCTCTTACTGTGCGGGTTTTAGTTTGGGTGAAATCTAGGGATCATCCTTATTGTGTCAAATGTACTGACAAGCCTTTGAAGGCATTCTTTATCTCTGCACCTGCGATTTTTAGTTGCTAGCATTTCTCTTTGGTTATTTACTATCCTTTACCTTCCCCATATGTTCATCCTGAAAATGCCCACTAGTTCATGCATCCTGTCTATGTCTTCCATTAGATAACATATTCATCACAATTATTTTAAATTTCCTCTCTAATAAATACATTATGTTGTCTCTGAATCTTATTCTGTTAGTTGATTTGTCTTTGACAATGGGTCTTTGTGTTTTTTGTTTGTTTTTGCATTTTGGGTGTCTTAGAATGTCTTACTGATTATCGGACATAGTGTGTAGAGGACTAGAGCCTAAGGTAACTAGTATTCATGACTAACACCCTTCTTTCTGCTAGGCCATTGGTGTGGGATATTATATCCATGTAGTAAGGATTTTAATTGGGTTTGGGTTTTATTATTGCTATGGCAAACTTTAGTGCACCAGCAGTTTTACATTTCTTTTTTATTGTCTTGTTCTCATCATGGTGTTGGTTGTTTAGACCTTTTCCTCAGTTCCCTGTTTTACTTTATGTTTTAAGCTTTCCCTGATCGCTCTCCATGCTTTTATCCCATCTGCAATGGTAGGCTGCAATTGATAGTTTTTGCTGCTTGTTAGCATGGTGATGGAGTATGGGGGAGTTCTCTGCTGTTCTTGTTAAAACTCTGTCTAAGGCATTTCCATTTCATGCTTGAAAGGTAAAGGTGTTGTTTCCAACATTCTGCAACCCAGTAGGGGTAAGAGGTCAGGGAAATTAAGCATCCAGTTTATGATGTTCATTTGCTCATTTTCTCTGTTACGTTTTGGTATCCTGCTGTAATTTAGAGACCCTCTCTTTTTAAATTTCTTAAGAGAAACAAAATGAAACAAAAATCCCTCCAGGCTTCTGTGAGAGTGGAGATACGGTTATATAGCTGATCAGAGCAGAGAAAGAAATTGAATATAGCTTTCTGAGAAAATCTTCAAAAAGTCTTTTATTTTAGCTGTTTCCTCTCTTCTTTGGTGGGCCAACAGTTCCAAGATTTGGGGGACATTTTGAATTATAAATCAGGTTATTTTATAGCATTTTTCACTGTTACCTTAGCATTCAACATTTTTTAAAAATTTATTTTCAACTTAAACAATTTTTCCAGTCTAGGCATATCTTCCATTTTCCCTGATTTTATACCTTTGTACCTTTAAACTGAATCATATTACTATTATTTTAGTGGGATTTTTGGAAGGAGCAAAGGAAGTAGATGTGTTTATACCAATGTCTTGGGGCTTGTAATCTTAAAGTGATTTATCCTTTTCACTTCTTATCCAGTTCCTCTATTATATGTATAAACAAACTTTGGGGAGAGCCCAAATAGCCCTATTGGCATGGTCAGAAATAGATAAAATTTTCTAGGATATGTAGTTTACATTTCATCTCTGGGATACATATGTTTGTCATGTCTTATTTCTTTATTAAGACTTTAATCACCTTGGGTGCCTGGGTGGCTCAGTGGGTTAAGCCGCTGCCTTTGGCTCAGGTCATGATCTCAGGGTCTTGGGATCGAGTCCCGCATCGGGCTCTCTGCTCAGCAGGGAGCCTGTTCCCTCTCTCTCTCTCTCTCTGCCTGCCTCTCAGTGTACTTGTGATTTCTCTCTGTCAAATAAATAAATAAAATCTTAAAAAAAAAAGACTTTAATTACCTTGATGGGAAAGGTTATGTCTCACATGTTTTTACAAATCCTCTAATATCTAGTCTGTTTCCTTGAGTTATATTATTTTATTAAACTCTTTCACGTATTTAACAAGACTCACAACCTAGTTTTAAAGTCCCATAACTTTTGTAGAGACATTGTGCTACATAGAGATTATTCTTTATTTTGCATTTATTTGGAGCTCTTTTCCCCCCCAAAAAAGTAATCTGTTTATGCAAATCAGAAGTATCTATTTTAAATGGGCTTTTATACCTGAACACAATATAAAATCTAAATTCCTTCTTTTTAATATTATTTTGGAGTAAGGTTAAGTGCTCTTGTTAATTCAAAAATGGCCCTTCTATTTTCTCATGAGGGATGTTACAGTATTTTAAGAAATTGCTGAGTTTTCTAATTAGAAATTCTCAAAGTGAAGTTATGCCTGTGAAGTCCAGATCACTTTTATTATCCCATTTACTTTTATTGGACAGCTACTTAATTTAGGGATCTGTGTTAGATGCTGGAAAGGGGGGAACTTCAAGGATCAAAAAATCCCATCAGGACCCAACTGGTTGCTTAATACTATGTACCTCTTGTCCATGCATAATAACACTAAAGGTAGAGGCTTATTCCCATATTAAACTCTAGCCACACCCTGAAAATTAGACTGGAAAGCTTTAAGGAACTTCATTTTATTGTTTTGGGACTCAACATTATAGTATTCTTGCTGCTAATTAAGATTATTCTGCTCCAGTTCTATTGCTGAGATTTTGACCTGAAGCTCCAGTGATGTGTCTAGGTCTTGGTCTTACCTGTTTTTCCCTGTTATTCCTTATTTCCCTAAGCTATGAAAAGCAGAATTTACTACCTAAAACAAGCCATCCTGGTGGCTCTCTCCTGCTACTAGATTTTCTTGATATCAACTGCTTTCCGGAGTTGTAAGAATTCTGAGTTTTTTTTTTTTTAATTTTTAATTTTTTATAAACATATATTTTTATCCCCAGGGGTACAGGTCTGTGAATCACCAGGTTTACACACTTCACAGCACTCACCAAAGCACATACCCTCCCCAATGTCCATAATCCCATCCCCTTCTCCCAAACCCCCTCCCCCCAGCATGCTTAGTGAAATAAGTCAAGCAGAGAAAGACAACTATCATATGATCTCCCTGATATGAAGAAGAATAAAAGGATTCTGAGTTTTTGTTTCACATTTTTTCTTTCACTTTACTTTGACCATGTACCAGGGACGTTCCTTCTGAATTTCTGAACACCCACAACCTCCAAACCCCTCCATGCTAATCACTGTTATTCTCTGCTAGTTTACTCTTGAATTTTCTGTTCTCCTGAGGTTCTGCAGCTGGATCTATCCCCTAGCTCAGCGACTGTGCTCATTCCATATCATGGTTTCTGTAATCATGCTTAGTCACTTTCTGAGCCAAAGCAATTATTACTCTTTAGAGATTTATAATAGGTTGAATAAAAAATATATGCATAAACAAATATGAATAACAGGATGAACTGGAATGTTATCAATGCCAGGTAGAATGGTATACTTTACCATTCATGTGACAATGAGAACTGAAAACTCTGATCTAAAGATCCAGTTCACTTCATTGTTAATTCATGTCTTTCTTAAAATTTGTGAGGTTTTCAGTTGTCTTTTTTTTCCTATTTTATGGGAATGTTTATACACATCTTTACATTTATTACAGCAACCATTTTTTTTTCTTCCAGTATTTTGTGTGCCACTTTTTCTCTCTATTTATTCTGGAACTCCTGTAAGGGGTATGTTGGTCTGCTTGATGATGTCCAATAGGTCCCTCAGGTTCTGTTCACCCTTCTTTATTCTTTTTTCTTTCTGCCTTTAAGACCTGATAGGTTCAGTCATCTATCTTCACGTTCTCTGAGTCTTTCCTCTGCCTGCTCATATCTGCTTTTCAACCTCTCCTAAAATTTTCATTTCAGTTATTGTACTTTTTAGCTATAGAATTTCTGTTTGGTTACTTTTTATATTTCCTTTTATAAAATTTTCATCTTTATTATGCATCACTTTTCTGGTTTCCTTCAGCACTTTGTCCATATCTTCTTCTAGATCTTTGAGCATGTTTAAGATAGTTATTTTAAAGTGTTTTCCTAGTAATTCTGATGTCTGGGTTTCCCAAGGGGTGATTTCTTTCAGTTTTGTGCTTTTGAGTAGATCATACTTTCTTGTTTCTTTTATGTCTTTGTGTTTTATTGTTCTTGTTGAAAACTGGACATTTGATTATTATGATATAGTCACTCTGGATGTCAAATTCTTCCCATTCCCATGGTTTGCTTCTTATTTTTTTAGCTATTTTTTAAAGATTTTATTTCTTTTCTTGTTAGTAACTGAAGTCTCCATACCTTTAATTAAACAAAAACAAAACAAACAAAAAAAGAAAACAACTCTCCCAGTTTTTTCAGATTGGCTCTGTGTTGGGGCTTTTGAGGAGTCTTGGGGTCAGCCTGAAATGAAAGCTTTGCATCTCTTCTTAGGATGTAACTTATACTGGGAAAATGGCTAGCTTTCTAAATCTTCCATTATAAATAGTTCTTTTGAATATTCTAATTTCCTGAAGAATTTTTCTCAGCTTTTTCTCCTGTAACATAGTCTACATATTTGTGTACTATAATTTTTGTAGTATTGTCTGTACATTGATAGTTTGCCCTGAAGCATTTTCAAGCAATTCCTGCTGCTTTTAAGGCCTCAGTTCTGAGTTAGGCAAAATAAAATAGAGTGTTTTGTGATAGTCCTTCAGACAACCCTCAGACAGTTTAGAAAAATCTACATGGTAATTTGCAATCTACACACAAAAATCTACATGGTAAGATCTGCTCTACTCTCTCCAGAACCAGGGACCAGGGCTACACAGGATTAATAGCAGGATAAAGAGAGTAGACATAAGTTATATACAATTGCAATATTCCATTCTATGTAAAGTTCTACACAAGAGTCATGGTGATGAGAAAAAATATCAAGACCAAAGGGATGTTCCCAGCAGAATTAACAAATGCCCACAGGATGGACTGTGGAATTTAGGTATGAAATATTAAAGATGATAAAAGAAGGCAGATGACTTTCCTTTGAAGCGAAATGTTTATTTAACCCAAACATGCATGAAAACCTGATTCCAGAAACATTTGCTGTCATTGTTCTATTTATATTTAATGACTTGAAGAATAAAATAAGACATCTTACAGAAATGGCCTCTTTCTTCTAACAAATCCCTCTGAATCAGAGATTGTCAGATAGAGTCAAGGCATTACAGATGGAAATGTGAGCTTATTGCTAAGACTCTGACTCATTTATTGGCAGATTTTCAAAAGAAGAGATAGGAACAGAAGTATGAAGGTCTGCTAATGTTTCTTCCCTCTGTGCAACCTTGTTCCCTCACAGTCTGTTGTTGGTTACTCTCAGATTGATTCCAGAGAGGCAGCATTATGGTCAGATTTATCTTGTGTTTAGGAAAAAAGCCTTCTGTGGATTACTTAACATTGAAAAAATGATATTTTGTATTGAGTTTTTGATCCACACAGGATGAGTTGGAAGAGCAGGAGACACATCCAAGAGTAATTTTTGATGGGATTGCTAAACTTTCCATCATGGCTGTAGAGAGGATAAATACGGTGCTTCTCTAATTTAATAAAAGTGTAAGAGAGGTGAAATATCTGCTGAAGAAAGGCACAAGCATTTCCATTTAAGATTTAAGTCGGCTCCTCTAGAATGTTTGGATGGAAACTGTTATATCCCCCATTCTGGACTCTATCACAGTTGAGAGTGCTTATTTGTCTCTAAAATGAGGTGATTATTCTGTTCCCATAGAAATATGATGCTCTGGAAAAAAAAAAAAGATGATGCCCTTGTTTAATAAGAGCTTGGGGCACATGAGTGGCTCAGTTGGTTAAGTGTCCAACTCTTGATTTCAGTTCAGGTCTTGATCTCAGGATTGTGAGTTCAAGCCTCATGTTGGTGTATGGAGCCTACTTAAAAAAAAAAAAAAAGTAAAAAGAAAGCCTGATACAGAAGATGCCCATAGCATATTGACAGTACCCTTGGTCCCTCCTTTAGTTACTTAGAGACAAAGTATATTATATATTTTGGTGCATACCAAATGCCAGGCATTTTGATAGGTACATTCACACCTAACTTTTCTTATTTTAATCTCATAACCTATCTGCAAGTATTATCATTACTATTTTTACCAGTGAAGAAATTTTCCCATATCACATAGTAAGGATTGGGCTTGGGATTTGAATCCATACTTGTACTTTTGTAAAATCTGTTTTTTTAACAAGAAATGATAAAGCACGATGTTTGAGAGCAGGGTTTCTACAAACTACTGCTTAAGAAAGACTTACCTTTACTTGAGGTAAAAAGAACCATGTCTTTCAGCAGAATATTGAGATTCAGAATAAAGGCCAAAGTTATTTCTGTGAGCTTCCTACATCCTATGGGAAACGAAGAGAGTTGGGAAATTTTCCTGGCTGACCCCACATTTCCAGCCATGTCAGGAAGTGATACCTGATAAATGTGGGTTAGAGTTAAATACCAAAATACCAATGGTTATAGTACAGTTAGAATCCCATTAACAAACCAGATGGAGATGACCCTCATACTTCTGACTTTGTTAGTGAAGACTTTGGTTTTGTTTTGGTTTGGTTTTGGCTTCTTAAGGGATCCCCAAAATTTTAACTCAGAAGGCACTTATTTGACAAGTTTATGTTTTACTTTTTCTTCCTTTCCTTTCTCTCTCTCCTCCTTTCCTTTTTGTAAAAAGTTTTGCTGGTTTCAAAGATAAAACCAAGTGGATAAGACCACTGTTAAGAGGGATGGTCCTAAGACAGGGACTGCTGGGGCCTATTGAAGTGGGAAACTTTTATGGAAAGTAGTATAATGATGTACTATATGCTGGCTAATTGAATTTAAATTAAACAAAATTTAAAAAAAGGAAGTAATCAGCAATTTATTTAATCTTTTTTTTTCAATTTATTTATTCTTGTTTAACACTATCTGCCAAAGTAAATTATAGTCCTTGAAACTTTAATTTGTATCTATATATACACAAAATAGTTTATTCTTTTCAGTTAACCCTGCTAACTCTGCAGTTTGGGCTGCAATAAAATTGATTTTGAGGTAAGTGAATGTTAAAAGTAAAACTTATATTATGAAGTATTAATTACTAGGATTTATTTAAGATGGCATGGAGAAAGTTGCTAGAGGAAGAATCAAAAAAGTTCAAGGGGACAGCAAGGGTAGGGGTAGACGGTGTTGAAGGTCAATTCTACAAAGTGAAATGTGGGTGAAAGTTGGAAGGTCGGAAGGTAGGGTATCACGATAAGACAGTGCCAGAGGAATAGTTAGGACAAGTTGAAGATCAGGAATGAGAGAATGCTGAAGTTCTAATTTTTCCGTGGCATTTGGTATGAAATGGAGGTGATTTTTCAAAGGTATCCTACAGGATGAGACATTTATTTTTTTGTTGTGTCAAATGGCTTGGGTATCGAAAGGCTCCTCATGCATGAATTCTGTGACATATTAGACCTTTTGCTGTTGTTTTTTTGACCTCGAAGAATATTTGATCTAGAGATATGTCAAATATCTTGATAATTATTTTTTCTCCGGAGGAAGGATGTGTGAATGAACTAGAAAGTGTGAAGTCATACTTTGGGAAATAATCTTAGAAAAACCATGATATCTAATTTCTCTTACCTCTTAAAAGTGAAGTGAAAAAGAGAACAGGTGAAAGATGTTATAGAAAAGCAGAGCACAGGCCCATCATCCCCTAGCCCTTACCATGCTGTTCTCAGAATACCAGCTGGAAAACTGATGTTGAAGCTTATTGGAACTGGCCTCCTTTAATCCATGAATAACATCAAAGTAATCCAAATAGAAGAAATACTCTGAAGAAAAAGCATATTATAACTCCAAATATCAATCTACATAATAATAAAAGGTGAACCTGAAACTACCAACTTTCACATGAACAGATGCATTTTTTTATCCCTATCCCAGTGAAAAAGTGAAATCAAAATAGCAGTTTACTGAACAAAAACGTCTGTCTCAAGAGGTATGGCCATGATCCATTCCTGAGCTCTACCATCAAGGCTAGAACATGAGTCTAGTCAGGTTTACAACTAATTCATGCAACAGTCCCATTTAAAACTGAATCCTTGGAAAAGGGAGGGTGCCTGCTAGTGATGTCAGATGATTTTAATTGTAAGCAATTTCTGTCATCCAGCTAAGAGAAAAACTGTAACCATAGAGAGATAATGTAAAAATTTTTTACAATTTTAGATGTCCAGTCTGGAAACCGAGAAGGCTGTTGGCCATAGATGCTCACCTAATATAAATAGATGTCTAGGTTATTAACTGTGAAATCACCAGTCTATTCTTCTGAATTTACAATAAACATTTTTTTTTTAAAAAAGCATCCAGGTTTTTTGTCTTTGTTTTTGTTTTAATTTGTCTGGTAAAAAAGTGGAACAGTATTGTTCCAAATAGAATTGCTTCTTAAATAGCAAGATCTGGGAGACATTTCCAGCTACTCTGCATCTCCATTACAATATTAAGGCACAGAAAATTCCAGCTGTAGGGCCATCCGGTCCTACAGTGTGTGGACCCGGCAGTGCAGCAAGTGAGCCTGCAATGCTTCAAGCCCTTTCATCTAGAATGTTTCAGGGAGAGCTTTTTTTATGAGAGAGTCATCGTTTCCCTTTCTTAAGATCATTTATTTATTTTTCCCTTTCTTAAGATCATTTATCATTTATCACTTAGTATGTAACACGATATTTACAGGTGTCTGTTACAATTGCTCAACCCTATTCCAGAGTATATTGAAGGGAACTGGTGAAATATGCATGTGCTGTGTGGATACAAAAAGAAGTTGTCTATAAAACCTCTATGAAAGAGGAATTGTCAGTTCCTGCATCTGGGGCACTGTAAAATACTTCTTCCCTATCCTTGAGCCTCCTGCCATTTTCCTGCCCTCTGTTACAAGAAGACCTAGCTTGTGCACACGTCACACAGAGCTAGGTGTTGGGCAAGAGAAAGAGAAGCATGCACTTTTCTTTCTTTTTTCAAGATTTTATTGATTATTTATTTGACACAGAGAGAGAGAACAAGGAGGAGGAGTGGCAGAAGGAGAGGGGGAGGTAGGCTTCCCAGTGAGCAAGGAGACTGATGCAGGGACCCTGGGATCTTGACCTGAGCCAAAGGCAGATGCTTGGCCAATTGAGCCACCCAGGTGCCCCAGCCTGCCCTTTTCTAACCTTTGCTGTTAAGAAAACACAGTGATGTAGTTGTTTGTATTTAGAGGGGTCAAAAGCAAATTCCTGCTTTACCACTTCTAATAGCACGATCTTTGGAAAATTATTTGACTTTTATAAATGTCAGTTTCTCTGCCTGTAAAATGAAAATGTAATAGCATCTGTGTCTTAAGATCACTGTGAGGGTTAAATGAAATGATGTACTCAAAACATGTTGCATATTGTCTCATTTAATTTGAAAATCATTCTGCAGAGTGAAGCTATTATTACTGTTTCTCATCCTACAGAAGAGAAAGCTGAGCCTTACAGAAATAATTAAAATTAAAATTCCCAAGGTCATGCTGTTAACAAGTGTGGGACATGGTTCTAACCCACTTCTGCTTCACACGAAGTCCTGTACCCTTCCCTGCACAATATACCTTCCTAAGTATTCACTCACTTTTAGTGAGAAAGGGTTTCAGTCATTGTCAGAACTCTGCTACACAGTTTTTGTATTTGTAATAAATGTAATATGGCCTAACTTGATTGTATAAAAAAACCTGTCTCTAGTTTTTCTACCATACTAGAGGTTCAGCCATTTCTTATCAAAACTTTGGTTATTATATTTAAACTCACAGATCTAAACATCTTCTCAAGTGTTCCCATAGTTTGATAGCTGACAGATAAATCCTAAAGGATAGTCGCAATCAAGGGTTTGTAGCTCAGATGGGCATAGCAAATTAGTAGCTGGTAGAAAAAGATTCCTCTCTGGATGTTCCGTGGTTTATACCTCTATTCACAAATCCAGCTGCTACCTAATTGAAATTGCTAATAAAGTTATAATGAGTTACGTTTCTTCAAGCCAGCACCAGAAAATCCAAACCATGGAAAATGAGCCCTGTAGGAACTGGCAGCTTAATAGCCAGTTGGGTCTGAAATTTTTGGCCTGAGGATGCCTTTATGAGGACCCAAAGTGTGTGTTATGCATGTTGTCATTTGTCTCTGCTACATATCTGTTGCTGGGCTCCATGTTAAAAACTAAAACTGAGAAATTTTTCATTTGAAAATAATGATAATGAATCCATTACATGTTGATGGAAATCAGTGCCAACATAAACAACAAACAACATATTTTTATGAAAATAACTATATTTTCCAAAACAAAAAAAAATTAGGAGGAAAAGTAGCATTGTTTAATATTTGTGTAAATCTCCTGATGGCTTACTAGAAGACAGCTGATTCTTATATCTGCTTCTGCACCCATTCTATTACATCGTTGTATGTCTACTGACTTTGCAAAACAGCACTGTTCACTCATGAAGGAATGAAAAAGAAAGGAAGATAACATTTTAGAATTATTATTGAAACAGTTTTGACATTACAGATCCCCTGAGTGGGTCTTGGGGACTCCCGGGGGTCCTTGGACTACATTTTGAGAACCACTTGTTGGTCTTACTGATGCTATTTGTCTCATTAATAGCACAATAATATTCATGGCTCAGATCATCCAAGCTTAAAATCTAGATTATTTAGAAATATAAGGTATTGGAACACACAAATACTGATTTGGATTTATAAGTTCTAAAACTTTCACACAAGCTTTAGGAAGGTCAGAGATCTTTGTCACCACTGATTTGCAAAGATGAGAAATAATAATATTCCTTTCTCATGATTTTTTTTTGCACTTGGAGCCTTATCTGACTGTTTCCATAAGCCATTTGACAGTGTCATTGCTGTGAGATTCAAATACATATTCCTTTCCGGTATCCAGCCTCAACAAACCCATCAGGCGTCCAGTGCATAAACAAGTCTCTTGGAGCCCAGCTGGCTTTCTCTTCTAGAGGTTTCCAGAAAGTCCAAATCTCCCCGTTTTTCCTGCTTGCTATTTGAAGTATGTGGACTGTGACGATTACGAGACTGGTGTACTCCCAAGTTTCTCGAAGCCTTAGTTTATTGTAGACTGTGTATTTTGGCAGGCTGTTTGAGAGCACAAAGCCTGGCTTTCCCCCAGTGTGAAAGTCCCACATTTTCTCTGGGCACTCTTCCTTTCCTGCTTCCCAACAGATTCATTAGGTTCCCATAGTAACATTATTGAGGTTCAAAGTAGGCCAGACCCCTCCACCCTGCCGCCGCCAGAACACAGTCCGCTAATCACCTCTCCTCAGAGTATCACCTGCTTTCTTCCACCTCACTTGGTTTTCTCTCATCTTCTGCCCAAGGAGTTCCATAATTGCCTGGTGCAGCTCATTCACAATAGTCTCTGTTAGTAGTATTAGGCTACCCCCAAAGCTAGTTTGGCACATAATAAACCTTGAAAATAAATGTGATACCAGTGTTACCAGTATTTACAGGATTTTATAAAATCTGTAAAACTCATTATTTTTGATGTTATGCTCCAATTTTAAAAATTTAATGCACTCCCGTTGATAGACCCATAGGTAAGGAAGAAGTGGTATCCATGCTAGACTGACGGATAAGGAAGACGTGGTATACATACGTACAATGAAATACTGCACAGCAATAAAGAAGGATGAGACCTTGCCTTTGTGACAACAGGGATGGACCAAAGGGTATTACACTAAGTGAAATAAGTCATACTGAGAAAGACTAATACAGTATGATTTCATTTATATGTGGAATCTAAAAAACAAAATAATTGAGCAAACAAAAATATAGAGAACAAATTGGTGGTTGCCAGAGAGAAGTGGTTGGGAGATGCACAAGATGACTGAAGGGAAGTGGGAGATAGAGGCTCTCAGTTATACAATGAATAAGTCATAGGGATAGGGGCACCCGGGTGGCTCAGTTGGTTAAGCCTCTGCCTTCGGCTCGGGTCATGATCCCAGGGTCCTGGGATGGAGCCCCGTGTTGGGCTCTCTGCTCGGCAGGGAGTCGGCTTCCCCTTCTCTCTCTGTCTGCCTCTCTGCCTACTTGTGATCTCTCTCTCTCTCTCTCTCCCTATGTCAAATAAATAAATAATATCCTTAAAAAAAAATAAGTCATAGGGATAAAAGGCTATGGTAGCATATGGTAGCTACACTTGTGAGCATAACATAAGAGTATGGATAACTTGAGTCACTAAATTCTATGCCTGAAACTAATGTGACAGTGTCAACTATACTGAAACTAACAAATAAAAAAATAACACTCATATCATGCATCTTGCAATCCGTATGACTCTGTTAGAACACTGTGATATAAGGTGAAATGGCAATGGTCATGTATTCATAAAAATAACAAACTAACATTTATGTTACTATTGTTAGTTTACAAAATTCTTCTGCGAACATTGTTTCATTTAATTCACAAAAAATGCTCTTTCAGGCAGTTGCTGTAATCTCTCTTCTACAGATGAGTGGGGAAAATTGTCTCAGGAAAGTTAAGCACTTTGCTTGAGTAACTGGCAAAGTGCACCCCAAATCCAAGTATTTGGATTCAAAACCCAGCACCCTTTCTACTGGTGTTTTGCACGTTTATTTGCATATAATTTTCATGCATTTAGTATATCCATGTACTTGAGTGTGCTGTATCCATGAACTTAAATATGCTAACTCAATTTCTTACTTAAGTATATTGAAAGTAGCTCTTTATTACTATAATTTAAATAATATAATAAAATAGTTTTATTTCGATTTTCCTTTAAAGATTTCACTTATTTGAGAGAGAGAGAGAGAGAGAGAGAAACAGAGAGCACAAGAGAGTGAGCTGGGAGGAGGGCAAATGGAGAAGCAGGCCCCCCACTGAGCAGGGAGCCTGATGTGGGACTCGATCCCAGGACGCCGGGATCATGACCCGAGCTGAAGGCAGATGTGTAACTGACTGAGGCCCCCAGGTGCCTCTTTATTTTGCTTTAAAATAGACAATAAAAATAAAGATAAACATAAAGCAAAGTTATTAAATTCTGGTTAAGAGACTGTTGCCTACTAAAACACTTGAGGTCTTATATTCTTGCTGGTAAAAAGCGAAAATCGCAGGAGATTGAGAAGATACGCAAGTCTCACAAACATTGAACAGGGACATTCTCTCAGAGCACTGAAAACAAACTGAACAAGGACCACCTTTAACAATACACTATGTAAAATCATTTTAGTGCCTGTGCTGGGAGGTACCAAGTTGCAGGATGGTATATCTGAAAAAGTAACTGAAGAAAAGAAATTTAGTTAGAGACAAGGCCAAGTTTACAAAAAAAGTAATTGGTGAGAATGTCACCCCAACTCCTCTAAAGATGAATTACACTTGTCCAGGAAGAAGGAAGTGGAGGTAAATAAAATTTAGGCCCCATTTCAAAGGATTTCCTCTATAAGAGAGAACCACATACATCAAGGATCCCAGTTGGGAAAGAAGATAAGATGGGCCCATTTCTTTTGACTTTTCTCATGTCAGAGCCCTATACTATGGGGATAAATAAAAGGAAGCTGCTTTAGTTTCCCAGGCCCTACATGGCTGTTGAGCAGGTGTAGAGGTCAAGATATGTGCACAACTGAAAATCCTTCATGTCTCACCAGGGCATAGCAACATGTGGGTGAGAAGTTTCACCATAGGAAACTGATGAGAGGTCACAGAATAAGGAGATAGAAGACATGGTCCTTCACAGCAAAGAAGTCATAGTTTCTTCTGGAAACATCCATGGAGCACCTTCCATGAGCAAGGAACTGTAACAGATACTATGGGCATGGGACAGATTCATATTGGGCAGAATATCAGTTTTACCACAGAGAAAACCCTGTTGAGTATCTGACTTGTGACAGATAGTGACAACTTTAAATTTACAAGTATTCAAGAAATGACTACTACATATTTCCCTGCCAAGTGAAATTTAGTTATTTTTGTTCTATATACTTTACAGTTCTTCATTTCATTGTATGCATTTCAGTTCTTTCAATAGCCTCATTAAAAAATGAGTAAAAATGGTAATCTAAGCTCCTTTATTTATTCAGAATGACCAAGTTTACTGGGTACTAACAATATAACCGGCATCTTACTGGTGCCTAATATAAATTATTTTAACTTCATCAATCATCCAGAATCAGAATACTAACTTCACTTTACAAATGAGGAAATTTTGAACAAAGAAAACAAGTGAACAATGGGTAAAAACCCAGCCTTCGAATGGAAGCATTTCTGACTTCAAAGCTGGTCTCTATTAACTACAACATACTGAAATTTTGAAATCTTTCTTTATTGATCTTAATCTTGACTTAATGAAATAAAAACAGCAAATTATTCAATGATAATGAATTATGTTCCTCCTTTAAATACTTTACAGACTTGTAGCTGGACAGAAGACAGAATTATGCACACACACACACACGCCCACACACAACACACACACACACACACCATGTGCATGCATTAAGAATATAAACTGATAACACTGTGATTTAAAAACATAAAATCATCTATTCATATAAAAATTGATGTTTTGGGTAGTAGGAGAAGACCTATAAAAACTGTTCAATTATTAATCAACAAATAATTACAGTATCCCAATAAAATGAAAAGACCCTGACAGATGCACTAAAATGCACATATTTGATCTCTCTTGGGTGTCTCTATTTTTGAACAGTTTAAATAGATTTTTGATTGAGCACTTGTTGCTCAGTAGCAGAAGGGATTCAACATGACCCAGGACAGTGTTTCTCAAACCTCAGTATGCCAGTTTTGATCCAACAGGTGTGAAAGTATTCCTGATACTCTTCATTTCCACCACTCTCATAGGGAAGATCACAACTGCTGGCACTGAGGCCACGTTCTGGGGAGTGAGGGTCTAGGACATGTCAATCAAAGTGTGGTCCATAGACCAGTGAAATGTGGGTGACTGGTCTATAATGGATTAAATATACAAATTCAAATTAAGCATTTAGAAATATTTATAGCATTTTGACAGTAATTTTAGTTTTGTTGAATATAATAAAATTAGGGTTTATAGTTTATGTCTTTTTAAAATTTCATCTTTCTAGAACTTATTTTTATTAGATTTTACAAAAATATTGTTCTGTGACAGAGTGGATATTTATAAATGGTCCTTTTTCATAAATGATTTGAGAAACACTGGTCTAGAACAATGTCCCTGGCTCCTAAAATGCACATTAAAATTGAAGAAACATGGCAAGCAAACAATAAAGACACAAGACAGAATATGATGGAGACCATGCAAGAAATGAAGAGTTTTGGGGTTTGGAGGAGTGAGAACTCATTTTTTTTATATACAAGAAGACACCATGCTAAGATCTTAACTGTTAGCCCACACAAAACCCCATTTTAAAAATGAGGAAATTGAAGATCAGAGAGATTATAACTCTTGTCAAGAAAGGGCAGGGCCAGAAATAAACCTTCACTCTAACTATGGGTCTTCTTATTTATTTGTGGAATGCTGTCCCTACATTCTAGTAGGGTCACACAGTATGAGTCTCCCTTCCCGAGTTAAACTCCAGAAACTTATCTGCTAACCTTCATTACAGACAGGGTGCAGGCAGGCATGTGATCTAGGTTTTGTATTATGGGGATGGGAGAGGTCAGAGACTGGACACGGGGACACCAGACTAAAGATAGTATAGAAGACACTGTTGGTTTCTGTTATGAATTGAATTTGGGTTGAATTGTGGACTCCATCCTGCCGTCAACCTCATGTATTGAAGTCTTAACCCCTATTACCTCAGAGTGTTACATTATTTGGAAATAGATGTAGATGTAATTAGTTGAATTCATACTAGGGTGGGCCCCTAGTCTAGTATGACTGGTGTGCTTACAGGAAGGGGAAACTTGCAGATAGACACACACAAGGGGGATATTGTGTTAAGATGAAGGTGATGCAGGAGAAACCAAGGAACATCAAAGATCATCAGGAAAACTACCAGAAGCTAAGAGAGAGGCATGAGAAGCATTTTCCCTCACTGCCCTCAGAAGTAACCAACCCCAAGACACCTTGGTCTCGGGCTTATAGGCTTCAGAGCCATGAGACAGTAAATTTCTGTTGTTTGAGCAAATGTTGTTTAACATTTTCTAGGGGTAATATTTGAGATATCAAATTAAAAAGAAAACTTAGTGTAGAGCAGGATTAAAAAATAATTCACCAAGGAATATCATAGAGAGATAGCAGAACATCAAAGATACTAAGAAATATCTTAAAAATGATCAGAACAGAAAGAGAGCTTGTGAGTTTAATCCTGGGGTAATTCTATAGGGCCTGAAGAAAGGGTTGGAAACAGGAGAAAAAAGGCTGCTTTCAGAATGAAGGGGACAATACCCCTCTCTCCACTTCACTTTGCCTAGAGTCAGGCTTCACAGTGACTTGGGAACCTTTCATCTAACCATGGAAAGTAAGTGTAGGACTAGAAAATCAAAACAAGGTTGCATGCATGCACACAGACACATAAGGTCGGAAAGGGGGAAACTTCTCTTTATATTTAGCTGTTTCTGCTTTCCTGGGTATGTCAGAAAGAACAGAGCTCAGTATATCAGTACATATTCAATTCAGTACAATGTATATTAAATACCTAAACCAGGTACTACTTTAGGTCTATAAATTCAAAAATGAACGGTCTAGTTTCTTTCCCCCACTCGTGGATAATTTCACTCTGTCGTACTATTTATTATAACTGTATGAATAAAACACAATTTTTGAGGGCAATCTGTTCTCTAAGTAGTTTCTCTAGGATTTAAGGATGTTTGTTGGAAGCTTTCTAGAATGTAGACATTTATTCTGGAAATTTGCTAAATGCCTTTTCATCCCATTTTGGTAAATTGGTTAAAAAAGGACAGAAATAAGTGAATCCACATGATTCTTGTTTAGGAATCATTACTATTGCTTTAATTTTTTTGTACACACTTTAAAGAGGCAGATAAAGTATGAAGTCTTGGACGTCAGCGTAAAACTTCAATACCGAGGCATTACTGAGTCTAATTTTAACGTCCATAGTAAATGTGTTTCCAAATTAAACCGAAACAACCATAGAGGAAGTCAAATATTTTCTCTTCAGTAAGTCATTGGTACCAAAAGGAGGAGGGGTGATGATAGCCCTATAAGAGTTTTCTTTAAAATCTCTGCATATGTTATTGTATGTACATTTTTCATTTTTACCATAATTAGTTTTTATGGATTGCTTCATGTACATATTTTAGTGGGAAGTTTGCTTCAAGCTTCAGAAATTGGTTAAATTATCGCTGCCCCATACAAGAAAGAAAATTTTCCTAAGGAGGAAAACTTTTTTTTTTCTTTTTGAATGACTTTTTTGTTGTTGTTGGTAATATATTTCAAAGTAGTCAGAGAAATATGTGTGAGTGTTTTATCCATCAATCCATCAATGCCAAATTTATCTCCTTGTTATGTATGGCCTTAACAAATAATGCTAGAACATGGTAATAATAAAAAGTAAAAAAAAAAAAAAAAACAAGACCTAGCTTATTTTGAGATCTGCAGTTACCAGTCAACCAGTTCTTTTTATTGTCAGTAGGACTAACAATGGAGTTTATAATTCATGATAAGGGTAATAACTAATACTGTTATCTTCATAAAAGATGGTGATGGAAGAATGCTAAGCATTTTATTCCCATAAAGAAGACAAGGGGCGCCTGGCTGGCTCAGTCTGTGGAGCATGTAACTCTTGATCTCAGGGTTATAAGTTCGAGCCCCTCTTTGGGTCCAGAGATTACTTAAAAATAAAATCTTAAAAAGAAGAGAGAGAAAATAAGAAGTAAGCTGTGTTAGAGGTTAGTTAAAAATGGATACTCCATTTTTATATTCCTTCAGCCTTAAAAAATCTAAAGCATAAAGAGGAGAGAGAGGAAGAGGAAGAAGGAGGGAGTAGCAGAGACCACTCACGGAGGGAATATGAACATTAGAATAGAAAGAAGAGAGGGTTTGGAATTAGAAAGCATGGCACTTAATTCTTGGGCACAAAGATGTTTGCTGAAGATGTTTACTATTTTTGAATGTCAATTTTCCTAGCTGTAAGATATAAAAATGTAAGGCAGTATGAGAAAAGACTTTGTAACTATACAAATGACAGTTAACATTATTCAGACTCACAGAGAATGGTACATACTCTCCCTTAAGAGAAGGACCCCTGCCACATCACTGAGCCATGTCACCCAAACGCAGATAAACAACCAGGGCACTCCGGAGGGAAGTCATTCATCTAAGAGGGAGGAATGTATCACACAGGAAATGCCCCATAGAGAGCAAGTTATATCTGTTTGGGAGGCTTTCTTAGGTAATGATTGAGCAGCTACTGACAGCCCGCGTTCTCGTGTTGTTCATACCAAGAAAGAGAATTTACCTGAGGGATTTGGACAATGGGATCCGCAGGCAGGGGAATTAGGAGCAAGACTGCCTATGCCTTCTGTGAAGAGCCTCGAACGAGAATGCCATTGTAAGAAATTGAGAAATACTACAAAATGCTTATGTGGTACAGTTCACTCCTTTGTCTCCTATCAGAACCATGATGACCCACCTGCTACATAGGAATCACCTGATATATTGTTAGTCGATTGATTCAGGAGTTTGGGGATGGGGCTCCAGAGTCTGTATTTCTAATAAGCAACCAGGTGGTCCATGGGTCCACACTTCAGTCAGTCTCTACAGAGAAATCTTTTCAGTTTGTACCCCTGCCTTAAAACAGCATTATGTGAGAGAAAGAGCAAGATGATTTTGGAATCCGCTAGAACTGGATTTGAAATCTGGCTCCGCTAATTCTGTAAAAGACATTGGGCAAGGATTATCTGTAAGTATGACTTCTATCTATAAACCTCGGTGTCATCTGGAATAAGAGGATGATGATACTTGTCTTACAGGATTGCTGTAAAAAGTAAATGAGTTTTGGTAAGTTATATTGGGAAGCACTTCAGCAAGGGGTCTAGATTGCTCTCTCTCCTTTCTTTGCCCATTTCAAATTCTTCAGGATGAGGACGGTCATAATTCCGCCCCCAGTTCTATTTCAAACTTCGTCTGCTTCATGACAAGTGAAACCATTTATACCCATATAGCTTGTGCTTCACATTAACATAATTTCACTTTTCGACTTCTGTATTAACCTAACTTTGAATTCTAGGAAAAGTTTGCCCAGGAAGATGAAGTTGAAATGAACTATTGTCTATTTCAGAGCCTCTTGAATTTATTTATCTAAATAATCAATTTGTTCTTCTTAGATAAATAACCTTTTATCAGAAGAATAGATCACTCAACTGGGCTTATCAAATGATTGTTTAATTTTCAAAGATTCTCTTTAAAGTTCCCTCCTTACTTTACCGTTAATCTTATGCTCTTCCATTATGAACATTAGTCAATACCAATCAGACTCCCTCACTGAAAGATATGCTTTAAATTAGACCCCACAACCCTACAAATGCTGTTTTGCTCCCCCCCACTTCCAAGATGCTACTAAAATTCTGTCAGAATCGTAAGTGGCTCGCTTTACTGTAATAAGCAATAAATATCTCTGCTTGATTGAACAGGTTGTTTTACTGTTCTCTTCAGAGAGTTGGAAGTCAATAATCTCTTCTATGAAAATGATTATCCAGGCAAACATAATTAATTACTTGTTATTTCCTAAAGATATTATGCTTTCTCCTAGTCTGTGCTTCTGCACTATTCATTCCTTTTTCCTAGAATATCATCACCTTGTCTTTTATTTAACCTTCAAGACTCCAGCTAAATGTTGCTTCCTCTTTGCTGAAACACTAACCCAAAACATAGACGCTCATGCTTCTGCACGTCCATAGCCTTTAGAAAGCTTTTTTTTTTGCAGTATCCTATTGTTTTCTGATTGCTTGGTTACACACTTCTCTTTCTTAATGACATTGTGAGCCCTAAATCACAGGGATTGTGCCCTAACCACCCATATCTGTGCCTTAAATGATGAAAGAATCTTACTAATTGATCAGTAAATATTTGTTGAATATTGAATGAAAAATATCTAGCTTAGCTATTTAGAGAAAGAAATAGGATAGAGAAATTTTTGTCAAAAGGAGCGTGGGCTTATTTGCATAAGGATGTGTTTTGCCTCTTAATTTGCATTTTCCCTTTTGTTCTAGGTAACCTTGAGAAATGTGAGCCTCTGGAGTAGCAGCTCTCCAAGTCAACAGAAGGGTTCTGTGCATGTTTCTTGAGTGTTGAGAAGGTAATTTCTCATTTCCCTTTCATCCGGCAATTCCAGATGACAATTAAGAGCATGAAGTTGGCCCAGCCCTTTTATCAGGGTAGCAGATGGTTTATGTCCCTCCTTGACGAATATTTTATCTCCTCTAGCATCTAGCATCAGTCTGGATATAAATGTTGTCAGTTTCATGATATGAAATAAAGGGTAAGCATTTTGTTTAGTATGATCAGAGCTGGAAGGACCAAGTTTTATAGTGTTGTAAAATTCATGACACTCTGATGGCTGATAACAATGTAGCGTGGACATAGTTATATATCTGTTTAAGTGTTATTTTCTCCCTCTGCACAACATGTGCTTTATCGCAGAGCCATGATTAATCCAACACCTGGGCTATTAAAGGTTTATTTTAAAATTTAATCTAAATTTACCTAAATTTAAATCTAAAATTAAAATTAGAGTTTTTAAAATTTCCATTTACACTATAAACTAGAAGTTCCAAAAAAAAGTGTCAGAGTTCATGACTAACAGGTTTTGCCAAGAGCTAAATTAATGTTTGCAGCAATGAAGCATTTCCTAGGTAATAGTATGTTGAGACGCCAGAGAAATTGTTGAGGAAAAAAAGCAAAGTCTAAAGAGTATTTGTAACAAACACTAAGCCTTGGTTGTTATTCTACAGTAACAGAATAGGCTGTTTTGGAAAGAATGCAAAATTATGTATATCATATCTCAGTTTCTGATTGCCTTGGATCATTTGGAGATATAATTATTTAATAAATAAATTTAGTGTTCAGTCACAAGTCTCAGTTATTTTCATACCTTTGTCCTCTAAAAATGAAATAAATAGAGCTTCTCCTAACATAAGCTAGTTAGCCCTCTGTGAGCTCTGTACCACACTGACCTCATAAGCGTTGTAACTTATTTGTGCTGAGTTCCAGTAATTCTGATTTCTGTGTGGCTGGTGTTAGTCATATTTTTTGGGAATGTGGGTAGAAATCATAATGGTTTATTATAAGAGTATTGCAGGTTTTTTTGCCTGTAACATGCATGACCTGTGTGATCCTGAAACAACTTTGTAGGGTAGGAATGTATCCATTTTACAGTGGAGACAGAGTGAACCAGAGGAAATGACTTCCCGTAGGACACACAGTGGTGAATGGTGGAGCCGGTGCCAGAACTCAGAACTCTCGTCTTGCAGAAACAGTGTCTTCTGTCCTGCAATACACAGATCCCTGTTAATATATTTTAAAATAATTATACAAGAGATGTTACAGACCCTTAACATAGAATCTGATCAATGTTTATTTTGAGGAAAGTGCACTAATATAGCATTAGTTTTAATTGTATTCCCCACAGGAGCACAGTAATCATGAGAAGAAATTAAAAGATGATTGAGTTCAGGATTGATTTTCTTGTCTTTGCAGTAACCCTTGCAGCTTCAAGAAGCCCATAGGAAGGTTTTTTTTTTTCGAGATTGTTTTGACTTTTCTGTGTTAGCGTATTAAAGGCAATCTCAGTGTTCAGTATAATTATATTGGGTTTGAACTCAGACCTTTCTCTATGGATGTGTCTACACTTTGCAAACAGTGTCAGGGCAAACCAATACATGCTCATGGAGAGCATAATAAAACAATTAGTGACACGGATTGACAGTTCCTAAGTATTAGATTGTGCCAGAGCCTATGTTGGATACTTGTTTGGCATGTGATTTCTTCAGTTAATATTTACAGTCCTACACCTATATTTATGGGTGTAGAAACAGGTTCAATGGAATTAAGGAACTGTCCAAATTCACACAGGTGTTAGGTGACTGAGTTAGGATTTGAATCCAGGTGTGTATGCTTTCAAAGTCCCTTTTGCTCAGACACTTCTTTTCTTTTACCACTTTGTGGAGCCTCAGAAATAGGGAGGGACAGGGTGCCTGGATGGCTCAGTGGATTAAACGTCTGCCTTCCTCTCAGGTCATGGTCCTAGGGTCCGGGGCATAGGCTCCCTGCTCAGCAGGGAGTCTGCCTCTCCATCTCCTTCTGCCCCTCCCTCTGTTTGTGTGTCCTCTCTCTCTCTCTTTCTCTATCTCTCAAATAAACAAAATCTTTAAAAAAAAAAAAAAGAAATAGGAAAGAACAGATGGGGGATTTCTGATGGAAGGAAAGGAAATGAATGAGTGGGGAGAATAGAGCTTTGTGGGAAAAGAGAGAGGCTAGCTTGTGGAAACTACATGAGAACAGAAATCAAGAAGATATGGCTTCTAGTCCAGACTCTGGTATAAGCTATTATGACTTTGGAGATATCACATAACCCTTCTGTCATTTAATTTCCTTGTCCATTAAATGTGGAAATTGGACTTGATTAACAGGTTTGTTACACAGGTTCTGTGAGTTCCAGAGATTCAAAGAGTGACATAGTTTCTAGGAGGGACTAAAATAAAAAAAATGCAGCTCATTCACATATAAAAAAGTATATGTAACTATACAAAACACATTTTTTGCACTAATTTAACAAACTTTTACTGAGTATTTACTATGTGCCATGAATTTATTAGTAAATTGAGCATATAGTTATAGGGGAAAACAGTCCACATCCCTCAGAGAGGTTATTGTCTCATGGCACCAAGGGACTTAAAAAAATTACCACATTAATAAATAAATCTATAACTATAAATTGTAATATGTGCTAGTATTAAAAGTTCAAAACTGTGTGAGAAACTTTACCCCATGATCTAATTTCAATTAATGTGGACATGAATGATTTCTCTAAGGAAGTAACATTTAAAGCAAGACTTGAAGGATGACCAGGAAGCAGCCAAGAGAAGAGTGGGAGAATGTTCCAGGCAAGCGAATGTGGAGGTGGAGAAGTATTTGCCCTGTTGTAGAAACATGTAGCAGACCTACTGTGTGTACCTGCCACATTCACTAAGTCTCAACTGCTCTCCTCCCATCGGGTCTCTGCGACTTCCTGTTGGAGATCTGGAGCACCTCCTAACCCCACTGGCTGGCTCATTCTCTGTCCGAGGCCAGGCCTTAGCAAGGCCTCCACCATCCTCAGCACTGCAGGTCGTGTGAGGCAGTTTTTAAACATCCAGGAAAAGCTGACTTGCATTTCATAAAAATTTTCCCAGAGCACACAAAGGATGGTGCCTATTCATGAGGCCTATTCAAATGATCTTAGAGAATTAGCAGAACCTTGATATCTAAATCTAACAATAAAACAAAGCATAACAGAAAAAAAGAGGCAGAGAGGCAGGCAGAGAGAGAGGGAGAAACAGGCTCCCCGCTGAGCAGAGAGCCCAACATGGGGCTCGATCCCAGGACCTTGAGATCATGACGAGCCAAAAGCAGAGGCTTAACCCACTGAGCCACCCAGGGGCTCCATTTCTTTTTGCCTTTTAACTATACGTTTTATAATTACAAATAATGATGTAATTTAATATATTGCTTTTTAGATAATATTTAAAAGATTTAAAAGATTTGTTCACAGCACCACTCAACACCAGTTTTTTTTTAAAGATTTATTTGTTTGTTTGTTTAGAGAGCAGATGTGGCCGATGTGAGTGGCAGGAGGGGGCAGAGGGAGGGAATCCTCAAGCTGACTCCCCACAGAGCTCAGAGCCCGTAGCAGGTTTCTATCTCATGACCCAGGAGGTCATGACCTGAGCTGAAACCAAGAGGTGGATGCCCAACCAGCTGAGCCACTCAGGCACCCCTCGGATTCCAATATTTTTAAGTTAATTGAAAATTTATATATTCTTAATGGAGACTGTATTTACATGGTTTAAAAACCAAACGGCGTAAATTTTGTATATTTGATTTCTTGCTCCCACCATAGCCCCCATTTCCACCCCAAACTGGTACTCATTTTTACTAGTTTCTTGGTAGGATTGGATGCAAGTTTTTGGATTTTTTGTTTTGTGCAGTTCATAGCTGTTTTTAAGGAAAAGAAAACAAAATTATAAACTTAAACTTGGTACTACCTTCTTGCAATTAAAATATCTAATATATGCAAAATTTTCTAACACCTATGACCATTTGAATCTTTCCAAGGTCTTGGAAGGAGTCCATGTGAAGGAAGGGCCTGAATCTGATGCCTTATTAACTCTATAATTATTATCCCTATTTTTTCTTTTCCATAGAGTTTTGTAAATTTTTTAAAAAGCAAATAATAGGGGTGCCTGGGTGGCTCAGTGGGTTAAAGCCTCTGCCTTCGGCTCAGGTCATGATCCCAGGGTCCTGGGATCGAGCCCCGCATCGGGCTCTCAGCTCAGCGGGGAGTCTGCTTCCCCCTCTCTCTCTGTCTCTGCCTGCCTCTCTGCCTACTTGTGATCTCTGTCAAATAAAAAAAAAAAATTAAAAAAAAAAAGCAAATAATATTGTGTACTTTCATTTTCCCTTATTTCTTAATCCTAAACCTTTTCTATGTGTTATTTTTTTCTTGCTGTTTGCTTTATTATACATCTTATATTTAGAAAGGTTTGTAATTTGCTCTAGTAGTTATCTGTAATCTTAAACTTTTATGTAGTCCTTAGTCCCCAGTTTCCATAAGCAGTGGCTATGGGTTTTTGTATGTGAACAAGAATAAAATTAGCTTGTATTCTCTTCTTCCTCAACTTCTCAAATTTGGTCACTAATATTATTGTTACTGGGGTTCATGTTATTAAGCATGCTTAATTTCTATTGTATGATCACTAAACTTTATTTTTTAAAAATTCTTAAAAAATATTTATTTATTTATTTAGTTTTGAAAGAGACAGACACGGCGAGAGAGAGAACAGAAGCAGGGGGAGTGGGAGAGGGAGAAGCAGGCTTCCCACTGAGCAGGGAGCTGATGCAGGGCTTGATTCCAGGATCCTGGGATCATGACCTGAGCCGAAGACAGACACTTAATGACTGAGCCACCCAGTCCTCAGGCATCCCCGATCACTCAACTTTAAAAGATGAATTTGATTCCCTGTTGTTACAACAGATGAGGCAATGATCCCAGTAATAGAACCTATATGTTCTCTGATAATGCATTATGATCCGACTAACAGATAAATGAAGCAGAAAGGGGAGACAGCAGAGAAGCTAGAGGTAATAGAAATGATCCACAAACCAATCAAGAAAACTATAAAACATGTTCATTCTTATTGCTAATTTGAAAAATACAATGCAAACTCACAATTGAGGGTTGCTGGGGGGAGGGGGTTTGGGAGAAGGGGGTGGTATTATGGACATTGGGGAGGGTATGTGCTTTGGTGAGTGCTGTGAAGTGTGTAAACCTGGTGATTCACAGACCTGTACCCCTGGGGATAAAAATATATGTTTATAAAAAATAAAAAATTATATTAAAAAAAAAAGAATTTTATATCCACCAGATTAGGAAATATGTAAACATTGGATGATACTCAGTGTTGGCATGGATATAGAAAAACTAGACATCTGTGCCTTTTTGGTGGAAGTATAAATTAGTTACAAGAACTTTGTACCAGTATAAAGTAATAGCACCAAGAACTTATTTTCTAAATTGCAAATGCACTTGGTGTATGATGCCAAAATTCAGCTCCTGTAACTATTTCATAAAGGAACTCTGCCACATGTCTATAAGAAGGGTGTTCAAAATGTTCCAAGCAACATATTTTGTAAAAGCAAAATACTAAAACAACTCAAGTGTTAATTAACAATAAGAAAGATAAATTGTATAGTCATACATTGTACTTCAGCAGTGAAAATGAATGAAATAGGGGTGCCTGGGTGGCTCAGTTGTTAAGCATCTGCCTTTGACTCAGGTCATGATCCCGGGGTCTGGGGATTGAGCCCCGCATTGGGCTCTCTGGTCTGAGGGAAGCCTGCTTTTCTCCCTCTCCTACTCCCCCTGCTTGTGTTCTTCTCTCACCGTCTCTGTCAAGTATGTAAATAATCCTAAAAAAAAAAAAAAAAGCAAAAATGAATGAAATACAACTAAATGGAAAATCAATATTGAATCTCCTTATGTTGAATAAAAAACAGATTTTTGGCCCCAAATTTGTATACAATATGAATCCAATAGACATTAAAAAAAACCTTGCATCTTCTTGATCCATTCATCTGTTGATGGACATCTAGGTTCTTTCCATAGTTTTGCTATTGTGGACATTGCTGCTATAAACATTCGGGTACACGTGCCCTTTTGGATCACTACGTTTGTATCTTTAGGGTAAATACCCAATAGTGCAATTGCTGGGTCATAGGGCAGTTCTATTTTCAACATTTTGAGGAACCTCCATGCTGTTTTCCAGAGAGGTTGCACCAGCTTGCATTCCCACCAACAGTGTAGGAGGGTTCCCCTTTCATTGGGGAGGGTATGTGCTTTGGTGAGTGCTGTGAAGTGTGTAAACCTGGTGATTCACAGACCTGTATCCCTGGGGATAAAAATATATGTTTATAAAAAATAAACAATTATATTAAAAAAAACCTTGCAAAAATAAATGGCCTATTAATTGGAATATAAATATATGTGGTAAAATGCTAAGGAAAATGACAAGCCCGAAGCTGAAAAGAGTGCTTACTTCACGAGGGGAAGGCTGTGCTAAAGTACACAAGGTTTTGTAAGGGAATGTATCCTTAAGCTGGGTCCATTTTACCTTTATTTTTGTAAAGATTATAGGTCTTCTTTTAATGCATATAACATTGAATGTAAACAACATACTGACTCATTAAAAGCATGAATAAAAATGTTCATCTTATAAGAAAAGAAATGCCAATTAAATATGGTACACATTTTAACTTCTATTAGCAAAGATTTTTTAAAAACATTATGTTTGTAAGGGTGGTTGAAAAAAATCTTTTTTTCAATATTGCTAATGGAAAAGTAAATCAGTCAGGTTTGGAAGGGGCGAGGGAGAAGCCATTTAGGAAAAGCCTTTTTTAATTCAGAAAGTCTATTTTAAGAAAATTATCCAAACGAATTAATCAGAGCTGCATATAAAATTTTTAAATGAAGGTATTCAGTATAGTAGGAAGATAGTTTACTCAACCCAAATGTCCAACAATAAAGAATTGCTTATAGTACATATGTTCATGCAATAGACTATGTATACATTAAAAATACCATTTGTGAAACATATTTAATTGCATGAGAGATGTTCCTTATTTATCTTTAAATAAAAATGTAGGTTACAAAGTTGTGTAAATCTTATTTTGTGTGTATTTAGAAAGCTCTTCTCCCACATATCTATATAACTTCATTCCTTCCTTGGGTTTTTGCTCAAATAGCATCATAATCACAGAACATAAATTCCCCTCCCTCATGATATCATGCTTTATCTCTTTACTCAATTCTATTTTTTCCTTCTTGCACTTCTCACTAACTGACATATTGTCTTTCTCTCCTGCCCTTTGATTGTAGGTTTCCTAAGAGCTGGGACATTTTTTGGTCACTACTGTGTTCTCACAGTATCTCACACTTAACAGAAATTCAGTAAGTGGTTGCTGAAGTGAATATATAAATATAGAAATATTAGCAATGATTATCTCTGGGTGATGGGCTTAGGAATGATTTTTTTCTAACATTTGTTTTTTTGTACTTTTCAAAAATGTTTATAGTGCATATATTACTGTAAGAGTCAGAAATAGAAGAAAAATGTTTTCTTTCTCTTTTTAAAATTATGTTCAGTTAGCTAACATGTAGTGCATTGTTAGTTTTTGATGTAATGTTCAATGATTCATTAGTTGTGTATAACACCCAGTGCTTATCATAATAGTTTTAAGTCTTCACTTATTTGGAGCAAAATTTACCTGTATTTTCTATCTTCTGAAACTGTGCCAAATCAAACACTCACCAATTACATGTAAAATTCATTATAATGTATCAAATAGCTACTCTTCTCCTCTGACATTCCCCTCCCCATCATATTGCCACCGCCATTCCATGGATGGCTCAATTCAAGTCTCTTCCCTAATCTGGCTGCTTTCATTACCCTCTTTTCTTTCTAGGGTGAGGCAGAAGTCACTCGTCAATGGTTATCTAATCTTACTAGCAAGCTGAAAACACGTAATACCTTCATTCTTTTCACTGCGAAGAGGAACACATCGCTTTGTGGTATTGTGCACTCACTTTTGTCTTACCTGCTCTGTACACAGGTGCCTGTGTGTTTCTGACTGGTTCAGCCTCCCTACTTCATAATTTGGAGTTAGCTTTTTTATGAAAGATAAACAATGGAATCAAAAATTTCGGTGTCCTTAGGAAAGTATTTACTTAAGTCATGTAATTTTAAATGTTCCTAATTTTCTTTATTCTCAAACCCTGGCTTCGAAATTACCTTTAAAAATATCCAGAAATGAATCAAGGAACAGAGTTCATTAGGTTCAATTTGTTTTCAGTATCCGTGCAGGGGAATAAATAGATTCCTCTGGGGCTGAGACAGAACTATAGTGGAGTTCTAAGAACGGTAAATGGTAGCACCATTTTGTTTCCCTCTATGCATGTGTAAATGAAAATATTTTATGTTTTCAAAATAATGTGGCTTATGTTTACAATTTTCTTCGATGTACTTAGCACCAGTTAACTAAGATCATCATAAGTTAAATCCTTCCTGAATTCAAAATATGTTTTCTAATAAGGGACATGTAGTTTGGCTGGGAGATTGTATTTACATATCCTTTCTGTATATCAAGTTATATCTCTGTAGCTCTATCCTCTGAGTTCTGTAGCCACATGTCCATTTATCTTCTTAACATCTTTTCTTGGATGTTTCTGGTATCACATAAAAACCCGCATATCCAAAACAGACTCCGTGATTTCCATCTCAGACCAATTTTTGTCTTCCTTTGAGCTCAGGATAAATTGAGAAATAAGATAAGGAAGTGGAAGATAGAAACCAAATATCACTACAGCACAAACTCGGGAATCCAGGCTGACAGAATCTCTGGTATCCTGTAACTGTGCCACCTGTGTCCTTCTGAGTTGCCCAGCAAGAGAGGAAGACGGAGAATCTTATCTTTATTGCTTCTACCTACAAGTGAAACTTTTCACTTCCCTTCACATTTTATTGTTCAAAGTAGGTCACATGGCCATGCCTGAGTCCAGGGAGCCATATGCCTAGAAGCGAGAATGAATGGGAAATCTTGGTGATAACTAGAAGATTTTTCACAAGCAGGAACATAACCAATTTCATTCTTTTTATTCAATTTGACCCAATGGGCTCATATAGATCCCTTGTGATCTTGCTTTCCATTTTGACTCTGGACTGAGACCTAGATGCACACTGGGTCTCGAGAAGGCCCAGGCAAAATCTAGATTCCCCCTTTATTCCTCCCACAGCCCTGGAAAGGCTTCCCCCCCCCTTTTGTGGGAGCTGGGGACTTCCCAGAAGCCATAGACTATTTTCTTGTCTGCATACACTCTTCCCTATTCTATGAATAATGTCAATCAATCTTTCAAACTTTAGTATCTGAAATTTAAGGGAATTTTTTAGGAATCAGAAAACCTCTTCCTCTCTCAAGAAAACCAAGTTCAGAACTCCTGCTCTAAATATACTTAGAAAGAAGTCTACTTTGGAACCCAAAACTGAGTAATGATCCTTTGGTTCTAGGCAAGAACTGCATTTTCCTTTTAGGAAATAAATGCTATTCTTTTGAAGTTTGGTAAATTATAAAATAAGATTTAGAGAGAGTTGAGAAGACATCAGATAGTATTAAAAAATAAAGTTATTTCTGCTGTACCTCCCTCTCCTCAAAGGTACAAGATTCATGAAGGCAGGAACCAAATGGTTTGACTCAACATTTCTGAGACAAAATATAATATAAGAAAACAGAGGAATAAGTGAATGAACAAAAGTACATTAGTATTGTGGAAAAAATAGGAATACATTTAAATTTACAATGAGATCTAAGGTTCTAAAGTTAATGTCCAAAAATAAAAGGGTGGCAAAGTGCCCTGGGTGAGCAGGGAGCTCACTCTGGTGAAGAAAAGGAATCAAGATGCACTAAAGTCTGACTGGGACGCTGGTGGTAGGGGCAGAGGAGAGAGTGAAGCAGAGTCACTGAAATATCTTCTCACCCAGCACTGGGAAGTTGTCCTAAGTTCCTTGAGAATAGAGGGTGTGGAAAACAGAAAGGGCCGCTTGCCAGGGGATCCATATGAGAAGATTCACTTGCCCTGCGATAAAACCATGAGAGACTATGGACTTTGAAAAACAATCTGAGGGTTTTGAAGGGGCAGGGGGTGGGAGGTCGGAGTACCAGATTTGGGGTATTAGGGAGGGCACAGATTGCATGGAGCACTGGGTGTGGTGCAAAAACAATGAATACTGTTATGCTGAAAATAAATAAATAAATAAAATTCAGAAAACTCTAAAAAAACAAAAACAAAAACAAAAACCCATGCAGGGCAACCTGGGGGGTCATTTTCCAGTTGAAGGGCGACAAGGCATAGGGAGAAGAGCACAGCAGCCGAGGATGGAGAAGTGGTAATGGCTGAGATAGCAGCTCTGTTGACCCCCCAGTACTTTTGAGGTCTAGGTTTGGGTCTTACTTACTTTGGATCAAAATCCACCAGGGACTGAACAGGAAACGCAAAATGGTCTTGGAATCCTCCTGTGACGGAGATCAGAGGCCGGAGGTCATCAAGATTACTACTGCCCACACTGAGGCTTGAGGGACCCCAGCAAACAAAGGTCACACACTGAGGCTGTCATTGCTACATTCTTGGGAAGCTTCTCTCACACACTGAACAATTCGGTGAACAGGGTCTCCTTATGAGAGGAAAATTCCACAAAACTGTTTTGGGATGGTTGTGTTGAGAAATTGCACAAGGACTCTTCACTGGGATTTGGTATGACTTTCTCAAGAGTTCATCTCCTGTCAGCCTCCAGAAGGGAGTCCAACAGCATTAAAATCTTAATGGTATGAATCTGGCAATGTCCAAAATGAGCATGGGTGAAATTTGAACTTTCAACCTATGACTATGTGATAATGATTTCACATCAAGTCCAAAATATCCAGTTCTCAACTCTGACATCCTTAGTGAAAACTGTCCAGAATTTGGTAGTTTTTTTTGGGGGGGGGGTTCTGGGTTTTTTTTTTCTAATTAAATTAAACAACAATTTTATTGAGGTCTCCTATGTCATTCTAAAAACAAATACACATTTTTTCCTTTTTCATCTATCATAGATCTGTTTAATTTCATACAAAAATATTTTACACAATTTGACACTAACCATGCTTATCTTTTCGTTTCTGCTATGAAGAACAAGTAGTGTAGTTTGAGAAACTGAAGGAAGTGCTTTGTAAGCAGTAAGGTATCCCATACAGTTTTCATATTAATAGGTGTTGGAGGTTTTTTGGCAAACATGTGGGACATCCATTAGCATATCTACTGACTTGGATGTCTCATTTACACATTTCTTAGTCTGAAGTTTGGGTTTTAAATAATCAGATGTATGAAAAGATTTGAAAACTGTCCAGAATTTGAAGTTGGACGTTTTTTTGTGTCCAAATGGTCATGGGTCTTAATATAAAAGAATTGACCAGCTGTTTCCAATCAAAAGGGTAAAACTGTCTCCAGTTCCCAGAAGCCTATTTCATGATTATCTATGGAGAGTGAAATACTATTTTTATGCATGTTTATTTTCTTCTTATGAAGTTATCATTAATATAAATGGTAATTATGTAAAATTAAATTATAAAAAATGATGACCTTCAATAAATTTCTAAACTATAATTTTTTGTTATCCCTTTAAAATAAACAAATACTAGAAAATGCTGAAGGGATCTCAGAAAATGGTTTTTTGAATGGTGATCAAATAATTGCATGACAAGTAATTGTAGAGTTTGGTTTGATTCAGTTCATTTGCAAGAGGATTGCCAGACTTAACAAATAAAAATATTGGACATAAAATTAAGTGTTCATATACCAAATGTCAGATGATGGGGGATGCTGATGATTTTTCTGAGTCTGCCTCCAAAAGCCAGGACTAACCTAGAACATGCTTCTGTTAAAAAAATTATTTGTTGTTCATCATAAATTCAGATTTAATGAGCATCCTGTATTTTATCCGGCAACCCTAATTTGGAGGAACTGGCTGCTAGCCATGACACTAAATGTACTATGGTAATTTTTCATTCTGCATTATACTTATGTCATTAGTCTTATTTATAAGAGAGAAGAGCAAATTAAATTGGATAGCAGAATATCATTGAATGAGATTACTCTAGATTTTTACTCTATCAGCATTTTCCTTTGCTAATGCTGAAATCTGTATGAGTTAGAGAAGAGGATTTGTTGTGAGGTACTTTAGGGTGGTTTAGGCCAGGATTTTGTAAATGGAGCCATTGTCGAAGAAATTCCCTGGATTCGGCAAAGCCTCACTTACCAGCCATGGGTGGTAACTCTCTTGTGCATGGATATGCCCAGTGGAAGGAGGAGGCATAGGTTAGATTTACCTCTCCTTATATCCTGGAAGTTCAGAGCTTTACATTTTTACAGGAATAAAAGTTCCCATTTCATCAGTCAGCTCAGGGAGTTCAGGTCAATTTGGTGATCTATTGTATATGTATGGTGCAAGTTAGTGTACATTGCAAAGCCCCTTGAATTCTTAAAGAGCAAGGAGCACTATTTGGGAATAAGTAGCCTTTGCTTGGTTTTAACATTTGTAATAATAAAAGCCCCACTTTATTCAGCACTTAATATAAGCACCAGATAAATGATCTTGAGTCATTATTTCTCTTATCCTCACAACATTGCTCTCAGTTAAGTATTTTATGTCCATTCTACAAAAGTTTTAATTTTAACCTGGGTTCATACAATTGCCAAGTGCAGAGCTTGGTTTTAAACTAAGGTCTTATGAGAAAAACATACATTTTAACCATCAAAGTACTTGTGTGAAAATGTAACATTTTAACCAATACACTTTGTGTGTTGCTTTTGCTTTAGAGCATGAGATGGCTGCTAGCAAGGCTCTCCCTATTAAGCCCCTTTACCTTCATCAAAGTTACAATTCCTTTTCCCAAATGCCAGGCATATTGAAGATCTGCTCACTTGGAACTGAGGCAAACAGGCCAGATGCATTCCTCCAAGGTGATAGGGAAAATGGAACTAAATGAATATTTTCTGCTGAAAATGAATCACATTTCATGTCAGCTGCTGGGTTCAACAATGTAACTCTCAAGTTTCTGCCATTTGGCATTTTCTTTCTCTTTCTCTCTCCCTCTCTCTCAAATAAAAAGAAAAGGAGGGGGTAGAAGCAAGTGGGGTAGAAGCAGAGGGAGAGTGACAAGCAGACTCCACTGTTAAGCCCAGAGCCTAATGAGGGGCTCGATCTCATGACCCTGATACCATGACGTGAAACAAAACCAAGATTTGGACATTTAACCAGCTGAACCACCCAGGCACCCTTCATTTGGCATTTTCTAACTTAGGGTAAAATTCTGTAAGAAGAGCTAATGCAGGGGTGCCTGCATGTCTCAGTAGGTTAAGGTCTGACTTTGCTCAGGTCATGATCCCAGGGTCCTGGGTGTAAGCTGCCTCTGGCTCCCTGCCCAGTGGGGAGTCTGCTTCTTCTCCTCCCCCACTCCAGACACAAGCCGCCACTTGTGGGCTGTCTCTTGCTCTCTCTCAAATAAATAAAATCTATTGGGGGGAAAAGAAGAAGAAGGAGAAGGAGAAGAGCTAATGCAGGCTCAGCTTGGCTCAGGACCTGCCAGAGCTGTCATAGATGATCTGATCATAATCACATTTCACGAAGAAGAGCAGCCTTCGAATCCAAAACCAGGAGTTAGGGGTAAGTAATGAGAATATCGCTGGAAGAAGATACTGGGAAGGGATTGAAATAGTTCTAGGTTTCAACAGCTACCAAGATTAGCCTACAGATTCATCCCTCTTCCTCAAGGAAACTTTCACCATCAGAATTGTCTAGATTGGAAAACTGACACACAGCTTCATGATTGTCTGATACACAGCATTTGTTTTCTTTGGGGGAAATACTATTGTCCTTTAATAATCAGGAAGAGAGAAAATGAAGGCACAATATGTAAAAGTAAATATACAAAGTAAATATAATTTACTTCTGGGGTGCTGTTGATGCTTTATAATATATTATTATTATGCAAAGAAGGGAGCTTTTTCAGGATAGCTTCCATGCATAATTTTGCCTTGTGTTAAATGCTAGCCCAGTGGCCAGAAGATTTAATGTCCCTCTGCTGCTTGTCCATAAATTTTGATCACATTTGCTAGTATTGTAATAATTCATGAAGTATGGGAAGTACTTTACTGACTTCATTATTTTATAGTACTTTGGGCAAGCCTGTTAGGTAAGTCAGTGTTATTTTCCATCTTTTGCAAGGATATTTCTCATATCAAACAAAATAGAGTCCAGTATTTGATAACTGATCAACCAAAATTTGATTTGGTAATTGATCAATCAAAGATTGATTTGATAGTGGAACAGCACAGTGCTGGGAGTCAGAAGATTTATTTGGAGTCAGACTCTGCTAGTGACTGCCAATATGATCTTGGGCCTTCACCTTAGTGGACTTCTACTACGTCCTCCACAAAACGAGGCAGCTAGATTGCAAACTTCAGCCATTCCATCAAGTCATCACATCTGATGATTCTTGTACAAGACACAACCATTTATTTAATTCTGTTCAACCAAGATTAAGCATTTGCTGAATGCTTAACCAACCCCTCCTGCCTGAGAAGAGAGCGGCAGCCGACCATGCCAGAGTTTGACTCCAGACGTGACCAAGGCCGTTAGCCCACTGTTTGCTCTGTTGCTTTGGCGACCTTCCTCTGTCACTTAAAACATCTAGTTATTACTAATGGAACCTAATAAATCTGTATAAAAAGATTTTGCGAACTGACAGCTGCTTTTGGACTACATTGAAGACCTGAAGATATCTGAACACCTGGACTGCTTTCAATATGCATATAGTAGGAGTTCAATCAATACTGCATGAATGAATGAAGGAATTAAAATATTAGTTATCACTGAGATAAAATTTTCACACTTGATTGAGTTTCCAAAGTTGGAAGCATCTTCTCCATATTTTCCAATATCATCCATACTCCATAGAAATTTGAGAAATAGTACTATTTGTATATTTGTATGATGCTTTTGGCTTATATTTAACTTTTATTTATATCGATCCTCATTAAAAGCATATTGGCTAATTGGGAAAATAACCATCCAGGTTGAAATTTGGCTCTAACAAGGATGTGGTGGTTTAAAATGTGTCCACAAATTGTTTGACATTCCCTTCAAGAAATGGAGTTTAATGTTCCTCCTTTGAGTGTAGGCTTGACTTACTGACTTATTTTTCAGACCTGTACCCCTGGGGATAAAAATATATGTTTATAAAAAATAAAAAATTAATTAAAAAAATATGGTCAAAGTGATGATATTTCACTTCCAAGACTATTTCATAAAAGACAAGTGGATTCTGCCTCACTCCCTCTTGGACCATTTGTTTTGGGAGAAGTCAGCTGACATGTTGGGATACTCAGGAAACCTTGTGGGGAGGCCCACATGACAAGAAACTGACACCTTCATCACAAGAGGCAAGGAACAGAAACCTGCTGCCAATAGCCATATGAGTGAGTCATCTTGGAAGTGAATTCTCCATCCCAAGGAAGCCTTCAGATGGACAGCATCCCTGGACAACAGCTTGACCACAGTCTCATGAGAGACCCTGAGCCAGAGTCTCTTATCCAAGCTGTCTCTAGGTTCCTGGTCTACAGAAATGATGAGATAATAAATATTTGTTACTTAAAGCTGCTAAGTTTGGTTAACTTGTTACATAATAATAGATAAATAATGTACAACAGATGGGAGGGATTTTGTGAAAGTGTTTTAGGTGAGGGAAGAGCATGTGCTCAGATCAGGAAGGAAGAACATGACATGTTTAAGGAAATAAAATCACATAATACTACCAGAGACTCAGTTTGGGGCAGAAGGGACTGGAGAGGGGTAGTGAAGCAAGCAGCTCCTGAAAGGTCTTAGAAAACATGGAAAGGAGTTAGGAATTCTTCCTGTGGCCTGGAAACTTTATAAAAGAGGAAACTCAAAGATATGGTATAATTGGAAGAAGGTGTATGTTCTTTTTATTTTATTCTACTACTTTCTGTAATATAATTTCTTTTTAGCTGAAAGTCTTAATGAAATGTATAACCATTGTATAAGAGCTCAGAAATGTAGAAGCCACCAATTACATGGGCCTTGAAAATGGGGAGGAGGTTAATAACCAGTATCGGTTATTATCTGATAAAATAACATTGTTATTTTAACAGAACTGGGAAGGGTAGTTTCTGGTGGCTTCATCTGGGAAACTCCTTATGAAACCCTACATGTTCCATATTTCAGTGAAGCACTTGGTCCAAGGAAGAAGAAGATGATGGTAGGCTTACTCTGCTCTAGTTATCTTGGAGTTGCTAATGAACTATAAGTAAAAAGATACTTCCTTCTGGTAAGTTACTGCTTGTAACCCCAGAGAATAGGTGACCATCCAGTTACTCTACATTTGGCTCAGTTTACCATCACAGCTAAAGTGTAAAGTGCTGTCAGTCATGATGGAAATAGTGTTCAAAGTGAGCATATGAATACGCATTAGCCCTGCCCTCATCTGAAGCTTGTCTTCATATTTGGCTGGTCCACACTTTTGTGCCATTAGGTTGGAGCATCTGATTAGAACTCAGTTGCTCTTTTAGGTATAGGTTTTCTTCTGTTTTTATCAAGAATATTTAATAGGTAGTGTATACTGGAAGTTCCTAACTCTAGTGCCACAGGCCCAGGCATTTAGGGTATGTTAGTGAAAGCAGGTCAGGCAGTCAAGTTGGAAGGTGCATCCTGCATACTAAAAGACAACTGCTATTCAACTTCTGCCAATTGTTGTCACCCAGGAAAGCAGGTCTTCAAACCGCAGAGCCTCCAGTTTCTCGCCCCTTCCCTTCCCTTCCCTTCCCTTTCCCTTTTCCTAAGGAGGCTCCACATTAGGCTTGAACTCATGACCCTGAGATGAAGACCTGAACTGAGATCGAGTCAGATGCTTAATCAACTAAGCCACCCAGGCACTTCCCAAGTTTTTCAATTCAAGACAGCAGTCCAAATTTTTATGTGAAATTTCCTGCTTTTTATTGCTTAAACTGAAAATTCAGCTCATCAAATTGCAATTGGTAATAAACAAGCAGAGAATAAATTAAAAATACACACATATGCACATGGGTTAGATGCAGCTCACATGCTCCCGATTTGTAGTCTCTGGTATAATTAATATAATAGCTCTGCCTCCTCAAAATTCATATTCAAAAAACAGCCCAAGTGTTCAGACTGAACCACAGTTCCATCTGCAGTTCACTCACTGGCTTCCCTTGTTTAATTGTAAGCTCCCTTACAAAGGATCTGGCCTTTGCTTCCTTCCCTAGCTTTTTATCCTACCATCACCTTGTTAGCTGACATATCCTTTCTGTGTAAAACCATTCAGATTTATGAATTATTGTCTGAGAGCCCCTCCTGGTTTAGTATTTGCCCAGGATTTTTCATTTGATTAAATAAGGTGGTATTACTAATAGTTGCAATCAAAGAAGCTGGCATGGATTTATTATATTTTATACTTCCAGCTTTTGTCATGTCTTAACTAGCTTTGGTGAGTTGCTTGTATATTAAAGACTGTTTTTTCTATAACACATAGCTATATGTGAAAGATGATCAATGATAACCATCTTTTGCAGCCCAGACCTTTCCAGACATGACGTAACGATCACCTGCCTTTTAAAGACACAATGCAGAGTATTTGGTAATAAACAACAAAAAAAAAGATGGCTAGCGATAGCTCAACTTTTTGGGTCTTGGGGATAATGGGAGAAGTTTTTAATGTTGTAGTGTCTCAGAAACTGGTTAAACTCAAATATCTGTATCAAGAATAATTATTCTGCTTATGTCGTATTTGTAATGTTCAGATAATCAGTGGGTTTTGATTTGTTTTAATATGCATAGATATATTTTAATTTTTTAAAAGATTTTATTTATTTGACAGACAGAGATCACAAGCAGGCAGAGAGGCAGGCAGAGAGAGGGGTGGGGGAAGCAGGCTCCCTGCTGAGCAGAGAGCCCTATGTGGGGCTCGATCCCAGGACCCTGGGATCATGACCTGAGCCGAAGGCAGAGGCTTTAACCAACTGAGCCACCCAGGCACCCCTATATTTTAATTTTTGAAAGAACTTTATTTTTATTTATTTATTTATTTTTAATTTTTTTATTTTTTATAAACATATACTTTTATCCCCAGGGGTACAGGTCTGTGAATCACCAGGTTTACACACTTCACAGCACTCACCAAATCACATACCCTCCCCAATGTCCATAATCCCACCCCCTTCTCCCAAACCCCCTCCCCCCAGCAATACTCAGTTTGTTTTGTGAGATTGAAAGAACTTTATTTTTGAAGATAGTTATGGAAGACTTATGTTGCAACCCTAACAACAACAACAATAACAACAACATAATAATTATTATTATAATGATAGTTTTAGGTCAATATATAAATGTTTTAAATTATATAATTTTAATCATTTTAACATTCCTTTTTGCTTTCAGAAGTGTCCCACTTTGGACAGTAAACTATACGGTCACTTCATCTAATTTGTTCTGCATTCCAGCCATTCAAAACAGCTTGGTAATCTGCCCAGTACCCCCTGAACTGTTTCTCTGAGCTTCTTTCAAGCAAGTTCCTCTGTTTGGCATGACACCATTCCCACTCCCACACCATTTTTACCTCCTTCCTTCAAAGTTTAATTTACAGTCAGCATTTAATAATTAACATGGATAATTGTATATGTGTGAATGTGGTAAATAACAAATTGTACAAGTGTGAAGTGGTATTACTTAACTTGTTAAATTTATACTTAGTGTTTAACTAAACCAAAATTTAATTCTGGATCATGATCTCTAGAAAGCTTTGTATTATAAGAATCTGTATAGGTGACTATTTCCCAACTTGATTTTAGCTTATTGATGGCTAACAACTTATATCTGTGTTCTCAGAGGCTAGCACAGCGCTGGTATACAGTTGCTTAATAACCATCAATGATACGAAAGGAGAAGGAATAAACAAATGAATATGGGTAAAAAGAAGAATCTGACCCAACTTCTTTGGTTTCTCATCCTCTTGGGTGTTTCTCCCAAAATAGAAACAGAGGGCAATGGGTCTTATCCTGATTGTACATGAGGGTTTCTCACCACCCACACATGCCTATTTCTAGTATAGTATGTACTCTCTGAGAGGAAGGGGCACCAGTGACACCTACACTTCTCAATAGTGGTGCTCTGAAAATATAATGTTTGTTCTTCCTCTCCCCTCAGGATACAGTTCAGTTTCTTGGCTGTTAGTCACTAGAGCTTTGTGTTCCTTTCATTTGGTACTAGAAAGTAGAATGCAAGGCTTAGTTTGTATTTTTCATTATTGGCTCAACAATATGGAACAACAACAAAAAAAGAGATTTCTTTCTGACATTTCTCTTCAAGATAAGAAAATCAAAAGCTTGGGCTTCTGATACAAAGTAGAAGTGTACAGAACAAAATTGTTTTGTCTTTGTCTGCAACATATGGCAGGAATTGGCTCTGGTTTAATTCTGAAGAAAATAAGAACATTAGTCAGAGACAATGCAACTGCAGAAGCTTTTTATGCCTCAGTTAGAGATATCACCATAATATGAGTTGCCAGTACTCTGTGGTCACTCTGCGGTCACTCTGAGCTCAAGAAAATGTGAGCACCAGCTCTTTGTATGCAAAATTTATAGTGGTGGTGAGGGAAGTTTCCAATATATATATATATATATATATATATATATATATATATATATATATCTCCATGAGTTGTATGAAAGATGCCCATATATGCAGATTTGGTGGCATCTATCCAAAAGCTTGATGGGAAGAAGGAAGAAATCATGTTGAGTACATGTGTCAACTAAATGGAAACTAAAACCTTCTTAAATCAAAGGAAAAGAGGCAAGTGCCTGACAAGAGGATGTTAAAATCACCAGGCAGACTGTACATCATTCTCTGTAAGTCAACGATTTTAGCTCTGTCAGGATCTGCTGTATGCACAGATCCTGCCTTTGCTGGAAAGGGTGGGTGAAATCAATATTTATAATCATAGTGGGATCTCTATGGAGATGCAGAGTGTCTTCCCATCTCGTGAAATTATGGAAGGGAAAGCGAAATTAAGACATATCCAGATCTGATAGAGGAAATTTTAAATCATACTATTAGAATATTAGAAATAGGATCTGTACTTGAGGAACTACAGAACACTCATGAAAGAAATTGAAAAAAGACACAAAAAGATGGAAGACCATTCCATGCTCTTGGATCAGAAGAGTAAACATTGTTAAAATGTCTATACTGCCTAGAGCAATCTATACTTTTAATGCCATTCCAATCAAAATTCCACTGGTATTTTTCAAAGACTGGAGAAAATAATCCTAAAATTTGTATGAAATCAGAAGAGACCCCGAATTGCTAAGGAAATGTTGAAAAACAAAAATAAAATGGGGGGCATCACGTTACTTGATTTCAAGCTTTACTACAAAGCTGTGATCACCAAGACAGCATGGTACTGGCATAAAAACAGACACATAGATCAGTGGAAGAGAGTAGAGAACCCAGATATGGACCCTCAACTCCATGGTCAAATAATCTTTGACAAAACAGGAAAAAATATACAGCGGGAAAAAGACAGTTTCTTCAATGAATGGTGCTGGGAAAACTGGACAGCTATATGTAGAAGAATGAAACTTGACCATTCTCTTACATCGTACACAAAGATAAACTCAAAATGGATAAAAGACCTCAACGTGAGACAGGAATCCATCAGAATCCTAGAGGAGAACATAGGCAGTAATCTCTTCAATATCAGCCACAGCAACTTCTTTCAAGATATGTCTCCAAAGGCAAAGGAAACAAAAGTGAAAATGAACTTTTGGGACTTCATCAAGATCAAAAGCTTCTGCATAGCAAAGGAAACAGTCAACAAAACAAAGAGGCAGCCCACGGAATGGGAGGAGATATTTGCAAATGACAGTACAGAGAAAAGGTTGATATCCAAGATCTATAAAGAACTCCTCAAAATCAACACTCAAAAACCAGATAATCGTATCAAAAAAATGGGCAGAAGACATGAACAGACACTTCTCCAGTGAAGACATAGAAATGGCTATCAGACACATGAAAAAATGTTCATCATCTCTAGCCATCAGGGAGATTCAAATCAAAACCACATTGAGATACCACCTTACACCAGTTAGAATGGCCAAAATCAGCAAGACAGGAAACAACATGTGTTGGAGAGGATGTGGAGAAAGGGGAACCCTCTTACACTGTTGGTGGGAATGCAAGTTGGTGCAGCCACTTTGGAGAACAGTGTGGAGATTCCTCAACAAATTAAAAATAGAGCTTCCCTATGACCCTGATTGCACTACTGGGTATTTACCCCAAAGATACAGATGTAGTGAAAAGAAGAACCATCTGTACCCCAATGTTTATAGCAGCAATGGCCACAGTCCACCAAACTGTGGAAAGAACCAAGATGCCCTTCAACAGATGAATGGATAAGGAAGATGTGGTCCATATACACTATGGAGTGTTATGCCTCCATCAGAAAGGATGAATACTCAATTTTTGTAGCAACATGGACGGGACTGGAAGAGATGCTGAGTGAAATAAGTCAAGCAGAGAGAGTCAAGTATCATATGGTTTCACTTATTTGTGGAGCATAACAAATAACAGGGAGGACATGGGGAGATGGAGAGGAGAAGGGAGTTGAGGGAAATTGGAAGGGGAGGTGAGCCATGAGAGACAATGGACTCTGAAAAACAACCTGAGAGTCTTGAAGGGGTGGGCGGTGGGAGGTTGGGGGAACCAGGTGGTGGGTATTAGGGAGGGCACGTATTGCATGGAGAACTGGGTGTGGTGAAAAAATAATGAATACTGTTACACTGAAAGAAATAATTAAAAAAAAAAGAAATAGATCAACAATATGAGTGTACTTAATACGATTGAACTGTACACTTTTTAAAAAGTTGTTAAAACTAGAATGGAAGGGTTGGTATGTAGTATCAGTCCTTTATTTTATACATGAGGGGAATGAGCTTTTTGAAGGTTAAATGTTCTTGGTAAGAAGTGTGGAGCTTGGGGCACCTGGGTGGCTCAGTGGGTTAAAGCCTCTGCCTTCGGCTCAGGTCATGATCCCAGGGTCCTGGAATCGAGCCCCACGTCGGGCTTTCTGCTCGGCAGGGAGCCTGCTTCCTCCTCTCTCTCTCTCTGCCTGCCTCTCTGCCTACTTGTGATCTCTGTCAAATAAATAAATAAAATCTTTAAAAAAAAAAAAAAGAAGCGTGGAGCTTGCCAAGGGTTCCATTCAGTGGTAGGGGAGGTACTTCCCCACTGAAAAGTGTTTTGATTATATTCCACAGGTCATGTTTGTTCAAATCCCCATTTCAGATATACAGAGATCATAATACGTGCTGAACACTGAACAGTGGTTGGATATGAATGAAATGCTGCCAGTTGTAATGGTTAGAAACAATCATTTCTTCTGAAACTGATGGGAGTTCCTCAGATCTCAAACACTAAAACATGTGCCGTGAAAACAGATAGTTAAGATGGTATCTTATATCTAAAGGGGATGAGATAATAGAAAACTTCAGTCCTTATTTTTCGAATCATTTAAGAAAACCTTGCAAAAGAGATAATGAGGTCCAAATGAGATGGGAATTAATTATAAAATATTTTAAAAATAATTCGTTTCTTTATTTGAGAGAGAAATAGCACAAATGGGGTGGAAGGGCAGAGGGAGAGGGACAAGCAGACTCTCACTGTTGAGTAAGGAGCTCAATGCAGAGCTTGACCCCAGGACCCCAGGACCATGACCTAAGCCAAAGGCAGATGCTTAACAGACTGAGCCACTCAGATACCCTTAAATATTTTTGACATAAGTTAGATCTTATAAATATTAGAACTATATGTATTTACTTATTCATTTTTTGATGGCCATTTATTGAAGGTCTACTTTGTGTCAGACACTCCTTGAGATCTTAGATATATAAATGCATATATATGAAAAACATGAAGGCCTTGTTATTAAAGAATTCATAGCCAAGTTCAGTGCATACAGGTAGAAGAACATAAAGAACTCTATGTTTTGTTCAGCTTATAAAGAATTTTTTTTTGTTCAGTTTAAGTGAACTTTGAAAAATTAAAATTTTGTAGCCTATAACAACTTAACTTTTTAAAATTAGAACCTTTGATTAGTATAGACATTGAATGTTAATTTCTAAATTCCTGTTCTAGACTTTAGAATTTTTTTTAAAGAGTCTTTTCAAGTGATTCTGAGATGCCAGTATTGCGAACCACTGGCATAAATCATTGTTTCTCAAAGAGATTATACTCATTAATAAGATCATTTTAGATGGTGTTAAATCATTTTAAGTTGTAGTCATTATTGCTTTGGGATGTATATCAGAAAAATATGTAAGTAGTCCATGGATATTGTTATTTAGGACACAAAAGATTATAAAAAGTGAGTTAGTTCAAAATAGATTTATCTGTATATCTATCAATATCTCTATCTCTATCTATCTATCTATCATCTATCTATCTATCACTTGTAAGAATACAGTTGGCAAAGGTTGTGAAGTTGCCAGAATTTTAATGGTTGAATTTTAGATAACCCTAAGCTGGATTATGACATAAGATAAGAAATAGGGAGGACAGAGGAATTTGGAAGATAAAATAGATTTTCCTTATAAGATTGATGATGAGATGGAAAGCAAATAGTTTAAGAACAAAGATTATATTTTCAAGTATTCTTTGCCAATTGTTTTGGATCAAGATATTTAAAAATGAAAGGAGTATGTGGTAGGTTTGATACTCTTTTGTGTAAAGAAAGAAGCTTTTCTGATACTCTTGCATGTGTAGAGGACTTACCCATGTCTCTGGATATAGACTGAATTGAGTTGACCATGAGATGATACTTCAGACATTATGGCTACCTGTGAGCATTGAAAGCATCCATAATGTTACAGCAAAGGTAACAAAGAGTAAACCCCAAGAAGCAAATGCTGCTTAAAATCAGTTTGGGTAGGCAGCTATTTTCATTGGCTCCACAAGGTGTCATGATCGCTGCTCTAAGAGTTTGTCTTATGGTGAGTATTCATGTGAATTCACTTCTGTGAATATTGACAGGGATATCAGTAATGGCAAAGAAATGACTATTTGAGATCCCAAAAGGTAATTGTCCTTGGTTCAACAGAAAAGTCAGAGTGACACAATAGTTTTATCTTCTCTGGCAAGTTTAATCGGTCAACAGTGACTGCTGGAAGAATGCATTGGGGAGCACTTTGAAGATAAGTCTGTCTCATGGAAAAGGATGTCGTGATGTGTTAGTGAGACCATCAAGGAATTGCATAGGGGAGTGACAGTACCATGGTCAAATCCTCCATTTCTGAAAATGGTTACTCTATTGTTTGATGATATAACACCCAGCATAATGATTTTAGTCAAGGTAAACTTAACAATTTAAAACTAATAAACTCTTCTGAAAGATGGATAAGTTTCTCACTGCACCAGATAAGACAGCGTACATAGATGAGTGCTTTGTATTTCCGCTTTCATAGTGCATGAACTTCTGACTTTCAGTCTTGCACTTCGTTCTGTAAGTCAGTATCTTCTTATTCCTTAATCTATCTGGTTACTACACGAGACAGGTTTGGAAATCAAGTTGTTTTAGATAGCAGTCTTTAGAGCTAGTTGCCCCTGATCATTAATCCATAAACTAATATAACAGTAAAGAGGTTAAGTGATCCACTTAAGTCTCTCAGCGGTGGGTAGACAAATCACAGCTTTCTTTCTTCTAAGAGAACTTGGGTACCTTGTACTGGGAGGGAAGCCAGATATCATGGCTAAGTGATTCTGGATCCTGTTGTTTAATCGCAGGAGTTGTCTTGTTGCTGAGTATGTGTTTTATGGTTATTAACCTTAGCCATCATAAAGAGCTGACACACGGGAGAATTATGCTGGCTTGAAAATATACACACATCTTTTTTCCGTCAAGGTATTTCTTTTAAGGAGACATTTCCTGATTGGAATCAGTGTCCCAGTTACACTGGTGTTCAAAAAGACATCATTTCTCCTTTTTCAACATCTCTTTCTCTCTCTTTTCTTTTTCATTCACTTACTCAGAAATACGAATGTATTATGAGTCAGGTTCTGTTCTAGACTATAGCAATATAGCATTGAACAAACATACACTGTTTTACCTCAGGGCTCATATATTCTTATTTCAAACAAACAAATTTAATCACATTAGAGAGTGATATGTGAAATTACAGGAGAGTAAAGGGAACAATGGGAGCACATAAAAGATGTGGAAAGTGGGACATCAAAGAGGGCTTCCTGGAAGAAGTAACATTTTGGTTAAGTCCTGAAACCTAAAGAGAAGTAATCTGAGTGAAGTGAGAAGCTGAGGTATGAAGGAGACTGTTAGTCAAGGAAGTAAAAGTCTTCACCGTGATGGGAATATGGAGGTGGAGTAGGAAGAATGTGATTGGAGATTGCACCAATCTTTTGAGACCATTTTAAGAAGTATGAACCTTCTCTTGAGAACAAAGAGGTGGTACTGAAGGTTTTGACTGGACTGACATGATCAGATTTGCATTTTAGGAAGATTTTGCTTTTTTATATATATATATAATATGTATACATGTTATATGTGTGTATAATATGTATATAATATACATATTATAATATTATACATATTATACATATAATATGTATAATATACAATGTATAATATATAATGTCTATATAATATATAATATATTAATATATATTTATAATATATATAATATATAATGTGTATAATATATAATACATATATAATATGTATATAACATATACATATTATAATAACATGTATATAATATGCATTATAGAACATATCAAGATAGATTGAATTTTTCAGGTGCTTATGCTGTGGAAAAGATTAGAAACAACTCCATAATCCCTAGTGGAAGATATATAAATTATAAATTGGGTACATGACACCCAAAGCACACTGAATGTGACAGTGGTCTTGTGATAACTTTGTTCAGAAAATAGTGCTGATTTATTCCCCTTTATGGTGTTATCATGGACATCTTCCCCTTGTTTGTAAGATCTGTTGTTGAACGGACAAAGAAAAGGAGTCACTGTGCTTCCCCTTGATGAATTGTGTCTCATAATTGTAAGTAACAGAAATCAAACTCAGCCTAGCTTAGGCAGGAATGAGAACTTACCAGTTTATCTGTTGGAGGGGCTGAAGTGATTGGAAGCAGAGACTTTATCTATGAGGAAGCACTTTATCCATGAGGAAGACGATAGACTGCTGGCTTTTCTAATGTCTTAGATTAGATTCTCTAGAAGCAGACCCCCTGAGAGGATTTATTAGACTGTCTCTGGAAAATCTGATAAGGGCATGGAGACAAATAGACTCAAGAAAATTATAAGGAAAAAGCTACCCTGAAGTAATTTGGAGAATGTATATTTTGTGGCAAAATTTCCTGAAATTATGGTATTTTTTTCTTCCAAAGTTCCTGGCATCCCAGTTCTACAAATAAGAAGGTACAGGGATTGGCCCAAAGCTGGTGTTTGCTGAGTAGGTGTGATCGAAGAAAAAATGTATTTGGGAAATGAGGATGTTGATGGAAGTCATACAAATAGAGGGAAAGAGAGACAGCAGGACACTATTGGGGGAAAATACAAGAATCAGGGGACCTCTCTGAGGAATTAAAGGTGTGGGTAGCTGAAAGGAAATGGTGTTTATATCAGGTTCCTATTGACTGCCTCAAACTTTGTGGGTTAAAACAATAGAAATTTGTTCTCTTACAGTTCTCAAGGCCAGAAATCAGAAATGAAATTTATGTGGCTAAAATCAAGGTTTCTCCAGGACTGATTCCTTCTGGAGGATCCATGGGTGAATCCATTCCTTGCCTCTTCCAACTTCTGGTGGCTGCTGGCATTCCCTGGCCTGTGGCTGCATCATTCCAGTTTCTGTTTCTATCACCACGTTGTTGTCTCCACCTCTGTGGTAGCATCTCCCTCTGTCTCCAACTCCAAAGGACACTTAGTTATGACCTCATTGGTTACACCTGGATTACATTACATCTGCAACATCCTTTTTACCATATAAATTACATGTTTACAGGGCCCAGGGTTGGCATGGATTTGTTGGAGAGGGGCTTTTTTCAACCTACCACAACACTGAATTCAGAATGTAGATTGTTTATGTTCAAGTTTTCATCAGTGGAACAGTTCCCAGAGAAAAAAATACTAGAACCGAAGTATAGACATGAGTGGGCTTGAATAAGATCATTAAGTGAGTCCACAAAATAAAAAACTAGGACATCGGATGATACAGACTGGGAGTGGGATGCCTTGAGACAGTTCAGTAACTTGCTCTAAGTCACACAATTTGTAGGGGCTGGAAGTATGCTTCTTTATTACTTTTATGAAAAAGTCAACTTTTAGTTGTGGGTTACCTATGAAAGAAGAGAAGACAAGGAGAAAGAAGTCTGGGGCACCCACGTGGCTCAGTCAGTTAAGTGTCTGCCTTTGGCTTGTAGGTCATAATCCTGGGATCCCATAATCGGGCTCCTTGCTCAGCGGGGGGTCTGCCTCTCCCTCTCCCTCTCAGCTCCCCTCTTGGGCTCTCTCTATGCTTTCTTCTCTTTCAAATAAATAAATAAAATATTCTTTAAAAAAAGAAAGAGGAAGTCCATTTTCTCTCTGTTCCAGAGCAAGTTTGATTATATTCTCCACTTGCACCTGTTTCATTCATTCCAGGTCTCCCTCTGACCCCCACACCACAATGCTACCAGATCTCTTCTCAGCCCTTCTCTGCTTTCTCAGTGCTCTAGGAGATTTCCTTCTATGAACAAGATCTTCCAGGGTCTTCTGCTGTCTCATTTCCAGTTAGGTTTACTACAGGGGAGCCTCCAGCAGGGGATGAGAAAAGTATCATTGTACTTCTGTACCCCCCCCCCCCGCTCCAGCCCTGACTACTATCACCCTGGCAGTGACTGAATATCTCTATGGACAAAGCTCTGTGTGGAAGACTGTCTTTCCCAGCTCCAGATCTTTCCAATCTTTGGTAACTCTGTTCCCTTTCTTTGCCCCATCAGGGTCCGCTTCATGCTGTTGTTAGATTCTGGGTGTTTCATTATCTTGTTCATTCTGTGACTCTGTGGAACCCTCTGCAAATAATCTCCCTTGAATGACCTTTAGTTAAGCCAGCCACTTTGATTATTTGATCTTTTTCTTCCTGAGACTCTGGCATAATAGGGCATAACTCCAACTCTTTCAAGTATTTTCCTAAGTTATTGTTAAAGGTTGGCATTTCTTCAGAAATCCCTTGGGCCTCCACTATTTTTTGTTATATGGCAAAATAAGCAAACAAGTGAACAAACCTGCCTCAAATATATTACCTACTCTTAGTAATGTTTTTTGTGACTTGTATCATTTTAGCTTGTCTTCAGTTATGAGTAATAGAAAAAATATTACCGAGAGTGAGTAAACAAATTGGAGTTTGTTATTATACAAAACAAACTTGTTATGTGACAAGGAGAATGAATATGATTAGGTGCTGCCATTGTTTCAGTGCTTCTATATTGTCAAAGCCTTGGCTATCATCTTCACAATTCTTTGGTATTTTCCTCTTGGGCACAAGATGGCTGCTAGAGCTTACTATCTGCATTCCAGGTAGGAACCAGAGAGAAAGATGGCCAGAACCCACATTTATACCATTAGATGTTCAGAAAAATATTCCTTCTGAGAAGGATTCCGTCTCCAGAATATGTCTGCTTATGCCTTATTTATCAGAATTGGCTTGCAGAGCCACTGTTAAATGCACAGAAGACAGGAAAAGCAATAAAATTCAACTTGTCCTTCAAAGGAGATGGACAAAGGAGAAGATTGGACATAGATGTTAATTAAGTGAGAATGTCTTCTGTACTCTCTACAAAACCCTAGCAAAGCATTCAAGAGCATGTTTTATGAAGTCATAGTGCCAACACTAGGTCCGCTACATTCTATAGTGTGAATTTGGGGAACAGCTTAATCTCCCATGGCTTCAGCTTCTGCACCTGCAAGTAGGGTGATAAAAGTGTTTCTCTCATAGAGTTACTATGATTGCCAAATGAGTTAGTGCAACATTTAGAACGGTACCTGACGCATGGCAGGCACTATTTACGTTTTTATCTGATATTTTTGTGGTTTCTACCCAAACCCTCAAAAAGGTAGCTACAGGAAATAGAAAAAGTAAGGGTGAATAAAAAGTGGCAAAGGCAGAACTTGGCCAAATTGTGAGAGTAAAAAGATGATCTCCTCCCTCCTTCATTTTCCCTTTCATCCTTATCCATTTCCTTCCCAGGCTTATAGTGCCTCCCAGATATCCCTCACCCTTATGTCATGGAGAACTTGCTGCTATAACACTCCACATGCATTCACAATGTACCAAACAGTCAATCAGTCATATGTATTTTTTTATGCCCTAAGGATGTGTTAGGGTTTGAAACAGAATGGTAAATGAGGAAGCCATGGCCCTGCTGTGATGATGCTTATAGTCCACTTGGGAAGCTGATATTAAAAAATAATTAGACAAAGTATTAATTGGTATTTGCTCTATTTGAAAATGGAAAATATCAGTATTCTATGATAACATGCTAATTGTAGGCGCCAGAGAAATCTTACCTAAAGAGGTAGAATTTATGCTAAGACCCAAAGGTTAAATAGGAACTAGTCAGGTCAGGAGGTGGGGTTGGGCTTGGGACAGAGGAGTAGAAAATTTCAAGGGAATAGAAAGCACAAGGACCTAGAAGAAGGATGAGAGCTGGCGTTTGAGGAGCTAGAGGCTTGTGTCTCTTTCTTTTCTATGCCACCAAAGTGTATTTGTCCCTTGTGTCCTACTCCCTCCGCATTACTCCCAGCAATCTATCTTGACAGGTAGTTATTTGATGAAACCCTAACTGCCCAGCCATACACAAACCACAGAATCCTCCTTTTCTGGTTCTTCTGAAGCAAAAAGACCTCAATAAGCCAATCTCCACTGAAGTGAGCAAAATTTCTAAGCCTTGATCCTCCGTTTTCAGGACTGTTGTATTTGACTAAGAAGCTTCTAGGTACACAAATGCTTACTTTCATAGTGATTTCTCTATTAGTGGAGATTTCAGTGCCTTTGCCTGGGAATTTCTTTTGCTATAGGGGGTTGGAGGGGTGAAGCAGATTATTTATGTGATCTGGTAAGAAGTCAGCTCTGAAAGTAAAGTTATGATTATCTCAAGCATGTTGGCATCTCTAATGACCTGGACAATTTACTCTATAATTTACTATTAGCTGGAACATAATCATTTCTTATTTATTAACACAACTAAACATTTATACTCTTTCCCTTTTATGGAAATCAAAATTTTGAAATCCTCCTTGGAAAGTGAGAGCAGAAATGGGTTTTTAATCTTCTGGATTTGAGTATATTGAATATTCTTTTCCTCATTGCTGAACTGTGCTTAACCTATAGTTAGAGCCTCTGGCCAAAGCAATGCCTTTCTCAGCTGTGGAGTCCATCCATCCTTCCCTCTCTGCTCCAGAGCCCCCCTGTAGCTGGTGAGTGCAGAAAGTACTGATGCTCGCTGTGACTTCTTTTTGCTTCTGAGGGGAAAGACAAGTTTAAATCTTGTAATATCATGTCTAACCATAAATAAATGATTCAAAAGCCACAGTTCTGAGGAGCAAGAGGTTAAAGGGAGCCTTGAGTGCTGTAAGTGGTCAAGGTGCATTCTTGAAGATGATCTCATTAAATAAACATGGAATGCAGAAGCATTTGTCAATATTACACATGCTGTTTTACACTAAACTAATAAAAGATTCATTGGTGCTCTACTTCACATTGGCTTTGCCAATTTGAACCTCCTTTAAGTGACTGTCTTCTTCATTTGTGCAGTTCACAGCTAAGCTTTTATATTTATTCCAGCTCTCTCCAGGCTGTCAGTTCTGCTTCTCATTCATGCCCATATATCAAGTTATTTCTGTTCCATCAAAGTTATCTGCTTTTCTTATAGTGTATGTTTTCACATGTTTATTTTTAGCTTATTCCAAAATGATTTTGACACAGTTCAATAGACTGGTTGCTAACTTTTATGATCATTTTGGTTGCTCAGAAGCTATTAAAAAACTTTCAATATTTTCACTTGAAAACATAAATGTTCTCTTTAGATTTTTTTGTTTTATTAAATTCCTGCAAAATGTATGGCCTATTTAATAAACTGGTTACATCTGATGCTAAAATGAAAATCTGATTAAAAATACATGTCTATAGCTGTTACCAAGGAAACCAATGACCTCTTTTGTTAACTAGCTGCTGGGGTACAAGTTACCTCCTTGAGAAATCTCTAATTGGAAACTCAATGTCCTAGAAAGTCTGTTGGGGATGTGAATGCATATCTAAAGATTATAATTTGCCTAGTAGCAGCTGAGGTCAGGTATGTACAACAAGAAGTCATTTTTCCAAGTGCAAATAACAAGTGTTGAGACTTTCAGGTCCTCTTGGGATTAGCAGATATTTGGAAATACTTGGCTTAATTGGCTTAGTTTAAAAAGCAAATAGAGTTGACAACAGAGAAAAACTGCAATTTTAACTACTAATGACCGGGAGCTTTATATAAACCAAAGGTTTTATATATTCATGATGGTAGTTGAACTTTTTATTGAAGCAGAATAAGAAAATTCAGTATCAAGATATTACTGAATCATACCTAGGTATTTGTATTTAAAATTATTATAGTATATCTGTTTGTAGTAAGTTCTAGATTAATGACAATAATGCCCGAGTTTTACACTAGATTTCCTTCTCCTCATTATCTGTTAATAAGGGGAACTTCAACTGATACCATTTATTCATTTATTCAAGGAAAATTTCTTCAGCTCCTAAAATGGTGAAAAACTATTCAAGGCATCATAGATACAAAACATAGCATCTTGTGCTCAAAGAGTTTATCATAGTCCAGCAGTATAGTAAAAAATTCAGCCCTCATAATTCAGTGAGATATATGCCATAATAGAGCTATGCATGCAGCATTGTGAGAATATAAAGAAGCAGCATAGAGGAAAGGTACCTAACTCAACCTAAGAGGCAGAAAAGGATTTAGGAATGTCTTCTTAGAGGAGGCAATGCTTCCATAAGAATGTAATAACTACAGGAACAAAACCAGAAAGGTAATACTCCAAAGACTAGTTTTCAACTAGTGTTAGCTATTTACATTACATCTTAATTCAGAATAACCAAATGTTAAGGGGTGCCTGGGTGGCTCAGTGGGTTAAACCTCTTCTTTTGAGTCAGGTCATGATCCTAGCATCTTGGGATTGAGCCCTGCATTGGGATCTCTGCTCAGTGGGGAGGCTGCTTCCCCCTCTCTCTCTGCCTGCCTCTCTGCCTACTTGTGATCTCTCTCTGTCAAATAAATAAATAAAAATCTTTGAAAAAAAAAGGAATAACCAAATATTAAAATACAGTATAAAGGAATAATATATTAAGATATTATAGAGTTGGCTCAAGAGTAAGAATATGTTCAGAGTTCACAAGAAAGAACCCCCAGACTGTTCTTATTTTATATAAGAATTATATTTTCTGATTTAACATACAATAAATAAATACCATAAACCAGTGAGGAATGAGATAGATTATTTGATAAATTCTGCTAAGAAAACTGATGTTTGTGGAAAAAAATCAAATTGACTTTGCTGTTATATGTCAAAATTCCAGATGAATGAAAAATTTGACATAAAAAGTGAAATCATTTAAAAACCAGAAAATATGAGTGAATTTTTAACTTTTTCTAAGATGGTGAAAAATATAATGGTAGATATTAGTGTACTCAACTTGGTTAAAAAAATCTCTGTGTGCAAAAATTACATTTAAAAACAAAACAAAATATTTAAAAACAAAACAAAATACTACAAAATTAGGAAGTTTTAGCAAATAAAATATGACATGGTTTTCATATACTTAAAAAAATAACAGTCCAATAAGAAAATCCAGTACTACAGTATAATGAGCAAAAAACATAAGAAAATTCCCCAAAATGAAGATGTTATGACTGTTATACATACGGAAAAATAGAGAAGAATGATCAAAATGACAATGCCTTAGTTTGGGCTACTTTAACACAATACCATGAATGGAATTGCACCAAATTCATGTATCTGCCTCACTTCTAGAGGCTGAGAAGTCTATGATCAAAGTGCCAGCACCACCAGGTTCTGATGAGGGCCCTCTTCTTGCCTTGTAAATGGCTACATTCTAGCGGTATGAACATTGGTAGAGAGAGGAAGAGGAAGCGATCTCTTGGATCTCTTGGATGTCTTTTCTTCTAGGGGCACTAATCCTGTAATGAGGGATCCATGACCTCATCTAAACTTAATTACTTCCCAAAGGCCCTTCTTCCTAATACCATTACACTGAGGGCTAAGCAGTCAACAAATGAATTTTGGGGAGGACACAAATCTACATAACACAGAGTGAAGACCTCTGAAAATCCATTTTCCCAGAAAAGCAACAAGACCACTGGGGAAAAAATTGTCAAAATCAACTTCTTAAAAACTCTGTAAATTAACCAAAGGCATGCAAAAATCCGAGGAGTATTTCTCAAATAAAAACAGTTGACTTTTGATAAGAACAGTGAGCTCTGTGGTGTTCTAATTTGCCATATTCCCATTTCTCTCTCCTCGGCTTTTCAGCAGCCTTGAAACCCAGCAACCTCTGGAACATGGTGTCTATGAAAACCAGCAGCTTAGCAGCCACTGGGGGGACTGTTTGGACCCCCCCCCCAAAAACTCTCTTATTTCCAGAGAATGGGAAATTCACAAAATTTATCTTTGACTAGACTCACATCTTTCTCAGTATGACAATCCCTATCCTTAGAGAAGTTGTCTAATACAAAGAGCAGCTGTTACAACTGGTAGAGGCAGTTGACCAAAATATTTAAAAGTAAAATCCTACGGTATACAAAAAAGTAAGGTCCCATCACCAAGGTTGGGTATAAGTAGTTCTATATTAAGGAAGTCATCTGTTCAAAATAATCGTGATTATAGGAGAAAAATCCTCTCTATTATATCAATATATAAAGAGCAAATAATAAAATTCAACACTAATTCATAATTATTTTTTCTTATCCAACTGGAAGGAGAAAGAAACTCCTAAAAAGAGAAAGGATTTCTACCAAAAAGCATGCATCATATCCTAATTTATGGGCAACAAATATTTATTTTATGCCTGCATATATCAAATACTCATTCTAGGCCCTGGTCACATAGCAGTGAAGAGAATAGAGACTCTGTCCTTGTGGAGCTTAAAATCTCCTGGTTAAACGCACCTTTCATATTTGTTGATATTTAGAAGTATTTCTAGTAAAGTCAGAAATAAGGAAAGGATTCCTTCTCCTTTTCTTTAACTAATTAGAAAACATAATGGAAGAAAAATTCTGCTGAAAATAGTGCCAAAGTTATAAATTTCATTGGAATTAATCCAATACTACAAAAGAAGAATTTATGGACACAATTTTCAAATATTAAAGGACATGTAAGGAAATCTGAATAAATGGAGCTCTACGTCATGTATATGGAAAACTCAAGATCATAGAGGTGTCATTTATTTTCAAAGAACATGAGAACCTAATTCTAAAATTAATACAAAAGACAAAAGTAAAAGATATGCTTGAAAAAAGGTTGGGGTATCAGATACTAAGATTTATTATACAGTTATAGAAATTATAGTAGTTATTATTAATGTATGAAGAGATTTATACAACAGGATAGAGAATTCTAAAAAATACATATGTGAATATATAAGAACTTGATATAAATTATAAATATGCTGTCTATAAATATAGATTTATAATATATAACTGTAATATACAAGATATCTATAGATTTAAATAGAAATGCTATGTAAATATATAGTTTTTTATTATTTTTAAAATTTATTCACAGACCTGTACCCCTGGGGATAAAAATATATGTTTATAAAAAATAAAAAATTAAAAAAAAATAAAAATAAAAAAAAATAAAAAACTAAAAAAAAAAAAAAAAAAATTTATTCATTTTTTTATTATGTTCAGTTAACCACTGTATAGTACACCAAATATATAGATATTTAAATGTCATATAAATGATAGAGACAGTGTTACAAAATAGTGAGAAAAAGAGTCTTTTAAAAAAAATGACTTTGGGGGCTCTCTTCTGTACTTTCTAGATAGGATGCTACCTGATTCATGTACCGTTTAATAAAGCCTATTAGATATATTTTTTTAAATGGTGTTAGATTAGTATATTTCCTTGGAAAAGGTAAAATTAGGTCCCAATTTTACCCCAAGCACAAAAATGAACTTCTGAGATATTAAAATTTTTAATATGAAAAAAAATCTTTATTAGAAGATAGTATGGGAAAATATATGTTGCCTCATGGTAGGTAGGGTATTCTTAAATGTGATGCAAAAATAGAAGCCATGTAAGAAAAGATCAATAGATGTGTTGAAATTAAAATTTAAAAACTTGTGTCTTTTTTAAGATTTTATTTATTTATTTGACAGAGAGAGCATGATAACAAGTAGGCAGCTCAGCAGTCTCTGCTGAGCAGAGAGCCTGATGAGGGGCTTGATCCCAGGACCCTGAGATCATGACCTGAGCTGAAGTCAGAGGCTTAACCCACTGAGCCACCCAGGTGCCCCTAAAATTTAAAAATGTGGGGATGCCTAGGTGGCTCAGTTGGTTAAGTGGCTGTCTTCAGCTCAGGTCATGATCCCGGCGTCCTGGGATAGAGTCCCATATCAGGCTCCTTGCTCAGGAGGGAGCCTACTTCTCTCTCTGTCTCCTCCTGCCACTCTGTCTGCTGTGCTTGCTCTCTCTCTCTCTCTCTCTCTGACAAATAAATAAATACAATCTTAAAAAAATTTTTTTAAATGTGTATTCTAAGAATGGGATAAAGGTAAAAAGAAACACTGACTAGCTGGAAGCAGATATAGTTGCAATTTATAGCAAATAGATGATTATTATCCAGAATATGTAATGAACTATAAATCATTTTTCAAAAGAATTATGTTTATTCTTAATACTCTTTTTTCCCTCCATCTCGGTAAACTGTTAATGTTATCTTTAAATTTTTACATTGTTATTTATTTTTATTTTTTATTTCTAAACTTTTATTACTTGAATATAGTGGACACACAATGTTACATTAGTTTCAGAGGTGCAACATAGAGATTCAACCTCTCTATACTATCCTTCAGGATTCTTAATTTTTTCTCACCCAGGGCTCTCTACACATCTGAATGACAAAAAATAATTCTTAAGCTCTTAAATCCTGTTATTTAAAAACCGGTTTTAAAGTCCAGTTTTTCAAAACACTGCCATTGGCAAGTTTATCCTACTGCTTAGAATTTGAAAACTGGATATCTTTTTATCATGTGAAAATGCAAGAAAATACTCATTTTCATTAAGGTAGATTTAGATCCTTTTTGTCAGAAGATTTATAGAATGCATAAATATATCTTACATGTGTTGTGATTAACTTAATTGTCTGTATCTTGGCACTGTTATCCTTGTGCCGCTGGATTTAATTACATTGCATTATGACTGGTAATTAAACAGAACAAAATATCATTATGTCATTAGTTGGTTTTAGAAGGCCCTGAAACCTTTTTCTTAGAGCTCTTATATGTATTAAAAGCTCTCACCACTATGATCAATGCTTTCAGAATTGTTTCTGGTCACTGAGTTGTCAGGTATACATTTACCAGTTACTTGGGACTTGAGCTCAAAGGCACTGATGTGCATTGATTTAGGTGAAGGCTTCCAATTCAATCAGGAAGATGACCATCATTTTGTATCAGTGTTACTGTTAAATTTGTTCTCTCCCAACTAGGGTACTGAAAGATTTAAAGCAAACACATTTTGACTGATTTGTCTATGACTATGCAATTAACAGAAGAAAAAAAAATAGTTGACATTCACAATCAGCTGAGTTGTATCTTCCAATGAATCCTGACACTTTCAGGATAGAGCATCTTGTAAATCTTTCTGTGATGCCACAAGCAGTGACATGAAGGGTGGAAATATGTTGATCGAGAGACACGCTGGAACTATAGTTGTGACCATGATCCTGAATGTATACAATTATGAAAAAGATAATGCCTTTCAACAAGGCCATATCCTGGTTGTGTGCTTTTTTCCTCCCACTAACACTTGGTTCTGTCTCCATCTTGGTAGTCATATTTCAAGCTATTCTACTTTTTATCAAACCCTGCTTTCTTCAGAGAATGTAGAACTAATATGTAGAGATGCCCTATGCATCCCAGGAACCATGTTATGTGTGATGTGTCATTTAAATCTCACAACCACCTTGTAAATAGGCCCCAATATCCCAGTTTTACAGATAAGCAAACTGGGACTTAGATAAAATATATTGCTTAAAAGAAGCTGCGTAGAGAAAGTAGCTTGGTTGGTATTTAAACCTAGTACTTTCTGATTCCAAAGCTATTAACTAGGTTTTCCTACTGTGCTGTCTCACAAAAGATTGTTGAAATTAAATGCCCTCATGCCTTTTTTAAAAAAATTTATTTTCAGCATAACAGTATTCATTATTTTTGCACCACACCCAATGCTCCATGCAATCTGTGCCCTCTATAATAACCACAACCTGGTACCCTGACCTCCCACCCCCCACCCCTTCAAAACCCTCAGATTGTTTTTCAGAGTCCATAGTCTCTCATGATTCACCTCCCCTTCCAATTTCCCCCAACTCCCTTCTCCTCTCTATCTCCCCATGTCCTCCATGCTTTTTGTTATGCTCCACAAATAAGTGAAACCATATGATACTTGACTCTCTCTGCTTGACTTATTTCACTCAGCATAATCTCTTCCAGTCCCATCCATGTTGCTACAAAAATTGAGTATTCATCCTTTCTGATGGAGGCATAACACTCCATAGTGTATATGGACCACATCTTCCTTATCCATTCATCTGTTGAAGGGCATCTTCTTCCCACAGTTTGGCGACCGTGGCCATTGCTGCTCTAAACATTGGGGTACAGATGGCTCTTCTTTTCACTACATCTGTATCTTTGAGGTAAATACCCAGTAGTGCAATTGTAGGGTCTTAGGGAAGTTCTATTTTGAATTTCTTGAGGAATCTCCACACTGTTCTCCAAAGAGGCTACCCCTGCCTTTTTTATTCCACAAACACTGAAGTTATTTGTGAAGTAGAGATGTGGATATTGCATCCAGTAAGGAGGTCCGTGGAATCCCTTCAAGGAACTGGGAGGACTAAAGTTTAACATCTCTCTTGAGCTAGAATTTAAAAAAGAGTAGGTACCATTCTTGGATAGTGAATATTTAAAGAGAACTTCCCCAGGTAGAAAAAAGAAGAGCAAAATAAGAGGATGCCTTTTAGGATTCAAAAAATATGAGAATTCAGCTACATATTATAATGTGTTCTTAAAGTGTTTATGTCTCTCTTATTATTCAGTAGCCTTTAGTCCAGATAAACCAAAAATGCTAGTCTTGCTTATGCTTTGTTACAGAATGTTATAGGAAGAGTATTATTGTTATGCTTAAGTCAGAATATTTAAAGGAACCCCAAAATATCTCCTTAGGCTCACCCTATTTAATCCATTTTTTCCTTTAAGGAGACTTTGCCAGGAATTTACTCATAGAATTAGATTCCCAGTCTGCCTAGCTTGCCTACTGTGTTAAGGAGGCACCTTCTATTTTTTTATTTTTAATTTTGGAATGAATTTTAGATTTATAGAAGAGTTGCAAGCGTCGTATAAAGAGTTCTTATATACCATTCTTTCCAGCATCCCCTAACATTAACATTTTATATAACCATGTACATTTACCAAAACAAAGAAATTAACATTGGTGCATTACTACCAACTGAATTCCAGACTTTGTTCAGATTTCACCAGTTCTCTCATTAATTTCCTTTTTCTGTTCCAGGATCCAGGTCAGCATATCACTTTGCACTTAATCACCATGTCTCCTTAGTAAGAGGAGACAGTTTTTAATGTTTATTAGTAATGAGAGCAAAAATACAAAAGACTCAGAAAAGGTTGTAGTAAGTGGAAGAGAAAGTTTATTAATCAACTCCTCAAAATCCATAGAAAAAGGAACTTCTGTATCCATCTATGAGAAACAATATTAGAAGGCTACCATGAGTCTTCTTTCCCATTGTCCCATTATTTACTACTCTAAGGGATAAGATGGAGGTGAACATCATTGTTGTAGAGAACAATAGTCTCTTTCCTCTCCAGCATGTCTTCAAGTCATACCTACTCTTCTGTTTGCTAACTGTTGCATATATTAAGCTCTCTGGAGCAGGTAGTCTGCAAGGGGAAGCCCACAGTTGTCTAGCTGCTTTCCTGGCAAGTAGATGGGTATGTCAGTTCACATTATGTGGGATGGAGTAGAAAAACCTATTCTGACCGCTTTTTTTTTTTTTTAAGATTTTATTTATTTATTTGACAGAGATCACAAGTAGACAGAGAGGCAGGCAGAGAGAGAGGGGAAGCAGGCTCCCTGCGGAGCAGAGAGCCCAATGTAGGGCTCGATGTAGGGCTCGATCCCAGGACCCTGGGATCATGACCTGAGCTGAAGGCAGAGGCTTTAACCCACTGAGCCACCCAGGCGCCCTAGAGTTAAAAAGCTAATATTTTGAGATCCACAATTATACCCATTTCCTGTGGGGTTTTTCTATACTGTTTAAAATGCAAAGAGGACAAAAGGTATGATTGGCTCCTTGCAGAACTTATACCACAGGTCATTTGGTGTACGGTTTATTTTTTGGCATGGTGTTATAACAAATAATCTAAATTACTAAAAATCATTTTTTTTAAAGATTTTATTTATTTCTTTGTCATAGAGAGAGAAATGAGAGCGAGCACAGGCAGACAGAGCGGCAGGCAAAGGCAGAGGGAGAAGCAGGCTCCCTGCCAAGCAAGGAGCCCAATGTGGGACTCGATCCCAGAACGCTGGGATCATGACCTGAGCCGAAGGCAGCCGCCTAACCAGCTGAGCCACCCACGCGTCCCAACTAAAAATCATTTTTAAAGGCATAATTAAAAATACTTCCTATAAAAAAGCACTATTATATCATCAAAATTCCTCATGCAACAATTTATTAATCATAAGTGTATATATATGTGTATGTGTACATATATACCTATATATTCTGACTAATACACCTCTTATATGTCTTTATGTGTGTATATACATATATTAGCTTATATATACATGTAAAACATACATGTAAAACATGTATTTATATATACAAATAATTTTATACATATATATGTACACACATGGGTGTGTATGCATGTGTATGTATATATATATACATATATATGTATATAATTATACTCATATATAGTCTTACCTATGTGTCACATATTAGGATAAGCCATGCTGTGCTAACAGTTTCAAAACTGCAGTTGCTTAACCCAATAAAAATGTATTTCCTGTTCACATTATATATGCATTGCTGGTTGACATGGGATGCAAGTCCCCAGTCATTGAGGAACCCAGGTCGACAAGGGCTCTACCATGTGGTGGTTGCACCATTTAGAACATAAGCCCTCTCAATCACTCAGTATGGAAACAGAGAGCTTGGGTATTTAAATGAGATTTCTACAACCTCAGTTACACACAAATTTCACTTCCAATTTATTGATCAGAATTAATCATGGTGCTTTACTTCAACCTTAAGGAAGCCAATAATCACACCTTCTAGATGTGCAAAAGGCAGGGGAGAACAAAGTGTTGGAGAAAAATTATATATGTCTACCACATGAAAAAAATTACTTATGTGAAAAAAAGAAATGTTCCTCTGGGCATAGGTCAGGATAAGTAACACTAGCAGCTATAACAAGCAACTCCAAATTCCAATGACTTAATATAATAAAAATTTATCTTTTGCTCATTTGACATCATAATGCAATTGGCAAGAGGTCCCTACTACAGGCAGTCAGATAGGGACTTTAAGATCTAACATTTGATGATATAGAGCAAACACTGAGAAATGATAACAATAAAGAGGGAGTTCTATTTTACTTCCGGGTTGAGTGTAAGATGGATGACATGGTCATTTCAAATTGCCTTGTATCACAAGGTTTGATCCCTTAACAAGTTAAGTGAGCAGTGCCCTAAAGGGGATTGCTCACCCACTAATTCCCTTAGTGCTCTCAAGTTCTCAACTTCTTTTTTTTTTTTTTTGAGGGTAGAAAGTAGTATTCTGATAGATAAAAGTGTTTTGAAAGAATAACTTAGTCATCCTGGCTTATCTAAATTGGGCAAGACCTGCCATTAAAAAAAGAAAGGGTAAAATTCAGAGGAGTTTAAGAAAAATTTATCTTCTCAGCTTTCCTACCTCTTTGTTCTCTTTCTTTCCTTATATTACTTTTAAACTTTTCAACTACTCTGGTATATAAAATTTGCTACTGACTGAAGTCGTGTATATTTGTTATTTCCTGTGTCCTTGATTTATGTGATTCAGTTCTTCGGTATGAATAGCCAAGGTTTGGGGCTACTTGTCTTCCCTCTGCTTAAGCAAACAAACAGAAGAAAGTTATCCTAGAACTTTTAAGATTTGTGAATAACTTGCCATTTCAAAATGAACTAAAAGTCTTAAAACTTCACGATTCATTTGAAATTATGTGGGGTTATTTAAATGTCATAGAACTCAGAAAAATATGTACAAATTTCTTTCAGAGCTACATTATACTCATGATTAAAGACTGATTGGCAAGAGCCCTGTACTTATGTGAGGAATTCTTGGTTCTTGTTTTGGGTCAGTCATTAATGACCTCTATGACCTTGGGCAAGAACTGACTAGATGACGCTCTGTTATAACTATCTGTGAGTTGTTAACTAAATTGGCTGCAGCCATCTCTACCATGGCCTTATGGCTTCTGGATTTTCACTGTGTAACCAGAGCCATGACTCTGAATAGTTGACCAGTAATCCAGATCCGTATTTTTTATCATCTCTCCAGTTGACTGAATTTAATTGCTGTGCCAGTGTTCAATGTGTAAAATCACCTGATGAGTTTACATTTTACAAGAGACCCTTGACTGGGTCTCTTCTAGGTGCTATATATTCACCTCCCTGTGGTTAATGGCAAGGTGGAAATTAAGGTGACTGAACAGGAGCAGACCCTGGAGACTCCGTTTTATAGCCTGTATAAACAAATAGCCTGTGTCTAGGCAGAAGAAAAAAGTGCTTAGAAACAATAATTCTCCAATTAAAGTAAAAAGGTTATCATCATTAATATAATACCAAACAAAGGTAATGGCAAAATAGGTTAAATATTCATCTATAAATTCGGGTCACCAAGTGAAATGCCTGGCCAGTTCAATTATGGTATCATGCCACTTGATGCCCAAATCATTAGATGAACTTAGTAAGATAGATATAACTGAATGGTAAAGATAATATGTTCTTCTTTTCTGATATATTCTCTATATAAACTTGTTCAAACTTGTTCTCAAAAATTATATTTAGTACTAAGCATTTAATGCATTTCTCATTCTGTGATACTTATGTCATCAGAGTCTTGAGGACAGAAAGCTTTTCATCTCTTCTGACTGATATAGAACCTCTACATACATCCATCTTTATTCATTCATGCTTTAACAATATTCTACTGGGCTTTTGGTCTTATATTTTGATTTCTCCTTCTTGATTTATGGATGCTTTTATGTAATATTTTCAGCTGAATTATATTTAATGGATAGATTCTGGGTCAGCTTTCTTATTCCATTTTTGTGTTCCTTTTTTGCTTTCCAAGTTGCAGTCTTCTGTAAAGAGGTTAGAATGACTCATGAATATGTTGGTGGTTTTATTTGTCACCTGGGAGTCCTAACTCTAAAGTGAGACATATGAGTTTTGAACACTTAAGACTGTTGCACATATTAAAACATATTTTTGATGGCATAAATGCTTGATTTAATTCTGTCATGTTGTCTCAGAGAGTTATTACATATTTCCTTTACCCTATGTGTTTAAATAAGTTAGTCATGAGGTAGAATATAAATGGTTTCAGTGCTTGTCTAAGGCATCTTTCTTCAGGGAAGCCTGTGAAATCCTCAGCTCTGTCAATATTTGGAGAAAATACAAAGCACAATTAATTGATAAATGCATAGATTTGAGGCAAGACAAGATGCTAGCATTACATAAAATCTATGTGCATGATGCCTGCTTGTTCAGGCATATCTGACACTGTAAGCACAGTTGACTGAGCACAGAAGTTGTGTAAACTCAGATTAATATGTTCTAAACTATTCATTAGAGAGAGATCTCAGGGGACAGACTATCATTTTAACTGCTGAAAGTAGAGGGAGAAAAGGTCAGGTGATAATTACAACACTCTTGACAGAAACTTAGTATGATTTCTCTAAACTTTCTTTGCTTGTATTTATAACATGCATTCTTCTTTATCATCTGTCTATGATTTTCATTACTCCAAATAACTCATCTATAAATTATTCTTCGTTTTGGATTTGACTCTACAGAAATCCTCTGCGCATAATGTCATCTCTTGAGTGTTACGATGGTGATGTACTTTAAGATTGTATTAGGTAATGGCTTCTTAACACTATATAGAGCAGAAAATACTAATAATGAAAGTAGATTCTCAGAAGGGACTTAATTGGTTGTCTCTCTTCACTTGAGTGAGGGGGATAAGATTATTCTGTTAGAGTAGATGCCAGCATATTGCTCAGGCAAGCTCAAAAATGACATGGGTAGCAATGTAGGACTATCTGCTGAAGATGTGTCTCTGAATTTCATCATATTGCTCTTTTCTTATAAAAATGATAAATATTATTTGAGTGTTGTTAAATATCAGCATGCAGATTTTAAATAACCCAGCATGAGCACAAATAATCATTATAAATACACAAAGTTCCTGGGCTATTGTTAATATTCTCCACATTTTCTTGACCTTCTGGATGCATAATATCATTCAAACAAAAAAAGAATTCTAAACCAGTGTTAGGCTGTCAAGCTCAGAAAGAAGAGAGTAATGATAATGGGTTTTGCCTGAGCTTGGGTAATTCCTAGCCCTCTTGGGAACTTGCATTGTATACGAACGAAGTATTTTCATCCATTCCATTATATATTTCACACTTTCCACACTTTAGGCTCTGGGGATATGGAAGTGAGTAAGTTCTGGGGGCATCTGGGTGGCTCAGTTAGTTAGGTGTCTGCCTTCAGCTCAGGTCGTGATCCTAGGGTCCTGGGATTGACCCCCCCCCCCCCCAGTAGGGCTTCCCACTCAATGGACAGCCTGCTTCTCCCTGTGTCAAATAAGTAAATAAAATCTTGGGGGAAAAAAAAAGAAAATGAGTAAGTTCTATACTCTGATTTAGTCTTGAAATGCCTGTGTGCATTCATTAAAAAATTTATTGTGCCCTAACTATATACTAGGAAACAGGTACTTAGGATACATTGGTTAAATAAAGATTTTAGGCTTTATGAAGTGTAGGGAAAGGCAGAGTATGAACAGTAAACATAATGAAAAGTAAATTTTAGAGAGTGCTAGGAGATGATAACTGCATTTTAAAAAAGGAAAGAAACAGGGTAAGGTGAATCAATAGTATGGTAACGAGGGAGCAGGAAGGAAGGACTTGTAGAGGTTGCAATTTAAAATGAAGTTGTTGAGATAAGCCACAATAAGAATGAAACTTTTGGGGCACCTGGGTGGCTCAGTGGGTTAAAGCCTCTGCCTTCGGCTCAGGTCATGATCCCAGGGTCCTGGGATCGAGCCTCGCATCATTGGGCTCTCTGCTCCACAGGGATCCTGCTTCCTCCCCTCTCTCTGCCTGCCTCTCTGCCTACTTGTGATCTCTGTCAAATAAATAAATAAAATATTAAAAAAAAAAAGAATTGAAGGAGGTGTAAGAGACAACTATCTGCATAACTGGGAGAATGCTCAAGGAGAGGGAGCGGCCAGATCCATTGCCTTAGGGCAGGAGAATGTCTGCTGTGTTTGAGCAACAAAGAGAATCCTTGATGTGGTTGGAGTGACTCCATCCCCATTGTAAATATGTGAATGTCTTCTAACGCCTAATCCAGTCTCTGGGGGTGGATGAGTTGGGTACAGTGTGATGAAAAAGGAACCAATAAATACCGAGCCCCTAGTACTTGCACCCTATGTTTTGTTACCTCATCTTCACAGTAACCTGTTGAGGGTGTTATTGTAATCGCTGTTTCACAAATTGGAGTAAAATGCATCGATAGGTTATAATAGCAAGGCTACAAAGTGATTGAGTAATGGGGCTGAGATTTGATCCCTTCGAATCCTGAATTCTTTTGGCTACATCATCCAACCTCGCTAGTAGTCATTACTTGGAGGTTCAATTTCTAAACAAAGAAGTCACATCTACCTAAGGATTACAGAACTCAACTCCAAGCCTAGCAAGTGGTGTCCTGCAGGTGAGTAGGGCCAGAAGTGACTGTGACTCCCACTTGTTTTCTGTCATTCACCTATTTCCCAGCACTCCTTTCCCTGTTTACAGGAAGAGAAGTTATTGAGGGTGACCTAGGTAGAGATCACAGACACCAAGAGATGTAGACAACTATTTAAAACAACCCACTAAAGAGAGAGCCGTATGACCAGTCTGTGTTCCAGTTAGTGTCCCCTTTAGGTCACATTCCTGAGCAGTCATCTGGTAACACCTGCTTCCTCCTCTGCATGTAACTGCTGGAGTGTTCTGGAGCAGTCAGCTGGCACCCCCAATAACAAAACCTCTGCCAGCAGCCCCCTCCATTCCGAAGATTGGAATCTGCTTGTAATAATAATGTATTTTAACTCCGAATGGAGTTCTTAGCATGAAATATGAATGTTTATGCCTTAAAATTTCATTTCTGACCAAGCCTGAGGTTTGTAATCCTTCCTTCTTTGAGGACATAAGTTGTCTGTTCTCTGACTTTTTTATTACTTGCACTTGACCTTCTCTCTTATTACACTGAAAAATACTAAAAATTTTTAGGTTACAGTTTACCACACACATTTACTCAGTCATGCTCTATCCTACTTCAGATAAAATATGCAAAATGTGTAAAATGTAATGCAACAAGATTAAAGTTGAATCCATTAACTGCTATGTTGAGGTCTAGAGAGGAAAGGAGTAAATAGATAAATTGATAAATAGGCAAGAGATCAATGGGAAAGGGTAGAGAGAATTAAAAGCAGGTCTTTTGGAGGGCATGGTAATGGGTAGGATGCTGGTCCCACACACTTAATTTCCCCCATGAATTTGTGTTATTGTGGAAGGAGAGTGGAAAAGCCTATAACCTGGAGGCCTTCTTGAGGTCAGTTTTAGCATAGTATAACAAACAAAAGAAACACAAATCTAAGTCTCATTGGGCTTCCCCATTTAAAAAAAAATAGAAAAGAAATATTGACTTGCATCATCAGTTTTCCTTTATGATGGACAGAAATACTGAGTGGCGGTCCCCCTACGGTGCAATGAGCTTGCAGCTGAAGTATTGCCAACAAACATTCTGAATGTATTCTTAGGATGACAGTAAGAAAAATCTCCAACAGGGAAAAAAAAAAAAAAAGAAGAAGAAGAAAGAGAAAAAAGGAGAAGGAAAAGAAAGGGTAAGAAGAAGAATGATTGAAACTCTGAATACTGAACCTTGAATGGTAAGCAAATGGGTTACCTGGGATTACCTGGCAGTTGAAACTGGGAGGTAGAGACCCAGCCCTGCAGAAGTAGAACCTGAGCCTTTCATATTAAGCCCAGGCCCTCGAAGTGGACTGAAGTGGTCACAAGTCATTACTAACCCTGCCCCCAGGTAGAAGATAAAATTTATCTTGGGAGGCATGCATTCCCATTTTGGCACCTGAAGATTACTCCACCCCCCCCTCCCCCACCCTTACCCCAAACTGGTTGACATCTGGAAAGCACTATTTAAAAACCTCTGGCTCCTAATAGTCATGATTAGGGTTAATAGGAGGATCCGTTCTGCAAGAGAAGAGCTGAAACCCATCTGGTGTTGTTCCAGAGACATATCTGAGCTGTTTGGACCTCGCACATAATTATGATCTGATGTCCAAAAGGATGAGGAAAGCTAAGTCAGCAGAATCTTTGCTAAAATTCTGTCACAACAGAATTACATTATTAACCACAACAACAGTAATGCAGTAATAATAGCAAATATTTAAGAAATGCTTATTTTGTTCCAGACACTATCCTAAGAAAAAATGTACTGAATTATTTTAGCAAACTCTGAAAAAAACCACATGTTGTCTTTATTTTATAGATAAGAAAACTGCAGCACAGGAAGTTTACATTCTTGTCCCTGTTCCCGTGGGTAGTAAGCACCAAAGCCTGGCAAAATGGATCCGTGCTAACACTAGCATATGAGGGAACTAAGTAAATAGTCATTTATTTCAATTTCTTTTCTGTTTGCTGACCTATTGAGCAGTCTTGGATGGGCTGGAAAGAAACAGAAATCACCTTATTTTCTTCTTAAAATCTTCTTGCTCCCAGGCCAGTCCAGAATCTGGGCCTACCTCAGTCTGTAGCCTCCTCCCTGTTGGCGGGCACAAGCATTTGTTCTTGGCATCGCTGTATGTCCTAGTCTACTGCAATGTCATGGGTCATTCTCATTAAGGGACTTTGGAGGAGGAACTATTCTTTTTCATTGAGAGTCCACAGGATTTTCACAGGATGAGTGATATGTGTGAAGCACCACAAATATAAAAACTGCCACCTTTCATAGTTCTAAGTAGTATAGTTAATGTGAGAGACAAAAAGTGACATTTGTTATGAATTGCAAACATCTCTTTGATCCAGGCTTGTTTAAGAGATAATTTATTGGAATTATTATTGAGGAATATTCTAGGATAAAAACAAAAGTCCTAATTTTTTTTTTTTTTTAATTTAAGGAAGAAAGAATTAAAAACTCAAGTCATGGGTAGATCATTGCCTAGCATATACAAAGACATAATACAAAGATTTATGAACTAGCTTGATAAATAAATCACATTAAGCTTTGGCTGCTAAATTAATAGCAAATAAGAAGAGATCAAATTTACTTGGAAATAAGCCTTTGGAAGAAGTTATGAAATAAGCTTATCTGTCTTTTCTTATTTTGGACATTTTGGAGAATGGTTTCAATTATTTAGTAAATCCAAGTGAGACTTTGTAGAAGGTACAACATGAAGCTAATATAAATATTACATTTATCATTAAAACAAACAAAAAACATTGAGGCAGATGAGGTACAAAAGCACCAAGATAATTTCTTTTGACTGTGATATAGGCTTAAAGTACAAAAGAATATAATGATTTTTTTAAATAAAATTATTAACCTTTTGTATTGTGCATTTTAGAAAACCTTAATCTAAGAGCACTGACTTTTTTGAGCTAAATTAAGAATCAGTTTCCTAAACAAACTTCTCCAAGGTGCAGGTGTAAACTAATGAACAGTGGAGAGTTTATGAGCCTTCCTCCAAGATAATTTGTTCTGTTAAAATAACTGAGGGGCATGGAACGCTGAAGAATGTCATTTTTTAAATGAAAGCACTCCTATTTTTGAACAATTTCAACATTACATGCTACTATTTTTGTCTTCAAATCTGACTCATTAGTTAGAACCCAAATATTATTTTTGGGTTATAATTCAGTTTTAGATTTAAAAATTATATTGGATACAAACTTGGACTAGGTATATTATTCCAGGCCAGCTATTTCTTCCAGTTATAATTATTATAATTAAAACCCTTACTATTCTTTGTCTAATGCATCTTCCTGTTAAAAATAATTATTCTAGATGATGAAATGCCTACTTACTCTTGGATGTTATCATCTTCTTTGGTTTATTATTACAAATGTTAAAATATTACTTCCATTTCAAGAACTTCAGTAAGAAGACAAAAAAACTGGGAGCTTTTCTCATGAAACCAAACAGATGCCTATGTTTAAAAATGAAAGAAAAATAATGGAAAGTTTAAATTAGAATCCAAATAAATAACTCTAAACATTTACATGTGCCTTTATTTCTCCAGTCTCTGCTAAGAGAGAAGCCATAGGGAAAGATAGAGGAGCAAAACATAATAAAGAAATCTTTAGTCCATATATTTTACATCAAGAAATTATATTAATTAGATATCAATATCCAAAATAACATTGTTTTAGACTCATAAACTTACATAATCTTCCGGAGGAATTTATTCATTAACACCAGTTTTGTGTGTGGTGACAATATAGTATATTCTAGAAACTTTCCTTTTTTTTTTTCTAAATTCATTTTGACATCTACCCATTTAGATATACTGACATTATATCTCAACTTTTATTTTGCCATAATATCAAAGTATCATATCAATGTATGGCTAGGCTTACAAAAGAATTTGGATTTATTTTTCTTTTTCCTATCATCTATATAGATGAAATGCCTACTAGTCCATATCCACTGCACACCTAACTGGAATAATGACTTGCAAAATCCCGATAAAGACAGGGAATAGGGAAGGTCGCAAATAAAGAAAAGGGTGAGAGACATGCTAGAAAAAGGATAAACACCAGTTGAGCTTAAACTAATATACAGATTCTGATTATAACTGACAAATAGGTTATCCATAAAGGCAGAACTCTTCTACTCTTGGTATCTGTTTACATGAATGGCGGTGCTTCAGAAAGAAAAGATATTCCAGGATGAAGTAAATGGTGGTCATGGGTTTGAGAAAGATGGGAAAATGAAAAGATTGGTATGTGGTCTGTTTCCCAAGATGTTTTCATGGACATCCATTTCATGGATGTTTTCTGGGCTGTAGGAAGAGAAGTTTTTGAGCTAGAGACAGGGGTAGAGGTAGAGGTAGAAATAGAACAAGGGAGAGGAGAGAAAGAGAGAAGATTTACAGAGGAGTTAAAAGAATCCATTGCATTTAATAAACACCAGAAAAGGATTTTTATCCAGAGGATATTTTTAAGACCCTTGCAAATCAGTAATAAACTGACATATAACCCAGGGGAAATTGTCAATTTTAAAAACAGGCCAGACACAGAAGAAAACCAAATCATCAGTAACAAAAATTCTCAACCTCACATTTCAATCAGGAAAATGTAAAATAAATTAATAATGAGATACTATTTCATGCTTATAAGGACATAAAAGTCTAAAGTATCACAAATGTTGGTATAGATACACATGGAGGAAACTCTTACACATGTGAATATAAGAAGATGCATATGCCCTCTGACTGGCACTTCCCCCCCTAGGCATCTGTCTGAGAGAAACTCATGGGGATGTGCACAAGCTAACATGTACACTGGTGATTTTTTTTTTTCAGTGCAGCTTATTACTATGAAATAAAATAATTTTCTCTTGTCACGGAACTGACAAATTATGCTTTCTTCAAATTATGGGATACTCTATAGCAGTTAAAATTAATGATCTAGAGTTTCATGTTTCAATATGGGTAAATCCCAAGAAATACAATTTTGAGTGAAGAAAACCAAGTAGCGAGTCATACATATAATGTGAAAACATGTATGTAAATACTCTAAACTCATAAAACAAGAGGATACAAATTTAATGGATGCATATATGTGTAGTAAAATTACAAAAACATGCATGGGAACAGGTCATACCAGCTTCTGGATGGGTGGGCATAGGGGGTTGAAAGTGAAGGGGAATGGGTTAGGAGGTACAGTTTTTCTGTGATATTTTCTCTCCTTAATAAAAAGAAAGTTGAAGAACTTCCAGTGATGTGATCTTGGCAGCATGCTCGATTTTTAAACTCCATAAAATTCTTCCTGAAAAATAAACAAAGAAATTAGGATAGCAAATGAAAACTCCATTGACAATATCTAAATAAAACTAGAAAGAAATATTTCTGTAAACTTCAGATTATAAACACAATGTAATAAATCACCTACAGCAGCAGAACAAGAACATGATCAAAGCTGGGTGGTAGGAGTAATGAGAAATGAATGGGGACCACGTGTATACTCCACAAACCAGGGTTTTAAAATTTGCCAACACATATTCACCTCTAAGAGAAGACCCTACATATCCCAGGTACAAACATGGGAAGACACAGCTGAGAATGGCCAGTAAACCTTGGAAAGGTTCCCAGTCTCCAGTTTGCAAGTGAATTAAGAATACTGCATATAGGTATGAAAAAAAAAATTGAAGGTCTAAGCTAATTTCAATATATAGTTAAGTGACCATAAAATTAAGCCACCAGTTAACTTCCATTTACAAGTTAAATGACAGAACAAGGAAGTAAACAGAAAAATCCAGAATGTAAGACATTCTATAGAACAACTAATCCAGTTTCTACAAGTCAATATCTGAGGGGAAAAGAAGGAAAAGGACTTCTCTGAATCAAAAGAGACTTATAAGATGAAAGTGGGGACCTTGTTTGGATCCTGATTCAAACAAATCAATGGACACATTTTCCAGACCACTCATAATTTGATTTTGGACTCGGTATGAGATGATAGCCAAGAAATACTGCCAATTTTATTATATGATATTAATACTTTTTTAAATTTTTTATTTTTTTATAAACATGTATTTTTATCCCCAGGGGTACAGGTCTGTGAATCGCCAGGTTTACACACTTCACAGCACTCACCATAGCACATACCCTCCCCAATGTCCATAATCCATCCCCCTTCTCCCAAGTCCCCTCCCCCCAGCAACCCTCAGTTTGTTTTGTGAGATTAAGAGTCACTTATGGTTTGTCTCCCTCCCAATCCCCTCTTGTTTCATTGATATTAATACTTTTTAAAAGGAAAATGTCCACAATTTTTAGAGATTTATATTGAATCATATAGGGGTAAAACTATGTTGCCTGATATTTGCTATAAAATGCATAAAGAGGAAAAAATGGAAACAACATTTTTTTAAAAAATAGGTTAATTTCTACAAAGCTACATTAATTAAAACACAATGTGGTACTGGCATAAAAATAGATGTCTAGACCAATGGCATAGAACAGGGAGCCCAGAAATAAACCCTTCTGCATATGGGCAAATGTTCTGCAATGAAAGTGCCAATGGAGGAAAGAACAGTCTCTTCAACAAATGGAATTGGGGAAACTGGATACTCGGATGCAAAATAATGAACTTAGATCCTTGCCTTGGACCATATACCAAAAGTTAAGTAAAAATGGATTAAAGATCTAGGTATAAGACATAAAACCATAAAACTTCTAGAAGAAAATGGGAAAAGCTTCATGGCATTGAATTTGGCAATGGTTTTTGAAAGACACCAAAAGTCAGAAGCAAAAATAGATAAGTGAGATTCTATCAGATTTCCAAAGTTTTGCATATCAAAGAAAATAGTCAACAGATTGAAAGGCAATCTTCAGATGGGAGAAAATATTTGTAAATTATATATTTGGAATTATATTCAGAATACAGAAAGGACTCCTACATCTGAAGAGCAACAACAATACTTTCACTTTCTTGAAAGAGGAATAAACCAAACAGAGGCGCCTGGTTAGTGGCAGTCTTAGGCTCAGGTCGTGATCCCAGGATCCTGGAATCAGCTCGGCATCGTGCTCTCTGCTGGGCTGGGAGCCTGCTTCTCCCTTTCCCTTTACTGTCCCTCTGTTTGTCTCTCTTGCTCTCTCTGTCAAAGTAAATAAACAAAATCTTAAAAAAAAAAAATGCTTGCAGCCTTCTAAGGTATCTACTGCCATGCCCTGATAGCTAAAGCTGATAAATGATCTTTTCTCTAGGAAATGCTAAAAACTTGTTAGCTATATTAATGGTCCAGGCAAGATGACTCATGAGTTTTGCAGTGTTATTATTGACTACATAAAAGGAAGAAATCTAATCATATTATATTAGTGATGTAAGGGGACAGATGGTAGCTACACTTATGGTTAACATAATGTATAAACTTGGCAAGTCACTAAATTGTATACCTGAAACTAATGTAACATTGTGTGTCAACTGTACTCAAATTTATAAAGAAAAAGCAAAAATTGATAATAACATCAACATCAAAATATAATTGCATTCCCTGAATCAGTTAGGTCATAAATGACATCAATTGCCCTGCCTCTCAAATTACTGGGGAAATCTGTCCTATGATTTTATACTAACTCTTTATTGCTTGCTCCTTATGTTTTTTTTCATGGTTAGGAGAAGTTTCTGAATATGACCTATAAAGATCTTTTTAAAAGCTTATTGTGTATTTTTAAATAATTAAAGATTTACAAAAAGTTGCTCTAATGTAAAGTCCTTAACAGCTACTTTGTCCTAATGGTTACACCATGCATTAACTATAGTACAATGTCAAAAACAGGAAATTTGTACTGCTACAATGTTGCATATAGTTCTGTATCATTTTACCATTTGTAACCATTGTATCTTTGTACCATACCATGACCAGTACTGCGTTCAAGATACAGAGTTCTTCCATTGCCACAAAGATCAACTAGCATCAGGATCAAATAAAAAACACTTTTTCTTTCTTTTTTTTTCCTTTTATTTACCAGTTTCAAAATGCCACGTCATACTCTTCCATTTTCCAATATCAAATGTAGAAATCTTACCTCCGTTTAAGTTTCTTTACCTTTTTTTTTTTTTACTTGTAATTGTCTTAAATACTTCCTCTACATACATTGAGGTCCACATCAGAAAAATATTATACTTTCCACTGACACTGCAAGAAGGAAACTGTTTTCCTGCTGACTGGTAGCGACAGTTCCCCAATTGGCCTCCTCTGGTATCACTTCTGTGGAGATGGGGGGGTGGTTCCAGGTAGGGCCGGGAGTCCAGGTTCCTGGGAGACTTCCACGGGCACTACCAGAAGAGGCTTGCTACCTCTGGATGAGGATGAGAGGCCCCTCTCCCAATCTGTCTTCTCTCTCACCATACTTGGGAATGGTAGAAATCTAGGATCTCCACTCAGCTTTTGCTGACAGCCGTGGAACCCGAGCTGCATTTCATTCCACAGTGCATCTCTGCAGTAGGGCACTTATTATCTAAAAACTTTTCATGTTGCTAAGCTGCCCCTTTCCGTGTCCTTTGAAAGAAAGAACTGGATTTTATGAGGGCTCTTATTTGTCAGGTTCCATTTTTTTTTCCCCCAGATATGGCTTCTCTAGTCCAGGATATGGGAGTCAAAAAGGCAACCCGGGGAACGGGTCATCATGATCTTTCCTGTGTTTCCAGGTCCACAGTTGGTCAGCCTTCTTCTCTTTACCTCACAGTCTCCTTATGTTTGTTTTATAGATCACATCCTGGACTTCTGCCTGCACTTAGGGGAAGAAATACTCCATTGTGGTCCAAAACAAGACACCTAGAGAGATTTTAGAACTTCATGAAATTTAACCTTGTCCTGGCATTTAAAAAAAAAATTTAATTAAGCATTATGTAGCTGTGAGTAAACATACCTTTGTCATCTAAATCAAGACATTAAGAGACATGAGTTGTAGTGGAGGAGCCATCTTAAACCAACTCTAAAACCTAAACTAATGAATTCAGCATGTAGTGACTGAGATCAGCCACCACAAGTCATCTTCAAAGAACAAAGTGATTTCCTTTGGAAACCAGTAGCAACAGGGCTTCCCTGTGGCTTAGATATGTGCTGAAATAAAGGAAGAAATGTGTGAACTGATTACTGATGTGAAAGCTCAAGAGGGGGAGTGCTCCAAACCCAATTTTAATACTTACCATTTCAACATCGTGAAGTGAGAAAATGCCCTGAGCAGAGGAGTGGATTTCCCAATACTGTATTAACCTTACGCAGAAAAATGTATGCTCTAGGCAAACATAATTTGACTAATTCATTCCTTTTGTTCTGACTCCACAAAAAGAGGTAACTTTACACTTCTCTATTGGACTTCACATCAAGTTCTTAGAGAAAATAAGCTGAGAAAAAGATTCAAACATCTGATACTTGTGGCAACTCTTTTTCTCAGTATAATTCTTTAAATTGGCATTGTCACCAGTATCTTATGAGTTTTGATTAGTGAGCCAGTCTCCCTAATTTCCAGACTTAAATCCAGAAATAGATAATGAGTCCTTGATAGACTCTGATGACCTTCCTAAGCACTATCTCTAAACTTTTAAATTATTCAAATTATGTATCTACTTCAAAAACAGGTAAAACAACATTGCTTTAACATGACCACAAATATTAATACCTAATAGACATTTACAGTGAGCCAGGAGCTATAAAGAAAAAATACCCTTAAAGATTAATAATCAAGAGTATATGTTTCCCAAAGATAATCTGATAGCAGTCCTTCTTCTATTTAAAAAATATTCATAGAGTGCCTGGTACTGTCCTAGGTCTTAGGATAGATCACAAAAGGCATCAGGCAAAACTCCTGTCTGTGAAATTTGCATTCTGGAGAGTGGAGACAAGATGGAAATAAGATGTATGTGGCATATGGATGTTAGAATGTAGCATGTGCCATGGAAAAAAGGAAAGCAGGATGAAGAAGACCAAGAGTGTGGAGGTTGGGTGGGGAATGGGCACGATGTAATGGTAAACAGGATGATCCAACTGAGAGGGTGAGAATTTGCACAGATTTAAAAGAGATGAGGGAGGTAACAAGGACATCTTGAAACATAGTCATGTAGCAAGGACATCTGAGGATCAAACATTGAGAGAGAAAGCAATGAAAGAAATGATATCAGCGAGGTAATGAGGGTCCACAAGACAATATGGCAATTGTTGGACATTTTTGAAATGGAGTCATACTGACACAAGAAGCCATTGAAGGTATTCTTTAACCTTTTGGTTTGATATAATCTCAAACATACAGCAAAGTGAAAAATAAAAGGGATAATTTTATTTACATTAACCAATTGTTTACATTTTCTCACAATTAGTTTTATCATTTGCATTCTCTTGATAGATTTTTTAAACTATTTGACAGTAAACTGGAGACCTTTGTGACCCTTAACCACTAACTAGTTCCATGAATAATTTCTAAAAACAAAGGCATTCTCTCTTTCTTGCTCTCTGTCAAAATAAATAAATAAATCATTAAAAAAAAATGGATGGTGGCATCTGGGTGGCTCAGTTGGTAGAACATCTGACTCTTCCTGGTTTCCACTCAGGTCACGATCTCCTGGGTTGTGGGATCAAGCCCTGCATCATGATTCACACTCAGCAGGGAGTCTGGCTTGAAAGATTCTCTCTCTGCCCCTCCCCACACTCGTGCATGTGCTCTCTCTGTCTCTTTCTCTCTCAAGCTAAATAAATAAATCTTTAAAACAAAAACAAAAACAAAACAATTCCCTCACGTAACTACAGTACTATTAATAAAACCAGGAAAAATGATATTGATAAATACTATCAAATTTAAAGTCCATTCATCAATTTTCATAATAATATTCTTTATAGTATATTTTTTCTCTCTGATACTACCCTGGAATCAATTTATTCTTTAAGAAGTCTAGGTTCTTGGACGCCTGGGTGGCTCAGCAGGTTAAGCAGCTGCCTTTGGCTCAGGTCATGATCTCAGGTTCCTGGGATCGAGTCCCACATCAGGCTTCTTAATCAGCTGGGAGCCTGCTTCTCTCTCTGCCTCTACCTGCCACTCTGCCTGCTTGTGCACTTACTCACTCTCTCTCTCTCTTTCTCTCTCACACACTGATAAATAAATAAATAAATAAATAAAATCTTAAAAAAAAAAAAAAGAAAGAAAGAAGTAGTCTAGGCTCCTTGGGGCACCTGGGTGACTCTGTTGGTTAAGTGGCTGCCTTTGGCTCAGGTCATTATCTCAGCGTCCCGGATTGTGCCCCACATCTGGCTCTCTGCTCAGTGGGAACCCTGCTTTTCCCTCTCCTTCTGCCTGCCTCTATGCCTACTTGTGCTCTATTTCTATCTATATGTCAAATAAATAAATAAAATATTATAAAAAAAAAGAAATCTAGGTTCCTTGATTAAAAGAAATCAAGATCTGTGTTCTAGGTGTATTCAGTGCTATCATAACTTTTGGATAATCTCAGTGAACATTTCTAGTATATATACATGTATATGTACATACACATGTATGGCTGTACCTATAATCACTTCTAAATTTATTTAGCTATATAGGTAAATATTAAAAATCATAAGTTTATATTGATATTTTCCATTTCAATACAATACCAATATTTCTTCTTTCTATATTTTAACTTCCCCTTAAAATACTACTCCCTTTGCTTTTAATATATTTACTTATTTGTTTAAGCAAGTTTTAGTATTGCTAACCCAAATCATTGCAAAAATCCAACCTATTAACTGAAGTTCAGTATTTGTTTAAAGTTGTTGGTAAAATTACATGCAGTGAAATGCATAACTCTTAAGTGTACAAGTTCACAACTTTTGATAAATGCTTACCCCTGTGTAATCTGCACTCCCTCTACTTCTGCTAAGCATGGAATGAAACCAGTCAGGGAAAAGTCAAGAACGTATGTAAGGACGTGATTATAATGACTGACCAAAAAGTTTTATTTATTTATTTTTTAAGATTTTAATTTTAAGTCATCTCTACACCCAATGTGGGGCTCAAATTCATAATGCCAAGATTAAGAGTTGTGTGTGCTCCCTGACCGAGCTGGCCAGGTGCCACTCTACCCACCCGCCACCACCAGAGAATTTTAGTGACTCAAGGAGAGGTGTAAGGACATAGGGGCTGGACAATAAAATGGAGATAGGATTCATCGATTTGAGGTTCATGCAGAGTTGAAGAATAACATGGGATATTTTCTTAGGATGTGTCATATCTCTGTGAAAACATAGTGACTGGCACAATAGAAGTTTACTGTCAAAATATGAAAATACATTGAGAATTCGTTTGCTTTTGAATAATCCTAAAGACTTCTTTTCCCTGGGAACAGCTTTCTTTCTTGAGGCCACTTATAGATTAGTGCATGCATTTATAAATTGCTCTCTACATTTGCTGATTTTAGTATGAACATGTGAAATAAAAGAGAATACAAAACTTAGAGTTATTATTATTTTGCACTTCCTAGAAAAAGGCCATCTAGCTTTACAATTTTTTTTAAATATTTTATTTATTTATTTGATAGAGAGAGAGATCACAAGCAGGCAGAGAGGCAGGCAGAGGGAGAGGGAGAAGCAGAATCCCTGCTGAGCAGAGAGCCTGACATGGGGCTCAATCCCAGGACCTGGGATCATGACCTGAGCCGAAGGCAGAGGCTTAACCCACTGAGCCACCCAGGCGCCCCTAGCTTTACAATTTTAATTAACAAAATCATCACCTTTTAATGACTTTTGGTCCTGAAACTTGACTGAGACATTATAGGGTCATTTTAGAATTTTGTATTCTAAAATAATTATGGTAAGTTACAAAGATCCCTCTAAGAATGTAGTGTGAAATATAACTATGTTTTTTTGGATATTGCTTAATAGTGGACAGTATTAATTTTTCTGATTTAAAAAGAAAAAAGATATCAAAATCTCTTTATGAAGCCAACAGATTCCATTACAAAATTTCCATATAGGTTATTTATTTTTAGACTTCAGCTAATAGAATATGTTTGTTTTGTTTCAACTTTAATATAACCTAAAGCATGTACATATTCATTGCCTTGTTTTGTTTATTTAATTTCTACCACTCATATGAAAAACCCTTTACAGATAATCTATGCCTGGAGCTGCTGTAAGTAGATGTAAATTGTCACTTATAACACATAAATTCAATCTAGAGTTTCCTGACAATAATTTCTGCTGATGTATTGTCTTTATCACTTTATTTTTATTTTATTTTATTTTTCCGTGTTCTAAGATTCATTGTTCATGCTTTATTAAACAAAATTTTATATTTGTACTACCATCTGCTTAGATCAAAGATAGCCATTAAAAAATGAATGGTGCAAAAACAGCTGGTACATTTTCTCAGTGGACTTTGAATTCTGTGACCTGAGAAAGTTCACTGAATCTCCTTAGAGTTCACATCTCAATTGGTAAAATGGGGTTGATAGAGGCAGAGACCTGACCTATTGAGTTTAGAGATTTATATAAATTGAAGATTCTTTTTTTTTTTTTTCAGTGCAACATGGTTTTTGGTCATTTCATTGCTTTATATGTATATAGAAAAGTATACAGAAAGGGGAAGTATATGGAAAAAGAGAACAAAAGGGACATCTGTATATCACTTTTAAATTTCATGTCTCAAGTGTACCAGTAATTATAAGTGAGACATAAACTGGAGGGTTTAAAGTAACCACTTTTTTCTCCGACAGACTTTCCAAAATAAAGGGATGAGATAGGGAAAGGGATGGAGGTGGGAAGATGTGTTTACCAGTGGCTGTGGGCTGGTTTATTTAATCTTTTTGAATCTCGGATTTCTTACCTGTAAATTGAAAACAACAAAATCTATCCAGCAAAGATTGTAATGAGAACCAGAACTAAAATGTAAAGAATTTAGCATTACTGGGGAAAGAGAAGGGACATAATAAAACATCCTTACTTATTATTATTTTAATAATGTACATTACATGCTGGAGTCAGGGAGCCTGTGTCCTATTTCTGACTATGTGAGTGGACCTGGTCCACTTCTGCTTTTTCGGCAGTACAAAAGAAATAATACCTGTTTTAGCTCATTCACAGAGTTATTAATAGATTGAAAAAAGTGAAATTACCTATATTTGTTGTAAAATGCTATAGAAATAAGTGAAATTAATGTTTACTGACGTTCTATTGGAATTTTGAAATTACTGGTACTATGGCGATGCAGAAGAGGTGGAGAAAAAAATAGAATGATTCAGCCATTAACCCTGTCTATATGGAAGCTTTAATATGTATCAGACACTATTGATCCTGTGGATGCAGAATTAATGAGTAGCTCACAGTCTTTTAGGGAATAGAGAAACATTCACCAATAAGGATAACATAATGCAATAAGTACAATTTGAAAGGCAAATCACAAAATGCTGTGGGCACTCAGAGTGGGGAGGAATTAATTCAGCCTAAGAGATTTGTATTGATCCTGTTGTGGTGTTCCACAGAAGAGATGGGATTTGAGTTTGACAGGCATCTAAGGGGCTGAAGGCTATACCAATCAGAAAGGACAGCAAAAGTATAAGGTCTCATACAGCAAAGTGTGTTAAGGGAATAGCAGGAAATTCAGCAAAACTCTATATATTCATGCAAGAGCCTCAGAAATATATTTTGAAGAATTCTTAGGTTGTAAAAATTGCAGAACCATTCTGTTCAGAAAAGTCTTGCTAATTACAAATTTTGCTTAAGTAAAAAATCCTTTAGAATACTTTTTCACTTTTCAGGTGTCAGCATTAGTAACCTCACCATTGACACTTAAATATTAATAATTTGTAGCAACATGGATGGGACTGGAAGAGATTATGCTGAATGAAATAAGTCAAGCAGAGAGAGCCAATTTTCATAATGGTTTCACTTATTTGTGGAGCATAACAAATAGCACGGAGGACATGGGGAGTTAGAGAGGAGAAGGGAGTTGGGGGAAATTGGAAGGGGAGGTGAACCATGAGAGACTATGGACTCTGAAAAACAATCTGAGGGTTTTGAAGTGGCGGGGGGTGGTGGGAGGTTGGGGTACCAGTTGGTGGGTATTAGAGAGGGCACGGATTGCATGGAGCACTGGGTGTGGTGCAAAAATAATGAATACTGTTATGCTGAAAATAAATAAAAAATTAATAAAAAAATAATAATTGTCACAAGCTTTAAGTGTTCACCACCTGTGACTAACCACAAACTCTTATTACATTGGATGTATTTTGCCTGTATGTCTTTGAAGAAATGTCTCGAATTTTTGCCAGACTATTTGTATTTCAGTTGTGAATGAACTTCAGTAAAAGGGTAACAAACTCAAATAGCACTGGCTAAATGTGGATTGATGCAATGAGAATCATTCCATGTCCATTAGCAAAAAAAAAAAAAAAAAAAAGGCAAAAAACCAAAGAACAAAAAACTCCCTCCCCCTTATGGTATCTGCTGTTTGCATGCAGTACGTTCTTCTCTCAGAATAGTTACCGAGTGGGGTGCCTGGGTGGCTAAGTGGGTTAAGCCTCTGCCTTGGGCTCAGGTCATGATCTCAGGATCCTGGGATTGAGCCCTACGTGGGGCTCTCTGCTCAGCAGGGAGCCTGCTTTCCCCACCCCCTCTCTCTGCCTGCCTCTCTGCCTACTTGTGATCCCTTTCTCACTCTCAAATAAATAAATAAAATCTTTTTTAAAAAGTAGTTACCACACATAAAGCTTATTTTGTTTTTTTTTTTTCATACATAAAGCAAAACTTTCTCATTCTTTAACATTTGTTTATGCCTCAGTGGAATTCTTTGGCTAGGTTCAAGTTTGCATGAGCTTGGAGGGCATCTATATTATAATAGCTTACATTACTGTTTCCTTCCTTCCTTCCCAGCCCTGATTAGGTTGGGTCTTGAGGGAAGGGATGAAATCTCACCCATTTAATATTTCTTGTATCTGGCACTTAGTAGGTATTACCAATGAGAAATAGATGAGTAAGAATAAGAGAACAAAACTGGAGAAAGCCCCACTGATGTGAGGATAGTGAACCTAGAAGAAGTACAATTTAGTTGTCTAAAAAAAGAGATTACCTGAAATGTTGGGATTTTATGTAGTCATAAGTAACCCTCTCTTTTTTACCCACTCCTGACTCTGTAAAGTAAGACACATAAAACGGATGGACATACATTGATCCAGGTGTTGGCAGTGCACACCTAAAATGGAAGAAATACTGAAAAACTGAAATACCCCACTGAAAGTTAACCCAAGATAAAAGAATGATTTTGAAAAACAGATCCTTTGGAGAGTGTTTATTACAAAAGATTCATGTATTCCCCATGGGCAGTTATAAAGCAATCTATCTGCAGAGGTACATTTAGTACATATATGAGATAATTGCCATGGATTTATTTGCTAATGGTGGCTTTGGTTTGTTTGTTTATTTTTCTCAGTTATAACTGGAAGAAATTTTCTTCCACGTTCATCTTTGCTCAGTATATGATTTGGAGCAGCTCACTATAATTAACAACTTCAGAATATTGGCTGGGATTGAAAAAGCAACGTGTGACATGTCCTACAGATTGAAATGCATTGCCAAGTATCTTCAGGGGGCCTTAGCTCTTCCTCATTCATCCTGTGTTCATGCAAAATTTTACCATTCTGTCTTCAGAGAATACAGGTGCCCAACAATCAAGATGTAACTGAGTTAAGGGATTCTGCTGCTAGAAGAAAAACTCAAATCTACTAAAGCCAAACCTCATTCAAGAATTATATATCTTGGAAAAATCTTTAAGCTTATTTGGGGCACCTTGCAACTGTGGGTCAAGATCCATTAGTGAACTGTGAAATCACTTTGGTAGATTACTACTTGCTTGTTTACAAAACTGAAATAGAATAAAAATAGAGTAAAAGAGACTAGAAAATATCAAAGCATGTTACACACAGAACAAGTAAATATTATCTTGTGGAAAAATAAGCCTAGAAAGGAATAGAGAAGAAAACCATTTTAGTAATAATACCAACCTGAGTAAATGTGGGAGAGTAAGAAAAAATAAGGGAATATCAAATGATTCTTGATGGTTATGGTTGAATATAAATGCAGATTACTTATGAGAGATAAAACTGGACCATTACCAGAGCCCATACTGCATTGGGTTGAGAAAAACAATTAAGGAATTAATACATCATTCAGTAGGCAACAGAGAATCATGGAAGGTTAATCAACGTGATAGAAAGTTTAATCCTTGAGCTTTAGGGAAGGTCATTCTGTACAGAGATCAGGTAGCATTTGTAGCAATAATCCAGACATAAGGAACTCAAAATTGATATGTGCCAAATTTCTTCCTGACTCAGGGCTTCCTACAGGGTGTTTCCTTTGCCTGGATAATCTCCACCATAGCTGCTACCACCTTATGCTTACTTCTAGTCTTTCATATATCAATGAAATTTCCTCCCTGAGAGAAACTTCCTGGTCTTCAACACTAGGTTAGGATATGTATCACTTTACAATCAAATGACTAATGTGCTATTATTTAATGTCTGTTTCATCTGGCAGAATGAATGTAAGGTCCATAGCAGAGGGAATTTATCTTGTTCAAAGCAATATTTTCAGGAATTAGGGTGATGCCTTTCACACTCTTTATTAATAATTTTTTGTTGAATAAATGAAGGAGTGTTGATAGTGACTACAGAAAGAAAATTAAATGCAGAGGGCATTGTAAAGGAAAACCCGGCAGGATTCGGGGGTCTACTAGGTGTTATGGCAAGGAAAAGGAAAGAGCCAAAGATTGTCATTCCTTCTTTCCACAAGCATTTGTCCCATATACTGTCAATGTCAGGCACTGTGCTGGACCCTAGGAAAATGGTGATGAATAAGATATAACTTCATAGTCAAAAGAGCAAATTCTTACAAGCAATTTAGGTACTTTCCATTGGACTCTTTCCTAAATGGATTAATAGTTAACTGAATGGTTTCCAGCAGGAGGATGACATGTTATTCTGTCCATTTTGTGAAATATGTTAGGAAAGATGGCAAGAGGATCAGTATATATTTACAAAAACAAGCACACGTGTGCGCCCACACACACATACACCAGGTACTATTCAAAGCACGTGATATACAGTAACCTGATAGCAACTTCACAAGTAAGGTACTTTTATCATCCCTGCTTTATAGATGAGGAAGCTAAGACAAAGAGAAACAAGTAACCTGCTTAAATTTCCTCTGATAACTAGCAGAGCTGGGATTTGGTTCCATTATCTTTATCACCCTGCTATACTGCTGCTCTGGCCTGAAGCAGGGAACACAGACAGGTAAGCAGATTATCACAAAATTACATACTAAGATATGCACACTCCTGGTCCAGAAGTAGCCCAGAGAATAAAGTGGTCATCTATTAGAAAGGGAAGGTCGAGGAAGGCTAAATCGGGGAAAGGGACATCAAACTGAGTTTGCCATGTGGAAAACACAATGGGGCGAGTGCTCTACATGACACCTCTTCAAGATCAGAAAGTATGAAATAACATGGTGTTTAGGGGGACCGACAATAAGTTTGGAATTTCTGGAAAATTCCTGGAAGCAGAGGACAACAAATGAGGCCAGAGAGGTTAGCGGGAGAGGTTTGTCTACTATCCTAAGGAGCTGAGACCTGATTCTGAAGGCTGTAGGGAGTACAGAAACATTATATGCAGGAGGGGTGTGTAGCATAAATATAAGCTCAGACTTGCTTATTAGAAATACTGTGAAGCAGACAGACTGAGGGGGTGAGTTAGAACCTGAGAGATTAGGAGGCCACCGTAATCAGCCAGGCAAGAGATTATGGGACTAATTTAAGGCAGTAGTAGTGGACACAGAAAGAAAAGGATATCTATGGATGCTGCAGAACTTGGAGAGGCACTGGATGCTGGCGAGAGAAAAGGAGAAATTAAGGTCTTTTCAAGTTTCTTAACTTACAACATCAGACAACTAAGGGTGGAAGGGACAACTAAGCAAGGGAGAGGAGGATTTCAGAGATTAAAGATGGTGGATGCCATTTGCAGCATGTGTCATTAGGTATAGCCTGACTCTCTGTGTAAAAAGTGATATACTGAGTAATGTGAGGTCTTGACTAGATAAAATGTTTGAAGTACATCGTGGAAGTCATGGGTGTGAATAAAGTCACTGAGAAGGAGCAAAGCAAAGATCTGGGGGCTCAGCATAGAACCTTGGGGGAGTGATCATAGCAGGGGTGGGAAGAAGAGGGGGAGCCAGGGAAGCCAAGTGAATGTGACCAGAGAGGCAAGAAGACATTCAGCCAATGCATTACACGTCACAGAAACAACCTTGACATGTCTGCCATCTGGCAAATTCCTGCATGTTTGTTTTTCCATGCTCAAGTCAGGTGTTCCCTACTTTGGAAAGGTTCCCTTGATTGCCCTTTTCAATGTAAATGCTTCTTATCCTTTGTTACTAACTGCTACTTGTGTAGAACTTGCATTTTATAGAAACTATCCCCTCACATTTCTCTCTGAACATGTCTTAATGCTGGATTGTAAGCATCTTGAGGACTAGAATAATACTTAATCACATTTCCTATAGAAGATAATGTGTGTTGAATTAATAAATGTGTGTTGAATGGAATGCTTTGGGAAATACTCGGTACCATTTAGACTCTCTCAGAAAGGGCCAGTAAAAAATCAGTCTAATTCTATTCCCACTTGACATTCCTGGAGTACACTTACTTGCAGTTCTTGAAATAATTCATGTTGATCTCTTGTCCTAGAAAAGTCCTATTAATTGCCTAGTGAAGTCCTACTAATCTTTCAGAGCCCAGTTACATCATCCAGGAAGCCTTTGTCACTGCCAGCCCAGACATCAAGCCACCACCAAAGCCCCGAGATGCAAAAGTTAAGCATCCCTCTTGTACACAAATTCTGTCTGATGCATATTTCTGATTGCAAATTTTTTTTGCACTGGCCACACACTATGGTTCTGATGCATTTATCCCTGTGTCTCACATCGTAAACTGTGAGCTTCTTGAGTGAAAAAACAAATGTCTTGAACATCTGTGGCTCCAGCAGCTATCACAGAAGCCAGCACATGTGGGGACTTGGGAAATGGGTGAGGAATTGGAGGGCTCACGTCTTATGGCCATTATGTGGGCTACCACTAGAGGACACTAGTGGCTCAATCAGACTGAAAGCGCTTGAGGCTTTCCCCATGGGCTGAGGCTGGGGGCAAGGCTGTTTGCGAAGGTAGCAGAACTCAAGCCTGGTCTTCTGTATTTCACTAGGACAGCAGGACAGAGGTGGTTTGCTCTTATTTCTGCCTCAGCTTCTCTGCACTGAATATCATATTGGATTTCTAACTACCTTCTCTGCCTCTATGCTCTTGGGCATATAATGTGTTCCTCTTACCTCATCAGGTGAGTCTGAGGAACAGCTCTATTCAAGTTTTCTTAGCATATTGTACAAGGCCCTGTGCATTTGCCCAACCTGCCTTTGCAATTGTATGTCTGCCCCTGGTCCTGATCCTCCCCAGTAATACAAAGTCTCAAGAAATGTTTGTTGAGCTGGGAAGTCATGATTTTTCCACCAGGGGCCATTCGGTGACAGATCTGAGACTAGTGATTAGTTCCAGAAGATCTGGACAGGACAGGGGAGAGCAAAAATGAGGAGACTCTGAGGTCAAGCTAAGATCTGAGATGTAAATGCACACTTGATTACCTAGTAGCTAGAACCTTATCTGACCTGAAACTGCCCCTACTGTTCAATCCCTGTGTGGAGTCATTCAGTTTTTAAGGTGCTGTTTCAGTTTATCAAACATTAAATATGTTCTCCCCTCCCAGATTCCACTGGAGAAGTGTATTTTTCATATTAAGATATATTTATCAAGTTCAACAGCCTTCTTGTCAAAAGTCTGTTGCAGTTAGTCATTCAGAATTATAAATATCTTTAGGCTCAGATGTGGTTGTGTTGGAGGAAGGGAGGGTGAAAAAGGGGGAGGGGGGAGGTGTCAGTTGACTTTTTAAAAACTGTTGCTGTGTTAAGTGTTTTGAATTGCTTCTATTGTTCTTCCTCGAGGTCTAAGGTTTATTGGACTTGCTGACCTGAATGGGTATGGCCCTGTGTTGGTAAAGTTGTGGGGGCTGGTTGATGTTTTTCTTGGCCCTGTGTTCATATTGTTTTTCCTGTAAGGGATAGTGGTATTTCTCCCGAAGAACTATTAATAACTTATTTTCATCTTGTAAACGGTGTGCGTAAGTGATGGTGTTTCCCTCTTTGCAGTGGTTGTGTTTGTGCAATGGCTGAAAGTTTTCTGTCTCACTTCTAGTACACTCATTTTTCAAACGGAATAAAATTGACAACCATTGTTGAATACTTAATATGTTCCAGACACTGAACTGATGTGCATGTAATCCTTACTACCTATAGTAATTTATGAGTTAAGTTCTATTTTCATCTCCATTTTACGGATGGAAAAAACTGAAACTGGAGAAATTAAGTAAAATACCCAAAGGTTACTCAGCCCTAGTTCTTTGTGATGCCGAAGTTTGGGTGGCAGGTATGACATTCAGACCACAAATACAGCTATGTATAAAATATCTTATTTATGTGTTTATTCATATTTAATTTATTTATTTAAGATTTTATTCTTTTATTTGACACAGAGAGAGCATGCACAAGCCGGGGGAGCAGGAGAAGGAAAAGCAGGCTTCTCGCTGAGCAGAAAGCCTGATGTAAGGCTCGATTATAGGACCCTGGGACCAGGACCTGAGCGGAAGGCAGAAGCTTAATGACTGAGCCACCCAGGTGACCCTATTTATTTATTTAGAGAGAGAATGAGAAAGTGCATGAGTGGAGAGGGGGAGGGAGAATGAGGGGGAATGAACCTCAAGGTGGCTCTGCACTGAGTGCAGAGCCTGATCTGGGGCCAATCTCAGGACCTTGAGTCGTTAGCCAGAGCAGAAACCAAGAGTCTGACACTCAATGGACTGAACCACCCAGGCATCCTTCCTTTATTTATTTTTATAAAATTAACGCAAATCGTTCTCTAAGTTTGTTTTGCCAGGGTGGTAGAAAATTCAAACTGAGTCACTACTGGAACTCATCACAGGATGGAACTGAGAAGCGGTCATTCATCTCCTTACTGAGTAGCAGTGAGATTCTCAATGTTCCAGACGATAATCCAATCCTTCTGACCTGGCCACTCTCCTGCTCCATCTCACATTTGAGGCTTCAAAGGGGATTTTGGAGTTTAGAAGTTTGGAACTCTGGTGCCCAGGGTGCCACTCTCGTGGCGCATCAAAGAGACATTCCCACAGTCATGTGCCATCCCCCTGGAAGGCTGTTTTTGCTACTGAATGATGTGTGGTCCCTGAATTTGACCTTCTTCCTGAGTTTCTCAAAATTCCTCTCTGCTCTTATTCTCAGGGTAATGGTAGAATAGTTTCTTCAACAAGCTCACTTTAAGTGTCTTTTGTTTTCTACCCTGCAAAAATCCCAGAGGCTAGGATATAACAAAGGTCTGTCTGTAAGACAGGAAAATACAGGAAAAATAAAGGTAAGCTACTCTTCCCATAGACTGTGACTTTTTCTAGGTTTATCAGATGGGTTAGTCTGAATGGGTGTGGACTGGTTAATGAGGTATTAATGAGTTTTAATGACTGTGTCTTTCCCTGAAAAGTCTGTTTTATAGAACCCATTGCCAGGAGTAATATTTCTCTTAAACCTCTGGTTTATTTTTATATTATGGATACCATGAGTCATATGGCAGACATTTCCCTTTCTGTAGGTCTTTTGAAGGCATTTTGATCAGCTGTGTGTTTGTGAATTCTGATATTCCTAAGAAATACTTTTTTAGGTTGAAATTCACGAAATAAAGAGAGAATTGTTTTAAAAATACTGCACATTTTCATATATGTCAAGTCACGATGGGGAGGGAGCTCTCATGAAAGTGGGGTCTGATTCAGTCTTTTTTTTTTTTTTAAGATTTTATTTATTTATTTGACAGACAGAGATCACAAGTAGGCAGAGAGGCAGACAGAGAGAAAAGGGGAAGCAGGCTCCCCACTGAGCAGAAACCCTGGGATCATGACCCGAGCTGAAGGCAGAGGCTTTAACCCACTGAGCCACCCATGCGCCCCAGATTCAATCTTTTAAAAGAATTTTTAACATTTCTATTTTTAAATAACTAGATTCGAGATTTTTATGTTTAAGAAATATGCCATTACTAACACTTGTTTAGACCTGATATCACAAGTATGTGTGTGTGTGTGTGTGTGTAGAGAGAGAGAGAGAGATACAACCCAAGAACATATAATGTCTTCATCTTTGTTTCCTAAGTATTTTTTTTCCCCCATCAGATTGAGGGAAGGGAAAATTTGCCCAGAAGGCACAGAAATGTTGGGCCAACCCGCTGGAAGCAAAGCACAGTATGGATTTACATGTACTTATACCTTCTCTGCCTCAAGGCAGCTCCACAGAGTTGAACCTCCCCACCCTTCAGAACAGGAGAGAATTGAATTTATTTCCACTTAAGTTCCTGGAGGTTGCCATGTTCCCTTGGGCACTCAGTAAATATTGACTAAATTGAATGTTACCCTGTGTTATCTTCCTTTCTCTCTTTTTCCTTCTCTGGTCCTCTGGTTATTTCTTAGGTCCTTGAAAATTTATATATATATATATATTTTTTTTTTTCCAGTCTTTTTGTCTCGTCTCTTCTCAGTATGAGGCCTCTCTATTTTAGTATCACTTCTTTGTGTTTGTTTTCTCTATGTCTGGGTCTTCTCTCAGTTTCTCTTGAAATCTGTCCCTCTCTGTTTTCTTTCTATGAGACTGTCTGTTCCTCCATTCCTCCTGTCCATCTCTCTATCATACACACATAGCTTTCTATATTTGTGTTTGCTCCCCTCCTAGAGTGATCATCTGAAGGGGTTCAGAATAAGGCTCCCCAAAATGTGCTCCTTTGGCTTGTGGATTCTTTGAGCTGAAGTCAATCAAGGCCCAAAAGATGCAGGCAGAGCATTCTACCATCCTCTTAGCTATCCAAAAGAATTTAGGTAGAGGGCCTTGTCCAGGAAGAGAGCAATCACCAGACATAACTACAAGGACTATGGTGCAGGTGTGGTAAACTGGGGCTAGGAAGTACAGGAGGGCCTGAAGATCAACTTTCTGTGTTCCATTATTTCTGCTTTGCATGACAAATATTTGTTTACCACACATTTGCTCTTTCCATTTTCCTATGAATTATCTTTCTCCCCTTTGAGGTCTCAGATTCCTATTCCCTTCTCCTTAGTTCAGGATGACATAGAAGTCTTAGTTGCCTGACTGGCTGGGGGTCTCATATTGTTTTGAGGATCTCATATGTATGCAATTAAATTTGTTTTTCTCCTGTTAATTTTTCTTCTGTCAGTTTAACCAGTAGACCAGACAAAAGAATCTAGAAGGGTAGAGGAAAAAAGTTTCCTTCCCTACACATCAAAAATATTTGCCTTTTTTTTTCCAAGAAATTAGACATTTGAAGATTTTTTATAAATGCTCAGATTAACTAATTTTACACTTTTCCCCCTTAAAACACCATTTTCGGTCCCTAAATATAGGAATGTGGGAAAAGCTAATTGGTTTATATTAACAACAATATGTTCTAAGTTATGGAGAGTGATTGTGTCAGCACTCCTCTGAATTTTCTCTTTGCACTCTGCCCAGACAGCACTGCATTCCTCTGCTCTTTCTGACACAAATACAGCGACATTTCACCAGACGACTATTAGCCTAGAGGGAATACTAACTTCCCCCTTCCCCTAGAGTTCATATCCCATTCCAGTAATTTGGCCCTAGATATTGGCACAGAAACACTGGTTGCATAAAGTCCTTGGAGCCTGATACTTGCTTTTTGTCCTCTCTGCCTCCAATTTTAAAGACTGAAATGGGACACTGGTTTGCTACTACTTTCCTACAGCCACCTTCTGGAAGATTTAAAGGGTGTGATCAACCTCCTGTGGGGTTTCACACAAGTTACTGCAGCCTTAGGAATTAAAATTAATCCTCCAAACATCATTGGTGCCTGGAAAGGTAACAAACTAATTACTATCTAAGAGGATATATAGAGGATTGAACTTTAAAGTGTCCCTGGTATGGATAGACTATAAGCAAAACTTCTGCCCTTGTGTTTAGGAGAAAAATCACGTTTTCTTTTCCTTTTAAATTCTTTTTTTTTTAATATTTTATTTATTTATTTGACAGAGATCACAAGTAGGCAGAGAGGCAGGCAGAGAGAGAGGAGGAAGCAGACCCCTCACAGAGCAGAGAGCCTGATGTGGGGCTCGATCCCAGAACCCTGGGATCATGACCTGAGCCAAAGGCAGAGGCTTTAACCCACTGAGCCACCCAGGCGCCCCTCCTTTTAAATTCTTATTATTGAGAGTCTAACATGTGCCAAGCACTTTATGCAAAAGATCTCATTTACTCTTTAGAGCAACCCTGCAGTTAATATGATGACTGCCCTCACCCCATTTGGCAGATGAGAAACCCAGACTAAGAGAAGTTAAGTGACATGACAAAAATCATAGTAGAGCTGAAACTTGCTATGTATGAGTATCTTTATGTTATTTAAGTCAAGTTTTATGCTTAGAAAAGAGCTACTCAATATATTTTTGTGCACAATTGGTATTCAATTAATTTGAAATCCTTATTTTTCTTAAGCTTGTATGTTAGTTTGTAAATTTAATTAAGGCACTCATAAAGCTAGCAAGTCTTATCATTACTTTGAAGGAATACTTTACAACTTAATTAAATTATTTGAATGTTTAGCCACATTTATTAATGTGATAAGTTGTTTTCCTTTCTAAGTACATTGTGTGACTTAACAATCTTCCCAATAACTCAAGTAATTCTTATAAATCTAATAAATCTGTAGATATGGTGAACTGCAGGTTCTCTTAAATATTTCAAGTGAAATTTCAATCTCAGATTATAAAGCAATTATTATAAATTATTACATATAATATAATATAATATAATTTATACAATAATTATAAATTATTATAAATTATAAAGCAATCTCTGATTATAACTCAGATTATAAAGCAATGAATCAATTACTCATTTTAACTTGAAAAGCCTGTTATTTTAATAGGCCTAATTTTCTTGAACAAATAATTAAACTTCAAAATAAGCACAGATTCCTAAATGCAGACATTTTAGTGCTAATTTTTATATTTTGGTTTTCTTATACATAACACTAAATTTTGTTATCATTATGCTATCATTAAAAGATAAGGACATGAGATCTCCCCAATAATTTTGACGTTATTTTCCTAAATTAATTTTGGGGTCTGCCTTCTCAATTTTCTGGGGTTTCTTAAAAACCAGAATTACCAAATAGACACAGCTGAACCCTTATCTGCCTTATCTGTAATTCTGTTGGGATACATTGTGGCCTATTTACATAAATCAATTTTTCCCATGGTAGATAGCATTATAAGATGACCCCCAAAGATTTCTGCCCCCTGGTGTACACAACCTGTATGACCATCTTCCATTTAGCATGGATAGAACTTATGAATATGAATTATCACTTCTGCAATTGTTTTGTTACATGGCAAAAGTAGTTTCCCAGATGCAATGAATTTTCAGATGTCATGAATTTGAGTTCTTCAAAGGGAAAAAATTTCATGGGTGGGCCTGGCTTAATCAGGTTCAGGTGAGCCTTAAATAAATGAGAAATAGTGGCAGCTCTTTCCTGTGGTCTTGGAAAGGGACTTTCAAGCCTCAACTGAGATGACACCTTAGTTTCAGTCTGATGAAAATGAGCAGAAGATCCAGCTAACCCATACCCAAAGCCCCATAAGAACTGTGAGATAATAAATTTGTTCTGTTTTAACCTACAAAGTTTGTGGTGATTTGTTAGAAATCGATGAAAAAATTAATACATTCTCTAAGTGGGGTCCTCTCACCAAGGTCAAGTTATACATACCTAAATCTTCTGTTTACTAACAGAAATCTGAACCCACCCCCACCAGCACCAACCCCTAGGCTGTTGTCCTTTGATAGACTTTTGTATCATTTGCCACCTGAGATATTTAAATATCTTCCTACCTACAAGAATTCTGTAAAGTTTCTAAGTTCCTATAGATAGTAACTTGAGGGAGCTCCTCTGTGTTTGTTATATTCGTCCTATATTTGGACCATAACACTTCTAGATGGTACAATGACATCTCTTTAAATTCTGTATACCATTCATCATTTTGTCTAGCTATTCCAATGTCAGTTTCTGGGAAACACTAGAGTCCAGATCTGTCTGACCCTAGAGTCAGACTCCTTCTACTCTTCCCTTTAGTAAAAAAGGATAAGCTAAGTTTTGACGAACAGTCATGAGTGCTATAATGATACTGAGATTCCTATTGTCCCTCACCATCCTGAGAGCATTCCAAAATTCCTCTAACTTGTGCTCCTTGAGTTCTCTCTGGTTTCTCTAACATGGTAGTAATTGCATTCTAACATATCTCTTACTTAGTCCCTCGAAAATGTATAATGAGCCTTCATCAAGCAATCCCTAAGTCCACTTGTGCATTTATTCATTAAGCTTTCCTCTTAACAGTACAATGATAGTTGATCCATAATGCAAAATACTCTGAGACATACCAAGCATAAAAGACACAATTTCTATTCCATAAGACTTTATGACCTAGTTGGAAGCAAGGTATAGATAAAAAATATTCATAGTTTTGCATACAAAATAATATAGGTTAAGTGTTACATGTTAAGTGATATCACTGGTAAAAATAATTCATGGAGGTATAGATGAAGGTAAGTTAAAATACTTAATGGAGGGCGCCTGGGTGGTTCAGTGGGTTAAGCCTCTGCCTTCAGCTCAGGTCATGATTTCAGGGTCTTGGGATGGAGGCCCACGTCAGGCTCTCTGCTCAGCGAGAAGCCTGCTTTCCCCTCTCTCTCTGCCTGCCTCTCTGCCTACTTGTGATTTCTCTCTCTCTGTCAAATAAATGAATAAAAGCTTTAGAAAAAAAAATGCTTCATGGAGCAAGTAGAATTAAGTTCATTTATTCATTCAACAAATATATATTTAGAATTACTGGTGTGTCAAGCACTGTGTTAGGCTCAAAGGGCCCAAGAATAAGACATAGCCACCCTCTTCATCAAGCTCACATTTGTAGCCAAGAAAACAAAAGCATAAGAAACGTCTGAGGACATGCACTATGATAAACACTATTACAGTAGTGTGTACAATATGTAATGCAAAGCAAGTGGAGAGAGGGACTGGACTGGCCATGAGAATGGGTGGAGGTCAGTAGTGCGAACGATTTCAAGAGGTGATATTTTTGCTGAGCTTGGTAGTCTGATAGCCGGACTAACACTTCCCTTTTCTTGGCCATTTCCTGTATGCCAAGAACGGCGCCAAGCTCTCTACACTAATAAACCACATATAATCCTCACAACAACGTCATTTGATCAAAGATATAATGGCAGTGGGGAGTAATTCCTGAAGAGGACTGAAGTCATCTGGTCATGTCTTGTCTTCTCCACCCCTGCACCAATCAAAGCTATTATCATCTGTCTCAGACTTAGGCAGAAACTGCTCTCTCTGCTGCTGCCATTGCTTTACACCTGGTCTCTTTGTGATCTTTTAAAGACACCAGTCAGATAATGTCAGTGTTCTGAACAAACTCCAACAGCTTCCCATCTCAGTTGCTTTAAAACCTAAGGTTCTTAGCACAGCTTTCAAGATCCTACATGATTTTTGAGACCCTATAAAATCCTCAACCACTGTGATATCCTTTCCAACCACTCTCTCCTGAATCCATCAGCCCCTTTTCCCCATCTTTGCTGCTTCTCAAATGCACCAAGAATGCTCCTTGCTGATCCTCCTGCCTTGGAACACTGTCTCCCTGATATCAATACACCTCACTCTGATCATTCAGGCCTCTGATCAAATGCCATCTTCTCAGAAAAGCCTTCCTCACCAGCCTGTGGAAAACTCCACCCACTCTCATTCCAGTCCCACATCACTCTGAACCCTTACCTGCTTTATTGTTCATCATGACATTTATTGGATATTTTCTGTCTTCCTCAATGAGAATAAAGGCCTCAAACTTTATACTCTTCTTTACTAGATTCCTAGTGTGCAGTACAAAGCCTAGCACCTAGAACCTCAATAAATATTGTTGAATTTGTGCATTCATGAATGAATGAAATGACTTGTTGGCTGTCACACTCTGGGTATATGGCAGAGCCGGCTTTTGGATCCAGTCTTGTCTAATTCCAGACTCCAAATTCTTTTTTTTTTTTTTAATTTTTAAAATTTTTAAAAAGATTTTATTTATTTTTTATTTATTTGTCAGAAAGAGAGAGAAAGAGAGCACACAAGCAGGCAGAGAGGTAGGCAAAGGCAGAGAGAGAAGCAGGTTCCCTGCTGAGCAAGAAGCCCAATGCGGGACTCAATCCCAGGACCCTGGGATCATGACCTGAGCCAAAGGCAGCAGCTTAACTGACTGAGCCACCCAGAGGTCCCCAGACACCAAGTTCTTAAATACTTCTTGCTCCTGAGGAAGAAGAGGAAGGATAAGTTGACACTGGGGAAAAAGAGCATAGGGGATGTGAGAGTTAGCTAAGGTCCTAAAGGTGAAACTAAGAAGGTGGTTTGGGACGGATCATAAAGGGTCTAGAAGTCTTGGAAAAGAAGCTTATGGTTTCCCCTGTGGTTGTGGAGAGAAGGCTTACAGTGTGGTGTTAAGAGCCCCTCTAAATGCTAATGGTGAGAGTTTGAGATCATCTGAACAGGGGAAAGGGCACTCATATAAACTCTAATGATACGTCAGAGCTTTTTTTCATCTCCATTATAATTCTACAGAATACTGCATTCTAAAAGGGACTTAGTGGAGAATTTATTAAATAGGTTTCTTTCTGGTATTTTTCATACCCAACTTGTTACTGACTTCTTCTAATAAAGATTTTATTTATTTATTTGATATACAGAGAGAGCACAAGTAGAGGGAACAGGAGGCAAAGGGAGAGGGAGAAGCAGGCTCCCCACTGAGCAGGGAGCCTAATGTGGATCTGGATCCCAGGACCCTGGGATCATGACCAGAGCTGAAGGTAGACGCTTAACGACTGACCCAACCAGGCGCCCCTGAATAGACTTTTAAAAGCTGGAACTTCACATTATGGTTGGCTTTGCTCTCCAATCTCTTTTGCTGATCACTCTGCATGCTGTTAATCATAATTATTATACTTCTTTTTTAAAACCAAATGTGTTTCTGTTGTCCCTGGTTCCTGTTGAGCAGCTTCCTTTTATTTTTATTTTATTATTATTTTTGTTTGTGTGTATGGTGGGGTAAGCAAGGGGAGAGGTGAGTCTCAGGTTTCTGAATCCATACCTCCTGTTATTTCTTATGGCCAAGGAAATAATTGAAGTTAGCATCTTTTCAGTTCGATTTTAGGTTCTTTCTATGATGGATTTTGTTGGTTGCCCTTGATACTTATTTTCCAATGAAATCCCTAAATAATTTCTCTCTGTTTTTAAATATCCAAAGTTTTGTTACCCTCTCTGGTGCATTAGAAAATATAAAACAGTTTTTACAAATCTGTTTTAATGTGAGCTGCCTGATTTATGTCAGCTATCATTTTCTAGCTGGGTGGCTCTGCTAGGTTTCATAATATGCCAAAGCTCATATTCAAATACAAACTATAGACCAGCATGTAAACAAGAGCAGAGAAATATTTTCTTTCTTCCACTGAGTAACTCAAAATAAGAATGGGAAAAGGCAGCTTCATATGGGTTTAATCCTGGCTGGAGAGCAATGAAACAACTCTGTCTCTTTCGTTTTGGTGGTAATCACAGCATGCAAAGCTGTGGGTGTTGACTCTTTGAAGATCAGCAGAACCATACCATGTATGCTGGCAAGCAGTATCCTGGCCTTTCTCCAGCTGAGTAAAAAGCAGCCCCAACCAGCCCCTTGACCGAGCAGAAAAAGCAGCAGCACGGTTGTGTTGCAGGAGACGCCTAAAAGGCATGAAGGGCACTAGGGAGATAGCATTTTATGCTCTCCGGCATATTCAAAGCTTCTGAAAAGCCACCGAAGAATCGGTAACAAAGGCCCAGAAAGAACCACAAAGATGGACAGGGAAGCTCAGGAGTGGCAAAATATATGTTGACCCTCATTTTCCAGTCAGTCTCCCAGGCTTCTAAAACCACTGGAGATGCTAGGGAAGGGGCATGTACTCTTCTGTAGTAAGAAAGTAGATCCTGATTTGTGTATTTGGGATTTTTTATTTCCTTCTGAGGGAGAGACATGGGATATAGCAGTGCTGTTGTTTACCCATGCATTCGTGCAAGGGAGAAAGAGATTCTTCTTCCTTAGAGATCCCTCCCCCACCTGCTTGGCACCCTTGTGTGGTGAATACCATGTGTATAATTCGAAGCCGTCTGAGATAGAGTGAGCCTTAGTACACTGCAAGAGTGTGGAAGGTCTGTTAGGGAAATAAAATGCTTGAGAACTCCTGAATATATCTGGTGTTTGAGGAAGTTTTTCCCCCTTTTTTTTTTTTCACCTTCACTTAGATTTACATGCTGCTCACCTATTGTATCTAAATCTATGCTAAATCATCCCTTTGCAACATGTCAATTAACCCCCAAATCTAAATCCTGTACATCAGAATTTCCACTTAAGGTTGTACTGCTCCATCTTGTTGGTTTATATTTTATTTATGTTCTATTAATAATAAATATAATTATTTTATTTCTCTGTTGGACAAGCTTAGTTCAAAGGTGCTAAGGTAATTGTTTTAATTTTTAAAATTTATATATAAAGATTAACATGCCTTGTATTCAGAAAAAAATTAAATTACCAAAAAATAAAAATAAAATAAGAGTCACAATACAAGCCAAATAATATATCAAATTAGGTGTTCAGATCAGGTTCCTATTCTAGGATAATATAAATAATAAAATATATATGTTATATTATAAAATTACAAAAATAACTTATTTTTGTAAAGTTTATGCCCTATAGTTTTTTTCCTTGCAGAAATAATGTATTAGATGATTCCTGATGTGATATCATGATAAAATCTTAAGCCAAAAAGAAAAAATATCAGATTACTAACTTCCTCTTGAAAGCCACAGGTATTTGTGTGAAGACTTCTTCTTAGGCTCCTTCTCTTGGGTTATTTTGCTTTCTTTACTATTAGAAGTTACCTTCCTTTTTACTTAATACCTTAGCTCTTTTCCTGTCCTTCATCCCCAAATGTCACTCTCTTTTTTTTTTAAATTTATTTTTTATTTATTTTCAGCATGACAGTATTCATTGTTTTTGTACCACACCCATTGCTCCATGCAATCCGTGCCCTCTCTAATACCCACCACCTGGTTCCCCCAACCTCACACCCCTCAGATTATTTTTCAGAGTCCATAGTCTCTCATGGTTCACCTCCCCTTCCAATTTCCCCCAACTACCTTCTCCTAATTCCCCATGTCCACCATGCTATTTGTTATGCTCCACAAATAAGTGAAACCATATGATAATTGACTCTCTCTGCTTGACTTATTTCACTCAGCATAATCTCCTCCAGTCCTGTCCATGTTGCTACAAAAGTTGGGTATTCATCGTTTCTGATGGAGGCATAATACTCCATAGTGTATATGGACCACATCTTCCTTACCCAAATGTCACTCTGGACCTTTACTGTATGACTACCTGAAGTTATACAGTAAACATGCATGAATTCTTTTTCACCTCTTTCAGAAACTTCATTTGGTTCTTCTGTGTTACACCATTTCAATTCAGCTCAATTCAGCAATAATTTCTTGATAAACTATTATGTGCAGATCACTAGACAAGGATTTTGGGGGACACAAAGTTAAGGGGAAGGTAGACCTTGCACTCAGCATTCAACAGGCAATAGGAACAATGGTAATAATAATTGGCATTTAACTTTTATTCAATGTAGAATTACAAGTCCTAGCCATAGCAATCAGACAAGAAAAAGAAATAAGAGACAAAGAAGAGGCAAAGAACTATCAGTAAAGAAGAAGCTAACGGTCACTATTTTTTAGATGATATGATATTATACATAGAAAAATTTAACAACTCCACCAAAAAAACTAGAAGTAATGAATGAATTCTGTAAAATGGCAGGATACAAAAATGATACCTAAGAATCAGTAACATTTCTATACACCAACAACAATGTCACAGAAAGGGAAATTTAAAAACAACAGTGTTTACAATTACACCAAAAAGAATAAACTACTCAGGAATAAACTTAACCAAAGAGGTGAAAAACCTGTAGTCTACAAACTATAAAACACTAATTAAAGAAATGTTAATTTAACATAAACAAATGGAAAGATATTCCATGTTGATGGATTAGAAGAATTAATATTATGAAAATGTCCACATTACCCAAAGCAATCTACAGATTCAATGCAATCTTTGAAAATACCAAAAGCATGGGGCACCTGGGTTGCTCAGTTGGTTAAGCAACTGCCTTCAGCTCAGGTCATGATCCCGGAGTCTCTGGATCGAGTTGCACCGGGCTCCCAGCTCTGCGGGGAGTCTACTTCTCCCTCTGACCTTCTCCCCTCTTATGCTCTCTCTCTGGCTCTCAAAAAAGTAAATAAAAAAAAAAAAATCTTAAAAAAAAATATCAACAGCATTTTCCACAAAACTAGAACAAAGAATACAAAAACTTGTATGGAACTACAGATGACCCCAAATAGCCAAAACAATCCTGAGAAAGAACAAAGCTGAATGTATCATAATCCAGATTTCAGGATATACTACAAAGCTATAGTAATAATCAAAACAGTATGGTACTGGCATAAAATTAGACACAAATCAATGGAACAGGATACAGATCCCCCAAATAAACCACATATGTACGGTCAATTCATCTTTGATAAAGGAGGCAAGAATATACAATGGAGGAAAGACCATCTTTTCAAAAATGGTGTTGGAAAAACAATAGCTACATGTAAAAAGAATGAAATACCTTTCATACACAAAAAAATAAACTCAAAATGGATTAAGACCTAAACATGAGACCTGAAACCATACAAATCCTAGAAGAGAACACAGGCAGTAATTTCTCTGACAGCCGTGGCGACATTTTTCTAGATGCATCTCCTGAGGCAAGGGAAACAAAAGCAAAAATGAACTATTGGCACTACATCAAAATAAAAAGCTTTGGCACAGCAAAGAAAACCATCAACAAAATAAAAAGACAATCTACTGAATGGGAGAAGATATCTGCAAATGATGTAAGGGCTGGTAAGGGGTTAATATCCAAGATATATAAAAAAGTCAACACCAAAAAACCAACCAACCAAATAAACAAACCAAAAAACCAAACCAAACCAAAACAAAAACAAGCAATCTAATAAAAAAATGGAAAGAAGACCTTTTTTTTCCCCCAAAGAAGACATTCAGATGGCCAACAGACACATGTAAAGATGCTCAAAATCACTCACCATCAGGGAAATACAAATTAAAACCACAATGAGGTATTACCTCACACTTGTGAGAATGGTTAAAATAAAAAAAAAAAAAAAAACCCACAAGAAACAACAACTGTTGGCAGGGATGTGGAGAAAAAGTTATTTTCCTGCACAGTTGGTGGGAATGCAAACTGGTGCAGCTTCTGTGGAAAACAGAATGGAGGTTCCTCAAAAAAATTAAAAATAGAGATACTATAACATATTCTTATCATTAGTTTACCAATAAGAACCCTGAAGCTCCTAGAGGGTAAGTGGTATTCTTAAAATCAGAAAGCCAGTAAGTAATAAGGAGCATGTGCCAAGAGCTGACCAGGACCAGACCCAGGCCTCATCTCAACTGCGTGCTCATGGACTGATATGTGCATGTCTCTGTGTGTGTGTGCTTCCACTGGTAGCTTTATTCAGTCGGAAAGCAACTTTCACACCACTGTAAAGCGGGTTCTTCAGGATTCCAAACTCAATTTCATTATGTACTTCACTTGACTTCATACGTGTCACACAAAGAAAGCACGAGACAAAGTCACACAACCTACAAGATACCATGAGGTGTTAACAAACCCAATTCAAAGTCAGTTACTGTGTTCAAGCAGTGGAGGATCTCCGTATGTTCAGGGCTCCATTGGGCAGAACCTTTGGCTGCTGTTGCCTTTTTGATGCTGTCAGACATGAAAGGGTCAGCGTCTGGAGAGTCTGACAATTTGCTGCAAAACCTTCTCTTTTTAAAGGAGTTTAATCAATCTGGGGCCTCTGCAGGCCTCCCCTGGCTCTGCAGGTTATAAGTTTGGGTGTCGTCAACCTGTGCTGGTTTCAGCGATATCCAGTAAAAGTGATGATGCCCTTGGCTGCTTCTCTCCCTGCTTGATGCGAGTGACTCCATCTTGTCCCCTACATACATTCATAGGAGTTTTGTTTTATTTCTCTCCTGCCTTAAACCCAGTAAGCCCTCTTACTTCCTTCATATTTATTTGCATGCTATCCTCTTAGGAACCCGCATCTTTGCCACAGTGACTTCTCCTCACCTCATAAAACTCACCTTTAGCTTCCTCAGGCTGGGCTTCCCTGACACAGTCCCTAGCAGGTGAGACTAAGTGACTCCTGTTTTGATTTCATGTCCAGCCAGCAAATCCACTCTCACAAACACTTACCCCACTCCTTTCTTGTCTCTTTCTGTTCCTAGGCCATGAACTGCGAGCAGGTGGGGACTATCGTTCATCACACAGGCGCCCAACTGGTGATTGTTTAACCAAGAATGAAGAAACAATAATCCAAAAATGATTTCTATTTGATTTTAGAATGCATTTCCTGTAATCCCGTCTGCTATAAACACAATCACCCACGGCTGAAGATGTCACCCTCAGACTTACAGTAAAGCACTGATAAAGCTGCCAGAAACATTTCAGGGAGGTTGAACCATTTAGCTCCTCTAGTATTGCTCCTACTCTCGCTCCTTACTACCCTTTGTAGAGGTTATCTTCTCTCTAACTGACAAAGGCAAATCTTAAGAAAGAAACAAGCAAGCCAAAAAAGCCCCTCCCGCTTTCAAATATAGGAACATTGAATGATGTCTGCAACTGCTTAAGGGTGTGGAAACAGCATCCACGTTGGCTGGCCCCCCAGGGCCAGAACTGTGTTCTTGAGCCATGCTGTTTGCTTTACAGCTCACGGACTCAAATAGAATTCTTTTTCTCTAACAACAACAATCATAAAAATAGCATGGTCTTTTTTGCAACCTTACTCATAGCCTAAGGAAGGGAAGATTACAAAATATGCCAGTGTAAGATCATCAACTCAGATCCTAAAAGGTCCTAACAATGTTTAGCAAATTCTTTATATGATTTGGAGAGCCAAGTAAGAGAGACATGTGCCATGAGTCTTAGAAAAAAACATTTGAGGTAACCCTTACAAGTAAGTACTGTAACAAATCAACAAAATCTTTGCTCTGAAATCTTCCTCAGCTGGGAAGGACAGATCCAAAATAAGTCTGAGTCCGTTTTGGAAGGACTCTAGGCCAGAAATGAATAAGTATTACGGAACATCTACAAGATGACCTCTGGTGTGGGGTACCTAAAGGTGAAGTAGCAAAACGTGGAGTTTCAGGGGCAAAAAGACTGGAGGCCGACAGACCTGCATTTCAGTCCTTTATTAGCTGTCATTCTGAAGCATGTTCGGGAACCTCTGTGCTTCCTTGTCTGTAACACGTTGATAAGAACCCTACCTCAGGTTTGGTGTGACGTTTGAACAAGATCGTGTATTCAAAGTACTCAGCCAAGTGCCAGGCACAGAGTGGGGCTTAGTAAACGGTGGCTGTCACCTGCCGACATGTATTTAACGTGGCTGGTACCAAGCCAAGTCAATCTCAAGTGAGAAGCATACAGAGAAAAACTGTTACAAGTGAAAGTACATCTCTAGTGTTCGTGTACTCATAAATTATACTAGACCCTCCAAGGATAAACACAGCCCTGCCCTCTGTCTTCCTCCTCCGCTAATTGTAACCTTCCTTAGAGCAAAAACATTTCTCATTTTCCTTTTCTAGCTTTCTAGCAGATGACATAATACCATTCCCAGAGCACATCTCAAAATATATACTGAACATTATTTCATCATGATGCATTCTGCATTTAGGTGATTGGCTCCTGGAAAGCAGAAAAGTCCACTGTTATTTGTTGGTTTGTTTGTTTGTGTTTATGCTCAGTTACTACTGAGTATGAGCTAGAGGGAAACTAAGGACAAAGCAAAACAGCTTAGATTAGATCTAGTTTACTACCTCCAAATCCAAAACTTACTAGACCATCGACCTCCTTGTGTAGTCTGAGGGAAGGTACCCATCATGTGGCTGGTACCTTATGTCACTAAACCTAATTTTCATGATAATCGACAAGGTAGATCCTTGTTTCCCAGGAAGCTTTTCTAACGCCAGACAGTTAAGTGTGTAGCACCGCGATTTAAATCTAGAACAGCCTGATGCCTCTTCTCACAGTACACAGCCTCATTTCAGTAGTGACAGTGGCATGAAGAATGATATCGGGCCCAGGCCCACGTGCTAAGAATTGTAGAGTAGGATCTTGGTTATTCTGCCAGCACGCCTCTTTTTTTGGGACACTGTAATTTCCTGATGAGGCGACCTCACCAGGACTTTCCCCAATATCTGCCTTAGCTGGGAGGTGTCAAGATCGTAGAGAGAAACCATTATTTTCATTGAAATCCAGCTCCCTGAGTTCATTTATCAATGTTCAGGCAAGAATGTGAAATTCCTTTTACATGACTAAAAGCTCTTCCCTGAACAGTCAGGACTTTTCCATGAATGGATAGAATTTTATTATACAAGATGTTCAAATAAGTTAGGAAAGATTCCTTTGAAAACTACTGCCAAGACGAAATTCTCCAAATGTTCTAGTCAAGAGAATGCTTGCTGCTGGGAATACAAGCGACAGAGAAAGTTGATTTGTTGGTAGCTTCCCTGATATTTTAATTATATTCTCCAGATTCTGCTTAACATTTTCTTTGATCCAATAATTATCTTCTCAAAATTAAAATGTTTAATCTATATGCAATAGTAAAATTAATTCGTATCTTTTGCCTTATACTGAAATGAAATTGCAAATGCCAAGAAGCACATTTTACTTGTAGTCAGAGTGGAAAGTAACCTTTTGAAGGGTTTGATAAATTTGATTTCTTATGTAGTTTTCTGATAATCATCAGTTTAACTCTGTTAAATACCAAATGACATTTTGAGCCTGCAAGCCTGGCAGAAAACTACATTGAATTCCCAGTGTTTTAAGTGACCTTGAATAGCTTAACACATCTCAGTACCCTTCTGGTTGTCTGATACGAAGCATATTTAGTTATTTTCTGCTCTTGTTGAAGGCAAATTCATCATATCTTTAAAAAAAAATGGGTTACATAATTCGCTTAACCCATGGAAGAGCATTAGCATTTTTTAAAAATTCTGTGAATTTTTAAGTTCTTTTGGCATTTGGATCAAGGCTCACCTTTAGGCAAAAGAACATTAAAGTTACTCTTTGCTTCTTGAAATCCCTCCCTTGATAGCCACTCCTATCCTCTTCAGAGATATGCTAATCTTTATGACAGTCTTATTGAGTAGTTGTTGGTAATTCTACCTTATAAATGATGAAAAATGAGACTCAAGGAATATAAATATTGTCCCCAAGATTATGCAGCTATAACGTGGCCCAGGCAGGGGACAAACCACTAGGTCTGACACCACGTCCAATCTTTCTACCTACAGCATGATTTTCTTAGCATTCCCTTATTTTTCTCCCCCCAAAGTTTTTCTCTTGACATTTCAACTCTAAAGACTCCCAAAACACCACAGGAGAGGTCAGAATTCTGACAAAGAAATGACAAACAGGAAACATGATTAAATAATATATAAGCCATGATCTTTACCTATCCTTTTTTTATTTTCTCCAAACAACTTAATAGTTGATAGTTCACCCTCTGTGTATATATAGGACTTTCTGAGCAAGTTTGTTGCTGGGCATGAATAGCAACGCTGACAATCCAAGGTTACTGTTATGTGTGATTAGTGTTCTAAAGGTTTGAGCAAACTTGTCTCTGTCACTTGTCTCTATCCCTGAATAAGATGAGTGCTTCCAGGATTCAAGTGGTTGCTTATGATCAATCATTGCCTTTGAATAGCAGTTACTCCTCATTCCGTGCAACTACAAAATCCATGAAATTTCACGAAAAATCCACTGTAAGGGCTGACTGATTCAGCATTACTTTGAAACCAGGCTGGAAGAGACAAAGCTGAAATTTGGATTTCAGATCCTGCAAAGATGTTTTAAAATGCTCTCTTCAGTCCCTGCAGTGAGACAAAACAAAAACAAGTTTCCGTTTCAAAGAAAAAGCTCACAGCATACTTGAGGAAGAAAATACAGAGAATAGGAAAGGAGCCAGGTCTCACAGAATGTCCGGCGTGGTACTATTACATCAAGTGCACACTGTATTCTCTTAACAGTCGGTTTTATTTGTATTTGTCATCATATAAGAGAATGAGAGTTTCAAAACTCAGGCTAAGTTTACAGAGATCTCTCTCTCTCTCTCTCTTTTTTTTTTAATATCTTATTTATTTATTAAGAGAGAGACAGTGAGAGAGAGCATGAGAGGCGAGAAAGTCAGAGGAAGAAACAGACTCCCTGTGGAGATGGGAGCCCCATGCGGGACTGGATTCCGGGACTCCGGGAACATGACCTGAGCTGAAGGCAGTTGCTTAACCAACTGAGCTACCCAGGTGCCCTACAGAGGATCTTTTAACAGTGATCAAACTTTGTACTATTCCAAGGAAGGGTGCCAAAGAAACCCCTTTCACAGATCCCTGTGGTCTGTGACAATATCCCCAAAACCCCAGAGTAATATTAGGAAGTAAGAGCAATGCTGTCCTCACTCTCATGTTGCTTGGTAGAACACCGCACCTGCTTTTGTGAAAAGACTCCCTTTTGCAATGAGATGATGACATTCCTGAAAGTTTTGTGTCAAAATGTCTTCTATTTGAAAAGATGAAGATAATAGACTGCAGAATTTTTTTAATTCCTTACTTAATTAAATTAAAAGTCTGTCATTTTTAGGTGTTGAATTTCATCTCCTTAAAGATGTCAAAGTTTTAATCCCCAGTACCTGTGAATGTGATCTTATTTAGAAACAGAATCTTTGCAGATGATCAAGTTAAGAGGAGGGCAGTAGGGTGGGTCCTATTCCAATATGACTGTGTCCTTACAAAAAGGGGGAATTTGGACATAGAGACAGATGCATACAAAGGAAAGATGAAGTAAAGATACTGGGAGAATGCCATCTACAAGCCAGGGAATGGGAAAGAATGCCAGCAAACCTCTAGTAGCTAGGGAAGAAGCATGGAACAGATTTCCCTGCACAGCTCTCAGAAGGAACAAAATATGGACACAGTTTTATCTCAGTTTCTAGCCTCAGAACCTTGAGACAATACATTTCTGTTATCTAAGCCTCCTAGTTCGTGATGATTTGTTATGGCAGCCCTAAGAAACTAATGTGGCCATCCTAGATCAATTATCTGTTTTCATTTTTATCTTGCTTTGCTTTTTAAAATTTTCCTGGTTCTTGAAATCTCAACGTCTGAGAACCCTTAAACCGAATTACCTTAAAATCCCAAAACCTTAAGATTTTATGATATCTTACACTGTGGAATCTTTTCCCTAAATTTTCTGATGAGTCATTGGGAAGCTACAGGATTGCAGACTTCCACATTCTCCTTAAGATAGCAGAGTATAAATAGGAGCCACATTTAGGCATTTCAGGGCCAAACCTGAGAGAATATCTCACTTCATAGCTTGAAACATTAAACATGGATGCTTGATGGAGTTCTCTCCCTGTAGTTTGAGTAGGAGTAAAACTCTAAGTGCTCCTGGTATAAAATATAAGGATTAAACACTCCTTTGTTCATGGATCTGATGAAGGGACATGTTTCTCAGAAGCTTAGAGGTAGGTACCTCAAATCTGTGGCATCCTCTATTTGGTTCACCAAACAGTCCTCATCTCTCATAGGTCATGGAAACTCTTTCTCCTTTCCTTTCTTCTCAGTGAGCTACACAAAAGGGGATTGACAATGAGGTATGTTTTACTAGCTCATGCTTGAATGCACTGATGACTGCCACATTTCCATTGCTCAGGTGGGGTTTGGAAAAAATCTAACTGGAAATTAATTCACTTATTTATTGACTCATGCAGTTATTCAAGGAATAGTTAAAAGAGAGAGAGAGAGAGACCAGTCTCTGCTGTATCAGATTGTCACAATATTGAACTCTACATCTGAACCTCATGATGTACTATATGTAGGCTAATTGAATTTAAATTAAAAAAAAAAAAAAGAAAAGAAAAGAAAAGAAAAGAGACATCCTTTCCTTCCAGGGATGGGAACCTTCTTTTATAATGTCTGCCCACAAAGATTAAAGAACTGTTACCAAAAAAAAAAAAAAAACCCAAAAAACTGATGTCACAAAATGACGCTATAATTATAATAGCTACTATGTGTTAAAAATTTCTAACTTCATTTTTTAAAAGATTTTATTTAGGGGTGCCTGGGTGGCTCAGTCGTTAAGCATCTGCCTTCGGTTCAGGTCATGTTCTCACATTGGGCTCCTTACTCTGTAGGAAATATGCTTCTCCCTCTCCCACGGCCCCTGCTTGTGCTCTCTCTCTTGTTGTGTCACTCTCTGTCAAATAAATGAATAAAATCTTTAAAAAATTTTGTTGAAGGTTTTATTTATTTATTAGAGAGAGAGAGAGAGAGAGAGCATGCAGGTGCATAGGAGTGGGGGAGGGTAGAGGCAGAGGGAGAAGCAGAATCCCTGCTGAGCAGGCAGCTGAGAACAGGGCTGGATCCCCCTTGAGATCATGACCTGAGCTGAAGGCAGATCCTTAACCTCCTGAGCTACCCACATGCCCCTACCCTCATTTTACAGCTCAGATAATTAAACTTGCCCTTGGTTCCACAGCTGATAAATGCAGCAGCTTGACCTTGGTTTTGTATGACTCCCGTGTCCCCACTATATTAAGCTGCCTGCCCTTAGAACCCACTAGGCTGGTGTATATACAACACCGTAGCCTAAAACAGGAGCTGGCTTCTCCCAGTCTCTCCTCACCTTCAGTCAAAGTACATCACCTCACAAAAACCTGGTTGAAAACTAACCTGCTCCGGGAAGACTTCCAGACTTATTGGTCACCATCTTTACTAGGCCAGTCTCTCAGCACTCAGATTTGTCATTGCTTAACTTCTGTTTGTTTCATTTGCTTTTATTGAAACACTGTGCTGTTTTTGATATGAATGCATCTCTGTATTTGATATTATCTCCATGAAAGAGCATCCGGTCTTCAAAGGAAACTACCGTTGTCTCCTACTTTCTAGTCCTAACCCTGCTGCTGAGGAGATGGACAGTTTTGGTTATATCACTAAATCTACTTGAATCTCCATTTCCTTATCAATACAGAAGGAGAGTAGTGGGAAGATGTGGCCAACTGATATTTCTTACCCTGGTAAGTGTATATGTAGTCTCTTCCAAGCATCCCTGTCCTTTGTTGGCTCTGGGAAGTGCCCCGTTGAGGCTCATGGCCAGATTTGCTCATGTGAGGGCTACTCGGGTCTTTTCAAAGCAGAGTACCCTCACATCCCTGCTGGGCAACCTTAGCCAGTACTATTGAATATATATTCAGGCAGCCCACAGTGCTGTCTAACCTGATCTTCCTGTTTCTCTCCTCCCTTTCACTTGCCATCGAGGCTTAAGTACTGCTGCAGACCAAGTGACAGATTTTTCTTCAAATCCTCCTCATCTTTACAGACACCATTCCGTCTTCCTAAAGTACATTTACATTTCCTGCCCTCTTGAACAATCCCTTCTCCTATAAGACTTGTTTATTTCTCACCTCCTCAGCGAAGCCTTCCCTGACCACCAGTCTGCCATCAGAATCTTCGCAACTGCTGCAGCTTTTAAAAATATTCGCCCCTCTGCATTTTAGCTGGATCATGTAGAAAGAATGTATTATCATGATTATGAGCATAGTGTCTTGGTTTCAGACAGCCTCCACTTATAATCGTCACTGTGTCGCTTATTAGCTGTGTGCCTTGTACAAATTATTTTTCTGCACCTAAGCTTCCTCATCTGTCAAATGAGGATAATAATAGTACTTATCACCTGGAATGTTTTTAAGGATTGATGAGTTAACGCATGAAACTACATAGAAGAGTGAACGTATTATTGAGTTAGCATGCACACTAACATCATCTGATATTCCTTTTTCTCTCTAGGGTTCCAAACAGGGGAAGAACTAATTCGTTGTAACATCAGAGCTATAAAGTTTTAAGATCTCCCTTTCTTTGTGTCTCTTAGTATCTCTCCTTCCATCATCCACTTTACATCTCAGCCTCCTCTCTCTCCTTGAATTGTGGAATATAATAACGTTCACTTGTACCTCTGCCTGATACTTAAAGAATGCAACCACAGTTGGAGCATTCCTGTAAAAAAAGGGACACGGTAGGATTTGTTTTTGGAACGATTAAAAGACCAAATATATGTGAAAATGCCCAGGGATGAATGTGGCCCAGTGAGAGCATGTGGAGTCACTCACGGAGTGTTCGTTAAGCACCCGTTCTGTACCTATTATGTGCCACCAGATCTTGGGGTTATGATCCTTGCCTTCATGTTGTTTACTTTTTAGTGAGGGATACAGATAACTCCACCCACAATTGGGATGTGATGTGATTGGTTATGATGAAGGAAGGTAACCAGATGCTATTGGTAATTCTCTCCCAGAGAATTACCCAGACTAGGTGAAGGCTTCCTGAGGAAACAACACCCAGACTGAGTCTCAAAGGTTAGATGGGAATCAGTTAGCCTTAAAAAAGGAGAAATCTTCCACACTAAAGGATAATCGCATGGGAGAAGACTCAGAGGACCAGAGCACTGTGGTGTTTTGGAACTACCACAAGAAATTCTGAGTGATTGAGGAGTGGGAAGAGATAAGCATGGGTCAAATTATAAAGAGCTTTTATGCGTCTGCCTGAACTTTTCCCTGCAGGCAGTGGGAGCTCTTCAAGAGTTAGGTAAGGGATTAATAGTGCAAACAGGAGTTTGCAGGGTTATTTCAATAACCTCTGTGGAAAAAAAGCATGAACTCAAGTTAGGGATGCAGATGAAAAGACCAGAGAAGAAACACCTGGGTGGCTCAGTAGGCTAATCATCTGCCCTCAGCCTCGGTCATGATCCCAAGGTCCTGAAATGGAGCCCTGACTTGGACTCCCTCCTCAGCTGGGAGCCTTTTTCTCCCTCTCTCAAATAAATAAACAAAATCTTGAAAGAAGGAAAGAAAGGAAGAAAGAAAGAAAGAAAGAAAGAAAGAAAGAGAGAAAGAAAGAAAGAGAGAGAGAGGAAGGAAGGAAGGAAGGAAGGAAGAAAGAAAGAAAGAAAGAAAAAAGAGCACAGGAAAAAAAGACAAAGTACAAATAAATAACCTCAGCAAGAAAATACATGAAGTTCACACTAGTTGTTCTGAGGGTATAATTGTTCTACATCTTTCACTGATTTCATATCAGACTCTTCAAAATTTCAACAGACTTTCTAGATGCAGTGACTGTAATGGTAAGAATTTTGAGTACATCCAAGATGATCTTTGAGGAGTAAGGACTGGAGGACGCCTCACCCACATCTCGGTGTCAAAAGTCTTTCCCATGAAGGTGCACCCTTGGGTTGCAAAAATAACCCAAAGCTACCAATTTTATTCCTAATTTTGTTTGGCCTATTTCTTCAGATACAGAGCCTGTTTCAGATTAGCTTTAATTTTATCTCTTGTCTTACAGACTTCTATCCCTATTTCACTGCTGGATCATTATCAAACCCCAAGATCCTATCATGCATAGTAACTATTTCCTTCTCTCTGGGTAGGCAGACTGCTAGAATTGAGGGGAGAAAGAGATGTTCTCTTCTATATATATTTAAAGTGGCTGGACATTGACCCGTGGCTGCTTTGTATCCTCAACCTGAGTGTTAGCCTCTTACAGTGTGCAGGAACCAGTGACTAGGTGTCCATAGCTCTGAGCAATGCTAAATGTAGATCAAACCAGCAGAGACTACTTCAGTTTGTTTTTATATCCTTTCTGACCACAACGTTATATTGTAATTTGGTATAAGTGATAGACTGAGGGAGGAAAAAGACTGTGAACACATTGCATTAAGTACTTCTTTTAAGGTCATATTTGTTTTCCTGTCTGAAGTGAGATACAAAATGTTATGCGTGCAGTTTGGGGCATACAGTAACATGGGAATTGCCTGATAACCTATATCTCAATTTTAAGATAGGAGAGGAGGAATAAAAGACACAAGCACAGCCTTCTGTAGGGGACCACTGACATATGGAACTCTGTGCACTCCATGAAGAACAGGAAGTCTGTACTTGGAGGTAATTGTAATGCATGATCCAATTTATCTTGGATAAACCTCTCCAAACACAAGTGACAAAATGGTGATGGTCTGGACTTGAGTGTTTTGATAACTTGACTGTTTGTTGCAAGATATATGTTGGACCAGTGGGAGGAAACAAAGTAGCTTAAACAGGAATTATAGTTTAATGAAGATCGAATCAACTTTTTAAGGAAAGACAGTGACATATATGCTGAGACTGACACCCAAGATTCTAGGGAAGAATTTATAAATAAAATGGAGTGAAAAGGACCTATAAGTTTCCTTGATAATCCCCAGAGATCTCACCTTGAGCTTAGAGGTTTAAGTGCAAGAGCTGAAACTTGAAACACTGGCAGATGTTGATTTTTCGAGATGATTACTTTGGAGTATGGTAGATTTTTGTCTTTTTATTTAAATCCCTAGAGACCTAAGTGGAGTTTAAATTCCCAAAGTAGGATTGGAGTGCTGTAAGAAAACGAGTAATCGTTAGCATTGCTATCGTATGGAAGGATGTCATGCAGAACAGAAATTGTGGATGGCATTGGTTTTGACCAAGACTTTCATTCTAGATGTTTTGTTAGTAAAAGATTATTTCAAGCAGGTTACCACAAAATTGAATGGGCATTATAGTAGGAAAGAGAAATCAGAGGTATCTATTTTCTACTGAGGTCTTGCCAGCTCCCAAGACAGAGAGTTGCATTCACTGATGAATGAAACTTTTTTTTGACTATGTATTATGTGCCAGACACTCTTTTGGCAACGTGACTAGTGATGGACAACAGAGAGTTTCCACCTCCAAAAGATTTACAGTCCAAGAAGTATGTGAGTATAACAATTCAATTTAGGAGAATGTGAGAGCTGTTTACTCCAAAAGGAAAATCTTTCAACAAATCATGAAGGCAAGTGCGTACACACCACGTGCAGCATTGGTGGTATTCAGGAAATGGGACAACATGAAATCTGTTTACTTTTTCCCAAACCTAAATTTGGATTTTGAATCTAAGACTGAAAAGGGATTTAGCCATAAAAAGGATGAGAAAAAATAAATAGAAAAACAAATAATCTGAACTTCAAAAAGATAAAACTTAAGTCAAAGCATAGAACTGAGATCTGAGCAGAATGGAGACTCACAGCTTCTGTCTGCTTTCCTCTCCCTCATGCAAAGTGTTTCCTGAAGTAAGATGATGTAAGAAATATCATTTATCACTGAAAGGAAAGCTACAGACTCCACCAAAGAAAAATACTTTTATAGAAGAAACTGTAGTACATAAAAAAGTTAGGGGCACCTGGGTGGCTCAGTGGGGTAAAGCCTCTGCCTTCGGCTCAGGTCATGATCTCAGGGTCCTGGGATCGAACCCCGCATCAGACTCTCTGCTCAGCAGGGAGCCTGCTTCCCCTCTCTCTCTGCCTGCCTCTCTGCCTACTTGTGATCTCTGTCTGTCAAATAAATAAATAAATAAATAAATAAATATATAAATAAATATCTAAGAAAAAAATTAATCACCACAGATAAGCTACCAAGTGAAAAAAGGAAGAAAAGGGACATACAAATCTACTTTTCTAAAGAATGAAAATGGTAATAATAATAATAAGCCAAATAAAGAAAATAAAAATGTAATATAATTTGAACCATTGAAAAGGAAATGAAACTTTACAGCCTAATTTCAGGGCCCCAAAGAGTAGTAGACTGAGGACCATGGAAGAAGGGTTATCCACCATCCCTGAGGTTCACCAGTTTTGGTGAGAAACTGCCATGTGCTTGGTCAAGGGCCTCATGCAGTAGCTAGTACAAAGAAGAATGAGTCACGATCTGTGTCCTGAAAATGTAATAAAAACAAGTTCAGTCTACTGGGAAAGCAAACAGGTACTCGGTTTTAGAGGTGAAGTTCAACCTGTGGTAAATGCTAGAATCAAGGGTAGGAAGCCAAGAAATCTAGCAGATTTGGAAAGAAAAAAAGGATCAATCTTCTTTAATAATCAGTAAATTCTTCACAGAAGAAGACAATAGTGATGAGGTACAGAAAGAGAGGGAAGATAAGCAACAGGAATGGCATACATAAAGGCACAGGGGTAGGAAAGTGTGGGAAATATTCAGAAAATGGTAACAAGTTCCGTGCAGTTGTTTGGTGGATGGGCAGGGCTGACTTAGGGAATGAAGATCTTATTTACCATATAAAAAATTTGGAATTTAAATTTATTAGTAATCAGCAGCTAATGAACCAGAGAGTGGCATATTTAGTTTAAGAGAAATACTTGTGGTATCTATAGTGGGTTGAATGATGGCTCTGATCCTGACTCCTGAAACCTACCTTACTTGGAAAAAAGCTCTCTGCAGGTGTCATAGTGTTAAGGATTTTGAGATAGAAAATCATGCTGAATTAGCTAGATAGGTCCTAAATCCAATGACAAATATTCTTATAAGAGAAAGTAGAGGGATCTTTGAGACAGACACAGAGGAGAAGATGATGGGAAGGCAGAGGCAGAGATTGGAGTGATACGGCTACAAACCAAAGAACACCAAGGAATGTCAAAAGCCAATAGAACCTGGAAGAAGATTCTCTCCTAAAGCCTCTGAAGGAGGGGCTGGCCCTGCTGACACCTTAATTTCAGACTTACAGTCTCCTGACCTAGGAGAGAATAATTTTCTATAGCTTTAAGTCACAGGTTGTAATAATTTATTACCGCAGCCCTGGGAAACTAATACAACATTTCAAAACTAACCATTACAATGGAACAGAATAGAGAGCCCAGAAATAGACTCTCAACTCTATGGTCAACTAATCTTCGACAAAGCAGGAAAGAATGTCCAATGGAAAAAAGACAGCCTCTTCAATAAATGATGCTGGGAAAATTGGACAGCCACATGCAGAAAAATGAAATTGGACCATTTCCTTACACCACACACGAAAATAGACTCAAAATGGATGAAGGACCTCAATGTGTGAAAGGAATCCATCAAAATCCTTGAGGAGAACACAGGCAGCAACCTCTTCGACCTCAGCCGCAGCAACATCTTCCTAGGAACAACGCAAAAGGCAAGGGAAGCAAGGGCAAAAATGAACTATTGGGATTTCATCAAGATCAAAAGCTTTTGCACAGCAAAGGAAACAGTTAACAAAATCAAAAGACAACTGACAGAATGGGAGAAGATATTTGCAAACGACATATCAGATAAAGGACTAGTGTCCAGAATCTATAAAGAACTTAGCAAACTCAACACCCAAAGAACAAATAATCCAATCAAGAAATGGGCAGAGGACATGAGCAGACATTTCTGCAAAGAAGACATCCAGATGGCCAACAGACACATGAAAAAGTGCTCCATATCACTCGGCATCAGGGAAATACAAATCAAAACCACAATGCGATATCACCTCACACCAGTCAGAATGGCTAAAATCAACAAGTCAGGAAATGATAGATGCTGGCGAGGATGCGGAGAAAGGGGAACCCTCCTACACTGTTGGTGGGAATGCAAGCTGGTGCAACCTCTCTGGAAAACAGCATGGAGGTTCCTCAAAATGTTGAAAATAGAACTGCCCTATGACCCAGCAATTGCACTATTGGGTATTTACCCTAAAGATACAAACGTAGTGATCCAAAGGGGCACGTGTACTCGAATGTTTATAGCAGCAATGTCCACAATAGCCAAACTATGGAAAGAACCTAGATGTCCATCAACAGATGAATGGATCAAGAAGATGTGGTATATATACACAATGGAATACTATGCAGCCATCAAAAGAAATGAAATCTTGCCATTTGCGACAACATGGATGGAACTAGAGCGTATCATACTTAGCAAAATAAGTCAAGCGGAGAAAGACAACTATCATATGATCTCCCTGATATGAGGAAGTGGTGATGCAACATGGGGGCTTAAGTGGGTACGAGAAGAATAAATGAAAGAAGATGGGATTGGGAGGGAGACAAACCATAAGTGACTCTTAATCTCACAAAACAAACTGAGGGTTGCTGGGGGGAGGGGGTTTGGGAGAAGGGGGTGGTATTATGGACATTGGGGAGGGTATGTGTTTTGGTGAGTGCTGTGAAGTGTGTAAACCTGGTGATTCACAGACCTGTACCCCTGGGGATAAAAATATATGTTTATAAAAAATAAAAAATTATATTAAAAAAAAACCACCAAAAAAAAAAAAAACTAACCATTACAGATGAAATAGTAATAATGACTGGAATTTAGTGTAACAGCACCTTTCAGTATACAAATCTCTTTTCTACACATTATCTTATTTTCGTGATAAAGCAGTGAGGTACTACTATTCTTTTCCCCCATTTTATTGTTGAACTTGAGCTTCAAAGAAATAAAATCACATGCTTCGGGATCCAACATGTACCTTCAACTCTGTTTTTACTACCAACCTCTATTGCTTTAGTAATGAATCAGTCCTCACAGCACCTCTCCTCCTCATCCAAATGTAGTTAATAGCTTCAAATGGCATCTAAGTAGCTCTTAAAGTCCTGGGCTGGAGATGATATCAGAAGAGGAGGGAAAGAGATGGAGGGGTCCGAAAGGGACCAAGATTAGGAAATTCTAAATAAGGATTAAAAAGACTAGAATGTCCCTCTTCAAATTTTCTTAGATTTTAGCTACTGACTCTGTAGTATTGAGTAAGATTTTTAAACCCCTTGAGTCTCTGTTTCCCATTCCAGAAAAATGGGCATACTGATTTCTAACTGGGTTGGTTTAAGGAGTAAACGGTGTGTTTAAAAAACAACTTTGCAGACTAAGGACAGAGCATTAATGTTAGGTAATTATGAGAGTGAAAGCAGAATGGTGTAGCGCTCTGGTTCAGACCTGATTACTCACTAGTATCACTGGGGGAACTTTTAAAGCTTGCTGATGCTTAGATTCTTCCCCAGAAGTACTAGACCAGAATCTCTTAGTGTGGGCCTTGGGCATCCTTATTTTTTTTATTTATTTATTTATTTATTTATTTATTTTGGCATCCTTATTTTTTTTTAAATCATCTTAAATTATTCTTACACATGCTGCCAGTTTGAAGAAGCCCCTGCTGGGGTGGGGAAAAAAAATGAGCTCTGGGGTCAAATTGATTCAGGCATAAATTCCATATAATAACTTTATAAATCACTGTTTATAATTGTGTTATAAGTAAGTTACTTAACCTTTGTTAACTTTCAAACAAGTGTAAGAATACTTAGCTCTTAATGCTGCTTTAAGAATTGAATTGAATGGGGGTGCCTGGGTGGCTCAATGGGTTTAAGCCTCTGCTTTCGGCTTAGGTCATGATTTCAGGGTCCTGGGATCGAGCCCCATATCTGGCGCTCTGCTCAGCGGGGAGCCTGCTTCCCCCTCTTTCTCTGCCTGCCTCTCTGCCTACTTATGATCTCTTTCTGTCAAATAAATAAATAAAATCTTAAAAAAAAAGAATTGAATTGAATGCATATACAAATGAGATAGTTGGTTCAGGTTACTTTGATTTCCCCCACCCCTTTCACATCAATAAAGTGAATGGAAAGCTAAAAGGGAAGAGGAGAATGAGGGAGTTGCATTTAGCTCACGATACGTATTTCCAAACATTAACCCCAAGTTGTTTTCTTAAAGTGAAGTCAAGTCATATGGAGATGTGGTTCTTGGTTATGAATGCTGACATCAGTATATGAAAACATTACCCAGAACTGTTTCTTATAAAATTAATAGATTCCCAGGGGTTATAATAATTCACATTAAGTGTGAAACCAAGTGTTTCCTCATTAATCAATGCCCTAGGAAGGTGCCAGCTATTTCCTGTGCTTAGCAAGTCGATTAGATTAGAGTCACAAGACAGCACTTTTATTGTCAAGGGCATTTATGGTCATTGAATGTTAGGTCACCTGTAATAACCAAATGTTATTCCATTCACCAATGGTTGAGGTGTTCAAAAATTGGTAAGAAGATGGGGTGATGGTCACAACTTTTGTTGTTATTTTTATTTTAGTTATGGAAAATCTCTGTACTGCAAGGTATTCTAGAATCCAAACTGGCATTTTGTCTTCCTTCTTTAGTCTGAAAGATGTTTCTTTTCTCTTAGAAATGTATAGTTTCTGCACACACTTATAAAGCCCTAGAAAACTCTACATCAGGTACATAATTGGACAATGCTGCAACAACCTTGAGGATACATGACTTTAATTTGTAATTATAACTAAGAAGAGAATACTTCAGCATATTGAGAATTACATTAGAAACTTGTTTATTAAATAAACCATGTTGTATTGGTTTACTATGTCTAACCCCAGTAGTAACAGGCATATCTAGAGTCCATATTTGGATTCTAATTCTGTCTCCAATAAAAGAAACTAGGGGAGGGATGGCTGATTCTAGCACTGTGGTAGGGAATACATGAGATAAGCTTAGAGCATCTTGGAGTGCCAAAAAGTAGGAAGTGCAAAGAACAAAACAACTTGCACAATTATGGAGATATGTCAAAGGGACACAAAACCAACTAAAAGAGCTCACAGTGGCCAAGGAAGAAACATTTTAAACAACAAAATAAAATCATATTGGATTATAATCCAAAGTATAAAATAAATAAATACCCATGAGTCCATACTGATATAAATAAATGATTGGATAATTTTTTGGAGAACAGACAAATCTCCCATATAGAAGAATTCCAAATAATTTATGTAAATCCTTCATCCTCAAGGAGGTGGAGCACAACTCCTCATTCTTTTTTTTTTTTTAAGATTTTTATTTATTTATTTACTTGTCAGAGAGAAAGAGAGCACAAGTAGGCAGAGAGGCAGGCAGAGGCAGAGAGAGAAGCAGGCTCCACTGAGGAAGGAGCCCAATGTGGGACTCGATCCCAGGACCCTGGGATCATGACCTGAGCCGAAGGCAGACGCATAACCGACTGAGCCACCCAGGCGTTCCCTCCTCATCCTTTTTTAACTATGAGCTTCACCTAAGTGATTTTCTCTCAAAGAATGCAGTCTAAAAAGGGCAGGGAAGAGGGGAGGAGTTTATTTGTTAGAGTTCTCCAGAGAAACAGTGTAACCAATAGGAGATAATATACATCTATATTCAGGTGTTGGCAAGATGGATAACCAGGAAAGTTTGTGGTATAAATCAAAGGCTGAGGCCAAGGAATCAGGGAAGTCAATGATGTAACTTCCAGTCTGAGGACACAGGCCTGAGAAGAGGGATTACAGAGGTGTCTGGGGGGAAGAGCTGCTGGTTCAAGAAGAGAGTGCCCTTCCTCTGCATTTTTGTTCTATTTGAGCTCTCAGTGCATTAGATAATGCCCACCCACACTGGTGAGGGCAGGTCTTCTTTACTTGGAGTATTCACTCAAATGTTGATATCTTCCAGAAACACCTTCACAGACACACCAGAAATACTGTGTTATTGACTACTTGGGCATCCCTTAGCCCACCTAAGTTGATACATAAAATTAACCATTAAAGAGATTGACTTTACAATAGAGAAGTCTGAAAAAAGCTAATCAAGGTCAATATCAACAGTGATAAATAATGTTGATAGTATGTGCTTTTGATATGGTGTGATAACAATGACATTTTACCTCTGTGGTCTTTCTTCCAATCCTTATCCAATCATGAGAAAAACATCAGGCAATTCCCAATACAAAGAGATTCTACAAAAATCCCTGACCTGAAACATCTGAGAAACTGTCATAGCAAAAAGGAGCTTAAGGAGACATGATGACTAAATATAATATGATATCCTGGATGGGAGCCTAGAACGGAAAAGGAACATTTGATAAAAAAGAAATCCGAATAAAGTATGGACTTTAATTACAACATGTCAACATTGGTCCATTAATTGTAACAAATGAATAATAGTCTGCTATTGTGATATATAAAAGTATGTATTTGGTCATTCAGATGACCAGAATATGTTTCTCATAGTTGGTCTTTGTCCACAGTTCCTGGCTCACAGTTCCCAAAACCCTTGAAATTCCCTGAGCAGTGAGAGTAATAGGAACATCTAGTTATCATATTTGGTCACTTGTCCTAAGTTCCTGAAAATGGGCAAAACATATCAAAGGGATTGCCAGGGGATTTCTCATAGTGAAAGACATCAGTGGTTTTCCTATGTGTGACAATAGGTGTAACTTTACGATAAAGAAATAGATGCAAAACAGCAATGAGGTATCATTTGTAAAAACCTATCAGATTAGCAAGCAAACATTTCATAATCTACTGAGATGGTAAAGATGCATAAAAACACCTATCTTACATTTTGTTGATGAACATGTAAAATGAAATGCCTTCTTTGGAAGATACTTTAGTAACAGTGTAGCAGAAGCTGATGGAGCCTTATCTCTATCTCTGCACCCCTACATTTCAGTGCATATGGCCTGACTTCCTCATGACATCAGCACTTACTACAACGTGTTGGGATGCAGGGCATCAATACATTTATGCAATATCTCTAGAATATGACAGAATAGGTGATAATGAGAATTATAAGGACAGTAGCGTTGCTGTCAGTGTCGTAGCTATACTGAGATAGCTCAACTATCAATCAGGATACAATAGGCAAGCCAAAAGTCTTCAAAGAACTCTTTACCATTCAAAAAGCAGCTTTTGGTTCTACTTAGACCTAGCAGAAACTTTGCCTAATTATTAGACATCACCTGATCACTTGACTAGAGCTCCTCTTCACAAGCTGGCTACTGTTAGATCGTCCAAGTCATTTGGTTGGGCCGGTGCAGCAGGATCCCATGATGCAGTGAATGGTACATTTGTGATCAGACATGAACAGCTAAGTTATATGACCTGGTGGTCCAGGCCCCCTTTATTACCTAAGTTGTTAAACCAGTGTATGTCCTTTGGGTCACACCCATGGTTTCAGAGTGTTCCCATAACCAGTTGTCAGAGGATGATAAAACCCAGGTCTGATTCACAGATGGCTCAATATATCATGAGAGCTAAAAATAGAGCGCTTAGGCAACATATTTCCACTCAGGGGTGGTCATAAAAGACTGCAGAGAGGGGATATGAAGGGATAAAATGTTCATGCACTTGTATAGATGATTTAAGTGAAGGCAGGCTTAACTGTAGCAGATGCTGTTGGTACTCTGACCATATTCTCTCTCCCTTGCCCTTCAGTCCATGCTGGCAGGGCCTCTGACTAGCACACCTGTGTTTCTTTCCTTCTCTTGCCAATAAAACCCACTTTGCCTGCACTGTGAAGTAGGCCAGAAGTGTGGGGGAGTTAATCCCTCCTGGCAATAGGATAGAGGGAAGCAAAGTGGGGAGCACTTCTGAAGGGAGGAGTATTTTATACCTAAGGTTATAGAGAATTTCCAGCACATCATGATGTTACATTTAGAATGACTTTTGGTCTATTTCGTTACTCTTTTAATTTTAATTTTTATTTTTAAGTATTTCATTTATTTATCAGATAGAGATCACAAGTAGGCAGAGAGGCCGGGGGAGGGGGGGAAGCAGACGCCCTGCTGAGCAGAGAGCCTGATGCGGGGCTGGATCTCAGGACCCTGGGATCATGACCTGAGCCTAAGGCAGAGGCTTTAACCCACTGAGCCACCCAGGCGCCCCATGTTACTCTTTTAAGATTATCTACAGACAATCCCATTACTACCTGAACCCAAGGCAGAGGTGCTCTGTCCTCAGATATCGCTGCTCCCAGGATCACACAATGGCCCTCAGATAACAACTGACCTGACAGGACAGGAGTTGGTGTACCCATAGTCCAGCTCCTACACCCTCTGAATAGGCTAACTCTGAGATTTGTGTCAATAGTGTCTCCTGGAGTTTCCGAGGGTTTCAGAAGGATTGAGCTCCAAACACTCAAAGTAGTGAATGGCTTGTGATGTACCTATTACTGGCCCTTTTCCTACCCTCTCTCATTATCCCACGCCCACGTTGGGCTTTCCTTTACTGCCTACATGAACTATTTGTATTTGAGTCCTCATCTCAGGGTCTTTTTCTAAAGGAACCCAATCAGGATGGTTTTTTATTAAACTTTATTAAACTTGTACATACCTTTTGCCCCAAGAATTCACTTGCAGAAATATGTCCTAAAGAGAGACTCACACATGTGCCCAAAGACATATGATCTTTATGATTATAGTAGTGAACACCAGCCAGTGCTTACTATATACTAGACATTAAAGTTCCTTTCACAGAGTAATTCATCCGATCCTCAGAAGAACACTCTGAAATTACTACTGAATCCCCATTTTACATAAGAGAAAACTGGGGCATAGAGAGGTTAAACACAAAACTATAAGAGCAAAGCCAAGGTTCAAACCCAGGAAATCAAACTTGAAGGCCCATCCTTATCCACTCTCTATATCCATACCAGGATAATTGTAGCAGGATTTTTGTAATAGCTAGAAACAACCGAAATGATCCTCATGGGAAACCAGTTAGGTAAATTATGGTAGGTCATACTGAAATATTCAGAGCTATTAAAAATAATAAGGTTTATATGGTAATACAGAAAAAAGCCCAAGATATTATTATGTGAAGAAAGCAAGGTGAAGAACACTGTATTTGCTAGATAGCTTCCAATCTTACAAAATCTAAAGGGCTAGGTGTGCATATATGTTTCTCTGTGTGTTAGTATCATGGGAATAGCTATTGCCTTAGGAGAGGCCTGTGTGGCATGCACAGGAGACAAATTTACATTGTAAATTTTTTTTTTTTTACTGCTTTAATTCTTTAACCTAAGTATATGTCACTCTTTCAAAAAGCTATACTAAAAACATGTGTAATTAAGATATATACAAATTGACATGGGATCACAGAGGAAGGAGCAATTCTTTCTCAGAAGACCCCATGAAAAGATCCTAACATACAGATAAGTGCAGAAGATAAATACAGAAGCATATGTGACATTCTAGAAGTGTAAGATCTCACAGGATTATAGTTTGATGTGTAGAGTTTGCAGAAAATGAAACTAGGAAGGGAGGTCCATGCCAGATGGTCTCTAGATACATTACTTCACAAGAGAAATGAAATACTTGATCCTATCAATAGCTACATGACAAAGGTGTTTTTATTGTAGGCTTTAAAAAATGTCTTTGAATGGCCATGTGTGCCATATATGGTATTACAAGAAAGGAAAAGAAAAATATACCAAGTTAAAGAAGTCTTCTTGTAAGGACTATGAATTGTCTTCATTTTCTCTTATTGCAGAGGGTTTGGCAAGGAAATATATAGATTAAGAATCAGAGGACTGGGGCTCTGGGTGGCTGAGTGTGTTAAGCCTCTGCCTTTGGCTCAGGTCATGGTCTCAGGGTCCTGGGATCGAACCCCACATTGGGTTCTCTGCTCAGCAGGGAGCCTGCTACCTCCTCTGCCTGCCTCGCCTACTTGTAATCTCTGTCGGTCAAATAAATAAATAAAATCTTTAAAAAGAAAAAAAAAAGAATCAGAGGACTGAATTAGAGTGCTGACTTTACCACTTTCCAACCCTGAGTTCCATGTCTTCATCTGTAAACAAAGATTATTGTAGTACAAGCTTCATAGAATTAATGTGAGGATCAATTGAGATAATTCATGAAAGTAACAATCAGTATATTGCCTGGAGTTTATCAGGCATCCAATAACTGTTGCCCATTACTATTGTCAATAAGTGCTAATAAATAACAATTTCAACATTTTTACAACCTTATTACCTTATGGAAAACAGTGAAAGGAAAGTACTTCCCTAGCAAAATGAAGGTCTGCAGTTTTGATTCGAAAGAATTTCCTGTGTTCAAAATTAGCTCGTTTGCCTTTTCTGTTGCCAACATCTAAATGACACTTGTGTTCTGCCCAAAAGCATATGGGCTGACTGACAGTGTCACAGCTGTGGGATCTGTCGGCAGATCCCTAAAACGTGCCATGTCCTCTGGTCCCACCAGTTATATCCAGGATACTAAACAATGGTTGGAAGTGTTTGACTTGGACTCTGAATGAATACGTTAAAAATCAGAACATTAGTGTTGCCCAGGGAAACACAAATATCTAAAAGCCATTAGACCTAACTTCATGTTTAAAAAATAAGATATTTTTTAAAAAATATTATAACCATCCATTCTGCTAAGAATGCTTGCAAAAAGGTGATGTTTACAAAATAGAAAAGACAGATCAACAAGTACTGATTTAAAAAACAATGGCACTAAACAATGTACTGGTGATCCTAATTAGGTATCACAAAAGCCACCAAAAAAGGATGTCAAATGAAACTTGAATGTGCTTAACCTGAACAAAATATCCGACTAGTAGAACAATAGAAATACAATAAAAAAGCTAGGTTAGAGACAGTTGTATCTAATATTTTGGTGACTCACTGTACCTATTTTCTAATTTTTCTGTTATACTCAGTCACTGCAAAGTTCCCCCTCCATAATTACAATGACAACTCTTTTTTTTCAAACCAAAACTTTGAGCACACATTTTCATAACATCAAATACTCTTATGGGATCAAGGGAATAGATTATCTTGACTCTTTTCTCCCTAAATTCTAGAAATCTCGTAGTTTCCATGTGACAGTGTATTTTCTTCTCTTTGTCCTGATCCTCTCTCTCTTAAAATGGTCCATATTAAGCTTTGAATTTAAAGTACTTGGAAAATGTGAGTTCAGTGAAAAGAGAGGAAAAAATAAACTGAAAGAAGACAAAAAATGTAGGCTTGTAGAATTGACTGTACTGCAAAGGGGAGGTCAAGAGTGAGATAGGAACGTATATACTGGAGTTTTTTAAGCCAATTTTAGCAAAAGTTTAGATGAGGTTAGATTTATTGAAACTCTGTAAAACTCAGAGGGGCAATAGTATGAAATGAAATGGAAATGGAAAATGTGTTTGTTTTTTATTCTACAGTGAATAAAAGGAACCAGATGAACAATGGTTATAGCACTTTTCACTTTCGACAGATTACAATTGTTTTTTTAGTAAGGAACCTTAAGGGAGAAAAGAGACTACTACTATTTCTTCTTCTCCTTCTTCTTCTTTTTTTTTTAAGTACAGCTATACAATTTCTTGGTACTTTCATGAGCCTAAATATTTACAGTTATGATCAGAAAAGAAAACCCTTCCTCAGAAAATAGATAATAGTAACACCAAAAATTGCTCTAATGTTTTACTGAGATCTAAACTGTTGTGCAGTCTTCAGGTAATATTGATGGACATGGTTGGCCATGGATCAAAGAACTCAAAGTTTTAGTGATTTGGGCATTCTTGAGGAGATAACATAATTACAAGATGCTACAAAATCCTAGGCAATTTTCACAACTCAACATCTATGCAGCTTTGAACTCTGAATATAGGAGCCAGGAGACCATTCCTTCGTTCCTCGTTGTAGCACCTAGCACTTTCCATCTTGTAACAGAAATAAAGAAATAGAGAATGTTTCTGGTCTATGACCTTGATAAACTGTGACATAATCAGGAGCTTAATGGATTGGTTCAAGTGAAATTTCATATAATACATTTATATTTGGAGCATAGAGACTTCTAGACTCTTACTCCTTGTAATGTTATGAGTTTTAGCTGGGTACATAATAGCACAGTTAACAAACTATATCTTTTGGCCTCTTGGTATGATCAGTCTTTATTTTTAGCCACCATAGTGGGTGTGTAGTTAACATGAACTTCCCTAATAACTAATTGTGTTGTGCGTATTTCAGATGCTTATTTTCGATTCATAAAATTTCTTAGGTGAAGTGTTTATTCAAATCTGTTGTTTATTGTTTATTACAATGTTAGTCTCATTGTTGAGTTGTAAGAGGCTTTTTGGTGTATTATAGACACAAATCCTTTGTCTCTACTGATATATGTTTACACATCTTTGCTCTTATGCTTTGGTTTGCCTTTTTGCTTAACAGTACCTTCAGAAAAGCAGAAAGTTTTAATTTCAATGAATTCCAAATTGTAATTTTTAAAATCTAATAGCAAGTACTTTTTGTTTTTGACTTTAAAAAACCTTTGCTAAGGTGACCCAGACCTTATGCTATATTTTTTCCCTAGAGTTTTATGGTCTTAACTCTTACATATTTAATTTCATGATACATTTTGAGTTAATTTTTGTATAGGGTATGAAGTAAAAGTAGAGAGCTTTCATTTATTTATTTATTTATTTTTGTTTTGTTTCATATATGGCTATTCAATTGTTCTAACACTATTGTTGGAAAGATTATTCTTTCACCATTTAATAGTTTCAGCACCTTTGTCAAAAATAAACTGAACATAGCTGTGTAGAACTCTTTCTGAATTCCTATTCTTTTTCACGGATCCATATTTTTATCTTTATGTCAGTATCATGCTGTCTTGATTACTTTGGCTTTATAATCACTTTTGAAGTTAGGTTTATAAATCCTTTAATTTTACTCTTTTTCCAAAGTCACTTTGGCTATTCTAGGTTTTTTGGCATTTTCTTACAAATTTTACTATCAGTTTACCATTTTATAGAAAAACTCATTGGCTTTTGATTGGAATTGCCTTAAATCTGTAGATAAATTCAGGGAGGACTATCATCTTAACAATATGGAGTCTTCATTGTATGAACATAATATATCTCTCCATTTAGGTCTTCTTTAGTTTCTCTTAGCAATGTTTTGTGCATATTTTATCAAATTTATCCATGTTTTATATTTTTGGTGCTATTATAAGTGGTATTGTCTTTTAATTTTTCTTTTAATTATTTGTTGCTAGTATAAAGAACAATTTATTTTTAAAATGTAACTTTGACTTGTTTCTGGAATACAAAGGTGGTTCAATATTGATGCATCATATCAACAAAAGAAAGGATAAAAACCATTTGTTCATTTCAATAGATGTAGAAAAAGCATTTGGCAAAGTTCAACATCTCATTCATGATAAAATGAAGTAGGTTTAAAGGGAACATGGCAACATAATAAAGGCCGTATATGAAAAACCCACAGCTCACATCACACTCAATGGTGAAAAACTGAGAGCTTTTCCCCTTAAGATCAGGAATAAGACAAGGATGTCTACTCTCACTACTTTTATCCAACATAGTACTAGATGCTCTAGCCACAACAATCAGACCAAAAAAAAAAAAAAAAAGAAATAAAAGACATCCAAATGGGAAAGGAAGAAGTAGAACTTCTATTAACAGATGACATGCCACTCTCCATAGAGAACCCTAAAGACTCCACCAAAAAATTGCTAGAATTAATAAATGAATTTGGTAAGGTTGTAGGATACAAAATCAATATACAGAAAACTGATATATTTCTATACACTAATAATGAATTAGCAGAAAGTGAAATTAAGAAAAGAATCCCATTTATAATGGCATAAAAATTAATAAAACACCTAGGAATAAACTTAGCTAAGGAGGTGAAAGACCTATACTCTGAAAATCATAAAATACTGATGAAAGAAATTGAAAATGGCACAAACAAATGGGAAGATATTCCTTGCTGATGGATTGGAAGAACAAATTTTATTAAAAATTTCCATAATCCCAAGGCAGTCTATGAATTTAATGCAATCCCTATCAAAGTACCAACAACGTTTTTCATAAAACTAGAACAAATACTCCTCAGATTTGTATGGAACCACAGAAGACCCCAAATAACCAAAGCAATAAAATAATTGCTTAATAGTAATAATAATAATAATTTAAAAACTGGAGGTAATAATAAAATTGGAGCTATCACAATCCCAAATTTCAAGTTATACTACAAACTGTATTAACCAAAACTGATGGTACTGGCACAAAACAGCACACAGATAAATGGAACAGGATAAAAACTCCAGAAATAAACTCACGCATATGTGACCATTAATCTTTGACAAAGGAGGCAAGAATATGTAATAGGAAAAAGTCTTTTCAACAAATGGTGTTGGGAAAACTGTACAGCTACATCCAAAAGAATGACCACTGTCTTATATCATACACAAAAGTAAGCTCGAAATGTATTAAGGACCTAAATATGAGAACTGAAGCCATAAAAATCCTAGAATAGAGCACAAGCACTAATTTCTCTGACATCAGCCATAGCAACATTTTTTTAGATATGTCTCCTGCGACAAGGGAAACAAAAGCGAAAATAAACTACTGGGAGTAAGTACATCAAAATGAAAACTTATGCACAGAAAATAAATAATCAACAATACTAAAAGACAACCTCCAGAATGGGAGAAGATATTTGCAAATGACATATCTGATGAAGGGCTAGTATCCAAAATATATAAAGAACTTATACAATTCAACATCAAAACCCACCAAGTAATCCAATTAAAAAATGGGCAGAAGACATGAACAGACATTTCTCAAAAGAAGACATCTATTTTTAAAATTTATTTATTTATTTATTTGACAGAGAGAGAGAGATCACAAGTAGGCAGAGAGGCAGGCGGGGACAGAGGAGGAAGCAGGCTCCCTGGTGAACTCAGAGCCCGATGCAGGGCTTGATCCCAGGACCCTGAGATCATGACCTGAGCCAAAGGCAGAGGCTTTAACCCACTGAGCCACCCAAACGCCCCTCAAACGAAGACATCTAAATGGCTAACAGACATGAAATGCTCAAAATCACTTATCACTAGGGAAATGCAAGTCAAAAACCACAATGAGTTATCACCTCACATGTATCAGAATGGCTAAGATCAAAAACACAAGAATCAACAAGCATTGGTGAAGATGTGGAGAAATATGAACGCTTGTGCACCATTGAAGGGAATGCAAACTGGTGCAGCCAGTGTGGAAAATATGAAGGTTCCTCAAAAATTAAAAATAGAATTACCATATGATCCAGTATTTCCACTACTGAGTATTTTAAAGAATATGAAAATACTAACTTGAAAAGATATATGCACCCTTATGTTTATTGCAACATTATTTGTAATAGTCAGGATATGGAAGCAGCTAAGCACACCTTGACAGATGAATGGATAAGGAAGATATGGCATATATATACACAATAGAAGATTACTCAGCCATAAGAAGAATGAAATCTTTCAATTTGCAACAACATGGATGGATCTAAAGGGTATAATGCTAAGTGAAATAAGTCAATCAGAGAAAGGCAAACACCATATGATTTCATTTGTATGTTGAATTTATGAGATGAGACAAACAAGCAAAGAAAAGAAGAGACAACCCAAAAACCAGACTCTTAACTATAGAAAACAAACTGGTGGTTGTCAGAGGAGAGGTGGAAGGGGGAGGGGTGTAATAAATGAAGGAGATTAATAGTATACTCACTGTGATGAGAACTGAGTAATGTGTAGAACTGATGAATCACTATATCGTACACCTAAATCTAAAATAATACTGTATGTTAACGATACTGGAATTATAATAAAAATAAAATAAAATAATAAAATTTAACCTTGTAAAAATAAAATAAAATAATAAAATTAAACCTTGTACTCTAAATCCTGCTAAACTCACTGATTAGTTGCAATAGCTTTTAAAAAATTATTTATAATTTTTCTTACAATAAACAATGAAGTCAACTGTGAGTAAAGAAAGTTTTATCTTTACTTCTGATTCAGATTCATTTTATTTCTTTTTCTTGCCTTATTTCTCTGGCTGGGTTTCCAGTACATATAGAATATAAAACATTCTCATTCTCATTCTCATTCTTTATCTTGGGAGGAAAGCACTCAGTTTTTAACCACTAAGGATGATACTAAGCTACAGAATTTCATTAATGTCATTTTTCAGATTAAGGAAGTTCCCTTTAACCTCGAGTTTGCTTAGAGATTTTATCAGGAAAGAATCTTGTATTTTTTCAAATGCTTTTTCTGTATTGAGATGATCATATGGTTGTTCTTTAGTCTCTTGACAGGATTAATTACATTAATCAATTTTTGAATGTTAGACCACCTTGTTATTCCAGGATACTCCACTCGGTCATGATGTGTTATGCTTTTTGTATACCATTGGATTTGACTGACTAAAACCTCTAAAATAATTCTTGTGTTTGTGTTCATGAGAAATATTGGTCTATAGTTTATATTCTTTTAATGGCTCTTTCTGGTTTTGGTATCATAGTAATGCCAACTTCTCAGAATTAGTTGGGAATTATTCCATGGTTTTCAATATTTTGCTAAATTGACTGTTCATTTGGCTTTTGTTACAGCTGACACACCTGTATTCTAATATCATGTGTGTACATCTTAGGAATAGATGAATGTGGCTGTGAGTAAAAGAGAGGGAAAACAGCATAATCTTTTAAAAATAAATTGTATTTACTGAATATTTGGAGTTAATGGAAGCCATTGAGCCTCCATCATCTGTAAACTGGAATTGATAATATTATCAATGTCATGGAGTTGTTAGGATTTGTTTGAAATAACATGCAAGTGACTTGTCACATCACTGGAACATAATTGAATCTCAATAAGTGATAGCCTTTTTAAAAATTATAATTAGGGCAGCTGGGTGGTTCAGTGAGTTAAAGCTTCTGTCTTAGGCTCAGGTCATGGTCCCAGGGTCCTGGGATTGAGCCTCACATAGGGCTCTCTGCTCAGAGGGGAGCCTGCTTCCTTCTCTCTCTCTGTCTGCCTCTCTGCCTACTTGTGATCTCTGTCTGTCAAATAAATAAATTAAATATTTTTAAAAAATAAATAAATAAAAATTATTATCAGCCTCATTATGGTCATCCTTGATATCATCATAACTATTATTTTTATAATGTCCATCATTTAATGATGAAAAGCATGGGCATTTCAGGAACAAATTTATAGCTGTTTGCCATTAGAAAATGTCACATATCTGGTTCATTACTGTTCCCATAAACTTGCCACAGGATTCATGAGGCTTGCATTCTACCAGGGAGCAGTGTGATTATCTCTCTGATATGATCTGATGGACCCCCTGATAAAAATTACCTACTCAACAGAGGTGTAACGCCTAGAGAACCAATCAACTATCTCAACGGAGACTGTTCTTAAGTTTGTTAATATATTAATTAATAGCTTCATAAGCATTAATTAATTGGAATGTTTTATCTCAAGTAGATGGGACTCAAGATAGATGAGAGCCCTTGCTCTGAAGAGCAAAGAGAGGTAATGCTCACAGCTGATATTGAAAATCAATGCAACAGAATAAATCCTGACTCAAGATTAGGACACCTCAGTTTAAGGCACAGTTTTGACATTTGCTAGCTATGTTCAGCCTTTCAGTCAGATATTCACTGAGCTCCCAGTGTAGGTCAGGAACATATGTGCAAGTCACAGTGATGAACAAAACAGATATGAGCCCTGAAATTTACTGACATCACTTTAATCTCTTTTAGACCTTTGCTTATTCTTCTACCTCAGGAGTTTAGTGTGAGGAGCATTTACATATGAGCATATTGTAATCTGCCTTATTAGAGAAAATCACAGAACTATGCAGATGATTCCCAAGAGTGTATGAATTTCAGTCTCAGATATTTGAATTGTAATTTTGTCACAATTTATGTTCTCCTTACAAGGCTCTGAACTCTCAGGAGAAAAAGCTATCATTTACATCTTTGCATCTGGTGTGTGATAACTTTTTTTTTTTAAAGATTTTATTTATTTATTTGACAGAAATCAAAAGTAGTCAGAAAGACAGGCAGAGAGAGAGGAGGAAGCAGTCTCTCTGCTAAGCAGAGAGCCCGATGCAGGGCTGGATCCCAGGGCTCGACCTGAGCGACCTAAGCTAAAGGCAGAGGCTTTAACCCACTGAGCCACCCAGGTGCCCCGGTACACAGTAACTTCTATATGCCTGTTGAATAAGTGAGTTGAACAAATGCATAAATGGAGAGCTTGGAAAGAAAGTACACTGATTAAGAATTCCAAAGATCTTAAAAGAATTATTGTTTTAAAAATAACTGAGGGCTTAAGTGGGTACGAGAAGAATCAATGAAACAAGATGGGATTGGGAGGGAGACAAACCATAAGTGACTCTTAATCTCACAAAACAAACTGAGGGTTGCTGGGGGGAGGGGGTTTGGGAGAAGGGAGTGGGATTATGGACATTGGGGAGGGTATGTGCTTTGGTGAGTGCTGTGAAGTGTGTAAACCTGGTGATTCACAGACCTGTACCCATGGGCATAAAAATATATGTTTATAAAAAATAAAAAATTAAAAAAAAATAACTGAGAAGGAAAAAATTTGGATACAAATATAGTATACTGGTTAAGATCATAAAATTTGGAGTTAGGTTGTATCAGTTTAGTTTGGAGCACCTGATTATCTTCTGCCAACTTGCTAACAGTCTCTAAAAGAATAAACTTTAGTTTTTAAATGATAGCAGTTATTAAGAGCCTTGATTATAATTGTTCATTTGGTCAATTTCTGCCAAAACTCAAAGCCAATCTAGTTTGGAAGCTTCCAAATTCACTTTTTCTCAAACAAGAATTTACCTTTTCTGTCTAGCATCTTAAGTATTTTGATTATGCATTGGTCATTCTGGACTTGAATTATAGGAACTAGGGGTCAGAATCTCATTGCGCTGTACTTAAACATTTTGTGTAGTTCTGGGCAATTCCCTTCAAAGTTCTGGGCCCTCTTTCTTCTCATCAAGAACAAGAATACATTAGAATAGACTGTCATATGGCTTCTGATAGCACTAGCACGCTGATTCTTGGTTGGGTTTTGAACATAGTCTTCCAATTAGTATTACACTTCTTATTGTAGTTCCTGAAACAAATGATGATAGCTGATACGTAGCTGACTTCCTTAGACACCAGTTGCACGAGACCCAACTGCCCAAGCAAAATGAAGCAGAGAGAAGGGGACAACTTTGCTATTACATTTAAGTTTAAAATATCTCTATCAATGAAACAGACATAGTTTCTTGAAAATTTATCCAGAAATAAGAACAGAGGCCCTGATTTTCAGTAAGAAGTTGAATCACTAATGACACAGCCTGAAACTGCTCCCTGGGCTCATTTGGAATGATGCTACATTCTGTTCAAGGAGGCCATCTGCAAAGCATGGGTTCCACATCCCCAATCCTCCACCTGCCAGGCCCACTGCAACTTATTTCTCTAATCATTTGAACCACAGCCTCAGTTCTGTCCTGTAATTTAGGCTGCAGGGATCTAACTCAACCCAAAACAATGTTGAATTCTGAAATGATGACAAAGGAATAACTTTGCCTATTTTTCCCTTTCTAAAAAAGGAAATTTCTCCAGTCTGTATATTCCAGTGATGCTCTATTGGGTCATGCTATAAAGAATCCGGTCCTTCATTTTTCCTAATTCTCAGAAACTGTCACGAAATATCTCTTCCAGTAACCCAAGAGGAACTGAGAAATTCGGGAACACAGCTGATCAGTAAACGCAGGGAGTGGAAAACATATCTTATAGAACATATTTACCTAGTTAGGACATCATTTAGATTTTCAGCACCTGTCTGATATGTTGACTTGTATGTATTTAAATGACTAGATATCATTTCAATTCAGGCAGGAAATCATTCAGCTATTCTATCCTTTACAGTAACTAAAATTCAGGCAGTTGAATAGGCATTTTTAATCTCTGCTTTTGTTGAAGAAAAATACTTACTTTTCACTTTGAGTTTTGCTGTTGCTAATATGTTAAAGAAAATAAATATAGGATAAGACTATTGCTTTCTGAGTCTATGTTTAATGGAAGCACTATTTTATACTCCATGCATTAGAGAGAAAAATAAAAGCCAGATAAATTGCAAAGGAAGTTTCATTTAAAATGTCTAAACTATTTTTTTTAAGTATTTTAACAGATTAGGTTGGACATCCAGTTATCATAGCCACAAAGTGGCCTTAAATATCTTATCAGAAATTTTGATTTCCAGCAGCCTAGGGTGAAAAGATGTATCTTTACAAATGACAAAGGAGCCCTACACATTACTGGGGCAGGGCTAGTTTATGGGGTCACCTCCTTGTCCTTTGCAGAGGCTCTTTTGATTGTGGCAATTCTTGGGGCTAAGAATTGGGTTCCTGATTAATCTTTTTTTTAAATTTTTAAAAATTTATTTATTTTTAGCATAACAGTATCATTATTTTTTCACCACACCCAGTGCTCCATGCAATCCGTGCCCTCTATAATACCCACCACCTGGTACCTCGACCTCCCACCCCCCTGCCACTTCAAACCCCTCAGATTGTTTTTCAGAGTCCATAGTCTCTCATGGTTCACCTCCCCTTCCAATTTCCCCCAACCCCCTTCTCTCTAACTCCCCATGTCCTACATGCTTTTTGTTATGCTCCACAAATAAGTGAAACCATATCATAATTGACTCTCTCTGCTTGACTTATTTCACTCAGCATAATCTCTTCCAGTCCCGTCCATGTTGCTACAAAAGTTGGGTATTCGTCCTTTCTGATGGAGGCATAATACTCCATAGTAAAGTATGGACCACATCTTCCTTATCCATTCATCCCTTGAAGGGCATCTTGGTTCTTTCCACAGTTGGGCGACCGTGGCCATTGCTGCTATAAACATTGGGGTACAGATGGCCCTTCTTTTCACTACATCTGTATCTTTGGGGTAAATACCCAGGAGTGCAATGGCAGGGTCATAGGGAAGTTCTATTTTTAATTTCTTGAGGAATCTCCCCACTGTTCTCCAAAGAGGCTGCACCAACTTGCATTCCCACCAACAGTGTAAGAGTGTTCCCCTTTCTCCACAGGAATCCATCAGAATCCTAGAGGAGAACATAGGCAGTAATCTCTTCGATATCAGCCACAGCAGCTTCTTTCAAGATACGTCTCCAAAGGCAAAGGAAACAAAAGTAAAGATGAACTTCTGGGACTTCATCAAAATCAAAAGCTTCTGCACAGGAAAGGAAACAGTCAAGAAAACAAAGAGGCAACCCACGGAATGGGAGAAGATATTTGCAAATGACAGTACAGACAAAAGGTTGATATCCAGGATCTATAATGAACTCCTCAAACTCAACACACACAAAACAGACAATCATATCAAAAAATGGGCAGAAGATATGGACAGACACTTCTCCAAGAAAGACATACAAATGGCTATCAGACACATGAAAAAATGTTCATCATCACTAGCCATCAGGGAGATTCAAATTAAAACTACATTGAGATATCACTTTACACCAGTTAGAAGGGCCTGGTTAATCTTAACATTTGCCTCAATTTCTCTTTTGTGTGTAGAAACTTTTGGGAGTTTTTTATAAGAATATAAGCGACAATTTCAATTTCTCTTATGTGTGTAGAAACTGCTGGATTTTTTAAAAAAGAATGTAAGTGACGATGCAAAGTGAATGTTCAGGAAACAGACTGTCTCTGGAGGATCTTTCGAAGTTGAGGATCCATTTTCTACTCCACACTAAACTTGTCAACCTCACTTTTCCAACCTTTTGGTCAATTTTGTGTTTTTAATGACAACCCTTTCAATGTGCTAGAGAATGGAGGACTGGCAGGTTTCTATCCCTCCTGTAATACAGCTCTTTAGAACTCTAAAGGCTCACTGTGACTGGGCAGGGCTTCAAGATACTTTGGACCAAGATTTCACTTTCTCAGGGTTCTGCTTGCTAAAGGAAATCTTAGAAAACAAACTGAACCACGGTGTTAATGATTAATTATGGTTTACTTTGTTTTTCCCCCAGATTATGTTTGCATGCTGACATATAGTATCAATGTCCATAGCCCAAAGTATAAATAATATGGGAGTTTTAGAGATAGACACAAAGCCAAGGATTGAGGGGGTTTTGTTGTTGTTGTTATTAAAAAAAACATTTTTCTTTCTTTCTTTTTTTTTTTTTTAAGATTTTTATTTATTTGACAGACAGAGATCGCAAGTAGGCAGAGAGGCAGGCAGAGAGAGAGGAGGAAGCAGGCTCCCTGCTGAGCAAAGATCCTTGATGCGGGGCTCGATCCCAGGACCCCAGAATCATGACCTGAGCCAAAGGCAGAGGCTTTAACCCACTGAGCCACCCAGGCGCCCCAAGAAAACCTTTTTCAACAAACCTACTCAAGAGAGTAAAACACATATATGAACAATTATATAAAACAGGAAAAAAGCTGCCTCTGTTTGCCAATAGGTGTGTGAATTTAGTTTCCTTATATATGTTAGGTAGGGGTGATGCCACCTTCTCAGATAATTATTTTAAGAATTAAATGAAATAACTTGTAAAAGAACATATCCTAGAAACAAAGTACATGTTAGCTTCTGTTCTATGTTCTGAAACAAGAACCCTAAATTCAGCATCTGTCATTCATATTTTATTACTGAGCATTAGTGGTGGTTAGATAGAGAAGGACAAGAAGCGCTAAAGGAGAAATCAAGAATCCTGACAACTACTGTAAGTTGCTGACCTGACACAAGTTCTATACATAACAAACCCCTACCAGTATACTGGTGACATGTAAGACAGTTAAGGAAGCTGGTAAAGTTTTGTTTGAGGCACTGCAGTTATTGTGAACTCTTCATCTGCTTTTGTGTTCACTCACTCACTCATTCACTTATTTATTTGAATTGCAAATAAATGACGGGTGCTCAGAATTTTTTTCACAGATGAGTGAAAGAGATTTATGAAGAGTCTATTATGTTGTAGGTACTATTCTAAGTACAAGGCAATTTTTAAAAATAGAAAGGTTTTGCCCTCAATGGGCATACAACTTAGTGGCAGAGATAGGGATAGATCCAGAAAAACGTGTGCACATTTCTGAATGTACAAAAGAGGAAGTGTCACAACCATGTGCCTCACGGGCTCTCAGTCTGTGCCCACTCCCAGGGCATTGTTTCTTTGCTACCAAATCTGGATCATCATTTGTTTCATGTGGCTTCTTGCTAACAACAAGTATCTGTGCAGGCCTAAACAACAGGATCTGTGCGGTTGTCAAGTCCCAGCTATTGTCCAAGTAAATACACAGACAGAGAAACATATCCCTGGAGGAAGCTTCTGGGTCTCTGACAAATACCCCTTTGCTCATCAGAAAGGACATTCATTGGGTAGAAGAGCCAGCACAGCTTGTTTCCTGGTGCAGAGAAAGAAGGGGAGCTGTGAGGCTAGGGATTCCAACACTCAACCTCCCTGTAGTGCATATTGAGGACATAGATTCTCACTGACAGAGTATTTTCTACCTGGAACAAGGGCTGCTTTTGCCCATAAGATTTAGTTTGCTTTGGAGTGGCAGTAAAAAGTCTGGAGTTAAAAGTGCCCGCTACAGGGCACCTGGGTGGCTCAGTGGGTTAAAGCCTCTGCCTTTGGCTCCGGTCATGATTCCAGGGTCCTGGAATCGAGCCCTGCAATGGGCTCTCTGCTCGGCAGGGAGCCTGCTTCCTCCTCTCTCTCTCTCTCTCTCTGCCTACCTCTCTGCTTACTTGTGATCTCTGTCTGTCAAATAAGTAAATAAAATCTTAAAAAAAAAAAGTGCCCGCTACTTCCTGTGTATATGAGAAATGCATGACTCAATGCATCATGTGTCTGCTGTTGTGCAAAACTGTGGTCAGCAGAATGGATACAAACATAGTGATTTGAAGGAGCAGCTACACCACAATTTTATAGTTGTAATGTCCACAATAACCAAACTATAGAAAGAGCCCAGATGTCCATTAACAGATGAATGGATAAAGAAGATGTGGTATATATGCAATAGAATATTACTCAACCATCAAAAAGAAAGAAATCTTGCCACTTGCAATTACATGGATGGAACCAGGGGTATTATGCTAAGTGAAATAAATCAGAGAAAGACAAACACCCTATAATTTCATTCATATGTGGAATTTAGGAAAGAAAACAGAGGACCGTTGGGAAGGGAAGAAAATTAAGATGAAAACAGAGAGGGAAACAAACCATAAAAGATTCTTAACTGTAGAGAACAAACTGAGGGCTGCTGGAGGGGATGTGGGTGAGGGGGTGGTAGAATTGGGTGATGAGCATTAAGGAGGGCACTTGATGGAATGAGCACTGGGTGTTATATGCAACTGATGAATCTGAATTCTACCCCTGAAACTGATGATACAGTATATGTTAACTAAATTGAATTCAAATAAAAAACTCAAAACCAATGGACAGCTGTGGTCAGTGGTGATTTGAAGACACGAGGGCAGGGGCATAAATAATTTGTCCACACTTCAAAGCCTGTTGTATGTGTGGGCCAGCCTTGTTGCTATGACAATTCAGTGCCTTTGGAGTCCTCTGTTAGCTCTGTTGAGTGCCACAGGTACTCACAGTTGGTAGTAGTGCCCTGCAAATCTACCCTCTTGTTTTACAGCGCTTCAGAGCAATAGCAACCTGAGAAAGCTTTTGAAGACTTTAACCTCCCAATCTCTACTAGAGTTCTCATGAACTGTCTCACATAAATTAAGAAGTAATGCATTTGCTACGTAAATGCATATTCAGAAAACAAAACAAAACAGTTGATTTCCTAGCACCTCACCCCTACCAGTAAGATTATCTGTGAAGATTAAGTAAATCAGGCATGTATTAATGTAGTTATTGGCACAAGTTAAGTGTTCTATGGATATTATCTGTTATTATTCTTATAAGAATTTAAGAATTATTATTATTAAGAATAATTATTTTTGTTATTAGAATAAGAATACTATAAGAGTAATAATTGTTATTTCTATATATATATATCTCATTGTCAACATCATATTGCGTTGCATAATTAGAATATTTCTATGTTAACCATTAACCCAATAAAAGAACCCCAAACTCCCAAGTCCTTTATAATCTGTCTCCAACTTACACTTCTTTCTGGCTTTATCTCCTGCTACATGCTGCCCCACATCCTGTACTTTGTTTTAATGGCTGGCTTACCACTTCCTATATATCATGTGTTTTACCTTCTCTCTCTTTGCTCCTGCTGTTTCCACTGCTTTGAACAGTGTCTACCTGGAAAACTCCTAGCCATCTTTTCACATATTAGAGTTCATATGGCATTTCTTTTTTAAAGTTTTCCGTGACTCAGAGCCTAGGGAAAAAGGAGTCACTATTGTGTTAGTCTTTCACAGATGTTATGTCTCCTCTCAAGGCTTCAGAATCTTCCAGATGCTGACTTTATAATTCATGGTTTTTTTTCCCCTTTGGGATCTACTACAGAATAAAGCATGTGCTAAGTGTTAACTAAATATTTATTGAACGGGTGAAGTTTTTTAAAGTATAGGATGTTCTTACATAGATTATCTCATTTGATCCTTTCAAAGCTCCTGGGAAGAAGCCAGGGCAAAGTAGAATAGTATAATGATTAAAAATGATAAAAATAGTATAGTGATTTAAAAAAAAACCAATTTCTCCAGAAGGATGTTAAATGACTTGTGACTTGAGTCCATAAGGCCTTGAGCAAGTTGTATAATCTCTCTGATCTTAATTTACTTCTTCTGTAAAGTGAAGGCAACATTTATACCTATTATTAAATGAGATAATCCACATAAAGTGCATGTCTCTGTACTTGACACATGCTAATAAACAATAGCTCTCTAAAATTATTGTACAGAGTATCAGAGAAATTAAATGACTTGTGAAAACTCACACGGCTAGCCAAAGACTGAATTGAGTGAAATTTTTTTCTGATTCCTGGTCCAGTTATCTTTCCATTCTAACATAACCTCCATCTCCTAGAAATATTAATAAAGAGAACTAAGTTAGAGACAGAAGATAATTTTCTGTTGCTTTTCTATCATGTTAGTGCATCTAAGGTGAACATAAGGAGTAAATAGAGAATTGGTCTTCCTGATTTATTCCAAACTAAAACATGTATTTTGATATTCAGGCTTTAAAACACCATTGATTAAATACCATCATAAAAACAAATACTTTGAATTTATATAATGCTTTTCCTCCAGAGTATACAGGATTTTCTTGTGATACTTCATTTATCTTCCCACCTATATAAAATGTGATTCTTATCATTTTATATTTGTTCACTCACCATATATATATCACCATATATATATGTCTATATAGATAAATATCTATCTATATATCTCTATCTAGTATCTAGTCCAGTGGCAGCATGTAGCAATATTATATATATACATATATATATGTATATATATAATGGACTAGATACTAGTTACTAGACTAGATACTAGAGATACAAAAATGAAAGAGACTGCAATTCTGCTCTTGACTGTTAATCTAGATGAAGGAGTCCGACTTGGAATAAACCACAAGTACTCAAACTAGTGAGTACTATCATGGTGACAAAAGCAGTGGATGCTTATGGCAGCGGGAACATATGAATTTGCTTAGGAATAATGGAAATGAAAGGGAATTTGGAGTTAAATCTAGGAGTGCTACTTAATTCTATAAACCAGTGGTCTCTAAACATTTTTGATTACACACTGCTACTTAGAAAAAAATAATGTTTTGGTTCTCATTCTTTGCATATCTTTAATGCATTTAAAATAAAGTATGTGTCTGTATAACTGCTAATATGTTATGTTTGGGGCATTTGTCTGTTCTATGATACAACCATTCCACTGCCAGGTATATTCTTGAATGTTTTACATGTGCCCCAAGAGCATATATTAATACTACCATAGGGGCACCTGGGTGTCTCAGTCAGTTCAATGCCCCACTCTTGAGTTCAGCTCTGGTCATGATCTCAGGGTCATGGGATTGAGCTCCAAATAGGGCACTGTGATCAGCAAAGAGTCTGCTTGTCCCTCTCCCTCTGTTCCTCCTCTTGCTCACTCTCTCTTGCTCTCAAATAAATAAATAATATATTTTTAAAAATACATACTCCCCATAGTAGAATTGCCCATATAGATAAACTTGGGGGAAAAGTCTAAATATCCATCAACAAGAGAGCTGATAAATAACTCTTGAGTCATTTGTATAGTGGTATATTCCTCCTCAGTAAAAATTAATAAACTACAGCTTCATGCAACACTATGAACAAATCTTTAAAACATAATACTGAATTTAGAAACAAGTTGCAAAAAGCAAATATAGTATGGTACCATTTTAGAAAGTTTAGAAACAAGCAAACTATACAATACAGTATTTCTAAATAAATACATATGTCATAAACCAATGAAAAAGTTAGGAAAACATAAAAAAGTTAAATATGACTCGGGTGGGGATGGGTGGGTGATAGCAAGAGGTGAGGAGAGGTGAAAGCAGAGGTAGATGGAACAGTTCTGGTGATGTTCCAGGATGCAAGTGAGTGAGGAGTTCACAGGTATGCATTTTTTACTGTACTCTATAACTTGTCTATATGTCACAGTCTTTAGTAAATATCAAATATCACATAATAAAAAAGATCGAATATAAATAGAAGTCCCGTTTTTTTTTTTTTTTTTTCTGAACCTCAACTAAACTCCTCTTGGCGCTATACAGAGACTATTAAATCAGGCAATGGGAGCCATGGATATATTTTCGGTAGGGGAATGACGGTAGGGAATGAAATGCTATATTCCTGGTTTTTTTTTTTTTTTTGGTTTTAATTAATTTTTATTTTTTATTTTTTATTTTTTTTAAATTTTTTATTTTTTATAAACATATATTTTTATCCCCAGGGGTACAGGTCTGTGAATCACCAGGTTTACACACTTCACAGCACTCACCAGATCACATACCCTCCCCAATGTCCATAATCTTTGCAACGACGTGGATGGAACTAGAGCGTATCATGCTTAGCGAAATAAGTCAAGCAGAGAAAGACAACTATCATATGATCTCCCTGATATGAGGAAGTGGTGATGCAACATGGAGGCTTAAGTGGGTAGAAGAAGAATAAATGAAACAAGATGGGATTGGGAGGGAGACAAACCATAAGTGACTCTTAATCTTATATTCCTGGTTTTAAAAGAAGATATTATACATTATATGGTAATAAAAAATGAAATTAAAATAAGATGGTTTATCAGCAGTATAGAGGAGAGGCAATTCATGTGAGATCTTGGGGTTATAACTCAATAGAGTGGTTTTGGGAACAAATTATAGAACGTTGGCTTGAGAGCCATTGAAGAAATAGGACCAGCAGGAATTAGCGAAGGTAAAGGAGATGACAATCATTTAAGACGGCTATTAGTTTCCAAACCAATGCCCTTAATCAAAACAGAGAATACAGCCAAAAAGCATAATTATGGAGTATAATGATAGAGAAGATAGTGTTATATACCCAAGGGTTTGAAGCTATAAATAAAAATAAGATTTTCTGGGAGCAGTTAGAAATACCTCTGGAGTCACAAGAATGGTGGGCTCTGGAAATAAGACCCAGACATCGCCAATGCTCCAGTAACTAAGACTGCAAACGTAGGTGAGATCATTCAAAAAACAACATGTCAAATAAAAAGTGAAGAGTAGTACTGGATTCCTAGAAGCTGTCCACCATGAAGAAGGCTAAGGAGAAGAGAATCAGGAAAGTGTGGAAAAGATAGTGGCCCTGATGTCAAGTACCTCTAGGTAAGTAAAGTGAAATAGAAATTGTAACTGAAATACAGAGGCTATGCCAAATTCAAGCCTATAAACCAGATGTCTTAACTTAGCTCCCCTGTGAGTGCCCTATTCACTCATCTAATCGTTTTCAACTTGTACGGTAGAGAATGCTATAGGTACTTGAAATGTCTAAAGGGACATTATTCTTCTTTCTACAAATACTAAGCAATTTTATCTACCAGGCACTATGTAAGGTTCTGTTCTTGTAGTGCTTAAGAATATTTTCTGTTATTAGTGAAGGAACCCATTTATCATAATCAATATGCACAATATGCACATATACTATATATATTTAATGTATATATATATATTTGTGTATATATTACTGTGTGTATGTATATATATATACACACACACACACACAAAAAGAAACATAATAGGGACCGTGTATAATCCCTTTTATGTCACAGGCACTGGGCTAGAAACTATTGGTAATAGAAAGATAATAACTATGCCTCAAGAAACTTATAGCATTAAACAGACAAACAAAAATCCCCAAGAGCTAATTATAAATCACTGGATTCTTACTTGACTATCATACTATATTGCATTTTAACACCAACACTGTAATATTTACTAATTATTTTTTAAAATTTCAGTTTTACTGCATTTTCACAGTATATCAGACTTCACCAAATATGTCTTAATATTGTATTATATTACTGCTTTACATGAAGCAGTAATAATAATAATAAATAATAATAAATAAAAATAATAAAAAATAAATAAGCAGTAACAATAAGTAATAAATATAATAAAAATTATATTATTTTTTACATAAAGCATGCAGTTATGTTACAAAATAAAGAATTAATTATAAATCTAGTTTATAGGATAAAAATGACTTCCCAGGAAAAGTGACATTTAAGCTGGGAGACCAGCTGTTAAGCATGAAATACCATAATTTCCATGAGATATTTAATTTGGAAAAAAAGCAGTCTTCTCCCAAACCACTGCATTTTATAGAAATTCCAGATTATAAATCATGTTGATTGTGTTAAAAATATCTAACTTCAAATGTGCCACACACACACACACACACACACACACACACACAGGAATATTACTCAGCCATAAAAAATAAAATCTTGCCATTTGCAGTGGCATGGATGGAGCTAGAGAGTATTATGCTAAGCAAAATAAGGCAGAGGAAAAACGAATATCATATGATTTCACTGACATGTAGAATATAGGAACAAAAACAAATGAACAAAGGGAAAAAAAGAGACAAACCAGAAAAGACTCTTCACTATAGAGAACAAACAGATGGTTACCAGAGGGGGGTTAGGGGGGTGAAATAGTTGAAGGGGATAAAGATTAATAACAAGCACTGAGTAATGTATAGAATTGTTGAATCCTTCTACTGTACACCTGAAACTAATTCAACACTGTATCTTAATTATAATGGAATTAAAATGTAAAAAAATATGTCTAAAATGCAACTGCTAATATAGTAGGATGTGTTTAAAAGATGTGGAGGAACTTTGGCAAGAGAAACAAAAGCAAGATTAAACTATGGGGACTACACCAAAACAAAAAGCTTTTGTACAGAAAGGAAACCATTAACAAAGCAAAAAGACAACCCATTGAATGGGAGAAGATATTTGCAAATGATATATTCAGTGAAGGGTTACCATCCAAAATATGTGAAGAACTTATAGAACTCCACACCAAAAAATCAAATAATTCTTTTATAAATGGGCAGAAGACATGAACGAACATCTTTCCAAAGAAGACATACAGGTGGCCAACAGACACATGAAAAGATGTTCAACATCACTCATCATCACGGAAGTGCAAATCAAAAGTACAATGAGATATTACCTCATACCTGTCAGAAAGGTTAAAATCAAAAACATAAAAAACAATTGTTGTCAGGGATGTCAAGGAAAAGGAACCCTCATGCACTGCTGGGGAGAATGCAAACTGGAAAACAGCATGGAGCTTCTTCAAAAACTTGAAAATAGAATTACCATATGACCCAATAATTCCACTACTAGGTATTTACCCCAAAAATTGAAAACACTAATTCAAAAAGATATTTGCACCCCTATATTTATTGCACCATTACTTACAATAGCCAAGAAATGGAAGTAACCCAAGTGTCCATCAATAGATGAATGGGTAAAGAAAATGTGGTATACATCTGCAATGGAATATTACTCGGCCATGAAAAAGAATGAACTCTTGCCATTTCCAACATCAGGGATGGAGTTAGAGGGTATAATGCTAAGTGAAATAAGTCAGTCAGAGGAAAGCAAAGACCACATGATTTCACTCGTATGTGGAATTGAGGAAACAAAACAGGTGAACAAAGGAGAAAAAAGAGAGAAAAATAAGAAAAGACTCTTAACTATAGAGAAAAGATGGTTCCCAGAGGAGAGGTGGGTGAGGGCATGGGTGAAATAGATAAAAGGTATCAGGAGCACAGTTATCCTGATGAGCACTGAGTAATGTATAGAGTTGTTGACTTCCTCTATTGTATACCTGATACTGTTTTGTTTTGTTTTTTCAAAAACACACATAGTAACAAGGTGGGAACTAGGAAGTCCAATTCTAAGGTTTGATTTAAGCAAAACCCCTGATTGTAGCTTTGAACTGAGAGAGTCCCCAGACCACAGGTCAGGATAAAAATTTCTCAAGATAGCTGTAAACTAGAGCTTTGTAAACTGGCCTTGTATAGAATACTCTGTTCTGTTCTAGAAAACATATAACTGATTTAGTATTTTTAATGACTAATCCAAAGTTATGAAATAAAGGAGTAATGAAGACTAATAGAGCTGTGCTTTAATTCAGCACTTTTCAGGTGAAGTCCACTTTGAAAGGCCCCTTTTGGGGTGCCTGGGTGGTTTAGTGGGTTAAGCCTCTGCCTTTGGCTCAGGTCATGATCTCAGGGTCCTGGGATCGAGCCCCGCATCGGGCTCTCTGCTCAGCATGGAGCCTGCCTCCCCACTCTCTCTCTGCCTGCCTCTCTGCCTACTTGTAATCTCTGTCTGTCAAATAAACAAATAAAAATAAAATCTTTAAAAAAAGGCCCCTTTTACCTTCAAAATGTAAAAGCTGTGTAGTTCTTATCTATCATCCTGTTGTCACATCTGGATGTGGTTATATAAAAAGCAATTTGGAAGAAACTTAGTGAGGTTAAAAAAAGGGGGGGAGTGTTTTTTCCTAGAGTTATGTATTGCAAACATAACTTACAAGAATGAGGCCAGGTACAGGTTTCTGACAAAATATAATTTAATCTTTGGCTTATCTTTTGCAGTTGACCTTGTAATTTAAGCACATTCATGTAAAACATCAGCTATGTAGGTGGAGAGAATTGAAAATAGTAATTAAAAATAAAACGGGTAGTAACTGAAAAACCTAGTGAAATATTGACCAAATAATTAACTGTCTTTGGCCACCCTGGTTAATCAAATACTTTGTGACACACATCACTCTGTATGAAATGACATTGCTTTCACCCTAAACCAGTTTTTCCAAATGGTGTTTATGTCAGAGTGGTAAACTGGGAAACAGGTGGAAACGTAATTCTTCACTGAGTTTGCAGAAGTTTACAAGGAAGAGCACTTATCTCTGCTACTTCTTAAGTTACTAGTAACTGGATGGAGAAATAAGCAATACTTTTAACTTGTAATTTTATCTCCCATGATTTATTGGATCTTCGAAAACTCCAGTAGAAAGGGAAAAATAAACAGTATTTGCCGTAATACTTCTTCTACCAGTGGGGGGAGATTAGTGAATGAGTAAATGAAATATGGACAAATACAGTAATGTTCTGAGAACAAAGGAAGTTAGCTATTTTGAGCAACTCAAGGTAGAGGAAACGATTTCTGGACTATTGCTCAAAAAATAGAAATCTCTTACTGGTTTAAAATCTGCTTCCAGGTATATAGTCCTATTTTATGTCTCTTATTTTTGGACCTCAATTACATTTATATCCAAAGATGAAGCTGTTCCAAACTAAATAACTGTTCCAAACTAAATAAATTGTTATTTTATGTTCCCAAAGTATATCAAGAAATGCCAATGGACTTTGGCTTCAGGGCTTCTGAAATTGAGAGTATATATTCTCAACATAGCTGGCTGGGAGTGGGATAAGGGGTATCTGAAGTTCTGAACCAGAGCTGAACATTGAACCAGACTATAACATGTTGACCCAGAGGCCCACAGCAACTTCCAGCCACTGAGCTAACTATAGCCACCTCAGGACTCCCTGGTGGTTAGTACCTTGAGCAAACACTGGGAGTAAGAAAAGTCCCAACCACCCAGTTTTAATAGCTAGACTTATTGTGTACTTTTTCTTTCAATGCTTAGGTATTGGAAATCATGACTTCAGAAGGGATAATGGCAGAGCTGTGGTTTTTTTTGTTTGTTTGTTTGTTGTTTTTTAACTCAGAATTTAGGGAAGTGTTAACTTTTTTTTATTTGCTGCTTTGTCCTCCAAAGTGGTAACAATGTTGCAAGCAGTTGGTAGTGGGTGGGGCAGTCTCTTTCTTGGTAGCTGATTGAGAAGTTAAAGGATGCTCTAAGCACATAAATCAGGCACATAGAAGAAGAGGATGGTTCTAGTTGTGTAGAATAAAATCTTCAAAGATTTCATCATTCTCACATTGATAGTAATAGCTCCATTTATTGAAAGCTTTCATAAACCATCCTTGTATTAATCTCTTCACATAGATTCTCATTTTATTCTCCTGCCAATCACGTAGACCAAGTATCCTCATCCGCTTCCTACAGAAGAGTAAAGTGAGGCTTAGAAATGTTCATTGGTTTACGGAATATATTTTTTAAAGATTTTATTTATTTGACAGATGGAGATCACAAGTAGGCAGAGAAGCAGGCAGAGAGAGAGGCGGAAGCAGGCTCCCCACTGAGCAGAGAGCCTGATATGGGGCTCTATCCCAGGACTCTGGGATCATGACCTGAGCTGGAGGCAGAGGCTTTAACCCACTGAGCCACTCAGGTGTCCCTATCATTCAGTGTTTTAAAATCCGGTGCTGGTGATGGATGGGCCAGTTTTGCTGATGTGGGAGCGAAGCACCAAGAGACCAAGTTTCTCAAGAGCAAACAGTTAAGGTGAAGCTGCAGAGTCAGGAGACTAGGAGATGAAAGGAAACTCAGCTTTGCCAAACTAAGTTTCCTCAATAGAAGTACCTGAATTCCTGAAGTGAAGCCAGTCACTTTGAGATATGTGTCTTATTTATGGTACAACATTTTCACAATGATGTATGTGACTCATATGTACACTCAGAGACACAGGACTATGAGAGAAAAAAAGAAGCAGAATTCAATAGGCCAGTCTTGTTGATTAGCTTTGGTAAAAGTCTTGGTTGCGATTGTTTTACCTTGTGGGTTGTTTACTGTTAGGTCTGAAGTCCTGCTTCCCAGACAATGAAGATTTAATTTTTCTAACTTTTTATCTGTGCTTCTGATGAAATGGGGTAATAAAATTCTGTTCCAAAGTCACAGAGACATGTATGGATCACTTAGGAGGCACAATAAAGCCCTGAAAGAAAGTCAATAAAGACTCTTCGGGCGCCTCGGTGGCTTGGCTGGTTGGGTGGCTGCCTTTGCCGGTCTCCCTGCTCAGCAGGGAGTCTGCTTCTCCCTCTGACCCTCCACGTCTCATGCTTTCTCTCTCTCTTAAATAAATAAAATCTTTTTTAAAAACCCTCTTTAAAAAACAAAACAAAACAAAACAAAAAGATTCTTTTTCTACCCTTATTTTCTAACAGAATTGAAGTGACTCCTGTGGTAAGGCAGGATAGCTATATAATGTTGGGTAAACCAAGGGTGCCTGGGTGGCTCAGTGGGTTAAAGCTTCTGCCTTCGTCTCAGGTCATGATCCCAGGGTCTTGGGATCCAGCCCCGCATCGGTCTCTCTGCTCAGCAGGGAGCCTGCTTCCTCCTCTCTCTCTGCCTGCCTCTCTGCCTACTTGGGATCTCTGCCTTCCTCTCTGCCAACTTAAAAGAGAAAACACTGAATGATAAAAATGTTCATGGACTGCCTGTAGGGACAATTAGGTGTCTCCAGAGATATGGGAATATAGGCCATGCATGTAATATTACCCAGAGAATTTGCCTACATCAGTGTGAAGATATAAATAAAGTTAATAGTTACGTAAGATGATTTAGCATTTGAATTATGAAGAGCACAGTTTCTAAAACACTCTCCAGACCTCCTTTCCTGACAGAAGCAGCCATAACAACAGAAACAAAACTTCCATAAGAAACAGCTGTCCAAGCCCATTTTAAGCTGTAAGGTCAGCTGTCACAATGATTGCTTCCTCAAATTGACCTCCTCTGACCCAGCAGCTTTCAACTTTCTCTTCTTGGCTATTTAAGATACTTGTTGATCTCCAGATGTGCTTTGTATAAACATGTGGTTTATATTTTAAACCAGAGATAAAGAGAGAAGACTGTATCTGTTATGAGCCCACTAAGATGCCCGAATCCTAAAGTCAAGTGTAACAAAGCATCTAGGAGATTTGAGAAAAAGAAAAAAATGTTGGAAGGAAGCACTGTAAAGACAGAAATGGGTTAATAAGAGGCTCTGGGAGCTAATTTCAGAAATTTCTCACTGTAGGTGACATTAGAGATACACTTTTATTTGCACATATATATAATACACAGGAAAATCTAAATATTTCTTTACTTCCTCCTCTAATTTTCACCTAGGTAACCTAATTTAGACTAAGTGGGGTGGGGGCATTTCTCATTTCCTTTTGCCAATTCTTTCTGCTCAGTTATTATTATAAGCAGAAACAACAAAAAATTTATTTTTGTGTCATTTGGCATGATTTTAGCCAAAATTATTATTATTATTTTTTTAACCTCAGACAGCTTGATACAGGAATTACATTCACTGTATACAGGATTCTCTAATGAAAATGGGCTGGTCACTAGCCAGGTGACCCAACCGACACCAAAAACAAGGGTAGTGCAGGGGCCAAAAAAAAAAAAAAAAGGAATGTAAGAAGGATAAAACTTTTATACTGAATTGTCATGCAGAATATTGAAAAATCAGTTGGATCAATTCAGACAACCCTAATACCTATTAAGGCTAAATTCTAGGTTCTATTAATACGGTAACTCAGTGTCAAGTTTTATCTTTGGCACATTCCTTTTTAGTTGTTTTGGCTTGGTCTCATTGTTTGTGTTTGCTTTTACAATATTTTATAAAGAATTGGGTACTCTTTCAAAAATATTTTTAGAGAGATATTGGCTTGTACTAGGGATGCCAATGTAAATGTGACCTGCTTCTAGCTTTAGGAGTTCAGAATATTCATCCACAGATTTTCAATGGTGTTGTTCAGTTCAGTGATCTATGGGAACAAAGAGATGGTGTGGAAAGTGGTAACTATCAAAAATTCAGAAAAGACTACAGAAGAGGAGATAATACAACTCAAAATTAGAGTTTTCCAGTTTGAAAAGTGTTGAAGAGAAGCTAAGAAAAGGGATTAACATGAAGTTATCAGGATACATGGTCTTTTCAAGAAATGAGAAGCTCAGCATGGTAGGAGTTAGGATGTGAAGGCATCAGGTTTTTTGAGAACAGACCAAAGTGTAATAAATTTACAGAGGTGATGGGTATTAAGGAGGGCACAGGATGTGATCAGCACTGGGTGTTATATACAACCAATGGATCGTTGAACACTATATCAAAAACTAATGATGTACTTACTATATGTTGGCTAACTGAACATAATAAAAAAAAGACTTAAAAATATTAGAAATCAAAATTGATTCAAATCATGTAATAGGTAGGTGTTATTTATTTTTTAAAAGATTTTATTTATTTATTTGATAGAGATCACAGGTAGGCAGAGAGACAGGCAGAGAGAGAGGAGGAAGCCTGCTCCCTGATGTGGGGCTTGGTCCCAGGACCCTGGGATCATGACCTGAGCCAAAGGCAGAGGCTTTAACCCACTGAGTCACCCAGGCACCCCTAGGTAGGTGTCATTTAAAACACGGAAAGCACAGCCAAAGAGACGCACACACATTAACAGTTATTACAATGTAAGTATGAACGCATCCGCATATAGCTCTCCCTCTATACTTCCTCCCGCCCCTCTGCTGCCAACCTAGTAAGTCCTCACATTTCTCAGACAGCGTAACGATTCCATGTCCAAGATGCTTCTTTCCTATCAATGATAACAAAAAGAAACTTATAAATTGGTTGATTCACTAGCTCTACATTTTATCATACATTGTCACCTCAGGACATCCAAAAAGTTTAGATGTTACAAAATAATGACACTTGTCCACAACAAACACAGGTACCTCATCAAAATGCACATCCAGACCTATGGTTATAACCGAAAATGGTCTTCTATATGTGGAGATAACTAGCAAAAAGCCCTTCCCTTCACCCCTCCTCTGCTCCCTCCACCATTTTAATGACCAAGCATAGGACTGCATCTAGCTCTAAGAGGTGACTGACAGACACTCCCAGAACAGTCCTTCCTAAAAACTAACAAAAGGGCATTCATAAAGGGAGTATTTTACTACCTCTACTTTTAATATACTTTGGGTATTAGGACTTGTTTATCCTTTGACACACAGCAACATTAACTAAAACGCACATACAGAACTTTAAAGACTCATGGGCACAGAACCCTTTGCTCCTCACTTCCTTCCCTGTCCCCCATCCTCATCCCTTAGTGAACCCGGTGAACAGTCAGCATACGCTCCAAGACATCAAGTTTAACAACTCCATTCCCAAAATACAAACATTCCTGTAAATTAACGATAGGAATACATTAAGTTATTCAATGGAAACATACCCCGTTGCTAATAATTGAATAGTATAGATTGGATAATGAATTCTTTTAGAAGCATTATCCTTTTGTACTCTTACTTATGTCTGTTTTAAGTGAACATTAAGGGAATGCAGTATTTTAATAGTAACCCTGCCAGGATCTTTATCTAGAGGCCTGTTGCCATTTTTGTCCTCTCTGAAATCTTTGTTGCCGAGAAAGGCGGGATTACACTTTTTTCTTTCAGATGGAGTTGGTGGAGTGTATTCTTGGTTATCGAAATACTCATAGTTTGGGGACTTTGAAATGGTAAATATTCATGGTGTGTAAAAAAGCATGATACATAACTACGATCTTAATTACATTAAAATGCTTACTTTTGTAGATACACACATGGGACCTAGAAGTCAAACTGTAAACTGCTTGTGATTATGGAGGACTTTGTTTTTTGCTTCTTGTGTTTTTCAGTTTCCTTTTATGCACAAGTTAACTCTTAAAAAATAAATTTTTTAAAACCTAAAAAAAAAAACCACGGAAAGTAGGATTAGAGACAGAGGTTGGTCTCAGCATAATATAGAGAGGAAGATTATGCTTATAAATACATGAGTTTTGGGTGAGGAGGGATAGTAGGTGAGAATCACTTGTGGCATTTGGAAATTCAGGGCTGGAATTGGTATTAGCTGATGTAGTGTGTATTTAGTGTCAGCAAAGATACCTATAACTCAGTGTTTTCGACAGACCATGTAACATTTCTCAATAAACTGCAATAAATATCATTTATTTGGTATGAAATATATTCTAATGTCATAACTCTAACAACTGAAGTTAGCACTTACAATGCAACACCCATCTTCTCTCAGCATATACTAGATTTATTGCACAAGAGAGCACAACTAGTAGAGGTACTGTATATAATGGCCAGACCCTGAGTCCTTTATGGGACTTGCATGGGTTTGGTCCCTTGGATCGCAGGCAACCTCAGACTAGATCATCAGAGCATAGAAAACACAGGTCATGCTTTATTCCTAGACACTTCCAAATGCACAATGAAAGCCTGAAGAAAAACAACTCTGACGTTAGAGTCCCCTGCTATGCATCATCGCACATTTTTCTATTCTTGGTACTTAGGAGGACACTACTGCTGTTTTTCCAGATGCTGCCCAGAAAAGAACCAGAAGAAGTCTTTCTTGTTTTTCCCTCTATTTTCTCAAAATTTCATGGTCAGATTCTCCACTTGCTTGCTCCTCCCCGCAATTTTCTAAAGTCATACTATTTGATAAAACGTAAGAAAACAAAACAAAAACTACATTTATTCCAGTTATTGTTTCAGGCAATTTCCTTACGTGATTTATTCCTGGCAGTAATGAACAATTGTTATTATCTCTGTTCTTACATCTAGAAAGAAAGAAATTAATTGAGTAGCCTGCCAAAGGTCATATCTAGTGAGTAGAAGAGGGATTTGGGGAAAATGTGTGGAGCACAGATATTTTGTAGGAGCTGATTTTGAACCAAGGAAAAACAAAGCAACCGTAATTTGTCCATTGACCCTGAGACTAACCATCTCTCTTTCATCTTCAAAGCCTTCCTTTTTCAGCGTCAATAAGTCGAGGCTGTGTGTTGGGAACTAGAGCTAACCTAGGCCCTTGATTTGAGGCAGTTTGCTTTCGATGCCCCCTGCAATTCTGTTTAGAAACTCTTACCCTAAACCTTTAGTTTCTTTGCTTCCTGTTGCTCCTAGATTCCCCTGGGCCCACTTTGGTTTCAGTTATAAACTAGTAAAGGAATCCTTACTAGGAAAGAATCATGTTTACAGCCAATGATCAAATGTATGCACCTGTCACTTCTAAGGAACATCTAATAAGTTTCCATTTATTCAATCAGTGAATATTAACTAAATAGCTACTGTGTTTTGTGGCTGGTGCTAAACACTGAGAGATACTGGTTAAACAAACAAACAAACAAACACACACACACACAAAAAAAACAACCAAAAAACAGTTCCTGCTCCCAATGAGAACTTTTAAGGAGCTTGAAGTATGAAGAGAGATAAAATAAACTAATTAATAAAATATGATGTGATGAGTAGAACATTGGGGTAAGAAAAGAGAGCTCATGGAACACATGGGAAGAATATAAAATCCAACCTTGATTGGTTAGGAAAAGATTCACCAGGGAAATTAAATCAAGACTAAGTTCTGAAAGAGAGTAGAAGATAAGGCGGTGGGCAGAAAGTTTGAGGTGGGGACAACACTCAACAAAGTCCAAAATGCTGTAGAGGGGCCTGCTACATTTAGGAACTCAATAAATAGTAGAATAGAGCTAAAAAGGGCCCCAATTATTAGGAATCATATATGTGTGGTGCTACTAAGCGTGGACTTCATTCTGGAAGAAATGAGAAATACTTAAAACTTCTAATCAGAGTGGTGCCTGGGTGGCTCAGTTTGTAAAGCATCTGCCTTGGGCTCCGGTCATGATCTCATGGTCCTGGGATGGAGCCCCACATTGGGCTCCTTGCTCAGCAGGGAGTCTGCTTCTCCTCTCCCCCTGCACCCTCCTTCCATTCTCTCTCTCATTCTGTCTCTCTCCCTCTCTCTCAAATAAATTAATTAAAAAAAAAGAAACTTCTAATCAGAAAAGTGCCAAGGTTATTTCTGTTCTTCGGAAATATCTCTCTGGCTGCAGCATGGGGAGCTGATATGGAGAAGAGGTCACTTTAGCTACACAGTGGATAGATCTGGTGAATGAAGCTGAGGGTTGGTGGGAGGAATAAGGCTGGAGGCAACAATAAAGCATTATAGTAAGCCGTAAGATAAGGGTGCTTGAACCAATTTACCTGCAGTGAGTAAAGAGACAAATGAAGATGAGGCAGAAATAATAGAGGCAGAATTGGCACATGTGACTACAAAGACAGGAGGGACAGGTCATCCAGGATGATTCCCAGGTTGGTGGCCAGGGCATGGGGAGGCCCAGGGAAGAAGCAGGCTTTGGCAAGCTGGTTATGAGTGAAGTTAGGCTGACTGTAATGTTCAGCCAGACATTGGCTATGGAGGTAGGAAGCCCAAATAGCAGAGAGACTTGCAAGTTTTTAGCATGTGGATGTTAACTTAAGCCACATAATCCACAACCAGTATGTTGTGCAAAAGGGATCAGTTAAATTTCTGGAGAACATCAAAAGGAATCATTAGTTGAAGATCTTGCAAATGTGGATGTACTCGAAATGGCCTTTCTGGTATCTTCAGCTTAATCTGAAACTGGTCAACCCCCAAACCCAAAAAGCCTATTTAAAAGATCAAAAGCTTTTGCACAGCAAAGGAAACAGTTCACAAAATCAAAAGACAACTGACAGAATGGGAGAAGATATTTGCAAACGACATATCAGATAAAGGACTAGTGTCCAGAATCTATAAAGAACTTAGCAAACTCAACACCCAAAGAACAAATAACCCAATCAAGAAATGGGCAGAGGACATGAGCAGACATTTCTGCAAAGAAGACATCCAGATGGCCAACAGACACATGAAAAAGTGCTCCATATCACTCGGCATCAGGGAAATACAAATCAAAACCACAATGCGATATCACCTCACACCAGTCAGAATGGCTAAAATCAACAAGTCAGGAAATGACAGATGCTGGCGAGGATGCGGAGAAAGGGGAACCCTCCTACACTGTTGGTGGGAATGCAAGCTGGTGCAACCTCTCTGGAAAACAGCATGGAGGTTCCTCAAAATGTTGAAAATAGAACTGCCCTATGACCCAGCAATTGCACTATTGGGTATTTACCCTAAAGATACAAACGTAGTGATCCAAAGGGGCACGTGTACTCGAATGTTTATAGCAGCAATGTCCACAATAGCCAAACTATGGAAAGAACCTAGATGTCCATCAACAGATGAATGGATCAAGAAGATGTGGTATATATACACAGTGGAATACTATGCAGCCATCAAAAGAAATGAAATCTTGCCATTTGCGACAACATGGATGGAACTAGAGCGTATCATGCTTAGCGAAATAAGTCAAGCGGAGAAAGACAACTATCATATGATCTCCCTGATATGAGGAAGTGGTGATGCAACATGGGGGCTTAAGTGGGTACGAGAAGAATAAATGAAAGAAGATGGGATTGGGAGGGAGACAAACCATAAGTGACTCTTAATCTCACAAAACAAACTGAGGGTTGCTGGGGGGAGGGGGTTTGGGAGAAGGGGGTGGTATTATGGACATTGGGGAGGGTATGTGTTTTGGTGAGTGCTGTGAAGTGTGTAAACCTGGTGATTCACAGACCTGTACCCCTGGGGATAAAAATATATGTTTATAAAAAATAAAAAATTATATTAAAAATAAATAAATAAATAAATAAATAAATAGCTTAATGATTCTCTATGTCCACTAAAAAAATCATAATGCTTCTTTATTATTTTACATGGTTAATTAAACATAAAATATGCAAATGAAAGACACTTTTAAAGACATCAAATTTAATAATTTTTATTATATTTATGCTTCATATAAAGCAATTGGATAGTTTTAATTTCAAGTACATTTCATTTTTATATTATGCCAAAGAATAGCAAGTTGGTTCTATAATTTCATTCCTATCAAAATTGGGTAAGAGTTAATCCTTACTTAAGGTATCAGCTTTTAACTTTGAGGTAATAAAATGACATTTTGGAGCCAAACTCAAATTCTATAATGAATTCTATGAATCTGCAATCTGGATTACAGATATCTATTTTGAGATACAACATATAGTCCTCCTCTTTTAAATCTTTTAAAAAGAATGGGGGGAGAATCAGGATACATTTTAGCAAAAGGCTTCTTTAAAACACTTCATGATAGAGAAATAAAATTAGAAATCAGACTTCAGAAGGGGATGAAAAGAGTCAGTGCCCAATCATCACACTTGAGCCTGAGCGCCAGATTAGACAGAGCAAAAGTCAAATCTCTGTAGAGTTTCTCAGTATAATTAAGCTCAAGTATAATTTGTAAGGGACACTTACTAAAATTATGGTGATGTTTACAAAATTCACCCTAATGATTCTAACTGAAAGGAAAAATTAGTATTTTAGGAAGTATTCGATGATGGTGCCATACTTTACAAACATTTTACATTTTCGTTCCCTGAATTTAGTAGTATCATCTAAAGAAATTTCAAGCATTTTTTTTTTGTTGTTGTTAAAGGTTTTATTTATTTGACAGGGAAAGATCACAAGTAGGCAGAGAGGCAGGCAGAAAGAGAGGGAAGAAAGCTCCCTGCTGAGCAGAGAGCCCGATGTGGGGCTTGATCCCAGGACGCTGAGATCGTGATCTGAGTTGAAGGTAGAGGCTTAATCCACTAAGCCTCCTAGGCACCCCAAGCATTTTCTAACATCTGGTTACTATTTAGTTGTTTATTTGACATTTTTAAACAGTCATCTGATGGGCTTTCATTGGGGTCTTTGATTCATATTTCCTACTCAGGGGTCACATGATCATCTTTAATCCACTAGTAAGTATACTGAGACAATCTTTAAGTGAACAGGTTAATGAAAATATAAGTATAAATGATTCAGGGTTTCCAGGAAGGAGCTGGTTATTTACCAGGAAGGATAAAATTGGCCACCTTTAGTTTCGTCAACATACTTGAATACTTATGAGAACATAGGGTTATTAATTAAATGTGTACTTCATTGACTATACATATAATAGTAGCAGTACTCATGCATGAAGACTTCTGTAAGTTCAGAAACCATGCCCCCTTCCTTGTAATGATTTAGTTTTGTGATGGTTATCTCCTAATAGTATTTGAATCTCATATTTGAGGAACTTTTTGTTCTCTTTTTGCCATTAAATACTTAATGAAATAGCTAACATACTGCTTCTGTAACTTGCATTATTTAAATTTTTTCTTTTCTTTTCTTTTTTAAACTAAAACCTTTTTTTTTTTTTTGGTTTAAAGTGGAAGTTGGAAATAACGTTCTTCTGTCATTACATAAATCTACGATTACTACGGATGACCCTATTTATATGTATTTCAACTACCACATCATTACTATGACAACTGTAAAATCTATTTTAAGCCTCACATTCTCTCCTGAAAAATGTCATTTATATACACAACAACTTGCTGGATACTGCCGTTTGGAGAGCCTGCAGAAGTCTCAAACGCAGTATGTTCAAACTGAGCCTTTTCCACATCCAACCCTCCTTATTTAAAGTTACCAAAATCTCCTCATTCACCCTAGCCAGAAAACATGACATCTGTAGAATTTTCCTCTTCTTCTCTCCTAAGAAATCAGTCAGGAGTCATGATAAGTCTATTTCTGAAATATCATTGGAATTTGCCTCATCTTCTCCACTTCTCCCAGCACTGCTTAATTCAGAACCCCCTGCCAGAATTGCCAAAATAGCCCCTTTCATATTTTATCTGCTTCTAATAAGCAGATAAAGGACTTGCCCCACAAGTCCTTTATGGCACTACCAGCATTACATTTTAAAATAGAAATTTAAAACTTGAAAAAAATAAAAATAAAATGAAAATGAAAATTTAGTCCTGTCATTCCTGTTAAAACTCCCAAAGCCATTCCCTCTTTCTCAGTATAAAACCCTAGATTATTATTATTATTATTACCCTCCTCCTCCTTTTTCTCCTCTTCCTCCTCCTTCTCGGCTGGATAAAATATACTTTATTGATACACTATATTGATGGTACATGACATGGTAGGGTTCCCCTCTTCTTCTTCAGAGGGCCTGAGATGGAAACTGTGGAGGTCGGGAGATTCTCAGTGTATTGGGGGAGGAGTTGGGGCGAGAAATCCTCGGCTGCTGAGGGCATCTCTCTTCCTCTTGCTCTTACTGGTGTTGGTGGTCTAGGGGGCTCTTATTCCTTGGAGGCCATGTGGAAACCATAACGTCTACTGCCTGGTTGCTGCAGCCCCATTCGTTGTCATGCCAGAAAATGAGCTTGACAAAGTGGTCATTGAAAGCAATGCCTGCCCCAGCATCAAAGGTGGAAGAGCAGGTATCACTGTTAAAGTCACTGTTCAAGACAACCTGGTCCTTATTATAATCCAGGATGCCCTTGAGGGGGCCCTTTGATGCCTGTTTTACCACCTTCTTGATGTCATTATATTTGACAACTTTCTCCAGGTGGCAGGTCAGATCCACGACTGATACATTGGAAGTGGAGTCACAGAAGGCCATGCTAGGGAGCTTCCCATTCAGCTCAGAGATTACCTTGTCTACAGTCTTGGCAGTGCCAGTAGAAACAGGAATGATGTTCTGGGCAGCCCCTGGGCCATCACACCAGAGCTTCCCAAAGGAGCTATCCAAAGTCTTCTGGGTAGCAGTGATGGTATGACCTGTGGCCATGAGTCCCTCCACAATACTGACGTTGTCACAGGTGACCATGACTTGAGGAGCCAAGCAGCTGATGGTGCAGAAGACATTGCTGGCAATCTTGAAGGAGTTATCATACTTCTCATGATTCAAACCCATTACAAATATGGGGGCATCAGCAGGAGGGGCAGAGATGAGGACCCTCCTGGCCCCATTCTTCAAGTGAGCCCCAGCCTTCGCCAAGGTGGTGAATGCCCCAGTGGACTCTATAACATACTCAGCACGAGAACCATCCCATTTGAAGTTGGTAGGATCTCGCTCCTGGAAGATGGAGATGGGCTTTCCACTGACAATAAGTTTCCCATTCTCAGCCTTGACTGTGCCATGGAATTTTCTATGAGTGGCGTCATACTGGAACATGTACACCATGTAGTTGAAGCCAATGAAGGAGTCACTGATGGTGATAATATGCACTTTGTCAGAGTTAAAAGCAGTCCTGGTGACTAGGTGCCCAATAAGGCCAAATCCATTTTCTCCGAATTTTACCATTGGTTCTCCAGGATGTGGTTGGCACTACACCAGAAGATGCAGTGTCTGTTGAATGCAGAGGAGGAGAGAGCTCAAAACTCAGATTCTTTAGTATGACTTACAAGACTGACAGAGAGAGCTCCTATGTACAAAATGTTTTCCATAATGGAATTATGTCCATGAAAGTCTTTTATTTGCAAACTCCCTTATGATATCATAACCTCCACAATCCTACAACCAGAAGAGGTCATATGACTAGTTCTCAGCAAAAGCGCAAGTAAACTGTGCTGTTTGCTGGTTTAGACCTTAAAGAGAAAGTGCTGGACATTAGCATCCCAGCCTTGACACACGACTGAGACCCTTAACATGAAAGGAATCTGGGCCCTGAACCACTGTGTGAAAAAGAGCTCCTACTTGGATCTGTAACACCCACCCTGGACACTTATTAGAGGGAAAAATAAACTTTTGTTGTTTTTGTTTTGTTTGAATACAAAAGTGTATATTACATTTTGAGGCATATTTATTACCATAGTTTAACCCCACTCCCATGCAATATACCCTAATATAAAATACCTTTTATAATTTAATCCCTAATTACATGTACAACTTGATATTTTACAAATTTCCAATCTCTCCTGTGTAACCTAAGTTTTACCCATACCAAACTACTTAAAGTTCCGTAGATAGTCATACTCACTCTTGCTTTTATACATTTGTTCATGCAGAGTTATGCCCTTTCCTAACTTATCCTTTAAGACTGAAGCAGATATTGGTCCCCTGGAAAGTGGGCCCTTCTCTCTGTGATGGACTGAACTGTGCTCCCCTCCCCTAAATTCATAAGTTGAAGCCCTAACCCTCAGTACCTTAGAATGTGACTGTGTTTGGAGATAGGGAATTTGTGGAAATAATTAAGGTTAAAAGAGGTCTTTAGCGTAAAACCAGTCTTACTGGTGTACTTACGAGAAGAGGAGATTTGGGCACACAGAGAGACAACAGGCAGACTCACACCGAGTAAAGACCATGTGAGGACACAGCAAGAAGGGGGCTGCTGGCAAGCCAAGAAGAGAGGCCACGGGAAAAAGTAAACTTGCCAACACGTTGACCTTGGAAGTCTAGCCTCTAGATCTGTGAAAAAGTAAATTTCTGTTGTTTAAACTATCCGGTCTGTGGTATTTTGGTATGGCAGCTGTAGTCAACCAGTATACACTCCTTGAAGCAGGATGTTTTCTCTTTTGAAATTTGGGAACATTCTGAGATACCCGCTTTGAGCACTTACCATAGCTGTTTTTCAATCATTGGTTTACTTCTCTGTCTTCCTAACTCTTCTGTGAATCTTTGAAGGAAGCAATCTGCCTCATTTATCTGCTTCATAACCCCTGGTGTTATTTTAGAAAATTTGTGGGAGGTGAATAATCATCCTTTAGAATGGATCGACTTTTTCTCCACAACTTGCAGCTTACCAGTAATGAAGTAAGTAAGTAAGCAGTTATTAGGGTTTTCTCTTGCTGCATAGCCTCCTGAAATATCTGTCCAAGCTGCCAAACATGGAGCATTGATTTCGATACTGGATTTCATTTTTGGAGGCTCTGCCTGACCATTTTTTTTATATTATTGTGTGAGGTACAAACTAGTATTTTGCATATTTAAAATATTTTGCATATTTACTAAGGTCCAGAAGATGAAGATGAGTTTTAGAGTAAGAACAAGATCTTCTTTCAGTATAATTGATGGCATTGTTGTAGTGGACTGCTTTTGGTATTTTATCCACATTGCAATGGCTCCTTTTTCCCAAGAGCTATCCCTTTATGCAGAGGTGGGCTTAATCCAGGCTGTGTGCCACACAAGGGTTGAACAAAAGTGGTCATCAGATCCAAGTCTGACAAATAAGATTGTATATCACAAATTTTGAATTCAGAGTGAGATAGGGTATTTGGTCTTTTTGATTTGTTGAAACCAAAGAGATATAAACTCCAGAAGAGTTTATTGTGAGACAGTCATGTGCACTGAGAAACAGACATTTGACTGAAGAATGATACATATCTCAAATACAGAAGTTGTGCAGAGAAAAATAAAGACTAAATCATGGTTACAAAGATAGATAGAGCGATAGATCGGTGGAGAGAAATATAAATATGGGGGGAAGCAGCTATAATGCCAATTAATTTTATTTCCTCATTCCAGTTCCTTGTGAGGTCCCATTATATTCCTTGCTCTTGGAATTCCATGAGGTTTTACAACAAATTTCGTTTTACTTTAAGCTAGTTTGAGATTGATTTCTGTTATTTGCCATAAAAGGGGATCTTGCTTGAATCAATTGGATATTATAATTAACATTTGCAATTTTTGATCACCCAATTCATGCTTCTTACTTCTGGAAAAACACTTCAGTCATTCTGTTTGGAGTAACTTCATTTTCTTCAGGTCCATAAGGTTCGTTAGGGCCAACCCCAGACCATAGTAATTAGTTCAAGAAGGGAAATATGATCCAAACATCTGGCAAATATCTCCATAGTCAATATTTGCTAGAACCATGAAGAAGCTGTGAGAAGTTGAAGCATTTTTTTTTCCCCCTACTGGGGTTGCCTAGCTAGTAAGGGTGACAGTCTGAAACTTTTGCTGGTTGTCTTGCCCCCATGAAAAGAGAACACTCCTGTAAATAAAACCAATGCAGGGCACCTGGGTGGCTCAGTGGGTTAAATCCTCTGCCTTTGGCTCAGGTCATGATCTCAGGATCAACGCCTGCGTCGGGCTCTCTGCTCAGCAGAGAGACTGCTTCCTCCTCGCTCTCTGCCTGCCTCTCTGCCTACTTGTGATCTCTATGTCAAATAAATAAATAAAATCCTAAAAAAAAAAAAAATGCAGAAGAAGGCAGAGCAAAGAATCCAGAAAAACCCAGATTCTCAATATGTCATCTGAGCACCAAGATCTTCAGTTATTTCAGCAATAAATATCCTTTTTTAAAAACCAGTCCGTGGTGCTTTTTGTTGTTGTTATTTGCAACCAAAACACCCAGATAAGTCTGGCTATAATTTCTCTGTGTATTTTTGAGTCAGTCAAGTTTTCTTGTGTATACCTAGTCTTATCATATGGCAACAAATGCTTAGCACTGTATCTGAAATACAGCAGATGCTCAAAAAAAAATCTGCTTCTTCTGAATGAAGAAGATAAATACTACCCAGCATGTCATTTTTGGATATGTCTTTTTCCAGCCTTACCTCTTCATTTGAATATTCTGCCAAGTCAGTGCTCCATAGCCAGTGGATTTTAGTCAGAGAGATTAAATAAAAATGCATATTATTTAAATCCTTGCTATTCCTTGCCATCACAGCTAACATTTATTCCCCCAACACCAAATCCTAAGTGGTTTTTCCTTCTCCTCACTACCACTATCTTCATGAGAACTCCCCATAAGAACTAGTCTAATAGCCTCTTAATTCATCCCTGTGTCTCTAGACTCTTTTGTCTTTTTTTTAAAATTTTTATTTATTTATTTGAGAGAAAGAGAGAGAGCAAAAGAGAGCACAAATGTGGGAGAGGGTCAGAGGCAGAGGGAGAAGCAGACTCCCGCTAAACCGGGAGCCCAGGGCTCAATCCCAGGACCTAGGGATCATGGCCTGAGCTGAAGACAGAAGCTTAACAGGAGCCCCCAGACTCTTTTTTTTCCAATCCATTTAAGAGTGTAATAAGAAACGTCTTTTTAGTCATGGTTTCTGGCTGTGATTTTTATACAAATTACAGATAATATACATAAGGGAATTAACACTGTGCGTGGCATATTGATTAATATTAAAATTTCTACAACTCTAAAGCTAGTACTAGAATGATTTTTTAGTACTAACTATATTCTTGGTGCTTTATCTAATTTATCCTTTACATTAACTCTTTGAGATACTTTTGCAGGTGAAAAACCCCCAAAATCAGAGAGCATAAATGACATACAGTTAGCTAGTGGCTGAGATTATATTCAAACCAGGGTGCCTGACTTCAAAGTCTTTGCTTAATTTCCCTGTTATCTATTGTATCTCTCTACGATACTGTTTTTATATTTTCTGAGCTGAAAAACGAACCAAACATGGCCCCTTTTAACTTGGAGAAACTGATAACAATGAGACCCAAGAGCTGATCTTCGAAAATGCACCCCCGGACCCTGCCGCAGAGCCTTCATTTAATGCTGTCCTTACAGTTTTACACTTTTGTGAAAAGCAGCATAGGACAAATTTTGCTCTTGGCGTGGGATGTTGCCTTTACTACAAAATGCCTGATCTCAAATTCAGACTGCGTCTCTGCCCACCAGGTGTGTGCCCGTGCATACAAAAACCAGAGAGAGTGACTCTAATCAACAAAATTGGGATGCTTTCCAAGGACTCAGAGTCATGGGACAACAGATCTTATACAACCTAATCTGACTTGATTCGGCATAAAAATGTTGTTTTTTTACAAAGCACTGACACTCTCATCTACTGGCGAGACTGAGCAGATGCAGGTCTGTATTTTTATCTTTGCTTCATGTTAAATTAAAAGGAGACATCACAAGGTAGCTAGCTGTTCCTTCTTCCCAGAAAGCTATCTTTATCTTTTAAAGTACTCGACTTATGGAAGTGCACGAAGAAAACCTCTAATGGCCCTTTGAGGATCATACATCCAGTGGTATGGGCTCAGGGCATCTGTGGAGATCCAACCAGTAGTCCACCCTACAGGCACAGCCGGGGCCCCTGGACTTCTAGTTTCCCTGTGTGACGTTCCTACCTCCGGTAGGACTGAAGCCCAGACCTGAGTCCCAGTGCCCTTGGCTGGGGTCCTGATTATTTTTGCTCCAGGAATCAGGTGTGCTTGGTGACGGATGGGTCTTGTGTTTCAGCTCCTGCTACATTTTACTTCACTTTGTTGATTTGTCCCTGTATGTCCTTGAGAGGTTTTCATTCCAATATAACAACGTAAGAAGGGTTTCAGTGACCAGAAGTAGCATGATTAATCAGAAAGGAAATAAACTCCATGATCCGGGACTGGGTTGGCTTCTTTGCCTCAGTACTATGTTCTTGGGCAAGTTGGTTATCTGCCATATGACTTAGTTTCCTCACTACTAAAAACAGGATTAAGAATTGTGACTCTCCTATGGTGAGTGCTATGAAGTGTGTAAACCTGGTGATTCACAGACTTGTACCCCTGGGGCTAATAATACATTATATGTTAATAAAAAAATAAAAAATTTTAAAAAAAAGGATTGTGACTCTCAGGACCATTGTTAGGTTGAAACATGATGGCACTGTGTTTAAGCTTAAGTAGATTCTTGACAAATTTATTTTCTCTCGCCTTTTCAAAGTAAAGGGGAATGTCATATGTTTAGAAAAATAACTCAAGTTGTGCATTACAAAATAAACAAACACAGTCTCTCACACGGCCGGAGACTAGCATTATTGAGCTTCAGGTTTCATTGCTGGTACTCATGAAAGCTGATGGGGTCGTGAATTTCTTACATCAATGTTGAGTACGGGCACCTAAAAGAAGCAGCATGATATCATTTAGAAACAGTTACACACCATACACTTGTGTTTATTTATCTGTGTATACATGTTCTAAAAATTTATATTTCTACATGCTATGGCTTGTTTTGTTTTGGTAGGATGGGTGATTGTTTGTGCTTGAGAATCCTAAGAAACAAAATATTTTAAAAAATATTTTGTAGTAATCAAAACATACTATAAGTGCCAAAGAGCACAATCATGGATTTCTTCAGGGCTCTGGACATAGTGAGTGCAATGGAATAGTAGGGTTTTCCTGTAATGCCTGAGAGAGAGCCTGAACCATGCTTTCCTGCCTAGGGGAGCCAGTGATGGCTGTTACACAAAACCAACCCTCCCTGCAAAATTGAACATCAAGCTTTATAGGTTACCGTTAATTTGAAAATAGCTGCATACTAATTTACAATCTTTTTTTAATATTTAAAGAAAGTGGAGAGACATGATCTAATCACTGAGAACGGAAACTGGCACAACTTCATAGGCAATAGTTTAGCTAGTGTAGCTGATTATTTTTTTACATACTTCATCCTTGTAAAGGATTTTTTTTAATTATACAGAAACAGATAAGCATGTTTGACTGAAGCAGAACTTGCATGAACTGAGAAAGAAAATTGGCATTTCATCTGAACTGTGAGTGATCTCTCAAGTCATAATGTGTTCTTGGTTTAAGTGTCTGAAAATTAAGATGAATATTCTGATCTTGGTCAAATTGGGATCTATTGAGTGGAATTAGTAAAACCTTGTTACAGTTACTGCATTTTCAGGATGATATTGCCACTATAAGTATATTATGAATCTATTTTGTTTCCATTTTCTTATCAATGTGAAACATGTACCTCAGAATAAACTCTCCAGTCATAAGGAAACGTGTTAGGAAAAAATACTTCTTCTGTCATAAACTAAACATGTTTCCTACAGAGACCATTGTCCTCAGTCTTCATACCCCAAACATGGAGACAGGGAGACAATGAAGAGTTGGTGAAGGTGAGGTGCAAGGCCACATTTGAAATCCATTCAAACGTTAGTACTAACAGATTTTAATACGAGGAGACATCTTCAGTGTGGGTACTTCAACTCTGTGGCATTCCTGGCTATAATTTGGCTTCATCATTAAATGCTCTTAACCAGGTAGGAGTCCGGTGTCTGTGCTGCTCCTGTCAACCCTATTCTTGCTGTGGATGGTTCTGCTTCCCAAATGTTTCCTCTAGGAAGAGATCACAAAAGATAAGCAAGGATGTTCAGAGCATGCTTCTCAAAGGCTCTGCTAGTATTGAAATACTGTCTTAGAGTTAAATATTGGAATGGATTCAAATGTAGTTTGCACCTTATCTGCAGAGCTCCCCCATTGTCTCTTCAAGTGTGGGGTAGGGGGTCAAGAGGAAAGTCTTTAGTGATGGGAGCAAGTTACACACACACACACGCACACACACACACACGCCTACTATAAAGATACAAAATGTCAGTCTCTTACAAAATACTTGGAACAGTTTAAGTCGCTAGGGTTGAGACCTCTTCACTTAAAAAGTTTGGCATTTCATAATTTTCCATGTACAAAAAACAGTTTCACATTCTCCCTATGCCCTAAATTGCTTTCTGATGTTGAATGATATGAATTGTCAAGCAACATTAAATTAGCCACGTATCTCTAAGTTGTCCAAAGGGATTGAGCACCTCCTTTTAAAGTGTTCCACACCACCAGAAAATGCTTGCGACATTGATGAGAAGGGAGGGCGATCCCAAACAAGGAACGGCAAGTTTAAAATTGGAGTTGAGAAATGTAAAGTAGTTCGGAAGGGTACAGTTCAAAGGAAGGGAATGATGCAGTTAGACAAATGGTAAAGGTCATGATGGATTTTGTAAGCCTTGTGAAAGAGCTTGGAAAACAACGATATGCACCATTAACTGAAAAGAGAAAAATGTCAAGGACATTTGTACTAAGACTAAGTTTGAGTTGTGTGATCATTGATGCATTCCAATCTGGGCTGCTCATGTTTTGATCAGGTAGTCATCTGTCGAAAGAAGCTGGTGGGAAGTCTAGTGAATATATGCATTGTTCGGTAGAACCTTCTGTACTATCAGGTAACCACTAGTCACATATGGTTGCTGAGAACTTGAAATAAGGCTCATGCAATAAGGATAGTAATTGCCGTTAGGGCAGTAGGTAATGGGAAAAAAAAATAGGGATAAGCTCATGGGGGATTTGATGCTAAGAAATATGGGCAGAACTCCAAAATTTATTCTGTAAATCCAGAGCAATATTAAGAAGTTGGCCAAGTTCAGTGACCTCAGAACACACCAAATCTGAAGAGTGAAAAGTGTCAAAGTGCAGAGGCATATTCCAGAAGAATTTGGCAGAGTTAAGGAGCAGGTCAGGCTTGTAGGAGAGTCAGAAAAATTCTTCTGGACCTGATTCATTAAAGCAGCATTGTTTTAGAAACACAAGGTGTGGTCTCCACTGGTTGATCTTTATTCTTCTTTAAAACAAGACAAAACAGAAAAACAAAACAGACTGAAGTAAACACCATGTAGCCAATGGAGGGATTAATTAACTAAGAACAAATCAAAGCAAAAGACAACTTAAGGGTCTTTCTTCTCATGCATCTGAAACAGTTGGCTATCCTCTGGTAAATATTTCCCATCCCAAAACAGACACCATTTTTAAATGAATATTAGTCCAAAACTAGGAAGGGTTACTTTTAAATAAATACTGGTCTCTTCACCTGAAGACCTAGCCTCTAAAGTTATTCAGGCAATTGATGAGGAAGAATTGAGGCAAGTTTGTGAGACTAGTTGCTTCACTTCACTAAGTCCTTCATAAGTAAATTCAGGGAGTAGGTTTGTCCATCTTCCCAGGTGGCAGGTAAGGGGTGGGAAGGAGCACGTTCCGTGAGCAATCCACTACTTTCAGACAAAATCAGACTAAAATCACCTAAGAAAGTCAAACATGCAAGAGATGGATTTTAGAGCGGAATTCTCTTCCACAGAGAGCAACTGGTATAAATTTCTTAATTATGACTAACCTTTTAAGCATAATACTTGATAATAAATTCTAGCACTTCATGCTGTTATTTAAATTTATTCTTTTCTTTTGTAAAGACACTATTAATCAATTTAATTTCAACGTGTCCAAAACAACTAAATGTTAACCATCCATTATATGCTTAATTGTTTTCACCTTTGCCTTAATGTATTCTCACCCTGACCTTTTCTTCACTAGTTTAATTCATTTTCCACTCATCTTTTTAAACAATAGGAGAAAATTGTAATAAAATAGTCAAATAATTTTGCAACACCTCTGTTCAAGACAAAATTCAGAGATACTGCATAACCTATAGGAAGAGATAGTAAGAAATAAAAGTTTGTTATTGATTACAAATCTCCAAATTTGTCACCAAAAAGGTCCTGTGAGGGTGTCAGTACATAATCCACAAAAGCACAGATGTTGAAAAGACAAATGTATCAAAGCCAAGATTAACCTCTTCTGTTCCCTCTATTTCACTATTTTATACCTTTTAGTTTAGATTCCTAGGACATTTCTATGTGATAGGGAATCACACCTCAAACAGGGAGATATAAAGAAGAGGTGTAGACTGATTGGGCAGCCCTGGTAAAGAAAAGGGACAAAATACTGATATTTACTGAGAGCCACCTAGGTGCTTAAAGATGCACTGAATTACCTCACTTCCTTTTCACAACAGCCCCTTCACTCATCATACCTTCTCTCATTCCTTTGGCACCTGCAATGTACTAGGCTCTGTTCTTGGTAAAGACAAGGATGGACAAGACCAAGCCAGTCTCTATTCTTGTGAAACTCATATTCAAGTACATAAAATAAAGAAAGAAGTAAACGAAGAAGGAAAAAGAATTATAAATTAGGATAGGCACTATGAAGGAAACAAGTGAACTAAGATAGCAAATAATAGAGGAAAGAAGTAGAGATAGGAAGCTTAAGAAAGATTTGAGAAAGTATTTAATCCATTAACCAAAGGAAGAAACAGAGTTATGTATGTAGGAAATAGAAAAAAAAAAAGTGGGCTAGCATGTGCAAAAGTCCTGGGGTGAGAAAGATCCATATGTCTACCAAGTGATGAATGGCCTGGAGAAAGAAGAGAAAAATTATTAGGAGGCTATCAGTGGTGGTCTAGCTGACAGAGGAGTTTTGCATGAATTAGAATAGAAGTATTCGAGATGAAGAGTAATGACGAGTATTAAGATATATTTTGCACGTAGAGAAGTATTTTATGACAATACTTGCCACATATACTTATTAATATCCCCCCCATTAACAGATGAGAAATAGCCTTAAAAATTAGGAAAGTAACTGAGGCTTTTACAGGAAATAACTTCAGGACGGGAATATAACCGCTGCCTTCCTTAAAGCCCTTTACCTTTATCACACTTGCTAGCTTTATTAATTCAAGGTCAGTGGTGTAGGTTTTATAGAATCCTAATAGTAGTAGAAGCTTTGGCCAGTCTAATGATTCTGAATTAGAATGTGCTTTAATAGGGAAGCCTGGGTGGCTCAGTCGGTCAAGCATGGGACTCTTGGTTTCTGTTTGGCTCATGATCTCAGGGTCCTGAGATCAAGCCCCACAATGGGCTTGAGTCTGCTCAAGATTCACCCTTTCCCTCCCTCTCTGATTTCTCCCGCACCCCAGCCCATGCTCTCTCTTCCTCTAAAACAGATAAATGAATAAAAATTTTAAAAAAAGAATATTCTGGACATAACTATAACCTAGACAGTGTATAGATTTACAGTTCACAAATCCATAACTTCATTTCATCTGAAAAAGGCACCAAATTCTGCAAGCACTCCAGATACATTCGTTCCATGCAAAATACCAAAACACTCTTGCATTTCTTCCAGAAACATGCCATGTTAACACCATGCATATGAAAAATTTTTCACTTACTAAAAAAAAAAACAATTTCTAGCAAGTGTGAACCATACACTCTTAAGTCTAAACTGGGTAATTTCCATGACCAACCTGTTTTTTCAGCTTTGCTAAAAATATGCCCATATCTCCCCATATATAAAATGGCACTGGTCGCTGAAAATCTCCCAGCACGTAAGTCCACACATGAAAAAGGCTTAAAATAAGCTGGGCTTAGAGTAAAAAAAATAAGCTGAGAAGGATTTTGCTTTTTAAATTCAGTACTTCCTCAGTTAATTTCTTAATTTTTATTCTACCCTTACTTCTGAGATTCTGGAATATGTATTAGTGCCTCTCACTAGTACTTCCACTTCTCCTTTTTCTCAGCACCTGATAGGATTGTCTTCCTCACCCTTTTCAGTTGGCACAGCCTGCTACTCGCTCTAGAAGTATGTGGGTGCCGTTCTATGCTCTACAGCTCTCCCCTCAGTGCTCTACAGCTCTCCCCTCCACTACTGCGGGGTCCAGCAATGTTGGAAGCCTCAGTCAGCCTGAGTCTCTGACGAGGATAACTGGTAGCCAGGTCTCCACACCCAACTCTCAACAGGCAAGCTAAGTGAAGGCAGAAGAACTTTTGTTGTTTTAAGAAACTAAGATTTGGGGTTTCCTTTTCACTGATGCTAATGTGTAACATTGTTTTCTTGGCTTGTTAAGCTTCCTTCACATTCTTTAGGTGAAGGGAAATACAAATTTCCAAATTAGGGAAGTATGGCAAGCTGTATAGTTGGCAGGTCAGGAGGTCTGCATCCAAATGGACCTGTTTTTCATCGTTCTTTGCACTTTGCCTGCTCTCTATCCCTCCTTTTTCTCAGCTGTGAAAAAGAGACAGTAGCATAAGTGTGTTAGAACAATTTGCCAAGTGCCTAGCAGGATGCCAAACCACAGATGATGTTCAACGACAATAGAAATCTAGAAGGATCTATCCATGTAGGAAGGACTGAATCTGAAGAATCTGCAGAAATGGTGTGGGGCAGGGGGGACCTGCCATTTATCCCTCTCACGTCCCCTTCTCCCCCTGCAAGCTTCTCCCTAGCCACGAGCGCACCTCTCTGTCCCTTTCTGTGTACCTGATGCTCCCTGTCTTCCTCCCGCTCCGCTGTCACGAACTTCTCTCATAAATCATTCATTAAAATAGCTGTGTTTTCATAAAAATTAACCTCCGTTAGAAGACTAGAGCTTCAACATAGTATCTTGAGCCTTAGGCAGAGAAGGGCTAAGGCATACCTTTCACCTGAACCCAGGACAACAGAGAGGATGCCTCTAGCCTGTTAGGCCTGCTAAGTGGACAGATCTCGTGGTTAGTCTTTACAGAGGGCTTTTATGAAACTGTCCAGAGTGTGCAGGAAAAAGTACCATGAGAGTCCAGCAGGGTGTTCCCGGAGCTCAAGACTGGTGGCGTTCATGCTGGGTGTTTGCATGACTCTTAAAAATGTACAGGGACCACAGACCTGTACCCCTGGGGCAAATAATGCATTATATATGAATAAAAATAATTAAAAAAAATACAGGCACCTTCTGAACCGTCTTCATATCAACCCTTAAAGCAATCCTGCAAAAGAGTGTTAAGATCTTTGTTGCTGCTAATGAACTGTAGCTTTAGGCTCTTAAATCATTTACCAAGTTCCCATAGATGGGAAGTGGAAGAGCATGTATCCCAAACCAGCACTTCTAATTTCCAGGCTACCACCCTCTTTCCCTTCACCAACACAGCACCTCTACCTCTGGAAGTGAATTCAATAGTGTCTTTTGATGTTAACAGCATATGCTATCACAGAACGTGATGAAATGATGTTTTCTATATTTATAAAATAACTAAAAGAGGAAAAAAGAACAAGGCTTTTTTAAAAAAAAACTACAAATATGCCCTTGAAAAATGAAATTAAGGTGAGGTATCCTATAAGCCATGTGTTTTGACTAAAAAAAAAAAAATCCCACAGCTTCAGAGCATTTTCACCTTCTCCTCCATAAAGAGAGAAGAAGATGGGGAAGGATGCTGTATTTGTAAATCCCATCATTTCTCTAAGGAACCATCATTGCTTTCTTGTAGCTAACATAATTTCCATATTTTATCTATCTGCAGACCGACTTAAACATTGGAAACACCTAAAAGTTACAGCAAAAACACAAGATCTGTAGCCAAGCAAACCTGGGTTTGAATAGGAGTTCCAGCATCTAAAGTTAAAGACCTTGGGAAAGTGAGTTATTCAAGCCCTGCTCTAGAATTGAGCCTCAAGTTTCTCACCTCTCAAATGAGAAGTTTATAGCCATGATCTTATGGGATGGTAGTGAGTATTACATGGTAGAGTGAATAAAACACTGATACTTTACAGATTTTTAAAATGTTACTTCTTCTTTCCCTTTTCATTATACAGATTCACATCATTCTCTAACTCCTAGTTCCAAGTAACACACAATCCAGTAGATTTCAATAATTCAATAAATATTTGAAAAAAGAAGGAAGGAAAGAGGGGAGGAAGTAGGGAAGGAAGGCAAAGAAGGAAGACCGGCAGGGAAGAAGGGAGGAAGGAAGAGGAAGAAAATTTTATTACAAACATTTCTAAAATGTGGTGGACATAGTTTCCTTTCTGAATGATCTGGTATTGTTCTATCAGCAGAAATTGGAAGCCCTTGTAGTTGTACTGACCTTGTCCTCTTTCCCCAGTAGTGACACAGAGCTATAGAAACTTCTTGTAATATCATGGGAAACTGGGACACCTGGGTGGCTCAGATGGTTAAGCATCTGCCTTTGGTTCAGATCATGATCTCAGGGTCCTGGGATCAGAAGCCTGCTTCTCCCTTTTCCTCTGCCCCACCCCCTACCCCCAGTCATGCGCGCTCTCTCTCTCTCTCTCTCACTCAAATAAATAAAATCTTTTTAAAAAAATCATAAGAAATTGGTCATTTATTCACGAAGCAGAACCTCCTGTTTGAAAGACTTTTAGTTCTGTTTGATTTTATCATGCATTCATTACTGGAATTGTTATAGAAATGTATTTTAGGGCCACCAATCTCCTTTCTACACACAATTATACATTTTTCACATGAATAACCAGATATCTAATGTAAACCTAAGCAACAGAAGAATTTCCCAATGCCCAGTTTCTCTTTCCATCCCCGCCCAAGAAGAGAACATCTACAGGTTTGGACCATGATCTCCACTCTAAAGAAGGACTAGTTTCTTTTATAGTTTCAGAGTCTGAAATGTGAAATGTGAGTTTATTAAGTACGTGGTGGGTGTTGTCAAATGGATCATATCAAAGCAATTCCTCCATTTCCTACAACCATTAGTGTATAGACAGGTATCCTGGGTAATTACAAGCACTTATAATTAGGTTTTGATGGGGAACCGTTTCAAGCAAATCATTTATTCAGCTGTGAACCAGATTAGTAACAGCGGGTTGTTGGCAAAATCTCCCACTCTAACTGAAAACACAGCAAGAAGTGTTGATACAAAGAGAATTTAGAACTATGCTGAAAGTTTCATTATTTTGCCAAAAACAATTGCATCACTTCCTTCGAATATAAGTACATGCCTTGTGAATCACTATTTTGATTTTTAAAGTATGGGGGGCGGTATGAAAATACAGTGATGAAACAAAAAAGAATAGCCAATGGAATTTAATTGGCACAACCTTTAAGTCAGGATTGGATTAACAACATGTGCATGACAAACAAAGGCCAAGCAATGTTCAGTGTGATTGTGGATAGCCTTTAGAGGCCTCCAAAGTTCCATCATGAATGGATATCAATAGTTGGACCTTGACATTAAAAAGATTAGGAGAGGCAGTTGACCTTCAATCCAAGATGAGACTTTAATTAGCAGATAAAGGAGGGTACAATGGCCTGTTATACTCTTTTAGAAGGCTAATCTATGTACAGGCACAACATTGTAATCAAAAATCTCCAAATAAGCAAATCTAGCTCAAGAATGCATTAGCTAGACTACTATTACCCTCAGTGCTCACTTATAGCTTTATATACCTTTTTAAATGCCTCCTTCAAATGACTTTGTACATCCTTAATTATCCTCTTTTTCGTTTTTATTTTATCTTTAGAATTTTACTTATTTATTTTGAGAGAGTGAGCGTGTATGCAAACAGGGAGAAGGGGAGAGGCAGAGAGAGAATCTCAAGAGGACTCCACTCTGAGTGTGGAAACCGACACTGGGCCGATTTCATGACCCTGAGATCACAACCTGAACGAAATCAAGAGTTGGACGTTCAACGGACTGATGCACACAGGCGCCCCTTAATTAAACTCTTTTAAATGAGTAGCATCTAGCTTCCCTTGAAATTTCAATCTCTAGGAGAGTTTATTGCTTTTATTTGAAACTACCAGGGAAGAAATTTGACTGTTCAAAGCAGAGAAACCAACCTCAGTTGATAACCTAAGTACAGGAACTCCCACCACCTCCCATTCTTTCCAACATAAATAGAGCAATTTGACTTTAGTCTAATTTGATCATTTATAATCTGATACAAACAACATGAATATCTTTCCTAAAACTTGTTTATGAGCTTTGTATTGTTTATTTACTGCAAAAACCTCCAGATACTTCTGTGTTAGAAATATGATCACTTCTGAATTATCTTTCCTAATTGGAGCCAGGGCTGGCATGCATGATGGAGATTTTTATTCAATCCCTAAACGCATTAAATCCAGAAGCAGCACCATTTTAGATCTTACTATTTTGAAGAGGTTTCCTCCCTACAGCAACCAACGTCTTTCTTATATGTCTCCTTTTCCTCTAATCAAATTCATATGTTGAAGTCCTAACCCCCAGTATCTCAATATGTGACCTTATTTGAAAATAGGGCCACTACAGACCCAATTAGTTAATATGAGATCATACTGAAATAGACTGGTCCACTTTGACTGGTTCTTATAAAAAGAAGAAAATAGGACATAAAACACACACATAAGGGGAATACTATGTGGGATGGCATGTCCACAAGCCAGGGAATGCCAAAGATCACTAGTCAACCACTAGAAGCTAGGAGAGTAGCATGGAACAGATTCTCCCTGACAGCTTATGGAAGGAAGCAATCCTACCAACTCCTTAATGTTGAATTTCCAGTCTCCAAACTATAAGAAATAAATGTCTGTTGTTTAAGCCCCCTAGTCAATGGTTCTTTTAATATGGAAACCTAGCAAACTAATACACTCTCTTCACTACTGTGCCAGAAAATAGTTTTATTGGGTTATTAGTGATTCTTTTTTTTTTTTAATCCTTGCTCCTGGTATTAAATGGGAATATTTCCATGTTAGCAGTGATCCAGGAATTATCCTTCAAATGATGGCTATTTTTAAAATGGTATCACTTATTTGTGGAGCATAACAAATAGCGTGGAGGACATGGGGAGTTAGAGAGGAGAAGGGAGTTGTGGGAAATTGGAAGGGGAGGTGAACCATGAGAGACTATGGACTCTGAAAAACAATCTGAGGGTTTTGAAGGGGTGGGGGGTGGGAGGTTGGTGTACCAGGTGGTGGGTATTATAGAGGGCACGGATTGCATGGAGCACTGGGTGTGGTGCAAAAATAATGAATACTGTTATGCTGAAAATAAATAAAAAATTAAAAAAAAATGAAAACAAAAAACAAAACAAAAATAAAATAAAATGTATACTATCTCTAAGCATTGCGTTGGCCTTCCAAAAGGTGGAAAAATAGTGAGACTTAGAAGGAGAGCAAGATAGTTTGTCTTCTTCTTATATTTTCCTTTAAAAAATATTGTAGTAGCTCGGTGGGTACATACTAATAGTGAAACACATTTTGATGGAACTATGAGCCTCAATCATAAATAGAGTCAGTTGGGAATTCAACCAATGTCTTTAAGGTGGGAGCTAAGTCACAGAAGGGTTTCAAGTAGGAGATAAATAGTACATTTACTATCAGGAAGGAGAGGGGAATATGGCTTTCATCATTTGGGAAAACAAATGATATCCACAAAAACAAACTACTGCTTAGAAAATAGAAAAAAGTAGTAATATCAAGGGAAGATCAAAGTCAGTACCTGGATTAAAACCATGGCTTTCCAAGTCCTAGAAAAATTTGGACTAAACATATTTCCTACTACCATACACTCCCAGCTTGTGGGTCTCTGGGCCACATTTGATAGATGTAGTTCTTAAACTTTCATGTGCATAAGAATCATCTGGGGGGATTCTAAAACACATTTCTGGGTTCCAGTCTCAGAGTTTCAAATTCAGTTGATCTGAATGGGACCAAAGAATTTCCATTTCTAATAAATTTCCAGCTGATACTCCTGCAGCTGGTCTGGGGATAATACTTTGAGAACCATTGGACTATATCAATGTTGTCAAACCTGTCTGACGAAGAGACTCATCTGGGAGAGCTTATTTCAAAAAATATAAAACCATAGGCCCCATGTCAGACTTTCTGACCCATAATCTCCAGAGGAGGGACCTGAATTTTCTATTTTAACAAACTTTGGATGATAGGTTAAATTGGTTAAGTTTGGGAAATGCTACACCAAATCTCTAAGTTCACTTATATCATCTTCCATTTTCCTATATGGTATGAATGGGTGGGTTTTACAATATGGCAGTAATTGTATGATGAGTTAAGAACAGCACAAATGGGTTCTGTAACCTTAATCTGTTTGCCCTATAGAACCTCACTCCTTATTTTCATGAACAGGTACGCCAGGAGACAGTCTTTCTTAATACCAACTGGCTCTGGTACCATGATGCAGTCCAGAGAACTTGGACTGCATGATGTAACCTTTACTGGCAACTGTACTACTAATTTTTGCTCTTTGGGTTATCCCATAACCCACATCTTGCTCCGAATATTAATGGAGGGTCTAGCTTCAGGCTATTTCCTCTTTAATATCACAAGTACGTATGTATGAGTTTTATTTCAAAACCACCTTCTCATTTTTTGCAGGAATATTCTTGCTGGCATGCGCAAAGGAAGTCCCACTGGTTCAGCAGCTGGCTGATGGTAATTCAAGTTAACTCCTGAAAGGACAATTGGAGATTTGCAAAGAGCTTATAGCAAAATTGCCTGGGATCCTATTAAGCCTATGTGTTGCTTTGCACACATGACTCCTATCTCTTAGATCCAAATTCCAGCTGCTTTCTCAAAATTGAGGTATCCTGTAAATGGCTTTCTTTGGGACATATTTTACCTCTGGGGACATATAGTGGTCTTAAGAATAATGGCCTCACACATGTCATCTCTAATCTTTGCGGCAACCAATAAGATGGGTGTTACTCTGTTTTATCAATAATGAAACTGAGGCTAAGGGAGATTAAATATGGAATCCTCAAGGTCACATAATTACTTACTGTCAGTCAGGATTCAAACCCAGGACAATCCAACCTTAAATCTTGAGCTGCCTCTACAAGACTACACTATTCTGCCTTTGAAGAAATGCTGGATCAAGTTGGAGAGCAATATTTCAGTTTGTTTTTTTCTCCTTGAGTTTCCAAGATTGGATTTAAACCTTTGCCAAGTGAGATAAGATTGTGGCACTCTTTCTCAGCTTTGTCTGTTACCTCCACAGAATCTCTGCCAACACCAAATGTAAATATAAAACTAGTTCTGTCACTGGAAAGCCAGGCACTGAATGGTTATTCAGAAAATGTGGCTAACTGCCTGCTTTAAGTAACATATGGACAGTTTGGACCTTGAATTACCCTGAATTACTACTTTTGCTCAAATTCATAGCTCATTGTTGCACATCTTCTTTCTGTTCTTTATTTCACAAGCAAGGACTTATTGAATGCCAAGCCTATGTCACACAACAGACACAGAGATGAAAAACATATTCCCTGTCTTGGCCATGCAAAGAAGTTGGGTAAATAAGCCAACAATTTACAACACAGACAGATGTTTTATCATGATTTCCTGAAAGAAGTGATACTTGAGCTGAAACTCATGAGAGATGCATTAGATTTAATCACATAGACAAGAGAAGGGAGTATCCAGCATAGTAGGAACAGCACATGTGGAACATGGAGGCATGGGGTTGGCAGTGTTGCTGGAGAACAAGGCAGACCTGGAAGATGACACTAGAGGCTTAGTGGAGATCAGATTATAGAAAGCCTCATGGATTAAGTTGTTTTAACTTTATTCTGAAGTCCACAGGAAAATGTTAAGAATGTTAAGAAGGAGACATACAAATGGCTACCAGACACATGAAAAAATGTTCATCATCACTAGCCATCAGGGAGATTCAAATCAAAACCACATTGAGATATCACCTTACACCAGTTAGAATGGCCAAAATTAGCAAGACAGGAAACAACATGTGTTGGAGGGGATGTGGAGAAAGGGGAACCCTCTTACACTGTTGGTGGGAATGCAAGTTGGTGCAGCCACTTTGGAGAACAGTGGGGAGATTCCTCAACAAATTAAAAATAGAGCTTCCCTATGACCCTGATTGCACTACTGGTTATTTACCCCAAAGATACAGATGTAGTGAAAATAAGAACCATCTGTACCCCAATCTTTATAGCAGCAATGGCCACGGTCTGCCAAACTGTGGAAAGAACTAAGATGCCCTTCAACGGACAAATGGATAAGGAAGATGTGGTCCATATACACTATGGAGTATTATGCCTCCATCAGAAAGGATGAATACCCAACTTTTGTAGCAACATGGACGGGACTGGAAGAGATTATGCTGAGTGAACTAAGTCAAGCAGAGAGAGTCAATTATCATATGGTTTCACTTATTTGTGGAGCATAACAAATAACATGGAGGACAAGGGGAGTTAGAGAGGAGAAGGGAGTTGAGGGAAATTGGAAGGGGAGGTGAACCATGAGAGACTATGGACTCTGAAAAACAATCTGAGGGGTTTGAAGTGGCGGATGGGTGGGAGGTTGGGGGAACCAGATGGCGGGATTAGAGAGGGGACAGATTGCATAGAGCACTGGGTGTGGTACAAAAATAATGAATACTGTTATGCTGAAAATAAAATTTTAAAAAATATATAAGCAAAAAAAATGTTAAGAAGGAACATAACATGAATAAATTTTCATTTTTTAAGAAAATATCACAGTGGCAGCAGATGTGGAGGATAACTGAAGGGCCCAAAACCAGATGTAGGACACAAGTTACCAATGTAATTCAGATGGGAAATGATGGAGACATAGATTTGGGTCATGGCAGTGAAGATGGAGAGACAGAATTAAGAAATGCTTGTCAATTTAGGAGAATTTAAATGATGGTTAGATATACTGAAAAGAGATTAAGTCATTCAATTGTTTTCATTTGTTCCAAGGTCTTATTAAGAATATATTATTCTTTTTCTTATTCCCTGCTTATTCTCTTACTATGACGTTAACTTAACTTTGAATATCTCTTACTTCACTACCACCAGCAGCAGCATCACTCACTACCAGCACCACAGCAATCAGCAAGAATTTATGGAGCACTTATTACTGAATCATACTTTGTCCAATCTTGTAACACATTTATATCTGTCTATTTTATGCCCCTATTTCTATTAGTAGCCTCTGTTTGATTTAGTCTTGTATTTTTAATGGTATTGTGTTTTCTTGGTGTGTAATTTCTTTCTTCTTCTTCTTGAAAGATTTTACTTATTTATTTGACACACAGAGAGAGAGCACATACATGCACAAGCAGGGGGAGTAGCAAGCAGGAGAGGAGGAAGCAGACTCTCTGCTGAGCAGAGGCCACCCCCCCTCACCCCGCCACTCCTCACTACAGGGTGCGTGATCCCAGGACCCTGGTATCATGAACTCAGCCAAAGGCAGCCACTTGACTGACTGAGCCACCCAGGCGCCCCTGTTGGTGTGTAATTTCTTCTGTCCTTCCTGTGCAATAGTATTCCAAGGCCTAAATTCTCATGTTTTCTGTTTACATCTGCCATTTAAAAAATTATTTTCTCAAGGTAATGATGCACAAATATTTCTTGTCCATTTTCAGAACATTTGAAAGGATTTAACGTTTAAGTTGTAAGTTAAATCAATAAACTGACAAAAACTATAACCAGCAATTACTATCATTAAGAAATCAAGTGAAGACTACTATTCATTTACTAAGGCTCTGGTGTACGTGTTTCCAAGAAAAGTACATTATACTTTGCTCAAAGAATTCATAAGATGAAAAATTTTCTACTGTCCTCATAGGTGCAAATTGTGTTTATTTTATTTCACAGGCTATACATTTTCAGCAATACCTTCATCTACCTCTAGATATAGAGTTAAAATTCAGATCCTATACCAAGGTAAGAAGAAATGACATCACTAACTAAAAGACAAGTTATTTTATGTGCAGGCTTATATTTATCTCATGTATTCTTTTTCTAAATATAATAGAAATATATTTATATAAATATAAATATAAATATCACATTCCCCAAAAATATGTATAGTTATTTTCTTCAAGAAGTATAAAGAAAGACTCCCTTGTGCCACTCAAGTTTAAAGACTAGACAAAATGGCATAACACAGACTCTTAACTATAGGGAACGAACTGGTGGCTGCCTGAGTGGAGGTGGAAGGGTGAGTGAAACAGTTGACACTTACCATGATGAGCACCGAGTAATGTATTGAATTATTGAATCACTATATTGTACACCTGACAATAATATAAGACTGTGTATTAACTGTACTGGAATTAATTTTTAATGGATTATTAACAAAGAGGAAGAGTAATAGAAAAACAATTGTCCACCCTTACCCGCATACCTAGTTGTCATAAGCATAACTCCCATAGATCACAGTCTGGCCACTTAGCCTCTCCATCAAGGTTTTATTGAGTAATTTCTATGAGTTTAGTACTGTTCTAAGCTCTTTAGGTACAAGAGATACATAAAACATGGGTCCTGCCCACAAGGAGCTTACAATATGGCTGAGAATTTTGTTAAAACAATGTATAAAATCTCTTAAAAATACATTTTGTACATATTATTTTTATATAAAAAAGCACTTCAGATAATAAAAAAATAAAGTCCTAGAACCTGAATGAAATGGAGAAACACTTTTATACATAGGATGATCCTAGAGATATTTTGAATTAACAATTAACAAAATATTCAGTAAAAGCCTGGATTAATGAAAAAATATGAGCACAAATATTTTGAAGACAGCAATTAAACATTGAAGTATTCTTAATCATTAAAAGTATGTCAAGCAAGATATGTCTTATACAGATCCTTAAGGTGCCTGAATAATTATCTTAACAATAGGTTTCTTTAGAGTGTGCTTCCAACTAGTGAAGATACTGAAAAAAAATTGTTCTCTTAACTAGTTTATATGTTCCTTTATAGTCTGGGTTGTGTTATTTGTTTAAGTTTTTAAAGTCAATCATATAGACAGTAAAAACAGTATATTCGACTTTGTCTGAATTTTCATAGATTTCAGGGACCAAAATCCACATATAGATGTAAGACACACATACACATATACATATAAAGCATGAAGACTCTTATTTTCTCCCCCCTTCTTGGAAGAATTTGGATAATATAGCTTCTGATGGAAGCCTAATCTTCTAAACCTTATATTCTCTATTATGCCATTCCCTAATATGCCATTCCTTTTCATGGGACCCTGGTCCAACCTCTCCTGAGAACAGCATAGTTGGGTGTTTATTTTTGTTTGTCTGTTTCACACTGGCTTGCGCTGGTGCTGTATGAAATCTGCAATAGGATGGAGGTGGGAGTAGGCAGGAATTTGTTCTTCCAACACAGAAGTCGCAGGTCTAAAATTACACAGAATATATTATATGCAGTCAGGAACCAGGTCTATACAACTCAGCTGCAAAGTATATTAATACCACAGATTTGTTTTGCATATGTATTCCACAGAGCTCTACAGTAGGCACTATAATTACAATAAAACTGTAGATCAAGCCCCGTTTCGCACATGTAACTCTTTATGGCAGAAATTTGTTTTATTTTGAGGACTAGTTCTATTCTCAGTGTAACCACATTACATAATTATGAGAATCCATGTATACGGATGGTAATTTAAAAAATGAAGAGGAAAGCCTTGTTAAGAATCCGTGTATTGCTGAATCATGATCTAGAATACTTGAAAACACATGTTATAGGACTTATTATTTTGGGTGTATTTAGTATGAAATGGATACATTTCTATGGGTTAAAAATGAAAACCTCAGAAGTATTTTATATTGACATATACCGTCTTTCCATCAGATTTCAAACTAATTGGACAAAGATCATTCTTAATTGTGTAAGAAATATCTTTACCAAAGAGTCATTATTTTTCAAACCTTTCTAACCATTTTATAACCTTATGACTTTCACCTAGATAGCTTTAGTAAACTTTATTACATTAAACTGCAGGTGACTATTCTGCCTGGATTAGCATTTTTAAATCAGGGAAGTTTAACATAAAATTTCCCAAGTTGAATAGCAACACAGAAATGAAAGACTTTCTATCACATTCATTTAAATTGGCAACTGCTAATATTGTACATAAATTTTATCTTCATTGAGAATTTACCAAATAAGGAGCATCTTTCTTGGGGTCAAATACTGCACCAGTGCTAAAAGACTTACAAAGAAAATATAAGAAAAGGGTTCTGCCCACAAAGAAATAGAATTTTTGTTAAGGGGGAAAATATGTAATGAAAATAATTGAAGAATAATACAATAATCATCAAAATGAGAACTATGTAACTTCAGAGTTGGATAAAGGTAAGGAGAGAAAAAAAAGATACTTTAATTGTTCAAGACCCAAGGACAAGATGAAAGTTGCACATGTGGAAGATGGGTAGGTTTTGCATGGGAAAAAGTAATCATAAAATATTATAAATGAGAACAGCATCAAGAGATTTGAAGTTGATTCTGTCCATGACATGTAAACCTACACAATCAGAAAGCCAGTTTATAGTTGAAATTGAGAACTTATATTATATAGCTGGAGATAAGTCTAGATAAAGAATTAGTTGCAATTAAGATTTATTGAGCATCTACTGTGTTAGACTCACTTTACATACATTATCTTCAATTTATTATTATCTTTAGTATTATTATCTTTAATTTATTATTAAAATATTATTATCTTTAATTTATTGATTAATTCATTGAGATTCAATGAAATTAATCAGATTTCTCAAGGTCAAGGAGCTAATAAGTGGACAGCCAGATTTAAATCCAGGTTTCATTCGAAAATCCATGCTTCTATTACTATATTACATCGTCTTATAAATGGAATATCATCGAGGCAGATCTCACATCCCCACTGTAGTATAGGAAGAATAATAAACCTGGAATCAAAGAACTTACAATGAATCTGAATTCTTATATTAGCCATGTGACATTGGGCAAGCCCTCTATAGACTTGGGCTTCTTTTGTAAAAATAAAATAATAAATATATGACAACCAGACAACCACGTAGATGGATGATAGACAGATAGTGGTAACAGAAGCAAGGACATTCTTATGATTATTGGCAAATTCTGGTTGCTCAAAAGAATTCATTGAATTTAAACCTGAATAAAGGGATTAGATACATCATCTTTGTGTGAGTTAAATAAAGCCATTTAAAATACAAGTTCGAATGAATATAATTTTCCAGCTAATCCACAACTGATTCAACTACTTAAAGGAATGATTCACTGTTTTTGGTTTAATCTAGTTGACAGAGATGACAGTGGAATCACAGTACAGGCTTGTATGGCAAAACTACTGTTACCATATTATCATGTCTTCCTAAGATGTAGGTCACAGCATGGCCCTTAGCACAATGCCTAAAGAAGGACACTCAATAAATACGTGTTGCATTAAGTGAATGATAAGAGGAAAAGGAAGGAGGGAGGTGCGGAAGTGGGAAGAAAGGCAAGAGAAAGAAAGATTGGTTGAATTTACAAACAGCTAAGGACATTAGCTGAAAGACATCCAATGCTCAGAAGTATATGTTAAAATTTCATAGAATTTCTCATTTCAATTCAGATGACATAGTTTCTTTTGTATAAAATGTAACAAAATTTGCTATTGAATAACTATGTCACTTACTAGTTTTGCCTTTTTGTGTGACACCTGGGAAGAAATTTTAAGAAATCCTGAACAGATAGTGGTAAATCAGAGGGCTGTGCCTGGATTTCTTTTTTTTTTTACTACTCTAACACAACAGCTAATCATGTAGCCTCAGTATTGTTTCCTGTGACATTTCAGGAAAGCCCTTAGCTGCATCCACTCTTTTCAGTCTTCAAAGACACATAACCCTTACATTGATTGCCAGTACACTGTGAGACATAACCAGAACACAGACCTACAGATGTTTAGTTCCAAACTTAGTCCAGAGGGACACAGTATCTCCAATACATTCATCACATGTTTGGCTAAATATCATTTATCATGGCACCCTCCTGCCTTCATCTGGGCACCCTTTTCTATCTCATTTAAGTTTATGTCCTATTCATTGAATTCTTGCTCTCAAAATGTTAACTTTTCATTGTTGAAAGCTTATATTGATTTTTTTCAAACTCCTTATAAAATCAAGACTACCATAAAATGTAAAGATGTCCGCACTGGTTGAGATTCAGGCAAAGGTTTGAAGTTGGAGGAAAACTCTCAGAAAATGGGTTTTTCTTTTTCACACTTTTCACCAATCGTTATCTGTGAAATCATGCCCAACTTCTTAAATATGTACTCAAAACCCAGTCCCAGAAGCCAATTTGATACTCAGAGACACAAAGCATGATAATAAACCTGGTTTCAGTGGGTATTACTGAAAAGAAGAAATACTAAATTTTTTTCAAAGATGAAAATGAAGAAACAATCCAAATCAAACATAAATTCTCCTTCTCAGGTGGGAAGATATACACAAACTCAGGCAAGCAGGAATTTCAATAAAAATTCAGCTCCGTTTTTCATCTGTTAGAATAGAGAGAGAAAGATGTAATAAGCATGAGAAGGCGAACTTTTTCTGTGTGATGTGAGAAGGTCCTGAGAAATACATATGTCTTAGACATTGAAACATTCTTGTTTGAAGTAATTACACATATGTTTTGTAAATAAAAGCAATTTAAATAACTGGAATTTTGGATCACTTAAGCTTTTAGGTTATTTAATTATGCTACATATATGCTTTTTTTATGAGTAATTTTTCTGGTTTCCAAGTTTGAATTCCAGTAGAATAATCAAATCATGGCACCGAATCAATTGTAGATGCATTGAATGATCAGATAAACTTTCCATAAAAACAAGCCCCAATCAATGTATAACTGTACTCCAGAAAGATAAAAGGAAGAAAGCAAATTTTAATAACTATGAAACACAATTTTTCTCCCATCAAACCAACGAAGTGTGTGAGTGTGTGTGTGTGTGTGTGTGTGTGTGTGTGTTTTAAAATAATATGCAGTGCTGGTTAGGATGAAGCAAGCAGAAATTCTCCAACGTTGCTGATGGAATTTTAGATCTCTATAGTTTCCTGGAAAGCATTCACACTATAAGCATCTTTAAATATCAAAAATTTATATATTATTTATTTATTAAAGTAAATGTATGATGAAAACAATTAGAAATATTTTTAATTGCATTTCAGTCTTTAGGTAATAATATATTTCCAATTATTGTGGTGCCAAATTTGAACACAGATTATGATTAGCAAACTACAATGTATCCTTTTAACAGACCTATATAAATACCAAAATTACTTTTTAAATAATTTGTAGGTAGTCTGGGGAATATTTATTTTACATTAAGTTAGATAAAACAAAGATATAATAATGCACATATAATATTATCCTAAGTATGTAAAGGAAAATCAAGTGAAGTGTAAGGGAAAAAGATGAGAAAGAAATTTACTAAAACAATGGTGAGTTTTTATTGAATAGTGGAAGTAAAGTTTAGGAAGCTGCTTTTCTTTCTAATTTTCTTTATTTGGCAAAGTTTCTGTAAAGAGATGGCTTATTTTCATAATGAAGGGAAAGGATAATAGAATTTACTTTAAAAAATTAAAAATGAAATTAGAGTGAGATTACCAATAAACAAATGTGAACTGCATATCTCCCTTCTTTTCCCTTCATTTGTTCTCCAAGGACATCTGTGTTTATAGCAAAAAAAAAAAAAAAGAAGAAGAAAGTGCCCAGAATAGGTATATTACATGCATATATTTAAGGAAAAGATGTGGGACTAAAATGTGAATAAAAATTTTATTGTCCCCATGACTTTTAAGCTATGTTCCAGAATCAGCCAGTTTATTGGTATCCTGTAGGCATTGTTTCACACTGTATCTCTATCGAAAAACACATTTTGATCTTCCCCTGAGGAACAGAAGTGATTATCTTTCAGGTACTTCAGTCATGGGAGAACAAATGGCCAAGGATATTGAGCTGCTTAAATGTCCACATTCATCTTTACAACTTACACAGAGTAGTGGAGTCATTGTGCCCAGCCTCACCCAGGGAATGAAGTAAAATGAACATGCTGACTTTCCATTACAATGGAAAGTTCAACTTATTTGAGAAGCCAAGTGTGTCATGTTTGAAAAAAAATAATTAAAAGTTTTCACCTTCTTTCATTAAAACAAAAAAGGTCATAGAGAAGCTCAAATACCCAGCTTTTGTATCATCATGGATGGGACTGGAAGAGATATTTATGCTGAATGAAATAAGTCAAGCAGAGAGAGTCAATTATCATATGGTTTCACTTATTTGTGGAGCATAACAAATAACATGGAGGACATGGGGAGATGGAGAGGAGAAGGGAGTCGAGGGAAATTGGAAGGGGAGATGAACCATGAGAGACTATGGACTCTGAGAAACAATCTGATGGTTTTGAAGGGGAGGGGGGTGTGAGGTTGAGGGAGCCAGATGGTGGGTATTACAGAGGGCATGTATTGCATGGAGCACTGGGTGTGGTGCATAAACAATGAATTTTGTTACACTGAAAAGAAATAAATAAAATATAAATTAATTAATAAAAAGAAAACCTAAAAAAAAAAAAGGTCAAACAATGGAGTAATAGCCACATGACCATTTAACCCTACAATCAATAACAGAAATATTGAAACAAAGTGTTTGAGAGGGGAAACTAAGGTTTGGAACTTAATACGACCAACTATGCATCATATTTGGCATCATGATCTGCTTTCTAGAGTGTTCTTTCATTAAAGTACACATTTTATTCCAAGCAGATCTAGGCAAAGGGCAAGCAAGAGTGTGCTGACCATGTAGGGAGTACACTGAGTTCTGACGTTGATTTAAAACAGGGTAGCTTTGCCTTAAAATACTCCCGGACACTGTTCTTTGTGTGAAAATTCAGTGACATGCAGGATCTTTTACTACAGGAGACTTGACTGGCCACAAAATCAGCCAGGAGCCAGTCTGCAAATCTTAGTTGGAGGAAATCCAAGTGAAGTTGTAAAGACAAGAACAACTCCTTAAAGAAATCTGGTCCTGCTTAATTGGGTGTGTGTGCCTAATCTGCACTTTAGTTCTTAGAGATATTCTGTCCTTGTCTCATGAGGGCAGATCAGAACAGAGATGCGGGAAGGCTATGCTGCAAATCTAGACAGCTTCTAAATCTCACCTTTCCAACTGGTCACTCCACATCAAGGTTGAGGAGCACTGGTGGGGTAAGGAGGTGGAACTGGATGCATAGTTGTTTGTGTGGTGCCTGATCTGTGAACAGACAGAGGATTTCAGTGGACAGAATTATTGATGATGACTCCTTTTGTCAGAAGACTCTTCCTTCAAAATTCTTTTTAAAAAAGCAGAACCAAAACTCTATACATCAACTTGCATTGACCATAACCAAGTGAAGATATTTTACATCTTACCTTCCCAAGACTATCTCATTTCTGCCTCGAAGTTTTGACACACCCTCAATTTCCTCCTACAATTTCACACCAGATATTACTTAAGGTAGAGACCATGCCTAAGATGACTTCTAAGTACCTAGAGCAGTTATCACAGCACTTGTTAAATACTGAATAAAAACTCACTGGTCAAATGATTAGTGTAGGTAAATCCAATTCTACCACTCTCTAGCTTTCAGTGACTTTCTGTTGCTCTTAGGATAAAGACCAGAATTCTTAACATGACCTCCTAGGTCCTATTTGATCTAGCCTCTGCTGCAACTCTAGCTTTGTTTGCTCAGGCCACATTAGCCATCTATGAATATCATGAACAGTGTCATCCTTTTTCCTACCGCAGGGCCTTTGCACTTGAAGCTTCCTCTGCTAAGAGTGCCCTTCCAATTCCCTCATCACCTGGCTGATTCCTACTTGTCCTTCCAATCTCAACTTGGAATATCACTTCTTCAGAGACTATCCTGTTGAGTAGGACAGGTCCCCCACTATGTGATACCCATTATTTTCTTTTCAGAAACTCATTGTAGTTTGGAAACAAAGTTGTTTTTTTTGTGTGTGTGTTTTGTTTTGTTTGTTTAGTATTTTTTGTTATACTAATATATTAAATTTATTGTTATACTAAATACTAAACATTATTTGTTTAATATTTTTTCTTATCACTAGACTACAAGTTTCATGAGTGCAGGGACCATGCCTAGTTTTGCCCACCACTGTTTCTCCAGCAACTACCGCAGTGTCTGGTGGATAGACAGTCAGTATTTGTGGTATGAATAAACATGTCTGTGTAATTGGCTGAGGCCCAGGCCTGAACAATATTCTCCAAATAGTAGCTTAAGTTCATTAAGAAAAAATATTTCCTCTGTATACATTTCTCACTAATTCTCATACAAGAAGTAGCAGAATGAAATTAAATTCTCACAAAGAACTGCTACAAGAAAAAGCAGAAAGAAATTAAATTCAATGTTTCCTTGGTCTTTTTTATTGGATTCCTAGAGTGTTTTCTTTGTCAAAAGTTTAGTTAAGATCATTTTAAACAGTATGTCCATGCCCATTTCAAGTGGCATTAATGATATAAGCTATCCAGACAGACATGTAGTTCTCCAAGTCCTGACCATGTTAAGCAAATAGATAATTTCTGTTTTAGGAAAGTAGTGTTATTTGAAGGACAATGAAATGACATGTCTTCTTGACAACACAGATTACATTTTGACCAATGTCTATTGCAGCACAAACTGAAGAAGTTCAGTGGCACTTTAAACAGAAATATTGAGCACTACATCTAAAACTAATAATGAACTATATGTTGGCTAATTGAATTTAAATTAAATAAAAAAAGAAATATTGTGGTTCTGGGTGAGTGCTCAGAGTTGAGGTCAGAGTAGGAAAACAACCCCCACAGGATTTTCTGTTTATTCTCGAAGACTTTCAGAATCCCCTGTGTGTCCCTGTTAAAGAACAATCTGGTTAGATTGGTCCTAGAGGACCACGAGGCTTTTCTCTTCCTGCTATTAACAGACCTGCTTTAATGAAGTACTTGGGGTTGCATTATTTGTTGGCTAAACTTTAGGAACAGATACAACTGTAGGAATTTGGGTATCATATGTCTCCCCGATGTCAGGGAGCAGAAAAAGAAAAAACTGAAGGGGGTGCCTGGCTGGTTCAGTCGGTGGAGCATGTGACTCCGGATCTCAGGGCTGTAAATTTGAGCCTAACCCTGGGTGTAGAGATTACTTAAAAATAAAATCTTTAAAAAGAAGGAACTGAAGACACGAGGCACTGCAAGGTAACATGGGATAGAGGCAGGAGTGGGAAGCATCGTACGATTCCCTACCATACTCTCTACACCACGCCTCCAGTAGGCTCTATTTCCCTGGCAAACATTCTATGATTCACTCCATCCTTCTCAGAAAACTCTACTTTACTGTCACACCCAATATTCTACAGCTAACTCTGGCCCCGCAGCCATCGGATTGTTCATTTCATGCTAATTTTCTCTCCTCTGGGTCTCTTTTATTTTAGTCCTCCCCTCTAGTTTTTGTGCCATTGTTCAGATTCTCACTCCTGTTCTTCCTGGCTTGCTGATCAGTTTGAACTTGACATTTCTGTCAGGTCAAAAATGGTTGAATATTGGAAATTCTTTATGTTTAACCTAGTAACAATCTTTTAACTAATTAATGTTCTGACCCAAGTCTTTCTCAAACTCTTGAACACATCCTTCATATTCCTTTTATTTTTTTGAGAAAGAGAGCAAGATCACACAAGCAGGGAAAAAGGCAGAGGCAGAGGGAGAGAGAGAATTTTAAGCAGACCGCACACTGAGTCCGACACAGGACTTGTCTCACAAGTCACATGGCTGAGATCATGACCTGAGCGAAAAGCAAGAGTCCCACACTTAACCAACTGAGCCACCCAGGCAACCCTTGTACTATTTCTAAGGCAAACCTCATATCCTTGAATGTTCCCCAATGCTACAGAATAAAGTTCTGGAGTACTAAAGACCCACTGCTGAGTGGCTCCATCCTGTATCTTGAGGTTAATCTCTAATCTCCTGCCTCTCTCCTTTATGGAAGCCTTGCTTTAGTCCCTAAACCATACAATCAGAGCCCTGCCAATGCTTTTTCACACCTGATCACTGCGGAGTTTGCTCTTGTCTTTCTAAAATGCCTCTCTCCACTTCTGTCCAGAATTCATCCTATTTATCCTCCAAGACCCAGCCTTTCATTTCCTTGGAAAAGCATTATTTCTTTTATTGTATTCCTGTAGCTTTGTATACATTATTCAAATTATACATAGTCTGTCAGTTTGACAAACTTTAAATTGCAGTAGGAGCCCAATAAATGTTGGCGAATAAATTGATTTCTAAGTAAATGACTGGCTCTTCTCAATGGTCAATATTATGAGACAAGGACTGATCAAATTTTTCAGCACCCACAAGAACCTACTATATGTATGTCACTTTTTCAGGTGTAATAATACGTTCATATATTAAAAGTTCCCCTTGGCTTAGAAATAGGTAGTTTCTATATCCCCCACATCTCTCTTGAGAGTATTTTTTGGTACATCTTATCTAACTGTGTATAGCTCTTCTTCCCAGGACTGGGAAGAAAGCACTCAGGCACTCAGTGCACATTTTTGAATGAGTGAATGAATGAATGAATGAATAAGTGAGGGCTGTCTTAGACTGAGTACTCCCAGAAGCAGAACCTAAGGCAAGGGTTTGTATGCAAGTGACTTATTAAGAATGTGCTCCAAGGAAAAAAAAGAATGAGTCAGGAAGTGGGAAAGTAGGACACTGAAGGAGAAGCCAAGCAGGAGTGAAATTTTAAGTGATTCCAGCCTCAGTCTGAACCTTGGGGAAACCCTGGAGTATAAATTACCTGTCAAAATTTGTTTTGCTTACAAACAAGGGGTGTGGGCTTCTCTACTCCCACATTCATCAGTCACTGCTGCTTTGGGGGGAACAAAACTCCTAGGCCCTTCTGGCTCTGTCCTTGTGTGAGCCTCTGAAGGTCACAGTGAGAGCAGTTAGCAGCAAAGTAAGCAGAAGCAGGAAATGGGTACACAGAACTGCTATATTGTATCTGAGAGGTTCTGGGTAGGACTCCAGTTTTGTGGGATACATTACCTGCCATTTATTTATTAAGCCAAGTTTAGCTGGTGGTAGTGGAAGAGGCTGCTGTGTGCCTGGACTGGAGAACTCCGGGAAGGGAGTCCTGTTGAAAATAATCTTCTCTACTCCTGCTCCTGATGCCTAGGATCCCTTTAGTTAGGGCCAAAACTTTTTAATCTATATTGAGAAGTGGTATTTTAAAAAAGAATTACCTTGGGTGGAAGAGAGAAAGGGACAAAATCCTATGTGGAACCCACTGTATGTCAGGCGGTGCCAAACTTTTTAAAATGCTTTACCGTTTTAATACACTGGTTTTCATCCACACTCAAGTATGCGTCTTCCTGAGAGTACAGGATGTAGAGGACTTGATGAGCCTTTCTCGAGCCTTTTACCCCTTGTCACCATGAAGATGGTATCCTTTATGCTGCCCAAGAGTTTCCTGTGGGCTAACTGAACATCATTCATTATTCATTCATTCATATTCAAGAAAATGTCAAAAAAATTAAAAATAATAAAAAAAACTTTTCTGCCCCAAATAAGTCCTATTCCTCTTGTTTCAGCTAAGCTTGTAGTTCTGTGTGTTCTTCTCAAATTACCAAATATGCCTAATACCCAATCTGCCAATGATGCTGGTCCTCTCTCTGGATAGGAGAGCCCAAAGATTTCAGTTAAAGAGGCTCTATTTTCTAAGCCACATTATAGGACATTTTTTAAAAAAAGATTCCAGTGAAGATAGAAAAGACTCTGTGTGTGTGTGTGTGTGTGTGTGTGTGTGAGATCTTCAATTCGAATTTGCCTCTTGGGCCACATTATGTTCCTGTGGAAATTGTGACAAAAACATTGATATGTAAGTGGCCACTCCACAGACACCTGAACACAGCTTAGTTGTTTTGTCTACGGCCATGGCCTGTTGGTGGCCTCTGGGCTGCCTATGGTATGGCTGCAGATGCCCAACGCCTGTGTTCCCAGAGCTATCCTCTCTCTGTCTGTTGAACACTGTGTTGGTCTGTCTGTGAGGCTCCTTCCAGGATAACCCTGCTGAACTCCAGGGCTATAGTCCCTCTGTAGCATATCATTAGAGTGTCCTCTGAGGAGACACTCACCCCACACTAGCTCACTAAGTTCTCCCATCCACTGCCTGATCCTGAACAGCTGAGGGGTATAGCAGTCTGCATTGTTTTCTTCAGAACTTCAATTCCAGATTTGTAACATATCGTAAAGGCTGTCTGGCGGGCTTTCTGAGGAACACAGAAGCTATTCGATAAGTACTTACCCTCTATCCTCTCTAATTACTTGTGTCCTTATTACAGATTATCCCACCCCCACAGCATCCTTCCCTTCTTCCACCTTTCTGTTCACTGGCTTTGTTCCATCCACCTTCAAATATTCATAGACTTCCCCTGACCTGAGAAATAAAAGACACAGAAACACCTATGCTTGACTGCCTGAACTTTTCCCCTCCCTGTGCTTGTAATCCAGTTTCTCACCTCCCTTTTTATGCCCAGCTTCTCTATGTGCTGCATCTGTTACTCCTACTTCCTCTCCAACTCTCTCCTAAATAATAGCCCCAAATTATAAAGTACTTTCCATTTTTCAGACACTGTTTTAAACATTTTACAAATATTAATGAGATTTATTCTTCGAAGTTGAACTATCATCTTCTCTTGACAAATGAGAAAACTGAGACACAGAGAGGTTAAACAACTTGTTCAGGGTCATCCAGCAGCATGTAGCTGAGTTTGGATTCAAATGCAGGGAGTCAGGTTCCAGAATACATGCTAACTAGAATCCATACTGCCTCATGGTCTCCCATCCCCATGACAGTAAAACTAGTGTCTTGGAAACTTTGGGCGTTCATTGTCATCTCTGGTACTGTAATATTTGGGCTAGATACACCTGCACTGCATATTAAGGTCTAATATTTATAAGATTGTCCCTCTCTCATTATACAAGTATAATAAGACTTCATTAATCTAGAATGAATAAATTATTCTAGTGGAGGATGAACTAAATTTAATTTTTTCCAAACTTTGTATTTTTATGATATATAAAAAAGAAGTCATTGGTCAAAGTAATAAGTAAAACACATAAGTCAATAGGGACAGAATTTGGCCTACTTAAGGGGGAGAAATAGAGATCACTTTAGAATACTGAAATGCAGATCTAAGCTTCTGGTGTCAAACGAGTTTTACCAGATCCAGGCAATAATATATATTATGCACTTTTTGATTCCTACCTTGGTGTAATATAGCAGGGAAACAAATGAAATAACAAGAAAATGACAGAAAATGGCATATGATCACACTCCAGAGTATAACATGGTGCCTTTTGCCATCATCTTATTTGTTGGAATTTTGCAACCCATATCCTGAGAACTGAGAGTATTCTTAGTCACCATTGTGATCCCTGTAGAAGTAAACAAAACCGCACATTTTAAAGCTAAAGTAATCACTCATTCTAACTCTCATCTACGGTTAAAGATATGAGTTAACATTATGTCTTATAGTCATAGAACTTGTTTGTAGCAAAGTCCCATCTAAGTGTCAGCTTCCTCATTTCTGTTCCATCACAAAGCCCAATAACTAATTTGCAGATTTGATCCACTTATAAATAACCCTACAGTATATCATAGCTATTCAGCAAATAGTAAAAGAAAGAAAGAAAAGAAAGAAGGGAAGGAAGGAAGGAAGGAAAAGAAGGAAGAAAGAAAGAAAGAGAGGAAGGGAGGTCAGGAGGAAGGGAGAAAGCCTGGCCCATAATACTAATCAACAAGCCCCACAGGACTGAGATTTTTATTGCTACTATTCAATTGATGCACCCGCAGTGACTAGACCAGAGGCTTCCACAATACAGCTTAATTACTATTTGATGTTTAAATGAATGATGTACATAGAGTGTCTCTAAGTAGGTTGATATTATTTCCATTTCATAAGTGAAAAAAATTAAAGTTCAGTAAAATGACTTGCTCAAGTGTAGACCTAGAACCAGGACTAGAAACTAGAACTTTGGCTCTTAATTCATTACCTGACTGTAAAAATATTGATTTCTGATTTTTAAAAAAAATCAATTAATGAATTGTGTTGTAGAGGAAATAAAGATAGATACGTAACCTTCAGCAAATTCTAGGGAAAGGCATACAGCTGTTGATCATCTATAGTCCCTCTACGCATGCTGGTCTTCACCATGTCTAAGCCGTGTCCTTCTATTTCACACTACCAACAAGCAGAAACAGTGCTCGCTCCTTACTCTTCAAAACTGTCCTTCTTTTTCTGCTCTTTTCTCAGAGGAATAAAAGAGGTAGACCTAATAATTGTTCTCATGGCTCTCCATGAGATTCTGAGCAGCTAGAATGACACTAAAGTCTCCAATGTCTTACCACTTCCTCCTCAGTAGAACTTCATCTTTGGGGTTTTTACAGCCTTCTGACCAACAGGAATTACCCTGTAACTAGACTAGGTGGCCTCTAATACTTTGACTTAAACCTGGCCTTTTGAAGGCATTCTATCTCTTCTCCTTTTTAAAACATTAAAATACAGTCTAAAGAGAATGTACCTTAAATACAGTGAACAACGTTTTCCTCTCAAGAAGACAGATGGTAAACACCTGAAGAATTCAAGAGAAGAGAAATAAAAGTGACTTAGGTGGGGTTTGAGTTTTCATCAAGACGAATAGGATGTGAAAAAGAAGAACTAAGATTGGGTAGAGCTGCAGAGCGACCGGGAGACGAGACTGCTACCACTCAAAGAAGTCTAACACTTGGACAGTTTTTGGATCTACAATCTGAGGATGATGGGTAGCTGGCAACCTAATGCAGGAAGAAGGAGTATAGGTTAAATATCAGCTTCTGAGAGGAGTGTCTCAGACCCCACAGACAGCAGTAGGTGCTGAAGCCTCTGACTTTCAGGGAATATCGTTCACACCTCTGCCACATTTATTACAGTACCTGGCATATTTGCCCTCACATCTGCCTCCCCAGGAAACCCTGGGAAGCTTGAATATCAACATGCGAGGTATAGCTCACCTAGAAATTTTCTTTATTCCATGCTACAAAGGAAGGGGGAAAGTTTTTCCTTCAAAATTATGACCTAAATTAGAAAAACCAGAGTTTAGCAATAACTTAGTCTAACCAGGCTTTTGTGGGGATATCTAGAGGCAGGGACATTTTCTTGGTATGATACTTCTCTGTAGGAAAGAATATAACAATTTTTTCCATAGCATTGGATAAAGTCTTTAGATACTGTACTTTCCATCAACCAACTAATCATTTTTCCATGCTAAGGAATTTTAAGTATATTCTCCAGTTTGTTTTTTCATTAGGAGGGCATGTATAATGTTTTTCATTTGAATATTTATTCCAAAACCCCTATTCCAACTTATCATCAAATCCAAGTGGCTCTTGTTTTCTTGTACGTGTCTGAGAAATCCTCTCTTTCCCATCCATTCTGTGTTTTTTTAGTCTCTCCTTTATTGTTCACCCACTGCATCACTGCAACATACTTTAATCCCCTAAGTGATTTCTCTGCCTCTGATCTCTGCTACAAACCAGCCTTCCTAAAATCTCAGATAAAATCTCACATATGATGGAGAAGACAATGGACTTTAAAAACTACTACCTGGCTAGAACCCAGGTTCCACTAGTTATTAGCTGGATGATCCTGAGCAAGTAACTTATATCTGCAGGGCATCAATTTCCTCCTCCTCAGCTAAATGGGGACAAAGGTAGTTACTACCCCACCAGATTGTTAGTATATAGGAAGTGCTTAGAATAGAACCTGGCACAGGGATGGAGAGGAAGCTTTCAGGAAGTATGAGCTAGTATGATTTCAACTATACTGAACATGCCATTCATTACGCCAGTTGCATCTACAGATTCTCATAAGGGAAATTCCTCTGCACAACCCCTGCTGACGGGGCAGTCACAGGCTGCCATATTTGTATAAGGATTCTGCATGCCAGGCATACCCAACTGGAAAAGGTATACAAACGCAAGTTGTAGGCTAGCCATTGATCTATGACCTTGCGAGTCAAGGAACAATGAACTGATATGGCAGAAATTTCCTCTCAGAGAACCTGAATTTTGAAATGTTAAGAAAATGAGGATCAGAGCAGGACCAGAGCCACGAGGAAGCAGGTATTGTAAGCAAACAAAATTATTAAATTAAGAATTTATATTGACAACAGGGAGAGATTCGTCAGTTGGTAATGGAAATACTATCAAGCAGGTAGAAAATGGTTAGGTCCAATGATGGTGGAAGACTAGTGTGAAATTCTGTTTCTTCCGCAGGTTGAATCTCTGAATCCTGACCTCTCCTTCAACCCCAGACTACATATTCCTGCCCATAATGTTCCATTACAATAGACCTCCCCTTGCTTGAGCCAACCTGAGAAGTACTCCATTTATTACATCCCAAAGAACCTAAACAACTAAACTAGGTCTCTACGGACACCCTAGATGATGAGTTGGAAAAGCAGATTCCACTGATTAATCAACTCACTGCCTCCCGATCACCCCATGCACTAGTACTGTCCCTCCTGTTCTCCTCAGCACAAAAGAGCTCTCATTCCTTTTGGCATATACAAAACTTAATTTTTCTTCAAAGGCTAGTTCAGATCCCACTTTCTCCACGAATGCCTGTATTATATCAGACAGAAGTAGGTCCAGATTTGGGGGGAGCCTGAAGAGTATGAAACTTTCTTTAATAAAATGAATATGAGCCCAGGGTCCAAAAGGCCTCATGAAGGATGGGCTTCGAAGCTGGAGCTTCCTTAGTTTTACCTTATGTCTGCCTTTGATGTCAACTCAGGAAGAACTCTTCCTCCATAAGATTATCCTACCACGTACGTTTTCAGCAATGTGTATAGTCACATAGACCTGTTAGATAAATTATCACAGTATTATATTTTGCCTTACACTTTAGGAACATCATTTGTGGCTACAGTATTCCTTCTTCCTGGAGCTTTGGAAAGAAATTTTTGATGTCTAATAAATCTACATTTGTGTAGGATAATATCAGTACATACCACTGTTCCTGCTCATTTAGCATCTAGCATATGCCACCCGAGATCATTAGCTAAGCCATTCTCCACCCAGATGTTGATAAAACCTTGTCATTATACACATACATTCACAAATATGCCCACACATGGGCTTCATAAAATTGCTTGTTATTTGCTTGCTATTTTCTTATGATCTTTAGTATAAAGGTCAAAATTAATTTTATGGCATACAAGACTCTTGTCCACCTTTCGGACTTAATTCATCTCTCTTTCCTTTTCCATGCCTCACCAGTGCCTGCCTTGCTGTTGTTTGAATATTGTGCCTCTTAGAACTTTGGGGATTCTACACATGCTCTTCGTTATGTCTGAAATGCTGTTCCGCATATACCTGCCTCCCAATATCCAGCTATTTCTTCCTCCAGGAGAATTCATTCATCTTTCTGCTATTGGCCTCCAAGGTGAAGGGGGGTGCCACATAATACACTCTTACATCATTCCTGGCCTCCCCTTACTTGTGGCCAGAACACAACAAAGTAAAGGCATTTCTGTCATACAAAGATAGCAGTGGAATTCACCTTTGTGGGAATTCCATTCTTTTTGTTTGGGAAAATACTTAAATGAGCCTTTTGGGTTTTGGAAAGGTCAAGTCCATGGCCGAGAAGGGAAGAGTTAAGACAGGCACAGAATTGCTTTGTAGACTGCTGTAAAGCGCAGCCTTCCTGGTGGACAGACCTGTGTTTCTGGGAGGTAAAACGATGTTTGGCGTCTTTTTTCATGAGGAGGGATTGTTTGAGAGCTGGAGCAGGTTTGGAGGCTTACAGTCCTGGGACCCTGAAAGAAAGTCTGAGTGTGACCCAAACAAACTTCTGCAGAGCTGAGATAGATGGTGTCCATATGTGAACATCAATGCATGTTAAGGAGTAGTTATCCCTGGGTTTAACTTCTAGTTTGTTTGTTTTTTTTTTTTCACTTCCTCCCTCTCCGCTCACCTCTTCTTCAGATGAAGCCCTCAATAAAGATTCTTACAAAGTAGAGCTTGTGAGACCTCAGAGAAATAAGGGAGAGGCTCACGGAGAGTGTGGAGGTGAACACTGCAGGGAGAGGACATCCGCCTAGAGAAGCCAAACACAGAAACCTGAAGGAACCAGCAGGAATGCAAGAGAGCCAATCCAGAATGAGACCTGCCAAGTGACAGTGGAATCATCAGCGGGTTCAGGAGGGACTGCACCTGCGAAGTTACCCAGAACGTGCTTGAATTATTTTATTTGCTGGGAAAGGAAAGGAACGCCATATGGCAGAACTGGGGATATTTGGTTATAGCCGGAGTCACTTACTGAATACAGTATTTCCTGATTATAAGCTCCATGGAAGCAGGGTTCATATCTATTTTGTTTCTGCCTTGTACCCACAAATCACCATGCATGGCACAAAGGAAGAACTCAATCAATACGTATTTGCTGAATGAATGATCCTCCCTCTCCGCTCACCTCTTCTTCAGATGAAGCCCTCAATAAAGATTCTTACAAAGTAGAGCTTGTGAGACCTCAGAGAAATAAGGGAGAGGCTCACGGAGAGTGTGGAGGTGAACACTGCAGGGAGAGGACATCCGCCTAGAGAAGCCAAACACAGAAACCTGAAGGAACCAGCAGGAATGCAAGAGAGCCAATCCAGAATGAGACCTGCCAAGTGACAGTGGAATCATCAGCGGGTTCAGGAGGGACTGCACCTGCGAAGTTACCCAGAACGTGCTTGAATTATTTTATTTGCTGGGAAAGGAAAGGAACGCCATATGGCAGAACTGGGGATATTTGGTTATAGCCGGAGTCACTTACTGAATACAGTATTTCCTGATTATAAGCTCCATGGAAGCAGGGTTCATATCTATTTTGTTTCTGCCTTGTACCCACAAATCACCATGCATGGCACAAAGGAAGAACTCAATCAATACGTATTTGCTGAATGAATGATCTTTCAACAGACTCTAGCTTTAACATCAAGGACTGTATTGTAAATATTCTCTAACTCCAAAGAGCTCAGCATGATGTCTGATGCAGAATGGCGCAAGTTAGTATTTGCTGGCTGATTTACAATGCACTATATATAGAGAAGGGAGATTTGATTTTTTTTTAATCTTAGTGATAACCATGCACACCTGGTCAAATTCACAGCTTGCCTTATCTTTTATGCACTCCTCTGTTTAAAGTAAACCTTTCAAAAGGAAAAACAATTGATTGGTCTCAACAAGACGGTACACTGGAGACTAACCTTTTCCTGTACCATCCTTGTGGCTCTCTGACACTGAATTTGGTTAGTCTGTTCCACATTGCAGTTTCCTGGGTCTCAGAAGCAGGAGGATACAGCCCTATTCCCAGTAGACTTTAACCCGAGCCTAGTTTCTAAAAGATTGCGCACTGCAGGGATTATCATCATGGAGAACTTGAGCTGGCCAAATGCCTCTTGGTGCCCATAATTGTTGGGTTGAGTAATGAGAACTTGTTACTAGACATACAGCATGTATGGCTTGGCCATTGTGGCTAGCTCTGATGCTGCTAATTGATTTAAATTATGATATTCTTTAGATGGATCAAAATGATGAGATTATTTTAACTATTCAAAATTACTAAAAAAAGAAGGGTAGTCTAGGAACTCACATTACTACTTATCAATTGAGAGGAAAAAAATACTTTTAAATGTATTTTTTCACAGATGGGAAGGAATGAAGTTGTGCAATTCCAAAGAGATAGGTATTTTAGTAAACAATGGCAATATCCTTTAAATACTTAAATACTGCTTAATTATTTTTTGGTTTGCTAACTGTATTCTTTTGGTCTCCTCCCCACACCTGTGGCAACCCATCTATCATTATAGCCCCAGGGAAATGGGTGACTGATTATCAATAAGAAGGAGGAAAACATGGAGGGATCTCTGTAGACAAAAGACTAACTATCTAGTGCTGGGATGAGGGAATACTGTCCTTACTGCTCCATAACTGTCTCAACATCAAACCCCAGAAGTGGAAGGATGACATAAAGAATAGAAACCCCAAATGGAAAGAAGGAATGGTTTTGAGCTCTTGAGGACACAGCCTCACAGGTTGCCCTGGCACATATGTGTTTCTGGGGAATGGCAGAGAGGAGGCCATAATCATTCTGAGTATCCCCAGCCTTCACATGGTAAAGGAGGCCCCCTGGGGTTCATAGAAGAGAAAGAAAAGCTGAATGCCTGAGGGACTACTATGGAGCTGCTATGTTTATGGCCATGGTCATTCCTAGGGTTTAGATAGCTGAAGCCAGTGTCCAGAGAAAGGAATGGCAGAGCCTCTGTCAGTAAGAAAAAATGGGGTCAAGTAAAGTAGGACCCCAACGCTCAAAATGTGCTGAGGAAACAGTTTACCAGATTCACTAGCCCTGAGTCAGCCGGGATGCCAGCAGCTTCCCCACAACCAGCAAGGCCAAACTCTAGGGAAAATGGGAGGAGCCAAAAGAGAGGATTAAGGCTATATGTAGACAATTGGCCTCTCCTTATCTGCCTCCATTATCATGAGAGGACACAAGCTTTCTCCATCACCTAGATGCTATCTTGGGTAAGGGAAGGGGAAGTGGGAGAAACCATGAAACAAGAACATTTCCCTCAAAGATACTGTATTAACACAAAGTGAGAAAAACAGATGGACAACACACCTTCAATTGTAAGTTGAAAAATCCATCCTCTACTGTCCCACCTCCCAGCCCCTGCCTCAGCCATCAGAGAACATGGATTTGTGATGAATTTTTGTTCTTTATACAAAATTTGTAAAAAGAAATTTTAAAAATATCTAAGTTGTACACTGTACCATTTTCACCCTAGCCATTAACAAAAGTAGAGATGCTTAATAGCCACACAAATGCCCATAGCTCTTAAATAAACGTAGTGACTACCTTCAGAAATCTGATTATGAGCTTTTTCTTTTCAGTTCAATGCATTATAAAGGTGACCAGGAAAGAAAATGCAACAGTGTCCAAGATGACTAATAAAAGAAGTCCATCCTGTAAAGAACATCTCAAACTATACACCCCAAAAAAAGAATCAAGTCAAAAAATGGGCAGAAGACATGAACAGACACTTCTCCAAAGAAGACATACAAATGGTTAGCAGACACATGAAAAAATGTTCCACATCTTTAGCCATCAAGGAAATTAAAATCAAAACCACATTGAGATACCACCTGATACCAGTTAAAATGACAAAAATTGACAAGGCAAGAAACAACGGATGTTGGAAATGTTGTGGAGAAAGGGGAAACCCTCTTAAACTTTTGGTGGGAATGCAAGTTGGTGTAGCCACTCCAACAGTGTGGAGGTTCCTCAAAAAGTTAAAAGTAGAGCTACCCTATGACCCAGCAACTGCACTACTGGGTATTTACCTGAAAGATACAGATGTAGTGAAAAGAAGGGCCACATACACCCCAATGTTCATAGCAGCAACATCCATGATAGTCAAACTGTGGAAGGAGCCAAGATGCCCTTTGACAGACAAATGGCTAAAGAAGATGTGGTCCATATATACAGTGGGATATTATTCATCCATCAGAAAGGATGAATACCCAACATTTGCATCAACTTGGATGGAACTGGAGGAGATTATGCTGAGTGAAATAAGTCAAGCAGAGAAAGTCAATTATCATAAGGAATAATATGGAGGCAATTACGAGAAGAAAGGGGAAAATGAAGGGAGGAAATCAGAGGGGGAGAAGAATCATGAGAGACTATGGACTTCAAGAAACAATCTGAGGGTTTTAGAGGGGAGGGGAGTAGGGGGGATGGGTTAGCCAAGTGATGAGTATTAAGGAGGACACATATTGCACGGAACACTGAATGTTATACACAAACAATGAATCATGGAACACTACATCAAAAACTAATGATGTACTGTATGGTTATTAACATAATAAAAAAAAAGAAGAAGGCCATCCTAATTCCAAACAATCAGGTGTGTGTGTCTAAAAACAAATTAAACCTTATAATGTGTGTAAGTTTTGTTCTGTTGTATAACTTATAATCGGAGACAGTTAGTGGAAGGTCTTACTGTAATTTTATGTCCATGATTTAAAAGGTTAACCACAGGACATACAACTAAGATAAAAAGAAAATAATCAAATATACTCCTATAATATATTACCAAATCAATAGTTGGGAAGGACTGAGTAAGATTAAAGACGATGGTAAATTTGGTAATTGCACTGAGTAATGAATTTCATGATAAATTAATCCTTATCCTCCAGGGCAGAGCTGATTTGACTGACCTCTATGCACTTCAGTATTCTGGAGGATTTCCTAATCTCTGACGCTGCAGGTATGATCACTGTCTAAGCAAAATGCTTACATAGCCAGGAATGGATTTGATTCCCTATGGTTCTGCCTGTCCTCAGCAATAACCCACAACCATCTAGTACAATCGGATTAAATCAGAGCTAGCGTAACGCTAGTCATCAGACTAGTGATTGAATACCAGCAGAAGCTATCAAGGGTCTTTTATGTGTCAGGCAAATAGATTTGACTGAGTAGCAGAGGTCAATTCAATTTAGCATTCATTGATCGCCTATCTTTTATGTGTAAGACACTGTGTGAGGCATTAAAAGAAAATCTTGACTCATCACCAGTAAAAATGTTATAAACTGTATATAATTAAATAGTATTCAGCATGTTGTATACATATCTAATTGTTAGGATAAGTCTAAATCCTCAATGCATTCTCATTTCTCTAAGTGACAAAAACAAAGAAAAATAATGAAAGTCCCATTAGTCACAATTTGGTCAACTGGAATCTCCATCTTCTGTAACAATAGTTTGGAAGTCAGTTATTTAAATACAAAATAATTTAGCCAATCATTTATTATCCAGCTTCTCTTGTTCTTAGTAATATGGTAGAATATAGTATGTAATAACATAATAACTATGATCCTTAGGCAAAAACTTAATAGATTTTCTGACATAAAATACAGAAAATATGTTTGAAATATCATGAGATACAGCTATGAGAAAGGACATCCTGCCATTTGTGACAACAGGAATGGACCATAAAGACATAACAATAAGTGAGATAAGTCAGAGAAAGACAAATATGATATGATATCACTTTTATGTAGAATCTGAAAAAGCCAAACTCATAGAAACAGAGAGTAGAACGGTGGTTAACTGGAGGAAGGGGGTTGGAGGTACAGGACAGATGTTGTTTAAGGCTACAAACTGGCAACAAGTAGTAAATAAGTCTTAGGGATCCAATACACAATATAGTGATTATAGACAACAATATTACATTATAATCATCTAGTTTACTGAAAGACTAGGATTTATTCCAACCACTAAAAAGAAATGATAATTACATAATGGGATAGAGGTGCTAATTTCCACCTCAATGACAATTGTATAAAAACGTTTAAATGTATCAAATTAATGTGTTGTACACTGTTACATGTGAAATATATTTCAATAATAGAAATGGTACATAAAATAAGGAACTACTTTTTTACTATGGCAGAGATTGTCAGTTCATTTCTAATGTCCATTGTCTCCCTCTTTATACTAGAACCCTGATTATTAGCTAAGCTCCAATTAAAATACTGCATTTCAACTCTCTCCCTGTTAAGTGTGGCTGTGTGACTAAATTCTGGGTAATTATATACAAGAGAAAGGTGATGACACTTCTGGGAAATCTTTTAAGGGGAAGGGAATGCTCTTTTTTTTTTAACTTCTTCCTCCTTTCTCTGAACAGAGACAGATAAGTGGTTGGACCTCAGCAGCTGTATTGGACCATGAGGCAGTGCATTAAGAATGGCTAAAAATAGCATCCATCTCTAATGATCAGGAATGGCCAGATCATCCCAGGACTGCTTATATGCAGAATTTATATAAGTTGGAAAGAAATGTCCTTCTATCTTCTTTTTAGCCATTGTCATTTTTGTTCTCTGGTTTTGTTTTGATTTGGTTTGGTTTTTTTGCAGTTGACCAAAATCTAACACATTGATAAAGCATCCCATCAGCTAGAATAAATTCTAGGCAGCTTTCCAGAAAACGTCTAAAGTAATACAGAAAAACCATGCTGATGTAAGGAAACTAATAATGCTTTCATCATGTCTAGCTTAAAATGAATCAATTACAGGACATGTACAATCTTTGAGGCTTTAGGATTTGACCTGACATAAGGAGACTGGTTTGGGAGCCTTAACATAGGTCATGTTCCAAAGTTGAAGATGACTTCAAATTGTTTGCATGTTATTTTCCCCAAATTTGTACAGTATTTCTGTATGGTCAGAGAGAAGTGGCAAAGCATCATACGTCTGTGTGAAACAAGTCTGCTCTCTCCCCATACTGGGCTTACAACACAGCTCAGGAATAGATCGTAAAACCTGGACTGCAATCTTAACTCACTTTAAACATGGACAAGCTTGCTTAAATTTTATAAATCTCATTTAATTTATCTATGATGTGGGAGTAGTGATAACATTGCCTCCATTTCCTTTCACAGGGCAGTTGGGATTATCGAATGAAATAAACGTATGTCAAATTGTTATTAACATCATTTTGGTCTATTCACTTATGTTTCTATGGGAAACATAGAAACACAGTACCTGGGAGAGGCACTTTATTTTCAACTTTCTGAGATAATTACCTTTAAAAAGAACTCCTTTGCACATTGAACTCTTCTCCCTAATATCTCATTTCATGATTCTATAGAAGAGTTTTGCTTGTCTAATGTTTGAGTTTTTATGAGCTACATGTGTTTGGGTATTTAGGCTAAAAGGATACCATTGGGAATGAGTATTCAGCTAATTTGTAATTGTTTGTTTTGTAACCAGCATATGAGAAACACGTGGCCATTTGACAGGTAGTGGAGGTGAGATCGAACTTCTTGCTCAAGCAATAGCAGGCTATTTGATTAATTTCATTATGGTCTTTTGGAGCACCTGGCTGGCTCAGTTGGTAAAGCATGTTACTCTTCATCTTGGGGTCATGAGTTTGAGTTCCATGTTGGGGTGGAGTAGAGTTCACTTAATAGGTAGATAGAGAGATAGATAGAATTGCCCTCTGGACTGGGATTCATTTCACAGGCTTCCTTCTGATTCATATCTAAGTGACCTGGAGCTACCATGTGATTAGTGAACATCGCCTCAACACTGCTCTTTTCCCTTTCTGTCTCTGTCATTCTCATTCTGTCTATATGTGTGTATGTGCGTGTGTGTGTGTCTCTCACTTATTCTCACTTGCCTTCTCTAAACTGATGTTGAAAAGTGAGAGACTCTACAAGGACATGAACGTGGGCTTGATCCTGGCCTCACACTTCAGAGCTGACGATACAAGGAACCTATGGAAGAAGAGCAACCGCCTGATGGATGCTGGATGGTTTGCTCCCTGCTCCCTTCTTGAAAAGCCCACCCTCTCCCCCAACAACTCTTGTCAGCAAGGCTGACTGGTATGACATCCTCTTCCCTGTCGTCTCTCCAAATTCTCAGTCTTTCCTTATAAACTTGTTTGATTTCTCTCTCTTTCCACTGCTATATTCAATATATTGTCTGAGACCGAAGATGAGTGAACAGAGAATGTATATGGAGTGAGAAGGGAGGAGAGAAATGCACTGGGAAGGAGCTCGAGGTGACCCTGGCACCAGTCCTTTCTAGGGACTCTGTGGAGACTCGTTCTCTCCTCAGTCTCTGATGTGGGCACAGAAGAGAATTTTGAAAGGGGCCGCTTTTGTTTCAGGTATGTTTTATCCTACCAGTACCTTCCCTCCAGACTTGTCCCCCTTAAGGCTTTCATCCTTTCCTTGGTTTTTATAAAGAAATCTCATTCCAGACCCATCACTAAATTTTAACTATTCTATGTATCATTCTTGTAAAGTCCTACTAAGTAGCTAGAGATGATGGAAGTATTGTTTCTGGGACATTAGAGATTGGCAGTGCTTTACTGTGTTATTTTTTACCCAGAAAATGCATTGACTTTCTAAGAGGATCTTCTGTGCCCTTGCTAAAAAGAACACTAGTTCTAGGATTTTAGATCTTATGATGATGGGTACTGTAGGATCAGGAGAGATTCTCAAAATCTTTTAAAAAGAATAATAGCTCAACACATTTTTAAAATTAATATCAAGCACCTTCCTTAATGTTTTACATATTTTAGCTCATTTGATGCTCATAACAATCCGAGAGGAAGGGTCTACTAATATCTTGACTACAGATTAAGATATTGAGATACAGAAATGGTAAGTACTTTACCTACAGTCATACAGCTAGTAAGTAGTAGTAGAACTATGATCTGAACCCAAGTTGTGTGGCTCCAGAATCCCCACTTTTAACCAATGATCTAATGGCTGTCAGAAAAACCACCAAGGTTGAAATTAGCTTGGGAAGAAGGCATGAGTACTAGTCTCTAAGAAATTGTGTGACCTTGGCCAAGACACTTCAATTCTGAGTCTCAGTTGAACTAAATTTGTGGTTTATGTTTTTATAATTTTTAATACTGTGATATTGGAATATAATAAAAATATATATTTTGGTCTTCACCCCCAGCTCCTGAGATAGTTCTGAGTGATAAAGGTGTTGCTATAATATTTGGTTTTTGTCCCCAGTTATGAAAGAGACCTAGTAAGATAGAGGTGAAAGGGGCTTCTTAAGTTTATTCTTAAACCTCATCTGAGTTTATGTTAATGAAGTGACTTTTGGAAAGCCCCTTAAGATGGGGGGCTGATTGCCAAGGGAACGTGCCATATGGTGAGAGGATAGGAACTTTCAATCCTGCCCTCTGAACTCCAGCGAGAAGAGCGGAGCTGGAGATGAGTCAGTCACTAATGGCCAATGACCTACTCAGTCATGCCTGTGTATTGAAGCCTCCATGAAAAACCCTAACGTTGGGTGTTTCAGAGGGCTTCCAGATTGCTGAACACATGGACGTGCTGGGAAGAAGGTATACCCAGAGAGACACAGATGCTTTGTACCACTTCTGCATACCTTTCCCTATGCATCTCTTCCAGCTGGCTGTTCCTGAGTTGTATCCTTTTGTAATAAACTGATATCTAGTAAGTAAACTGATTTCCTGAGTTCTGTGAGCCATTCATGCAACCCAGTACTGGGTTCAGCCATTACTGAACCCAATATGTGAGTCCTGGGAAACTCTGATATACGGCTTGTTGGTCAGACGTCCGGGAAGCCTGGATTTGTGACTGGCATCTGAAGCAGGGGGTTATCTTTCAGACTGAGTCCTTAATGTGGGGGTCTGCTCTCACTCTGAATATTTAACATCATAATTGAATGGTAGGACCTCCAGCTGTTGTTGAAGAATTAGTTGATGTGGGAAAACCCCACATGTTTGGTGTCAGGAGTGTGAAGAGTCGGATGTAGAAGAAACAGTGTTTTTCTTTTAAAAGCAGAATCATCTTTAAATGAAATTCCAATTAGAAGCCTGACAGACATGACAGATAAAAGGGAGATCTTGAGCTCAGGCTATATTAATACTCGCCTTTTACTCTTTGAAATCTAACCCATCACTGTTGTCCCTAACTCCACTGTACACACACACACACATACACACAAGGCAGCTTCTGCAGATAGGGCTTTGTTGAATCCAATTAAAATCCTTGACTCAATGGTCTCTACCGCCTCTTCAGCAGTAGGAGTCTATGTATCAGTTATTTAGACAAGCCCAGGAGTAAAATATCAAAATATGACCTCCTCTCTACTATGCTCTCATGTGGAAACAGCCTAGCTTAGAGTCAGAAAAGAGAACAAGGAAACAAGTCATTCTTCCACTTGATTTCCTTTAGGACTCAAGAAAATAAGGAAATATGATTTTAAATCCTCACCCTCTGCTATGAATGTCCCTGTGAGATGCAAGAAATACAGCTTCTAAGCACTTAGCTCAGTGACTGGCATCTTGGAAGCATCTGATGAATGATCACTGAGACTGAACCGAATATCATAGTAAACATATGTTGAGACTCACAACATAAGGAACTACATTGCTTGGGCAGAAGTCTTTGAGATTAATTCCATTAGGTAGATGAAAATAAATCCCATTGACCTTATTTTTCCTCTGGCTTCAGTAAAAGTACATTGAGGCTCCTCAATGTTAAATTCCTCCCTCTTCGAACACTGAATGTGGATAGTAGAACTGGTTGTGCTTACTTTCTTCCCACCTCCAGATCATCTCTTAAAAGCCTCATCCTCGGGGCACCTGGGTGGCTCAGTGGGTTGAGCTGCTGCCTTCAGCTCGGGTCATGGTCTCGGGGTCCTGGGATCGAGTCCCGCGTCGGGCTCTCTACTCAGCGGGGAGCCTGCTTCCCTCTCTCTCTCTCTCTCTCTGCCAGCCTCTCTACCTACCTGTGATCTCTCTCTGTCAAATAAACAAAATATTTATTAAAAAAAAAAAAAGCCTCATCCTCCCTTTCCTGCACATTCATCATTAATTCACTTACTTTTCAGGATTCTGGTCCCACCTTGATATGTATTCCCATGAAGCACAAGACATACCAGATGAGGTCCTTCTTAATGGGTCTAGAGAGACCAAGAAAGGTCCCCCAGTTTTTGGTTTGCTCTGTAACACACTTGCTTGCACAAGGCGCACTGGTGAGCACTCCTCTGGGATGGGGGCTCTTGGTATCTGAGCTGGAGGATTCTGATGCTCTGCTCACTTCCTTAGAAATTCACTACATACTGAATAATGAACTGATGTAAGCAGACATCTAGGTTTTGTAACTTAGGCTAAGATATCTTACACGTTAGCAGTGCATTAAACCTGGGGTGATGCTCAGGAACGTTAGCAGACATGTGAGCGGCAGGCTCTGAAGGGCTCAGAAGGGAGTCTTCCAGGATGATCTGAGGAGGCTGCTCAGGGGCGCTTTTGAGTTTTTCAGGATTTGAAATGGGTTACAGTGCATTCTTTCCTCCTGGAGGGCACTTGGTCTGCCTGTGTGGCCCAGCATAGTAACAGCAGACGGAGCAACCAAATACAAATGGGCTGAGTGAGTGAATGGAAGATTGAGTGAGTGATAACTGAACAAATGGGGAAGCTGTGGTCCAGTGATAGGAGCACCTGACAGGAAGCAGAGAAGTGTTTTCAAGTGTTAACCTATCAAAGCCTGGGGGCCGTGCTGATACTTCTCTGTTCAGCTTCCTTACATGTCCAAAGGAGGTGGTCAGAATTTGTTTCTCTTGAATGTTCTCAGTTCTTGGAAGGGAAGTGTTTTTTTTTTTTTTTTTTTACTCTGACTCCACAGTGGCATTGCTGAGAGAACCAGGGAAACACCTGTGGGATTCCAAGCCCAAGTTATTCAGACCTTGTGGCCAAAGAAAGTTCTGCTCCTCAGACCATCCTGTTAACCACAGCTCTCCTTTCTGCCGGCCTGGATGATCGCCCCGTGATCGCCCATCCCCTACCTCAGGCCCTCCCACAGACACAGGAATCAACACTGACAAGACTTTCCCTTCACATTACCTTACAACCTTAACATGAGTGGCAGAAGTGTTGCGTTCAATGAGACTAATTTAATACTTGCAAATTAATAATTTGACTCTCCATCCAGTTTAATACTTTGTCAAATGATGGCACCAAGCGACCTTCATTGGGAAGGGATAGGAGGCATTCTGAGTGACATCTATGCCAGAAGTTTGCAGGCCCTCATCTCTAATTTCAGTCTAATTATAGTTAACAATTCTTTGCTAAAGTATGTACTGTATACATCTAGCATTGGGATAAGTTCTGTAAGCCTTATTTTTTTTTTTAACTAAAAGCCCTTCTTGGACATCTCATATTTTTATTCATACTCTTTGTACTGCAGTCACTAGAAGAAATGTAGAAGATATTTCTATGTCTACTATGTCTATATTTCAGTCTTCACTGACTTGGAGGCTGTGGGGAGGAGAGGAAATGGGAGGGTCTGGGGCACTAAGATTAAAAGATGTGGTCTTTCATTCTAGGACATGAGAGCCTAGTGAAGGAGCTGAAACATGTGCAGCTGACTCTCATACAGAGTCAAACAGTGAGAAGTAATCACAGAGGCATAAATAAGTTAACATGGATGCACAAGAGAGCAGTCGTTAACTCCAAATCAGGCATTGTCAAAGAATTCTTAAGTAGGTCTAATTACAGTGGGCCTTAATGAATGAGTAGGATTTTCTCAAATTCTTAATTTCTAAATTAAGAAGAACATTCAAAGAAAACAGTAGGAGGGGCACCTGGGTAGCTCAATGGGTTAAAGCCTCTGCCTTCGGCTCAGGTCATGATCCCAGGGTCCTGGGATCGAGCCCCACGTCAGGCTCTCTGCTCAGCGGGGAGCCTGCTTTCTCCTCTTTCTACCTGCCTCTCTGCCTACTTGTCATCTCTGTCTGTCAAATAAATAAATAAAATCTTTAAAAAAAAACAGTAAGAAAAGAATTATGAAGTGCATAATGTGTTTGAGGAGAGGAGTCTCAAAAGGATGGGATCTTGTTGATACAATGGAAAGGTGAGTTGGGACCAGTTTACTGACAGCTTTGAACACATGACTCATTCAGGCTTTGTACAGTGGGCACTGGGAAAACACCAAAATTTTTTGAGGACACCTGCTACTATATCTATTCTCCAGAGGAGAACAATGAGGCTCAGAAGGGAAAGAAACTCACTCATAGCTCAAGTACAGAGATGAAGTTTAACCCCCAGGTCCAAACACTATACTTAGTCCTTTCTTTCCTTTCCTTTTCTTTTTTTAAAAGATTTTGTTGATTTATTTGACACAGAGAGATACAAGACAGGGAACACAGGCAGAGGGAGTAGGAGAGGAAGAAGCAGGCTCCCCACTGAGCAGGGAGCCCGATGTGGGTCTCAATCCCAGGATCCTGGGATCATGACCTAAGCCGAAGGCAGACACCTAAAAACTGGGCTACCCAGGTGTTCATCTACGGTCTAGCAACTTTGAAATACACAATACGGTATTATTAACTGTAGTCACTGTGCCATCCGTTACATCCCAATGACTTATTTATTTTACACTTGGAAGTTGTATCCACCTAGTCTTAGTCTTAGTCCTTTATGGATAAAATTTGAATGATCACAATATTCCCTTCCCTACTTGAAAAATGTTTTCAAATAAGACTACAGATAATAAAATGCCTTAGAGATTATCAAAGAATTCTACAAATGTTGATTATCAGATACTAAGTTATCACATTTACAACTAATGTTACTCCTGAAGATGGTATTCATGTCTTTTTACAAAGATAAGGAAGGTTGTTTAATGTTAATACTGGCTATAAATGATTGAATTTCTACTGTGCTTTGTACATGTATTATTTCCATTCACTACCTCATGATATAGGTAATGTTATCTCCAATTTACAAAGAGCAAACTGAATCAGAAAAAGATTTAAAAACTGTCCTTTCACACAGCTAGTAAATCAGGAACCAGGCTGTGAATCTGTGTCTTTAAATCCCCAGACTCTTCCCTATGGCTACCCAATGCTGCCTTCCCACAGATGATGTTAAAATCTCTCAGACTGCAGTGGCTCGTAGTTGTTCTTCAAAGAGCAATGAATGATACCAACAATTTCAACACTTTCAGCAAGGATGTAGGAGTCTGATTCTGTGCTTCAAAAGAGAAGTAACTATTTCTCACTTGTTTAAGGACCATGTTGTATAAATAAGTAGCAAGTTTACTTGCCTTACCCAGTGAAATGAAAAAAAAAAAAAGTCTTTCTTAAAGAATAATTCTATTGTTGATTAAAAAAATAAAATATGAAGCCCCTCCCTACTTATTCAATGGTATTGGTTCCTTAAAGTTATTTCAAATTTTAAAAGCCTCCTTAAACATTTACTGAATCATTTGTTTCTCTATATTTTAAAGTACATTTCTCTTTTCTTTTGGTCATGAAACTTCAATGAAATAGGGCTGGTAATGTACAAAAACTTGATATTATTCGTGCTGGGTTTATTCTCCTAAAATATATGCTTTATACATAGTAAACCATGATCAGAGTAGATAATAAGCTGAGTTTGACCAAATTCACATTCTTGGTGACCTTTTACAGTCTGTGAGGACAATCAGATATCCCAACTAATAAAATCATCTATATTAAAGGCCACCAGGCCTTTCATTGGAAAATAATTGCAGTAGCTCTTTTTGATAACATTTTTGTTGTTTTTCTGTGCAATGTTTTCCCAAAAAAAGTCATAAACTGATAGGATGAATATAGAGAACTTGAAGGGTAGCTTTGAGATTAGATCCAACTGTCACATGAAACAGAATATAAACCACATATAAAGGGGTTAAAACAGGGCACTAAGTTTAACAGCTAAATTTAGCCATCTTTTTACACTATTTCGAATGCTGTAGCCAATTTACAACTGGTTTGATGCATAAAGTCATAGAATCTTGAGTTGGAAGAAGACTTTCAAAAGGTATCTGTAGTTCCTGCTTGTACAACAAACTCCCTAGTGGTTCTCTAGTATTTGTCTGAACATTTGCAACCATAGGAAACTCATTACTATCTAAGATAGCCCTTTCCACTTTAGGCACCACTGATTTTCTTCTTTTTACATTGGGTCAAAATCCTCCTCTCTGTAGCTACTTCCCATAAACCTTAGTCCAACCATAAACCTTTCATATTTCATGTGGTACCCCTTCAAATATTTGAGATTTTCTCACCATAATTCTTAGATGAAGCTACAGTTGAGGAGAAACTTGTAAAGACAAATATTTGAAGGAATTTTAATTAAAACATTTACAGTGGTTCACTTTGAGTGCTAGAGAATTGGGATTTTTCCTTTGGTCTTTGTGTTCTTCTGCACTGCTTGAGAAAAAAATATTAAAGTTCTAAATGTAATGAATGAAAATTGATACTTCACTTCGAAGAATCAGAGAATCTTAAATCTGGAATCAGGATCCCCAGGACCTAGACCCACATGGTAAAGTTTCATTAAAGATGTATCAATGACAAAATAAACCCAACAAATTATTCAATTAATCAGTGATCAAAATTTATCAAAATCCAATACAAATAGTCTGATCCTCATTTCTTTCTTAGAGATAATAGTCATCACCAGAGAAGTAAGGGTACTAATGGCCAAGTTGTTACTATTTTCGATTCAAGTACTAAAATGAAAAAGAACACCTCCATCCTAATTTAAACTGATTTAATATCTTTTTTTTTACTGTGTGTTTTCCCCAATGCCTCACAGTCCAAAAATTCCCTGGCAGTTCTGTTTTCTACTGACTTTATAGCTAAAGAAAAACAAATGACCTGAAGTTACCCAGAAATAAATTATTGTTCTGTCTGGATCTTGGTAAATTTATGAGGATTTTGCACTTTGAGGAGGAGGAGGAGGAGAAGGAGGAGGGAACATTGTGTGTATACTGTGAAAATTGATACTATAATGGAGTATCCACTGCATTATAATCCACACTATAATGGAGTCAGAAGGCCAGAAAGGGAAACTCTCATGCCATACCACTCAAGGTCAAGAACTGATGCCAACAGAAGAGAAGGTAACAGGAAAGAATCATCAGTCACAAGCCCTAACAAGAGAAGATGTGCATTGCATCTCGTGTAAGAATTGACTCCCCCCTCCCCCCGCCAAAAAAAGAATTGACTTCCCCAGCAACTCAGACAATGAGAAACTGTCATCACCTTGAACTCTTGCCTTTTTCCAATGGGATTTTGTTCAAAGAAACGCCTCCCAACTTCTTCCTTCTCCATAAAATAATATTCACCTCCTTTGTTGGACTAGCCTATGGTTTTTGCCATAGTTTATTTGCCCTGAATTGCAATTCTCTGCTATTCCCAAATAAATCCATTTGTTTGCCAGCAAAATGACTGTTTTTATTTTTAAGGGCAAAAATACCAAGTGGTTTGTCTGCATTGTTTCTTCTAATATTTATAGTTACCCTATAAACTAGAAATTATTACCCCCATGGTCCTTACTAGATCAGGAAATTGAGGTGGCAGACATATGTTTTACTAATCTGCATTAGATAGTGGTAAGAAAGCATTCGCTGATTCAACCAGATCCTATTTGTTGTTTCTCAGACAAGAACTACCGTACTGAGATTCACCTTTCTGCTTGTATGTCTTATTATTTATTTTTCCTAGATTTTACTTGATGATATTATCATAGGGACTTTTCAAAATACTTCGTCTGGGTTCCTCAATAAATTAAAAATGGAACTACCATATTATCCAGCAATTCCACTTCTGGGTATATATCTGAAAGAAACAAAATCACTGTCTCAAAGAGATATCTGCACCCCATGTTCATGGCAGCGTTATTTACAATAGCCTAGACATGGAAACCACCTAAGTGTTGTGTTTATGTATGTATGTATGTGTGTGTGTGTGTGTGTGTGTGTGTGTATATATGTATATATATATATAGTGGGATGGAGTTTATTCATCCATGAAAAGAAATAAATTTTGCCACTTGAAACAACATGGATGTACTTTGTGAACATTATGGTAAGTAAAATAAAGACAAAGACTGTATGATATCATGTATATGTAGAATCTGCAAATACCAAATTCATAAAACAGATAGTAGACCAGTGGTTGTAAGAGGTGTGGAGGAGCCGGCCTGTGTGGGGAGGAAATAGGTAAAGATGGTCAAAAGCTACGAACTTCTCGTTATGAGATAACTAAGCTCTGAGATGTAATGTGCAGCATGGTAACTATAGTCAATAATATTGTATTGTATATTTGAAAGTTGCTAAGAGAGTAAATCTTAAAAGTTGTTATAAGAAAAAATTGTAAGTATGTGAGCTGATGGATGTAAACTAGACTTGTATAGATCATTTTGCAATGTACTGCATATAAATCATTATGTTGTACAGCTTAAATGAATACAATGTTCTATGACAATTGTATCCCAGTAACACTGGAGAATAAATAAATAAACCACAAAACCTCTTTTGTGCTACTGGAACCATTTCCTTATCTCACAAAGACATACACTAAGTCATAAAGAAAACTTGAATTTCTTTATTTTGCTGGTTCTTTTAAGTTCTTCCTCTTCCTATAAGTTGACCCACATCCTTATTTTCTCACCCTAAGTCTTGAGAAGGTTGGATAAAATTTGTGTCCTTGTGAGGACATTCAGCTGCCATTAGAAACTGGACTTAAGTCTTTTGATCTTCCTTTTAACATTAATGACAATAATTTATAATAACATAATAACCCTTTATTGAGTCTTATTAATGTGTCAGGCACTAGGTAAACATTTGCATGAATCATTTCATTTAATATTTGCAAAAAAATTTGTTAACTTTAGATAAAATCATTATCTTCATTTATACCTAAAGAACTAAGGTTTAGAAAGGTTAATTTTTTTTAGATGTATTTATTTACTTTAGAGAGAAAGACACAGAGAGAGAGCAAAGGGAGGGGCAGAAGAAGAGGGAGAGAGAAACCTCAAGCAGACTCCCTGCCAAGTGCAGAGCCTGACTCAGGGCTCTATCCCAGGACCCTGAGATCATGACCTAAGCTGAAAACAAGAGTCAAATGTTTAACCAATTGAGCCACATGAACTCCTCAAAAGGTTAAGTTAATTTGATTAAAGTCAGTCTACTAATAAGTTAACAGAATGAGGCCATGCCACCAAATATAGTCTTTTATTTTTAAAAGATTTTATTTATTTGACAGACAGAGATCACAAGTAGGCAGAGAGGCAGGCAGAGAGAGAGGAGAAGGCAGGCTCCCTGCTGAGCAGAGAGCCTGATGAGAGGCTCGATCCCAGGATCCTGGGATCATGACCGGAGCTGAAGGCAGAGGCTTTAACCCACTGAGCCACCCAGGCGCCCCCATAGTCTTTTTTTTTTTTTTTTTTTTTTTGATCCTCTCAAACACAATGTTATGTGCTTGGGTCTCCCAAAATAATATTAAGGAATGAGTGCAGAGATCAGGATGTGTTTTGCCACCTTAGCAATATGGTTTATGGATTCCTCAAGCAATTGATAGTGCTACTGTGGCTACTGTTATCACTATCGATACAATCCAATAACAATACCTCCTACATAGTTATTGTATCCATCACTCTTCTGGAATATTTACATATTTAATCCTCCTAGCTACCCTATAAAGTGCAAAAATCTCAATTCTTCATATACAAAAATCATAAAGAGCTTAAGGAATTACTTTCAGGCTCCATAGGTATTAAACCAAAGTTTGATCCCAGATCTGACTCCAAAACACATTCTTTTTTTTTTTTCCTCCAAGATTTAGTTTATTTATTTGTCAGAGAGAGAGAGCATGAAGCCAGATGCCAAGCTCAGTCTCATGACTCATAAGATCATGAGCGGAGCCAGAAGCAAGAGTCAGACACATAGCCCACTGAGTCATCCAGGCGCCCCATAGGATACTCATCTCCTGAAAGAAGATCCTACTTATCTAGCTGACATCTTAGTTGTCTCTTGCCTTTCTCTAAGAATATCCTTCTCTCCCACCCAAATGGTTATCTTGGGTAATTGAGAAAGATTCCCCAAGTCTGAGAGGATCGTTTTTCATCCAATGAAATGGAGAATGGCATTCCCCTTTAAGGAACTTCAAGTAATGTGTGTAATCATTCATTGCTATTTTAATTTTTTCCTAAATGTATTCTCATATTAAAACTTACTCTCATGAAATGAGATCAATAAATTACATTATTTTAAAAATTATATTATTAATAAGAAACCATATGAAAATCCCCAGTCTCCATTTCTCATGCAAATTACACAGAAGACGGCAGACAAATGGGAATTTACCCTTCAAATATTTGCCCGAAGCATTGATTCATTTGATTTGGTAATTAATTAACCACCAATTAGTACAAAAAATTTAAGTAAAGATTTTCATGTAATTGGATTGAGCCCATTCTGAATAAAAGTTAATTGATCCCTAGATGGCTGAGAACGTTAACTACTATAATTATGTTGCAACAGTAAAGATAACATGCAAAAGTAGACCAAAGATAAACTCCAAGCTGTATCGATTTTTCAAGTTACACAGCTATTGGTGGGTTACCACTCGAATCCATTTCCTGATAACAGAATTCAAGTTTTGGAGATGCCAAGATTTTATTCCCTGGAGCAAAGTATTCTGGACACTTTCTAATCAGTCTGACCAGTTCTGTGGAAATCAGAGCAGCTAGTTGAGGAGAATATTGGTTAATGAATAAAATGTCAGATGTACCAAATAGATTTTGCCTGCTAGGAACAAAGGAAGAAAGACTCAAAAACAGAGAGCAATTTTTCTCTTAAAAAAACATTATCCACTCTGGAACTAGAGTATATTTTGCAGGAAGAAGTTTGAGCAAACCTCAAAATTAAGCCTGGGGGATGATAAACAGAATGGTTTTACTCCTGACAAAGGCTTGTCCTCCCTCTCTTCTATCTTGATGTACCTATTCTTCCAGGAGGCCTCCTGTACATAATGCTTTCCAGCTTCTCAGTAAGGCTGCTCCTGAGTTACCTTATAAACAGGAGAGGTAGTGTGGAAGGAAAACCACAACAAAAATGAAACAAAAGACAAAGGGGTTGCAAGAGATGTATACTTAGTAACGTAAATCATGATAAACATACATCTGAAAAACCACAGGCCTGGACGGAAGTGGAAAGAAAGCCTTTCTGTGCAACCGTCTGCTGCTAGGCAGCTGATACTCCTCCACTTCAGGCACAAGTCCATCTCCAGCAAGAAGGAAAGGTCACAATGTTTGCAGGACTGTGCACATGACCAGGCTGGGCATACGGACGTTCAGATTTTTGCTAAAAACCTTGTTAGCAGACTCTAGTCAGTACTGTTGGAAAACCTGCTTACCCACTGCTGCTCAAGATTGTCTGTGGCTATTTGAAAATGCCCAAGCATCACCTTTCTTCCATGGGGCTTTCATGGAGACCTCAAAGATAAACTTGAAGCTTCAGAAAATAATCACAGTAGTAATGCTTTGCTTAGGGATCACGGGCCAAATATATTCTTTTTTTTTTTTAATTAATTTTTTATTTTTTATAAACCTGAAAGCAGGTGAGAACACCAGCTTCACTTTTCACTAGCTCAGTGGACTTGGTGGAGTGATTTATCCTCCCTGAGCCCCAGACTTTTCATCTGGAGAATGATGATAGTAACACCTGCTTGTGGTATTAGCATGAGAATTTGATGACATACGTAAAATACAGTTGCTCATAAAATTATCTTTACCGCTATTGTTATTATCCCCATTGTTATTAGTGTTTATGTTTACTTAAAACATTTTCTTTCTTTTGCTAGGAGTTTGGTTCCTTTTCCTTACATTAAAAAGCCCATTTAAAGCAGGTGTGTTCAAAATGAGTGAATAATTCAAGAAACAATTTCAGACACAGGATCTAGAAAACATGGTGTCTAATAAATGAATATATATGTGTATATATATATATAAATAAGAGGCACAAGGGTAAATGGCAAGAAACCCAGGATTCCAAAGTGGGTAAAGATGATCAGATAGGCTTGGTCACTTGGAAAACGTTAAGGTTTAGGTTTTGGCACAAAGAAAGCTAATAAGCAAGTTTAACTCGATAGGTTCTTAACTCTAAAAATAAGAAAAATGTGTCCCAGAAAGGAAACGTGGTCACGGTACTATGATTGAGCACTGAGGGATATCTGCATTGTAAGAAAAATAAAAACACTGAATACTGATTCAAAAAACATTGTGTTATAACCATAATGGGAAAATGGGTGAGGAGAAAGCTAAATCCAGCAAAATAAATCAACATACAATGTCTAAAGTTGATGAAGCGAGAGATAGCAACACAAGTACGTTATTTAGAAATACAGTCATTTATGCTAGAAGAAATGTTGAAAAAGAAGCTGAAAGTGTAGCAGAGTGCTGGGAGTAGGGCTAGACTGAGAACAGGGCCTTTTTACACTATGTGACCTTTTTAAAGGGATGCATGTAACATTGAGATTAAAAAATAAAATGTATTTGAGGAAAGAAGCACATATTTCAACACCCAAAAACCAAATAATCCAGTTGAAAAAGTGGACAGAAGACATGAACATAACATTTCTCCAAAGAAGACCTACAGATGGCCAATAGACATGTGAAATGATGCTCAATGTCACTCATCATCAGAGAAAGACAAATCAAAACTACAGTGAAGATACCACTTCACTCCTATCAGAATGGCTAAAATCAACAACATAAGACATAAGTGTTTGGGGAGGATGTGGCAAAAAATGAACCCTCATGCACCATTGGTGGGAATGCAAACTGGTACAGTCACCATGGAAAACAGGATGGAGGTTCCTCAAAAAATTAGAAATAGAATTATATGATCCAGTAATTCTACTACTAGATATTTACCTGAAGAATATAAAACACAAATTCAGAAGGATATATGCACTGCTATGTTTATTGCAACATTACTTATAATAACCTAATTATGGAAGCAGTCCAAGTGTCCATTGACAGAGGAATGGATAAAGAAGATATGGTCTAGATATACAACGGGGTATTACTCAGCCATTAAAAAAAAAAAAAAAAGAAATCTTGCCATCCATTTGCAACAATATGGGTGGAGCTAGAAATAATGATAAATAAAATAAGTCAGAGAAAAACAAACATCGTATGTGGAAACAAAAAAAAATGAAAACAAAAACAAAGGAAAAAAAGAAGAGAGACAAATCAAGAAACAGATCCTTAACTATAGAGAATAAATCGATGGTTACCAGAGGGGAGGATATGGGGGGATGGGTGAAACAGGTGATGGGATTAAAGAGTATACTTAGGTGAGCACTGAGTAATGTGTAGAAGTGCTGAATCACTACGTTGTACACCAGAAACTAACACTTTATGTTAATTACAATGGAATTAAAATAAAAAACGTAATAACATTTTTTTAAAAATTTTTGAGATAAAACAGACATCACATACACAGACATACACACACACATACATAGTGATAAACCCAAATGTATGAAAATCTACATGTCCTAATCTTTGTGATATTTACTAAGCCAAAATAAAGAAGTAAATAAGATCCATCACATTTAACAACAAGAACTAGGATTTGGTAGTTTGGATGAGGAGCAAGGGGAAAGCAGGCAAAATACCTTAACGAGAAGAAGACATGGTCTCTGTATTCAAGGATCTTGAGATCTGGTTGAGAAAAGAGAACAATCTCAAAGGAGAGGGAGAGCAAGAACCTTAAAAATTCTTTTTAGAGAAAAAAGAAACAAACATTTTATGGGACTGCTATCTGTGTCTCCTAGAGGTTTTCTATGAGTTGTTTTTCAAGGTTCAAAAGAAAAGAACTTCTCTGTGTTTAGTTGACAAGATTAGCTGTATGACATTCCAGAGAGACAGGAGAATCACGTTTTTCAGTTAGAAGATATCACACAGAAGACCAACCCTGATGGTACAGATAAGGCAACTAAATTTAAAAGAAGCTACTGTATCTTTCTTAAACACACACACCCTATGTGGGACCAAAACCAGTTTTTTAATATCACTTGGGTGTTCTGCTGAATCCCTAATACTGAATTAGCAAGACTGTGCAATAGTTGCTTAAGATGAGATATTATAATTAATTTTTAATGCTGTTCCATCAATGAACATAATAAAATAAATTAACCATCAACTACTTGTATAGCGCTTCCAAAAGTGTCCTTATCTTCGTTGTCTTATTTAATCCTAACGATTTTGTGCTGATGAGAAAATTATTGGTTTCCTGAATTGTCAAGGACAGATAACCAGTGAATAGCAAATCAGATAATTGGACGTAAGTGTTCTGACTCCTTTCCCAATATTAGAAATGTTTCTCTTTCATTATGACCCAAAAAATTTTATAGAGCATTTTAATGAAATAATTTCATTTTAAAAATATTTTAAAATATTTTAAATTAAACATATAGTATCTTAGTAGTGGTCAATATTAATTAACCAAATTAACAAATAAATTATTTAAGCTATCAATAAAAATTATGCTGAAGGTATAATAACAGAAATATTCAAAATTGTCATGGTAAGGAGAAAATCTGAGATAAGGATAAGGGCCAAGAATATCTAATTAGGGCTGTGCAACATTTAAGGCAGTGGCTCCTCATCAGAGCTTGGTAATAAATCAATCATCAGCCTCACTCAAAAAAAAAAAAAAAGAAAGAAAGAAAAGAAAAATCCTGAATTCACCAACTAACTTTACATCTTAAACAACTGGGAAAAAAAAAACCAAAAAACAAGCCTCATACATGCCTAAGCCATGTATGAGAAGAGAAATAAGATTCAAGCATGGATCAATGAACTAGAAACCAGAAATACAGTAGAATAGATCAACCTAGAAACTGTTTTTTTGAAAGAATTGATAAGATTGATAAACCACTGGCCAGACTTATCCAAAAGAAAAGAGAAAGGGCCCAAATTAATAAAATTATGAATGAAAGGGAGAGATCACAACTAACACGAAGGAAATAGAAATAATTATCAGAAACTATTATCAACAACTATATGCCAATAAATTAAGCAACTTGGAAGAAATGGATGCCTTCCTGGAAACCTATAAACTACCAAGACTGAAACAGGAAGAAACTGACAACCTGAATAGACCAATAACCAGTAACTAGATTAAGTAGTGATCAAAAACCTCCCAAAAAACAAAAGTCCAGGACCTGAAGGATTTCCTGCGGAATTCTACCAAACATTCAAAGAAGAAATAACACCAGTTCTCCTGAAGCTGTTTCAAAAAATAGAAACAGAAGGAAATCTTCCAGACTCATTCTATGAGGCCAGCCTTACCTTGACCCCAAAACCAGGCAAAAACCCCATCAAAAAGGAGAATTTCAGACCAATATCCCTGAAGAATATGGATGCCAAAATTCTCAACGAGATCCTAGCTAATAGAATCCAACGGTACATTGAAGGATTATCCATCCGGACCAGGTGGGATTTATCCCTGGGATGCAAGGGTGGTTTAACATTCACAAATCAATCAATGTGCTAGAACATATTAATGAGGAGAAAGAAGAACCACATGGTCCTCTCAATTGGTGCAAAGAAAGCATTTGACAATATACAGCATCCATCCTGATTAAAACTTTTCAGAGTGTAGGAATAGTCGTTCAACATCATTAGCCTTTGGAGAAATTCAAATCAAAACCACATTGAGATACCACCTGATACCAGTTAAAATGGTAAAAATTGACAAAGCAAGAAACAACAAATGTTGGAAATGTTGTGGAGACAGGGGAACTCTCTTAGACTGTTGGTGGGAATGCAAGTTGGTGCAGTCACTCCAACAGTGTGGAGGTTCCTCAAAAAGTTAAAAATAGAGCTACCCTATGACCAAGCAATTGCACTACTGGGTATTTACCTGAAAGATACAGAATATAGTTAAAAGAAGGGCCACATGCACCCCAATGTTCATAGCAGGAATGTTCATGATAGTCAAACTGTGGAAGGAGGCAAAATCCCCTTCAACAGACAAATGGATAAAGATTATGTGGTCCATATACACAATAGAACATTACTCAGTCATCAGAAAGAATGAAAACCCAACATTTCCATCAACACAGACAGAACTGGAGATGATGCTGAGTGAAATAAGTCAAACAGGAAAAGTCAATCATCATATGGTTTCACTTATTTGTGGAACATAAAGAATAGCATGGAGGACATTAGGAGAAGGAAGGGAAAAATGAAGCAGGGAAAATCAGAGGAAGAGATGAACCATGAGAGACTATGGACTTCAAGAGACAATCCAAGGGTTTTAGAAGGAAGAGGGGTGGGAGGATGGGTTAGCCAGGTGATAGGTATTAAGGAGGGCACATATTGCATGGAGCACTGAGAGTTACATGCAAACAATGAATCATCGAACACTGCATCAAAAACTAATGATGTACTGTACAGTGACTAACATATCATGTTTTAAAAAATCATTTTAAATGTCATATCTCTATATGAAATATCAATATCATTTCTCTAAAAGTTATTCCGAAAGAACTACAAATTAATTTTTTCACCACAATTCTTGAAAACGCTCAGCCAAAAAAAAAAAAAAAAAAAAAAGTTTAAATCAACAAGGAATGTTGAAAATAAAAACAAATGGCTTTTTCTCTAAAAATGGCTTTTCATGGATCTGCTAAAGGAGAAGACTCCAAACCACTGACTCATGAAAATCAACTTGCAATTTTATGCACACCTCATATAGCTGTCCAATTCATGTACACACATCTAGAAAATAGGATGGTTTGGTATCAAAGAGTTGTTTCCAATAGACAAATATTCAGTGTTTTAAAATCTCATTTCCATCTTCCTCAATAAGGCTAGAAAAATGCAAAGATAAATGTCATTAATTGCTCCAGACTTTTCCCTGTAGAGAAACACAAACTGTAAACATCAATACAGCATTTTACTAATAGCTTTAAGTGTTGGCCTAAAGCATCATTAATTTTACATTTGTAAGAAGATCTGTAAGTGTATGCCTTGCATTCTCACTGAAAGGATCAATCAGTAAAGTCATCCTTGCTGTCTTCCTTCTAAACTGCAATGCAGACATTGAACATGCAGAAGTGTGAATTTGTATGTATCCGTATACATGTAACATAACAAAGTTACTTAACAGAAAGTTACATTCTATGGTTTGTCTCCCTCCCAATCCCATCTTGTTTCATTTATTCCCTGGGGATAAAAATATATGTTTATAAAAAAAAAAGTTACATTCTAATCATTTGGTTTTTTTTGTGTGTAGGGCATTGTATTTTTCAAGTGGTGTGATTTTTTTTTTAATTGACTTTTAAATAGCTTCTTTTTAAATCTCTCTTGCTGGGTTAGCACAAGTGAAAACTGAAACAAGCTCTTTGTTGTAAGGCAAATGCATCACTGAATTACTTGTAATTTTAAAAAAATAGTACTTTTACTTTCGACCTGTTTTTAGTGAGTAGCCTATGCTTCCCTTCTTCTGGTTGGATTGTCTTATTTTCTTTTCTCCATGAGATGGCATTTTTTTTAAATGATTGCAGATCCTCTTTTAATAATTCTATCCCTGATTATGTTGTGGTCATATAATGAGGTATCAGGGAATTTTGGCATTCACAAGGAAGCAATTAGGCTGACAACTCCAGTTTTAGATTTTGGCTTTCTAACCAAACATGGAAAGCTGTGAGATTCCTTGAATCATAAAGACTCTCTCACAGTGAGAATTCCTATCCTGTGTCCAAAAATTTCCAAGACATCCACAGACAGAATTCAGGAGGGCTGTACAGTCTCTGACACTCTGTAAGAAATGTCTGTGCTTTTTGTGAGGAGGGGATCCATATCTTTCATCTGATTACTGGGGTGGGGGTGAGGTGGGCTCTGATTCCCAAAGTGATCAAAAGTCAGTGTTCTATCAGGTATATTATAGTTAAATCTAATTTGAAAAGACCACAATTTGTGCAACTTGTTTCAGAATTATGTTCTTCCCATGTTCTTGTCAAAATTAAATTCAAGCAACCTTGTATATTATATTCAAAGCCTTCTTTTAAAAACTGCTTAAAAATGTTAGGCATAAATACTGATTATCCATAGATCTTCTTACTTGGCCTCAGAAATATACAGTAGATTAATAAGTATTCTTGTTCTAATTTTGCGGGGTCAGATTTGGGGTTTAATTTTTCAGCTTCCCATTCTGTACAAACCAGAAGCTTAAGGGTTCGTTACAGAGATCTGAGCTGAACTTTGGCTTCAAAATGTGTGGTAATAGCTCCGTACTTGAGGTACTGAACCACTGGCATGAGCTCAGAGAAACACAGGCCAATAAAGAGACATTTGCCCAGAGTTGGACTGCTTTTTGATAAAAATCATCTTTCAGATTAAATAAAGCTGTTGCAGTTCTGTAACACTGACCAAATAGGCCAAAATCCCATAAAAGGCAGAGCTTGGTAAATTAGTTCTCTCCTCCTAAGGCACCTGTCTGGAAACGTGAACTTAAGAGGAATTATAACAGATTTTTAAAGATCCTGGGAGAAATGGACTCATTACCTTTATATATCCGCTTGAGAGACATATAACCCCACGGCCTCTTATCAAGAACAAAATAGGGATTGGAGACATCAATAGAAAGGTGATACTTTCTAAGAAACTATACCTCCTCTTTTGTGAATAGGTTTATGTGATTACGGAAGTGGATCAGGGCCTGTGATGATCCGGGTATTGTTGTAGTGGTAACACCACATTTTTGTGCAGTCATACACAAACTGACATTCTAGCGCCTGCTGCTTCAGGAAATGCCAGAATGGTGTCTTTCAGATCCAAGATCTCACAGATGGCCTTGGCCTGCAAACCCTCAGACACTTACACCCTTGCAATGGCCATGGCCCTTGCCCTTGCCTTTGCCTTAAGGCAGTGTTCTCACCTGAGAGCAGTTAGGTCCCCCATAATATATTTTGCAATGGCTAGGGACATTTTTCTGATCATCATGCTAGCAAAGTATTGCTCTCATCTAGTGGATAGAGGCTGGAGATATTATTAAACAGCCTACAATGCACAGGGCAGCCCCATAACAAAGAATTATTTGACCCAGTATGCCGAGAGGGCTGAGGTGGAGAAATCCTGCCCCAAGGCCGTACCACTTTGTCCCATTCTGAGAGGTTATAGATATATGCTTATTTAGACCTATACTTCTCACAGGGCCACTAGAAGTTAGTTTCCTTGAATCCCCTGGAAATGATAATTTGGGACAATAAACTGAAAAGGTATCCAAAAATGCCCTCCCCTTCCCAAATAACACCCATTCCTTTCTCCAAAATGCAGGTTAACGGCCATCTTCTACAGGAAATGATTTCCTATTTTAGTTTCACCTCTCCTATATGCTTTCTCTAATAGAAGCTCTGATCAAATTCTTTCCTATTCCCTACAAGATTATACATTCATTGACAGCTGAGTTTTTTTTTATTAATTTTTTATTTTTTATAAACATATATTTTTATCCCCAGGGGTACAGGTCTGTGAATCACCAGATTTACACACTTCACAGCACTCACCCAAGCACAGAAAAAAAATCTTTGTGTCTTAACACCTACCGGAATGCTTGGCACATCATAGGTACAACAACAAATACATGTTGAAGGAAAGAACAAGCCTGGAGGACTGGGTTGGATTCTGAGTACCCAACCTCCAAATTGGATTTGCTCAGAACTGGTGTGGATGAGCAAAGTGGTATCGGTGGGCACAACACCCCAAGAATATCTAACGATGTCTGAACCCATGTCCTTCAAGGACCTGAAACTGGGCAATGTCTCATTTTATGGTATGTAGGTTCAAAAACATCGTGGTGATATTTCTGATCTACCAGAAGCTATCATTATGACGTTTATCTGATGCAACAGGGCAAAGTCTATAGAGATCATAAAATCTGGTTGGGAGCCTAGAGCCCCATGGGAGAAGGAACAGTCAGAGCTCTCCCTAATTACCTTTTCTTAGGAGGAAGAAGCCTGGTGCGCTACTTTTGCTGAGGTTGGCCTAGCAGCATATATTCTATAGAACATCTCCTTTCACTAAATAAGGAAGAGGTAGATTGAGCTGAATGAGCACATAGAAGAGAGTATTGGGTAAGTCCAAAGGGTGTCTCTGATAGTAATGAGCTCACACAAATACCCCGGTACAAATCTATCAAAGGGTCTGACTACAAGCAAGGACAATTCTTTGGTTGGCTGTCTATAGATTATACTAGAATCCACAAATGAGAGGATGAACTAAATTGAGAATGATTTATAAATGTGCTTTCGTATTAATAACAAAAAATCTGGGATTATAACATGACTAGATATCACGTTGAAAATAGGAAAAGGGCACCTCAGATCTACAGCAAATCAGTGATAATTTGTACTGTACACAGTTATAGAATGTAAAACAAATTGGTATTATCATTAAGTTAGCATAATGCTGCTGCATATTACATTGTGCTGTTATTTGACAAAGCGTGTCAAATAGGATTTCAAAAATATATTTAACACAATTTCAAAAAATATTCCTGACATGGGTTGGCATCAGGAAAAAAAGACAGGAACATTTCAGAACATTCAACTTTATTTTCCATTGACAAACACAACATGAAAAACACACATTTATTAAGTACACAGAAGAGCTATGACTTGAATGCCATCAAAATTTTGATGTAGTTTTTAGTCTCTTTTATTCTTTGTCTCCACAATCCTGAAGGCTAGCATTTAAAATATACTGGGTGTTTACCTATGGTGGGGATAACTCCAAAAAAACTTTACATGGAGATGACAAAAGTTTATCTTCCCACTTAGTCAAGTGTGTAGGGATAGGAGGCTGAATAGGAAAGATGGAGAAACATACGTTTTCTATGCTGAGTTTTACATTATTGATTAAAGTGTCAATGTTTTCAGTTCTTGCTTAAATATGCCATGTAAATAGTACTTACACTCATTTATTGTAAACAGATGAAGATAATCAGTGCCTATTTTAAACTTTTTTGTGTAAAGAAATGTTAAATATCCAGTAGTTAAATATCCAGCCAATCTACAAATATGCTATTTGTCCATACACATTAGGTAAGAGAAGAGGGAGAAAGTAAAATATTTCATACAAATTCCATATATACATGGAAAGAAGAGAATTTAGTAGTCAGTGATGACTGGAGTGAACTTAACACCTGATCTTACAGAAAAGAATACTGGCCACTCCTTGCTTTTTCCTACTGACATTCACGTGATAAAGATAAACGTGGTGCCTTCCTCTCTTTGATTCTGTGGAAGGGCCTAAAAGGATGAAGAAATTTAACAAATTGCAAATGTATAAGGTTCCCTCCGTGTCTGTCTTTATGTTCTCTACACCCCCTCCCTTTGCGTACTTGACATAAGTACATTTTCAAAAGTTGAAAGAACACTGGAGTGTATCAGTAAGTCATATGCATTTTTCTGTGTTTAACATTATCGCTTTGACTCTACACAAACAGAAAATAAAGAAACCATTTTCAAATAACTGTTGAAGTTTGGTGATTGGCTACTTTTTGTCTAGCTATCTGATCCACTTTAATTAAGAAGCCAAAATATTCTGTTTCTAAAGCAATTGACAAAAGACTGTAAGAGCTGCACTTTTTAAAATGACTTCAGGGGTGGAATCATCTCCAAATGCTCAAAAACTTGGAAAAATCTGATTTTGTTCCTCATGATCATCTCTTTCCTTTCTATCTTTACTCCCATAATAAAATTGTTCCGTCAAAGCAGACTTACTAAAAAACAGACTTAGATCTGTTTCATATATTAAGGCATAAGCATGCTAGAAATATGAAGCTGTTCTCTATCCTCTTAAAAACAATACCAATTTCACCAACAGTAAATATTTCTATTACTTTCTCTTTGTTGAGAAAATGAATAAACAGGTTGGAGGCAAGGGGTTTGGGGCCACAGTCTTGTTCCTAATGACGAAATATGTAATCCAGTAAATATTTAGGTTGTTGATAATATTAAATTGACTTAAAATTTTGAAAATGAAAGAATTTTGATTCTCAATAAAGAAAGTAAGTGATATATAAATGAATATGGATGGTATATATCTGATTCTGTTTTTCCAGATAATCAAAATATACTCAGTTTATGGTATCATTATGTCATGGTTTAAAATTCAACTTGTATAAATTATAAACCTTTAAAATAGAATCTTTATTTTAGGAATTATAAAATAGAGAATATATAAAATAAAAGTTCTGTGCTCTATTGTTCCTTAAAAGAGTAGAGAACAAGGACAAGTGAGAAAGAAAATGTTAAGGGGCATGTTTTGAGGATATCTTTCCATCTGACTTTAACATGAATTGTTGATCTTCTTGTAAAAAAAAAAATAATAATTCCTTAACTCTAGACTTGGGGAAGTCTTTCTGAGAAGGGCATAGTCTCAGTTTTTCCTTTGTCACTTGGAGAACAAGTTCACTCTGCACTATTCTTTTTATTTTCTTCTGTTTTATGCAAGGTGGCTCAATCCAAAAAAAGGTATTCAAAGAAGACAGGTAAAAGATTTTACTGGATAACTAGAGATATGAATTCCTAATAAAACTGAAATCTTTTGAGTAACTCAGCTTAATATGAAATTTCTTATGAAATCAGTATCTATATAAAGGATTCCAATCTAACAGAATTATAATTTTAACATTTTCCCTAATTCTCTGTTTCATGCTTCATATGTAATCACTAGTTAGTTGTCTTAGAATACCGAACTGCGGGGCGCCTGGGTGGCTCAGTGGGTTAAGCCACTGCCTGCAGCTCAGGTCATGATCCCAGGGTCCTGGGATCGAGTCCCGCATCAGGCTCTCTGCTCAGCAGGGAGCCTGCTTCCCTCTCTCTCTCTCTCTCTGCCTGCCTCTCCATCTACTTGTGATTTCTCTCTGTCAAATAAATAAAATCTTAAAAAAAAAAAATCTTTAAAAAAAAAAGAATACCGAACTGCTACAACTCTTTAACAAATGTGCATGTGAGTTTTAGGTTGATTTTCAAATTGGCTCTATCAAAATCTATGTTAGGAAACATCACAGATGTATGCCATCTCTTATCAGAATTTTATTGCAATTCAGATAACAGTCCTCTAAATATAGCCACTGTGTTAAATAGTCCTCCTTTTTAAAATGATATAATCTTATTCATTGCACAATTCTGCACATTTACTAAAACCTCAGTTTTAGCGATTTGGGGATGTATGTGAGCATAAAACCGTCAATAAACATCTCTGAAGATTTGGCATGGGTGATGGTCTAAACTTTTCACATGGGTAAATCATAGAAATTTTAATTTTCCACATTAAGCTTTTAATATGTTCTTAGGAATAAATACTCTGCAATCTTTCTATGTCACTCATCTTCTGGTATCCTGTTTATTTTGAGAACAGCTTTTGGGGTTAAATATTTAAAAATAAATATGAATATATGTGTTTAAACTGTGAACAATAAAAATTTTTCTACTTTCTGTCTCTAATTTAATCCCAGTACAAAAGAACCATTAAGTGATTGCTGACACGGAAAGATTGAAACTAATCACAAATTAGGACTCAAAGCCAACAGATAAAAAGTATCAATGAATAAAAGATCTAATTCACTGGAAAATCTATTATTAGAATATTGTCACAGATTGACCACCTTTGAAAAATAGTTATGTCTTGAGAGTTTCTAGTTGGTCCATCACTCTATGCCAGCATGAGCTTCCACAATTTTATTCTATAACGCAGCCAAGAGATTTTTTATATAATAAATAAATGTACACTTTTTGTGCACTTTTTGATTCATAGTCATTTAAATCTGTCAAGATTTTACAGATCTACTTAAAAATATCCTGGTATACAGCCTTAGGCAAATTTTGATAAATCTTAAGATAAAACATTTAAAGTAGTTTTGAGATATCCACTGCACTGATTTTATTTGAAACATAAAATATTCTTATTGGATATAGCACATCATCCTTCTCGTCTATGACAGCTTAGCTGCATAAATTCATCATTTGGAAAATCAGCCCTGCTATGTACAATCTACAGTAGCTGATTGTACCTTAATTTCTACATTATCCTCACTTTTTCCCAGGTGGTTTCCTAGGCCTTTAATTTTTTTTAAATCAATACTGTCAAGTTAAGAATCATCATAATTTATGCCCACATCTTCTTTTCCTGCTCAGACAGATACATAGATAAACAAAGTATATGAGGAAGAATTTAAAGGCCAATAAACTTAAACTTGGAAGCAGATTTTTAATGCAGTGACTTCAGATGTCTGTTCACTTTCTGACCACATCTAGGGCCTCTGTACAACATTTCTGAAATCTAACTTCGATTATCATCCAAAGGTTGAAATCATTTGGGGCTTATATTTCTTATCAGCTTTTCCCTGGACAAACCAATGGCTGGCCTGATAACAAAACCCATTCCATTTACATCATTTTTCCTTCTCCACTTTCTTTTCAACCTTGTTGAAAAACTGCCAGATGTGTCCACTCCTGCCACGTATCACGGGCAGAAATGTATTGTGAACTTAAGGCTAAGTGTCAGGTTGTTTTGTCTTTATGTATTTCTGCGCTTGGAGGAAAAGTGGTATTTCTTCGACAGTAATCTCCATCTCCATTTGGAAGTATCAGTCTCTTAAATTATTAATACAGATAAAGCACTTTGTTGTACAGTAATATGTTACTACACATTTGAAGGTAAATTCATTTTTCTGAATTAAAGAAACAGAGAGCGTTCACCTCATTAGTATGATGGACTATAATGGCATGTGGCCCTTCAGTCATATGGCAGGCACCTTACCAAGACACACTTGGCTTTGGCAGCCATTCATTCATTCATTCATTGAATAAATGCTGAACTCTTCCTACATTTCAAGTGTTGTACTAGGTGCTGGAAGGGAAAACCCAATCCCACTCGCACCACTTAAGTCCATACCGTGTATGTGTCTATCAGATTATGACCTAGGACCAGAGGACGATTCAAGAGGGAAGGCCTCTTTTCTGTAAGGTCATTTAAGTGCACATTTTTCCTGGGACAAAGGAGGTAGCTTTGTCTAATTCTTCATGAGGTGACTGGTGGGATAATCCAATTCTATATCATAGACAGATTTTATAACAGGGTTTTAGTATTGGGTTCTATATCATCTTTTTTTTCTACAACATAGATTAGTGGAACCATCATGAATTACATAAACACTCTCAGCAGACCTTGTTTATCCACTCAGTTTGACATGGTATTCATAATAATAATAATAAATTGATTATTCCCAACTGACCTGGATGGTTTATATATTAATCTAATAGATATGTAGTACCTATTAAAATCAACTATTCCTCAAATGCCTACTAAACACGAGGGGAAAAGTAGTTACTATAAAGAAATATAAAATAAATCTCAAACTTTTAAAATTAGGAATGCAATAAGGCAAGCTGTAGATTACTATCTTCATGAGAAAATGTTAATGAGTTTGCAAAATGAATGCTCCAAAGGATACAAAGAGCATTTTGTGTAGGTCTCATTTAAAAGATTGTTATGTTTTTGGGGGAAATTTTTCTGTTTGTTTGTTTTTTAAGTGCAACTCTCAAAACTTAGTGTAATAATCTACTTGTGTCAAAAAGATACCTCGCTTAGTTATAAGGTTTGTACACACATAGAGTGTGAGAAAACATATTAATAATAAATATTTAGATACAGAGCTACTTTGAAGAGAGAAGAGAGAAAGTGCTGTGAGGGGTCAATACTATTAATTTTCTAATTCTATAAATAGGCCAAACTATAGAAACTCTTTATGGAAACTTCAAAATATTTAACGGAGTTAGTATTAACTCTATAGAAATTAGAGTTAGTAGTTAAATATCCAGAAGACTAGAGGATACTTTTGGTGGAACAATCAGGGAAGAGAACTAACCACAGTACCTGTATTTAGTTCTCAAATCAGTTCTTAAATAGCATTTTGAAAAATCACTTTCCTGACTCTCCAGATCAGATTCATAAATCTTACCCAGGCTTTTAAGAATGAAAAATATATTCAAAAAGAAGAACATAGAGTGATTTGGATAGTCATAAATCCTGTCATATTTCAAATAAATGCAATTGGCTCTTATATAGGAGTAAACATAATTACCAACACATCCAAAACTTAAACTTCGTTAAGTTCAGCAGATAATTTATGCATTGAGCAATATTTACATCAACACCACTGAATATTATGGATACATTTATGTTTCTTATCCTAATGCAACTTTTTAAAAAATGTAAGGGGAAAAGAGTGACATGGAGCGATAGAAAGAAAGAGAATACAGAAGACCAAGGTCTTTGGACAAAGGCAAATTACCGCCTATCTCTGATGATCTATGCATTCCGTCCCCCATGTACTCAGTACACTGGAATATTAACTTTCCCCACTCCACCCCCACCACAGACCAAGATCATTTATATAACAAAAAATGTTTTCATCCCATAAATAATCACATATTCAGCTACACATGGCAGAGACCCAAAAACACTAGACTGTTAATAATATATTTTCCTTTGTTTGCGTTTCAACACTTTTGGCACATAGGGGATTATCTAGGCTTCTGAGACCATTTAGCCTTATATCAAAATTCTCCTTCGATGCATAAACAGTGGCATGCTAGAGATGCCTAAATTCACAGTAAGGTTTATGGCTACTTTGTTGCCAAAAGCTGTGAACATGCAAGTTGATTAGGTGTTTTCTTTCATGCTCCTGTCTGTATTATTTCATTGGATAATGAGATAGGCTGCCCTTTCTGTCCATCATTAGAGCAGCTGGAGACAGCATTGGCTACCTGACAAAACTTTCGAAGAAGGATCTTTCTTAGCAGCAGATAAACCCAGGGATCCAAGATCTGGTTCAGTGAAGCCAGGCGCACAGCTATTAAGAAGAAGTTGCATTCTTTCAGCTTTTCAGTGTGAGTCTTGCAGTGCTCAACCGATGTCTGATTGAAGATCATTTTCAACATCATTATCTAAGAAAGAGGGACACGTAATTGTTCCAAAGATTAACAAGGTCACATCCATCTCTTCTATACAGCACTTTGCACATGGTTTACGGTAACTTGGTTTTAGATTAAAATGATTAATTCAGGCAAAATTTATATTCATAGGACACAACCCTGAATGAATACAAGGCATTCCTACAGATTTTCCCACATTTTTGGCATTTGACATGATGTAGCTTTTTAAAAAGTACCCATTCTCAGGCTCTTGGTTTTGGGGATTTAAGAAGCTTGAAATTCCAAAAACACATCTCAAAATTAGCTAAGTTCATCTGTCTTGTCACAGAAAGTACCAATAGGTTGACACCCTAATGAAAGCCAACACTTCAACAAACCAAAACATATTTAATCTTAAACTTCAGAAGTTCTGAGAAGAAATTACAGGGAAAAAGGAGAAGCAAAAAGGGGGGAAATAATACTTGTTAGCATTTTCTGAGTCTTACAATTTGCCAGGGCTGTGTCAAGTTCTTCATATGCATTGAATAAACAATGAAGATGGTATTATTACCATCTCCTTTTTACAACTGCAGAAGCTAAGTTAAGTCCTGACATAAAATGGCTGAATCGGACTTAAATGAGGTTTACTAACAACACTTGACATACGCCGCTTCACCTTTTTTTATTGTTATTGTTTTTTTCTCTTCCTCTTCACGATATACACAACACTAGAACTAAACTCCTAGAAGGCAAGATATGAGACTATTTCCCCCCTACTAGTATAGTCTCTATACCTAGACCAATATGTAATAGACAGTGCTCAAAAATAAAATATTTGTGAATAAATATATAATACGACATATATGAATATATGGCATATAACATATATAAGTATATTTATATTTGAATGAATAAATATTTGTAATTTCTATAGACGAGGACAAATGAAGGTTCACATACTTCTCAAAAGGTATTCAGGCTCATTAATAATCAGAAAAATGCAAATTGTGAAGCAATAAGAAACCATTTTACACCCACTAGTTTGACAAAAATGAAGAAAGGAGACTTTTCCAAATGTTGGTATGGGGGTAGAGCAGTAAGGACTCTTTTCCACACCACTGGCTGGCATGTGAACTGGAGTAACCACCTTGGAGAATAAAGTGAGCACTATTTCACCTGCTGCCTGCCAGCCGTCCTGCACCTAGGAATATACCATCCTTAATTCCTGCACCAGGAGTTCTATATATGGCTGTTCATTACAGTGTTACTCACAACAGCAAAAATTCCAGAAAGAAGCCAAACACAAGTTCATATTTGCAAGCGAAGAAAGGTACTGACTTTATAACTGGCTCCTAAATTCATTTTTCTAATTGTGCATGATGATGAAGCCCTTGAAATGTGGCCAGAACAAAGTGAGATGTTGGAATACATAATGACTATCTAATGAAATGATAAGATTTTTGATATATTGTATCAAATACAATACACTATTAAAATCAACATTGCTTCCTTATTATTTTATTATTATTATTATTTTTACTTCTTAAAAGTGCCACTACTGGAAAATTTAAAATTGTATATGGGGCTTGCATTTGTTCCTCACAGTACATTCCACTGAACCCAAGGTATCTCTTGAAGCCCACACATATTTGGATGCTTGTCCTTAGGACATCAAGTTAAAGTCAACATCCCTGGGGCGCCTGGGTGGTTCAGTGCGTTAAGCCTCTGCTTTTGGCTCAGGTCATGATCTCAGGGTCCTGGGATCGAGTCCCACATCGGGCTCCTTGCTCAGCAGGGAGCCTGCTTCTCCCTCTGCCTCTGCCTGCCATTCTGTCTGCCTGTGCTCGCTCTCTCCCCCTCTCTCTCTCTGATAAATAAATAAAAATCTTAAAAAAAATAAATAAAAAATAAAAAAATAAAGTCAACATCCCTGAACATCCAAAACACGCTGCACCACAATCCCACAATCCCAGCAATGGCACTTGCTTGTTTTATAGCCATCCTGGCCCAATATGTCAATTATCTTTGAATGTTCCTTTTGTCTCACCCTCTTCAATGACTTTTGCTCTTGTTCCAACCTCATTCTAGTTCAGCTCCTCCACTCATCTGAACTAGAGCTATAACAGACATCCTAACTAAATTCAGCATCCTAACTAAATTCCAGCTCTAACCAAACCCTCACTAGCTAAAAAAAATTTCAACTTAATCTTTTTGGACAAATTTGACCCACAAATTCTGAAGCCAATCACTGGCAAAGGACATAGAAAATTCCAGGTTTTACTTATAGGACAAATTCATCCCCTGGGGCTTAAACCACCCTACCAACTAGTAACTGAACAAAATTATGGTTCTACAAACAAATAAAAAGAGGGGACTATGTAGACAACCTTCAGACAGTCATATATTTTTACTCTGTAAATTTCTTTCAAAGCAATTTTTTCCAAGGGATTTACTCAATAAAAGCAAAACCCTTGTATAAATAAGTCAATGTTCAGTTGACTTCATTATCTATGTTAATAAGAAACTATAAACACATAAATCTCTAACATCAAGATTAAAGCTTAATAAAATATGGCCTATTTGTATAGTTGTATATATAAGAATTGGGTGAAAACAGAATATAAGATAGTTCATATATATAAAGCTATATTGTCATTATAAATAAATTATGTGAAAATGCAGATTTGTGGAAGGCAATGGAATTATTACTATTAATAATTTACCATTAAATAATCATTAAATTATTTTTAAAACTGTATGTACATAAAAGCATTTCAAACAATTAATGAAAGTTTTATTTAAAGGTGGTAATTGCCTTCATTAACAAGTATAAATTATTATACACCAATTTTTAAAAAATCAATCTACATCAGTATCTTCTGATGCTGACTCACGGTCCTGTGAACTGAGTGCTACCTCTCAGTGTGTACACAGATGGCCGTCAAAGAGATCGACATCTCAGTTCCTAGAACCTGTGAATATGTTATCACATGTGACAAAAAGGATTTTGTAGATATGGTTCATGGTAAGGATCTTGTGATGGGGAGATTCTCCTGGATTACCTGGCTGGGCTCCATGTAATCACATAAATCCTTAAAACCTGAGAACTTTATCCAGCTCTGGTAAGAAAGAGGGAGTCAGAGAGATACAGCGTTGCAGGTTTTTAACATAGAGGAAGGGAGCCATGAATTGAGTTAAGGAATGGAGATGGCTTCTAGAAACTGAAAAAGGTAAGGAAGTAAGTCTCCGATTCTCCTTCAGAGGCTGGAGAAAGGAATGCAGCCCCATGAACAATTTGAGATTAACCCAGTGAGATTCATGTCAGGCTTCTAACAGAATTGCAAGAGGAATTGATCTTGTTTTAAGCCACTAAACTGATACTAATTTGTAAGAGAACTGCTGTAGAAAACTAACACACCTACAGATTGAACTCTCAAAAGATGTGGAGAGGGGATGGGGAGGAATTTGCCTGAAAATGATTTAACCTCTGTCATAGATACAACAGCTCAGTAAGCTTGTTTACTTTGCTCACTTTCTTAGGAAACTTTTTTCATTTTTATTTTTATTTTTTTTTAAGGATTTTATTTATTTATTTGACAGACAGAGATCACAAGTAGGCAGAGAGGCAGGCAGAGAGAGAGAGAGAGAGAGAGAGAGAGGGAAGCAGGCTTCCTGCGGAGCAGAGAGCCCGATGCGGGGCTCGATCCCAGGACCCTGAGATCATGACCTGAGCCGAAGGCAGCAGCCCAAACCACTGAGCCACCCAGGCGCCCCAGGAAACTTTTTTTAAAACGTAAAGTAAAAGTAAGCTTAATCCTAACTCTTATTTAAATAATCTCAATTTTTAAATTTGCAACATGTAAAAATGAACCACTGTTGTTCTAGTAGCATCGATTAAATTTCAGTGTTTGATTAAAAGGTACGAAATCATATTTTCAAAAGTGTTCCTTTAAGAAAAGCATGTCTCTACCAATTCTTTTTTCTCCCTTTTATAAGCTATTAGAAAGGTTGTATTTTGTTCTTTTAACCCCTCACCTCATCCAACAATTAAATATATTTAGCTGCCTACCATCTTCCATGAAGTGCTCTGGGCTTGATCTAGAATCATTGAAAAAAAACTAATTTAGGGCTGTCTGGGTGGCTCAGTCGGTCAAGTGTCTGACCCTTGATTTCTGCTCAGGTCATGATCTCAGAGTCATGAGATTGAGCCCTGCATCAGGTTCCATGCTCAGCATGGAATCAGCTTGAGATTCTCTGTCTTCCTCTGCTTCTCCTCCCACTCTCTCAAATAAATAAAATTTTTTTTGTTTGTTTTTTTACTCTTCTTAAGCTTTATTGTGTTTTATAGAACTATCCCCATCTCCTATTCCCACAGTACTCTCTACCCTCAGTTACAAGAGAAACTAGTACAGGTTTAAATGGATTAGATCAGTCATGTTTTTTCACCTAAGCTGTCTCCTGGGCAGAGCCCATGAATACCTTAGAAGAGAAGTAGGTATGCATGTCTACTAATTAAGTTGAAATACTGTTTGGGCTATGGGTTCCACATGTGATATTTTAATTATGCTACTAAACTGTATAATATCATGATAATAAAATAGATTGACATAACAAAAAGAGACTATAAAATTCACATTTGATCATTTTGATTTTCAAAAGAGCCTTTGTAAGTTACATGCAAAATTATTCCTGCTTCATATTTCTGAGCTGAAATTTCTGGTACTCACATGGCCTACTTCACACAAATATTTTAAAGGAAAAATAAACCTGGGAAAAGCACTCAATTATACAGAGTCTATGAAATAAAGACAGATATGCCAAATAAAATACTTCATGTACAATGATCATATTTTTTTTTCTAAAGGTCCTCACTGAGTGAGTGATCACTATGAAAATTTCAAATAAACAAAGAGTTATCATACTGACATTTCTCTTGGTACAGATCTCCAGAGATTTATGCTTTCTTGACAATTTGTTAATTACCCTTACAAATAAACAGTACAAAATAAAAATGTCAAAACTGAACCTCTGAATTCCCCCTGTGATATGCTATATTTCTCATCCAACAGAAAAAAAAACTTAAAAAAAAAACCAACAAACTCACTTAAATAACATTTTCATTTTTTTAACAAAATGAAGTATTGAAATTCCCCACCTTTTTTAAAAAAATTTTTTATTTTTTATAAACATATATTTTTATCCCCAGGGATACAGATCTGTGAATCACCAGGTTTACACACTTCACAGCACTCACCAAAGCACATACCCTCCCCAATGTCCATAATCCCACAACTTTTTATAATATGGAAAATTAACAAAATTGCTAATTAAAATGGGGTTTCAGTCATTTCACACACATTCCTTCTTGATTATTTCAAAATTAGCTTTTATGGGGCTACTACTTTTTTTTTTTTAAAGATTTTATTTGTTGATTTGACAGACAGAGATCACAAGCAGACAGAGAGGCAGGCAGAGAGAGAGAGAGGGAAGCAGGCTCCCCACTGAGCAGAGAGCCCGATGCGGGACTCGATCCCAGGACCCTGAGATCTTGACCTGAGCCGAAGGCAGTGGTTTAACCCACTGAGCCACCCAGGCGCCCAGGGCTACTACTTTTAAGTTATTATTAGGCTAATATAGGTTTCATATGCCTTACATTGATTAGTTCTCCATAATTTCCCATATTTACTATGGACAGTGCAATGATTATGGAATTATGAAGCCAAGCTCTGTAAGCAATAACTGGCATCTGGGGAGAGACACTAGCTTTTCCCAGAAATCATGAGATGCGAAATATGACAATAACTAGAATTAGTGGCAGTAAGCATGATATTGTCATTTCCAAATGGCAGCAGGGATGGAAGTAAGACTCCCAAATCCATCTAATCTGGAACATACATGCAAATTAGCATCCATCTGTTGATATCCCAATCCTTAAGGAGCTAAAAAGTGATTACAATTTTTGCAAATATTTTTCAGACATTCAGACTTTCAGAGAAAACCTTTGACTTAAATGTGTAGATTTCTAGTAGAAATCATTTTTCCTATTAATCCAATTCAATTTCTTACACAAGGAGAAAAGGACAAAAAAAAAAACCAGGGTGCTTGGACAGCACAGAGCCTACTTTTTTAGCAAATGCCTGAATACTCTGCATGATCGCTCCTTCTGACCAGCCTCTTATACTGATCTGGTCAAAGGATTGGTAGAGTAATTCTGGTTGCCCTGAGATGCCCCTCTTCTGCCAGCGTCTTCTCCAGGGCTCCACGTGACTCTCCGAGGCCTCTTGCCTCTCCCTGCTTATCAGCAGGAATAGAAAGTTCTTTTTGTACCCATGATAACCAGGAACACACTATATTTGTTCCCCCTAAATTCTTTAACCCTGCCCAGGGTGAGGGGCAACTACTTTGTCCCACTTAAAGGAAAAAAAGTGCTCTCTCTCTCTTTTCCAGTGATAATGATCTTATAAATGTGCAAAGCACTAACCAAGGAGACAGTTCTCAATATTCTGCATTTGGACTTTGTTTTACTGCAGCAGGATTTATAACTACACCTTTAAGGATCTTTGGTGTTCACTTCTTAATTCAAAAATGCCTTGAGTTATAGGTCATAAATATCTTTTGAAGATGACAAATGAATAAACCCAGAAAAATTAACTTGTGGGGGAGGGAATAAAATTGCTTACTTGCTGTTAGGCTACATTTTGTAGCTTTTAGGCATTTCCAGTTTATCCCTAATGTAAATGTGTAAGAGAACTTTCCTCACAGCCAATTTTTATCTATGATGTTTTGTTTTTCATAATCCTCTGTTGTCAGGCTAAGGGAGAAGAACTTGCTCTACTGGAAATTCCCTCTATCATTTGATAAATGTACTACATTATAATACACTGAAACCAGTCAGGGCCCTTTAAACCACTTAATTACATAATTTGAAGGACTATCATCGGAAGAAGCTTCACTGTAGATTTAAGAAATAATTGCTGTCTTTCTAGTCCTGCCTACAATGCTGTTCTCCAGTTGCCAAATCATCTTAGTGTTCTATGCTCTACTGTTTCAGAAACTATTTCTGCCTTATCTAATCTGAAAGATGAAAATAAACAGCTCATAAACATTAAAATTGTTACTAGACATCATGTTATTTCATCTTTGCTATTATGTAATTTTATAAAATTTTTCAAAACAGTGACTGCTTTCACCATGTGTGATTTTCGGCAAGCCACTTACCCTCTATACTTTAATAAACTCACAAGGAAACAAAAGGGCTGGCCCAGAAGGCCTCTTACATATGTAGGTACATACCTCTATGGTTCAGTTTTTTCTTATCTAGTTCATGGCAAAGTTGGAAAATGAATAAGGATTTAATTACAGAAAGAAAAGGTAACAGGTATAAACAAAAGACAATATTCCTCTTCAGTAAAACCCCAAATGTAGCTTTTGGAAAACAGGAGAAAGAAAAATTATAAACTTAGAAAATGGGCAAATGAATAGTACAAGGGACTAGATTCATAAAGCTTTTGGGAAGATGTTTTTAGAAGTAGCTGACTTTGGCAAACACACTGACCAAGAAACCCACCATAAATCTGACTCAGCTCTGCATGGAGGCTGGGGACGGGTTACCTAATTTTGGATCTTAATTTCTCCCTTCTCTAGAACATGATTAATACGCGCTTACCGAATATCTTCTCCATCTAGTAATGCGGTGGCAAAAAGGAAAATGAGATGAAAATGATTAAGGTCTTCCATATACAAAGCATGTCTCTTCCCAAGCCCCAGGCTATTGCTCTATTGCGTATGTTTCCAGAAAAGAATTCCCTGACGTTCAGGGATAGACCAGTGGATACTTGAGGAATACTAGGAAATGAATGTTTTCTCTACATGTCTGCTTTCCTTACATTTCTACCTAATTGAGTGTATTTTCTCAAAAGAAAAATCTAAACTTTCAGGATGTTTGGTAATGCAGAACCATTAATCGATCACTGCAGAGGGAACCTCCAAATGGTAAAGAAGTCTATAGCCAGCCACCACTTTATTTAGTACATAAGAATTACCATCTCCTATCAAGTGGTATAAATTGTAAATTCTGTTTGATATGGCTCAGTAGAGTTCATTACATATGTTATGCCTACATAGCTACCTTCCTATTAGAACAGTCAAAAAATATCAGTAATTAAGTATTCAAATTCTGGCTGAAAGGGGCAGGGCAAAACATACTATATAAAAGTATTTATTCCTTGAATTATAGAAAATAAATGAGCTTTGTGACATACATGTCAGAAGGGTGAACTTTATTACATTTTACACCTTTATATCTCCGGAGTCAAGTGAAAGTCCAGAAAATATGCCTTTATCAAGATTTAAAGAACATTCATCCTTGCAAATATTTAAATTTAAGATAGTTTTCTTTTTTCTGCCAAAACACAGTTTCATTTAAACCCAACATGCTGAATCCTGTCACCGACTCAGAGATCCACAGTGTTAGTGACAATGACGGTGTTGTATGCTGACAGATGGTAGCTATACTTGTAGTAAGTACAGCATCTCGTATAAACTTGTCCAATCACTATGCTGTACACCTGAAACTAATGTAACATTGTGTGTCAACTATACTCAAAAAACATTTTTTTAAAGAGTAGCTAAATGATTAAAGAAGCAATCGGAGATGTGGGCTAAAGTTTTGTGTGCAGATATTCACCTCAAAAGAAAATTAGGAAAACTGTAAAGGCCAACAGTAAGGCACAGCGCACAGTTTAAATTACGGGACAACCACTGATTTGCATAATATATATGTATTTCAATGGTGCCATTTAAAATGACATTTTTGAAAAATATTTAATAACATGAAGAAATATTCAGGATGTTGAGAGTAAAAAATAAAAAAGTTTATTACATAGAATCATCCAATTTTAAAAACATCTCCAGGTGGGAATTAGGGCACAAACTACTTAGAAGTTTCTCACCTTCTCACCACCAAGTTTAGCATCTGTTCCTCCTTGCCTCTTGTTCAAACAGAAGAGGTGTCCCATCTACCTAAGACTCTATCTGTGCCCTGGATCTCATCCATCATGAATGTCAAAGGACTTATTTGTTTTCAGTTATCTCATTCTTTTAACTTTAACTTTGGCTCTTCCCAAGTATCATAATAACATATCTAAATTTCTCCTACCTTGAGAAAATAAAATCTTCTGCAGAAATCTCACCTCCCTACCTATAAAGCTCCACAAGTTATAGTTGAATTCTCAAAAGAGTTGTCTACTTCCTTATCTTCACATTTATTCTTAAACCTACTACCGTGTGGCCTGAGTGCCCACAGATCCTTAAGAAGCACTGTTCCCAAGGCCACCAACAAGGTTTCAAAATCCACTAGACACTTACAAGCCTTTCTAGAAACATTCTCTTCCCTAAGAACCAGGTTGCCAAAGGTACAGCTTGCCATTTCCCAAATATTCCCAAATATTCAATGTGCCATTTTGACTTGAGTTTCTTACTAATTTCTCTGCTACCTTTCTGGATGATCCTTTGCAGTCTTTTTATGGATCCTGTTTCTCTACCCATCCTGAAAATGTTGGCGTTTTGGGGTCCTATCTTAAATAACGGAAGGTTGCCTCCCCTTCTTTCTCTGCATAAACTCAGTGGGTGACCTCTTCTACCCCAATGACTTCAAAATCCATCTTTGCACTATAGGCTATACCTCTTCTCTGAGCTCCAGACTGATTAAATTGGCTGCTTATAGCAGAGTTCTGCCTAGATGTCTCACATCAAATTCAATAGTCTCAAAACTGACATTATCTTCCTCAAAGTTGCTTCTCTACCAATCTTCCCAATTTCAGTGAACCCAGCTCTCTAAAACAGAAGCCTAAGATTTATCCTTGATTCATTTCGATTCATTTCTCTTGTACGTGCACACTTCTCTCCCCATTCTGCCTCATTATCCATAGTCCTCATGTCTAATCAATCACAAAGTCTCCCTCCCATTAACTTCCTAATACATTTTTAAATCTATAATTTCTCTCAACTCCATTCCCATGGACCCTAAACCCAGACCACCACCATCTCTTGTCTGAACTACCACAATAGTCCACTACATGATTTTTTGACCCTCCATTCTGATCCCCTCCATGCTGCCTACAAATAAAAATTTTACTGTTATTCCATTTTGAAAAGTTCTTCAACAGCTTCTCATTGCCCTGAGTGAAACCTTTAAATGAGCATTCAAGAATCATCACCCTGCTGAGCTCACTAGCCTAAATTCTCAGCACTCTTTACCCTCAAATCTATATTCCAATCACCTTGAACTTCTCTGATTTCTTTACAAGTTCATCTTGCTTCTAAACTTCTACAAATGTGAACCCCTAAGTCTTATTATAACTGTTATTCCCTTCTCTACTTGACTAATTCCAACTTATTTTTTGTGGTGACTTGAATTGACTTGAAATGTCAATTTATCTGGTGTTTCCCTTGCCAAAAACCTAGTGGGTAAGTTTTAATATAGACTCCCCAAATTCTTTATTTCCTTTATCATCTCTTATCCTTTTACATTGTTGCTGCTTTTAATGTGTTTCTCTTCATAGATCAACATTGTTAGAAAACTAGGGACTATTTTGGTCCTTTCAGGTATATCTGAGGAAGCACCTAGCACAGAATATATTACATTGTCAATTTATAAATATTTTTGAATTAACGAATGAATGGTACAAAGAGTACCCCCTCCCATTTGGGGGTACCAGATTCTAGAATTTTTATCTAATGTACAAATGAAATATTTATCCCTATTCAGGTCTTTGTGTTGTTGTTGTTGTTTCTGTTATAATTAGCCAGGATAACAGCTTCAATTAAGGGACTAATGGACTTCAAGTACATCTCTTATCACTCTAAGAAGGGAAGAATTTTTGTGTATTTAATAACAATTTTTCTTGAAATATATCTCAAAACCAAAATAAGACATGCATATTGTCACAGTCTTTAATAAAGCTATTTGTTATCAGTTTATAGTAAGTCAAATTTCTGTTATTATAAAAAGTGTTACATAGGATTCCAGTGCTCCTTCCTTAGAGAATTCTTGCCCATGAATATGAGACTACCTTATATGTATATTATAATACATATTTAAAATACCCTTCAAAGTCTAACAGATAACACATCAATAAAAGTTTAATTTTCTTAAAATAGTAGTTTAATTTACTTGTAAAATTCTCTGCCAATGTTGGGCTTCTAGTCAGCATCAGCACAGGAACTTTCTAACATCACATTTAATTCGTTTTCTTTTTCCCCAATACCAAATACACCCTCATAAAATTTACGAGCTTTCTTTATAGTTAACCCTTGCGGTGTTGACTGTAAACAGGGCCTAAGTAAATATGCAGTGCCAGATCCACAACGGAAGGGGCTTAAGGTGTCATGTTTTGGCATCACTTTTTCTTTGACATTAAAAAGAACATTCTGTGATTTCCCAGTCATGACAGGATGGTCTGTCTCCAATGCCTAAACCTTTCTAAAGAGAACTGTGTTAACGGAGTTTAACCTGCATTTTTCCTGCTTGTGTGAAAAAGCTGCAACCAAACATTCCTGCTGACCCTTTTTCCTTCTGGGTCTGCCAAGAATCAGCATTGCAAACATCGATTTCCTTATCCCACTGAGCTCACGGCTCTGCTTCATTAACAGGTATGAAGGCATATAGCAAATGGTAAAAGACTCAGACTTACTGACTATATAACTGCTATATAAATATTATTATTATTTGTTATTCTTTTTCAGACTTAAGTATTAAAAGGAAGCATAAAAGACTCCCCTCACTGTTGCCTCCCAAGTACATGGATTCCAATTAGGAAGAATGTGGCCATGACGCCACAGAATGGCAACTTGTTATGTCCATAGAGAGACACAGTTCCCTCTTTAACTCCATTACTCCTCGAGATTTCTGTAGCTGTCTCATAATACATCTTCACAATCACACCTTCCTTTCAGGCACCACGTATATGGCAGGTAAAAACTATCAAGTGCCTGTGTTATTTACTTATAAATGATAAATTTTATTTTTCAAATTGTTTCTTCTGAAAAGATTGTACTTTTTGTTTTCAGAAAGTCAGACTTTATAAAATCACTTAAAGTACAGTTAGCACTTACAATTTTGTACCAGGTTTGAGGAAAGTTTAAAGAAGACTGAACTCACAATTACATGGGATATAGGAAAATGGAAACTTGTAACCTGTTCCTCTTCTATGGTTTGTCCCCTTAGGCTGCTTTTATCTCATCTGTTGGCTTAGTTGGATTTATACCATTTGGTCCAAGAGCACAGTAACTAATGGGAACCAGAAGAAAGCAAACATGAGAAAGAAACCAATTTTTCACATGACTCAGAAGCCAAACTCCTCTGAAGACTATAGGTTCCTAAGAGAAAATAACCAAATCCCAACAACGGAACCCATTGGCTCCCTCTCTCCTTAACATGTGAGTTCCATGAAGGCATTTTACTGCACTATTTAGCTTCCTAGGGAAGATCTTAAGCAAGTAATTATAAAACTATTCCTCTTACTATCTTAGGGACTTCCACTGATTTCATTTTAAAACCTGTATTTGATGTAAGTATTTTCATAAATGCTTTTGCAGGAATTGGTGAATAGATAGATCTTATCGGCATTTTCAGCTCCCTACCCCATTGGACCAGAGCAGTTCTGTTTTTCTCTGTTTCTCTACAGAGACTTTTTGAAATAGTTTCTCCAGTTGAAACAATTGGAAAGTCAATGGCCTAATGCAGCTCTATCCAAAAGAAATACAATTCTAGCCACAAATGAGAGCCACAAATAAGATTTATAGTAACTGCATTTAAAAGAAGCAAAGAAACATGTAGAATCGATGTTAGTAATATATTTTAATTTACCAAATAGACCTGAAATGCTATTTTGATATATAATCAATATAAAAATTATTAAGATGCCATACTTTTTTGTACATACTGTTCAAAATCTGATGTATATTTTACACTCTCAATTTGGAGTTACCACATTTCAAGTGTCCAGTTACCACATGTGGCTAGTGGTTACCACAATGGATAATGCAGGTCTAGGGCTTTAGTGCACGTGCATGTGTGAGCTGGGAGGGAGGGGCAGAGGGAGAAAGAGAGAGAATATCTTTTTTTTTTCTTTTCAGCATAACAGAATTCATTGTTTTTGCACCACACCCAGTGCTCCATGCAATCCGTGCCCTCCATAATACCCAACACCTGACTCCCCCAACCTCCCACCCCCCGCCCCTTCAAAACCCTCAGGCTGTTTTTCAGAGTTCATAGTCTCTCATGGTTCATCTCCCCCTCCAATTTCCCTCAACTCCCTTCTCCTCTCCATCTCCCCATGCCCTCTGTGTTATTTGTTATGCTCCACAAATAAGTGAAACATTTGATAATTGACTCAGAGACAGAATATCTTAAGCAGACTCCACACTTAGCATGGAACCAATGCAGGGCTCAGTCTCACAACACTAAGATCACAACTTGAGTTGAAATCAATAATTGGACACTTAACTGAATGAGCCACCCAGGTCCCCTCAGGGCTTTATACTTTTTGAGGGCCTTTCACATATATTCTTTCAATTAAACTGTACTGATCTCATCACTGTAGTGTCTACTATTGGCTGCCTATCCAACATCCATTCTTCCATCTCCCCTTATCATCAGTACATGTATTTTTATCAGAGTCTAGGTACTCCAGAGCTGACCTCATTGCTATATACTAGAATGTCTGGATCTGGGTTGATGATGGGATCCCCTACTACGCAATGAGATACAAGAGCAAGTGCCCTGAGGGTATCTGGGGGAAAGTTTCTACATTTTTAGGAGTGAGCCATAGAAAAACACAGCTTCTTACTCCTGTTAGAAGTGAATTAGAAACCATGTACACTAGTCCCCAAAAGTAAACAGGGGATACATTCCAAGACACTCAGTGAATACCTGAACCCACAGATAATACCAGACCCATATGTTTTATACCCAAGGTATTTATACATACCTATGATAACCTATGATAGTTGAATTTATAAATTAGGCACAGTAGGAAATTAACAATAACTAATAATAAAATATAATAATTTTCATAACATACTATAATAAAATTTATGTCACTGTGGTCTCTCTGTCTCACAATACTTTACTGTACTGTACTCTCCCTTCTTCTTGTGATGATGTGAGGTGATGAAATGAACACATGTCATATGATGACATGAAGTGAGGTCAATGATGTAAACATTGTGACAGCGTTAGGCTACTACTGACCTCCTGACAATACATCAGAAGGAGGATCATCCACTTCTAGAACTTCTAGACCATGGTTGACTGAAACCATGAAAAGTGAATCTGGATCGAAGCGGGGAGTAAGGGGAGGAAAGATGCTGTACTACCGATCTTTCTAAAACCTGAGAGGAACAAGCCATCACCAGGATGAGGCCAATACTGCAGACTGCAAAAAAAAAAAAAAAGAAAAAACAGGACAAGTCTTGGTCCTTGATAACAATGCTAAATTCTGGATTAACCAACTCTGAAGGCTGCCCTCACTATGGATTTGCAGTCAGGTTTCACTATTCTGAAGGCAATATATCATTTCTCATAACAACTGAAGGCAAAATAATCATACTAAAAAAACCTTTGAGTAACTTTTGAAGTATTGTTTTTTCCTTTGTTATTTTTACTGTTTCCCCATTGTTGCTAAAATTCCTCATTGTTTCGTTGTTATCCCCAGGGCACCTTCCTAAACATCCTTTTTTGTTTTTCCCTGCTTTGGACACCAGACATTAGAGTAGCGGTTTCTAATGCTTCCACCCGCTGCTTCTAATTAACTTCTCTCTTCCATTACAAAAACAATGTTATGTCTCCCATTCTTGTCTATCCTGAAGGTAGTTTTTAATCTTTCTAAGGCTTGTTATTACTAACAACAGGGAAAAATAAAAGTAACACATAACAGAAAAGGTATGTTTTCTAAAATGCTCACAAGTTGTACTGCATAAATAGTACACAATACTCTAATTAGACACAGCTGTCTTGGTAGCTCTGGCATCAGAAATACTTGGGTTTGATTTGCTCAACACAATTTGCAAACTCTGGACCTTAAAGCAAGTTGCTTCCCCCATCAAGTGAATAAGTAAAGTAAAATAAAATAAAGAGATAGATACCATAAGCTTTGAAGGATTTATGAGAAGATTAAATCCATGTAATTTATGTAAAACTTTAAGGGCCAGGATTTATACATTGATATTCTGATTCCAAATCTAGTGTCTTTTTCACTTCATTACAACTTCATTTTTTTCCATTTGTCCCACAATCACTTATTGAGTGGTTGCTATGGGCCAGGAAAATGTATAAATTAGTAAGGCAAAGTCTCTGTTCTTAAGCACTTTATAGTGTACAGTGAATAAGACAAATAAATGAATATTAACAAGAGGGAGACCGTACAATTTGGTCATTTATCACATAGGCTATAATACCAGGCAAAACGGGATTTGAAAGTCAGCTCTGCTTTTTGTTGGCCATGTATCTGGGACAGTGACTTAACATCTCAAAACTGCTTTCCTCCTCTGAAAAAGGAGATAGCCGTATCTTTTCAGTGTTGTTGACAGAATGTAATGAGATGATGTCTGTGAAATGCTTAGTACTGCGCCTCCTATAAAGTAAGCATTTGTCTACTGTGGACAATCGTCTTCATTGCCATAATAAATATTATGACAACTGTAAATACAACTGTGCATAATGAAGTGATCAAGGTATACACAGACACTATGGAGTAGAGGGTAAGGCATTGAAATCTGTCTCCAGGATCAGGGAAGTTTTGCCCCCTAAAAAGCAGATACTTCTGGAGAGTTCTGAGAGACAGAGTTCCTACTGCTGAGTGGGAAATTGTGTGAATCATCCTAGGAACTGCAGATTGACCTTGATGACTTAAGTTAAGGATGCTGGGGGTGGGGGGTAGAAAATGAATAGTAGGTGAGACCAAACTCAGGAGATCCCAAGGATTAAACTAAGGAATCTGAAGACTTTTCATCTGGGAGAGAGGATGCTGGATAGTACAATGCCTGAATTCCTTGTGAGCGAGTCCCTGTGAGCACACTGAAGTTCGTTTGCTGGGACTCTTTCTCTTCTCCACAATTATAAGGCAAAAAAAGATGAAAGCAGGTTTGCAAGACTCCCAATTGCACTATATCATGCTGCAAGTTTTAAAACTTGTCAAAACAAATTTTCTGAGTTTGACTGTAGTCAAACACTTTCCCACTAAGCAAAGAGAACTCAATAAACAGTTTTATTTGTTTTATAAATAGTTCGGTGAAAAGAATAATATTTGTGAATTGTACTTGCTGGAAAATGTTTGCCTAGTAAAACTATCACTGCATGAGTGTTCTAAGCCTGAAAAGACAGACCACTGGCTGAAACTGATGTCACACCTTTACAGAAACCCCTCCCATGTTGTAGGTACCGTGGTGAATAGAACCTTTGGAGAGTCTATTGCAGGACAAGTGAAAATTCTCACCTTCTACAGGGATTTGCAGAGTATTTTCCCAAAACCCAAGTTGCTAAGAAGGCCAGTCAATCAATGGATCAATGAGATTCTGCAGGAAATCGTTAATCCCTGTGATTATCTGACCCAGCCAACTTGTGTGATTTTTTTTTTTTTTTACTGTTCTCATTCATTCTGTTCTTTTTTTGTGCAATTTCAATGAAGTATTAGGACAATGTTTTAGTAAACCAATAAAAGTAGAGACAACTAATATGAAACAAAACATTATAGCACAAAAAGCCTCATTTCTACCAATTTCTAGGGGCATAATTGGGGAAAATTGTATAATCCTTGGAATCTTAGAATGTGCAACCGAAAAACAGGGAAGAACACCACACTGATAAACTGTTGTGAAGATTCAATTAAATAATATCTTAACAGTAATTCTCAAGTACTGGCACGCAGCAGTCGTTCAGGAACTATGTCTTTTTGTTTTGTGCATCTCTTCGGCTTCTTGTCCTTCGGTCTTCTTTCCACTCCAGCCCATTAAGTGACAGGCACACACACATATGGAGGCACACACAGGGCTTAAAAGATACATTGTTACTGTCACAGTGTTTCTAAAAGTGAATTTGATGGTAACAATGAATCCATACCTGTTCCTCTTCTTAATGCCTCAAGTCTGAAGAAGTTTTTCTGCATATTCTGAGAGAGAAATTCCAGCACTTAACTACACACTATCACCTCCTACCTTGAAAACAAGATGTCGCAGGGGCCTGATTCTTCTTCTGGTGACCTCTTGAGATAGCCGGGGGGTGGGGGGGGGTAAAAGCCCTAAGCTAAAGCAGCTAGGTTTGCACCCAAAACTCTGAGTTTGAGAGAGTGACATAAACAAGGGAGCTCTGGGATGGTGCCTCCCAGCCGCATGCAGCGAACTGTCTTGCAGCATGACCTTGGCAGTGTGGTCTGATGCTCAGAATCCAGAATAGCCTGGGGACCCTGCCTATCTTCCAGACGTGGTCTGACAGCTTCTTATGGACCCCATGACCCCTGGATATCCTTTTGATATATGTCCCATGTGCTTGGAGTCAGAATCTGTTGTTTGTGATCAAGAATCAGGTTTAGGGAAGAGACTAGAACTCTGAAGTCAGAAGATTTTTCCAGGCTTCCTGAACCTGATTTATAGCATAATTTAATTAGAAATAGATGCTACAGGGGAAAAAATTCAAAATGTACCCTAATGTCTTTTATAGAACAAAAGCTAACATTTAGAAATTTACTTCTGGATCCAGGCAAATCCTCAGTCTATTCTTGGAGGAAATTACTACCATTAATAAATTCAAAATCTGCCACCCAGCAAGTTCACTGTTAGCACGTCTACTGATTTATAAAGAGAAAGTTACAAGATTAACATCAAATCCAGACTACAATTCACCCTTTATGGCAACATCAAAAAGAACTGTTTTCTTCACTGGGCATCTCATTACAGTGTTAACAGAGCGTGAGCTTTCAGAGCCTCATATGGCCACCTCTGTTCCACTGTAAACCTCATATTACCCTCTTACCTCACTTCTGGACAATTCTCTGAGCCTAAATCTTGAATTGTGGCCTAACAAAATTTACATTAGTCTTTGAAGATGAAGCAGGGTCCTGAGATTTTTTGTCATGTATAACTGTTTCTTGTATTTGCAAAACAAAAACATTATAATAAAGATGAAAGAAAGATGTTGAAACAGTGCTTTGTGATGACATAATCACTGAAATATTGTATTGCTAGGAAAGCAAAATGAAACCCCCACATGCAGACTGTAAATATAAACCCATTAACCAAAAGCTTAAAAAAAAAAAAAAGAAAGAAAGAAAGAAAGAAAGAAAGAAAAACACCATAGGACTTGGCCAATGAGCTGCAAAGCTATGCCTTAAATTGATTCCTTAGAAGAGCCTGAATTGGGGATTCTGACACATGGCAAGAAACGAAAAATACGGAAGGAGACAGTCCTGGCTTTAGTCTTCCAGAGGGCTACCGCCAACCTCGACACTCCTGTAATCAAGCAACGTTCTCCCTGTCTCTGTCTCTCTGTCTCTCTCTCTCTCCTTTTAAGCTTAGTTTGGTCTTCTTCTGGGGATCATGATTCTTATGACATCCTATTATTTCATAAGCAAACTTACTTACTTCTCTTTCCCTGGGTGAGTACCCTGATGTACGCCTCAGGGGGAAAAGAAAAGCAACCATGAGATAGAACTTAATCCTGACTCTGCCCATTATTAGCTGTGTAAGTTTGCAGCAGTCACTTCCTTGTTAAGGAGCCAAAGAGAAAGAAAGCCTTTTGTGGACAGAGCCATCTTACTACCAGAGGCCCAGAGATGAAGAGAGGACCCTATTTCTTGTTAGAGTCAATGGGCAGGGATTAAAGACATTTTAGAATGTCTTATAGAATCTATCCTCAAATCCCTTTCGTTGTGAATACATCCAGTTCTCCAGCTGTCACCCTCTCTCACCTGGATAATTTCAGTACCTTCTCTCTCGTCTCCCTGCCCCTGCTCTTGCCTTTCTGCAATCCAAGGTCTTCTAAAAACATAAATCCAATAATGTCACACCCATTATTCAATCCTTCTAGTGTTCTCTTGAAATAACATCAAAACTCCTTAGTATGGCCTGATCTAGTCCGGCCCCAGCATGGTCTCTTGACCTCAATTTATAGCACTCTACTCCCTCCTTCTCACTTCCCTTCAGCCACACGAGTCTACTCTGTCTCCCTCGAACACACCAGGTGAGGTCTTTGCTGTTCCCACTGCCTAGAATGTCCTTCCTGTAGACCATCCATACCTGGTTCTTTCTTTCGTTCAGGTCTCAGCTAGAATGCTATCTCTCAGAGGCATTGTCCTCTGACAATCTACAGAAATTCCCTAGGCTTCCTCTATCACATCAAGCTTCTTTGTTTTCTTAGCAGTGTTTATCACAATCTGACTTCTAATATACCTATGGATTGACTTTCTTCTACCGTTCCTTGAGAGCAGGGCATTAGTCTATGCCATTACTATAGTTTCAGCAACTAGTACTGTGCCTGGTGGATAGAAAATAATTCACCAATCACTGAAAGTGTGAATGGATAAATGAATTCTAAATGGTCCTCAGCCTTGATCCTATGTTCAAAATTGACAATGGAAAATAATACTATTTTTTTTTTTTAGTCACAACCTCAAGTATTTCTAGGCAGTCACTCAGCAGACAACACATTCCTTGCATTTCGCAAGGAAAAGGGCACACCGTCATTCTGATGGGTTATAACATGGAGCCTGGCACACAACTAATATTCAATAGAATATAACTTAAATGATAGAGCATGGCTTCTGTCCCTGACATTGTCAAGGTAACTTCATGTTATTTTGCCATTCATAAATTTAGTGGAACTCCTTGGTACCTAATACAGAAGCATCATAAAACTTAAAAAAATTGTCTCTAAGTAGTTCTTACCTTTATCAACACTTCAATTCAAGCAACATAAGGGAATTGAAATTTTTGTAATAAAAAGAATAACTCAAGATGAATTGAGCTATCTGAGTTACCATGGCTTAGAGAAAAGAGCTTGTCCTTTGATTCCCAGGTTGGCCACTTACTAGCTCTATTATCTTAAATGAATATCTCCCAATCTCTTTCAGTTTTCTGTTTCTTCATTGTCTGTAAATGGAGCCAGTAGTGTCTACCTCTTGGGGGTAACTGTAAAACATTAAAACAAACAACTGTTCATAAGATAGAGCCCAGCATAGTACTTGGCTCTAAGAGAATTCTTTGCACTCCATGAAAAGCAACAAATTTTCTAGAGGTAAAAGTGTTCAAAGCTTAAACAATCTCACCAAGAATATTTTAGAAAGATATCAAACATTAGATGAGTTGTTTTCCTAAATGGCCTTCATAAGCCAAGAGATTTTATAATGTGAACCCTCTTATTTTATAAATACAGAACAGGAGCATAGAAAAACAATATAACTTGCCTAAGATGAAATATCAAATTCCTATTTCTAATCTTCAAGGCAATCCACCAATACTCTCCTCTCTCCCTCATCCTTCAATCCCTGTTTGACTCATAACATTTCTCCACATGCTCAAACATATGTCAACAAGAACAGATTTTCTTAACATTCCTAGCACACCTGGTTCAATTTTTTCCTTTGTGCATCTGCACAAACTCCTCCTCCACCCCACCAATTCTGTGTCAAACTATGCCCCTCCCTTCTTTTCAAGCAACACTTAAGGGAAAGAAATTTTCTTTACTAATGACTCTACATCTCCATCTGACCTTGGTACTTGTGAGCTATGACACCCTGCCTCTCTAATTCAGGACGCAACAACAGAGTGATACTTCTGGATAAATAAAACAGATCAATGATCAATCCCTCACTCAAACCTTTTAGTTGCTCTCCATCATACTTAAGATGAGAATATAAACACCCAAATAAAACCCACAGGGTTCTGCTTGGTTGGCCCTGCCCACCTCCCTGGCCTCACCTTGAAGGGTCTGTCCCTCTTACTCGCTCCAATATATCCACTGGCCTTCTGTCATTCCTCTAACGTTTTCGCTCCTTTCCACCCTGGTGACTCCTCACACTGCTCTTTTGTCCTCAAAGTATAATCCTTCACGATTCATCATAAGTGACATTTTTTTCAGCAGACTTCCTTAACCACCCCACACCCCAGCAAGGGATGGAGTCCTCTTTGACACTTTCTTTTTTTTTTTTTTTTTTAAAGATTTCATTTATTTATTTGACAGAGAGAGATCACAAGTAGATGGAGAGGCAGGCAGAGAGAGAGAGAGAAGCAGGCTCTCTGCTGAGCAGAGAGCCCGATGCGGGACTCGATCCCAGGACCCTGAGATCATGACCTGAGCCGAAGGCAGCGGCTTAACCCACTGAGCCACCCAGGCGCCCCGACACTGTCTTAAAGTACCTTTTTCTTGCCTTCATAACATGCTTATTGTTTTAGTGATATACATAAGGAATGTAGAAGCTACCTTATTTCTCTATTCAGGACAGAGCAAGTCACATTGGAGCAGACCTCATAGAATAAGAAGTAATTGCTCTGGTAAATGTAGAATGAGTAGATCACATAGTGGAAATTGGTATAACAAGAAAATCCACATAACACTCCTGGTACACACCACTGATCACTTAGGAAGAGGTAAACCATCATGCTTTCTGGAAAGAAAAAGGTTGGGGGAGGGTTGACCGACTAACCTCTTCTCCCAAGATGTGAAGCTAAGAAACTTCAAGTAAATTGACTTTGGCTACATTCATTGGACGGAAAAGACATGGAAAGTTTTACAAGGAAATTCATCAGAAGGGAAAAGCAAACTTGTCAGGAGATGGTCTGAGTACAACCCGGAGACGAAGGACGCAAAAAGGCTGGTTCCACATTGTATGTGTCCTGAGGCCACCTGCCCTCTGGATCCATAAACTGTAGCACAGTGGTTATCCTCTGGGTATTTACTGCTGAGCTTTACACCTGTATTTATGGGTGTGGATTAATTTGTTCTCTGACAATGGCACCCAAGCACAGACCTACGACAGCCTGGGTAGCGACGTGCTCCAGCAGGACCTCAGAACAGCAGCAGACCAGCAGACCTGCCCATCTGCGGCAGCAGCACCATGTGGCAGCGACAGCAACCATGGTAATGACCCATCAGACTGTAACATTTATTGACTGGAATGACTTTTCTTCATTGTCTCCTACCTCAGGAGGTGGAAAGCTTCATGAAAGAAAATTGTAGAGCACAGATTGCACACCACTTAACGAAAGTGTCATTTACCTGGAATACAATGTGGACAGTGCCCCCTAGAGTTACGTAACTGCTCAACACGGACAGTCCTACGAGTCAGCCCTGGCCACTACGGTACAACCGGGACGAGCAGAATGGCAGGCACACAGCAAGCCCTCAAAAAATAGTTATAGAATGACTGTATAAAACAATGTGTGATACACTTGGTCCTCTTGCACACACATCTCCGCCTCTGCTGAGGAAGTCTTTGGGTGTTTCCCTTCACACATCTAATACAGTATGTCCACAAGGGACAGTTTTATCTATTTCAAGCCACAGGAAGTCAGAGCTGAAAGGAAGTTTAGAATTGATAATGGTTTTTATTTTACTGATGAGGAAGGGAAAACCAGGAAGATAAACAGACTTCCATCATGTGGTGGTAAAGCCTAGACCAGAATCCTGGTCTTCTGCTTTCTGGTGCCTTATTCCCTCACTTACTTCTCTAGTCACCTTCTTCTGTTCTGATGAAGCAGAGAGGAGAGCTCAGGAGTCAGGGGGACTTTTCCTCACTAACTGCCACTCATCCCTTAGGACTGTTGAGGCACAGGCATGCAGGTGTGCGCTCCACCAGACCCACGCAAGGTGGCGGGTAGCAGGACATTATCCGGGAAATTTCCTACATGGAGACCACAGTGAAACCTCCTCCCTACTGTCAGGTGAATTCCCCTACATGTTTCTTGTGCTTTATAATCTCTCTTTCAGCATTTTCCACACTAACAACCCATTTCTTTTTCCAAATTTCCCTGAGTCACACCAATAGAAGCATATTCTCAACCGCAGAAAATAACACTCACAAAGTTTGGAAAGTAGGGGGGAAAGATGAAATCTACTTTCAGGAATCAAATATTTTTCAGAAATATCAAAAGATTAGTGAAAATTAGGTCTTTTAAATTGCACTTGATTTTTTGGAGGGTCAATAATGGCTTAAAAGAAGGAGTCTTGGGATGCCTGGGTAGCTCAGTCAGTTAAGCATCTGCCTTTGGCTCAGGCCTTGATCCCAGGGTTCTGGCTTGGAGCCCTGCAGGGAGCCTGCTTCTCCCTTACCCTGTGCCACTTCCTCTGCTTGTACTCTCACTCACTCTCTCTCTCTGTTAAGTAAATAAGTAAAATCTTTAACAAAGTTTTTTAAAAAGTAAGTAGGCTTCCAACTCTAACTTGACCTTCTGTTTTTGTATTTTCAAGATTTTAAAAAATAGTACTGCTATTTGTACTTCTATTACATAACTTTTACCTAAATTGGCTAATTTCCTTCTTTCTAACAGAGTTAAGGTGTGAAAAATCAAGCCTCCTCTTCTATCTCTGCCACTATCATTCATCTTTAGATTTATGGTTCTTCAAATGCCTATCTTAAAAATTGGTACTGGTAAACTAATATTATACACTTTTAATAAGTGCCAAAATCACTCAGTGAAATGTCTTTCTGATGAATGTTGCCAAAGGGACCGTCTAGGAGGGCCACTGGATGGGAAAATCATACTCTGTGCTATTTATAGACTACAAATAACATTAATACCTTGTCAGGACCTGGTCTAATTGTGACACAATTTACAACTCCGTGATTCTCACGCTTGGCCTCATTTAAGGATTGTGTAAACAATCTTGGGCTTTGAGTCAGTGGTGGAAATTCTGTTTAGCGTTGATATTAGTGATCATTTCTGAAGAGATCAGAACTGAGTCACCAAGCACACTCTTAAGTCTGCAGGATAATGACTAACAATAATAATGAGATGCACAATTCATTTGACTTAAACATTTGTGTGAGAACAAGTCGGGGTATACAAAAATGTGTCTGACTGGAAAAACAGGGGCACATTCTAGACCTGAAGCAGAGGTCTTCAGAGGGTGAGGCAGTGGTTATACCTCCAGGTTTAGGGAAAAGGGAGATGAGACACAGCATGTTTTAGATGTAGAGAGTTAATTAACAGTCAGCCACGAAGGGGAAAGGATTCCAGAGCTGACAAAACGCAGAGGAGAGATGGTGGCAGGGGGAGAGGGGGAGGGATGAGTTATATCACCTTGTAAAAATTTATGCACCTGAGTTGACCATTTTTCTTATTTTATTTTTTTCTGAAAAGTTCCATTTCTGCACCGCACATTTTCTCCCCCAGTGAACTACAACTAATCAAGCTGTGAAACATCCCTTGTCTCTTTTCTTCAGTTTCTTGGGGGAAAGGTTTATCTGGACACAAGAAATCAACCTTATTATCTGGTAAAACATCATAGTAGTATTCATAATATTAAAGGGATATTCCCAATTATTTACACAAAGATTTATGTTGGTTTTCATTACAATCCTGTGAAATTGGTGGGTGGGTGTTTTTATTCCTACTTTGCCAAAGGAAAGCAAATAGTTCACAAAGATAACAAGTAAATTATCTAAAGTCACACAATTGCTTATGTAACTGGGACTAGATAGGGTCTTCTGATTTAGGTGCTTAGATATTCAAACAATAACTATATACCTTGTATATACACCTTGTATGGCCATGCAATTATGACTGTTGCAGGGAAAAGAACAAGACACAAGACAGATACTGCACCTGGCCTCAGGACGCCAATTAACCAATATGTCCAGGAAAGTGTGACTCAGACTATGACTGGGAAATGCAAGGTAGGTGCTATGGAACCAAATGGCCAGAGCACCCGTTTGGTCAGGTGAGGGTGAAGAAAGTCTTTTCCAACAAATTGACTTCTAACTTGGGACCTTAGGCAATCTGGGAAGGCTGACTACTTGGCAGCTATCAATTAACTGCAGAGTGAAGTGGCCAGTGAAAAAATAGAGAGATGAGAGTTCTGAGTAAAGAGCACAAAGAGTTTCTTGCACTCCATAATTCTACTTCTATATGTGTGTGTGGTGCTCCCCTTGCTAAAGAAGTCACTCATCCAACTGTCATTTCTGCATACAAATGACTATAAAATATTGACATACACTTAGGGGTCAAAATAGAAGGGGAACCCCAAGAAAAATCAGGCTCCTCTGGTTATCTTCCTTAATCTATGGAAGTTGGAATTTTCTAGGGAAAAAGGGGTGCTTTGAGAGGCCATCTAATAATCCTCTAGAAGTATGGAGGGAGTTGAAATACAAACTTCCTACTTACCTCTATGTAAGGAATTGAGGAAAATGGGAGAGTCAAAATTTGACATGTTACAGTTGTAGACCTTTGAGACTTTAGGCATGAGTGAAATAAATGTGGAACACTGTTGTATTAGAAAAAATATTACACAAATGTGGGGCACCTAGGTGGCTCATTCAGTTAAGCAACTGACTTGGTTTCCTCCCTTCATGATCTCAGGTTCTTGAGATGGAGTCCCAAGTTGGTGTCCATGCTCAGCATGGAGTTTGCTTGAGATTCTTTCCCTCTGACCCTTCCCTGCTCTCTCTCTCTCTCTCTCTCTGTCACCCAAATAAATAATAAAATCTTCAGAAAAAAATACACAAATGTAAGAAGTTTAAGGGAGGACTACCCACCCAACCTCCCTGCAATGCAAGGCCAGAACTAGAAGCTGAAACAAGACGCAGAATCCCTCACTACCAATCCGGGAGGATTCATCACCCCCGGGAGGATTCATCACCCCCGGAGGAATCATCGTCTGTTACAAATGTGTTCAGCACATATTCCTGAAGGTTATTCCCAGAAAACTGAACCCATGGAAACTTTCTTAATTGATTTCTTGACCTTTACACCTTTTTCAAAAGAGAAAAGCCAATGAGTCACAATTATGTTACAAGTCTAGACCATCTGAATTTCTTCAAATAGGATGGCTTAAGAACTGTTTAATTCTTGGCTCTCTCTGTTATACTCAAAATAAAAAAAAATCTGTGTTCTTTAAGCCATGATTTATATAATTAATCTTCAAGTTATATTAGTTTCTAGATATATCATTTAGATAATCCACCTTCACCATATGTACTCTGTCTAAAACCCTAGTGACTCAGGAGCCTGTTCTTACAAAAAATAACTGGCCATCCAGTCTCCTTTCTAGGTTTCCCATTCCTGTGTATTGAACTATCATTCTTCCCAGTAAGAGAACACGAGAATAACATAAATGGGAAAAATATCTTAAATGTCTAATGGTCTGACCTCCAAACTTTACAGATAAAAAGACAAATAAGTTGCCCAGGGCCCACTATTACAGCTAGAATTCCTGTCAAAAACAAAAAAAATCAACAACAAAAAAAGCTCAAAGTTAATGATAGCTAGTTCTAATATTCTTTATACTTGCATTTTTTGAATGAGAAAATAGTAGAAAATATTGGCAATCTTACAGAATGCAGTTAAATGGTATAATGGATGTGAAAATATTAACCACAGTGAAGAGGACAGATGCACAAGAAACGTCTTTCAATCAATCACAGAAATTGACCATTCTGACAACTTCAGTTCTCTATTCCTTTTCCTTCTCTGACTCATCTCTTCCCACCGTCTCTACCCTAAAGCCCTAACTGACTTGTAAAAGCAACTCATAACTATTCTCTCTTTTCCATTTTCCAGTCCAAATCTATCTACACACCACAGCCATATCAATCTTTGCAAACCTTCTCCCCTGTTCAGAAACTCAAAATAGAAGTTCTATGGTTGACTGGCAAAAGAATGCTGTCCTCAACCCATGTTCATCTTAACAACCTCAGTCTGATCCCATAAACCTTTTCAAAGCATTTTTCCCATGGTTCTAGTGGACACATTCTGTTCTGGTTTGTGGGGAGCTCTCACGTGGGGAGCTCTTAGCTGCAAGGTCAAGCACTGCCATCCCACTTCTTCCCTGAAGTCTACACTGCTAAAGTCAGACGGACATTCCTCCCAGAACCAAAGGCACTAATTACATCGAATCTTGTGTTGTCCTCTAATTTTTTCACTCATAAATGTGGGGATTCTGCTTCTCTGAGCAGATTATAGCTCTTCCACCAGTTTTCAGTAATTCTACCTAATATCCTCTCCACAGTGCTTAAAATGTACTGCAATAAACAAAAAAGTAAAGAATTCTGAATAAACTCCATTCTTATAAAAACAAATTAGAGATGGGGCACCTGGGTGGCTCAGTAGGTTAAAGCCTCTGCCTTCAGCTCAGGTCATGATTCCAGGGTTCAGGGATCGAGCCCCACATCAGGCTCTCTGCTCAGCAGGGAGCCTGCTTCTTCCTCTCTCTGGCTGCCTCTCTGCCTACTTGTGATCTCTGTCTGTCAAATAGATAAAAATTTAAAAAAATAATAGAGATTTTTTTCCCTCCACAATGGCCAGTTCACATGTGTAATCATTTTCTCTGAAGCAACATCCTAAATAAGGCAGAAATTTACAGGCAGAGAAAATTAGCAATTCCATAATACTTTTCTGTACTATAAACAATGTTACCTCTGTAAATAATCTACCCCGTATAATAATAACATGTGGTATATTTAAGGCAAGTTTCATTTGTCAAAATATATCAGTTATTCCTTAAATCTAAAGAAGTCACATCCACATTGTGAAATATTTTCTTGAATTGAAGCATCCCTATTTACATTTATGGATACTGAGCAGAATTTGGAAGCTCAAGATTAAAGGCAGAAATTTCTATGGCTGCTTTTATCCAGTTCCAAAGTTGTAGTTGAGAAACATTGGTCCTCTGCCCTCCTTTTTCACAATGTTAGTTTTATATTTACTATTTTTTAAAAGATTTATGTATATTTATTTGAGGGAGAGAGTGAGAGAGAGAGAGAAGGAGCAGGGGGAGGGGCAGAAGGAGAGGGAGAAGCAGACTCCCCGCTGAGCAGAGAGCCCTACATGGGCCTGATTCCTGGACCCCAGTATCATGACCTGACCTGAAGGTAAACCCTAAGCAGACTGAGCCACACAGGTGCTCCATATATTTACTATTTTTAAGAGAGTGACCGTGTTAGCCATATTCCACCTGTTTGGGGAGGGTCAGGTTTACACAAGCGCACTATTACACAAACACCAGAGGAACAACACAAGATGTACTCATGACTTTTGGTGAACAACACCCTGAGGTGATTCCTGTTTCTGGAAACTTGGCTATCATGTTTAATACCTGGACTATTTGGTGAATTTGATTCATAAAAAATAAAATAATAATAAAAAGTCAAATAAATTGCATTGCTGAGTCAACTAGTTGATTCCAACAGGATTTGATGCCACATAGAAACATAAAGTGACCACAAATTGTAGATCATTTATCATAACGACATCATTTCCCACTGTATTCTCAATTTCACATCTCACATTTTGTGAAGTTTCTGGAAAAAAGAAAAGTAAAAAAGTTTTGTTTCCACCATAGATAAACCTCTAAGTATTTATGTGGCAGAAACTTACTGCAGGTTGTATTTTTTTTATAACGGTATCTATTCTTTGCTAAGTTTTCCAGCAGTAACATTGAATATTACTATAGTTGTGATAGTCTTAAAAATAAGATATACTCAGGACCCATTTAAGTTAAACGTGAATAATTAGATTAGTATCATGCACACAACTCAACAAAAACTAATAAGGAATCTATATTTTTCTACAGTTATAAAACAGATGTAAAAAAAGATCTTTCGCTTCAACATTAACACACATTAAAAATTTAATTCACTAAGTTCGTGTTTTTATTCCTACAATTCCCTAACCTACTAAGAAAGCAGTTTTCCCAGTTTCTTCTCTTTGCAATAGCTTTTTACTGCAGATCTTTCTGACAATATTGGAAGGTTTAACTTCAATGGTGCACAAAACAGAAGACAGAACCATCTCCTTTGGTTTAAAAAATACCTACTTTGGAAACCATGAATTTCTCCTCTTTGATATGATTACATGTTAAATTTATTTCATTTTAAGTTTAATGTATTTATAAGAAATGAATCAACAGAGTCTCTGATACAAAGTTGTAAGCCCGTTAATATCTTTTGAATGCGTTAATTAAATAGGAGTAGTTCCTGGTGATTCACACACCTGTACCCCTGGGGATAAAAATATATGTTTATAAAAAATAAAAAATTAAAATAAATAAATAAATAAATAAATAGGAGTAGTTCCAAATATGTTTTTCTGAAGAGAGTGAGTTTTACTATCCTAGCTTACAACTTTCAAAATTGATCTAAATTCTTAGAGTTATCATGCTTGTGACATTAGAATCAAAATTATGAAATAAAAACACACTACATAGTTTCTCTTCGTCAGCTTAGCTGTATAGATAAGCATTTTATTTGTGTAATTTAATTGCATTTCTTTTAAGATATAAAGTGTGTGATAAGAGCAAACTCAGTCTCAAATGACAGCTGTGAAAAACTCAGATACTCCGTCTTTAAAGTTATGTTAATTACCACATTCATAAAGTGTTTCTTTTTTAGAACTCTTTCTCCCTTCTGTTTGGGCCCCGACGTACCCCCAACCATAGAAGTAAATATGCCTAAAATTGGTGCTGGTCTTTATAAGCCATGGTGATGACATCAGCCTGAGTTCCAGCTCCTGGAACGCAGAACTGTGACCACACAGTGACTTGTGAGCAGCTAGGTCCCGACACAGCTCTCCTTGTCACCACGTGTCACTGATTTGGAGCCAAGACTTGTACTCTAAATATACTGCACCAGTTAAACACAGGTATTCTGGCATATCTGCTTGGTCAAATGCAAGGGAGAGAGAGAGGGAAGAGGAACTAAGGTTTTGTTTTTAAATATGAGGAATTTAAAACTAAATGTGGTACAAAGCAATGTCAATATACCACTCAATCACCTGCTTAAAAATGGTAAATTTCATGTTATGTATATTTCATCACCAGAAAGAAAAACTATTTGAGAGTGGTTCTGAAAACTGTGTCCATGGATTTCAGAAGTTTTTCACAACTGTCTAGTAACTTTCCAGGTCCAATATTTAATCCACTATAATTCTGCCACATTTACCAGGTCACTCTTTCTGCCATACCTCCTTAGTAAGCCAGGCTGCTTGGAACCTAAACAAATCCATTCATCAGGTGTTTCTAAACTATATTCACCCACAGAAATCTCTAGCTGAAAGTACCACAGAGGAAAATCTGGAAAGTACCAGGTAAAGCTGGGTGTAACACAAGGAGCAAGTGTAAACATCACTTGCTCCCAGGCTGTGAACCTCTATGAGGAGCTAGGAAGTGTAGAAACCCCCAGGATCCTATCTCAGGACTGGCTCTGCCACAGCCCTGCATGTTTGGCACAAGGGCATGCAAAGGATGGTCAGAGTTTCCAGGCTTTAGGGTTCCACCAACGGAATGTGGGTTCAAACAATTCCTAGAGGATACAAGCACCATTCAAAAGGTCTGAGGCAGGCTGCAACAGCAGCAAGACCTATCTTCACTCTCTTGTTTCCAGTCAAGAGTGAGCCTGCAAGAAAGGTTAGCTCGGTTCTGCTGGGCAAGCGCACACTGCTGCCTCAGGAGCTGCAGGACGTCTGTGCCTGCCTGCTCTCCCAGGTAGGGTACGTCCAGAGACTGAAAATCGCCTCAGCTTGCAAAAGATATTTGAAATTAGGAGAAAACGCACAACACCAGGCTATAGTTGTTACAGCCATTCTGCTCCCACTGCACCCGTTAGAAACCCGTATCTGTGCACACGCACTGAAATGACAGCTGGGCATCCTCCTACTTTCTCTGGTTAGAACGTAAGCAGCCCTGTGGTCTCCAGTTGTGCGTAAACAAAACCTAGGAGGATGTCTGGCACTTGAAAGGTGCTCAGCAAATAAATGAGGAGCTCAACTCCGAAGCCACAATCAAGATAGGGGGACAGAGGCCTCTCCAATCCTCTGTGGTTGCAAACACACCTATGCAGGTGCTGCCACATCCAGAGGCTTCCTTGGCCCGCCACCACGCGCGCCCGCCCCGACCTCCGCACTCGCTGGAACTACGTACCAGCAACGGCGACCAGCAGACTGACAGCACGCACATGATCCCCATGAGCTGGATGGCCGTCTCGGTGGTGATCCGGCCCCACTGGGCGCCGGACTGCGACGCCGTGGCCTTGGCCCGGCAGCGGGACACCAGGGCCTTAATGGTGGCCAGGTTACAGGCGAAGGTGACGGCCAGCGCCGAGAGCCCCAGGAAGGCAAAGGTGGAGGCGAAGAAGAGGTTGCCCCAGTTGTGCGAAGCGCTAGTCCCGTTGCCTCCTTCCCCGGTGCTAATGAAGCACCATGTCCCGGGCCACTGGATGGTGTACTGGCCTACGCCCAGCACCGGCAGCAGGGCGAAGGCGAGCACCGCCAGCCACACGCCGAGCAGCACCGCGCGGGTGGCGCGCGTCTTCATGTGGCTCGCGTACCAGTGCGGCGCCCGGATGGCCAGCGCCCGCTCGACGGCCATGGCGCTGGCGATGAAGAGCGAGGAGAGCCCAAAGACGGTCATGGTCAGACCGAAGAAGGTGCAGAGCCTCCCCGACGGGTCGAGATGCTCCCAGCGCTGCTTGGACAGGTACACGACGATGACCACCGGGCTGGTGAGCAGTTGCCCGACCAGGTCTGTGAGCGCCAGCCAGCCGATGCACAGCAGGAACGACTTCTTGCGCTTGCTCTCCCGCCGCCGGTAGCTCCGCGACACGAGCAGCATGGCCAGCGCGTTGCCCACGAAGCCGGTGATCAACATGGTGATCGGGAAGGCTACCGACACCGAGCCGCAGTCCTCGCGGGGGTCCCGGGAACCTGTGAGGTTGCCCCGCGCCGCGGCGGAGAGCTCGGGCGACCACATGCCCGGGTAAGAGTGGTTGAGGCGGGTACAGAAAGGGGCGCTCCCGTCGCCCCGGGTCTCCTTCATGTTGGCTTCGAGGTGAGGAGGGGACGGTGCCCGGAGAGCAGCAGCGGGAGCTGGCGGGCGGGGCGCGGGCGGCGGCGAAGGTCGGTGTCCACCCGGACTGGGGCTAGGGCTGGGCTGCCCTCCATGATGCGGGGCGTAGCCTCCGCCTCACTTCTTTCCTCTGGCGGCGGCGCCCCGCCGTCGGCTCCGGGAAGCCTGTAGCTCCGAGGCGCGCGAGGTGCGGGCCCCTTCTATAAGGCCGCGGAGGGCGGGGCGCCCGGGGGTGTGGGCATCAGTGCGCTGGGAGGAGGATGGAGAAGCAACCGTGCGCGTCTCTCGGCTGCTGCGTGACCGCTGTCCTGGCCGCCTGGGCTGGAAACTCCCAGGAGGACTCCTTGCTCCCACTCCTGGCCGGACGGGACGCCTAGCCAGTCCTCTCTTCCCTGCGCGGCGCCTCCTCCTCTTCTTTGCCAGAGGAGCGCCCGTGGGCGGCCCGGACTAAAATGTCTCCCAGCGCTTCCAGACCCTGGGCAACTTGCCAAGGCCGACCTGAGCGCCCGCCCCCCTCCTCACCCATCCACCGACTCTAACGTAGGGACTCGATCCTCGTCCTGAAGCTCTTTTGTAACCCTGGCAAGTGTAAATCACCTGTCCCTAAGCGATCCAGGCAGACCACACTCTGAGTAGCTGAACGTGAACTTTTCTCCCTTTATGTCCTCTGGGGCTCCAGAAGGATCGCGAGCCGACCATGCTGCTCTGTTGCCAGAGGGCGCTTTGAAAGTACAAAACTAATAGCGTCTTGAGAGAAGGGATTCCTAAAGAGAAACAAAATCGGACGCTGGAATCCAAAGATGAAACCTCAACCACCGCTCTCCACTTAAAAATCTTTCCCTCCCCCCGTTAAAAAAATTAGACAGGGCTAAAGTGCCTAGAGGCAGGTAGCACCCACTTGGTTGTCTGAGATCGTGAAATCAACTGCCGCCTGCCTATGGGAGCTGGAGCGACTGGGTGCGGAGAGAAGCAAGCTCTTCCCAGAGCCTTCAACCATTCTCCAATCCTTGCCCATTCTCGTACAGTTAGGACTAGAAGCTGTAGTTATATGTTAGGAAGGTCTTCACATTGAGTGAAAATGGGCATAATTGTCTAGTAACATCTTTTGTTAAACCAATATTTAGTGTGTTTTCACAGTCTCCTGTTCTTTCAGAGATCTTCCAAGGTCCTGTTGCTATTATTGCTCCCCTTTGACGATGAGGTACTCAGGCTCCATGAAAGTTGAGGGATATGCCCAAGGTCTTCCAGCAATTCTCCAGCTTCTGTCTTTACAGTGCCGTTTGTGTGGATACCGTAACCACTCTTAGCAGAGGAAAATCAATAGTAACATTGTTCCCACATTTTGGAAGGGTCTAGTTTTTCTGACTCTGCCCATTGTCCAGGAAATGAAAATATTTAAAAATATTTATAAATTTCATTTTTCTTCATATTTAAGAAATTAAACCTGATCATATAGCTGTGTGAATACCATTAACTCAGACTTCAGACTGACTTCTGTAGCAAGCCGGGTTAGCTCCTTGCTTTTCCTAGCTTAGTTGGTATCTTTTATGGCTGTAAATGAATGGTAGGTGATGGGAATGGAGTATGTTCTCACATTCTTTCTTTCTGTGCTGTTGTATTGATTCTGTTTTGAGAGCTTGAAAACTATCATTATGGGATTTATATAGTTTTTGATTTTTTAAAAGATTTCATTTATTTTTGAGAAAGCACATACAAGGTGCGGAGGAGCGGAGGGAGAAGCAGAAGCAGGCTCCTTGCTGAACAAGAAGCTGGACTCAATTCCAGGACTCTGGGATCATGACCAGAGCTGAAGGCAGCTGTTCAACTAGCTAAGCCACCCAGGCATCCGGATTTATATACTTTTTAAAGGAGAAGAACAAAAATGTAATTTAAACTTCATATTGACACCACACATTAATGAAATGATAGTATTATTTTGTGTTTTGATATCATTTAATTTTTTTAAAATTTTTCTTAAAGATTATTTATTTAGTTGTCAGAGAGAGAGAGTGCGCACACAAGTAGGGGGAGAGGCAGTTTGAGGGAGAAGCAGGCTCCCTGCTGAGCAAGGAGCCTGGTGAATAAGGCTCCAGACTTGATCCCAGGACTTCTGGGATTATGACTCGAGCTGAAGGCAGACGCTTAACCAATTGAGCTATCCAGGCATCCCATGAGTTTTCTCTTTTAAAATGTCATGTTTCTAATGAGAACAACAGCTAGGAAGGAATACTAAAGTGGTTTACTTTTTAAATCTTTCCCAAACTTTTATTAATTCAAAATAATCTGAAACCCATAATTGTGAAAGATTTTTCCCTAAAATGTCATTTTAAAAATAAGATCATAGTTGATGTTATTATTAGATATATACTTTATCTTAAGCATATGGATGAAAGTACATATCAAATTTTTTCAGCAGTCTCTAGTAGAATTATATATTTAAAGACTTAAGACTTTTTCATGATTTAAACAGCGAAAAAGGCAAAGTTGATGTTTTTCAGTTACATCAAAAATTTTTCTCTGGGGTGCCTGGGTGGCTCAGTGGGTTAAAGCCTCTGCCTTGGGCTCGGGTCATGGTCCCAGGGTTCTAAGATCGAGCCCCGTATCTATCGGGCTCTCTGCTCAGCGGGGAGCCTGCTTCCGCCTCTCTCTCTGCCTGCTTCTATGCCTACTTGTGATCTCTGTCAAATAATAAATAAAATCTTAAATAAAAATTATTCTCATCTTTATGAACATTTGACTTACTTGAATTTTACTTTCCCCCTTGCAGTGCATGTTGCAGCTAACTGGACTTTATAAGAGTAACAAGCATCTCGTAGAGATTATGCTGAGTGAAATAAGTCAAGCCAAGAGAGTCAATTATATGGTTTCACTTATTTGTGGAGCATAACAAATAGCATGGAGGACATGGGGAGTTAGAGAGGAGAAGGGAGTTGGGGGAAATTGGAAGGGGAGGTGAACCATGAGAGACTACGGACTCTGAAAAACAATCTGAGGGTTTTGAAGGGGCGGGGAGTGGGAGGTTGGGGTACCAGGTGGTGGCTATTATAGAGGACACGGATTGCATGGAGCACTGGGTGTGGTGCAAAATAATGAATACTGTTATCCTGAAAATAAATAAAAAATAAATTTTAAAAAAAAGCTAACTGGACTTTATAAGAGTAACAAGCATCGCGTAGTATGGAAGAATTAATGTTAGACTCTTCACTCATCTCTATACAAAAGCTCTAAATGTGTTGCATTTCAGATCTTTTGCACAACACTTTCCTTTTAGCAGTTTGCTTCATCTTACTCTAAGTTGTCTGCTTTGTAGTTATTTACCTTATAGTGATTTAGGGGATCTGAGGAGTCACAGAATAAGATACTGCCAGTTAGACTCTGGTTGTCTAAGCAGTCTGAATTGTGTTGGTCTGAAACACTAGCACCCTCTAGTGACCAACCTAATAACATCCTGTGCACCATAAAAAGAATTTCTAAATGAGAGTTATGTGCTTTACTTAAGGAACCTCTGATATCTTTCTTAGAGATCTACTCACTAATACACAACTATGGTCATTTTGTTTTCCTTTGAGTGCACAAACTGTCATGTCTGCTTGATCAATACAACAGTGGAGTATTAAAGTTAGGTCAGATCATTGAAAGACCACATTTTCAAATTTTTTTTTTAAATGTAAGTATATGTTCATACATTATCTAGTTTTAAATTAAATCCCTATCTAGAAATGATTTTAATCTATAGATTCATTTCCCCCATGTCTTATTTTTAATTCACAGCATATATCAATATTTAGCTAGTATTGATGAATTTATTTTGCTACTTCTCCTGAACTTGTATTAAGAAATTCTAAAATAGACATGGTTACAAAAACAAGATTAATGAACAGGACCTTGATTACCTCATTATGGTTGGAAAATATCTGCAATTCTTACTTCATAGATCCAACTCCATAGATCCAGCTAATTTCAGCATTGTTTTTTTTTATTTTGGGAGTGGGAGAATCAGGCTGAGCAGGGAGCCAGATATGGGGCTCAATCCCACGACACTGGGATCATGACCCAAGCCAAAGGTAGACACCGAACGACAGAGCCACGCAGGCACCCCTTCAGCATATTTCTTTAGTCACTCATTTATTCATTCATTCAAAAAATATTTACTGAACACCTATTCCATGTCAAGCACTGTGCTCGTTGTTAAGGATATAAAGGAAATACACAGAAGTCTACATTCATGGAGTTTATGTTTAAGACAAAATACTTGATTTTTAAAATCTGAAATAACAGAAGAAAGGAGTGCTAATTTCAGTGGCTTTTGTGATTTGCCATGGAGGTAAACTCTTATTTAAAATCCAATTTCATATGTACAATTTTCATGAAAAACTGAAAAATATGTACCATTTTCATGATCAAATGAGATTTATCTCAGGAACCCAAAGTAGATTTAAACACTCAAATAGGGGCGCTTGAGTGGCTGTCATCAAGCAGCTGCCTGCAGCTCAGGTCATGATCCCAGTGTCCTGGGATTGAGCCCTGCATCAGGCTCCCTGCTCAGTGGGAGGCCTGCTTCTTCCTCTCCCACTCTCCCTATTTGTGTTCCCTCTCCCGCTGTATGTCTCTGTCAAATAAATAACATCTTTAAAAAATAATAAAAATAAAAATAAACATTCAAACATCACCCAATATAATTGCCATCTTAACAAAATAAATGCTTGAAGTCTTTTGCTATATCAAACATCTGGGAACACTGAGTCCCTTTGTATTGACTGCATTTACTGCAAACCCTTCTTCCTGTTTTTGTTTTTACATTCCTAGTAGTCTTTAGTTGAAAACTGCACATTGTAGTTAATATACTGTAGTGACTGCAGACGCTATTGTGTTCTTATGAGGATTACTGATTTGGTCTGGGGCTGGGGTGCGGGGTGGAGAGGACAGGTGGTGCAGTCATCCATCAGGTGGTCAATCTGCCTGGATTCAAACTGCCAGCATTTCCTCTCTTATGGTATACAGCTGCTTCAGTCTCTGCTCTGTTCCCGTGGTTTCTCATGGCTGTTCTGTGGAATGATCTACCCTATACTACATAATTTGTGGGTCAGTTAGTGATGGGGACCACCCTCTCTGTGTTTTTCTTGACTTACAGGGATTCTCCTCTAATTTCCAGCAGCTCTGCCAGCCTTGGGTATTTCAAACACGTAAAGCTTCAACTTTTTGCCACCTAAGGTGCTTATGGTGGAGGAATAAACTCATTTATGAAAAGCATCAAAGCCATGGACATAGTCTTGAGTAGTTTAAGACTAGATTCCCCTCTGGGCCTCTGCTTGCTTTTTCACCAGGCTTCAGGGGTATCCTCTCTTATGCATAGTTTAGCTGTCAAACATATATTTGGGCAGAAGTCCAATCTCTTGCACTTTTTTGCCAGTGAGACTGATTTTTCCACCACTGATATCCCACAGACATAATCATGAGGGATGGGCATCACCCTCAGTCCTAAAGACCAGTAATACTTAATTCTTATCCCTTTTAGCTGCAGGGCTTGTTGTTGTTGTTGTTTTGCAATTAAACTCCTCTCCAATTTCTGTATGCCTTTGAAATGCTTTCCAGCGAGTTTTAGTTGTTATAAAATTTTTAATCAGATATTATAATTGTTATCTGTAGGGCAGTGTGATAACATGAAGACAGACATATCTGTTCAATGAAACAGAATACTGTTATCTACCTACCTATACCTATATATTTGTATTTATACAGGTAGATATATATGACTGTGTGTGTGTAGAGACGGAGAGAGAGATAAAAGAGGTCATACACACACCTGTTCACACATATAAATTCAATTAATTTTGAACAAAGGTAATAGTCTTTTCAACAAATATTACCAAACCAAACAAAACAAAACAAAAAACCAAAAAAAAACCTGGATGCCTGTATGAAAGTGAACATCTCACACCACATAAAATGGACTGCAGATTAAATATAATTATACCTAATCTTCTAGATTAAAACAGAAGAAAAATCCCCATGACTTCATTAGCTTTCCATCATTACTGGAAGTACTCTTGCAACCTGTTTTTTTGTCTTTTGTTTTTAACATTTAACAACCATCTGATCATCTCTTGGTTAGTATGCATATAAATTCTTCATTCTTCTTAAATACCACAAATAATCCAAAAACTTCTGAATGTTTGGATTATTAACAATTTTTGATGTAAGAATCAATGGTGCAATAATATTCTCATATATATTGGTGTGTATCCTTGTAGGGCTTTTTATATGATACTTAGAAATGAACTGCTATACCTAGTGACCCCCAAATTTATCTGCAGTCTGTACTTCTTTGAACTCCAGCTTCATATATACAACTGTTTGTCATTCCATTTGGATAGCCCATAGACACCTCAGTGTGTTCAACTGGAACTTCAAATTTTCTTCTCCACTCCTAGTTCTATGTGAGTCTTCCTTTTCCATCAGCTCTGTCTTCCAATCTCATCCAGTAATATTAATTCTAATTCAAAATATAGCTCAAATACATTCACTTGTCTCAGTCTCCACATCTACTGCCTGGTTCAGGTCCACTACCATCTTTTACTTAATCTACTGTAATAGTTTTTTTTTTTTAATTGCCTTGATTTTTATTATTTTAAATTTTATTATAACATTAAGCTAAACAAAAAGGTTCAAACAGCATTTAGATTATATTTTAAAATGCTAGTAATATCCTCATCTCTCCTTTTCACTCCCCAAACCAGTATTAACAGATTGAGATGTATTCTTTCCAATTTTTTCTATGCTCATGCAAAGATATTTCTCAAAATGTCCTTTCTGCTTGTTTGCCAGTACTGAACTAGTATTGCTGTCTAAAATATTTACAGTCTGACGGGTTAAATATATTTTGTTAATTTGAATTTCCCTACTAGTGAATTTAAATCCAACTTCACTAGTGAAGTTAAATCTATTTCCACATCTATTAACTTCCTCTTTGTGTTTTCCTATTGGACTGTCATAGGTTACTAATGTGTAGTTCTTTGTAGAGTTAGAGAGATCTCGTTTTTCATTTTCCTACCTTGTCATTTGTCTTTTTTAACTTTTTGTGTTGTGTCTACTATCGTATGTAAAACATTTATTCAGAAAAAAAAATGCTCATTTTTTCTTCTGCATTTTGAGGATTCCCATGTAAGAAAGTTAATGTCTCAAGGGCCCCTAGGTAGCTGCAGGTTAAGCCTCCAACTCTTGATTTCAGCTCAGATCATCATCTCAGGCATATGGAATCAAGCCCAGCATCAGGCTGTGCACTCAGCATGGTCAGCTTCTCTCCCCACACTTGCCTGCTCTCTCTCAAATAAATAGTTAAGATCTCTTCTATTCCTAACCCCAAGTTAGATTCTAAAATATTTTTGCTTTAATAGTCATATCTTTAACCCAATAGATTTACATTTTTACTTTGTTGCAAGTGGTAATAACTTCCTTTATGAAGGATATCACGGGTGTGTGATTTGCTACAGTTTTGTTTCTATGCTTGGGTTAGGTGTTTCCTGCATTTGTGTAAGTTTCTTTCCAGGGATGTGCTAATACTCACCTGAAGACTTGGGAGGACCTCCTGGGGATCTCCACGTGTGAACTTTTCCTATTACCCGCCCTATGAATGTTTATGACTTCTTCCTTCCTGTCCTCCCACCTCGGGAAGTCTCCACCCAGGAAACTCCAGTGATGTATCCAAGAAACCCAAAGGAGTGGGGCGGCAGCATTCAGTTTCACCTTGTTTCCTTTTATCAGATTATCATGGTCTCCCAATCTTTTTGTTCAACACACTTAAAAATCCTATTTAATATATTGTTTTAGATAGAAGGGTAAACTTTGCCAGGAAGCAAAAGTTTTATTTTTGCTTTCTCACTTTCTACTTTGATCTATTTTTGACATGGTAACATATATTGGTTTACCTTTTTTCCTCATTTATGCTTTCAAAGTTACACATTTCCCTCTAAGCCCTGTTTTGGGTGAATCTCATCATTTTAAACTTCCGTTGTCATTTGTCCTTTGATATACGTCAATGTAAAATCTGAACTACTTTTTAGTTTTGCTGTTGAGTTCTAGTTTAAGCCCACTGGCCAAGTATGTTCTGTGCTATAAAATTGTTTGAGAATTGTATGGTTCAAGAGTCTGTGTAAATACTCTATGTGCAGTTGCTTGAGGTAATGTTTTGCAATTATCAATTACATCAACTTGATCATGTTTATTCCATATGCTTAATGCTACTGTTACTGAGAAAGCTATTAGGATTTCTAACTACACAGATCTATTCACCCTTTCAGTCTTAATATTTTGAAGTTACTAGATTTTGATATGGAATGCTTTATGAGAAGCCTGGGCTTCAACTCACTTCCAAGTTTATGATGATTCTGTTAGTGTTGAACTGACCCTTTTATCCAGGTGCCTGGGAGGCTCAGTCAGTTAAGTGGATGCTTTCTGCTCAGGGCAAGATTCGAGGGTACTGGGTTCAAGCCCCACATGGGGCTCCCTGCTCAGTGAGGAGTCTCCTTCTCCCTCTCCTCTCCACATGCTTGTGCTCTTGTTCTCTCAAAGTCTTTTTTAAAATATTAATATTGGCACATACTGGTTAATATTTGCTTGGTACCTATTTTTCCATCTTATTTTCAACTTTTGTTCTTATTCTGAATGCACCTTATAGACATAATGGGATTTTGGAAATTTTAATCCAGTGTGGAAACCTGTAATAGGGAGGTAAAAATCCATTTTAATTACAGATATAGTTTAACTCACTTGATGTATTACATGAGTTTAAGAAAACCTATTTTCTTAAAATCTTTTTTAAAGACTTAAAAAAAACTTTTCGTAAAACCAAATTTTCAATTTTCATTGCAATTATCAAATTTTCATTATCCTATTTTTCTATTAAATTTTTGTTGTACTTTCATTATTGCAGAAACTGAAATATACATCCTTAACCATTAAAATTTACCTTTAATCAGTATGAAATCTTCATTTCTTGAGGAATGTATCTTAAAATGGTTTAAAATCACTTACCTTCTTCTTGTGTTATCTTACTTCCAAGTTTTAAAGCCCAACACATTAGTCACATAACCCCAAATTTAGGAGCGTACATTTTATTGATCACACAAAGGCTGTAACTTTAAACTGCTTAAATAAGCTTTCTCACTGTTCTTTTCCATCAAGTAGGTCTTTCTAATCTGTTCTCCAAGAAGCCAAAGTTATGTTAAAGCTAAATAGGGCTATTTCAAACCTTTCAATATTTCCCAACTGTTTTTAGAATAAAATTCAAATTCTTTTCTATGACCTAGAGGCTGTGCATGATGGAATCCTCTACCTCTACTATTTCATTTTATGCTATTAATTTTTTAACTCATTAAAACTTATACCACCTTCACTAGTTACCACCTTAGAACAGACTTGGCAACTCTAGTACAGATCTTTCAGGAATAACTCTCCCAAGGATTATCTGCCTGACCTTTAGGCCTTCTACCCACCACTCCTTATTTCATGATACTCATCAAAATTTGTTATTGTTCTGTTTTCCTTGTTTCGATAGAAGATTCACTAGAATACCTTACTTTTATCCCAATCTAATAATTTAACTAGTTCACTGCTAAGCATGCAGTAGCTTCAACCAACATTTATAATTGAATAAACATAATGCTTCAGTATGTTCTAAATATTTACACTGTCAAATTACCCTCCAAAGGCCTGTGTTATGTCATCCAATGATGAAAAAAAAAATTAAGGCTCTTAAAATGAAGAGGTCATACTGATCAAAAAGTGCCAGCAGGGGTGCCTGGGTGGCTCAGTCATTAAGTTTCTGCCTTCCACTCAGGTAATGATCCTGCGGTCCTGGGATAGTGCTCCCTGCTCAGCTGGGAGCCATTTTCTCTCCCTCTGCCTGCTGCTCCCTACTTAAGTTCCCTCATGCTCTAATAAAATTAAAAAAAAAAAAAAAAAAACAACAAAAAACCCCAGTAAATGCAAAAATGGCACTAATGACAAGAGTGCAGTGGTGTTGTGTTTCAAAATTTTACATGTGAATTGCTTATGAATCCAATTTCCTTTTCTTTCCTACTTTGTTGACATTAAGAGTCAAATGTAGAGAGAAATTTATTAACTTCCTAATTGGCTTACCAAACTCAAAAATCCAATGTTAGAGCTCTTGTCATCATTTGCTTCAAAGTGTGGTTTAAATGGTCAGATACTTGATTTAGATCTTGACATAAGATGTTTTATGAGAAGCCTGGGTTTAAACCATTTCCATCATCATTAAATGAGGGAAAATATAAAAACACAATTATTACAAGTAAAATCTGTCCCAATCTGGATCAGCATTTTCCAACCTAGGGTTTTAGTACTAGACACTGCAGCACTGGGTATGTAGTGGGCCAAGTACTGATGTGGTCTTCTTATCTGGTGGCCAACTGAACCACTTCTTGACATTTTCTGTGATTTTAATGCATCAACAATGGCTGTTTTAAAAGTATGATATATGGTAATGCAATCTTGTAATGCTAATCACACTGCTTAAAAGGTGCAAATAATTTCCTATTATTCTCTGATCGCTCACTAATATGTTAAAATTCTTGAACTCTAACCTACAGTTTTCAACTGTAAGAATGCAGGCTCATTTATTTTCTTTGCTCAAAATTCTGAAGTATTTAATCATTCAGGCAACATTTTCAGCAGGTTTCAAGCCAACAGACAGATTGAAGAATAATTTCACCAAGATTAATATAAAACTTGTCTATCACTTTTTTCTATCCATGATTTAACACTTCCATTTTGTATTTATTTTCATTTCATTACTGAGCAAATAACACATCACACTTTCCTCATAAAGGCCAATGCTATGTAAGAGTCCAAGAAAATGTTCTAAACATTTTTGCCAATAAAATGTACTTCACTGGTATAACTACCAAGCAGCGCTATATTCTATGCTATTTTCTACTGAAGTTTTTAAAGTCTTGAAACTACTTTAAAAAAACCAAAAACCAAACCAAAACAAAAAAACACCGTACTGGGGCATCTGGGTGGCTCAGTCCTTAAGTGCCTGCCTTTGGCTCAGGTAATGATCCCAGGGTCCCGGGATGGAGCCCCACATCAGCCTCCCTGCTTAGCTGGGAGCCTGCTTCTCCCTCTCCCACTTCCCCTGCTTGTGTTTCTGCTCTTGCTGTCTCTGTCAACTACATACATAAAATCTTAAAAAAAAAAACAAACAAACACCAAAACTGTACTTATTTCAATTTTGTTATACATTGTCCATAATATGCCTACTGTTCTAAAGACCTACATACATTTATAAGACAGTACTTTAAATACACAGAATCATTTTGAACTCTATCTGCTCTTACATCAGAATGGTAAGGCAAACTACATTTTTTTTTAAGATTTTATTTATTTATATGACGGACAGAAATCACAAGTAGGCAGAGAGGCAGGCGGGGGAGGGGGTAGGAAGCAGGTTCCCTGCTGAGCAGACAGCCCAATGATGTGGGGCTCTGATTCCAATACCCTGAGATTATGACCTGAGCCAAAGGCAGAGGCTTAAACCACTGAGCCACCCAGGCGCCCCGCAAACCACATTTTAAATTTATTGCTTATTTTGCAAACGATGTACCCCATACACTTAGCTCAATTTGCCAATTTATAGCAAAGTTGCTCAGGTCAGTATGTTTGCTGAGGCATTTTAGGAATAAATCAGTAGCTGACCAAAAGATCTTACTTCCAGTTTAGTATTTTTTTAGGGCTTCTGTCATTAAAAATCTAAACAGGTTTCAAAATGTACATCAGTGAGGCTAACCACTGTCCCTAATTCTATCTTGTTTGCAAAAAATACAAATTGCATCCTATAAACATTAACAGGAAAATAGCTTATTTACATTAAATTTCTAGCGATTCTATACTCTAATGAAGCATAGCTGAATTGGTATCTTTAAAGCTTCCACAGCTTATGAAGAAATGAACTTATTAAACTTAAGTAGAAAAAAACCTGTTCTTAAGACTAAAGTTTAGAACTAATTTTCATGCTGGTTAATCTTCAGAACTTCAGAAAAACTCCATCAATCAAGGAATTATTTTTGGTAAAGACAAAAAAGTTTACCTTCATTAATACTGGAAAAAAGACAACTAAAACCTCTTAAGAAACATAACCACTATTAACAGGATTCTTTGTCAAACACTGAGTGCTTGCCAGGACAAAGAGCTGTTTAAGAGCTGGGAATACTGGGTATAGACAGGGCCTGGCAGGAAATTCATGCTAAGTCCTGTGGAAATTCAGAGGAACCAGGAATAGCATCCTAGAACTCTGAATTGAGTCATGAAGGCCAAGTGAGAAAGTGATAATGGAGGGGGGGTAGGAGCATGGGGGTGGGTATTGGACATTCCAGGTATAGGAAACTTGTACAATGATGAAAATCACAAGTGGCTCAGCAGAGTTAAGGCGGCTAGTGCCTGAGTTGTGGGGGAAGAAAAGGTGTGAATATTGGAAAAAATAAATTACTTCTTAAGGGTACGTAAGGGATTTTAGTTTAATTCTAAAAGCTAGAAGGCACAGGTTTTAAGCAAAGAAATGACATAAACAGAATTGCTTGTCATCAGTGATGAAATAAACATTTGAGCATTAGTATATATGAACATGAGTATGGGGAAAATAAAAGCCAGTATTCGCAGGCTGGAGATACTCAGCCTTAGTGATGACCCTCATAGTAGGCTACAACTGTTTCATCTTGGGTCAGTACAAAACTTTTTGCTCTGAGTACAACACTAAGATCTTTAACTCAACACTGTTTTCAGTCAGTGTTCAAAGTGGGCCAGTTTAATTCCAACAGATTATGAGGTTCCTTCTTTCTCTGGAATCCTCTACCTCTACTATTTCATTTTATGCTATTAATTTTTTAACTCATTAAAACTTATACCACCTTCACTAGTTACCACCTTAGAACAGACTTGGCAACTCTAGTACAGATCTTTCAGGAATAACTCTCAGTTTCTAAAACTTAAAGTTTTCCTGGCTGTATTTTTGGTACCCTAAAAATATGACTAAAACTTGGGCCTTTGCAAATTAGCTCACATTCATTATAAACTTATCCTTCAAAACTATCTGGGTGAATTCAAGAGTTTTGCTTTCATGCAGGCAAAACTAATTCTTCCCATTTTTATCACTTTATTTCTACCATTAAATATTTTGTATGTGCTCCCCCACTAAATTAAGATATGGGAAAAGGGCTGTCCTACATATTTTTTACTTCAAACCCAGTCCCTTTTACATCTTTGACTACTACTATAGAACTTTCCTCATAATCTTCTTAGGTATATTACTTAGGAATTTACTAGGTTGTTGTAAATATTTTTCTTTTGCTAGTACCTTTTATTTTGCTAAGTATGTACATTTAGGAACTATTACTTACCACATTTTTAAAAGTAAGTGTGTGCAATGCTATGGAAAGAAATCACATTGTTTATTGGTCACTCTCAGTGACCACAAACTTGGTTCTAAGGCTATCCAGATCCGTCCCTCCTGATAATTATAATTGTTAAGGCTCCTTTTTAAGGTCAAAGTGCCCTGGACCCTACCCCTCACCCCACCATGATGAATGCAGATCGTATTCCTTCATCTACTGCAATATTCCTTCATCTCCAGCAATTCTTCCCTCCCTCCTCCATCATCTTCTTTATGTTCTACTGGAAGAATGAAGGCATGTCAAAAAAACCACAGAGCCAAATCTCAAAACAATTTCCCCAAGGCCAAAGCTAGAACAATCTGAGAAATAAGATAAAATCAGTATAAAAGAAATATGCACGAGTCCATACAGATACAATGGGAGAGCTTTTCTTTTTTTACAGAATTCCAAGTGAGTAGATCACCTTCCCCAACAAGAGTTTAATTCCCTGATCTCCACCCTGAAGATGGACTATACTTAGTAACCTGCTTCCAAAGAATGGAGTAGGTAGGTTAAGGGACAAATACTAACTGTAATATGAATCTGGGCAAATCCATATAGTATGAACTCCAGATGTATGATGAAAAGGCACTTTCCCCCTAATATTCTTTCCAATTTCCCCTTCTCCCAGTCTGATCATCAGAAAAACCAGAATAATTCAGAATGGGAGATATTTTCCAGGATACCCTGTCAGTATTCCTCAAGGCTGTCAAGGACCTCATGAAAAACTGTCAGACCAGAGGAGACCGGAGAGATATGACAACTAATTGTACTGTGGTATCCTAGACTGGATCCTGGAACAGAGCAATGGAAAAATGGTGAAATTCACATGAAATCTGGATTGTAATTAATAGTAAACATCAATGCTGGTTTCTTAGTTTTGTCAAAAGTACATGGAAATTTGTTAATGATGGGCAAAACAGGGTGGGGGGGAATAGTGGAACTGCGCAAATTTTGCAACTTTTCTGTGAATTTAAAGTTACTCCAAATTGTGTGTCTAGCCACCTATAAATGACTGAAATACCCTCTTACCAAACCACTAAGAAACACCTGACCATTCTGATTTAACATTTATCTTCTGAGACAAATTATGTGGTTATTAGAGATAATACTGAAATTTGCTATCAGACTTGGGAGTAAATCCCCATTTAGCCACTATTGTGGCTCCCTTAGACAAATTCTAAATTTCCTTAAGTTGTAACCTTGCTTTTTGTAAAACAGTATGTAAAACTAACAGGGAGAATCCTATAATGCCTGTAATCTCTTATTACATACCTTAAATTGTCTTTTAATTAAAATCACTCACACTATTTCCCAGTTCAGTAAAGCTACAAAGTTACTTATAAAACATCTCAAAACTGTATCAAAAACAGGGGGCAGAGTGGAGAAATACCCTGCCTTCTTACCAACATCTACACACTAGCTGTGGATGCCAGAATACAAAAGATAAAAGGGGAAACAAAGACTTATTTTACTTTTATAACTGTGCATAGAGGTTATCTTGCATTTTAAATTTGTACTGAACTCAAACATAGGATACCACTCAAATATTGTTAAAATAAAAGAATTCTAAATGGGAACTTCAGAAAATTTAGCAGTTAAAATAGTTGTTCAGTGTCCAAAAGTCAGTTTTAAGTTAATTCAAGAAGCACACTATGGAGTACTATTTTATCACATGAAATAAACTGTGTGATGTAGTGGTAGGAAATAGTCAACGAATTTGGGTATTCTCCATGAAAAATAAAGTCACAAAAATTTTGAGTATCCAAGGTTATAGTTGATCATGAATCTGGTATGTTTTAAACGAAGCCCTCCCATATAAACACAGGGTGATGTTATACAAAGGTAAAGGAATATAAAGAATTTAAAACACACAATCAAAAGTAACAGGACTATAATTAATTTAAAAATGAACATTAACTCAGAGCTTAAAAATTCTAATTTATTTCTCACAAATGCCACTTGATGCTTGACTCACAGCTTTATTTACATTTGTCTACAGCATCATTTCCTCATGAAATGAACTAGTACAGCTTAGTTAAACCAAATGAAATCATAATCATCTGAATTGTCTGTAAACTATTAGCTAAATTTATAACCTTGCATTTGCTTAGTACAGCCAAAGTTTCAAATACAGAAAGCACAAGAATAAGCCAATGGTAACATGTAGACTCTAGAAGATCATCTGGGCAATTTAGAAGGTGGACTTTCAAGAAGTCTGAGGCACAAATACAAGAGAGTAAAAGTTCTTGTGCAACCTACAGTAAACGTAGCAAAGAAAATTAAGACGTAAAAAAACAAGGGGAAGTTCATTGTAAAAATATCGTCAAAATACTTCTACATAAGGTATTTTTGCTTTAACCTTTAGATCACTTGAAAAGAAAAATCACTCATTTTAAAATAAAAAACAAATAATTCCATTTGGTCTGTCTACTAAACACCTTAAAACTTTAAAAATTTTTAATTGCAGTAGACAATAATTTAAAATTAAGGAAAAAAAACAAAAAGTGGATACTGACCCCCATGACAATAAGTCCCCAAGTGCACTGTCGATTTCCCTTAATATACTTACCTTGCATTGTCACTGAAGATACTGCTAAGAGAAACCTTTCTGTTTTTAAGCCAGAGGACAAAATGGGGTTCAAGTGACCAGATTTTAATTTTGAGAAATAAAACAAACTCTGAAAGTATTTTAAGCCATAAGTAATTTCAAGTGAATAGGAACAACAAGTAATTCTGCGTGTCATGCAGAAATAAGCATTCATTTGTTACTAAAAAGAAAATTTTATGCAGTGTTTGAACATTCCAAGGCAAATAAATGTTCACTTAAATTCAGAATCTCTGTTGGTCTTTCACTCAGAGAAATATTCTTCTGAAGCTTTCTTCAATTTGTTCCTCATTAACTATGATTTAACTTTGTCTACCCTACCATATGTGATAACTGGGTTTTTAAAGGGTATCACATAAAGCTTCTTAAAATATTAAGATAAACATTTTGAAATAAACAACTTTCTCATCATTAATGCCAGTAAAGAGAGGAACTGGTTTTACACTTTTGCTCAAAATTATGTGTCAAAGAGAAATGAATAACATCCCTTCTGCAATTCAGAAGATTTTTCTTCATTAAATGTGGTGATACAAAACGTAAAACAGAGTAAGAGAGAGACAAAGATTCTAAGGCACCCTCAGCATAGGGAATTTCAAATAAAAGTTTCCAGTTGGCTGTTTTCAACGAGTTTTAACTTTTTCTGGTAAGAATCACTTTGACATAGATTAACATAAACAGGTTGACTCCTCTTCCCAAATTGTCATAAACAGATTGTTTCCAACTACTTTACCACAGTCTTGCCTCCATGCCCAAGTTCAGGCAAGCCTAGGTTATCCTGTCTTCAGTCAATAGACAGTTCATATTCGGAAATGAAAAAAAACAAGAGTTCAAATTAGGAAACAAAGTACTTTGCCATAGCTGAGATGGTTTTAAGTGAAGCAAATGGTTGTAAATAATGAATGACAAATAGAGCATATATTTTGGGGCATTATGGCTTAAAATACTATTTAACTTTTAATTTCACAAATAAACACAGCTGTATTGATCTGAAAAGCAATGAAAGGCATGCACCTCTACTAGCAGATTTAGCACTTCTGACCAAGTAAGACACCAACTTCTTAAAAAATATGCTTCATGCACTGTACTGTTTTTTTTTTTTTAAGATGTAAATTTTAATACATTATTTCTTTTTTGAACTTGAACGGGAACCAGAATGGGATGATCCAGATGATGACCTGTGGTGCCTGTAAGACATAAAGAGAAAGCAGATAATCTAGTAAGCTAAAGTTGATTATCCAGCATTCATTCATAAGACTGTGAAAATATAAAAAATAAGACCTTAATATGCTGGCAAAATAATTAAAATGTAAGATACAAATGTATACACATAACAACTAACTAGTATTTAGATGTTGGGTGTGAGCTCAGCAATAGCATAACCATAATTTAAAATTCTCTATATTTACAAATATCTTCTCTTTTCAAGATATAGCCACCTCTCAATTATTTAAGGTAATGAAGAAAAGCCTTGCAGAAATGTGTAAAATTACAGATAATATACAACAAAAGCATATAAACTTGGTAATGGAAGTGTGACTAAATGAATCCCTGTGATACACTGTAGTGTGTAGTAAGTCTATATGTAAAACAAATAAAGCAAGGCTTCTGTGTATGAAAATATCTATTCATAAATAATTATGTTTGGAAATCTAGGTCACACAAGATGATTATACAATTAGTTATAGGGTTATATTCATGCAGCTAATATGAATAAGTCAATATATCAACCTGGGTAAAGTAGTGGTGTTCCGAGGGGTTGGCCCTGGGCTCAGGGTTGTTTAGTGTTTTCACCAATCACCTGGCTTATGGAATAGAGAACATGTTCATTAAGTTTAGATGACAACAAACTAGGGGGATTATATGTGGCTAAGATATAAATTTGCAGAGTGGTAAGAAAGCAACAGAATGAATTTCACTCAAGTACGGAGTAATTTTCTTACAAAGGAACAAATGCACAAAAACAACACTAGTTGTGTGTAACCTTAATATCTAAACTTTAAAATGTGAAGAAAAATTAATCATTCTGTACACAAAGGAATCATGAAGTAACTCTACCACTGAACCCAGCAATAATTAGATTCTTATTTCTTATTTTCAGAAGCTGAAAGGATATGGAAAATTTGCAAAGACTACAAAGGAAATCATTAAAATGCCTATATAATTAGACATTGAGAATGTAGAGAAAGTTAATGAAACTGAGTAATTAATTAGCCTGTTGCAGAAAAGGCTGACAGAGGACACCTGCCCTCTCTAAATTTTAAAAATGTCAATATAGTAAGGTGATCCAGTAAAGGTCTTTCTCTTAGGGAGAAAAATAAAAGATCTGGACTGCAAGATGAAAAATTTATTAGCTACAAGAACAATTTCCTTATATCCTTATAGATGAAGGGCATAAAACAATAATTTGCTGTGGAAATGCATTTATACATATTTATATGAGAAAAGATTTCCAATAATAATATAGTTAATTTTTTTTACTAGAGGCCCCAGAATTCTGATTTCTAATATTTAATGTAAACTCAAGAACATAAATCAATACATTTAAAAATCAACTTCTAAATTATTTCTACATACAGCCTCTGAATTACAATCTTAAAAGACAGAAATAACCGAGAGTTGGCTATAATAATCATATACGAAAATAAAAATTTAAACAATAAAATGACCAGATAGTGGAAGAGTAGTTTGATCTATGACTTTTCTAAGCAACCTGATCAAGCACACAGGATAAACAAAATAATTAATGGTTTTGAAGTTCAAAGTTGAGAAGTGTAATTTAAAATTGGAACAAGGAGAAAATGAAAATCTAATCCTTGACTAGGAAGTTTAATCTAATAAACACACTTAAGAACACCCATTCTTATTTCTACAGAAACCCAAACCTTTCGGGTGACCGTGATCTTGTTCGTCTTTTTTTGCGATCACCAGATGAAGAAGATCTAGAACGACTTCTCTTTCTGTTCCTCTCAGGAGATGATGATGAACTTGAATAAGATCTTTTTCGTGGGGAAGAAGAGCCCCTGTGGGACCTGGAGCTGGATCTTCATTGATTGAGAAACAAATCAAACATTTCATTAAAAGAAGAAATGAGGCAGATCGTTTAGTTAACAGATAGCTCCAAAAATAAACAGGACATACAACTGAAAACTTTGTAAGAAGGAATACTTACTGCATACTCAACAGAAGACTTCTGGGTTCAACCATGAAAACAATTCTATTTAAGTACAATTACTTTAACATTCTAAGCGTTCATCACTTACAATTTAAAACCAGCTTAATATATTATGGAACTAATTTTTTTTAACTTAAGACTTACATTTTAAAGTATACATAAATAACAAAACCAAAAGGTAACTGCATTGGCATGACTTTATGTCTAGAAAACATCATCCCATTTGGGAACAAACTTGTGTTATATATAACTTCCTGAGGCAAATATAATAATTCCCTGAGGAATTATGCAACCTATTGGTTGAGTTGCTATATAAGAGGCAGGGATTGAGGACAGCAATGGGAAAGAAAAGTAACTATTAAACTGTCAAATAAAGAAAAATAAAATGAATAACTTTAAAACTTTGATTTATATTAACAATCTTTATTTTTATGAAGGACTATTATTCATGAAGTATGAAGTGTTGACATTCACATGTTTCAGGCAGAAGTAAATGTGCAAATGTTTAATGCAAAATTTTTTCTTCATTTACATATTTTGGTTGAAGGAATTTAGCTTAAACTTCCCAAAAAATTCACCTTTGGGCTTAAAATAAAATCAGAAAGCCCAAAAGGAGAATTCTTTGGAAAGTTATAAGCAATGAAAAAAATGTTTGGGAAGAACATGAAGGCTGTTCTGTAAATCTGAATTCTAGTACTTCCCAAAGGGATATAGGACTTAAGGATCTTCACCTAAGAAGCACTCAAATAAAAGTACTAAAACATTGATAATACATAGTAACAAGAAACTCACTTGCTCTCCATTTTGTACTGGCTTACTACAAGCCTGCGTACCATTCTTTCTTCCTTTAATGTTAAACTGCAAATGCCCGTTAATGCTACAGATTTGGCTCTACTAAGCAAGTGTTTTTTACCAAAAACTATCCTAAAACTTCAGTGTGAATTTCCACACAAGTGGAATTTTAGTCGTTTTCTATTCTTGTTAGATGCTTTAAATAAATGATCAATAAATCAACTTAAAGGGCAGCATATTTTGACCAAATTTAGAAAAAACTTCAAGAAAGTAAACACTAATGTTTCTATTTGCTTCTCCACAAATTGTTTTCCTTTACAGGTTCGACTAAATGCAACTTGAAGTTAACAGTAATGCTTGCTTAAGACCACATCCTACCTAGACTAACCAACATATATATTTTTTAACCAACCACACTTTAGTTTATGAAGTTTAAGGAGTGTTTGTTCTATATACAGTATTTATGTAAAACATTTTGTATTTGTAATTCTGTAGTATTTTATATATTACCAAAAAATGGAAATATGTATGAAACATTCCAGAAACTTTATCTGAATGTAAATGATGAAATAGTTTCTGTAAATACGGAAAAACTGCCCTACAAAACAAAATCTGTTTGGGGGCAAGGTTAATTTTCTTCCTTTTAAGAACACAGTAAACTTTTTCTCTGCATATTTCTAATTTTATTTGAACTATTATTGCAAACATGACTTTAATGTACTAGAGATCTGATGATAAGACTTGGCTCCATCTTCCTACTTCAGCACATTTTACCTAGCACGAAAATAACAAACCTTGCGTTATGCAAAATTGCAACCTTAATTCAATCATGGGAATGTCTTGGCACATTGCTGGCAATGGAAACATCTCATGGTGAGAAAATTAAGCTGAGGCAAGTGCATTAGTTTTCTAATGCTAAAATAAAATTGACAAGTAGAAGCAAATTAAGAGGAAAAAAGCAGCAACGCCTTCTGCAGCCTTTAAATATTTTTTCTCTCTCTTTACAGAGAGATGCTACCTCATTCACCTTGATTTCGACCCACGAGATCTCGAACGTTCTCTGGAACTGGAACGAGATCTTGACTGCGAACTGGAAGAACTTCTTGAACGGGACCTGGAACAACATGGAAGGATTTTTTTTTCCAGGACCACTTAAATGAACTTTGTGAAATGAACACTGAAAGAAAAATATATATTAGAGTTCATTTTCATATAAAAAGACAGCTATTTGAGGTAGATATTTTCAAAATACAGTATTTTACAGTAACTAAACAGTTTACTGCTTCAATAGTTATGCCCAAACTTAAGTTAGTTTAAAAAAAACAACTAAATTTTGCCCAATTTACTAAATTTACTTAAATTTGCCTAAATTACAAAATTTTGTCTAAATTACTACAAAAATCACTCAAAATGTACAAATAAAAACACTAAGCATTACCTCACTTCATTAAGTACTTTCTGTTCACAAATAATTTTTAAAGCAACTGAGGACTTATACATCCAGGAATAATGAATGCTGTTTATAATTTAATTTCTCTGATAGATCTCTATCAATTTCCATGATCTCTAACAATTTCCTTGTTTCCTTTGTCTGTAGCTAATATGACATTTTTTTTAAGTATGACGCCATGTGTATGTTTGTTTAATCGCTGTTTTCTGTCTACTCAAAGGTTAGGGAATTAAAGAGATAACACATTAACAATCCTGTCATTGCCTTAGGTAATTACTGAAAAATGACACAAGGGGAGATACGGCCTATTTAAATTTTAAAAATCACAAAGAAAATAAAATTCACTTATTAACCTAATATATACCTTTAATTTATCCCTTAAAGTAATACCTTGCAGAAAAAGATTACTATTACATTTAAATCTTAAAATTATCACACCTGTAAGCTTTCAGACTTTACAGTACTCAAACAAAAATTATCTGTTAAGTACTCAATTAGCTAATATTTTTGTCCCTAAATACCATTAAAATTCATGGTCCATGGCTTCACTGCACCATGAATACAATTCTTCAAGAGAACACTGTCTATAGAAGGTACTGCTTTTGCTCACCTAAAATTCTCACTGCTGACTATGCAATCAGGTATTATTAAAATTTTACATTACTAGCAAAATAATATTCAAGTACACCACCAACTAAATCCTTTTTCCTGGACATCTCAAAATCTCGAGCATTAAGCCAAAAGAACTAATATGTCTGAATTTCCTCCTTTACTCAAAACACTTACATCAAAGTAAATTATTAAAACACTGTCCATTAAAACCAATTATATAATTAGTGTCTAGAAAATTTCTATACTCGCCTTTGACATCATGAGTGAAATCTTCCTTTTATTTAAAAGTACCTAAATGTATACTACCTCTTTAAGTATCACTATATGTAATGATTTAAATTAATTTTTAAAAAGTCTATTTTAATAAAAGGCATGGTGCTAAAAAATGGGTTTGCACTTCTGAAAATACCAGACAATAACTTCATGCCACTAAGAAAAATTATTTTGTAAATGTTGACTTGAATGAAATCTCTAAAATAAAAAGGAAAGCTTATTCAGTCAAGAATAACAAAATTTATAAATAAAGAAGTTAGATACTGACATTTTGACTGGTGTTACCCTTGACCTGTACCCGTTTACCTGGACCTAGACCTTGAACTTGAGGGGGAGGATGAGCGTGATGAAGAACGTGAATGTGAAGATCGAGACTTTGAGCGACTTCGTCTATTAGATTTCTTTTTATTACTATCTTCTTCTTCACTGGCATCAAGATTATATTTTGAGAGATCAGCATCATCTTCATCCTCATCCTAATAAGAATTGAGTCAATTATTTACACATTTGTGTATGAATGCTATCTACTAGGAATAATGAACAGTTCTCTGCACTCAACATCTCCATATAGATATATGGTATCATCAACAGATATATGGTTCCATCGACATTTCAGCAAATTCTCAATCCTAAAATCTGCCCATTATATTCCTCGTCTCAGATAAACAGATGACTATCTCAGACATTTCAGTGAAGTAAACCTAAAAGTCATACTCATTTCTTCTTTTTCTGTCACAATTACCAAGTAAGCTGTCAAGAATTTTCAGTTTTACCCCTTAAAAGTCCTTGAATCCCTCTTCTTTAGTCTAAGTTCACAACTTTGCTCTTTTCTTTAGTATATTACAATATAACCTCTCACGTAGTCTCCCTAACTCTAGAAATCCATTCTGCCTCCCCAGTATGTTATTATATTGACAGTCACAAATCTGAAACAGATCAGATTTGCTTGATCTCATTTCTTAGGAAACAAGCTTTAAAAAACTTGTTCCACAATGATTTGTTAAGTAGCATTTGAGGGCTTCTTAGGATCAGACCTCAAATGTACCCTTAATCTGGATATATACATCAGGCCATAAAACTTTAGACTCTGAACTCACAGAATGGATACCACCTGACCTGATAGTGTTTGACCCTCTCACCACATTCTCCTCTCTGCTTTAACCACATTAGTTTATTATGATTTTTTGATGTTGCTTGTTTCTTTCCTTTATTTAAATGACTTCAATTTGCTGTTCTCTGCTTGTGGCCAGCATTCTATCATTCAAGGTCTCAGCTCAAATTCACCTCCTCAAAAATCTTTCCATCCACTGAAACCAAAGTAGCTCTTCTCATGTTCTGTTATTATATTTATCTTTACAATACCACTGCTATCTAAATTATCTCATTCATTTATATCTTTCCGCTCTAGAATTGAAAAAGTAGGATGGTTCTGTCTCATTACTGTAACTCCAGAGAATAGTGCTTGGCAGAGTGAAGTTCAAAATCTTTTTGAGAACAAATGAATACATAAAAACATATCTTCACTACTGGGCAAAAACCACTGAAAAGATTCATGTTATATCATAGCTCAAATAAGACTAAGGGGAAATAAGACAAGGAAATCATTTACCTCATCTAATTTGTATTTAGAAAGATCTTCATCCTCATCCTCTTCTTCTCCCTCAGATTCTTTATCTTCAACTTCCTTTAAAATAGATGCAGGACCAACTGCCTTCCCTCTGTATTTTTTCTTTTTACGTCCGAACTAGAGAAAAAGTTTCATATTTCTGTTAGCCGAAATGTTTTAAAATTACTACTTTTTCTAAGAAATTACTTTTACATATTTAAGTAAATAAGTATTTTCAAGTTAACTTCAACAATTATGTATTTAAGTTAGGACTTCTTAAAAATGATAAGCTGTCTTAAAGGGTACAGAGTATACTTACAAAAATATACATTTATTATTCCTTTACGTTTTAGGTATTTTTTAATGTGTTCTAATTTGTGTTCAATCTGCACACTAACATATCGCTTACCTCATCATATTCACCATCAGATTCTTCTCTTTCTATATATTCAACATTTTCTCTTTCATTAAAACCACCGCCATAGCCTAAAAATGGAGGGGGCATAAATTGTTACCCTATGACAATTCATTAAAATAATAAAAACATGTCAAAATTGGGGCGCTTGGGTGGCTCAGTGGATTAAAGCCTCTGCCTCTGGTTCAGGCCATGATCCCAGGGTCCTGGGATCGAGCCCCATATTGGAGACTCTGCTCGGCAGGGAGCCTGCTTCATCGTCTCTGCCTACTTATGATCTCTGTCAAATAAATAAAAAAACAAAAACAACAAAAATGTCAAAACTGCCCCCAAGCAATGGAGAAAAGAGAAAAATCTCATCAGTTACATTTGTCTAGCTAATAAATTACTACCTAAAAAAAGCGTATTAAAAAACATCACTACAGAGAAGAGTGTTAAACTTAAGATACATCAGCTAAAAAAAGCCTGTTGCTACATTCCTAGCTCTTCTCAATTTCAAAATGTCCTGTATGACTTAGACAATGCATAGGATACCCAGGTGGAAAACACCTCCTTCAAATCTATGCCATAACCCACGTTTTAAAATAACTTCCCTCTGTATTTTATCATAATTCTTCTAAGACAAGTAGACTCAGTAAGAACTAAGAATCAAATTTCACTGAGTACAGTTGCAAATAGACTGGTATCATTGGATATGGTGAACTTTTGCTGGAATAAAATGTAGCTAGGGTTTGGAATATTCCTCATTATATAAACAAACATGATGACATAATACACAACACCAAGTTGGTTTTAATACAAATATTTTTAATACATTGTTCAAAGTCACTTAGGTTCAATGAAGTAGGCAATAAAAAATGAAAATATTCGGGGTGCCTGGGTAGCTCAGTGGGTTAAGCCTCTGCCTCCGGCTAAGGTCATGATCCCAGGGTCCTGGGATCAAGCCTCGAATCGGGCTCTCTGCTCAGGAGGAAGCCTGCTTCCTCCCTCTCTCTCTGCCTGCTTCTCTGCCTACTTGTGATCTCTGTCAAATAAATAAATAAAAGCTTTAAAAATAAATAAATAAATAAATAAATAAAATGAAAACATTTTATTAAAAAGTAATCAAGATCAGCAAACCACTATTCTTTGAGGTCACAACTAACTATAATTAGATCAACAGCTTTTTGACACAGACTTAAGAGAAACTGGAGCTAGTTTTAGAAAGAGTGAGATTTTGAATAAATCTGCCATTAAAAACATAACAGACCTATGTCAGCAAGAGCAACATTATCTAAGTACTACTGTACATGCCGCAGAGCAGTACCAGCATACAAAGGCAGCCAAGTCCAAGATTTAAGGATTTCATGAATGCGCAAAACCTAAATAAATTTATGAACAAAAACGTATTTTTAAAGACCTTAGGCTATGTGGCTTTAATATTGACAATCATGGGCATTTAAAAAATGATCATTTACCCTATCATCATTTTATAAGAGACACAAATAGTAGAAGGGATATAATTGTCCCAACAACAGAATGTAATAAATTTAACTTAAAAAAAAAAAAAATCACATTAGGGGTGCCTGGGTGGCTCAGTTGGTTAGGCAACTGCCTTCGGCTCGGGTCATGATCCCAGGGTCCTGGGATCGAACCCCATGTCGGGCTCCTTGCTTGGCGGGGTGCCTGCTTCTCCCTCTCACTCTGCCTGCTGCTCTGCCTGCTTGTATTCTCTCTCACTCTCTGTCAAATAAATAAATAAAATTTTTAAAAAATCACATTAAATTAATCTTATCTTCATTAGAGTCTGTATCAGTGAACACTGCAATGTGTAGGTGCTTATCCCTCAAATACTTGCATGTGATCTCTTTCCTCCTCCTACCTTATTTCAGAGACAATATGGACTTCAACTGTATTATACAAGAATTTCCTTTTGCTTCTGTACGTGATGTACAAATGAAGAGTGTATTAAATAACAGTAATAACTTTTCCTTACTAAAATCTTGGCTCTAGCTTTTCAGAAATATAAAAAGAGAAAAACAAGTACAAACAAGTATACCCTGAACCTCAAGAAAAGAGCTCATACTCAATGCTAATTTTAGATTACAAATACTGTGGAAAGTTGTAATTCACTATAGTTTACCTCTAGATATATTTAATATTTTATCAGTATGTCCTGAGATTAAGGTATGCGTAGTATAATAACAAACTTTTAAAAGATAACTAATAATAAAGATATAAGCTTCAAAGTACTTAAAAGTAGGAAAAACCCCAAATTTCACAGCATCTAGATGGAAAGTAAGTCATTTTAAGAGATGATTAGTAATAAAGAACTAAACTCTAAAAACTTAAAAGGAGAAAAAACTAAAAAACAAACCCCCAAAAATCCACAGGATGTAGATGGGAATTAATTTACATATGAAAATTTAAAAAAAGGCAAGTGAACAAATATAATGCAATATAGCATGATTATTTTCAGGTCAGCAGTACAAAAAAATGCCTGATAAACCAGACTATTACTATGTGGAAACCTGTAAAAATATTAAAACAATTGTATTTAAAACCAATAGTTGGGCTTTTAGACAGTTCTTTGTTCATATTTAAGTAATTTATAGCTGAAAAATGATACAGCAAATAAATTACTGCAAGATTTAGAAAGTGAACTATAATTCACAAGTAATTCTGCATAGGTATGTAAGTAAAATTACTTTTTTTAAAAGAAGATTTTATTTATTTGAGAATGAGAGAGAGAGAGAGAACACGAGCAGGGAGAGGACACAGGAAGAAGCAGACAAAGAGGCAGACAGAGCAGAGAGCCTGAGGTGGGGCTGGATCCCAGGATCCCAGATCATGACCTGAGTCTACCGCAGCTGCCTAAATCCAAGAGCCCTGTAAAATTAATTTAAAGTGAGTATCATAGCAAATATAAAGCTATTTTCATGTTCTCATATAGGCCATAGAAAAAATTCAATTTTTGACAAGAACATTACTAATGTATAAACTATTCAAAATAGAAGAATGGCTAAGCAAATTATTTGTATAATTATTTGAAGGGATAACAGAGAAGTCAGCAATCTTTCAGTAGTACATCAACTTTTCTTTTATGCAAACTATCCAATGCTTAGGAAATGTTTCCCAGAACCTTGGACTTCCTTATTAAAAATAGTAAAGAAACACTGGAGAGCAATGGTATAGGTTTTTTTTCACACCTACAACTGTGACCAGCAAAGACTACTAGTTATAGCCAGAGAAGTGGGAAAGAGTCAAGACACCAGAATCACAGAAAAAAATACTAGGTAAAGGAAAAGTGAAGACATCAAACTTTGAGGACTTCAGTTGCTCTTGCAATAGTGAAACTTAAAACACTCATAAAATAGGTCAGAGAATACGAATAGACAAAAGGCTTTTCAGGAATAAAATTTAAAAAACTGTTAAAGATTTTGGACTTTATCCTATAAACAAAACAGTTTTAAACCAATGAAATTTTTACTCTAAAATAAAAAACAAATCAAAAGAAAAAACAATAAAAAAACAAAACAAAACATCACATCTCTGGGACGCGTGGGTGGCTCAGTTGGTTAAGCAGCTGCCTTCATCTCAGGTCATGATCCAGCGTCCTGGGATCGAGTCCCACATCGGGTTCCTTGCTTGGCAGGGAGCCTGCTTCTCCCTCTGCCTGCCTCTCTTGTCTGCCTGTGCTCACTCTCGCTCCTCTCTCTCTGACAAATAAATAAATAAAATCTTTAAAACAACAACAACAACAACAACAACAAAATCACATCTCTGGCTGCCAACAGAGAAGTGGGGGCAGAATATATACAGACACCAGCTAAGGAGCTATTTCTCCAAGACAAGATATAGTGGTATTCCTATCTAGAGGAGTGGTGGAAAAGAATTTTGCGGGAGGAAGAGGGTGGAGAACAGAGGAGAAATGAAGGAGTTACTAAGCACATCTAGATTTCTGGCTTACGCAACAAGCATATGGTGGGTAGTACTAATCATGAGAAAGAGATCAGTAGAAGAGGGCCAGGTCCTGGGGGAAAATCATGAGTTCAGTTTGGATATAATAAGGTTGAAATTTAGATGGTAATGTTCAATAGGCAGTTTAATATATGGGTCAAAGAAGGCTCAGCTGAAGACATATATCTGAGTATTATGTGTGCCAAAGATTACTTAAACTAAGGGCTCAGGAAAAAATGCCCAGAAAATAAAGAGCAAAGAAAGAAAACTTAAGAGACTGGATCTTGAAGAAACTCAACAAATATTCTGTGGCCAGGGAGATGATGATGAATCTAAAAAGGACACAAACTCCCAGAGGTATGGGAAGAAAAAAGATCAAAAAAGATAGAACATATACTTTAAAGGTGAAGGAAGGAAAAAAAAGGAAGACTCTTTATGAGAAGGCTCCAATCTATCCAATCAATTTAAAGGCCAAGAATGAGAAAAGTGGGGTAACACTTGAGGACTGAAAAAGAAAAAAATATCTAGGACACTGGACTATAATCTCACATGAGAGATTATTATTAAAAAAAAAGAAGAATTAAAAAAAACAAAAAAGGGGAGAATAAAACAAGAATTTCTGTTGCAGCCTCGAAGGAAGGCTTCGTCCAGGTGATTCTGGAAGGGCTAATGGGTCTCATACCCTCAGAAACCACACAGTTTAAGTGGTGTGACGTTCTCAAGGAAAAGAAACAGGGAAGTAGTTTAGTAAGTCTAAGTCTGACAATGATAACTGTATACAGAAGCCTTTGATTCTGTGATGTCTGAGTCACTACATGATAAAGTCAGATTTGATAATATGGTTGGGTTAACTGCTGATAACTGAAAAACTATATTCAATTAGGTAAATATTTTCATCTTACCACAGAGAACACACAAAGCCAAAGGTAACCTATTACTTAGGCCAATGGTTACCAAACACCACCCAAATCACCTACAGATTTTTGGGACACACACCCAAAGAGCTTTCATGGTTCTGTTTTGAAATCTGTTTTTTAAAAAGTTTCTCAAATGACACCAAGGCACAGCTAAATTTGAGAATTACTGCCTAACCTTTAGATAATTATCTTAAAAGAATAGCCTCTCTGCCCCTTTTTTTTTTTTTAAAGATTATTTATCTATTTATTTCTTTGACAGAGAGATAAGAGAGCACAAGGAGGCAGAGCGGCAGGGAGAGGGAGAAGCACGCTCTCCACTGAGCAGGGAGCCTGATGTGGGACTTCATCCCAGGACCCAAGGACCATGATCTGAGCCAAAGGCAGCTGCCCAATTGACTGAGCCACCCAGGCATCCACTCTCTGCCCTTTCTAATGTCACTATTTGTCAGTATAGGACTATCTAATACTGTATTTTATGAACTGTGTTATTATTAAACAAAATATGATCTTTTCTGGGTATGAGAGAAAAACACCAAGATAAAAACCTAAGGGCAAAACAGACAGAATCTTCAACTACTGTGCTCTTGTTAAGAGAAGATGATAGAACTGTCAATTAATTTTTAGTTTTTCTAAAATCATTTAGTTAGAATGTGATTGTATTTTACCTGTCCTTTCTTCTAATTTAGCATACTTTGGAGTATTACACATGTTACACTCTGATCTTCTGGCCCAATTCACATTACTGCATCTTTAAAAGAGAAAAATACCAAATTAATAGGCTATAATACAACCTAAGAAAAAAAAGTAAATTTTTTGACATTCTAAAATTTTAAAATAAAAACTAGGATGAAATCACTACCATAAAGAAACATTTATTAAGAATATTGCAAACAAAGAAAATGTACCAGTAGTGGAAATTTTCTGAAAAGAAAATACAGATTTCAACAGAACACTGAACTATTTAAGCAGAGAAACAAAAGCTATATAGTTTGAGAAGTGCCTGTCATTTTTTTTTTCCAAAAATATGAGGCAAATTATACCTACAAAGATTTTGATGCCTTCAGGGGAAAATTCATTTTAAAGGTTTCACTAATTTTTCAGTCTCCAAATTCACCTCAAAGAACAGTAAGGTTATACCCTCCAAATATAGTTAAATTTTTTTTTGAGGAGTAACTGCAAACACTGAATTTCACAGCATATAAAATCCAGTGATTTAATCTGTTGGAGAATTCTCCAATACAAATTTACTATCGGATCAGGAATTTATGTAAAACCCTCTTCTGATTCAGTCCTTTTTCATATATGCAATTCATCTGCACAACAGAAAAGATGAAAGTTGGAAAAAATCTATACAGAACCTGAAAATCGAAAGTATTAAGGAAAACTACCTGATCAAAGATAATTATGGCAAACAACTTATGATTCTAAATCTACCTTGTAAACAGGCAAAATGAATTTTGTAGTGTATTTCGTATTAATGATAGAGACTAAAAATTTTTGAGGTTTTTCAATGAGAGAAGTAGGTTTTGGTAGTTTTAAATAGCCCCTCTTTTTTGGGAATGCAAGCTTACCTTAAGCATTCATTTACTAGTATACATGATTCATCACAGTAAAAACCAATACTGCCCTTTAAAAAAAAATAGAATTTAAGAATTCTTTATACTACTCTGTCAGATATGGACTAAACAATCAACGTATCTTTGATTTAAAGGTTTACTTGGTTTGTCAATGTGACTAGTAAGAATTGGAAATACTAATAAGTAAAGGTTAGACATGTTATTATGGAAGAAAAAGCGGATAATTTAAAACACATACGTTTTGCACTGCCAGTCATTAGCACTAAAAAGGCCTCGGCTCTTTTCTGCGAGTGTCTTCCCTATTTCAGTACCCCCAGCTTTCATCATCTTAGCCTCAGTTGTTTTTTCTGAAAATAGGAAAATAATGCTTTACGAATCTGGGGAAATTAAAAAAATGGTCCATATACAGTTGTAATAGAAGCTTCCTTAAATGCTTACCTCGACCACATCTATTACAGCTGGTTCTTCTGGCAAAGTTTACATTTCCACATCTGAAAATAAAAAAAAATATATAGATATAATATTTAAATCTACAGAATTTTTAAAATTCTATATGCACAACTATTAATGTGTCCTTATTATATACCCACATCCAGAACTTCTAATGCCATCTCAGTCAAATCACAAAACAAACAAAAAAAACCCAATTCCCCCCTCCCCAAATCCTTGCAATGAGGTGGAAAAAAACGTATGATTTAAAATCATAAGTCCAGGATAAAATATTCCAATCTTTCGCTAACTGGTTATGTGATCCTGGTTAGTCATTTGATCTCGGTGTTTCAGTGTTCTATTGGCATCTACCATTGATTATAACAAAATCCCCCTGGCAAAACTGAACTGAGATAGGACTCCACTTCAACAATTACTGAAAGGCACCAAGAACTAAAACAACTCAAAATAAATCCTAGTACAGAAAGAAGAAGATAGGTACAAAAATACATTAAGTATAAAGATAAATCAGAGATGGCTTCATGGGTCTCAACAAAATCTTTTTACAAACGAGACGGATTGTAAGGAACTTACAATCTAACTAAAAGTGTAGGTAAGTTCAATAATCACAAGGAAATGGAGTTTTCTAGGGTTATTTACCAAACCTCTGAAACCTAGTTGAAAAAAACCACCACAACCAATAAACTCAACATGGTGCGACACAATATCACTTTGTTTATATCCAGCAAACATAATTAAAAACAAGAAAATTACCAGGTTCTCTAGCAATGGTCTTAAAAGTGCATCTGTATATTGGTAAAAGCCTGTTAAATGCTCTGAATAACATGCAAATCTTAAATTTTAAAAAGCTGATTTCTTTTAGGTGTTATACTATAATGAAATAAATGTATGAATTATGGAATGGGCACTAAACTGTGCATTCCATATAATTTTTAGACATTTTCCCCCATAAATCAATGCCTTATGACCCAAGTAAGCACTGAAAATATATCCTGAATATACACACTGTAGAAATAATACTTTATTCACATAACAGTAACAGAGCTGAAGATACTCTCTTCGACCTACTTCAAGTATTTGCATATGCTATCATAATGACACCATCAAAGGCACATCATTCTACAAGTAACCCACAACACAAAAATCACAAGTTTTTAATCTTCTGAATGTTTTCAACAGTCTGTATCACTTAGGCCAATGCTATTTGTAGCATATGAATTTGTTCTATTCAATACTGTTAGGCTGACCTAATCCTTCAGGTAATCCCAATCTTCATGCAAATGGGCCATCCATTTATTATTAAATAAACACAACAATATTTCCTTTAACTACTTAAGGTGTGCATAGAAGTCAAATGTTGGGGAAATAAGGATTTAACGTCCTTTAGGGGCAGTAATTGATTTAACTTTTCTAAAACTACTACCAATAGCTAACAAGAGTACTCACATTTTGTGGATTTTGTTGTTCTACACATTATCTATACTATCGTGTATTCATTAAAGTGGAGCTATTCTACACCAGTTTTTTAAAGTTAAATAACCTATTTACATGGTCTGTAAGCAATAGAACTGGAATTAAGCCCATGTCTGTTTCAAAGTTTCTCCGCTTTATTACCGCTAACTCTATGATGTTGGAAGCCAACTTAGTAAGAAATCACAGATTTTTATTTGAACGTGAGTTGTGCTTGCCATTTTTGGGGCAATTACTTTCCATGTGTTTCCAAATAGGTGCGTTTATTTGAGCAGCCTTCCAAAGAATGTGGCCATTTAATAGAGCACACTGGCTTCAGCAACAATGTCAAACAGCTCAGCTACTGAAACACGTGCTTCTCTGATGCAGGAATCTCCAGGGCTGAGCAGGCAAAAACACAGGCCTCTCGTCTTTAACAAGGTGATTGGTTCAACTGTTGTGAGGAAATTATCAATGAGGAGAAAAAAAAATCAGAATTTCTTAAATAAAAGAAAGGTAGTGTTTGGGTAAGGGGGGGAATCACAAACAGTAGGGAACAAAACTGAAATTAAAAAATTCAAAACAAAACAACCAAAAATCCACGGCAAATTATGAGAAGCAAAAAAAACCCCAAAACACCGAGTTCGAGAAAGCAGCTTCCCGCGAATAAAAGTTCCGCAGAAAAAAGTCACGTGGGGCATATCCAATCGCAAGCTGGCCTCTGGAGATTTCCTTATCGCCAAAACCTGGCCGAGGCGGGGGTGGGGTGTGGAGGCAAAAAGGTAGGCCATCTCGCTTTCGAAAAAGAGGGGCGGCCTAGGAGAGAAAATGTCGAGGAAACCTGGAGACCTCCTCAACACAAAGGCCCCCGAAAGAGCTCAGAGAGAAGAGACTGGAGCCTCCTTCCCGCCTGGGAGCTGGCGGTTCGCCGCCTCAACCCGGCTTGAGGTACCAGAGACTGTGAGAACGGAAAACGCCGAGAGAACCTTGAAAAACTTCCACCGATAAACCCTGCCCCAACTTGGGACCCTTCATGAACTCACTTTTTGTCAGGGCAAATCCAGTCACCGTCACTGACTCGGAAATTCTTGGTCGACATCTTGGACGCCGCCACCACAGCCACCCGCAGCTACGTCTTCGCAGGAGGAAGCGGGCTGGGGACTTTCAGCACTCCGGGGCTGTCCCCAACGACGCCTGACTCCGACACACCACTGCACCAGGGCTTGATAATGAGGACCCCCGGCGGGGATTGAGTGTGAACGTTATAGTCCAGAGTAAGATGCCTGTGCGATTGTTTTCTGGCCGAAGGAGTTACAGTGCAGATGAATTCTCTAGAGCTAAAGTAACAGGCGCCGCAGGGTCAGCCCAGGCGGGAGGCCTTCGTGGCACTGGAAGCCTCGGAGAGCCCCCTACAGGCGGGAGGACCCAAAAGAAAAATACTTCCGCTCATATGGGCGGAGCTAGGGAGCCCAGGCGGAAGTGACTGTACTCAGGTTTGAGTTTGGGACCGCGGATTGCTTAGTAGGTTTAGCGGTTGAGGTATGATGGGCTTGTCAAATATTTGTAGAAGTTATTTTAATAAAGGATTGAGAACTCTGTTCTTTAATCATGCACTCAGCACACGGATATCACTTAGAAACTTGCTGGGTTTTGACGCGTACGTCGATGTAACATAAGCAATGTACACGTGGGAACCGACCAATAATTTTAGAACTAGGATAGTGCCAGTATTGTTAATATTATCAGTGTGTCTTTTACCCCTTGCTTCTCTCCAGAGTTAACATGCTCCTCTTTTGGGTTTATTCTTGAGCTTTTGAAAAATTTATGTTTCTAAACTGTTGAGCTTTACGAGGATATCAAGTTGGTTGTTATGTTTTTGTTTTTGTTTTGTTTTGTTTTCACTCAACAGTGTACTTCCAAATTTGTTGGATTTTAGGTTGTTGCGTATATTTGCATGTGATTGTAGTTCCTTAATTTTACTGCTGTATACTGATAATATTTCTTTCGGAGGCGGTTTATCCCTTCTATTTAACAGGTTTGTCATTATAAACAGCGGTGGTATAAATATTCTAATGCACAGATTTCTATACCAAAATATAAGAATTTTTCTAGAGTATGACGTATACCTACAGAGAACATTTTCAACTACTTCCTAATTATAATAAGTGCTTTAAAGTCTGATGATTTTAACCTCTTAGTCATTTAGGGGTTGGCAGCTGCTGGGCTTTTTTTCCCCCTTGAGAATTGGTTATATTTTCCCACTTCTTTATATATTGATTAATTTTCTTTGTTGAGTAATTGTAGTTTTTATCTTGGACACTTTGAATGGATCCTGTTAAAAGCCTTTGGGGAATATTGGTTACTTTGTTTTGTTTTGGGAGGCAATCAATCCAGTTTGATACAGTTCCGCAAGCTCAGTCTCACTTTCTGTGTGTGCTGGTCCTTAACAGTTCAGTTTTCAAAGGCTTTGTTCTCCTTTGAGTCTGCCCTATACATACAACACGGAGAATTATGTTGGAACTTGGGCAATACATTAGTTCCCCTTATTTGCAGTTTTGTTTTTCCTGGGTTCAGTTACCTGTGATCAACTATGAAAAGCAGATGATTCTGACTTACCTCAGAAGGTCAGGGGTAGCTTAACACTGTGTTACAAATGCCTATGTCATTCACTTCACTTAATCTCCTCTTATAGGCATTTTATCATCTCACATAAAAAGAAAAGGGTGAGGTATGCCTACATGGCTCAGTCATTTGTGTCTTGATTTTGGCTCAGGTCGTGATCTCTGGACGGTGAAATGGAGTCCCGTATCAGGCTCGGGGCTCAGCACAGAGTCTGCTTGAGATTCTCTTTCTCCCTCTTCTTCTGCCCCTCTCTCCCACTTGCACATGCTCAATAAATACATAAATAAATAAAATATTTAAAAAAAAGTATAAGTGCAGTACAAAAATATATTTCAAGAAAGACTACATTAACATAACTTTTATTACAATAAATTATTGTAATTGTTCTATTTCATTTTTAGTTATTATTGCCTAATTTATAAATTAAGCTATAAATTAACATAGGAATGAACATATAGAAAAGATGTATATATAGGGTTTTATATACATAGTTTCAGGCCTCTGCTGGGGGTCTTGGAACATATATCCTATGGATAAGGGGAGACCAATGTAGTTTAAATTGTAGTCCAGTTCACATACCTTTTGCCATACAGCTTTGTGTCTTTCCTGCAGATGCTTAGTTCAGGTGTGAGAACAGAATTTATATGAGTTTATGCATAGAATTAGGGGGTCCCCTTCGACAGCTCTTTTTGATATTCATTTTATGCTCTCTGTTTTGTAGGGACCCCTCTTTGTGTTCCTCTTGTCAGAAATAAGAAGGTTTTCTTGGACTTCTAGCTGTCTTCCATAGCAGCAATAGCTGACTGGGGCCCACACTGGGGCAAAGAAGTAAGACAAAAAAACGTGGATTCCTTCTGTGCCCTTCATACCACAGAGACCTTCTTTCTGAGTTCCCTTGTTCAGAAAGACAGGGTTTTTCTTGGTCCAAGTCTAAGGCCCAACTCTCAAGTAAAAGCCCAGATGGAGAAAAGGAGGCGGGGGGGAAGCCAGGTGTTCTGCCCCCCACCCCAAACTTTGGCTCACAGAAACCCTTTTTCTCCATTTATCCTGCTAGAAATACAATATTTCTCAAAAGAAAAAAAATACAATATTTCTCTTCATTTTTGCTGCCTGTGTGACCGTTAGTTTTATTAGAGACCAGGCCTGAAGTCAGCTGTGGGAGAAAATAGCAAAAACAAATAGGGCATTTCTCCAGCTTTGATTCTCCCCAGTCTGCCCATCTTTGTTTACTTTTCAGAGTCCTCAGGTAGTTGCTTTTTTTTTTTTTTATTTTGATCTGAGCTTTTAGCTGTAGTCAGTAGGAAAGAATAGTGATCCTACTTCATCTTGGCTCTGGCAGTGCAAATCAAGGAAATGCAAATTACTACTATATACTCATCAGAATGATTAAAATGAAAAATTCAGGGTTGCCTAGGTGGCTTGGTAGGTTAAGGGTCTGCCTTCGGGCTCAGGTAATGCGGGGCTCCTTGCTCAGCAGGGAGTCTGTCTCTCCCTCTGCCTGCACTCCCCCTGCTTGTGCGCCCCCCCTGACAAATAAATACATAAAAAATCTTTTTAAAAATTTATTAAAAAAAATAAAATGAAAAACTTGGACAATTCTGAGTGTTGGAGAGGGTGTGGAACAACACATTCTTATACATTCTTATACACAGTGGTCATATCAATTGATGTGTTTCCTTTGGAGAACATTTGTCCAGAACTTCTAAACATATGTATACCTATGGTCCTGAAACTCCACTCCTAAGTATATTCCCAACAGAAATGCACATAATGTTCACCAGAGATGTATATAATAATGTTCATTATTACACATTCTTAATAACCCCAAACTAGAAATTCCCAGTTGCTTATTAATGAGAGCCTATATTCACCCATTGGGATATCATATATAACAATGAAAATAAATTACAACCACATTAAACAGTGTGGCTGCCACTGAAAAGTATAATATTGATTGAAAAACCATATACAAATGAGTACATTTACATGAAGTTCAAAAGCAGACAAAACTAATCTAAGATAATGGTTGCCTTAGGACATGGGAAGGAAATAACAACTGGAAGGGTACATCAGGGGCTTTGTAGGATCCTGGTAATAATTGTCATGATCTGGGCTCTAGTCTTACAGTTATCTTCTCTTTATAAATATCCATTGAGCTGCACACTTAGGACTTGGGGATTTTTTAAAAGAAAAAGTTTAAAAAATACTTATATTTACCTATTTCACTTATCCCATCATTCAGTAGATGCTTTTTAAATATTATACCAACTTGAGGGACAAAGGGTGTGTTCACAGACCCACTTTTGACAAGTTATTGAGGCTGATAGAGACCCCAGGGCCTTAGCCCCTTCCTGTCCGCTGCTCCCTATTGCTCCTGATGAGACAGAAAAAGACGAAATGGCCATCCTGCTTGGTTAAGAAAAAAAGTTCCCTGGGATGACTTAGCACTCTACTGAGACGCTTCCTTATAGATTATACTTCCACATAAAGGGGGCCAATCAGCCCTGAGAGACTGTGAAAAAGTCCTCTTACCATCCCCCATCACCTGTAACCATAAAAACTTACCCCTAACCCTGCTGGGTGCTCAATTTTGGGGGAATGATCCCACTAGCCTGCCAACGATAATAAAACTGAGTTCTCTCAGATTTCCATATGCTGCTTTAGTTTCCTTGGTCGCTTCAGATTTTCCCCAACATTTGGTTCCGTGACTGGGAAACCCAACTCCGCTGGCCCATTGTGTCACTGGTGTGGAATAGGAGCTGAGCCGTGAAGGACAATGGAGTACATACCCTAGGGTTTAGGCATGTCCTGCTGATTTTGGCAGACCCAAGATGGGTTCTTCCGGATAGTCGTGACTCACCTCCGCCTGCTGGACCAACAATACGAGACTGAGGACAACTGGCTGGATCCACCCATCAGGACGGTAAGCCCCGGGGCCACTGGCCAAGTCAGACCTGTCCATTGGGGATGGGAGGGGAGCCTGATCACCTCTCATTAGTCAGGAATACCCAGAGGGGGTTGTCCAACCTGCTTGAATGTGAAGAATGCCTGACTATGTGAATCTGTCTGTACGGCTCCACTCCTTAGGCTATGGAGTCTGAGTGGGCTGCACCCTGAGTCTTGCAGAGCATCATATGGCATAACAGTCATCTACTCCACAGAGTAGCCTGGTCCAAGGCTTATACAGATAGACCTTAGCTAAGACCTTCCTAAGTTCCCTTGAGGGATTTGAGCAGGACAGCATCTGAAAAAATCCCCTCCCTTTGTCTGCAACATCATTCACGATGGGAGGGAAACCCAGTAAACCCCCTGTCTTAGACTGCATGCTTAAAAACTTTAAAAAGGGCGTCAGTGGTCACTACAGGGTTCATATGACCCTGAGATAACTCAGGACCCTCTGCAAGCTAAGAATGGCCTAGTTTCAACATTGGATGACCCTCAGAAGAAACCTTAGATTTGCTTACTATCCGACGTGTTTATCACGTAATCACCAGAAACCCAGGGCATGCAGATCAGTTTCCATATATTGACTCCTGGTTAGAAATAGCTAGAACTCCTCCCCCATGGGCACAATTCTGTGTAAATAGTAAGGGACAGTGCAGGATCCTCATCGCTTAACCAACCAGAAGTACTTGGAATAAAGCCATACATCAGGGCACCAGGAGGAAGAGCTCCCACCACCAAATGATCTTCCGCCCTCCCACAACTGCTCCTGAAGTCAGACCTGGTACCCCAACACCCTTGGTCTCCCCATCACCACCGGTTCCATAGGGATGGAACCGGTTGGAACCTGCGTCCCCCCCATTCCAGCGCCAACTACACCTTTGATTCTGCCAATGGCCCCAGTCTCCCTGCCACCTCCGGTTCCCCAACCATCAGTGGTCTCACTACCAGCCTCCTTACTACCCCCAACTACTCAGGATGGGGACTCCTCCCCAGAACCCGAACCCCAAAACATCACGCGCCGCCTCTGAACACGGGAGATCCTGGCTTACCAAATGCCCCTCCGTGAGACTTGAGGTCCTCATATGATTGGTGCAGATGGCACCCCCCAACCAGGTTGGCCTATCATTTATTATCAGCCTTTCACCACTACCGACCTCCTAAAGAAACATCATACTCCCACATGTTCAGAGAAACCACAGACAATGATTGACCTCATGGACTCCATCTTCCAAACCCACTGACCAACATGGGAAGATTGTTAACAGCTCCTTCACACCTCGTTCAACACCGAGGAGAGAAAAAGAATCTTTCAGGAGGCGCATAAGTGGCTCGAAGAGGTGGCTCCAGCAGGCATTATGAATACCAAGGGATGGGCTCAGGAGTCTGCACTGGACAATCAGCCTGACTAGGACTTCAACATAGAAGAAAGCTGTAATGCTATCAAGCACTACAAGGGAGCCATCCTGCAAGGTCTTTGACAAGGTGCCAAGAAACCTACCAACATGTCAAAGACAGCTCATGTGACTCAAGATGGGGAAGAAACTCCTGGTTATTACTACAAGTGACTTTGCAAGGCTTTCCACATATACACTTGATTTGATCCAGAAGCACCAGAGACCAATGGATGGTAAATGCAGCCTTTGTGGCACAGTCAGCTCCTGATATCTGTTGCAAGCTCCAAAAACTTGAGGGTTTTGTCAGGATGAACATCACCCAGCTACTAGAAATAGCCTATAAGTTCTATTGAAACCTAGAGACTTTAGCAAAATGCGAGGCTGAAAAGAAGATGAGACAAAAGGTCACCCTGCTGACTGCAGCCCTTCAACAAAACTCTCAACTATGAGGACTGCTAGAGCAGTTAAGAGGACAGCCTCAACAATGCAGAGCCCTCAAAAAGGATCAGTGGGCATCCTGCAAGGAAATGGGGCACTGGAAGAGCGAATGCCCAAATCAGAGGCCAAAACCATTCAAATCCTCCACCCATCCTGAAACCCAGGCAAACCAGGATCCAGACTTTTATCAGACTAGCTAACATAGACTCAGACTGACGGGGACTGGGCTCATTAATGTTAGGCCCCCGAGAGCCCATGGTTGATGTAAATGTGGGGGGCCAAGATCACTTTCATGGTGGACACCAGGGCAGAACACTTGCTAGTAACTATACCAGTGGCACCCCTTACAGGACGAACCATAACCATCATGGGCGCCACAGGGAATCGAGCCACAAGCCAGCCCTTTTGCCAATCTCAAACTTGTAAACTAGACAGACACATTGTGTCCCATGAATTTCTATATGTTCCAGACTGCCCACTCCCTTTACTGGGAAGAGATTTGCTTTCAAAATTAGGAGCACAAATTTCCTTCCGATCTTTGGACAGGCCACCATGAGTCTAAAACCCGCCAGATCTCAACTCATCTTGTCCCTCAACGCACCCCAGGACGAAGAATGGAGACTGTTCAAACAAGAACACCCTGGGACAAACCCTGAGGCCTACCAGACTGCAGTAACCAGTGTATGAGCAGAAGATAACCCTCCCAGACTTGCCATCTGGTGAGCTCCAGTCATTATAGAACTAAAGACTGGAACACAGTCGCAATGGCAAAGGCAGTATCTGATCTCACAGGAAGCCTAAATAGGCATATAGGCCCACCTAGAGCAACTAAAAGAAGCAAGCATTCTGGTCAAATGCCAGTCTCCCTGGAACACTCCACTGCTCCCAGTCGAAAAGCCTGATGGTGACTACCGACCTGTCCAGGACTTGTGTGCCATAAACCGGGTTGCTCAGATTCTACATCCGGTGGTGCCAAACCCCTATACCCTCTTAAGCCAGATCGCACTGGTCGCTGCCTGGTTTACCTGCCTCAATCTGAAGGATGCCTTTTTCTGTATTTGCCTAGCCTCTGTAAGTCAACCTCTCTTTGCCATTGAATGGACTGATGTCAGCTCGGGACTCCAGATGCAACTCACCTGGACCAGACTTTTGTGGGGGTTTAAAAATTCACCAACAATATTTAGTGAAGCCCTGGCCTCTGACTTGGCTGACTCCCCCAGGGAACAAACTGGCTGCACAGCACTCCAATATGTTGTCGACCTTCCGTTGCCAGCCCAACTAAGGAAGCCTGCCGCCAAGCAACACTCAACCTCCTACATCACTTATCAAAAAGAGGATATCAAGCATCCTATAAAAAGGATCAATTATGTAGACAAGAGGTCAAATACTTAGGATTCGTGATAACTCAAGGAAGATGGGCCTTCAGCACCGAACGAAAAGCCGTGATAATTAATATCCCATGGCCCACCACCAAAGGAGCCTTTCATGAGTTCCTGGGGGCTGCAGGATTCTGTAGAATCTGGATACCAGTGTTCTCAGTTGTAGCCAGGCCCCTATATGTTTCACTAATGGGACTGGACAATCAGCCTTTACAATGGGAAGACAGACAAGAAAAGGCCTTCAGATAGCTCAAGGACTTACTTGGAAAGGCCCCAGCCTTAGGCCTACCTGATACCGAGAAACCCTTCTGCCTGTATGTTCATGAGAATAACAACAAAACTGCCTTAGGACTTCTAGCCCAACCAATGGGCCCTTGGGCGAAGCCCATTGCATTTCTGTCAAAATTTAGACCCTGTCGCCGCCAGATGGACTCCTTGCCTATGGGCTCTGGCAGCCACCATACTCCTCATCAAGGAGGCTGACAAGCTCACTCTTGGACAACAGCGCACAGTAAAAATTCCTCACTCAGTAATCACTCTTATGAACAGTCAGGGTCAGAAATGGATATCAAACACCAGACTCACTCAATATTAAGGGTTACTTCTAGAAAATCCTCAAATAAACCTAGACTGTGCATGCCCTCAACCCGGCCACATACCTCCCAAAGGTGGTAGGGGAACCAGAACATAACTGCCTGGAGATCATAACTGAAGTCTATGCCACCCGGCCAGACCTCCAGGACTCCCCTTTGACAAACGCCGACCTTACCCTATACACTGATGGCAGCAGCTTCCTAAGCAATGGCCTAAGGAAGGCAGGGGTATGCCGTCATCATTACAGAGGTCCTAAAAGCAAAAGCACTCCCTGTGGGAAGGTCAGCTCAGAGAGGTGAACTCTGGGCCCTCATCTGGGTCCTCTTACTGTCTAAGGACAAAAAGGTCAACATATATATTGACTCGAGATATACCTTCACCACTCTACACATACATGGGACAATCTACAAAGAAAGAGGACTCCTCACATCCTATGGAAAAACCATCAAAAACAAAATGAAATCCTCCAGCTGTTAGAAGCAGTATGGGTGGCCTGGAGCTTAGCTGCCATCCACTGTTGGGGACACCAAAAAGGAGATGCTGAGCCAGCTACAGGGAACCGCTTAGCTGACCAGGCAGCCAGGGAAGCTGCCCAAGACGGACAACCTGCCATTATAGCATCCATTACCCCTTCCTTACAAAATCCTACTTATACAGCAGCTGAAGATGACTGGGCCAAAACCGAGGGAGCCATTCACCATTCCCAACGGTGGATCCTCCTGGATGGGCGCCTATTCATTCCAGCAAACCTCACCCTTTATGCCGTCACTGAACAGCATTCAACTTCACATGTGGGATAAACAGGGCCTGAAAAACTGCTGGCAAAACATTTCTACATTGCTAGACTTGCAACCTTAATGCAGGTCGGTCACAGATTGGTGTACCACTTATGCTGGACACAACCCAAAAACCGGACCTTCCCTGCCCCCTGGAGTACAGTGCACAGGGATAGCTCACTTTGAAGACCTGGAAGTGGACTTCACAGAGATGACCCCTTACCGTGGTATAAAATATCTGCTAGTTCTGGTCTGTATCTTCTCAGGATGGGGTAGAGGCATATCCAATCCAGACCAAGAAGGCCAGAGAAGTCACCAGAGTACCCCAGGAGGCCATGCCTTGGTATGAGATCCCACTTACCATACACAGTGACAATGGCCCAGCTTTTATCTCTGAAGTTCTACAAGAGTTAACTTCAGCCTTCAACATCTCCTGGAAACTCCAAACAGCCTACCGGCCTCAGAGCTCAGGGAAAGTAGAGCATATGAACCGTACCCTCAAGGAAGCCCTATCCAAATTACATGCTGAGACTTCCTTAGGGTGGACAGATCTACTTCCCTTAGAAGTACTCTGCTCCTGCTGTACCCCTCAGAAAAATGGATTCTCCCCATTTGAAATACTCTATAGCAGGCCACCCCCACTGTTGTCTTCTTGTCCTAACTGTTGTCCTAACATCTTAGGAGACACACACCTCCAGGACCAACTATTATCCCTAGGAAAAATCCTCGCAGAATTACATGCCCACATATTAGAGGGCTCCTATATCTCTAGGAACCCCTGCCCATTCTTTCCACCCTGGAGATGAGGTCTGGGTAAAAGATTGGAAACATGGACCCCTTCTCCCAACTTGGACTGGCCCACAGATCGTAATTCTCATAACTTCTATTGCCCTCAAGGTTAGCAGTATCATGCCATGGATCCACCATTCGTGAGTTAAAAAGGAAAACCCCGGCCAAGCTACCTGCACCCCACATCTGTCACCATCAAACCCTCTGAAGATCACTCTGAAAAAGGGCCCCTAAGATCTGAAATACATCCTCTCCTATCTCAATCCATCTAGAGCTTCATGTTATGGCTACTAAGTTTCTTCTGCCTCTTCCTACTCTCACTAACCCAACAGCATATGACTGAAAGTTAACCCAGACTTTGGGAGGCCAGGACAAAGTCCTCTGTAACCAGATCACTGATGACTGTCTCACCTTCTAGATATCCCTACGTCAACTCCTGGCACCATACAAGGAACAAGTGCTTGAAGGGAGGCTATGTAAAGAGCAGGGACACCAGATGAAATTTTGCCCAGACCAGGGGTTAGAAGAATACAGAGAAACCTTTTGTGACCAATGGGGGTGTGAGACCATGGTCCCATGGGTGACATCAGGCAACCTTCAGGTTTCTCCAGTTTACATGTCCCAGGCCAACCAAACACTCACAATTACCCCCCAAAGAACTGTGGAGGATCCTACTGGGACCGGCCTCGATGCTGGGGACTGCATTTGTATGTTTCTGGGAGAGACCCTGGAACAATATTCACTCTTTGCTGGGACAGAACCACTCCACGGTCCAGGTTCTCTTCTATAAACCCCACTCTCCCAGGGCCAACCATTCAAAACTATACTTGTCAACTCTTAAACACCTCATACCACTTATGGCTCAACTGGACCCATTCCCCTAATGGTTCCACCTGCTGGGTCTGTCTCCCCTTGACTCGATCGGCTTTCTTCAGTATCCTCATTCCTCCTAACTGGCCGTTGCCCAATAATACAAGCCCTTTGAGTTTTGGCCCCATACAAAACTCAGTCTTGCTGCTCCAGCTAACAGTATAACCTGCTTTCTTCCCCGGTTGCACCAAGACCCCTGACCCAGGCTGCCAGAACTTCACAGCTCCTCTACCTTACTGCTCCCCCCAGGTAATTTCCTCTCCTGGAAAACAACCTTCTCTTTAGGTGCCACAACAAAAGTAACGCCCCTTCTGGTTGCATACTTATGTTTTTGTCCCCCTCTGCCTCACTCTACTCAGACTTCCAGTTCCAGTCCCGAGTATCTCTTCACCACCGAGGCCGATGGGCAGTAGTCTTACCATTCCTCCTGGGGGCCAGAATCTTCACCAGTATAGCTATTGGTGTATTGCACCTCGGGACTTCCCTTAACTTTTACTTCAAGCTTTCACAGGAACTCAACAATGACATGGAACGTATTGCAGTTTCATTAACATCCCTCCAGACACAACTCTCCAGTCTGGCAGCAGTAGCCTTCCAGAATCGGTGAGACCTAGATCATCTCCTCATTACTGAAAAGGGAAGAACCTGTCTCTTCCTACAGGAAGAATGCTGCTACTATATCAATCAGTCTGGATCGTCATTTCCAAGGTTCTTGAGCTCCAGGAACACATCCAGCATCGTCAAGAAGAAATCACATCTTGGGGTTTCAACCCACAATCATGGACATCCTGGCTATTACGCCTAGAAGGCCCTTTATTGTCCTTATTCCTCCTAGTTACCTTTGGTCCTTGTCTCCTCAACAGCCTCGTCTGTTTTATCAGAAATTACCATCTGTCAACCCAGGACTGCCCGTATCCTTGCCTTCAAGGATACGGTCCCTAAAATCTAGATAATGATGATCTCTAGGATACCTCTGCCGATCATCAAGAGGGGGGATATGAGGTGGATAGAGACCCCCGGGCCTCAGCCCTTTACTGTCCACTGCTCTCCATGGCTCCTGCTGAGACAGAAAAAGACCAAATGGCTGTCCTGCTTGGTTAAGAAAAGAAAACAAGTCCCCTGGGATGATTTAGCACTCTCCTGAGATGCTTCTGTATAGATTATACTTCCACATAAAGGGGGCCAGTCGGCCCTGAGAGACCGTGAAAAATGTCCTGTTACCATCCCCCATCACTGGTAACCATAGAAACTCACCCCTAACCCTGTTGGGTGCTCAGTCTTTGGGGAACGATCCCACTGAGCCCACCAGTGAAAATAAAGCTGTGTTCTTCCAGATTTCCATGTGCCACTTGAGTTTCCTAGGTAGCTTCATATTTTCCCCAGCAGTATCGCTGATAAGTGGGTACCTTCTGGCACTAATAACTGAGCTCTCTTAGAGTTGCAATATTGAGTCTACCATAACTTATATTAAGTCATATTACAGGTCTATTAGGAAAAGATCTGTTCTTGGTTCTAGAATTAACTGAGAGTTTAAGGTGGGATTGATCCAGTCTCTTAGGTTTACATTTGTAGATTCAAGGAGAATTTTCTAAAAGTACAGATAAATCAAGCAGATTTTATTTTATGCATGGTTAGTCATATTCAGAAAAAAATCTATTACTCAGTAACAATGGAAAATAACTTTGTATAAAGTTCCAACTCATTAATTTCACTACAAGAGTCATAATTGAGATACATTAAAATAACTTTTTTTAGTTGACCTGAATTTTTTCCTTAATTATTGTATGTAATCCTTGTGTTCTAAAGTATCTGTAATTACAACTTAATAAACAACCATAAAAATATTTGCTCTTGAAATAAATAGGTCTTATTCAAACAAAAGAGTAAGGAATTTAAATAATAATGTAAAATAGTACATTTAACACTCACACCTAAAAAACTCTGTAATTTTAATCTGGGAACTTGTGGAAAGTAAAATTTATTAGGTCATGAGGATAGCAGTGACTTTAGGTAATGTTGTGGAGTATATGAAGTTGTGGCTGGGCTTAGTGCAATCTGTGAGGATATTGCAGGATAGAGGGGAGGGTGGTTCTAACCTCCAGAAAGGGACTCAGAATTTAGAAATGGAGTAATAAAATACCATCATTTAGAAGCGAGGTTGGAAGGATTAACATGCAATTGATTAAATCAGCCTTTTGAAAATAGAATTAACTCACTCTAACATCTGATTTGTAGTTATAATATGAAGGTGAACAAAAGTCTCCTAAAGCCAATCCATATTCCTGAGGGAATTCTTTTACAGGTAATAATAGCTTCTATTTATTGATCACTATATATTTAGTAGTGTGCTAAGAGCTTTACATCCATGATCACATTTAGAATCCTGCCAATCTTTAGGAAAGATATTGTTAGCTTTGTCTATTGATGAGAAATCAAGGTTTAGAATTATAATTACCTTGTGCAGGGCTATAAAATGTAACATATGGTGACTCAAGTCCAATCCCAGCTCTATTACATGTTAACTATGTGACCTTGGGCAAATTACTTGATCTATATTTTGTTTCTTCGCAGAGGAAATAAAGATGATGTTAATAGTACTTGTATTTTATTTATTTTTTTAAGATTTTATTTATGTATTTGAGAGAGAGTGAGAGAGAGAGAAAAGAAAGGGGGAGGGTCAGAGGGAAAGAGAGAAGCAGACTTCCCACTGAGCAGGGGATGGGGTGCAGGACTTGATCCCAGGACCCTGGGGTCATGACCTGAGCCAAACCCGATGCTTAACTGACAGAGCCACCCAGGCACCCAATAGTACTTATGTTATAGAATTGCTGAAAGGATTAAGTGAGATAACTCACTTAAGGTGCTTGATAAACAGAACTCAATGAATAAAAGTAATTATTATTATTCAGTTAAAGGCTAGAGCTGGTGAATAACATCCAGTTAATGTACCAAAAGTTAACCAAGTGTAGTTAGTAAAAATTATCTGTGAGGATAGCATGTCAACAGAAAGATGACTTACAATAAGTGTAAAACAACAATGAAAAAAAATAATAATATATCTGGTAATGACCAGAAGAGAAGGCTATTTGTGTTCAAGGATTACAACTAACTTTTCAAAGAGAAATATTCCTAAAATAGAAAAGGAATTTCAACTATCCCAACTTGAAAGAAAAATCCCTCAAGACTACTCATTCTCTTTCTTCTAATTATATGCTCACCAAACAACCCTCTGACTTAGCATTTTCTCTCCTGTGTACATTTAAACTATGATGGCAAAATACCCAGAGTGAATTCTCCATACACATTATTCTTTCAGATTTAGTTGTCTTTATAGATTGACACATTGACATTCTGAGATGCCTATCAGTTTCTTATGGGTCCTCTTAACGTGTTGGTCCCCAAGAGGCTTAATTAGCACTGGTGGAAATGATAAAGTTGAGTTTCTGAAACTACAAAGCTAAGAATCTGGCTTTGGATATTGTACTCTTCAGATATTGTGCTCTTTATGCTGGCAAGTGACAAAAATCACAATAAAATGGCTTAAACAACAGAAAGGGGAGGGAGTTAATATTATAAAGAGAAGGCATTTGACAAATAGCCAGGCAAGAATGCAATGTAGATTCAGGAGACTGAAAGATGTATCCCAGCACTCTTCCCCAGTCTATTGTCACTGCCTCTCTGCTTACATATCATTCTTTGCTTTCTGTAGACTAACTTTCCCTGCTACTTCATTCAGAGGACAGTCAGAAGTAGTACATACTGATTTTAGACCTGAGCAACAGACCCTGTACCTCATAGTCCCTCACCCTTTGGAGAACCTTCTTCAAATATTCTAGCTCCCCTCTGGTGCTCTGGAGCTGGAACCTAGTCCTATGTGGGTCTTGGCAATGGAAGCCCTCAAGTGCTCTGTTGTTGCTGGTAGTGGAGTTTGGCCTGGTCAGTAGGATCTTCTGTGTGGGGTATTCTAACCCTAGGAGAGACTTTATTGGCCTCAGTTCCTGTTTCTCCCTTGCAGAGTCCTCTCAATAATAACCCCTTCTCACTGTGAATGGAGTCCACCAGGTGCCAGACAAGCTCTGATCAGGAGACAAGCTAGGTGTAGGTCTTGGGCTGCGTTGACTTGCCTACTCCTGGTGAGCCAAAGCTCACCAGGGTAGTATGTCTTTCATGGGATTGCACCAGGCTTTAGCTTCCAGAATGGGGCTGATTCACTAATTTGGGGGTAATTTTCAATAACAATGGACACAGGACAGGTTTAGACCTTGGTTACCCACTGTCCTCCATGGGCTGTCTATGTGAGGTGGTGCATGGGTGCTTGCCTGACTGTAAGGTGGTGCTCTTCCTGGTGCATGGGTGCTTACTTTAAGACCTTCTAGTGAGGAGCAACTGTGAGAGGTATGAGTAGCCCACAGTCTTTAATCCTGGGGTCCCCATCTCTAACATATTGCCAGTGCCCAAGGCAGTCACACCACCCTTTTGCAAGTTATGTGCTACATGTCAGGTAATCCTCGTCATGGCCATTCTTGTCCCCTCCCAGAGCTTTTCGGACTGTAGTACTGCAAAGCCAGTGGCCCCTTGTTGTCAAAGTCATTTCTTGCCTTTAATCAGTGTGGTGACATTCTGCTGTCCTGGGTCAGTCTTAAGCCATATGGGACAAATGATAAATATGGCTAACCTGAATAGGACTGCCCTTCTTGCTCTGCCCAGGGCCTCTCATCTATCCTTACCACTGGTAACTGGTATGTGGAAGGCAGGTCTGTGATCAACATTAAAAAGGTCACATTCTGGCAGTGTAGTGATCAAGGCTTAGTTCAGAAGACATGGTTGGAAGGTGTGTTTTTCTATGTTAATGCTCTGAATTCCATAAATAAATGCTATAAACTTCTAAATGATGATGTAACATGACTATAAAACAATAATTGTTTACATTTTCCTGCATCCCCTGGCTAAGACTTGCACTTGTGGTCATCACCCACAAAGCACATTAACAACCTTTGAGAGTCATTGGAAACTATTATTCAAGAGAGTACAATGGATGTTGCTATGAGATGAGTGATGATGTAATCAGAATTCAATAAATGACATTAGGGAACTGCAGAGGCCAAGAGATCTATACTCTTTCAATTTTAAAAGCTTCCAAAGAGCCATAGCGTTGTGAATAGTAGTAGTGTTGTTACATTTTCCTTGCTTGCAGCAGGCTATATGAAATTAGTCAGGAATAGTATCCTTGATAATAAATAACACAAAGAAGTAGATCCTGGAAACTGGGAAAAGTTCTCATGTGCATTGATTGAATAATAAACATTTGTGTCAATACATTTTTCTTGCCCTAAATTTTTACCAGCAAATCACTACACCTCACATGGGCTTATGATTTTTGTAATTACTTTTATAATCAAATTGTTGCTATTGATGGCTTGCATCTGCACACTCCAAGTATTTCCGCAGGGCCTTGATACCCTAGAGGCTATGCTGGACAGAAGATAGTGTTAACAAAGCATACACATTTATTTCTCCTTTCCATTTGAGAGATTCCCAACTGGAATCTTTTGTCTCCAACTTCAGATTTCTAGACAAAGGCTCTGGCTTTGCTAGCTTGGTTCCATCAGCCATGTCAGGTGGTCATGGGCATGATGCGATGTACAACCAAGACTTCTAGGAGGAAAAGGGAAAGGGATCACACCCAGGGAAAAGAAAAAGCAGTTGGGGAATGCTTGGGTACCTCAGTGGGTTAAGTGTCTACATTCATCTCAGGTCGTGATCCCAGGGTGCTGGGATCAACTCCCGCATTGGGCTCCCTGCTCAGCAGGGAGTCTGCTTCTCCCTCTGCCTGCCACTCCCCCTGCTTGCTCTCTCTGTCTCTGACAAATAAATAAATAAAATCTTTAAAAAAAAAAAGAAAAATAAAAAGCCGTTGGTTCTTATGTTAGTTTTCTAGTGCTATGTGACAAATCACCATAAATTTAGCATCTTAAAACAACTACTATATTATCTCTCAGTATCTGTCAGTCAAAGGTCTGAGCCTAGGGTCTCTGCTTAAGGTCTCACCAGATGAGGATTGTATCCACTGTAAGCACAATTCTGTCTGAGGTTCAGAGTCATCTTCCAAGTTCATTCAGGTTGTTACCAGAAGTCAGTGCCTTGCAGCTACCGAGTCTCATTTTCTTGCCAGATGTCAGTGAGGGCCAGCTCCTAGAGACTGCCCTTAGGTGCTAATTATATGACCGTCTTAGAACATTTGGAATTTATTTCTCCAAAGCCTGCAAGAGAATTTCTCACAGTCTATTCCTGATGCTGCTGCTACTACCACCACTACTATTATTATTACTTGCTACGGCTACCACTACAGCTACTATAGTCTTATAGGACGTGATGTAATCACTGGAGAAATAAATCCATCCTTTGCTATATAATATAACCAGATCAAAGGAGTGGCATCCCATCATATTCACAGGTCCTGCCTGCATGCATGGGGGAGTATAATACATCTATGCCAGGAGGAAAAGTCTTGGGAGCCTTCTTAAAATTCTGCCTACCATGGCTCATAAATAGGCAGATACTCCATAAGATGGCGGGTACAGTTACCTCTATCTTAAAGCACTGAGAAATCTTTAAACTGACCCTCCTCCTCCTTCTTCTCAACATTCTTTAAAGAACAACATAGTTTATAATAGCGCTTAAGATGTGTGTGACTATTCATAGACATTCAAGTCTCCCCAAAAATACATCTGTGGGAGTAATTTGTCACCCAGATCTCTTCTATAATTCAAATGATCAAACATTGTTTACTTAGTACACTTATAACTTGACATTCTTAGAAATTCAGTGGATTAAATGTGTATGTACACACATGCACACTTCATATATCCCCTACAACTTAAATTCTCCTTTTGTTCTGTGCAAACCATTAATAGGGAATTTTTTGCCAGCTGGTGTTTCAGAGTTCTTTATAAATTAATTATTGTATTTACTAGCCATGTGGGAGTGGAGAAGTCTAATTGGGTCAAGGAGGCTGGCCCTGCTGGAGACTGAAAGGCAAAGCATGTCTAAGGTGTCACTTGCAAATCTAGCACAGTGCTTTATTGAATACATGTTAAAAAAAAAAAAGTGAACAATACTGAAATTACATGCAAATTTATGGGAAAATCACATCATAATTAGAGTAAAAATTTATTGAAATTTGCCATCAATCTATGGCAAAGACAAAATATTTTCACTGACATGGGACTTCATGCCACGGGAGAAATGGGCCGCTGTACGTTAAGAGCACATTCCTTCACTCATTCTTTTACTCACTCAGGGGGACAGGGCTAGAAATTATAACAACAAAGAGGACAATATCACAGCCTGGTGCTCACAGGCTGCTGGTGAATATGGATGTGTAAAGAGAGAACAAAGTGTCATAAGTGTAGTATAGGCAGAATCAGAGAATATTGTGGGCATTCCTAGGAGGAACAACTCTTCCAGTTCACAAGTGGGGAAAGGAAATCCATCAGGGTTAGTTCACTGCAAGTAAAGAAACCAAATCTGGTTAAACTTCATCTTTCAGTGCTAGGACAAGAGGGGGCAAGCCAGTCACGTGGGGCATGAAACTTAAGGAGGCAGTCTCACAGCTGTTGAACCTGGACGTGTCAACTGAGAGTGAGTGTCTTCTTAAATTTTGGGGTAGACAGCGTCTCCCTGCAGTCTTGGTCCTGTTTTGTCCTTCAGTCTTTTTTTTTTTTTTTTTTTAAAGATTTTATTTATCTATTTGACAGAGAGACGCAGGAGAGAGGGAACACAGCAGGGGGCGTGGGAGAGGGAGAAGCAGGCTTCCCCCCAGCCCGATGTGGTGCTGGGTCCTAGGTCCCTGGGATCATGAACTGAGCTGAGGACAGATGCTTAACCGAGCCACCCAGGCACCCCTTGTCCTTCAGTCTTACAAACTTAGTCAAAACTTTTTTTTCCCCCCCTAGTTTTCTTTCCAATGAAAAACATTAGAGAAATTCATTCTCCTTGATGTAAATAACTAAAATCAATTTGAAGAACATGTTCTTTTTATCTTTTTTTAAGATTTTATTTATTTGAGAGAGAGACAGAGAGAGAGAGCGAGCACCAGCAGATGGAGAAAGAGTCTCAAGCAGATTCTGCAAGCATGGACCCTGCCCAAAATCATGACCAGACCCGAAATCAAGAGTCAGATACTAAACTGACTAAGCTACCCAGGTGCCCCAAAGTACACATTCTTCTAAAAGAACCCTCAGCTTAGCAGAAACCATCAAGCCCTTAAATCATGGTGGAAAACCTCAGATGTTGACAGGGACAGGCAGTAGCAGGAATGAAGGAAGCAGGCCTGTGTGAGATGCTGGGCAATGAGCGAGATTGTAATTTGTAACAGGCTATTCAGAGACCTTCAAATTCAACCTAAAAATAGATACTGTTTTGGCCAAACAAAAAATACCTGCTGGATTGTTAGATCAATAGAGTAGTTGTTTGCATTCCCTGCTGAAGGTTAAAAAATATTCAGATGCTGTGTCAGAATTTCTGTAGGCAAATGCTGTTAAGGACATAACGAGAATTGGACGGAATACCTACTTGGGGTATTCTTTCTCCAATTAAACTTTCCTTGTGAGGCGTTACTTAACATTTCTTTGGCCTAGTTATTCCCACTTTCTGCTGTCACAGCTTATTGTCTTGCCTGTATTCCATGAATCACAAGACATAACTGGGAAGTTTTCACAGCTAGAAACGAGAGAGAAATACATAACGTTTAGGAAAAAGAAAAGTTGTAGTATCACTAGAACTCTTTAGAGTCTCTTGCCCAGACAGAAGTAGTATAGAAGACAAGAGTAGTCAAAGTTTATGTATGTCCAAAGTACTTTCCTTTAACTTCCTGGTGCTTCCAAGGGGACTGTCAATCATCGTGCTCCCCTTTCCCCAAGGGCAGTTGGAATACCCAGGCTCTTGAAGGGGAGGAAGGAACAAAGCAGCCAGCCTATGATCCATTCACTTCCTTTATTAGAGGGACACCTCTAGGGGAAAGAAAAGAAGAAAAGTGGTATGGTCTAATCTTGTCAGCTGGGCTTGAGGTAAATAGAACAATGATTTTAAACAGGAGGAGGAGGCTTTATCTACAGAATGCCCTTAGCAGGATCTCTGTTGATAAAAATTGCTTTCTGTAAATAAACCTGGAATCTATTGATTTTTGGAACATGGCTTCCCAGAACCATGTCATATAATCTACCCAACTCTTGGAGGTAGAACATGAAGATGGCTCATAAATTACATGCCCCCTATTCTGTGAGATAATAATCTCAGAACCTCATGCAGAAACTTCATCTATTATTCTGAGCTGGTGGATAGAAAGGACCTTGCAAAATTGCCCCCAAACTTCTCTGCTTTGTCTTCGTCTCTTGATTTCCTGTACTCTTGAAATTTTTAGTAAAGCTTGATCCTAGGAACTATATCTCATTTTTGTGAGTCTGATTTGATAATCCATTCATGTGTGTTAGCTCCACTGGCGGTGGTTTGGTTGAAGAATGAATATGTGAACTAGAAAAGACCAATTAGAATATTCCCTAAGATTCATTTAGGAACATTGGGTGAGGAGAATTCTCTCTCCATTTGGGTTCCTAAACTGGTAAATGTGGATATGAGACACATCGTAGAGAAAGAGTCCACCCATAAAAAACAAGTCAAGCCGGTACAGTAAGAGCTGATGGATGGAGAGAATTGGGGGGGTGGGGAGAGAAGAGATGGGAAAAGAGAGTGAATTCTGAATATAACTTTTCAATCCCTGAATTTTGTTCTGTCTGAAGCCATGTCTATCCCTTGGACTTCCTCCATAAGCCATGTGCACACATTTTCTTTGTGCTTAAGCTAGATTGTGCTGGGTTTTTCCCACTTGCAGCTAAGAATTCTAATACCATAGCTGGAATTTGGTATGGACCAGACTAGGAGGAAGATCTGAGTTCAGGAGCAGACAAGCTGTCCAGGAAAGAGTACTTTTCAGAGATACAGATCAGATGAAAAACAAAGAAAATCCGTATCATAAAGCTACTTCTGGCTCATGCATAAACATTATTGAAAGGTTAAAGAAGATTACAACTCTTATAACAGTATTTTTAACCATCTTATCCTAAGCAGTGTGAAAGCAGTTTTCTGCTTTCCTTTTCTTTTACCAGCTGTACCCTGTGACCTCTTTTGGGGCTACGTGACCAAGACAGACAGTGTTTTGCAGCTTTGGCTTTGGCTTAAGAGACAGAGCTCCATTTTAAGAATTGTTCCTTTCTGTTGTAATTACCTATTTGTTTTTTTCATCCCCAATTCCTCATAGGTGGGAGACAAATCTTATTTATTTCTTCAATCTCAGCACCTGGAGCACAGTTAGTGTTCAATATTTGTAGAACAAACGAAGAGAGGAGTTTTGTTTTTGCCGTCACTGAATCTCTGCACAGGCCTGACCAATGGGAAATTGCACAGGCTTGATTCCTTCCTATTTCCTACCAAATGTGCATAATTATATTACTCAGTATGCAACCAACTGTTAGACTGTGATGAATGCTATCATAGTTAAGGCATGTTGCTAACATTTGCAGTGAGCAAGGAAGGACTGTTTTAAATTGTTCCACAGTTTAGAGTAAGGGTTACAATATGGACTTTGGAACTAGAATTCCTGCTCTACTGTCTGCTTGCTATGTAACCTTGGTCAAAGTGCTACATCAAAATACATCATACTGTTATTGTCAATATTAAATAAATGCTATATTTAAACCCTTGGGGTAAACATAGTAAACATAGTAAATGCCATGTATCTGCTGTAATTAGTCTTCTTGTTTACAAAGCCTTACTTTTATCACAGGAAAATGGGTATAAAATCATATCTGTGTGTAAATTTCCACTAAGATAATGCATATAAAATGCTTGACAGTAAATGCACAATACAGAGAAAGTATTAATAGCTATTATTAGGATATAGTTAGATTAACTAAAAGTTACCATGTGTACCAAACCTGTATTACCCATTTTCAAAAACAAAATAATAATGTAACTCATTTAACATTAAAGTACACTCATAGACTCTTAACTAGAATAATGTTGGAGTTAATGGTAGAGGCATTGAAACCAGTTGGCCTAGGTTCAGATCTTAGCACTACGACATATTGTGTGATCTTGGGCAAGTGATTTAACTTCTCTGAGTTATCTCTGATAAAATGAAAATAATGATAGTATCTGCTCAATAATGTAGTTCTGAGGATTAATGGAGGCAATGCCTCTAAAGTAATAAACACAAAGAAAATAGTAAGCCAGGAAAATAGTAAGCAGACAATGAATATTAGCTCTTATTATTGCTCTAAGCCTCAATCACTTCCAATGGTAAAAATGAAGATAAAGATATCTACCTCACCAGGCTGGTATATGGATAAAATGTGGTCATTCTAGTGAAAGTGTCTAGTAAATAGTAGGTACTTCATAAATGCCAGTTTTCTTTCCCATTTTTATGATTCAGGAGACAACTCAGAATTTTACAATGCCTTAAGGTTATCAGTACAAATATCAATTGGATTTCTACGTGTGTGGGTATAGGACAGAGAGGATTAGGTAAAATTTGATCAGTGACACAAACTAAATGTTGTTTATTGACTAAATATCATTCAGACCATTCAGTTGGCTTATTAGCTGTTCTTTCTTATTAAAGAAGATGGTGTCAGGAAAACCCCATTTTTGTATGTTTGTTTGATGCAGGTCACAGATAAATGGCGATTTACTCTATTCAGAGAAGGATAGAAAACTAGACTGGTATTTTGAGTTTCTCACAGTGAACATGGTGCACAATCTGCTAGAACTGAAGGAGAATGTTATTAATCAAAGAGTGCACAAGGAGGCAAAGGACTTCATTATACTGTTTTGCTCCCACAACTTGCACCTGGAGCTTTTTAATGAATGTGCCCTTTGGAGACAGGTGGCACTCTGCAAAGTGTAAACCTCTCCAAACCTCTTCTTGTCTCAAAGTGACACGTCTTCATGGCACTGTGAATAATCAATCTACGCCTTAAATGATGTGAAAGGCTTTGGTAATTAGTTGAACAATTTTTTTCTTGGTCTTTAGGAGGACACATGGCTAAAGCAAGGGGAAGAAAGAATGTCAAGGAACAGCTGGAAAAAAGAAATTATGTATTCGTTGGAAAAGGCAAGCCTGTAAGTGATGATAGTGTGTACTGGGTGAGCAAGCACAGTAGATGGCAGTTTAGTAACACCCAAGATCATTTCGTCACGTTTAGAAGTCATCTTTTTAAAGAATATGTAGAAAAATAGGTATCTTATGTTTTATATAGTTATTGTCATCTTTTTGGGGGTAAGTTCTGCATGTGATCTCTGTTGGTTTAGAGGGACAGAACAGTTATAAGCGTGTCAAATAGCACAGAATATAAAAGGGGCATTAGGGTGCTCTGGGATTTTTACACATTTTATTAGCATCTCATTCATTTTGAAGCATATAAAAACTTTTAAAATATATATATTTGAAGCAATAAAGCGCTTGGGAATTACTCTCAAGTAAAATAACCCCACAACCAACAATTGATTCCTAGGAAAACCTGGCTATACTTTTAGCATTTCACGAATGGGTATTCAATTGTTAGTTAAAGGACTTAGCAAGCGAAGAGGTGTGGAAGGAAGGAGACAGTGGGTATTAAGATGAGAAGGTAAAATTTCCATGAATTTTTGAATGTGAAAATGAGAAGAAAAAAGAACCCACCTTTTCCTGAGTTACAAGCTTAAGATTGCATCACTTGTCACATGGAATTCACCAAAAGTCCTGGCATTAAAAAAATTCTGGTCCCAGAACAGAAAGCTGACAGTTCTTCCTACAATGGAATCAGACCATTACACACGTTCTATTGGTTTAATTGAGCATACATTATATCCTTCAGCAAGAAATCTTCTGCCATGGTACCCTATTTTCTTGGGCACCAGGGCTTGACAGATTTCTCACACAAGTAAGCAGTTGAGAGTGGTACAATTTTGACATGAAATGTGCTTATACTTTGAAAGCCATTAAACAAGACTTGTTTGCTTATAATTTTCTAATAAAATAAAGGGCCTTCTGTGGAAAGCAGTTTTAAAAACACATCATAACATTTTAAGTGTGTAGGTCTTGCAACGTTTGTTCTAATTTTCTAGTGACAGACACAGAGTAATAAGATTTCCCTAACAGATGCTTAGTGGTGGGTACTCACATGTCACTCAAGCTGACAAGGTTTTAGGAAAAAACCACTTTTATCGCCATGTAACCAGTTTGAAAAATTAACTGCACGTAATTACACATGATTCAATTTTGCTTAGTTGAGAAGTGTAAATTTCACAAAATATAATTTATTAAAGTTAACACGATAGAATTAATTGGAAATACACCCCAAACAACCCACTGGATCCTATTCTACAAATTTGTCTGTCCCAGACAAGATTCTAATCCTGCATGCCAAGAGAAAAGCATTAGTTTAGCTTATAATAAGATCATAGAATTTTGGAGTTTGGAGAGAGACTGTGAGATCATCTACTTCAAATTAAAGCCTCCTTTCAAAGAATATATATATATATATATATATATATATATATATATACACACACATATATATGTATATATATATGAAAGATTTGAATTTAATTAATATTAAAATAAGAGATAGCAAGCACCATTCAGGTTGTGAATGAAATGAACATAGTTTCTTCTTTCATGCATACATTCATTCATTCATTCTCTCAACAGATATTTATTGAGCTTCTCACATAACTGGTATATTCCAGAAATTATGCTAGAGACTGGTAATGCAAGAATAAATATTTCACTCTTTCTGCCTCTGAGGAAGAACTCAGAAGATAGCTGGGAAGGTAGACAAGTAAATTAATTGTAGTGTGATAAAGGCTATGACAGGTTTGTATACAGTCATGTGGGGAAAAATGATGAGGGAACAATCTCTGTCACTTGGGAGTTTTTCAAAGACAACAGACAGGAAATCACATTTGAGCTGGAGCAGGAATTCTCAAAGGAGAAGTGGGGGCTGAGGATCTAGGAGAGAAAATAGATATGAAGGCAGAAGAAGTATGTTTGGAGAGTGAGTGTGTGAAATGTAGGCAATGGTGGGAAGTGATATAGAGTCAGACTTGGAAAGTTAATTCAGGGAAAGACGGCAAGTATCAGATGCTAAAGAGTTTGGCATCACTTTTGTAGGAAATAGGGCACAATTGAAAAAATGTAAAAGTGAAGATAAGGATATCATCTGACTTATTTTTTGAAAAGCTATTGACTAGGTTATTTATGGACACGTTGAACTATGTTTTGGTGTTATATTTGGACAGTAGAAGTGCCAATAGACAAAGGTGTATATTAAGATATATTTTAGAAACTGACTGAACATGGTGGTCAGTTGCTTGGGAGAGACAGGTGCTAAAGGAAAGGGAAAAGTGGATGATTTCAAGAGGTCTAGTTGTCATGATTAGTTTTGAGGGCTTAGACAGTCACTTATTTAATACTCCTCACAAGCTTTTGAAGATTATATCAGATAAGAAAAACCAACGTTTTGAAAAGCTAAGTAATTTGGCAAGGTTAGCACATAGGTAGTAGCTTATGGAAACCAGATTTGAGCACATTCTGTTCCATGAATTCCAGAACCCAAGTTCTTAATCACTGTGCTGTTTCTTTCTGTACTGACTGAGTGTGCAGTGACACCATTTACTGGGCTGGGAAATACAAGAAGAAAAGTTATGGGGCATCTGGGATGGCTCAATTAATTAAACATCTGACTCTTGATTTTGGTTCAGGTCATGATCTCAGGGTCATGAAATTAAGCCCTGTGTTGGGCTCTGTGCTCAGTGGGGAGTCTGCTCAAGATTCTCCCTCTCCCTCTGCCCCCATCATGCATGCTCTTGTGCATGTGTGCACACACTCTCTCTCTCAAAAAAAAAAAAAAAAAAAAAACTTAAAAAAAAAAGTTTTGAATAGAAGATGATCAGTTTAAAAGACCAAACAGTGGAAATATTCCAAAGAGGATTGTAGATAACAGTCCTAAAGTTGTTCATATTATGTTCAAAAAGTTCATACTTTAGGAGATAACAGTGAATAAATGATGGTTGAAGCCATAACAGTGACTGGAGGGCCCAAGGTATAGGCATAGGGAAATAGGCACAGGTTTGTACACAGTCGTGTGGTGGAAAATGATGAAGGAGCAATCTGTGTCACTTGGGAGTTTTTCCAAAGACAACAGATAGGGAACCACATTTGAGCTGGAGCAGGAATTCTCAAAGGAGATGTGGGGACTGAGGATATAAGAGCGAAAATAGATATGAAGGCGGAGGAAGTATGTTTGGAGAGTGAGTGTGGCAGTGAAACAAAGAGTCAGGGGAAGGAGACTGAGAAGGAGCATTCAAATGGCTTAAAGGGAAACCAGCACCATCAGACTTCCACACAAGTCTGTGAAGTAGACTTACTTTTCTCCCTTGAGCATATGTTGGATAGAAGCTTGGACCATCAGCTTCTTAATTGCTCGTTATTGTGTTAAAAGCATTCTCACAACTGTGAAAACCTGTCACTCTTCTCTCTTCTTTTCTGAAGTTTACAATCTCTTCTCATTCAGGGTCACCATTTTCTACTCCATACAAATTCCCATCATCAAACTGGACCATGAATCCACATCTTTTTTTTTTTTTTTTGGTAAAAATTTTATTTATTTGACAGACAGAGAGCACAAGTAGGCAGAGAGGCAGGCAGTGAGAGAGAGGAGGAAGCAGGTTCCCTGCTGAGCAGAGAGCCCGATGTGGAGCTCGATCCCAGGACCCTGGGGTCATGACCTGAGCAGAGGCTTAACCTACTGAGCCACCCAGGCTCCCTTGAATCCATATCTTTGATGATGATGAATGTGCCCACTCTCACTTCAATTTCTAGTCTGTGCTTGAGCCAACTTCACCTCCAACATGCTTCCCTTTTGTTCCAGGAACTGCTCTGCTTGTGAAATTCCAGTGACTGAGCCTAGTGTCCTCCTCTCTTCTTCCCACTAACTCAATTCAGATTCAGCTTAGTTCACATCATTTATTACTATCTATCATATGTTGTGTGCTAGGATTTAGGAGATACATATATATGAATATATATATATGTATTGACATGTTTGACTATCTCCATCTATACTCGTATCTGTATCTGTATCTATAGATCTTAGCACTGAGACATTGTGCTTAGTATCAAGAATTTCACTTAATAAGGAAGGGAGCAGATATGTAAACACTTTTTCCAATCTCAGTGTAATAAGTAAAATGCTAGAGGTATATTATAGGAACAGCAGTATGATATGATGGAAAGTTTGAGGAATTCTAATTGAGTTGGAAATGGGAGATACATTCTTTATCTATAATTGCATAACTAAACCCCTAAACAGAGAGACTTAAAATAACAATAACTTGTTATTTCTCACAATTGTGTGGGTTGAGTAGGCTCCACCTACATTCAACTAGTGGTTGGGATGGGTAGGAAGAGCCAAGGTTTTATTCACATGTTTGGGTACAGGTGCTGTATTGCCAATGCTCCCTCCTTGTGGCCTTTCTCTCCACGTGATATACTTCAGGCACAATAGCCTGAGCTTCCTTAGAGCAAGGTCGTTAGTTACACTGGAACTGGCACAGTGCCAATTCTAAAGCATTTTATTGGCCTCCCAAGAATCAAGGATCTTTTGTGGAAGTGATAGCATGAATGTTACTGGGATGGGATAAAAATTCAGCAGTCACGTTGTTTGTTTGTTTGTTTGTTTGTTTTTAATATGGACAGATTACCCCAGGAGACTTTTAAAAGGAAGGGACTCTTGAATTGAGTCTCAAAACCTGAGAAATCTGGAAATTCATCAGTTGAATGGGGATTTAGAAGAGAAGCTCTTCCGGAAAAACAGCAGTGACATGAAGGCAGGAAGCAACAGAGTTATTTGGTTGCCAGGACATGTGGAGTGCCTGTGGGCATTTGTGGGAGGGAATAAGAAATTCACTTACTAGGCAAGTAAGATTATGGAAAGCCTTGTTATAAGAAGTAAATTGAACTTTATCTTCCAGATAAAGAGATAGCAGAATAGCCTTAAAGAGGTTTTAGGTGGGGGAGCGGCTGCTCTTTACTCTCATTGATTCTTCTCCTTTGCTGGCTTTGTATGTTCTTGATCAATAAGCCTTTGGCTTTCTTTCCTTATTTAAACCAACCTACAACTCATCGTATTCACTTAAACCTCTCTCTCACCAGCCCAAACTCTCATGACCTTCTTTTCATTCCATTATCCTAAACCTCAATTCTAGGATAACCTAACCATCTGTTTGTTCTGATCTTAACACTAGGCATTGACTAATACTGGAGCAAATCACACAGCCATGTTGATCGCCTGCCTTATACATCCATGATTTCCAACTTCTGTTGGACTTTTAATATCCTCTAGCAAATCTTTGCATATTCTTGCCCATTCCCCATGCTGGTCATTTCTTACCAGTCTTTTTTAAGTTTTGCACTTAATGCTGCACTATTTCCCCTTAGCAGATTACCTTGACTATTTCACAGAGGAAATAGCTGTTATAGCTGTGAAAATCTTGCTTCAGACCATCTCTTTGAAGTTCACTTATTCTTTCTCCTGGATCATCCCCTTCCTTTCCTTCCAAATTCCTGTCATCTGCCTGGGACTTATTTTACTTCTTCTACACCTCTGAATTGGTTTACAGTTCTCATCCACTTTTATCCTCCTTCCTTCCACGGTCCTTCACCTATGCTCCTAACACAAGCCTTCTAACTCTAGCAAGTTCTTGTTCTAACAGTTATGTCCTTTCTTACTTGCTTTTTCAGTTTATCCCTTCCCACAACTTTCTTCTCAGCCTAAAACATAGAAAAGTCTTCCTTATCCCATCAACATTTTCTTCAGCCTTGCTGCTCCCACATTCAATAATCTCTCAGTGTACCTCCTGCTGAATCTTTTTTGTTTCACATTTATTCTTTAGCGGTCTGCAATTTGACTTAAGTCTTGATCAAATGTCAAGCAGTTTCTAACACATGGTGTGCATGCAATAAATATGTATTGGTGATCAATTTCTAATTCCCAATATTATGATCTCTTTTTAGCTCTCATTTTACTTATAGCAAGAAGTGTGGGACAGTTTCCATTTTAACGTTCTGTCCCTGGCATAGTAGAACTTGCAAAGCACTCATACAAGTGAACATAATAGCTCTGTACTCCACAAATTTCTTTAAAAATCAATGTTATTCTATTTGCATTTTGTTTTGTTGGAGACTGTGTTGTAACAATTGGTAATTGTATTGAATATTACCAATACTGATATTTCATATATATATAATATACATTATATAAAGATTATACTATACTATACTATATAATATACTACATAGTATACTATTATAATATACTATACTATATTACACTATGTAAAAATTACTACTTTAAAAAAATATATTTTATTTTATTTATTTGACAGGGAGACAGAGTGAGAGCCCAGGTAGGAGGAGCAGCAGGCAAAGGGAGAGGGAGAAGCAGTCTCTCCACTGAGCAGAGAGCTCCATGTGGGGCTTGTTCCCTGCACCCTAAGATCATGACCTGAGCTGAAGGCAGATGCTTAGCCTACTGAGCCACTCAGGCACCTCCAAAATTATTATTCTTAGTACGTCTCTCTTGAAGTGTGGTGCCCATTTAACACATGATAATCACAGATTTTTAGAGCAACAGAATTTTCTCATATGCCATATAGATTTAGGAAGACAGGAATCCAGTTTCCTAGCACATAATAATCAATATATTTTTATGGAATGAATGGATGAATGTTTCTTGTAAGTAACCTAGCCAAAATTTTCTAAATGCGTGTAGACTCTATTTCTGATATTTCAAATTAAAAATACCATCCATTGTTAGGGCTCAGAGTGCTCATGCATTCTAAAAGACTGTTGTGCTATTGTTATTGAAAGAAAAAAAAAAACCAACCTCCACCTTTTAAGTAAAGCAATTCACAGGTAAATTTTGTTTGCTTTCTCTGGAAATTTTATCTGTTACAGCGTTGTTTTAGATGCAGTCTTTCTATAGAAACACACATAAACTCATGAGGAGTTTGAACTTAAACTACTGCTATAAAACTTATTGGTCTTCAACTCATCTGACTTTTATCTTATGGAATGTGAGCTCATTTTATGCCATCAAGCAAAAGAAACTAGAACAGCATCCCATGCACTGCATACCTTTGGGACCATCCTGTATAATGGTGACATTTAGTTTCAACCAGCTGACAATAAAATGATCCATTTATCCAACACAGGCAAGCAAAGAAGGAGAGACTGCATCTTTCCACTCCACCTCCCACTCCCAGAGCCAGTCCGAGGCTTCCTTTGGGCCAAACACACACACACACATAAAGCACTTCATCAACAATGTTTCATGTTTTCTGTTAAATTGGATTTACTCTTCTTACATGAATTTTCCCCTGGATACTTTTTCCAAATAGCACAGAAAGTATTGAGACCTAAAACTTCTTAATAATAAACTTTGTGGTTATAAAACCTTAGGACTAGGAAACACTTATAACAAATAAAAATGAACAGCTTTACCATTACATAGACAAGATTACTGAGGACCTTAGGAGAAATTGTTGATGCTTTAAAAAGAAAGATGTATTAGCCTAAATCTTAAAAATCAAACTTTTTAAAGGGGCAGTATTGTCTAATTGGGGGCTTTTATAGGTTTCTTAGGCATCTACTCCGTGAAGTAATTGCTTTTAGCACCAAGACTATTGAGTAAATTTTTTACTTCCTTAATTCCAATCCCTGATAGTTCTGTTTTCTTTTCATTTCTTTTCTTTAGCACCAAAAGAAATCATCTTTTTATCTAGTCTATGACTATTATGGTTGCTTAATTAGGTTTATTTTTCTTACTGAAGATAAATCATTCCTCCTTGGGCCATGTTTTATTGCCAACGGAGAATTCTGGAATGAGCAGGTAGATTTGATAGCCCCCAAATATTTGCTGTTGCAAGTGAACAATTCAACTCAAACTAGCTTAAATAAAAATAAGAAATCTCCAGCTCATAACTGAAAACTCCACAGGTGAGCCTTGGCTTCACATGCAGCTTAATTTAAAGCTCAAATCATCAAGAACCCCCTCTGGGTTGCTTCTGTTCTCAGGCTGACTTGCCTTCTGAGCATAATGGATAAGGCAATTCTAGTTCATCACATCTCTACTAATTGCAGTAGCAAGTCAAATCTTCTCTTCTTCAGGGGCATATGTAGTGGTGAGTTATTGTGATGGTTAAAAACAGTAGTATTTGTTATGTTAGTTATTATTATTATCCCCTTAAGTTTGTGCTACTTGTCCATCTCTGTACTGAGCACTGTGATCAAACAGAATATCAGTATAGTTTTAAGATCCTTAGAGTTTTGAGGGAAGGTATTCAATCCCATACAAATCATATATTTGAGAATAAAGGCAATTAAATTCTCTCGAGGATCAATAGACTACTTTTTGCAGAAATAAGGGTGAAAAGCTGGCAAGGCAATTGTGATGCGTCTGAGTGAACTATATGGGGTCTCAGATATTTGGTCAAACATTATTCTGGGTGTATCTGTGATGGTATTTTCAGATGAGATTAACATTTCAATCAGTAGACTGAATAAAGCAGATGGCTCTCCGTAATGGGGGTGAGTCTTATCCTATCAGTTGAAGGCCCGAATGAAGAAAAAAGAGATGACTCATCCTCCATGAATAAGTGGGAACGCCTCCTGCCTGACCGCTGAGGTAGGACATCAGTCTTTTTCTGACTTGGACTTGAACTTGAACTGAAACATTAGCTTTTTGAAGTAATAAGTAGCATTCTAACAACAACAGCAGCAAAAATGAGACCTGGACAGAAAGATTTTGGATGGGAAATGTGACAGAAAAGCTGGCAGGAAAGCATGCAATGCTCAATGAGAAACCCTGCTTAGCTACAGATGGTATGAGGGCTGGGTCCTCTATCAGCTAGCGATCTTTCAATTGCAACATTTAGAAAATCCAGCAGAAAATGTCTAAAACCAGAAGAGAATTTATTTGTTCTCATGACCGGTACTTATAGCTTGTGTGTGCCATTTAACAGTTTCTTGCTTCTAGGCTCCAAATTCACCCTTTGATATACGTTCTATGGCAACAGACAATCCTTTTTAATGATTCTCCTTTAAAGTGAGACTTTTATGTTAAGCATTCTTAGTTGAGGGTGCTGGATGGACCTTGGAGGAGGAAAGGGTTCTCCTGCCTTGTCTGGGGGCTGCTTGATGGGCCAGCAGTGTGGTGGTACGGACATCTGGTGAAGTTGTCCTGCAGGATGTGGTCCTTTGGCAACCACACAGGCTGGTAGTCACTCCTGTGCTGTACGCTGGACATAGATTAGCACTCCAGAGTCTTCCTGTCCGCACCAGTACCACATTTCCCTTTTCAGGTCCCTATGCAAATTGTCTGTGCCCTAGAGGGTCCCTGCCAAGCCAGCTTCAGCTCCCTCTGAAAGCTTTGCATGCTTTGCCTGCCATCCAGAAGGTTTCTACCCTCTGCAGGTTGCTGACTGCCTGCTCCCCACCTGCACTCCACAGGGTTGCTTCCTGATTGCCCAGCAACTGCAGAACAGCTCAAGTCTGGGAAACCAATTTAATTTCTGGTCTGTCCAATAGTGGAGCTTCTCCAAGGTCTGAAACCAGCACTGATGAGGGGGCCTCCTTCCAACTTTGTCCTTCCTAGGGTATTCTTCTCAGTCCTAGGGTACCATGCCAAATTTCTTTATATTTTATAGTCTTTCTTATCACAGTGTAATACTCCTTTTTAGTATTATGTTTATGTTTCTATGTAGTTTCAATCTCCTGATTGGACTCAGACTGATACACTTTTTCTCAAGGTTCAAAAATTATTACCATGAGAGCAATCTCTTGGCTATACTTCCCTTGGGCTATTTCCATCTCAGCCGGCTTTCTTTTTATGGTTTCACATATTATATTTTTTTTTTATTTTTTTAAAAGATTTTATTTATTTGTGAGAGAGAGAGAGAGCACACAGGCAGACAGAGTGGCAGAGGGAGAAGCAGGCTCCCTGCGGAGCAAGGAGCCCGATGTGGGACTCGATCCCAGGACGCTGGGATCATGACCTGAGCCGAAGGCAGCCGCTTAACCAACTGAGCCACCCAGGCGTCCCTCACATATTATATTTTTAAATGATCAAATCTATTTGAAGACTCCAAACTTTTTCCCGGAAGCCCTAGCTCTATCTCCTCACATATGAGTAGCTTGGGTTGGGTTACATGCATATCCTTGGTCCTATTGCTGTGTCGATGAGGGATTCTCAGTTTCCCACTATCTACCTACCTAGAGACAATCACTTCTTCATTCTAGGACTTGTCACCTCTAATACCCTACTTCTGATATAAATTTCTACATCAGTTGAATTTTGTTCTTATTGGGTCTTGAGCCTGCCAGCTTTTGGGCTGGGACCAAACCATCAGCTCTCCTGGGTCTCCACTTTGCCACCTGCAGATCTTGGGACTTGTTAGCATCCATAATCACACATGCCAGATTCTTATAATAAGTTCCTACTGCCCCCCTCACCCCCCCCCCACATCTTCTTGACTCTGTGCTGATATTGACCTCTGAAAAGTAAGGGAACAGAGGAAGAAGATACAGAATGGAAGGGTAGGGGAGTGGATGAAGGCATGAGGACTGGGATGTAGGGAAAGAAACAACATGACAACTTTCTTTATCCCTAGAGGAAACTACACTGACTTCCAGCACCAAGGATTAGTGCAGCCTGCTTTTTGAAGTTGTTGTTGTTTTTTTTTTTTTTTAAAGATTTACTTATTTATCATTTTTGGAGAGAAAAAGAGGGAGGGAGAGAGAGAATGAATGCAGCGGGGAGGGGCAGAGGGAGAGAGAATCTCAGGCAGACTCCCAGCTGAGCAGGGAGCCCAATGGGGCTGGATCTCATGGCTCCCAGATCATGATCTGAGCCCAAATCAGGATGCTTAATGGCACCCCACCTGTTATTGAATTTTATATGATGTCATTAGATAGCATAAGCTATTTTATGCCTAACTCCGTTGAATATTGTTATGAAATTTGTACATACTGTTGATTATATATATAGTTTATTAATTATCATTGTTTTGTGAGTACTCCAGTGTATGAATACACCAGTGTCTATTTACCAAAGTGACTGTTTAAGTGGAATTTGGGGGTTATAGGCTATCCATGTGGTCAGCTCTAGCAGATTCTGAGAATCAACTTTCCAAAACAGTTCTGTCCATACACTTCTACCAGCAGAAGATGAGTTGTTGTTGCTTCACGATCTCTCCAGCACTTGGTATTTTCAGACTCCTCATCCTTAGCATAGGAAATTTAAGCTTAATTTTGTCTGCAGGGGTGAGCTGCTGAAGGATTTTCAGTTGGAAAGTGGTGTGAGCAGGAGACCTGCCCTGGGACTGTTGAGAAAGACCTGAGGAGGGAGGCCAGTTGGAACATGATTTCAGTGATTTCATAAAACAATGTGAAAGCAAACTAGAGTACTAACAGAGAGGCTAAAAAGAAAGAGACAAGAGATACTGCTGTAGTGTGTGCCTGTAAATAAGAAGATTTGGCAATTAATAAATCATGTAGGTAGAGGCAGCAAGGGTGACTGAAGATGAGCACATGCTTGAGTTTACATGACTGACAAATCATTGGTAGAATCTTAACCAACTTAAGAAAGCTTGGGAGAAAACGATGGTTTGGGGGAAATCATTTTTACTCAAATTATATCCTTTACCTTATTTACCTTTTGCCAGACTCTTGGTTTAAAACTATGACTTTTTTTTTTTTTTCTAACTCTGATTTCTTATCACTGGAAGATCACTCTTAGGAGTCGTTGGATCTGCAGAGAAGAACAAACCGGGACTGTGGTGGGATAGTTAAATTGCTTCCCTCTCTGTGAACACAGTATCCAGAGGAAGCAACAGAAGGTTTTCTATTATTCAAACCTGACAGCTTTGGTGTAAGGAGCGATAGTAGCTAGGAGAGAGACAGGTCTGGGACTTCTGGGAAGCCCAAGTCCACACAGCTTTTCAAGGAGGGGCTGAGCTATTTTGTATGCTCACTTCCATCACTAATTCTTTCTCTCTAGACATTTGTTTCTATCACTAACATAAGCATTGCTTTTTCTATTTTTGTAATACATTCTTTGTCTAACTCGGTATTCACAGAGATATGGCAAGCACTTAGATGCTCGAGGACCAGCACTCCACTACCTTTAAACGTACTGACATTGAGCTAGTTACTCCAATGGGTTATTTTCATTTTTGAGACAGTTTGCTTGAGTAACAGTCCAGGCATTGCTGTGTTGGCCTATCTATATGCATTCCTATTCAGTGATCTCGTAGGCTGTCAGTTTTATACAGCTTCTTTGGCAAAGGGTTTCCTTTCATTGCTTTGGTAATATTTTACCTACTCTTGTATCCAAAAGCTTAAAATGACTTGTTAAGCTTATTTATATTGTTTCTTCCAATGGAATTACTTGACAAAGGATTTGTCTTACATTTCTACTTCCCAAGCCTATTACTATAGCTTCCTAGCTTATAGTGTGGCATTAACAAGAAACAAAAATCACAGTACCTTATATTTCTAGACCACTTTAAAACTTTCATGGCACTTTTACATCTATTTTATTTCTCTTTGCTCTCCCCTTCATCTTAGGAGAGAGGTGTTGTTATTTGCATTTTTCAGATGTAGAAAACGAGGCCCAAGTTCATGCATAGCCAGGACTTCAAATCAGCTCACTGCCTCTGATGGTTAATTTTGTCTGGGCTGTAGTATGCTTAGGTATATGGTTAAATACTGATTCTGGTTGTGTCCAGAAGAGATTAGCATTTGAATTGGAGGACAAAATAAAGCAGATTGCCATCCCTAATGTGGGTCATCCAATCTGCCCAGAGGGCATGAGTGGAACAAAATGATGGAAGAAGGGCAAATTTTCTCTCTGTCTAAACTTCATAGAGCTAAAACATCAGTCCTCCCCTCCCCTGGACTGAGACTTAAACCATCAGCACTCCTGGTTCTCAGGCCTTTAGACTTACCTTAAAACTTATGCCACTGGTTTTCATGGGTCTCCAGTTTGTGGACTACAAATGGTGGGGCTTCTTAGCCTCCATAATCATGTGAGCCTATTCCTTATAATACATCTAAGTCTCCTCTTAATTTATTTTCTCTGAAAGAACCCTGACCAATGCAGTGTCCTTTGGCAGTGCTTCTGCCCTGATTACCTTTTGCATCTAGCAATAGGTTTTCCTGTTATCCTTCAGTTATTATTCAGGAACTATTATTCTTGCCAGGTGAGGATTATCATATTGAGTATGTATACTTTAGCATGAAAACATCAGCAATTCTCAGAATTATCAGGTAAAAATGTAGTACCTGGAACTGAGATAGGGAAACTGAAAGGCCCCCATCAAGGACTGCTTTGCTGCCTGTGTTCTTGCTAGGACCTGCACCTCCACTTTAGACATGCCTTAATGTATGTCCTCTTTGTAAAGGTCAAGAAGTTAATGATTTCTTTGGAGTTTTCCAGCATAATAGGTAACATCTAAAGAGTGACCAGGTGTGGTTGTCATGCATGTTTTCTAAGACCACTGACCCCAGACACCTTGATGCCAAGACCTTTTGGCTCCAGGGCATAAGTTAAGTGACTTGTGAGGATACGTAATCACTTGTCCTTGTTTTGTTCACTTCCTTCTTGCCTGAAAGGAATGTATACCAGACCACCGTCCTCAATAAAAACCCCAGACACCACGCAAACACGAGATTCACTCTTCTCTCCTTTCCAATACTTCGAGATGCTTTGTCTGTATCTGCAATCTCTCTGCATCTTCAATAAACTCTGCTCTCACTTCCTCTCAGCTAAAGTTTGATTTTCATCCCACATAAAGCCAAGAACCTCTTGGCTCATCCTGTGGGAACCTCTCTGGGTCTTTGGACCCAGTCAGCCTGCATCAGAACCAATCTGCACTCAGGAGTTAATCTTATGGCAGAAGAATTTACCTTTTATCTTTTATTTATTATTTTTTTTTAATTTGCTTTAACCAGTATCACACCACTGTGTGAGGAGGGTTTAGGCAAATAGCCAGTGCACTTTTATTACAGGCTTTTCTTATATTTGACTTTTGGGGGGGTACCAATAAAAGCTGTCAACCATTATCTGATTATATTGCCAAAAAACGGTCTGGTTTTCATAATCTAAAAATTGATTCACTTTATATATTTTTCTTTTTTATGTTTATGTTTATTTCTTTTATGTTCAGTTTATTTCTTTTATTATGTTCAGTTAGCCAACATGTAGTACATCATTAGTTTTTGATGTACTGTTCAAGTATTCATTTGTTGAATATAGAATATTTTTCTTGGTAGAAATAAATTTACTTTCCTGGGTATGTTGCATAGATCATAAGTATGAGTGTATTTTTTTTTTTAACAAACTGGTCATTGGTAAATGTATTAAAGAAAATAAATAATCCAAAACAAACCAATGAGAGACAAAGCAACTCTTGTATTAGCTTAACGTTAAATATCAGTCATCACCCAGATGAAAGACTAAAATGCAGGTGAGAACAGATGTAATGTTTGTTAATTCATTAACATCATGCAACTTAATCACGCATTGGAGTCTACTGACTAAGATCAATGTAATGGAAAACACAACTCTCTTGAGTGCTGTTCTTCTAGGCTCTTCTAGTGAAAAGATATTTTTAGGCAACTCTATGAAATTCAAGGAACTGTGAAAGGTAATGAGGTATTCTTCACAGAGCAGTGTACCATGTCCATTCTATCACTGAAAGAATAATGACATGAGTCAGAAAAGCTGAACACATATACATTTAAATTCCTGAAAAATGATGTGAGTGTGCAGTTATTAAATTATTGGATATTTTGTCAATGTTTACATCCTGGCTAACTAGTGAGCATCCTTATATTCAGGTATAACAGATTTATGAATGCAGTTCAACTTCCCTATTCTATGGGGATCCAACTAACAGGAACAAAACTGAAAAGGGAGTTATTAATTAGGCTCCAGAATGATGAGAAGTAGGCAGTTCTTATTCAAGACTATGGGAGTTCTGTGAGCCAAAGAAATTGGCAAATAGGAACTTTAAATCTGTAGAAGTAAGAGGAAAGAGAGAACATTGGATTTGCATAGCCAAAAATTAGGTCAAAAATATTTGTATGTTTGTTTATTTATTATAGACACCATGCCCAGCGTGGAGCCCACACTGTCTTGAACTCATGACCCTGAAATCAAGATCTGAGGTGAGCTCATGAGTTGAACCCTTAACTGACTGAGCCACCCGTACCCCTAGGCCAAAAAATTTTTAATCACAAAATAAGATAGGAAAAAAACCAAAAGCCACTGGGAATGGGCAAGTGGTTCCTTCACAGTTTCTTCATTTGACAATGCTAAGGGATGAGATGGTTGAGGTTTTTCTTTATAGAACAGTGGACACATGATGAGGGTCCAAGAGGGTTCAAGATGGTAAAGGGCAGGAGCTGAGCAGGTGATTATTGATTACTCTTCCTTATATTAGACTTTACCTAGTATTCTTTCATTAGACACAATTTAAAATACATAGCATCAGAAAAGTTACAAATGTAGTCAATTATTTAGTTTGTCTAAAGGATTCTAAACAGTGATTGACTGATTTTTAAAAACTGAGCTGAATGATTTTGTAATTCAGTTAGTAATACAGAGCCACAGACTCAGAATGGGAGAAGAATTTCAAGATTATCCAATTGCTCTTCATAATAGGAATTCTTTCTATAATGTTCAGATTGAGTAATAATCTCCTGCTTGGCTCTCTGTTGATATGGTACATTTTACTTATGACACATCCCATCCCATTGTGTACAGCCTTATATTTGTAAATTTTTTTGGTTGCCTAAACAACTTCTCTGATTTCTAGAAGCATTTGAATTTATGTGTATGAGCAGCCCTCTTCTCTATTAGATTCTGCCTAGTGGAACTACTTCCTAATCATGGCCCTGACAGACCCCACCCTAAATGGGATAACAACATGACCCAAGGTAGAGCCCCCACCGTCTCCCTCAAATTTCAATCTTGAGCACAGTGACAAATATTTGACGCTGTTTCATTTCTAGCACTGGTGCCCTGACCAGACTATTCCCGCCCCCCCCGAAACTGCCTGCATTTCCTGCCTTCTCATTCTCTGAATGAATCTACCCTGTTTTTTCTTACTTAATTTCCAAAACTGATTGTCCTGAGTGCTGGCAGTTATATGTAGGACAATCAACTGGGGAGCCTATTAAAAATGAAGAATCCCAGACCTCACCCTCCTCCAGTATGTAATTTAGTAACATGGGGTGGGGGTCCAGCAAGTTAAATTTATAACACATCCTCTGGGTGACACTGATGCAGTCAGATTATGGACTGACTTTTGGGAACCACTACTCAGATGATATAACTCAAATGTAAATTTGCACTTCAATAAAAAACTTCTGAAACTGGAAAAGCCTTGCTGACCACCTCATTAAATGAATGAATCCCAGTTCTTTCGTTCACTTAATAATTCAACAAACAGATATTGAACATCTATCCTGTGCCAGGCACCATGATGAGCCTTGGGATATAGGATACCATTAAGATTATTTCAAACTTGCTATTGAAGCACTGAAGCACTGGAAAAAAGAGCAAGGAGCAAATATCTGGATTTCCACATCCTGTATTCAGCGCATATCACCAGTAATCTTCAAAAGAAATGAATAAGCGTTTATTTTTGTATTTCAATAAGCTCCATACTCCTAAAGATGTAACAATATAGATTTTTAATTCTAGGTATATTCTTTCATGTATGTTAAAAAAAAAAAGTTCTACGTAAAACCAGAAATCCTTGCTCTAATTAATTAGTCTTTGACATGATAATAAAGTTCAACCATACCAATTTTTTGCCAGGTTTAATAAAACAAGATTTTCTTCTTTTGTTGTGCTATGAACTTGCCTCACAGTTAGACACATAATGTACTGTAACAACTGTATAGTTGAACAGGATATGAAAATGTTCAGAGGTTCCTTCTTTCAGCTAACAACAAAAATAACTCTATGCAAAACACTTGCTGTTAAGTTAGGCTCAGATTTCATATTATTTTAAAGGGTATTTTAAGATTCTGAAATGATAGTCTCAAGTCAATTTTCAAACTTATATCCCACATCACAAATTTTTGTTGACCTCTAAAATTTCTCATCATAAGCTTAACTAGTCATAAAATATATAGCTTACAGAAAATTGTGAACATTAATAGAAAAATTTCATTACTCTTTGAAATGTATCCATTTGATTCCTGCCATAATCAATATAAAAATACATGAACAAACTCATTTTAATAGAAATTCTTCATTTTTTTTCTCTCTGAACTCCTTTTTTATAGTACTTTTGGAATAAAATTTTATCCTAGTTTAGTACATTTTTTTCTGCCCAAAAATCTTTCAGGGATCACTTTTTCCTGCCATAAAAACATATGTAGATTGAAAAGTAATTAAAAATTTGTGACTATAAGACTCAGGTGTTGAAATTTCTTTTGAATTGATTTTTTTTATATGAATCAATATAAAATTAACCTAAACAACATAAATAATGATACATTTAGATAAACATAAAGATAAAATTTATTAAAAATGTATCCAGGGACGCCTGGGTGGCTCAGTTGGTTGGACGACTGCCTTCGGCTCAGGTCATGATCCTGGAGTCCCGGGATCGAGTCCCGCATCGGACTCCCAGCTCCATGGGGAGTCTGCTTCTCTCTCTGACCTTCTCCTCGTTCATGCTCTCTCTCACGGTCTCTCTCTCAAGTAAATAAATAAAATCTTAAAAAAAAAATGTATCCATTATTCAAATGGTTAGGCTATTTCTTGTTCAATAGATGTATGTATCTGTGAATGCATATTACTTATTGCTAGAATGAGACAAAGCTCAGCATCAATCTATTTTTGTTTTTATGGATGTAAGATCTGAGAAAACATATTCCCATAAATAAGTAGATGAGAATGGAAAGAGTTTTGTTTTAGCAATGTCACTCAAATATTTGAATTCCTTCCAAGTTATATGCCAAAATCACATAGTTATCTATCATCAAAAATTATTTTTAATGATCTACCAGCTGTCATCTTAATTAGGTCTTCTTTCAATTTTGTTAAAGGCAAAGAATCAAAACTGAATCCAGATTTTATGACTCAGTTATTAGTCATTTACTTTCTCAATATCAACACCGATATTTTGAATTGTCCTATTGTTTGCACCTCTGGAGATTTTTACACTCAGGTTCAATGTACTATCATAAAATGGCAAAACGGATGATAGTCATGCCTTTCTTTTTTAAAAGGAACAACTGGCATGAGTATTCTCAGGCAGTCAAATTTTGGAAAGAGTACATGTGAATTTTGGGGTCTGAAAATTATTTCCTAAAAATTATTCCATTATCCACCCCCCCCAAAGCATTCATGTCCTAGGTAAAATTCTGATGATTTAAGCATGTCTCCTTTTGAAGGTAGTTACTGGTTATTCAACCTTATATGAATATAGGGTTTTTTTTGTATTGAAACAAAGAGACCTATGGTAGATTGTGTATTCTAAAATAGCTGCCAAAAAAAAAAAAAAAATCCCCTTCCCCATATCCCCTCTTACCGTGTGACATTGACACTCCTGTGTTGAGAAGTGGGATTCTATTTTCCTTTCCTTTGGATTTTGGGGGAGTTGGGACTATTAAGGAAATAATGTTCTGTGATTTCGGAGGCTAGATCATTAAAAATGATAAAGTTTCTGCCTGTCACTGGGATGTTTGTCCTTAAAACCCAGCTGCCACTGTGAGGAAGCCTGACTACATGAGAAGGATGTGTGTAGGTATTTTGACTGATAGCCTCATTTGGGGTCCCAGACAACAGCCAACATCAACAGCCACATGTGTGTATATGAGGGAGCCTTTGAGATTACTCTAACTTCAGCCACCCTGTTCATCTGAATGTGACTGCATGAAAGACCTCAAGCAAGAACCCCAGACCGAAAGAGATAATAATATTATCATTATTTTAAGCTGCTGTGTTTGGGGATGATTAATTATGTAGTAATAATAATCAGAACAGGAACTACTAGAATACTAGTATCCTAAATAGTTTAATACCCAGTAAATTCCAAATTTATGAAAGTGTTACCTGATATTGGGTGCAATTTAATTTTGCATGTAGCAAAAATTGCAAAGTACAACAGTAGTGCATAAAATGGAAGGATTAGATTAAATAGTTAATGTTTAGTGTCATTAAAGAAAATATAGTTTGATTCTCATATGTTCCAAATTATTGTTGTTTAGAGGACTGCATGTGTGTGACATCACCTAAATTCCTTACCTTTCAATTTTTTAAAATTTAATTACATTCTCAAAGTAATACTTGTGTTTATATTTAAAATCCAAACAATGCTATAAGCCTAAAGAAAAACAAACAAGCAGTTAAATAGAAGCACACCCCACCCGGTCTGCTTCTCATTCTCTTCAAGCAAACTTTTATTTTCAGTCCTTTTTAGCTATTTACTCTGGTACTTACCCCCCAATTTCTAATACTATAGTTTATTGATTGTTCTCCATTTTTGTTTTTAATTTTAGATATTATCGATTAGCTTCCTTCTCTGGAAGTTTAGGATTATCTCTCGTACAATGCCTCCTCAGCCTGTCAATGCATACACCTGTTTTTCCTCCTATTTTCCTTTTATACTCATATCATGCTTCTCTCTCTCTCTTTTTTTTTCTTTTTTTGGTCAGAGAAAGAGAGCACACAAGCAGAGGGAGAAGCAGGCTCCCTGCTGAGCAAGGACTGGATGCCAGGACCCTGGGGTCATGACCTCAGGCAAAAGCTTATTATAGCTTAATTTTGAATGCTTAAATTTATAGCAAATCTGTCGCAAATTTATAGCTTAAATTTGTATTATACTGTGATTACATTTCTCCTCTTTTCACAAGTTTTTATTTTATCATGTGGTTTGCTATCTAGACTTATTTTAGCCCCAGTCTTTGTCACAGAACTACAAGACAGCTTTCAGTAAAACTCATGCCTTTGAGCACCTCATGTCTAGGTTCCTTTCCCCCTTCCTTCCTTTCTTCCCTCTTGCACTCTTTCTTCCTTCCTTCCCGTGCTCCCTTCCTGCCTCTCCCTCTCCCTCCCTTTCTCTGTCTTTTCTGGAGCCCATTATTCTCCTCAACCAAGCAGGATTCATTGCTTTCTAGCCCAAGGACCCTAACTGATATTCTTGGCAGTCATTGCTGGGAATTTTCTTTCTTTTTTCTTTCCCCTGAACTAAATTTCTTGTTTCGTAGATTTCATCTTCCTCTTTCTTAGTCTATTTCTTTGTCTTCATGGAGCACATCTAGAATTTTTTTTTTTTTTTTAACAAAGGCTGTATACAAGATAAAATTTTTGGAGATCTTATATGTTGAGAATATTTTGATTCTACCTTTACTTTTTAAAAAAAATTCTACCTTTACTTTTGATTAAAGTATAGCTGAAGGTAGAGTTTTAGGTTGGAAATAACTTTCCCTTAGAATTCAAAGTGTTACAATTGTTGCTTTCTGTTGATTTGTTGTTATAATCTTTTAGTCTGCAGCTACTTGGATTTCTGATTTTTTTTTTTTTTTTTTTTTTTTTTTGTATGTTACCGGGACCTTTTGATGATTTGCTACTTGAATCTTTGGTTTCAGCTTTCGAGTGCTGCTGATCAAATTCCACTACCCATGTCATTTCCATCTTACAAATCGGTGTTTTCATTTTTGTCTACTGTCCTTGCTGCCTCATTCCCTCTTCTGCTGTTTTGTCTATTTTCCTTTTATATATAAAGACTGTTTTTGTCTACTGTCCTTGCTGCCTCATTCCCTCTCATTCCTTCTTTGTCTTTGTGGTCTCATGCCTTTTTTATTCCTTTCCTCTTGTGTTGGTGGTATTTCAGGGTTGCATGTATGTGTTGATCATGTTTAACCTGAATTCTGTAACTTTTTAATGTTTTTCACATCAGGGATGTACTAATTATGTCCTCTTAAGTTCTTTGTAAATTGTATGATTTTTCACCATTCATCAAAGACGTATATACCTGTATGAAAAATAAACAACAATTCATCCTTATGTTTTCTTTTGATTCATTGGTATGAAGGTATATAGTTAAGTGTTCATTCAGGAGAACTAGGAAAACATATAAAGAATTGGTTATGAAATTGTTGGCAAGACTGAAGGAATGAAGAGGGAAAGGTAAGGTTACCCACCTCCCACCTGCCTGGCTGGAAGAGCAACAGAGGAAATGGTGTTGCCCAGAGCCCAGGGTTTCTGTGCCGAGGAGCCTGTCAAGGTACTACTGCTGCTCACTGCTGTTATAACTACCACCACCCTTGGCAGGCAGCCGGGACATCACACCTCTACATACACTGCAGGAACCCAGGGGCCCACAGTCTCCTACTTTGGAGGCTACAGCAGTTACTGCTACTGGAGCCTGAGCTCATGAATGCTGTGCTGCTGAGGGGAATGAAGCACCATCTCTGCCTTTGCTGAGCAACTGCACAGTCTGAGTTGGACCGCACAGCCTATACTTGCCCAGCTTCTCTCCTTGATGCTTCCATGCACCATCAGAAGCAGGAAAAAAAAAAAAATCAATCCCCTACCAGTGCCTCCCATTGGCAGAACCCCCTAGAAAGCAGTTGGCAAGGACGTCAGTGAGATGTGGTTTACAGGCTCCCAGCCATCCTGCCATACAGAGGAGATTCCAGAATGCCAGGAGCCAAATGACAAATAGCCAGCCCAGAGGGTTTAAAGGGAAAATCAATAACTGACTTGTGAATATTATCATTTTTTGGGTAGGCTTATCTATTTGGCACATCCTCTGAGTGTGATGCACAGCTATAAATATATTCTATATACATATTTTTAATAGTCAATGGCCTTTGAGAATAAAATCAGAGCTGCTTGTGGCAAAGAGGTTTGATAGTTTTCCAACTGTGAAGAAAACTTTAATGATTATGATATTTCATTGATTATTTTGGCATTTCCAGAGTTTATCTTAGATATTGCCGGTTTTGCTGACATTTTACAGAATTTGGAGTGGGTGTACGCGGTGTACACATTTAATAGGTTATTAAGTGAGACTTTTCCCATTGTTTCAGATTTTCATTTTAGGCCAAGAACTGAGCACAAGAGATGTTAAATTCCTCACATTCTAAAGATTGCTGTGAAGACAGAGCCAAAATTAAGTTCGGTAATCCCTCCCAGGGCCAGCTAAGAGAAAGCTGGACTGGATCTATTGCCACCAGCCTGCCCCTGCTTCCCACTTTTCTTTATCCTGTCCTGAATGTACCTGATTAGAATGAATGACTAGACAATATTTTTTTAGCTTGTATATGAAAGTGAAAGTGTCTCTCAGGGGAATCTGGCTATTTTTCTTGCTAAAATTGAAGATGAAGAAACTCCTATTTGACTGGCCAGTATGTAATAATGATTGGCAATAAAAAGATGTTTGCCTGTTGGCTTTGGTGCTCCGCCTATCAGAGAGACTGGGAGTTCAACTCTGCCCCCCAACTATTTGCTCCTATTTTGAAAAAGCCAAAGAAATGACACATTTATGACAGAATATAGTGTTCCTATTTACTTATTCTTATGCCTTCTAGGCAGAGCTACACAAAGTAAGGGATTGGGTGCTATTAGGAATTGATATCAATAGGATATTTGGATGGCTTTTGGCCAGAGGATTCATTAATGTTCAAATTCTTTCCTGTCTTGGCCATCTTTTCCTGAGAAGTCCTCAAAGAAATTGTATGTGTAGGATAAACTGATCAATACAGCACAGTGATATCACACTGTAACAACTGCTGGGACTTCGCTCCCAAACGCCAAAGGAGGGCAAGAGGGAACCAACTAGGACTCCACAGAAAAACTCTAATCTGTGTATGCTGGGGTGGCTTAAATGGCCTGGAAACAAAGAAGGTCAAAAGACTTGTTCTGACCATTTCTACCCCAATATCCAAACCCCATTTAGAGATCATCATTCTCATGGGGTGAAAATTCCACTTACTAGTGCCAAGGTGTGAGATGTAAGGACAGCTAGACCCTTACTGTGCCTTCCCTGGATGCACGTGGGTCATCGGTAAGCTGCCTTGTGGAAGAGAGAGAGTAGATAAAAACAGAAAGGGAGAGAAGGACCAAGCTTTCTGAAGGGCAGTCAGGTTCTACGCTTAGCCTTACTTCACCATACTCCTGTAAGTGAGAGAGTCCAGAAAGGCAAAGACTGAGGGAGAGTTAGCCAGTCTTTTCCTTCCCTTACTACCATTACCACATCTTAGAAGAAGTGAAGGGTGAGATGACACACGTGTGTAACTTTTACCTTTGTGAGTGCTCCATGGTGACTCAGGTCAGAAACCAGAGTCTCACCATCCAAAGCAACACTGGGATGAGGTAGGCTTGGGGGACAGCAGGAGTGAGTGAAACCTATAATTCCTCCGAGAGGCCACCAAGACCATTGCACTGACGTCAGTCTTGTAAGTAACCACTATGATACTTTAAAAATCTGAGTTTTCAGATCTTCGTGTTTTAGACTCGTGTAAAAATTATACTGGTGGTCCTGGGACTGCTTTTCCTTCTCATCTGCTGAGGCACTTTTTGTCTGTCTTATTGATTCCATATTTTCTGGACTTCAGGGTGCCTTTTCATGTTTGGCCCTGTGTCCTCAATTGGACAATGTGTTCTGTGGAGTTGTTGCCTAGTCATTTACCTCTTTGTATTTCCAGAATCCAGCAGTGTTTGGCATTGAGTACGCACTCAGTAAATGTTTGATGATGGTGACGTTGCCTAGTGTATGAAGGATATTATTTAGATTCATTAGGGCTTTTACCAGAACACATTTTTTTTTTTAATGAAAACTATCTTCAGATCCTTTTTTTGAAAGTCTTTGTCAGTATTTTTCTTTCTTAAAAAATTGATTTAGCATTTCAATACAGCTTGATGAGCTAAATTTACTTTTTGCCTTTACACTTATTCTTTTAGAAGAACATATATTTGGAAAAAGATATATGTGAAGAACTGCAGAGACAGAGGCCATGTCTTTGGAACTAAATGGTACCCAAGGGTAGAGTGATAGAAAGCACTTGCTTTGGAGCCCAGCCCAGCTGGATGAAATAAAAAGCTGGGATCAATCCCAGGACAGGTTGAATTGTTTTTCCATTCTCATTATGCACCCCCTCCAATGCTCTTTCTTAGAGAAAAATGACAATTATAATGAGAAATACAAATGGGAAAAAATAATGGGAAGGGATTATACTTTCTTGCCAGTCAACGTGCTAAGTTATGTATATCAGCTCATTTAATCCACACAATTACTCTATATAAAACACAGTGTTATTATCTGCAATTTATAAACTAGAAAACAAGCTCAGAGGATTTGAGCAATTTGCCTAAACCCCACCACCAGTCATGGCAGAACTGAAACAGGAACACTCTCTAGTCTGGCCTATTAACTTGACCACCTCACTCCATAGTCACCTGAAGGCTAAGAAATACTCTTGAGAATAAAAAAGGAGGGAATCTTGGAAACCAGGGATGAACTACTTTTCAGACAACTTTTGGGAAGTTACCCAAACCATCAGAAATCTGAACTTAGATGGGCGCCTGGGTGGCTCAGTGGGTTAAGCCGCTGCCTTCGGCTCAGGTCACGATCTCAGGGTCCTGGGATCAAGTCCCATATCAGGCTCTCTGCTCAGCAGGGAGCCTGCTTCCCTCTCTCTCTCTCTGCCTGCCTCTCTCTCCATCTACTTGTGATCTCTCTCTGTCAAATAAATAAATAAAATCTTTAAAAAAAAAAAAAGAAATCTGAACTTAGAATTTTATGAAAGTGGCAATCAGACCAGTTGAAGGTTCACTCAGAGTTTTGGACTGACACCTTTGCTGAGGTTTCGAAGTAACTGAGAGACACTTTCAGCTGAACTTTGAGACTGACATATTTTGCTTACTGTTCTGCACAATAGTCATTCTCTGCTGAAAAGAATAATTCACTTGTATAAAAGAATGACCTGGGATTGGCTTATTGTCAGAAATCTAAGAAAAAGTTATAATAAACCAAGACAGGTTATTTTGAAGGCAGCAAAAACCTGGGATCAGGTGAATTATTAGCTTTTTTATGTATGTATATAATTTCATTTATATGGTCTAGAGCATCCATTTTTGTGTTTTACTTTTTTCTTGTTTTGGAATAATGAATAGAGTTATTTTTACTGAGTGCTAATGTGGTGAGTGCCAGGTGAAAAATTCAATTGAAATGCTGTCACGAGATTCTTTTGTTTTACTGACGGAAGTGTCATGTTCTCTTGATTCCTGATATATGGAGTGTGAACTGATAAATAGTTTGGAGATGAAATTGTCAGTCACCATTATCACACTCAAGCAATTATCTTTTCTGGTGGCTTGCACTGCTATGAAATTCAGGTTTTGGAGTGTGGAAACAAAGAGGAAGAGAAAACAATATGGATGGGACCGCAAATAGAAACCTGAGGGACTTGAATTAAGCAGGGGAGAATTGTCTGCTGCTTCTGAGACTAAGAAAGGGAAGGAAGCCAGGAAGAAGGGAGCAAGTAGGGTATGGATCTGCCTGACACTAATGAGGATCAAGCTTCAGGGTCCCTTACATGATGGAGATCACTCCAAGTCTTTGATAGGGACCCTAATAATATGTTCACACAGCAATATACTTTTGTAAAATTTGTGCAAGATATTTAACTGTCATGAGTTAAGTCTGCTGTCTTTTCCCACTCTGACTTCTCTTCCATTAAGTTCTTCCATCTTTTGGGTGGTTTTAGAGAGACCCCAGACATTGTTTGAGATGTAGCTAAGAAAATTTGAATGGAGAATCTATTTTGCTTCAGTTTAATGAGATATATTTATGTGATTCCCATCATCACTTCCCATATATTTAAGTTAGTACTTCCTCATTCTAAAATAGGAATATCTTCCGGGAGTATTCCTACTGTCCATTCTGCCAACCTGGTTGATGTTATGACTCATAGTTATGTGGCCAAAGCAATATGAATATGTCTTAAGGTGCCTAGCACCTAATGTATGTGTGTAGTGGAACAAAAACAAGGCTTGAAATACATGGAGCCAGAAGCTAGTCTATAGAAAGTTTTTCTAATCATCAGATGTGTAAAACTATAATTGGAGAATTTGGTTTCTATCTATAACCTTGCCTGTCAGGATTATACTTAATAATATAGCATGTAAGTTAATCACATTTTTGCTTTTTTGGGGGGAAATTGTGTGAAAGAGGATCTTTCAGAACTGTAGTATTTCTGCAAATAATGATTATAATAACCATACAGAAAAGAAATTTTAGAGAGGGTATATCAGCTGTTTACTGGCACATATCTAACTTCCCCAAACTTACTGGCTTAAAACAAAAATCATCATCCTGTCATTAGCGATTTGGTCAGGACTCTTCTCAGATGGCTTATCTTATTCCACAGGGCATTTGCTGGGCATGCACTTAAGTCTGGTTCTCAGCTATTGTGGCTAGTGCTTTTTCTTCCCCCGCCCCATTGCATCCTCCACAAAGCAAAGGATTGTTTGCTTTCAGAGCGAGAGGCTAAGCAAGTTCTCTTGAGGTCTAGGCTCTTAATTCACACAAGGTCACTTTTTTTTTTTTTTTAAGATTTTATCCATTTATTTGACAGATAGAGATCACAAGAAGGCTGAGAGGCAGGCAGAGGGGGAGAGAGAGAGAGAAAGAGAGGAGGAAGCAGGCCCCCCGCCGAGCAGAGAGCCTGATTCCGGGACCCTGGGATCATGACCTGAGCTGAAGGCAGAGGCTTCAACACACTGAGCCACCCGGGCGGCCCACACAAGGTCACTTCTATTAATCAAAGCAAGTCCCAAGGCCAGCAAGATCGAGTCCCACATCGGGATCCCAGCTCCACGGGAGTCCACTTCTCCCTCTGACCTTCTCCTCTCTCATGCTCTCTCTCACTGTCTCTCTCTCAAATAAATAAATAAAAACTTTAAAAAAAGGTATTTAATACTCCCCTGGTATCTAGCAGGCAGACAGAAATACACTCTGAACATGCCTACCGTGTCCCAGGTTCTGTCTTTAGAACTGGGGTTATAGTGATGAACAAGACAAAAATTCACAAAATTCTTACCCTCAAGAAGGTTCCATTCTAGTGAGGAACTTATGTTTAGTAAGACACTGACTTACTCTTGAAGAGCTTTTATTTCAGGCTTCAACAAATCTTTGTTCTTCTTCTTAGCATAAAGACATGAATAAAATTGTAAGGAAAAAATACTTGGAGCAATAGCCTATGGAGATTTTATACATTTCCTACTTAAAAGTATGCATTAATTGATCAAAAAGAGCTTAAAGAGAGGAGATGCTGGGAGTTCACATGTAATGAACTTGCCCAAACCGTAAATGGAGGCTAAATTATTTAGGATTACTCTAATCCGGTTAGCTAGGAAAATTGGATCTCTCTCTGTCACATTTAAAAGAAAGATTCTTATCGAAGGCAAGCTGTTCCCTTGTTTTCTTAGTATCCTGGAGAATTAAAAGAAAATCTAATTTAGGAAAGCTTTTCTGTCTTAAAAAAAAAAAACAACTCAATATGTTGAAAAGGCAACATTAAAAATGCATTCCCTATCTGAATCACAATTACATTGAAAATATCAAATATTGAGTTTGTATGCATTTTCTTTTAGCATCTACTTTTTCTATAGGAATAACATTACAATATGCATTAAGCCAATTAATTTATTTTTCTCCTAGAGATGAATACATTATCCACATGTAGTTGTCTGGCTGGAAGAGGGAGGAAACCTCAATTTTTTATTGAAGTTAAAGTTTAAAAGGGGAGCTCATTTTATACCTTATCTATCTTTAAATTTGGGCTATTGGTTTTATGCTTATGATTAAATAGTGTTTTTGAGCACAATAGGAATACTAGAAAAACAGATCAACCTCTCTTTATTTTTTATTTGTCTGCAAAGCCTACTAATGTTTTATGGTTTTAGAAATTATATTTCCTTGGGTTTTATAACATGATTTAATAGCAATGAAAGGCACAGTTACTTTTTCTACATATGTTTGGGGGCATGTGGGATGTTGCCTTATTGACTAATATGGAGTATTAAAAAATACAACATAGTTACAAAAATCCATTCTTGTAAGTTGTCTCCCTCTAACAGTAGTTAGGTATTTTTGCTTATTTTAACATACAATCGAAACTTGATTGTGTACTAGAATTAAGTTTGTGCTTTCATTTTAAAAACACAGCGTTTTCCATTCTTCTTCTTCTTCTTTTTTTAATTTTTTTAAGAGTTTATTTATTTGACAGACAGACATCACAAGTAGGCAGAGAGATAGGCAGAGACAGAGGGGGAAGCAGGCTCCCCGCTAAGCAGAGAGCCCAATGCGGGTCTCGATCCCACCTGAAATAGATGGTTTAAATCTCTAGATTTGAATTGCTTTCAGTTAGACTGGTTGATTCTATCTCTTTAACCTTTCAGTTATTGTCAGCTCCTTTTTATATAATGTGTTTTTTTTTTTCTATAATGGGAACATTGCACAAATAGAACAGATCATTAAAAAAGTGATAAATTGAACTTCATCAAATGAAAAGCATTTGTTCATTGAAAGATATCATTAAGAAGCTGAAGAGAAAAAGTCATGTATATCTGATGAAAGATTTTCATCCAAAATATACAAAGAGAATTTACATCTCAGCAATACAAACAATCCAGTAAAAAATGACCAAAATATTTGATTGATATTTTACCAACAAGAAATACAAATGGCATCACTAGTCATCAGGATAATGCAAATTAACTACATAAAATGAAAATGACCAATAATGCTAAGTGTTGGAGAGGAGATGGAGCAATTGAAGCTCGGATACATTGTTGCTGGAAATACAAAATAGCACAGGCATTTTGGGACACAGTTTAACAATTTCTTGTAAAATTAAAAATACACTTACCATAAAACTGAAAAATTGCACTCCTAGTTATTTACCCAAAAGAAAGAAAAATGTACACAAATGCTCTTAGGCACTTAATCAAAATATCAAAAAAGAAAGAAAAGGAAAAAACCCACATGGCTACTAACTGCTGAAAATATAAACAAATTGTGCTGTATTTACACCATGAAATCCTACTCAGCAATAGAAAGGAAGAACTGCTCATAAACATAGCTATATGGCTCTACCTTAAAAACATCACTCCAGCTGAAGAAAAAAAGACACGAAAGACTTCATTTTGTATCATCTCATATATATATATTTTTTACAAAGGCAAAATTATAGTAATAGAGAGTAGACCAGAGAGATCAGACTGGCCAAGGGGATTTACTTTAAAAGTGTATTAGGATGACCACAACAGCCAGACTATGGAAGGAGTTCAAATGTCCATCCACTGATGAATGGATAAAGATGCAATACACACACACACACACACACACACACACACACACAGGAATATTACACAGCCATCAAAAATGAAATCTTGTCATTTGCAATGGCATGGATGGAACTAGAGGGTATTATGCTAAGGGAAATAAGTCAATCAGAGAAAGACAATTATCATATAATCTCACCGATATGCGGAATTTAAGAAACAAGGCAGAGGATCATAGGGGAAGAGAGGAAAAAATGAAACAAGATGAAACCAGAGAGGGAGGCAAACCATAAGAGACTTTTTTTTAATAATGAAGATTTTGTTTTTAAGATTTCTCATTTATTTATTTGTCAGAGACAGAAAGAGTGAGTGAGCACAAGCAGAGAGAGCAGCAGGCAAAGGGAGAAGCAGGCTCCCCACTGAGCTGGGAGCCTGATGTGGGACTCGATACCAGGACCCTGGGATCATGACCTGAGCCAAAGGCAAATGCTTAACTGACTGAGCCACCCAGGTGTCCCAAGAGACTCTTTTTTTAAAAAATATTTTTATTTATTTATTTGATAGATCACAAGTAGGCAGAGAGGCAGGCAGAGAGAGAGAGGGGGAAGCAGGCTCCCCACTGAGCAGAGATCCCGATGTGGGGCTCGATCCCAGGACCCTGGGATCATGACCTGAGCCGAAGGCAGAGGCTTTAACCCACTGAGCCACCCAGGTGCCCCCAAGAGACTCTTAATCTTAGGAAACAAACTAGGGGTTGCTGGAGGGGAGGGGAGTGGTAGGTTGGGGTAACTGGGTGATCGACATTGGGGATTGTAATGCTCATTGTAATGAGCAGTGGGTATTATATAAGATTGATGAATCACAGACCTGTACCCCTGAAACAAATAATACATATAAAAAAATAAATAAAATAAGGGACGCCTGGGTGGCTCAGTTGGTTAAGTGTCTGCCTTCAGCTCAGATCATGATCTCAGGGTCCTGGGAACCAGTGCTGCATCTGGCTCCTTGCTCAGCAGGGAGTCTGCTTCTTGCTCTGTTTGCCAGCTTCCACGGCTTGTGCTCTCTCTTTCTAACAAATAAATGAATAAAATCTTTCAAAAAATAAAATAAATAAGTCATGGTGATATAACATATAGCACAGGGATCGCAGTCAATAATATTGTGTTAATTTTGTGAGGTGACAGATAGTAACCAGACATACTGAGATGACCATTCTGCAATATGTAAAAATGTCACATCACTGTGTTGTACACCTGAAACTAATATAATATTGTATGTCAATTTAAAAAAAAAAGGTATTGGGGAACTTTTTGGGAGATGGAAAATATTCTCCATCTTGAGTATGGTGGTAGTTACACAGCTTTATACATTTGTCAAACTTCATTGAGCTGTACTCTTAAAATGAGTTAATTTTATCTATGTAAGTTATGCTTTAATAAAGCTGTTGAAAAAAAGGAATGCTTATTTATCATAAATAATTTGGAAAATACAGAAAGCTTTATAAAAATAAAAATGCATTTCTTATCATGTATTATAACTACTATAAATATTTTTAGTGAAGTTTTATTTGAAGAATTGAATACTGCAGAAAATGCAAAATCATAGTTGTAAAACTCAGTGAATTTTCACAAAGTGAATATACCCATTTAACTATGACTGAGCTAATGAACTAGAACATTACTTAACACCCTAGAAGCATGTGTCCTGCCCCTTTCTAAGCAGTAAGTTCTCTAGTCAGTAACACCAGAGCTTAGTTGTTTTTTTTCTTTTTAATTTTTTTCTAAAGTGATTAACTTTATTTTTTATTTTTTAAGATTTTATTTATTTTTCAGAGAGAGAGAGCACAAGCAGGGGAAGCTGCAGGCAAAGGGAGAAGCAGACTCCCCGCTGAGCTGAGACTCAATCCCAGGATGCCAGGACCATAACCTGAGCAGATGGTAGATGTTTAACCAACTGAGCTATCCAGGTGTCCCACCAGAGCTTAGTTTTGTCAGTTTTTGAAATTTATGTATGGAATTATTTTCTTTATGTCTAGTTCCTGTAGCTCAAAAATACCTTTCCAAGTTTTATCCATGTTGTGTGTAATTCTAGTTCCTTCACCTTTATTGTTTTATAGTTTCCCATTGTATGAATATGCCAAAATGTATTTATCCACTCTACTGTGTATGGTTATTGACTTATTTCTAGGTTTAGGTTATTAAAAATGGGATTGCTATAAACATTCCTGTATATGTATAAGTTTTGATGAACAGAATATGTATCTATCAGGTACATACCAGGAATGGTATTGTATATGTGTGAATTTATAGAAATTTTGAAATAGTTTCCCCATATGGCTGTACCAATTACATTCTCACCAGCAGTGTATTAGCATTCCAGTTGATCCACATAGTAACGTTTTGATATATTATTCACAGAATTATACAGCAATATCTCCCAGTTTATTTTAAAAATTTTATAATTTTTTTAAAAGATTTTATTTATTTGACAGAGAGATCAGAAGTAGGCAGAGAGGCAGGCAGAGAGTAAGAGGGGGAAGCAGGCTCCTTGCTGAGCAGAACCCAATGCGGGGCTCGATTCCAGAACCCTGGGATCACAACCCAAGCCAAAGGCAGAGGCTTAACCCACTGAGCCACTCAGATGCCCCCCAAATTTTATAATTTTTAATAAAATTTATCTCATATAGTATTCAGAGATTTGAAAGTTGCTCTTTGAATTTCTTTCTTTTTTTTTTTTTTTTTTAATTTTTTATTTTTTATAAACATATATTTTTATCCCCTGGGGTACAGGTCTGTGAATCACCAGGCTTACACACTTCACAGCACTCACCAAATCACATACCCTCCCCAATGTCCATAATCCCACCCCCTTCTCCCAAACCCCCTCCCCCCGGCAACCTCAGTTTGTTTTGTGAGATCAAGAGTCACTTATGGTTTGTCTCCCTCCCAATCCCATCTTGTTTCATTTATTCTTCTTCTACCCACTTAAGCCCCCATGTTGCATCACCACTTCCTCATATCAGGGAGATCATATGATAGTTGTCTTTCTCTGCTTGACTTATTTCGCTAAGCATGATACGCTCTAGTTCCATCCATGTTGTTGCAAATGGCAAGATTTCATTTCTTTTGATGGCTGCATAGTATTCCATTGTGTATATATACCACATCTTCTTGATCCATTCATCTGTTGATGGACATCTAGGTTCTTTCCATAGTTTGGCTATTGTGGACATTGCTGCTATAAACATTCGGGTGCATGTGTCCCTTTGGACTACTACATTTGTATCTTTAGGGTAAATACCCAATAGTGCAATTGCTGGGTCATAGGGCAGTTCTATTTTCAACATTTTGAGGAACCTCCATGCTGTTTTCCAGAGTGGCTGCACCAGCTTGCATTCCCACCAACAGTGTAGGAGGGTTCCCCTTTCTCCGCATCCTCGCCAGCATCTGTCATTTCCTGACTTGTTGATTTTAGCCATTCTGACTGGTGTGAGGTGATATCTCATTGTGGTTTTGATTTGTATTTCCCTGATGCCGAGTGATATGGAGCACTTTTTCATGTGTCTGTTCGCCATCTGGATGTCTTCTTTGCAGAAATGTCTGTTCATGTCTTCTGCCCATTTCTTGATTGGATTATTTGTTCTTTGGGTGTTGAGTTTGCTAAGTTCTTTATAGATTCTGGACACTAGTCCTTTATCTGATATGTCGTTTGCAAATATCTTCTCCCATTCTGTCAGTTGTCTTTTGATTTTGTTAACTGTTTCCTTTGCTGTGCAAAAGCTTTTGATCTTGATGAAATCCCAGTAGTAGTTTTTTTTTCCCTTGCTTCCCTTGCCTTTTGCGTTGTTCCTAGGAAGATGTTGCTGCGGCAGAGGTCGAAGAGGTTGCTGCCCGTGTTCTCCTCAAGGATTTTGATGGATTCCTTTCGTACATTGAGGTCCTTCATCCATTTTGAGTCTATTTTTTGTGTGTGGTGTAAGGAAATGGTCCAATTTCATTTTTCTGCATGTGGCTGTCCAATTTTTCCCAGCACCATTTATTGAAAAGGCTGTCTTTTTTCCATTGGACATTCTTTCCTGCTTTGTCGAAGATTAGTTGACCATAGATTTGAGGGTCTATTTCTGGGCTCTCTATTCTGTTCCATTGATCTATGTGTCTGTTTTTTTGTGCCAGTACCATGCTGTCTTGATGATGACAGCTTTGTAATAGAGCTTGAAGTCCGGAATTGTGATGCCACCAATGTTGGCTTTCTTTTTCAATATCCCTTTGGCTATTCGAGGTCTTTTCTGGTTCCATATAAATTTTAGAATTATTTGTTCCATTTCTTTGAAAAAGATGGATGGTACTTTGATAGGAATTGCATTAAATGTGTAGATTGCTTTAGGTAGCATAGACATTTTCACAATATTTATTCTTCCAATCCAGGAGCATGGAACATTTTTCCATTTCTTTGTGTCTTCCTCAATTTCTTTCATGAGTACTTTATAGTTTTCTGAGTATAGATTCTGTGTCTCTTTGGTTAGGTTTATTCCTAGGTATCTTATGGTTTTGGATGCAATTGTAAATGGGATTGACTCCTTAATATCTCTTTCTTCTGTCTTGCTGTTGGTGTAGAGAAATGCAACTGATTTCTGTGCATTGATTTTATATCCTGACACTTTACTGAATTCCTGTATAAGTTCTAGCAGTTTTTGGAGTGGAGTCTTTTGGGTTTTCCACATATAGTATCATATCATCTGCGAAGAGTGATAATTTGACTTCTTCTTTGCCGATTTGGATGCCTTTAATTTCCTTTTGTTGTCTGATTGCTGAGGCTAGGACCTCTAGTACGATGTTGAATAGCAGTGGTGATAATGGACATCCCTGCCGTGTTCCTGACCTTAGCGGAAAAGCTTTCAGTTTTTCTCCATTGAGAATGATATTTGCGGTGGGTTTTTCATAGATGGCTTTGATGATATTGAGGTATGTGCCCTCTATCCCTACACTTTGAAGAGTTTTGATCAGGAAGGGATGTTGTACTTTGTCAAATGCTTTTTCAGCATCTATTGAGAGTATCATATGGTTCTTGTTCTTTCTTTTATTGATGTGTTGTATCACATTGACTGATTTGCGGATGTTGAACCAACCTTGCAGCCCTGGAATAAATCCCACTTGGTCGTGGTGAATAATCTTTTTAATGTACTGTTGAATCCTATTGGCTAGTATTTTGTTGAGTATTTTCGCATCTGTGTTCATCAAGGATATCGGTCTATAGCTCTCTTTTTTGGTGGGATCCTTGTCTGGTTTTGGGATCAAGGTGATGCTGGCCTCATAAAATGAGTTTGGAAGTTTTCCTTCCATTTCTATTTTTTGGAACAGTTTCAGGAGAATAGGAATTAGTTCTTCTTTAAATGTTTGGTAGAATTCCCCCGGGAAGCCGTCTGGCCCTGGGCTTTTGTTTGTTTGGAGATTTTTAATGACTGTTTCAATCTCCTTACTGGTTATGGGTCTGTTCAGGCTTTCTATTTCTTCCTGGTTCAGTTGTGGTAGTTTATATGTTTCTAGGAATGCATCCATTTCTTCCAGATTGTCAAATTTATTGCCGTAGAGTTGCTCATAGTATGTTCTTATAATAGTTTGTATTTCTTTGGTGTTAGTTGTGATCTCTCCTCTTTCATTCATGATTTTATTTATTTGGGTCCTTTCTCTTTTCTTTTTGATAAGTCGGGCCAGGGGTTTATCAATTTTATTAATTCTTTCAAAGAACCAGCTCCTAGTTTTGTTGATTTGTTCTATTGTTTTTTTTGGTTTCTATTTCATTGATTTCTGCTCTGATCTTTATGATTTCTCTTCTCCTGCTGGGCTTAGGGTTTCTTTCTTGTTCTTTCTCCAGCTCCTTTAGGTGTAGGGTTAGGTTGTGTACCTGAGACCTTTCTTGTTTCTTGAGAAAGGCTTGTACCGCTATATATTTTCCTCTCAGGACTGCCTTTGTTGTGTCCCACAGATTTTGAACCGTTGTATTTTCATTATCATTTGTTTCCATGATTTTTTTTCAATTCTTCTTTAATTTCCCGGTTGACCCATTCATTCTTTAGAAGGATACTGTTTAGTCTCCATGTATTTGGGTTCTTTCCAAACTTCCTTCTGTGGTTGAGTTCTAGCTTTAGAGCATTGTGGTCTGAAAATATGCAGGGAATGATCCCAATCTTTTGATACCGGTTGAGTCCTGATTTAGGACCGAGGATGTGATCTATTCTGGAGAATGTTCCATGTGCACTAGAGAAGAATGTGTATTCTGTTGCTTTGGGATGAAATATTCTGAATATATCTGTGATGTCCATCTGGTCCAGTGTGTCATTTAAGGCCTTTATTTCCTTGCTGATCTTTTGCTTGGATGACCTGTCCATTTCAGTGAGGGGAGTATTAAAGTCCCCTACTATTATTGTATTATTGTTGATGTGTTTCTTTGATTTTGTTATTAATTGGTTTATATAGTTGGCTGCTCCCATATTGGGGGCATAGATATTTAAAATTGTTAAATCTTCTTGTTGGACAGACCCTTTGAGTATGATATAGTGTCCTTCCTCATCTCTTATTATAGTCTTTGGCTTAAAATCTAATTGATCTGATATAAGGATTGCCACTCCTGCTTTCTTCTGATGTCCATTAGCATGGTAAATTCTTTTCCACCCCCTCACTTTAAATCTGGAGGTGTCTTCGGGCTTAAAATGTGTTTCTTGGAGGCAACATATAGATGGGTTTTGTTTTTTTATCCATTCTGATACCCTGTGTCTTTTGACAGGGGCATTTAGCCCATTCACATTCAGGGTAACTATTGAGAGATATGAATTTAGTGCCATTGTATTGCCTGTAAGGTGATTGTTACTGTATATGGTCTCTGTTCCTTTCTGATCTACCACTTGTAGGCTCTCTCTTTGCTTAGAGGACCCCTTTCAATATTTCCTGTAGAGCTGGTTTGGTATTTGCAAATTCTTTCAGTTGTTGTTTGTCCTGGAAGCTTTTAATCTCTCCTTCTATTTTCAATGATATAGTATTCTTGGCTGCATGTTTTTCTCGTTTAGTGCTCTGAAAATATCATGCCAGCTCTTTCTGGCCTGCCAGGTCTCTGTGGATAAGTCAGCTGCCAATCTAATATTTTTACCATTGTATGTTACAGACTTCTTTTCCCGGGCTGCTTTCAGGATTTTCTCTTTGTCATTGAGACTTGTAAATTTTATTATTAGGTGACGGGGTGTGGGCCTATTCTTATTGATTTTGAGGGGCATTCTCTGAACTTCCTGAATTTTGATGCTCGTTCCCTTTGCCATATTGGGGAAATTCTCCCCAATAATTCTCTCCAGTATACCTTCTGCTCCCCTCTCACTTTCTTCTTCTTCTGGAATCCCAATTATTCTAATGTTGTTTCGTCTTATGGTGTCACTTATCTCTCGAATTCTCCCCTCGTGGTCCAGTAGCTGTTTGTCCCTCTTTTGCTCAGCTTCTTTATTCTCTGTCATTTGGTCTTCTATATCACTAATTCTTTCTTCTGCCTCATTTATCCTAGCAGTTAGAGCCTCCATTTTTGATTGCACCTCATTAATAGCTTTTTTTTTTTGATTTCACCTTGGTTAGATTTTAGTTCTTTTATTTCTCCAGAAAGGGCTTTTATATCTCTCGAGAGGGTTTCTCTAATATCTTCCATGCCTTTTTCGAGCCCGGCTAGAACCTTGAGAATTGTCATTCTGAACTCTAGATCTGACATATTACCGATGTCTGTATTGATTAGGTCCCTAGCCTTCGGTACTGCCTCTTGTTCTTTTTTTTGTGTTGAATTTTTACGTCTTGTCATTTTGTCCAGATAAGAGTAAATGAAGTGGCAAGTAAAATACTATAAGGGTGGCAACAACCCCAGGAAAATATGCTTTAACCAAATTAGAAGAGATCCAAAATCGTGAGTGGGGAGAAAGGGGATAAAAAGAGGTTCAAAAAGGAAGAAAGAAAAAAAAAAAAACAAAAAGAAAAGAAAAAGAAAAAAAAAAGAAAAGAAAAGAAAAGAATTTTTAAAAAAAGAAAACACCTAAGAAAAATGTAAAAAAAAAAATATATATATTAGATAAACTAGTAAAAAATCGTTAAAAAAGAAAAAGGTAACAGTTAAAAAAAATTTTACCCGAAGGCGAGAAAGAAAAAAAAAAAATGAAAAAGAAAAAATTAAATTAACTGCAAGACTAAAAAAAATCACAGGAAAAAAGCCATGAGTTCCGTGCTTGGCTTTCTCCTCCTCTGGAATTCTGCTGCTCTCCTTGGTATTGAAACCGCACTCCTTGGTAGGTGAACTTGGTCTTGGCTGGATTTCTTGTTGATCTTCTGGGGGAGGGGCCTGTTGTAGTGATTCTCAAGTGTCTTTGCCCCAGGCGGAATTACACCGCCCTTACCCGGGGCCGGGGTGAGTAATCCGCTCGGGTTTGCTTTCAGGAGCTTTTGTTCCCTGAGCGCTTTCCGTAGAGTTCCAGAGGACGGGAATACAAATGGCGGCCTCCTGGTCTCCGGCCCGGAGGAGCCGAGAGCCCAGGGCCCCACTCCTCAGTGCGCCCTCACAGAACAGCGCCCAGTTACTCCCGTCTGCCTGACCTCCGGCCGCGCTCCGAGCTCACCGAGCCTGCGACCGGTTCAAGGTAACCCCGAGCTGCGAGCTTACTGTCAGCTCTGTCTCTGTAGCCGGCTTTCCCGTTCCAATACCCGCAAGCTCTGCGACACTCAGACACCCCCGATCCTTCTGTGACCCTGCGGGACCTGAGGCCACGCTGACCCCGCGTGGGCTTCGCCCCGGTTTAGCCTCTGGAGTGATGTCCCTCAGCGGAACAGATTTTTAAAAGTCCTGATTTTGTGCGCGGTTGCTCCGCCGCTTGCCGGGAGCCGGCCCCTCCCCCCGGGGTCTATCTTCCCGTCGCTTTGGATTCACTTCTCCGCCAGTCCTACCTTTCAGAAAGTGGTTGTTTTTCTGTTTCCAGAATTGCTGTTCTTCTTCTCTTCGATCTGCCGATGGATTTTCAGGTGTTTGCAATCTTTAGATAAGCTATCTAGCTGATCTCCGGCTAGCTGAAGCAGTCTCAGCTTGCTACTTTTCCGCCATCTTGACTCCTCCCCTCTTTGAATTTCTTTCTACTTAACCTTATAACATAACCATCTTATAAATATTTTCCAGAAATATTTTGTTAATGGCTGCATAATATTTTATTTTAAGATTATTGTTATCTCCTGCAACTGTTGTCCAAACTTCAGTTTCTTCAACTATACAACAGTAATAGTCATATCCGTGTAGAAAGGTTTTTATGAAGACAAAAAATAATAATCTAAGTAATGATTTACATAATATATTTTAAAAGTTATTTATTTATTTATTTATTTATTTAGAGAGCACTGTGTTTGCAAGCAAGGTGAGGGGCAGGGGGAGAAGGAGAAAGAGAAAATCTCAAGTACACTCTATACTGAGCATGGAGCCTGATGCAGGACTCAAGGTCACAACCCTGAGATCATGGCCTGAGCTGAAACCAAGAGTCTGAGCCTTAACTCACTGAGCCATCCACGTGCCCCACATAATAATTGGCATATGATAGATGTTCAGCCAATTAGTTTCTTTCCTGTTCTAGCATTGTGTTCATCTTCCCTAATGGAGGAGGATAAATCAAATATAGTAAGTATATCTTTGATTTCTTTCATTAGAACTTTATAATTCTCTGCATATAGATTTTTAGATTGATCCTTAAGCATATTATTTTGGAGGGGTGTTATTGTAAATGTAATGTGTTTTTAATTTCAAATTCCAATTGTCTTTTGTTGGTATGTAGGAAAGCATACATTGATACACAAAAGCATTGATTTTTGTGTATTAACCTGTATGGTGCAAACTTGCTATAACAACCACTTTTAGTTGCAGGAGGCTTTTATTGTTGCTGATTTTTCGAGATTTTCTACATAGAAAATATGTCATCTGTGAATAAGGACAATTTTATTTCTTTCTTCTCAATCGGTACATCACTTTATTCTCTTTTCTTGTCTGGTTGTACACTGGGTGTTCAAGTCTGATGTTGACAGGAATGATGAGAAGGAATATACTTGTCTTTGTTGTAGTCTTGGCAGGGGAAACATCCAGTTTTTCACCATTAAGTGTGATATTAGCTATAGATTCTTCGCAGATGTTCTTTATCAAGTTGAGGAAGTTCTCTTTTATACCTAGTGTGTTGAGAGTTTTGTAGTGGATTGGTGCTGACTTATGTCAAATGCTTTTTCTGTATCAATTGATATGATCATATAATTTTCTTCTCTAGCTTGTTTATGTGATGGACTACATTAACTGATTTTCAAATATTGAACCAACCTTTGCATAACTGGAAGAAATTCCTTGATTATGGTTTACAACTCTTTTTATTCATTGTTGGATTAGATTTGCTAAAATTTTGTTGAGGGTTTTTGCATCTGTGAGAGATCTTGGTCTGTGATTTTCCTTTATTGTAATGTCTTTATTTGATTTTGATATTAGGGAAAGGCTGGCTTCATAGAATAAGTAAGGAAGTGTTCCATCTGCTTCTGTTTTTTGGAAGAGACTGTACAGACTTGATACCATTCCTTTATTAAATGTTTGGTAAATTCACCAGTGAAACCACCTGGCCTTGGTGCTTTCTCTTTTGGAAGGATTATTATCGATTCAGTTTCCTTCATAGGTATAGACAGGTGTATTCAGATCATCTGTTTCTTCTCATCTGAGTTTGGGTAGTTTGTATCCTTCAAAGAATTAATCTGTTTCATCTAAGTTATCAAATTTGTGGTTCTACAGTTGATTAAGGTATCCCATTATTGTCCTTTCAGTGTCCTCCGGCTCTAACCCTAACCTTAACCCTTTCATTTCTGATACTACTAATTTGTGTTCTCTCTTTTTATCTTAGTCTGGCGAGAGGTTTATCAACTTTATTGATCTTCTCAAAGAGCCATCTTTTGTTTTTGTTGATTTTCACTATTTTTTTTTTCAGTTTGAGATTCCCTTGCTTTGTGCTGTAATTTTATTTCTTTTCTTTTGCTTGATATAAGATTAAACTGATATCCTTTTCCTAGTTTTCTAAAATGGTAGTTTAGATTATTTATTTTGACATTTTTTTCTAATATATGTATTTAACGCTATAAATTTTCCTTTAAGCACTGCTTTTGCTGCATCTGGTATGTTCATTTTCATTTAGTTAAATTTAGTTATTTAAATTTGTCTTGAGATTTATACTTTGATCCATGTGCTATTTGGTAGTGTGTTGTTTAACCTTCAAATATTTTGTGATTCTCCAGCTATTTTTCTGTTATTAATTTGTAGTTTGTGGTCTGAGAACACACTTTGTATGACTTCTACTTTTTAAAATATGTTAAGGTGGGGCGCCTGGGTGGCTCATTTTGTTAAGTGTCTGCCTTCGCTCAGGTCATGATCCCAGGGTCCTGGGATTGAGTCCCATATTGGGCTCCCTTCTTAGCAGGAAGCCTGATTCTCCCTGTCCATCTGCCACTCTCCCTGCTTATGCTCTCTTTCTCTCTCTGACAAATAAATAACTAAAATCTTTTTTAAAAATAAGAATAAAATAAAATTTGTTATGATTTATCTTATGTCCATAAATGGTGAATGTTTCATGTGAGCTTGAAAAGAATGTATATTCATTCTATTGTTGTTGGATGAAGGATTGTATAAATCTTACTTAGATATAATTAATGGTGCGATTCAGGTCAAGTATATCCTAAGAGATTTTCTGCCCACAAAGGCCAACATTATGCTGGGACAACAGAAAGCACCTCTCAGACCTCTGGTCACCAAGAAGGTAGTTACCATGGAAGGAGGGCAAAACCAAAAACTACAGAAACTAGGTGCTATCATGTGGAGGTGTTATCATCAGTTCCCTGAAGATCTTTTACTAACATGAATGTGAGAGTAACTAATCTGGGGCCTTTGTCTTTGGTTTTGAATGCTGCAGTGTGGGAGAGCATGTTTGGATTGATACAGGACCCACAGATCATGGTTGAACGATCACTGATGACCATTCATCATTCAGATACATAGGAAATTATACCTGAGGGAACAGCTAGCCTTATGAACTGGAGAGAGACCTTGTAAGTTCTGTTTACATTGAGGAGGGGGACTGTCCAATTCCTCCCTAAATGCTAAATGGAATGCTGCAGGTGAAGTGGTTGATATGCTTCATGCACAAGGCATGTAAGACTGGCTTTATGCTAATTAAGGTATTTACCAACTGAATATGCCTATTACCCAGGTTATAGTTAATGCTGTGATTAAGGGTCTTCTTTTGCATGGGCACCCAATATAACTTTACTGCTATAAAGTCAAATGAGAGCCTTATAGAATTTGCTCTTTTAGTTTCCCCTTACGGGTCTCACAGATACTTACAAAAAACATTCGGTTAGTTATCAAGAGAATGCAGGGAGGCAGAAGGGAGAGTCAAGGGACTCCTCCTAGGGAAGGACATTTTTATACAGTTATTAAAAAAACGGGTGAGTCAAACAAATGTTGATAGAGGGGAAGCAAAGAGAAAAAACAAGAGCCGCGGAGTGCCTGGGTGGCGCAGTGGGTTAAAGCCTCTGCCTTCGGCTCAGGTCATGATCTCAGGGTCCTGGGTTCAAGCCCCGCATAGGGCTCTCTGCTCATCAGGGAGCCTGCTTCCCTTCCTCTCTTTCTGGCTGCCTCTCTGCCTGCTTGGGATCTCTGTCTGTCAAATAAATAAATGAAATCTTTAAAAAACAAACAAACAAAAAAAGAAACAAAACACAAGAGCCACAGGACTTCTCCCAGTGAGTGGATTGTTGTTAAGAATGGGTCAAGTAAGATGCACGTTGATGGTGTTAAAAGATAAACTGAGCCATATCAAAATGTTGAATTTATAGGAGCAAAAACTGATTTGAATTGAGTACCAAACCAGAAATGGTTAGGAGTGCTCCACTGACAGGAGCTGGGGGAAAGACTTTATTTTCTATTTCTTTAAGGGAAAGACTTTTATAGAGAAGGTGCAGAAACAAAGCAAGGAAATCATTTGATTGGCTACAGCTTAAGTGGTTGCCTTATTTGGAAAGACCTGGTGAGCTGTTGGTGACTGGTTGTCTTCAGGTTTTAATTTCTTAATCTTTGAGGCGTTATAGGCTTGCGTTTTGGTTTGCTTACTCCCAAGGCATTAAAGTCACCTCAGTCTAATGGCCTCTTTGCTAAATTAATTTTAAAATAGTATTGAAATAAAGGTCTAAATACAGCATCCTTAAAGTTGGGTAGGCCATCGGGGCCTCCAGGTAGCCCCCCAATATTAAAAGTTTCCAAACAAGTCCCTTAATTTACCACAATTTGGAGAAAATTAAAAAGCCAGAAGGCAGTCATATGATCAGACAGGAAGGCAATGGAAACTTATTACAGGCATACCCACGTGAGTCCCATCCCTCTGGAAGTCCCTATGGGACATGTGGATCCCATCAGAATTCCTTTCCAGGTTCAGATAGTGATTGGAATTACTAAGCAGATATTCCCACGTGTTCGCTCATGATAATTACCTCCGTCCATAGAATGAGTGGACAGGAGAGTATTGCAACAACGCAAAGATAGGCGGAAGCTAGACAACGTCCTCTTACACCCTCGGAGGCACACAATGCCAATAAGAACTGTTCTGTCTGCCAGAAGAAGAGACAGAGACTGCAGATGGCTATGTGGCAGATTCCCTGGTAGGAAGACCCTGAACATTCCTGGCAAGTCAGACTGATGCTAGTAGTCCTTTGGACAAGAATAGACACTGGCTCTGGATTGGGCTTTGCTTACCAGGTGGTACGTGCAAATGCTGGAGTGCTATAAAAGAACTGGAACAGAAGATACTGCACTAGTTTGGACCTCTGAGTCATATATCTTCAGACCAAGGAACACACTTGGCAGCTTAAAATTTCCAACAATTGGCAGAGAGATAGTTCTTCAGAGTAATAGTTTAATAGAGAATGGGAATGGGCAATTCAGACCTCAGTTGTCTAAAACAGGGTGTGGGTAGATCTAGGCCATGAAAGACTGGCTCACACACCTTCACGTGTTTGCTCATGATCAAGAGGAGTGCTCACCATCAATAGAAATGGGTCTGTGGGAGTGTTCCCCCGGATAGAGTCCTCTGTTTTTCTGGTAGATCTGGGGAAGAGTGATTGGAGGAGGATGCTTGTATGAACATGTGATCTGTGCCAAATTAGGAGGATGCTTTTATAACGACTATATTTTTCTTTCTTCTCCACATCATCTCATTTAATGCAGTAGTCACAAGACCAAGGCTTCAGTTAAAAATGTTGGAAGCAGAGGTGATTCCTAAGCAAGAAACTATATTTTTAAACCTGTACGTCAGAATTCCTAAAAGCCTGAGGGGGTGGGTTGTATCTTCACCCCACCTGGCAAAATTAGGATTAATGATAAATGTGGCTATATTGCCTGCTTGTAAAATGGCCCACTAGGGGTACCTGAGTGGCTTAGTTGGTTAAGAGGCCTTCGCTCAGGTCATGATCTTGGGGGTCCTGAGATTGAGCCCCACATGGGGCTCCCTGCTCAGCAGGGAGTCTGCTTCTCCCTCTCCCTGTGCCTCTTCCCACCACTCTTGCTCTCTCTCAAATAAATAAAATCTTTTAAAAAGAAATAGCCCACTAGTTCTGCACCTATATCTAGTTCTGTAACCTTATCCATACGGATGTGTAGATTGAGGGGGCGGTACCTGTTAGGCTAGTATTGCTGCCTGCAACCAGACTAGCACAGTGGCTGAACCTAGTGTTCTTCCCCCAAAATTTGAGTATAAATGAAGAGAAGGAGGCACAGTAGCTGAGGATGAAGAAATGAATAATGGGTTATTGAATGAGGGAAGTCAAATACATTAACACTTTAGAAGAGGCCCAGAACAAGAGATGGTATTTTGTCTTTTAGCTCAATTATACCAGATGCTTGAAAGGGTGAACTCATATATCGCTGAGACCACTCCTGCTTTTGGAACCTGGCAAGATTATATAGAAGCCTGAAAACCTGGAGTGCCTGGGTGGCTCAGTGGGTTAAAGCCTCTGCCTTTGACTCAGGTCATGATCCCAGGGTCCTGGGATTAGAGCCCCACATCAGGCTCTCTGCTCGGCAGGGAGCTTGCTTCTCTCTCTCTCTCTGCCTGCCTCTCTGCCTACTTGTGATTTCTGTCTGTCAAATAAACAAATAAAAAATCATAAAAAAAAAAAAAAGAAGACGAAGAAGAAGAAGCCTGAAAACCTGAGAGGCATTGCCCTGTGAGACATTTTCATACAATAAGGTGACAGACAGGACTAATTATTACTGACTGAGCAGAATTCTAGTAATGAGGCATTATCTTTTGACTTTTATGATCTTTTTGCTATAAGGGGTCCATGACCAGTGATCAGGGGGTTGGATTATGACATAATATATCACAAATCTATATTTGGTCTTTGCCTCTATTCGTGACACAGACCTTCTATGACTGTTGGGATTTCTGGAGTGATAAGGGTATCTTTTTTTTTTTTTCTTCATGATTTGTTCATTTATTTTAGAGAGAAACAGTGAGGGGGGAGGGGTAAAAGGAAGGGGACAGGGAGAGAAAAACCCAAGCAGGCTCTACTGAGTGGGGAGCGAATGGGAGTCTCAACATCACCACCCTGAGATCATGACCTGAGCTGAAACCAAAGTCAGAGACTCAACCGACTTTGCCACCCAGGTTGGCAGCTACGGTGTCTTTCTGTATATTAATGACTGGCAGCTGGGGGCCCCTGACAGCCTCAGGATGGTGGCTGGTAAGAAAGACCAAGGCTTGGTTAGAAGGTTAGAACTTTTAGTAGCATCCTCATCCTGCAGGGAGGGGAGAGGGGTTAGAGATTGAGTTAATAATCAATCATATATTGCCAGATTATATAATAAACTGGCAAATGTAGGTAAGTGTATTCCTGAGTTTTGTGAGCCATTCTAGCAAATACTGAACCCAAAGAGGGGTCATGGGAACCCTTGATTTATAGCCAGTTGGTCAGAAGAATGGGAGGTCTGGTTTTATGACTGGCACATCTGAAGCAGACTTCCTCTTGCGGAGCTGAGCCCTTAACTTAAGAGATCTGATGCTAATTCCAGGAAGACCATTAGAATTGAATTATAGGGCACCCGGGTGGTGCTGGGGAACTGCTCACTACAGGAAAAAACCCACAGAGCTGTGATTCCTTCTATTCAGCTGTCTCTCCAGATTTTCCAGTGGCAATTTGCTCTGAGACCTCAGTTCTTGAATAAGAAAATCCAAGAAAAGTTGTTGATTTTCAATTTGTTCAGCTTTTTTCTCACTGTAAGGATGAGAGTGACTTTCATGCCACTTTACATGTCAGAGCTGAAACCGAAGTCCGCACATAGTAATTTCCTCTCTTGTGCCTCCTAAGTTTTATACCAGAGCTTGTGTTGGGCTCTAACGTGGGTGACTGAAGGGTTGCCTGGGGTCCTGGTTATACCAGCTGTAAATACGTTAAAGCCTGTAACTTATTTTAGCGCCTCTTTTCAGTCTTACATGGGTCTCCGTTTGGATGGAAATCATGTTATCCCGCATTGCTATGACTCCCTTGGGAATAATTAAAGACTTCCCCTAGAAGGCCAGTTGTATTTGGCTCCTGCTCCAATTCAGTTTTGTTATTGAAACACCATACAGCACTTCTTTCTTTCTCAGTATCTTTCTTCTTTCAGCATTTGTATTTATTTTTGTTGTTTTATCTCAGAGAATCCTATGAAGGTAACTGGAATATGTCCTATTGTGAAAATTAAGTTCTGCATGGCCATATAACTTAACTATCAGAAACAAGATTTGAGAATACCCCTCTTAACATAACCATCTTATCCTATTTGGGTTTCTATAACAGAATTCCATAGTCTGGGTGGCTTATAAACAAAGGAATTTATTTCTCATATTTTCTGGAGGCTGGGAAGTCCAAGGTCAGGTGCTGGCAGATTTGTCTGGGAGCAGCTTCCTTCCTGGTGCATGGTCAGACTTCTTTTCACCATATCCTCACATGGTGGAAGAGGCTAGGATCTCTCTGGCATGTTTTATAAGGCTTCTCTTCATGAAAGGGCACTAATCCCATTCACAATGACTCTGCTGTCATGACCTAATCACCTACCAGAGGCCCCGTCTCCACATACTACCAAATTGGGGATTAGGTTTCAAAATTCTAGAGAACACAAAGACTCAGTCTCTAGCATTCTGTCCCTTCCCACTTCCAATTCATGTCTTTCTCACACACACAGTACATGTAGGGACAAAGGGGAGGAACCCAAAAGATGTCACTTTGGCACATTCATTATTTTTTTTTAAGATTTTATTTATTTATTTGACAGACAGGGATCACAAGTAGGTAGGGAGGCAGGCAGAGAGAGAGGAGGAAGCAGGCCCCCCGCCGAGCAGAGAGCCCAATCGGGGCTCCATCCCAGGACCCTGGGATCATGACCTGACCAAAGGCAGAGGCTTCAACCCCCTGAGCCACCCAGGCGCCCCCCCCCCTTTAAAAGTTACTTAAGAAACAACCAGTTCAGGGCCACTCAGACTCTCCCTCTGTCCCTCTAGAAGCAGGAAACAAATATCCTATGTGAAAAGTATCCTTTCTGTAGTAAGAAGTGAAAAGACATTTTTATCATCAGATAGTGACTTTAAAGTACAAAAATCTGCAGAAAAAAACCTTGTTACTTTTTACTAACCTACTATCTCAGCCCAAATTCTGCTTAGAATTCCTTCCTAATTAAAACTCCCCAAACTTGTTTTTGTTATCATGTAAATTCCTCCCAAATTTATTATATTTTTGTCTAAAATATGTAACTGCCTGCTTTGGTCATTTCTTTAGGTCTCAATTTTATTATTGTGCCTCTGTGTGCATGTAATAAAACGTCGTTTTTTTCTCATGTTAATCTGTCTCATATCAATTTAATTCTTAGTCCAGCTGGAAGACCTTGAGGGGAGAGAAGAATTTTTCCTTCCTTTCATACACTTATTATGTCCCAACAGCCCTAGAAAGTCTTAACTCATTCCAGCACAGTTCTAAAATCTCAAATCCAAAGTCTCTTCTAAATATCATCTAAGTTAGTAATGGATGAGACTCAAGGTACAATTCATCCTGAGGGAAATTCCTCTCTAGTTCTCAACCCATTATGTTCTTTCCAAAACACAGCAGTGGGAGAGGCACAGGACAGTTGTTTCCATTCCAAAAGAGAGAAATATAAAAGAAAGGGGTAGTAGGTCCCAAGTAGTCCAAACTTCAAGGAAAAATCCATGAGATTTCAGGGTTCAAGAACAATCCTCTTTTGCTCAATGCTCAGTCCTTCTGCCCTCCAAGTCCCATCTTCTAAACTAATTGAGGCAGGGGTCCCACGTGTGCTGGGAAGTCCTGCCCCTGTAGATTTGCCAGGCAGAGATTGGATCCCCAAGATTTTGGGTGGCCCTGCCCCCACAGTTTTGGGCAGAGGTTATCTGTCCTGTTAAAAGCAAGGTAATGGTCCTCCCTTTTGAACCCAAGGAGGCCTGTTTGCCTTCAGGGTCTTTACTAATATTTGTTCACAGCAGAATAGTTCTACTATCCCATCCTAAAAAATTCAAGCCCAACACCTTCCTTCATTCCGTCCCTTTCCCCTTTAGTTCAAACTGGCAGTTTTCCTGCCTGGGTGGCTGATTAAGTTTGTGGTTCACAGCTATACTAATCCCCTATTAAATGTTTGTGGTCACTTGGCCACATCCTTAGTGTTCTCTTTCTAAGCCACTTTCTCATTTTCTGCAAAATGGATAGGCTGAGAATCTCCCAACTCTAATTTCTAGTTTCTTTTGGTTAATAATTCCATCTTCAAGTCTTTTCTCTCTTCTCACATTTTGCCATAAGCAGTCAGAAGGAGCCAGGGTACACCTTTGCTTAGGAATTTCCTTAGCTAACTATCCAATTTCATCGCTCCTAAGTTGTACCTTCCATAATACAGTAGAACATGAACACAATTCAGCCAAGTTCTTTGTCGCTTCATAACAAGGCTCTCCATCGTCTGATACCCTGTTTGTCACTTCCGTCTGAGACATCAGAATGGCCTTTATGTGTCCCTAACTCTACCGAGATTCTGTTCACAATGATTTAGTTACTCCCTAGAATGGAGGGTTTCTCTATAGCTCTCCTCTTTTCTTTCTAAGCCTATCTCAGGATCACCATTAATGACCTTTATGACAATGTTAGCTTTTTCTAGCATGTACCTCAAAACTCTTCTAGCCTCTGGCCATTACCCAGTTCCAAAGCTACCTCCACATTTCTAGTTTTGTTTTGTTTTACAGCAGCACCTCCATTTCTTAGTATAAATTTCTGTGACAGTTAAGACCCTCTGCAGCCACAAAGCTTAACTATCAGGACCAAGATTTGAGAATGCCCATCTTAACATGACTTACCTATTTGTTCCAGAAAATGTTTATCTAGGAAGGATATGGCTTATAAACTAGTAAGTCACTCCACTGCTTCAGGAAATTCCTGACTGGTTCAGGAAAATTGATGTCTTACCTGGGCAAAGAGCTTGCTTGTATAACAAAAGCTTACTTACGAGACTTGCTTTAAAACTCTTGTCTCACTAGGTCTGTCAATCATGGACTATTATTAATTAATTTCCCCAATCCTAATCAGTTCCCCACCTTAAAAGCTTTGACAATTTGAACCTAGACCTCAAAATCATATATATATGTACATCTTCTATATCTGTATCTTTCTTTATATCCCCCTCTGACCTCCCCTTTCCCACTAAGACTCTTCAGGTTATTTTGTTCCTCGTTGTGGTACGTTTCATCAACTCCACTTCGCTTGATTTACAAGCTATTCTGATGGCCTTGGACTGCTTGTTGTATTAGAACTTCTCAGGCAAGTATATTAATTAGACTTTATTGTAATTCTTAAAACATGGGATTCTCCCTAAAGATTAAAGCAGATTAAAAAGATGTTTTTGGGAGGAGGGGGTTTCATTGCCTTCTTCTTCCTGGCCACATCCTTACTTTACCAATTCCCATCATAACAAACCATTAATTCTGACATATTCCTATGAATTAAGAATATTCTTATCTCGACTCCACAGGTGGAGAACTTGGCAGAGAGGCTAATTGACTTGCTCAAGATCACTATGTGACCCAGTAGCCTGGCCAAGATACAGCCTGAGCTTCCTGACTCCCAGGCCCATGATGGGCGCACCAGATGTGCTTGCCTTCATGCTGCTCTCCTGTCAATAAGCTACTGACCTCGTTTCCTTCTCAGTTGGCTGAAGTCTACCTCATGCGCCAATATCATTTCTCTAGTTCATCCCTGAATTGCTTTTCTGCCTGGCCAACTTTGCAGTGTTACAATATTTTCAGAGTATGGCAAACGTACCATAAAATAATATATATTTTTTAAAAAAATGACATAGATATGGAGGTAGAAGAATTCTTAAAATATGCTAAGTCTTACAATGTATAGTTTTGCAGTAAGAGAAAAAATTCAAATAGATTTCAGAATCAAGTTTTTCTTATAGGTAAGTTCCAAGTACCCAACCACACACTGTACACTTTGAGAGGAAAATGGGGGAAACTAATGTTGCTTTGCAGCGCCTCAAATAGCTAACAAATCATGCTATACTGTAAATTCAGTGTTCTTTATGTAAACTCACTTGATTTAGGCAGATCCTTGAATGATAACGTTCTATCCATCTCTGTCTTGGCAGTGTGTCTTCCAAAATGTCATGATTTGCAATGGATTCCACTTTCTTTTCTTTTATGTCCCTTTTTTTCATTCATTAGCATTTTATCTACTATGAAGCTACCAACATGATTTGCTTCTTTGCAGGCCAAACCTAATCAAATAGACTTGTTATTAAGATCTATCAAGGACTTGATCATTCCCACTCACCTTGGAAACCATGAAAAGGTAATCAAACTCATTGTAAAGAGGGGTAATTAGAAAGAGATTTCAGGGAGCCAGAAGTGAGTTCACTCACCTAAAAAGAGAAGCTCCTAGAAATCCTGAGTAACTGCTCCCAGCTTTCACAAACTTGTGATGCTCTCTTTACCCAGAAGTTAGTGAGTACATGAGCTTACGACATGTTGCGGAATTCCTGGAATTTCAAAACCTGACCCCTAATATTTTAGAGGGGAACACCATTTTTCTCCCAGTCTCCTGTTCAGCATTGCCTGAAAAACTTTTGTTTTGAGAAGTTCTCACTGTTTATTTAAGGAAAATAGATAAAGTTCTTATACTGTATTTATGTGAATCAGAGATAATCACTGGATGAGGAGATTTAGATGGTAGCTGTAGGAATAAGGGATAGCTAAGAATTGATCTTGAACATAAACCCATAGGAATGTTAGCAACATTAGGCACCAAGTAAGAAAGTAAAAAAAAAAAAAAACAAAAATGTCTGTGTTGAGCTAGGCAAGTATGCACATTATAGAATATAAAGATGATAAACAAGCAGCTCCTGCCTTGAATCTAGGTGAATGGTGAATACATTTATATAAGCAGACCACCCTCTGAACAGCTAAAAGTAGAAACAGGATTCAACTAAGCTAAGGAGGACTTCCTAGGGGAAATAATGTCTGCACATTTTTTTTTTAAAGATTTTATTTATTTATTTGACAGATCACAAGTAGTCAGAGAGGCAGGCAGAAAGAGAGCGGGAAGCAGGGGAGCAGGGGAAAGAGAGCCCGATGCAGGGCTCCATCCCAGGACCCTGAGATCATGACCTGAGCCAAAGGCAGAGGCTTAATCCACTGAGCCACCCAGGAGCCTCCTGCACATGTTTTTTAATAACTCATCTTTGACATTTAAAAAGGGTATTATTTGGCTAGGGCTGCCATAATAAAATACAACAGACTGGGTGGCTTAAACAATAGGAATGAATTTTTGCAAATTTTGCAAATGAATTTTTGGTTCTGAAAACTAGAAGCCCATGATCAAACTGGTCTGAGTTTCTTCCAAGGCCTTTTTCCTTGACTTTTAGCTGGTTGCCTACTTGCTTTGTCCTCACATGGTCTTTGTTCACTCCTGTCCCTAATGTCTCTCTGTGTGTCCAATTTCCCTTTATAAGGACACTAGTCAGATTGGATTAGGGCTGACCCATAGGACCTCATGTAATCTTAATTATCTTTTCAAAGACCCCATCTCCAAATATAGTCACGCTCTAAATACTGGGGGTTAGGGCATCAACATATGAATTTTAGGGAAATGCAGTTCAGTCTAGAACAAAATATTACAGATCTCCAAAAGGCAGCATGGCATTTTCCTTTCCATCTTTTTATTATTAACTTTTTAATTTTTTCCTTTTTAAGTGAGAAGCAATGTGGCATAACTAGTAAGGGCATGGGCACTGGATCTAGCCCACTCGAATCCAGTCTTTGCAATGCCACTTACTTTATGTGTAACCAAAGGTGAGTTGCTTGGCTTCTCTGTTTCATGTCTTCCTCACATGTGAAATGAAGATCTTCCTAACTACCCCATTGGGTTGCTGTGAAGTTTAAGTGGATGAATAATAGAACATACTCAGTGGTGCCTGGCACATAATAAACACTCATTAAGTGTAAAGTACAAAGGATAGCAATAATTTCTGGGTATAAAATTGTATGAAAGGATACTTACACATACCGGTGCTCATAAATAAAAATCTGGATTCTTTGGAGCCAGATCTCATTTTTCATCAAACATCATAATGAGACTGAAAGATGTATAAGCTTAAGGTGACTCTCCCAACTACAATTTGTGTCACTTACTATTCACATATTCACATGCAGCATACATCTGTTTGATCATCTGTGTTTCTAAAATAATTCTAGTGAGATTTCAGACTAATATTGTTATTAATAAAAACTCCATGTGTCTTTTTCATTCATGTGGGTGATAATTCCATACTTCAGTTTGCTGTGCTAAATTCACCCTTGATCTAGTCTTTGGTGGTTTTTTTGGGTTTTGGTTTTTTTTTTTTTTTTTTTTTTTTTTTTTTTTTTGGTGCCTGTGTTAGCCCTTGTATTTGTTCTTTATAAAGACATTGCCATAATTTTCTCTCTCATATTCACGACTCTAAATCATAGCCAGTAAGAAAAAAAAAAGGTTTAAATGATAATTATTATGTGTTTAAAGATAGCACCTGTCACCAGTAACAATGACCAATGAACTATTTTCAGGCACCAACCAACAGCTTACCCAGAAGTGAGTTTACTCACTTAGAGATGTCTCTCCAGCACTTTGTTCTTTTTCTTGATCTGTCTATAGCCATTTGCTCTCTGCCTGGCCCTGCTCTAAGCACTTTACGTATATTAAATCATTAAGACCTCACAATAGCTCTATAAAGTGGATGCTGTTATGCCCAATTTATAAGTGAGAAGACTGAGGTACAAAGTGAGCCGTCACACAGTGAGTAGTCAGGCCTAGGTCACCTGTCAGATTTCATTCTGGGCACTCTTTTTTTCTTTGGGCTTAGAGCCCACTGATCTTTTCCCATCTTCCTGCCCACTCCTTCCTAATACCCTCCATTCAAGCTTCCTCCTTAGGTGGGATGGTTCTTGAATATTGGATTTTCCCAGGGTTCTGCTCTTGAAATGCCTGTTTTCTCTCTTTCCCTCATTTCTGGGGCTCACCTACAATCTCAATAGAAATGAATCTTTCTTGCTAATTTTGGCCATTCTAAGGGGTGTAAGGTGGTATCTCAATGTGGTTTTAATTTGAATCTACCTGATGGCTAGTGATGATGAACATTTTTTCATGTGTCTGATAGCCATTTGTATGTATTCATTGGAGAAGTGTCTGTTCATATCTTCTGCCCATTTTTTGATATGATTGTCTGTTTTGTGTGTGTTGAGTTTGAGGAGTTCTTTATAGATCCTGGATATCAACCTTTTGTCTGTACTGTCATTTGCAAATATCTTCTCCCATTCCGTGGGTTTCCTTTTTGTTTTCTTGACTATTTCCTTGGCTGTGCAGAAGCTTTTGATTTTGATGAAGTCCCAAAAGGTCATTTTCGCTTTTGTTTCCTTTGCCTTTGGAGACATATCTTAAAAGAAGTTGCTGTGGCTGATATCGAAGAGGTTACTGCCTATATTCTCCTCTAGGATTCTGATGGATTCCTGTCTCACGTCGAGGTCTATTATCCATTTGTGTTGGAAGGGATGTGGAGAAAGGGGGACCCTCTTACACTGTTGGTGGGAATGCAAGTTGGTTCAGCTTCTCTGGAGAACAGTGTGGAGATTCCTCAAGAAATTAAAAATAGAGCTTCCCAATGACCCTGCAATTGCACTCCTGGGTATTTACCCCAAAGATACAGATGTAGTGAAAAGAAGGGCTATCTGTATCATGTTTATAGCAGCAATGGCCACGGTCGCCAAACTCTGGAAAGAACCAAGATGCCCTTCAACAGACGAATGGATAAGGAAGATGTGGTTCATATACACTATGGAGTATTATGCCTCCATCAGAAAGGATGAATACCCAACTTATGTAGCAACATGGACGGGACTGGAAGAGATTATGCTGAGTGAAATAAGTCAAGCAGAGAGAGTCAATTATCATATGGTTTCACTTATTTGTGGAGCATAACAAATAGCATGGAGGACAAGGGGAGATGGAGAGAAGAAGGGAGTTGAGGGAAATTGGAAGGGGAGGTGAACCATGAGAGACTATGGACTCTGAAAAACAATCTGAGGGTTTTGAAGGGGCAGGGAGTGAGAGGTTGGGGGAACTAAGTGGTGGGTATTGGAGAGGGCACGGATTGCATGGAGCACTGGGTGTGGTGCAAAAACAATGAATACTGTTACGCTGAAAATAAATTTAAAAAATTAAAAAAAAAAAAAGAAAGAAATGAATCTTAAATCCGTATGTCCAGAGCCATCTTTCCCCTGACTTGAGGACATATTTCCAACCACCTACCAGGCACCTCCAGCTTGGATGCTGAGCATGTACTATGTTGAACTCCCCATATGCCACTCCAGTTCCAATCTCTAAGCCCAGTGGTAGATTCTCCAGGCTCCTTTTCCTCCTATGTCTGATCTGACACCCAGTTTCCTGCTTCTGTCCTCAGGTGGCTCTCTATTCTTGCCCCTGAGGTCTAATCTCACCATCATCGCTTTAGTTTAGCATCTGTTGCTAGTGCTCATTTTCTATTGCCTTAATATCTATTAATGATTTTCCTGCTAAAAGTTACTTTTTGAATGGACGCATGTAGCTTATACTAGCATTCTCTGCAGTTTGAAATCTTTCAGTCATTTCATTACTGTTAAAATACCAATGTCCCAGGCCTGAGCTGGGATTTTGTTTCTTGAGCTAGCTTTCTGCCTTCTATTTGCTAGGAAAGAATCCAGTTCCTATTTTATCTCAGTAATATTCTTCTGCAAGAACAGGATGCTTTCAGGATTGAGCCTTTTTGTTCAGAGTTTTAAAAAATAGAGGAGGTTTTTTTTTTCTTTTTCCTGTTTGTTTTTTTCCCTTAGCAATTACCATCGCACAGATAGCATGCAAAAAGATAATGATCTTTAAGAAAAACCCAGTATATATATTTTTTTCCTGGGCTAGTTCTCTGATCTATAAAATCTCTTTGGGGAGGATATTAATTACACTGTACTTTATCTGTCACCTGGATTTTGCAAACTTCAAACCATCTCTTTATCTCCATTCTGATTTATCCTCTACATAACCTTCCTAAAAATGGAAAAACAAATATGTGGGCCACTGGATTAGATGAAAATTGTTTCAGAGTGGCTTGCAAGGCTTTCAACAAGTTGGTTGAAAATGATCTTTCTATCTCATCTCCCTCTCCTCTCAGTTCACATCACAGCAATTTCTGGCCTCCCTGCCTGTGTGTGTGCCCATTTGTCGCTCCTTCCTTAGCGTCATTTCCGTATGTAAAACCCCATGCATTCCATCAATGGGCATGACTCCCGGGCATGAATCCGGGGCACTCTTACCCAGTGTCTCTAGCCACCTACCATCATGTCTCCTAGGAGATCCCCACCCTGCTGTGATTAAAGGCCAGGACTCTCGTGCCTAATTTTCATCTGGCTTCTGGCCACGGACACTTTTCTTACGGAACTCCCAACCTTTTGTTTCTAAAAATCAGTTTAGATTCTATTACTTGATTCTTATTACTACTTTTTCAACAGGGTTTCACGTTTGTCCCCAAGCTTGCCAGGCAACCAGCCCACAAAATGAAGCTGAAGCCTTAACACCAGATTCAATCAGCTTTCAGGGAACTCCTACAAATCTGATGTCCTTTGAGAGAGGGAACACACAGTCTGTTAAAAATCTTCCCATTTTTCTCAGAATTGGTCACTGTCTCCTTGGGGCTGCGGTGGTCAGTTTGTGTTCATACCTTTATTACCATTATTTCTGTACTGCAGTTATAACCACTGTAATACTTCAGGCCATGCTCTCAGATGTGAGGAGTGTAACCCGGCACCTCTGTTACTCCCCTTCCATTGGGCCTTCTGTGGACACTGTCCTTGTTGCTCCCAGAGCCCCTCATGTCACTTTATGTCTTTTGTGTATTCTTCCCTGGATGTCAGTGTGTCTTCACTTCCCTCAGCCTGCATCTGTAATTCTTCTCCAGAGGACTGCCTTCAGACTCTGCGGCTGCTTCTCCCAGAAGCCCAGAGATCTGGAGGTACGTGAGAATGACATCCCTCTACAGCGGCTTTTAGCCACAGATGGAAGGGACAGGAGCACTCTTCACCCTGAGAAGCAGGCTGAAGCCCTTTCTGTGGGACTTTGCCTGAACTCTTACTTGACTTTTTCCCTCCTCCATTCTCTGCTTGCCCTTCTTCCTTACTCGTTTCTCTCAGGAAACACTTCCCCAATAATTCACTTGCACAGGACTCCTCGCCTCAGGATCGACTTCTGGGGATCTTGGCCTAAGACATCACTTACTCTCCCTTCAAGTCTATTTTGTTCGATTACAAAAACATTCATCTAACTGAATTCTGAATTCACAACCAATTCAGAATTTTTGCCTTTAGAGCTTTTCTTTCTTCTCTACAAGTTCTGAGTCGAGTAGTCCTGGTGGTGGTGATGTTTTCATAGTGTCGTGAAGGACTGTGCCCATCTGGTTCCAGTTGTCAGAATCTGTCAGGGTGACATATTATCTTACTGCCCAATTATCTGTTTCCATGTTTGTGCTCATTACTATGGTTAAAGCTTAACACTGTCTAGGTTCCTATCTTTTTCTTTTTTTCACTTTCAGCACTTAGAACACAGACACTAACTATCAAGTGGAAATAAAAAGAATAATATAACACCTTTGTAAACTAGGCTTATCATCTTTGCTCTACAGAAGATGTAAATGGAGATTCGTGATATATAATTGAGGCAACAGAAAAGAACTGATTAATAGCAGAACCAGAATTCAGGGCTTTTGACTTGATATAAATTTTTCTGCACCACCCATTCTTGCCTTCCTCCATGTCACTCTAAGGATCTCATGGTTATGTCAATATGCCTAGTGCTCAAGGAAAGGTCCTGTGTATGATGATTTAGCTGTCAGGAAAATAAGTCACAAACATCTTCTTGGAGGCCTGTCAGGGAAAGAGTCATTCTAAAGCTTTTACCATTCCTAGAAACGAAAACCAGAAAGTTCCTGACTGAATTTCCTCCTTAAATATGAATATTGACTAACACCTTTCCTTCCTTTTTAGAGACACTCTCCACATCTTGGAGATTCCTTTGGAGACCCACCTGTAATAATATCAATCATCTGTTTTGATATCATTTTTATCTGCTTGATAAGCCTCCTGTGGGGGTGGGGGAGAGGTCCTGCCCTGTTGGAGAGGAAGTACCGAGTCTTTAAGGAAGGTGTATGTTCATAGCTTAAACCAGAAAGGACACCAAGTAATAATGGAAATCACCCACAATGGCAATGAAAAGAAATGTACTCTTGGAATGTCTGCTGTAGCGATAATGCTTTTAAATGATTGACAGACAGTGAGCAAGAAGTCTGGGCACTGCACTGTTAGCCACCTCATCAGGTCTCACTCTTGGGAGTTCAAAACCTTAGAACACGTGTATCTTGTAGAATTTAAAAGTCATCTCTGATATCTTCAGAGGAGCAGAGGTGGCACGATGCTTGGCCCCTGTGTGTGTGCGTGCAGGGCTCTGGGCCCTCCTGTTATAGCATCGCACCTGTGCTGAGCTGGCCTCTGTTACTCCCCTTCCATTGGGCCTTCTGAGGGGCTCTTTCCTACTTAGATGGAACCAGGCTACTCATATCTGCTGACTAGCAGGAGGGAGGAACCACGCAGTTCGAAAGATGTGATTTAGTTAATATGCTACACTCTGCCTCTCAGGCATCTGGGGGCATGTCTTTTGTTATTCTGCTTATTTCTCCTGACAAGGGCATGATTTGGCGGTTTGTTAGGGAACAACATTACCATTTAGTGGAAGAGCACTTTCTGTTTTAAAACTTTTAACTTGAATTAATGTCATGTAGAGTGTATTTGTTTTAACCTATTGACTCTTAGCACTTAAACACCTTAGGCAAGATCCATCTATATGTACAGAACCTGAAATCATTTGCAATTTGGTAATGTGTCTCACTGTAGCATTTTTGAATGTGATTATGAATTAAATACAGTAGTATCGTCTTATATTCCATTTTAGGATCTTAAAGTTGACATTTACTTTTGCAAATAAATTCCATGCAAAAACTGGCATAGTACTCTCTCCAGCTTGCACATTTATGGTATTTTAATCTTTTCATTTAAAACCCTGAATAGTAATTTGGGGACTTTTTTTTTTTTTTAATTTCTTGAGATATATTGGGAATGAAGAGATGCCTATATTAGGAGATAGATTAAAAAGCTAAATAATAATTGGTTCATTTAGGAGTGCCTCCAAATAAAATTTCGAACTTAATGAAATTTGATCTTAGCTAAAGCTTTTACTGTGCATGTCCTTGTATTGTGTGCTGTCCTTATAATGACCTTTTGCCTTTCCTGTCTTGCATATGTCTTCTGTGCCTCTAAGTGTATGGGTCTCTTCAGCATCATCAGAAGCCATGATGACTCTTCCTTCTGAAATGGGTGAGGACCCCTTCTTTCTGGAGCCCAGGATGGGCTGAGAGCAGGGATATCCCAAAGTCCTCTAATTCTAGCTCAGCCTTGTCACCCATGAGAATTTCAGATTATTGATGATCCATCCAAAAAACCCATTAATTTTACTTGGATGCAATATAGTTTAAGCTCATACTGAAGGAAGAATTGTTGCCTTGCATGTTTCTGGTCTTGTCTTCTTGGAAACAATAGATATCCATAATTTTCCTGAAGGCCAATAATTGTTTTCTTGATCAGTAACCTGAAAGTAAACTCCAATTTAGTTTTTATAGGCTATTCTCTTGGTTGCTTGGGAAATGACTTTAGGAACCAGATTCAGAATTCTAGATTCAGAGACCAATCTTGATTCATGCACCTAATAAATGTAACTGTCACTTACATACAACAGGAATTCTTCAAGGCACAGGGGAGACAGTGATAAACAAGGCAGACAAAGTTCAGACTCTTGTGAAGTGTATATTCTGATGGGGATGGGAAGACAAAAAGCTTTGCAAGTAAAGAAGAAAATATCAGGTTAAGTTTATGCACAATGTTAAAATGGAGTGGTGTGATAGGGAGTGATCAGAGCTACTTTAGTTGATCAGGAAGGCTTCTCCAAAGAGGCAATGTTCAAATGCTAACTGAATAACAAACAGCAGTGAGCAATGTGTAGTTGAGAGGGACAAGATTCCTGGCAGAGCAAAGTCCTCTAAGGGCTAGAACAAATATGTGCTGTTAGACTAGAGAATCTAAGACAGCTAGGATAGCTGAAAAGTTCTGGGCAAGAGGAAGAATGGAAAGATCTAACAGGAGAGAGGTAGGCAGAGGTCACATCATCTAAAGCTTTGTAAGGCATGTTAAAGAGCTTGGATTTTATTGTAAATCTACAGGAAGTCATCAGAGCTTTTTTGCAGGGTAGTGCTATCTTAAAAAGATTACGTTGGCTGCTATACGGAAGGTCAAAAGATGCTAAAAACTCACAAGAAGGAAACAGAGGAAGAAGGCTGGCTAATTAGCAGATGCTTTCCCTTGGGAGTTCTTCTTTTTCCTCTTCTTCTTGTGAGTTCTTAGGCTCTTCTGACTTTTTGTACCCTCTTAAGCTTCTTGAAGCTTTACTTGAAGTCTTGCTTTAAATATATTGCTTGGCTCCCAGCATCAATAGATTTAACAAATACCTAAATATCATATCCTTTGTATCAACTAAGGGAACAATGAAGGCAAAACATTTTAGGTTGGGGGAATACTGGATATAGCCAGGTGACCATGTTTATCAGATATAAGAAATTGGAACTGATGGTGGGGTTATGACATTGCTCAATCCTGGAAGAAAGTAGGTACTAAGAAGTTTTAACTGAAGCAATTTGGATGCCCAAATTTTGTGGCTTAAATTCTAAATAACTCCCCTATTGGCCATCTGATTTGTCAGATATTACTCATAAGGCTGATGATGAGGATCAGAAAACTATATTTTGTGGTGCTTCCAGTTCACATTTAAATTTGAATTTCCTTTTTTTTTTTTAAAGTTCTTCATCTATGTCAGTTACTATGCTAGACTGAGATGAGAACAAGGTAATCAGGATCCCAGACTTTATGCAACTTGTGGTCTGGAAGGAAAGAGCATCTAGACACTTCATTGACTGTGAGTCTGAGGAGTATTTATGTCTAACATCAGTCCTAAATCTTTCCCTACATTTGAAAAATTACCAGTACCTTAGGTGTTAAACCAACTAGACTTTCTAGGTAAGGCCACAAGCATAGTATTTTTTAAAACTCTTCAGATGGTTCTATTGTGTATGCAAGACTGGGAATCATGGTCCCATATCAGGGTTTCTCAGTCTCTGCACTATTGACATTCTACAATATTGACCTCTTAGATAATTTGTTGTAGGGGTGCTGTCCTGTTCTTTGTAGGATATTTAGTGGTATCCCTGGCATCTAGATGCTAATTACACTTCCTGTAAAATGTCTCCACACGCTGCTAAATGTCCTGTGTGGAGGGCAGAGTACCTCTTTCCCATTTGTTGAGAATCACTACCTCTTTGATGAACTCTCTGACCACTCTCTGCCTTGCTGATTCTGCTTCAGCAATGCCAGTTCCGGAATGTCCCTCAAACCCCATGCTCCTGCTGCAGGGCTTCTATGGCTTCCCTGAAATAACCAGTTGGATTCCCTTACTGTTTCTCAAATCTGCTCGGTGTCCCCTCCTCAGGAAGACTTTCCCATAATACCCTATCTAAAAGGTTTTGGTCTATAAACTTTCAGAAGGAGCTTGACAGTATTTTAAAGGGAAAATGGTGATTTCACACTTAAGACTATGATAAAAAGATATTACAGAAAGCTACGTAAAAGCAGGAGAGGATTAATGTAGTGCAGTGCCTTTACGATAAGCCCACTTCCCCACCAATTGGTGGTAAACCCTTGCCTCCAGCTTGGGTTAGGATCTGGCTAAGCTTTGAATGAACCCTTTATTTCTACCATTGTCATGAACTGAGAATTCCCAAGAGACTCAAATGCAGTAAATTCCTTTGGAAGTGAGGAGTATGAAGTCAGAAATGGGAGCATGGACTTGTCTGGAGCCAAGATACTGGCTTCAGTGGGTATTAGGTAATCAGGAGCACACTTGTTTGGATCTGAGAGCCAGAAGCCACTGACAGAGTAAAGTAGGAGGGAAGTTAATTTTATTATTATGAATTTGTTGTTATTAGCCAAGGACTTTACATGCATTATGCTATCTTTACAGTTGTTGTTAACCTTATTTATTGGGAAAAAAATCATAGCTCATAGAGATTAAATAGGTTGCTAATGTTTCAAAAATTCTACATCATGAAGGCAGGACTTAAACTCTGTTCTAGAAGGGCTCAAAATTCATGATTTTACTGTTATACCATTTTGCCTAGAAGAGAAAAAAATTGATGCAAACTTTGACAACATCACAATTTTGTGTTGTTCATGCTTGCCCAGCACTATACTTTTATTAGGCTGAATATAGGGAGTAATAAGAAAATATAATGTAAAATAGGGTGCATTTTTTATTTGAAAAGAACAGCCCCACCTGCAGAACTCTGGAGGTCGCTGAGGTAGGAGTGTGCAAATTTTCGTGAGAGCCTAAGCTGCTTTGGGGGAGAGAAAATATTCCAAATTCCCAAACCAGTTTTTAGCATCAGATTTAAGTGAACGTGCAAGAGTATTTTTTACACAGATAAAATAAATTTCTGTTATTTATAAACCAACTGGTCTATTATATGCTATTTTGGCACCCCAAACAGACTATGACAGAGTTCAAGAGAAGATATGGATGGGAATGTAAGGTATTTCCCTACATTTATGTTACAGAATTTTAAATGATAAATTTAACAATCAGAAAATGAATTATTAGTTACATTTTCCTCAATACTCTGGATAAGATCTGCATTTGGGGCTATTATCAATGAGACATGGCAACAACCTTTGAAACAGCCATCGGAAGCCAATATTCACGGGTGGCACAATGAATGATTACGCTATTATATAAATAATGATGCAACCAACATTAAACAAATGGTATTAAAGAACTACAGAGGCAAGAAGATCTATCATGTTTCAATACAACAGGTTTCAAAGAGCCCTTGCATTGTGAGTAATAACAGCACTGCTACATTTTTCTCTTAGCAAGAGATATGAAATTAACTAGAAATAGGGGATTTCGCAATAAAGAACACAAACAGCTGGTTTCTGGACCTGAATAAAAAGAGATGGTAGTTGGACACTATAAAGAATCTTCACATGCACTGATTAAAAAAGAAAATACATAAACCTGGTGATTCACAGACCTGTACCCCTGGGGATAAAAATATATGTTTATAAAAAATAAAAAATTAAAAACAAATACATGCTCAGAAAAAAAAAAAAGAAAATACATAAATATTTCTTCTGTACTCACTATTCTGAATCTTTATTCAGGTACCTCACTATAGCTAACATGGGCTTGTGAATTTTTAAATACATTTTAAAGTCAAATTATTTATATTGCATATGAAAAGTTTTCTTTAGAGATCCGAATAACCTAGGTCTTCCCTGGTGTTAGCAAAGGAAACTAAAGGCATCACAGGATGTCTCCCTTGTAAGGAACCTAAATGTATCCATCAAGTTACGAAGCAAATGGTTCAGGGGAAGTTAATTATGTGTATCTAATTGGTAGGCTGAGGAAGTTATCCAAAAAAGGGGAAACTCCCCAAAATAGTACTCAAGGAAAAAAGAACAGGTAACATTTTGTGCCAGTAAGAAAGTGTAGCATCAACAGGAGTATTAGATACCTCCTAGTGCCAGGCTTTAGTATCAGAAAGGGCCCCCGTATAATAATAGGCCCCGCTCTTGATTACTTTTCCTAATGAGAGTGAAGCACAGCATGGAAAAGTGACAACTTGAGATAATGCGAAATGTCACATTAGCTTTGAGTTTCAATCTCTTCTATAACCAGTCTTCATAAAAACTGTTAATGAGTAGTAAATTGGACTGATTTGAGTTTTACTTCAATTTGCTTCTTGTGCTAATCTTTTGAGAAAGGGTGTAAGACGGTGAGCTGACACAGACAACACTGGAACAGGAGATTAGAGCGAGAGTCAGGTGACCTGGGTTAGAGTCTCAGTCTGCAGTCAGCTAGCTGTGTGGTGCTGGGCAAGGAAGGTGAAACCATTAGCTGCTCATGAACATCTGTCAGGTGCCAAGCCCTGTGCTAGATCCAGAGGAGACAGGTGAATAAGGGTACAGATGTGTTCTTGAGCCACTCACAGTCTAGTGGTGGAGACTTATATGTAAAAAGATGATTGCATTATTTTAAAAAGATTTTATTTATTTATATATATAAGAGAGACAGAGAGAGCACAAGCAGGGAGCCCAGTACAGGACTCGATCCCAGAACTCTGGGATCATGACCTGAGCAGAAGGTAGATGCTTAACCCACTGAGCCAACCTGGGTTGGCAATCGAAAATGTAATTTGATTTTAGGTAGCATTAGCAGAAGGATCTTCCTTCATGATTGGAATATCTTAAGAAGCGTCTCTTCTGGGGTGATGAGCAATGGACCATGGGAATTCAGAATATAGTGTGGTTAACAAACAATGAGAAAATCAATAGGAACACATGATAGTCGGTGCTGTCCTATAATAAATAATGCAACTGCTAATTAAAATACATGATTTTAGCATTTTAGGAAGTGCATTGAAAAGGGTAAAAAGAAACAGGTGAAATTAACTTTAATAATATATTTTATTTATTCCAATATTATCTAAAATATTATTTCAGCATACAATAGATACAAAGTTATTAAAGAGATAGTTTACACTCCTTTTTTTTCTATAAGTTTTGAAGTTCAGTGTGTGTTTTATGCTTACAGCACTTACTGGTTCCGGCTAGCCACTGTTCAAGTACTTAGTGGCCACAAATAGCTAGTGGCCTGAATAACGTAATAAATCTGCAATTATGTCCAAGAAGACTTAAAGCATATGTGTACCATTCAATGAGGGATTTCTAGCTTAACATCAGGACACATGGAAAAGACCTATGGGATTTAATTCTCTACAACAGCGGTTTTAATATATAGATTCACAAACTGATACTGACTGGGTACATAAGAATCTTCTAGGAAGCTTATAAAAAAGACAGATTCCTAGATCTCTGAGATTCTGAAACATTAGGTCTGGGTTCAGTTTAGGAATCCAGATTTTATAAAAGAACTCTGATTATTACTAAGTGCATTGCAGGCTGGAAACTACGGGCGATAGGCTTAGGAGGCACCTGTGGCAATCGAAAATGTAATTTGATTTTAGGTAGCATTAGCAGAAGGATCTTCCTTTATGTGAGGAAGCCATAAGTTAAGTGCTTTTTGAGAAACTATATCCCTTCTATTTTGGACCGATGTGGAGTCTGGAGCCAGCCCAACCTTTAGTGCTGTCCACTTGCTCAGCTCAGAGTTGATGGTGTTTCTATGTGAGGCTTCAGGGACATGTGCAGATATAATTTCCACCTTTGGTTTACACTTTTTTTTTTTTTTCTAGTCTGATATCTTTCAAGTGAGTTGTCTGAAACCTGGCTATGAAATCATTACAGGTAACATTACAAAAAAAAACAACAAAAAACAAATCTGTCATGGACTGTTCTCCGCATCCGCATCTACCAAATTAGGAAGCTTAGGAAAGGAGATCTCAAACTCTAATTTTTATAAATCCCCCAGACGGCACTTGGTGTGTTGGAAAGGCATTTGGGATGCAGTGACTTAGAGAATCTTTTGGGGAACATACTGCTTCTTTCATTGCCAGATTTCAGATCTGTTTCACCACCACATACATTGTAGTCTAATGATCTCCCACGGTCGCTGTTTGCTGTTTAGCTCTGCAGCTTCTGTGATCCTGTTAGGTTATGCATGCTGCTTTTCCTCAACAGTAAAATGGGGATAATAATTCCCAAGGCTGTTGTTAGTGTTTCAGAGCTCGCTTACTTGCCCTCTTATCCACCTCCCATCACTCTGTTTATAATCTCATCTGGTCTCCTGGCTTTATTTTATTTATTTTCTATTATTTGTTTTGGAGGGGGGTAAAGGGAGAGGGAGAGAGAGAATCTCAGGCAGGCTCCATGCCCAGCTGGGAGCTTGATGGAAGCCTGGATTGCAGGATCATGAGATTATGACTGAGCCGAAATCAAGAGTCCAGTGCTCAACCTACTGAACCACCCAGGTGCCTCTGGTCTCCTGGCTTTAAATAGCTGCTGAGCTGATGACTTCTCAGTTAGTGTCTCTAACTCATCCTCCATCTGTTGCCCAGACCCACTGTGTCCAACCACATATATAACATCTTCACTAGAATATCTGAGATATTCAAATCTAACATGCCTGAAACATCACTCCGCAGTTTCTCAGATCAGTTTCCACTATAATCTAACTCGTCTCAGTAAATGACAACTCTTAACTTTCAGTTTTATACGTCAAAAACCTTGGACTCATCCTCGATTCTTGTCTTTCTCTCACACTTTACATTAGCAAATCTTGTCAGCTCTGCTTTTAAAATATACCCACTTTTTTTTTTTAAGATTTCATTTATTTATTTGACAGAGAGAGAGAGGGAGAAAGAGAGAGAGAGAGAGTGTGCACATGCACAAGTAGGGGGAGTGGCAGGCAGAGGAGAAGCAGGCTCCCCACTGAGCAGAGCCCAAAGCCCCAAAATGGGACATGATTCCAGGGGATCATGACCTGCACCAAAGGAGGGTGCTTAACCAACTGAGCCACCCAGGTGCCCTTGGAAGTTCGTAACTTCTCACCAACTGTAACGTTACTGCCCTATTTCTTGCCTGGATTATTTCAATAGCTTATAAATTATTTTCTTTGCTTTTGTTTTCTCCCCTGCCTCATTGTCTTTACCAGTCAGCCTGTCTGGAGAGTCTGGGCGAGCTGTCTTGTGGTAGCCTTGCTGCTGAGGTCTTTGGGCAGGTAGGCCTAGTACCTGTGCCAGCAAGTGGGCAGGCCTGGTACCTGAATCTGTAGTTGTGGGTCCAAGATCTGGCTTTGCGTGGGTGGGCCTGATCTTGAATCTGTGGGGGCTACTCAGGTACTGGGAACCACTGCAGTGGGCCTGGCTAACGGACCTGTGGGGGCGAGCTAGTGCCGGTGTGGGCTTGATACTGGGGTCTATGGTTAAGTGGTGTACTCACTTCACACTCCTTCCCCTACAAAGAGGGTACCTCTCTGTGTACAAGACTTTGCAGGCCTGGGGGCAGGATGGAGTGGGTGGTTATATTCACTATGTCTTTTTTTACTTTTGTGTTCTACCCTGATGCTACAAGTTCTCACCTGGAATCCTTAGTGCTTGTGAAGATATTTTCATTCATGGACAGTTGTTCCAATTGATGTTTCTGTGAGGGGACAAGCATTGGAAATTCCTGTGTCACCATCTTGCTGATGTCACTCTATTCATGTTTTTCTAACAATACCGTTGAAACTTCTGAGCAAACTTCTCAGTCTTTTTTTTTTTTCAATCTTGAAAGATTAAAACTCTAGTAGAATAATAGTTGAATGTGGTTGATATTCTGAGTAAAAAAATTTCCTACTTTATGCTTTTTATATCTTACCCAGAGGTGCCTATTTAAAAGCTGGTAAAGACATTGTCCACTTGAAATCATAGTCTGTTTGTCAGCTGAAACAGGGAATTCTCAGGGGATTCTCAAATCCCCTGAAAAATGTTGGTGTAAATGCTAACAGGTAGAGCATGATAAGCATTTACACTAGGCAGTGATTTTATGGCTTGACCATACTCACTCCCTGCGAGCCCCTAGTACTAAATAATGGGTTAATGTTGCACTAAACCAGGCCCATCCTTTGACTGTGACATGTGGAACTTCCCCCTTCTCTTGGCTAAGTTGTCCCCAACTGACGGACAACCATGGGAATGAGAAACAAGTGAAAAAAGGCTGCTCGTCATGAACAGGGTTGCTCTCTCCCTTTGGTTCATCAGCTTTGGAGGATCCCACAAGAATGTAAGCTCCTGCCTTCCCTACCCAAAGTCATTCATTTGTATGCCCTTTGCTTGTAGATCAGCCCTACTGAATTTTCAATCCAATCCTGACTGGGCAGTTCAATAGGAACAACCTCAGTTTTACTGAAAGGTAGAATCTTGAATTAGTCATCTTGGTTCATTTGAGGAGGTACAGGATTTAAAACTCCAGGGCCTCTGACAACTTTAAATTATGGTCTTGGGAAAGAGAACTGTGAATATGGGTATACTCAATTTAAGCTCTTGACAAAGAAGGCGCCTTAGTAAGGGAAACCTTCCTTGAAGAATTACTAGTTTCACTCCTTAGCCCTTTCTTTCTGAATAGAGGTACAAGGTGGGTAGGATGTTCAAGGAATTAAGTCTTAATCTTTATGTGTGTTTTTTTGTTTTGTTTTGTTTTGTTTTTAAGTTAACATAGTTCTTTCCAGGACTATGTAGACAAATTTTCATTGAATGACTAAAATCAAAGTAACCATCTTATATTTGCTCCTGAGAGAAAAGGTTTTCCACTGGTAATGGGTGTTATAATTTGAAACACTTCCCTATGTGTTCTCCTCCTCAGTACAATGGCATCTTGACTATAGACTTTAGTTTGAAGACTCTTAGGAAAGGTAATCGAAAGGAAAATTATGATATAGTGGAAGTGTCTGCCAGAGAGGAATGAGAAGAAAAAATAAAGGCCTTTCATTTCTCTGAGGAAAGGGATAGATGGAAGGTAAGAGAGAACAGATCAGATGTTAATCATTTCTACCCATGTGACCCATCTGCCTCATCCAACTCATCCTTGGAAGGTGGGGGCAAAGTATATAAAGACAAAATGTAAAATTTGTGTAAGAAATGGATATAAGAAGAGCTTGTACCCTGCTTCCTCTTTGAGTTTCTGGAAGTTAGCTACCTAACAGAATTGCAAGCATTAGCACTGGTATTTGTATGGGTGCCAGGCTGAAGAAAATTATGGTGTGATATGTTTATGTAGAGACAAGTCTAGCTACCAGAAGTTTCCTTTAGCTCCATTATAGAAAGGATGCAGAATGTCCTTGTATAATCAGAGGAGAAGATGCAGAGATAGCTGAGAGTGTAAAGCCAGAAGGCCTACTTTGGGTGGGGGCCTTATGGAGGTTGTAGCTGAGATTTTGGATAATCTGAACTATGAATGGAAGCCAGAATAGGCCAATCAGAGTGGGCATGGAGATCTACCAATCATGCTAAGAAAATAGCCAGGTTTCACCAGCCATAAATTTCAGTAGCATATACTAGAGGGATTTAAATAATCATAAGGGGCAACCAACATTTTTAAGGAAGCCAACAAGCTTCTAGAGGGAAGAACAAGAGACAACTCTCTGATTTAGGGATCCTTCTGCCCTCTGCCATTAGGATATTTAAGACTTTACAATATTATTTATATCCACAGGAGATGTTGGCTTGGAGAAAGAAAGATGGAAGAAACTTTGAAAGATGTTGCAAGTACCACAAAAGATTATATTAATCTCGTCATTTAATGTGAACATGACTGAGTAATTTGACTTGATAAGCTTAAATTTTCCCACTGCCCAGTAAAATTGGGCACTTGAGAACAAGATAAGATAAGTCATAGAAAATAAAAGAAAACATATTTTTCATGTAACTGAGTTTGTAATATGTTAATTTATAACGCAATTAAGTCACAAGCTTGTAATGCCTGAAAAGTGACAGGGTGCCTCTCCTTGAAGGTCCTTCTCTATCCAATTCCACTTATCACTGGGGTTTAATATGTGTGCTTTAATTATGTGATTTGGAGAAATAGCCCTACTTCTGGGGTTCTCAATTTTATTTTTAAGGCTCCGTGTTGCGATTTTTTTCTCAGGTGTAAAATTTATAAATTTTAGTGTCTAGAACACGTATTAGGGCTGAAATGGGAGAGAGTCTGTGATTAGTGGCAGAACAACTGTGAATAGGAACCGATGCAGGGCACAGATCATGAACTGTAAGCATGCTCTGTGAACTAGGCAGCAGTTCCGTACCCGGGTCAGTTTCTCTGCTCCAGCGAGGTAGACCTTCTTCCTCTGCATCTACTCTCTTGCCATGCAATTGGCTAGGCTAATGAAACATCAGAATACTAGGAGTTCAAGCCCTCCAGCAATAGGATAAAGACAATGTCTTATCATGGTATTGGTTCAAGGAATTGATGGTGGTTAGCTGCTTATCCTCTTTCCCCATTTATTACTGCTCTCTCTTTGTGATATTTTTAACTACGAGTATAGCCACGGGTTTTCACATTGTGCAATCTTTGTGTAATGCAAGGCGAATACCTGAGAGCACCCATTTCAGAAATAGAACTCAGGTTAACAAACATTTACTCAACCTATTTGTGTTGGTACTATATTAGGTGCAGTGGATACAGACATAAGCCAGGGCCTTTGTCTTCAAGGACCTTGCATTATAGGGGAATCTGAGTTTGGGGTATTCTGTAGGGTTAGTTGAAAATAATGATAAATGTAGTGATGATGTTAATAACAATAATAACAACTACTTGGCACCTACTTTTCAGACAAGGCTATGTGTTTTACATATATTGCTATCAATTCTTTTAACAATAGTGCAAGAAAATACAATTTATTTGCATTTTAATCAAATAACTTCCCCAGTTAATTCAGATACATATATAAAACACCGAGCCAGAAACTGAACCCAAGAGTGTGTGACTTTCCATTGTAACAACTTATCTAGCAATTGAATATACCTTGGCAAAAGAAAGATATAATTCATAATAGACTCATGGATGCCAAGAAAAATCTTGCCAAAGGAGCCACACTGGTGTGGAAAAGAACAGTTAGAACAGGATTCCACAATTTCTCAAGACCAAAAGAGGAGGGTATTGGAGCTACCTTTCCTGTTTATACACAGAGAAAGCGCCATTTACTGAAAAGGTAGATCAGTGTCTGAGGGCATTGTTCCTGAGCTCAAACCACTTCCAAACATCATAGTTTCTTCCCTTTTCTTCTTAGATCTCTGAGTCCAATAGTGTCAACCTCCTAATTCTAGCCAGTTTGAAATAAAGTGATGTTTCATTTTAAATATGAACCAGTAGATATTTTTATTAAGCCAAGCAAAATAAGTTTTGTTTTACGCTTATTATACCTTTATGCTTTCAAAGTAGAACATAGGGACTCTTTTGCTAGTCGAATGCATCCTTTTGTATATCCAGTAGATGTCAGCATTGGGCTGTTTCTGACCATTTAATCCATCTCCATATTATTTTGAAAGGACCATAAATATTCAGTATGAAATATACTGAGATGTAAAATAGCAGGTGCAGCAAATCTGTGGTGAGGATACATTTAATGGGTGAAGGATTCAATATTCCATCTACCGAGCAAACAACTGTATATAAAAACCCCATCTGTAGCTTTTTTATCCATGTCCATTTTTAAAAATCAATTTATTTCAAAATACCAGTATACTGTTTTGTAGAAGATAGCTTTATATAATTAAGTGACAAAATGGATTAAAGTCATTGACATAAATGTAAATATTTGAGTAATTTTAGGTTGCATCTGCTTAAAATCAGAAAGGGACACTGAAGGGTTTTTAAAAAATCTCATTAGGCTATAATTTCAGCCATAAAGTTTTTGGCAAAGTGGTTTTTTGAATTACTCTTTCTTTCTGCTCAGTAGTAAGATTCTAGCTCCTCTGGAACACATTAAAACCACTTCTGGTAATATGTACCCCAATAAAGCCAAATGGATGGTTGATCAACATTAAGTGGAAGATAATATGTATAATTCATGCTTCCACCAGATTCTAAAGTTGACACAAGTGTTTGAGATTCTTGGCGTACAGAACACAAGTTTCCTAGGAAATTGCTCAGTTCTGTGGTTGAACTAAGTAGATCAGGCCTTGTATCAAACAGAAGTGGATTAAGAAGTCAAGACATCCTTGTTTCCTTTAGAGTTTCACTCGTCCAGTCTTTGTCAATTCATTATATGTAAATATACCGTAGCTGAGGGAGAAAACCTGGAAAAAACTAGAGAAATCTTTTAGCCCAGCATCTTCATGAGGAAACTGATGACCAAAGAGGTCTTGCTTGAGGTGTAAGACCTAGCGTGTAAGCATGAGTCTTTTTTTGGTATTCTAGTTCATTTTAGAACAACAACAATAGGGTGCCTGGGTGGCCCAGTGGGTTAAAGCCTCTGCCTTTGGCTCAGGTCAGGATCTCAGGTTTCTGGGATTGAGCCCCCACATCGGGCTCTCTGCTTAGCAGGGAGCCTGCTTCCCATCTGCCCCCCCTCCCTCGCCTGCCTCTCTGCCTACTTGTGATCTCCGTCAAATAAATAAATAAAATCTTTAAACAAACAAACAAACAAAAAACCCCAACAAAAACCCAAATCTATCTGTCTGTCTGTCTATCTATTTATCTATCTGGAGAACATGTACAAAATTCTGTAGTAGACTCCAAGCAAAATTAAAAATTATCCTTATTTCCAAGGATTTTGGAAGATCATTGAAGAATCAGAAACATTAATAAAACAGACAAATACATTTTGAGAAATTTAATGACAGCGGTATGCTCTGGATACAGATAAAAGCTTCTTAGCTTAGTTACCGTATTGATTTCTAAACAACGAACCAATTTTGCTTGAAAATTCTTCCAGGAGTTATGTTACCAAACTAGAATCAGAGAGCATCATTATTTAATGGGGGAGCACATGGGTATGAAGATGGCTTGACAGACCTACTACATTGTGGTGTATGGGGTTTTTCCCCCCTAAGTTGAGAATCAGTTTAGTCTAATATTTTTAAGTGCTTATAAATGCCTGTTTCAGAATCATCTCAGGTATCAAAATTCAGAAGGATATATGGCCTAATAAGCAGAAAAACAAAAATAAAAATAACAGCAATTTTGAGGCACAGCCAGATGAACAGTTGAAGGAACCACTGATCTAGCCTGTACTAAGCCACCCACATTGATTCATCTTGATACCAACAGCATGAAATTTGTCACTATAATGAATATAATCTCTGGCCCTATAAGAAAACCAAGCTAGATGGTTCATATAGAAATGAAAATTGTTAACTACAGCCTCAGTTATATTCTCTTCTTACCCACAAAACTCTTGGGTCACTATATGTGACGACTACATACAGAGTGAGTAAGTGGTTTGAGGCTCTGCTAATATGTGTATCTGATCAAATGAATGTGTTAACATGGCATTCCAAGTATGATCTACCTTAAAATAATTTAGGTGGGTTTCAATGGTCACACAATAGACTGCTATCTGGAGATGATGGTTTAGCAAATCTTTTCCTTGCCATTTCCTGAATGATGGGAAAGAACACTTCTTTTATGAACACTATATATTTCCAACCATTTTTTTCTCATCTCTTTGGGACACTGCAGTGAAGCACATTAGGTCATAACTCAGTACTGGAGGAAAATTCTGATGATGAACCTAGCTTGTTCAAAGCATCTTTGACATTAATCTGCCATATGCAATCACTATGTGGGAGATTGAAGACCATATTTCAGTTTTGTGTACCAGAACACAAAACCCTATCATACGCTTAATCCAAACCATTGGAGAGATAGTCGTCCTCAGATAATAAGTGTACAGTAAAAGTATGGACAGATTCTATGAAATAAAGTTACCCAGTTTCTCAAGTCATAGACTGCTTGGTGTTGTAATTAGTGACAAAAATTAGCATGCATTCACCTGGACTTTTGTGAGCCAGAATTATTCTCACCAGTGGAAAGAAAATGTGCTTTAATACTCTAGTAGCTTTTCATTTGGATTAACTAACAAACATTCTAAAGAATACCTTTGGTACACATTCAACATTCCCTGTTCCTGTATGTAGAAGAAGGAAGGGGATTGGGATATAGCATAGGGAGGTGGTTATGAGGGTGCAGTTCAGAGACTGGGCATAGCTGTTCTTACTCTCTGTTGGTATGATGGTGTTTGGAAACAGAAGTAAAGTTTGCATATAACTTCACTCATCTTAACTAAATTTGTTCTTTTTGCAGACTTAATTCATAGGTTTTAAACATTCAAAGATCGGTTTTCTTTACCAAGATCTTCATTTATCTCCAAGATGAATTCTTTTAGCCTGTTAATCAATCTTATTTCATTACTCTTGATAGTTTTATCAATCAGTTGCCTTTTGTCCACACTCCTTTCTGCCATTGAGTGAGGAATTTTCTTTGGGGTTGGGGACTCAGGAAAAAAGGTCAGATATTGGAGAGGGAGTATCTGTGTCTTGTTTGTTTGTTTTTTTCCTCCATGAGTATCCTAGAAATCTATATTTTTTTTTCACTTGAGACCATGTATTTTGGTTTCAATGGCTAGACTTCGATCATTATACCAAATACCGTCTCACTGATGGATATTGATTATGAAGTTGATTAAAATGATTGGCTCTAATGGACCATAATCCCATGAGGAGAATGCGGGCTTCGGGTTCAATTGACTCTTTGCCAGTCAGAGAAACAAATATCCTGGTGCCACACTATTGCTGTTCAATGTCCAGGGACAGTCTATTTATTTTTGCCAGTGTACCAAACTAGGCTCAGAGAGTTTTACCTTACTTTTGCTGGTGTTAACTCTGCGTGTGTGTATGTGTTTGTCTCGTAGGTAGTTTTGTTTGAATATTATTTGAATTTTATTCATCATAAAAATGAGAGTGATCTGCATACCTTTTAATTCAGGGTTAGCTCTTTTTCCTTGATTTTCCCTTCAGGCTGCCTGTCAGTGCTTCAAAAACCTCAACAACTGATAGATTTCTATACAGCTGCCTGGGCAGCTGTGGTAATGAAATGTGAATGTGCTTTCACATTATCTGAATGCTTCTGCTTGGGATTATAAGCAGAAAGAAATAACTGCGTTTTAAGAAGTTGTTGGCATTTTCTTCAAATGTTGTTCTGAAAATGGTGAAACTTAAAATAATTTATCATTCCAGGGCTGTTTTAGCTTTATTGTTCTAACAACAAGATACCCTCCCATTAAAATCCTTTGTGTGTGTGTCTTTCTCTCTCTTTAGAGCTCATTATAACAGAAGTCAGGAGATCTGACTCTCAGAGACAGCATAGTAATAAGCACCAAAGTGTTGTCCTCAAAGAAATGAGATCCAATCCTGCATGGGTGAAACATTAGAGAAAAGAAAAAGGCCATTTCGGTGTTTCCTATGCATATAATCATATGATTTACCATGATTCAGAAATTATTTTCTGTAATTTTAATGAGACAGGTTACGTCTCCACTGAGTAGGAGGAGTATTGTAGATTATTTTTTGCATTGTATTAATGTGACAATGAGACATTCTTTTCTAGAAAAAAGGATTTAGAGTCTACATAAAATCAATGCTATCAGACACTGTGTTTCTATTACTTTCTTGAAATACGCAGAGCAGATGATTTTATTTTAGTTTTTAAATTAAAAATTAACAATTCCTGGTCATCCACAGAGAATCAGTGATAAATAATGTTTAGAGGAACAAACTCAACAGGCTGACTCTGTCTCCAGCCTAAGGCATCCCTGTGTGTGGATTGCCCTGAGACCCCAGCCAGGGAATAAGCTAGATGCCCAAATGTCACTGCTGGAAAAATACAATGTATTCCAGAGTCAGTCATTCGGGGTCCCGAGGCTGCCAAGAACACTCCACGTCAGTTGGCACAAAGAACATTTCGGCACGGGAGAGGTGTAAGGGAAAAGTATTCCCACCCCATTAGGAACAAAAGGAGATCTTATAGTTCCTATGAAAATATACAGATTTTAGAGACTGTTAACTGTGGTGTCCCATTAGTGAAATGTTTGTTAAGAACCATAATGAGAAGCAGCGAATACTGTTTCACCTCAATTCACTACAACGTTTGAAGTGAACATGTACACACATCTTAAAATCTTAAACTGCCACAGGAAAATTTGCCTTAAGATACAACTCAAGGGGAAACATGGTCAAAAGCACTGTGGAGAAATACACTTGTTTAATCTTTTTCCTTTACAATAAAAATCCACAGACTCTCAGACAACATTTAACAACATTATAGGAGAGTATTGTATTTCTGCTTGCCCCCAAATGTAATATATTTCCTCTGTGTTTCTGCTTCAACATTTTAGTCTCAAGCTTTATTCCAGGAAGGTAGCTCTGAAAACACCTGTCTTTTTGAGAGTGAAATTTTATGGAATCTTTGATTTGTCCTATTTAGGAGTAACAGAAATTTTTTTCCTCATTTATTATAGAGTCTTACTAATTTGTCTATTTTGGTTTATGTAGGTATATGCACCACATTTAAAGATTCCTAACCCCAAGGGAAATCCTAGGTGCATAACTTAAAATAATGTAGTTCATGCAGGTACGTTCTATCAACAGTTAATTCAAACTAAGTACCCAGGGATCCATACAGTTAAACTGTGATTTTTTTCCATAAGCTTTTGGGTAGAGTCAGAATAGATAGTGATGCTCTTGCTGAAAGATCAAAGCATTTCCCTCAGCACAGACATATAGCTGAGGAAGCTCCAGAATTTCCTTTTAAAAAAAAATTTTAAAAAGTTTTTTAAGATTTTATTTGTTTATTTGACAGAGAGAGAGAGAGAGAGCACAAGCAGGGGGTAGTGGCAGGCAAAGGGAAGGGAAGAAGCAGGCTCCCCGCTGAGCAGGGAGCCCAATGTGGGGCTCTATCCCAGGACCCTGGGGTCATAATCTGAGCCAAGGGCAGGCACTTAACCAACTGAGCTACCCAGGTGCCACCCACTGCCAATTTTTTTTAGTCATGTACAATTAATTGTGCTATCTTAGTTTCAGGTACACACTGTAATGATTCAACAATTTTATACATTTCTCAGTGCTCATCAAGATGAGTGTACTCTTTTTTATTTAAGTTTTTTTTTTTAATTTATTTATTTGACGGACAGCGATCACAAGTAGGCAGAGAGGCAGGCATAGGGACAGAGGAGGAAGCAGGCTCCCCGCCGAGCAGAGAGCCCGATGCGGGGCTCAATCCCAGGACCCTGGGATCATGACCTGAACTGAAGGCAGAGGCTTTAACCCACTGAGCCACCCAGGAGCCCCAAGATGAGTGTACTCTTAATCCCTTTTACCTATTTTGCCCATCCTACACACCTCCCCTCTGACAATCACCAGTTTTTCTCTGTATTTAAGAGCCTGATTTTTTTTTTGTTTGTTTGTTTTTTGTTTTTGTCTCTTTTTTCTTGGTTGGTTGATTGGTTTTGTTTCTTAAATTCCACGTAGAAGTGAAATTATTTGATATTTGTCTTTCTCTGACCAAATTATTTTACTTAACATTATACTCTCTAGCTCTATCCGTGTTGTTGCAGAAGGCAAGATTTCATTCTTTCTTATGACTGAGTAATATTCCATTGCATGTATATGCCACCTCTTCTTTATCCACTCATCTATGAATAATCACTTGGGCTGCTTCCATATCTTGACTATTATAAATAAAACTGTAGGAAACACAAGGGTGCATATCTTTTTGGATTAGTGTTTTTGTTTTCTTTGGGTAAATACCCAGCAGTGAAATTACTGGATCATATGGTAATTCTATTTTTAACTTTTTGAAAAACCTCCGTACTGTTTTCCACAGTGATTATACCAATTTACAAACCCAACAACCGTGCATGAGGGATCCTTTTTCTCCATATCCTTACCAACTCTTGTTATTTCTTATGTTTTTGATTTTCGTAATTCTGACAGGCATAAAGTGATATCTCACTGTGGGTCTTTTTTTTTTTTTTTTAAAGCAGGCCCCATGCCCCAGTGTGGAGCCCAACAGGTGGCTTATACTCACAACCCTGAGATCAAGACCTGAGCTAAGATCAAGAGTCAGATGCTGAACCAGCTGAGCCACCCAGGAGCCCCTGACTGTGGGTTTGATTTGCATTTCCCTGATGATGAGTGATGCTGAGCATCTTCTCATGTGTCTGTTGACCACCTGTATGTCTTCTTTGCAAAAGTGTCTATTCAGGTCCTCTGATCATTTTTTAACTGGATTCTCTGTTTGTTTTTGGTGTTGAGGTGTATAAGGTATCAGGTAGAATTGTTCACTTGTTGCATCACCACTTCCTCATATCAGGGAGACTTGTTTCAGATCCAGTTTTGTACCAAACACTACCATACATTCTTATTTTTCTAGGCATAGAAGTTGGGAAATGTTACAAATGTTACAAATATTATATAAAACTAGGGTCTTGTTCTTAAAGAACTGATGGTTGGGGGTATTTGGAAGTAAGATCCGCATAAGAAACACCTCTATCAGGCTGTATTCACTGGAGCAGAACCCAGCTCAAGCTGCATATGTGAGATGGCATAAGGTATATTTTCAGTAGCTGGGCTTTTTCCACCCAGTATTCAAGTTTATTATTTTTTCGAGTCTGATGCTGAGAGCAAGGATTCTGGGTGTCATGGTTTGGGTTCCTTCCAAAGTAGATCCTGAGGATTCCAGGGCATTTAGTTTCTTAGGAGGGATTCCAGGAGAAAGGGGGAGAGGGACATAGAAGGCAAGACAGACAATAAATGGCTTCATCCGTTGGGCATCTCATCTTCATCTCATTGTGCATCTCTGGGGGACACTGACATAGGCACTTTAGAGTTAGGACTACCTTGTGTTCTCTTGTCAGTCATTAGTTACAGGCTGCTTCTAGGGTGCATTAATATCCTTGCACTTCTGACCTGCCCGTGCATGTAAAGAACAGGCCTTAGTAACCAGAGAAAGCCCTCACATTTGCAGGTGCTGACAGTGGTGTTTGGAAGGTGTATACAGAAATGGTGAATGTAGAGAACATATGGGAGGACACTGACAGCATCTGCTACAAGAGGTCAGAGATAGAAGGTTCAAAGATCTTGGATCAATCTCACTTTGGCAGTAGAATGAAATAATATTTTAGACTGAGGTTAACACAGAATATGAGGCAAATGTTACAGAAAGCAGTATTTCTTTTGGAAATACATTAGGAAGACATCATTTTGTACACTGGCATACATTTTCTCAATAGATCCAACTTCCACGTTTATGTTAAGTGTTGGAAAGAGCTGTCTCAGCAGTAGAGCAGATGATGTGGTTGGCTTGCAATCGGGGGGTGACGTATGAAAAAAATACTGTCTTTAAACATTGGAATCATATTCATTCTTCGAAAGGCACATGAGACCTGAGACGAAGAAAATAATATAACTCGTGTTTTCACAATTAATTAGGGCATGTGCTCTTTGGATGGATTCCCAAGTGTAATTACCTGCCCTGTTTTACTTCTCTCTCTCTTTCTCCATGAGACTGAAGTAAGTGCAACTTAAATATGCATAGAATGTGACTCCATTTATATCTAAAGACCAAACTTAATGGAGTCATAAATGGGTCCACTCTTTGGGTGTAATTGGGAGGTGTGGCAGTCTTGGGATGTGGAATGGATTACAACCACCTTTCTTAGCAATCAATTAAAGCTCTTTTAATGATTAACACAATAAATTCAGGAACTAAACAGATATAAGGGATTAGCTATCAAAAGGTAAACTGCAGACTCTGCTTTTCAAGATAAAACACTAGGAACAGGAATGTAAACAATGCTGTTTTACAGTAAAATGTGTAAGAAATTAGAGCTCTTCATTCACTTCTTACTTCCTTAAACAGGGATTAGGGAAAAACAAATCTAGAGTCAAGAGGGAGGAACAGAGAAAATGAGGAGAGAAAGTGCAGATATCATGATTACACCTCAATGACCCTATAATTTGGAAATACATTCTAAGTAGGGTTCTGGGGGTGGGGTGCTTTTCTCCCCCTTACCTCTTATTAACCCCTACTGTTCTTAACTCTGGATTTCTGGCATACCTCTCTTATCTGAGCTCCTCACTGGATTAGAGGAATAGAACTGAGGCACTGAGATGTTGGAATGTGTAACCGTAGAGTCTTAGAAGTTCATTACGCTACCACTGTGTCCCGAATTCCTAGTTCAATGCCTGACCATAACATGTGATCAGTACATGACTGTGTATGGAGAGAATACATGGTAGATACATTAAGGTGATTTCCTACTGATACCTAGCCAGAGTTCCTGATTCCCAAGTTCTAAGAGCCCCAGAAAGACCTTGAAACCTGTCCATAGGAAATGGGGTTCAAAGGTATTTGACGCGGTAGAATAACAGGAGACGGGGAAGCTTAATGGAAGGTAGTGGCAGGATCATGGAAAGAAAAATTTGCATGAGTTAAAAGGAATGTGCTGTGATGGAAAGTCAGCAACTGTGCTGAATGAGGGAAGGAACAGTGAATCTGCACTAGGAGGAGACAACACTTCAAGACCTCTCTGATTTCCCAGGCTGACTTCAAGTTCTCCTTTCTCTGTCACTACCTTTTATATACACTGTGTTTTCACTATCACATGTATTACATTGTATTGTCATTATTTTTTGTAGGTCTAACTCTCTGCTCTTAGCCCCAAGATAAGTGCTCAAGATGTTAGGTGCTAGTGAGAGAGGTAACAGGACTCTTTAACTGCTTTCTGGATTGTGCATAAACACTGCCCATGGACAAGGCATGGCAATCCTTCCTCTAACACCTTCTGTTTTCTCATGTGCTATGCCTTCGCACCTGTTAACTTTCCTCATGATGCCTTAGATCCGCTGGTATGTTTGGCCAACTCCTACTCATCTTTAAATCTCAGACACACTATGTTCTCTGTGAAGCCTCTGACCAGCGGACTGTCTTCTGGTGTTCACGCCACACAGAGAGCACTTGCTGCGTTGTATTGTAACACCATGCTTGTGCCTTTCTGCCCAGCTCTGCCTCAGTAGTCTCCATAATTCCTGAAAATCTTGCCATGACTCCAGGCGTACTATCTAGAAAGTACTTGAGCATTTACCTATGTCTTACACAGGTAGGCACAAAGCTGAGAGTGCTTTCAGAACTCCAGAGCTTTCACCCTGGATGTAGAGACAAGTGTATATGCAATCTCTGAACTTGTCTTTGTTACCTGCTCAGAAACCCCTTCTCCTGCCAATTTTAGTCCACCCCATTCTCTCTGGATATGATTTCCATGATAATTATCTTTTTTTCCTTCTTTTTCTGTCTCATCGGTAGGGGTAGGTAGAGGATGGAATATGGCCTTTGGGCACCCAAACTCTGGTGATGTTGGGATAATTTGTTCTCAGAGACATGTGATAGTTCTCATGTCTCTAACTCCATAGCTGCAAGTCTCTGAGGACAGGCACTGGGGCATTTTATCTTTGTATCCCTAGCTCCTAGGGATTTATTAGCTGAACAACTAGCTAAGACTACATAGTTGTTTGGAGATTTCCTTACTACCCTGAGCCTCTAGAATTTGAATGTGAACTACTTCATGCTGAAGGATGATAAACCTTTGCATCAGTGTTCAGTTTCTGACCCAGCTAACATCTAGAAGTTAGGAAACATTAATTCTATCCCTTCTCAGCCAATATTTGGATTTATGGCCAGAAAAGAAGTACTTTAGTTCCTTGAAGCATTTACCTTCATCTATAAAATAAGAACTATGGCTTCCTATCACTTAAAATTGGAGGGATTTACTGACCTTAACCAAATGGTTATCTAGAATTAGACATGTATTATACTTCGCATTCCCAGGATGTTTTATTCTTTTTTGAAACGTGATCAGCCACCATATGTTATTTGATCCTTTTAGCAACACAATGGAGAAAGTGAGGCAGTTATTACAAACTCAAATTGTAGGTTTAAAAAAAAAAAAGAACCAGGGAAGCCTTGTGACTTTGCATAATCTTACAGCCAGTTAATGACAGAGCCACCTCATCTTTAATATATAGGCAGAACATTCAGAACATTTCTTCAGCTCTTAATGTGTGCCAGGCTCTATTCTATGTATGATACGTATATTAACGATTAATATCTTTATGACAACCCTCAAAAGGTTGTCTGAGGGTTGATGGGCTGAAATTTTGTCCCAATTCTTAACTCCTCTCTGTCTGGTTCTTCACATCTCTGCGTGGTTTCATTGTGGGAGAAGCATATGCCTTCACTCCTTGGCTCGGCCATGTAATCTACTCTGCCCAATTACATGTGGGCCAGCATGATATTGGCCTTACAAGGCCTTGTGTGTTTCTCCGCTTCCTCCTGCACCTCTGTCATTGCCATAGAGAAACCTGCCCGGCAAGGAGGAAGGATGCTCCATGCAGAGCTGTCCCATTGTTGCAATGAGAAGTAGAGAACCACTCCTACCCCCCAGCCAAGCCCAGCATAGATCAGCTAGACCCCAGCCTATTAGCAGATCTGTAAGAATGATTTTTCTTTAAGCTATTAAGTTAAGAGTGGTTCCTTTGGTAGACTTATTGTGGCAATGGGTTGCTGACATACATAGAATATATTACTTGTTTTTCCTAATTTATGGATAAAGAAATCAAGGCACAGAAAGGGTAGGTGATTTGCTAAGTGTTGCTCAGTAAGCAGATGATCTAGAATTCAAAGTCAGGTAGTCTGTCTCATAGCGAAAGTTCTCTAATTTCACACAACTGCCTCTCTAATATTCTAATGGGAGTAATTCTCAAAGGATATATAATTATTTGGGAATTCTGTTTTGAAAAGGGAAGCAGAAAGGCAGCGTGGTCTAAAGAAAAATCTGCAAGGATTTTGAAGTTAGATATTCCCAGGTTCAAATCTCAGCTCTGCCACTGACTAGCTCCATAGCTTTGTGTAAATTATCTGATGACTCTGAATTGTTTCCTCAGAAAAATAAAGGTAGTGAGTATTCATTACTTAATCAATCCCATTCACTGAGTACCTCTTCTGTTCTAGATACTGTTCTAGGTACTCACAGTACTCACAATATGAAATGAGCAATATCAAATAGCTACAGTCTAGAAGTAAAAACAGTACACAGCAAGACAAAGGAGATGGTAACTATGTGAACAGGACAGATCAGGAGCATGGATAATGGGGTCCTAATCTTGTATATTTGTCAAAGTTCTCCAGAGAAGCAGTACCCTATTTGTTTTAAGATTTATTATAAGGAATTGACTCATGATTATGGAGTTTGAGAAGTGCAAGATCTGTTGTCAGTAAGCTGGAGGTCCCCCCAGAAGCTAATGGTATAGTTCTACTCTAAGTTCAAAGGCCTGAAAAGCAGGAGAGCCAACAAAGTAAGTTGTACTCTGAGTCTGAAGGCAGGATAAGAAAGCTGTCCCAGCTCTAAAACAGGCAGAGAGAATGAATTCTCCCTTACTCAGCCTTTTTATTCTACTCATGCCTTCAAAAGATTGGCCCAGTCAAGTTGACACATGAAATTAACCATCGTATGCTGATTTTGGAGGTGATCAAGGAAGGCTTCCCAGAAAAGGTGGCACTCAATACTGTGTTCTATATAAGAGTGTATGTGTAAAGCATTAGCCTAACATATATTAGGTGCTCATTAAATTCTAGTTTTCTTTCTAGTCACAAAAACAAATATTACTTTCTTGGCCTACCAAGAACTTTTCAGGCCATAAAGCATGGGGGATTTTTTTCTCCTTATGTGCTAAGCTAAAGAAATGCTGACTCTCTTGCTGATGATGAGGGTCATGGCATGGTTCATTTGTAATTGCACAACATAATTCTACCCCCAAACAGAATGCTTTTTGATGGTGTTTTAAAATCTCCAATTGCTTTTTACTTATGAGGTAAATTTACAGTGAGTTATGTTACAAGGTAATTTAACCTGACAAGACACACCATACTAAACATTCACAGACACAGTTTTGTTTCTCCCTCGAGAAGAAGCTGTTAGAGTAGAGTGGTAATCGCTGTAACAGGATCAGCATGGGGGAGATTGATCACACCTAGGAAAGTGACCTCTTGGAGTTTCTTTGCAAAAGGCACACCTTTCCTGTTGATTGATTACACATCAGGGTGACCATCCCTGGATGGGAAAACCCAGTGTGGTCCTTACCTTCTGCTGGCACAAGCACTTTTTTTTTGTTAGGGTTCATGAAAGATTGATGTGCAGCAGCTGTGGTGTAGGATCCCAAATATTCAGGCCATGAAAATCCAGCTAGTTTTGAAAAGAGAGAAAAGGATTTATTACCCATGAGTATAAATACAATAAGCTCAATTCAAAATGGTGATTCGATTTGAATAAACCCACAGAGAGCAGTCCTTTTCAGAACTGTAGAGAAGGGAACTGAGATGTCATAGAAGAAGAGGCCACTACCCTCTAATCCTGTCCCCAACATGCCTTGGGGTTTCTGGTATATTGATAGTTTTCACTTCTCAATTTTTGTTCCAGATCATTACTCTTTCACTTTCATACAACAGCTGTTCATTAAGGCTCTCTCCATCCTCCACCCCAAACTGTCAGCGTCATCACCTGACTAACAGTTGCTTCCCCTCCTTCCTTGAAGAAATTGACACTGGCTTTATAATCCTTTTCTTCACCACATTTCTCTCTACCTTCCAAGTAACTTCAATATCCAAAAGGTAGTATGTCCCTTCCAGTCTCTCTCAACTTCAGGGAACTTTACCCTTTTTTACTCACTCCCCAGAGCATGTCTGCACCCACTGTCATTCATTGCCTCAATTCTGAAATATTAATTTAAATCTCTGACCACATCTTTCTCTCTTTTCCTACTTTTGTCTCTTCCTCTATTATCACTAGGTTTATCCAAATTCCTAGGACTGCTAATCCCTTGATCCTTTTACCTTTCCTCTGTTAGCTCCCTCTCTTTGTCACTTCTACCCAGTTTAAATCCTATTGTCTATTATTTCAAACATTTGGGGGTGGGGAGGCCTGTTATCTCAAATTCTTTGTCTTATTCTTTTATGTCTCAGCTATCTGGAAAATCTTCAACTTTAAATCAATCTGATCCCCACCCCCAACCCTTTTCCTTATCCGGGATGCTGAACATTATAAAACTAAGATACTAATCACACAATTCTGAAAGTAAGTGCCATTTAAGTGCCCGTTAATACCCAGTGCTCTTTACATCATGTGCTCCTTACATCTCCTCATGTCTATCACCCAGTTATCCCAACTCCCCACTGCTCTTCCCTCCAGCAACCCTCAGTTTGTTTCCTATTATTAAGAGTCTCTAATGGTTTGTCTCCCTTCCTGATTTCAGCTTCTTTTACTTTTCAAATTTCTCATAATAAAAACTTCATTCTCTGATTTATCATTCTTCCTCGTTTTCCCCATTAGACAATTATTAGGACCTGTCAAAACTACCTCCAAAATCTTTCTCAAATTCATCTCTTTTTCTTCATCCTACTGCCACTGGATTGCTGCAATAGTCTTTTTATAACCAGCCATTTGGCCTCACGTTGTACCTCAATCCAATCTGTTCTTTGTATCTCAGCCAGAGTGATTTTTCCAAATGCCAACATGACTTCCCAGTTTAAAATCTTTTCTTGCTCCATATTGCCTTTAAAATAAAGTTCAGAGTCTGTAAGGCAGCTTGCAAGTTTTCCATTATGCTGTAAGCTTACCTCTCTTGCTTTATTTCTTACCAATGCCTACCACCTCACCTTGAAAACTAAGGTGTTAGTCAACTGAATTTCCACAAAGTTGCCACATCTGTTCTTACCTCATGGTCATTGCACATGTTATAGGTTTGAGATTTTTAAAAACCTATTCTTTACTCCACTTCAGGTTTTAATTTAGTTCCTCCTCTATGAGCTTTTAACTGGACCCTACCTTCAGGACCCAGTCAAGACCCTTTTATGTTTTTCCATTGTATTCCACCATTTTAATTCTTACCATGCTGTATTGCCATTGTTTGTTTCTGTGTTCTACCAAACTAGACAATGAGTTTATGAAGGACAGGAGTTATCTGTTCACTGGGTTATCCCTAGAGGTCTTGGTGCAAACTGGAGGTTCAATAAATACTTGCTGACAGAAAAAATTTCAGTAGCATAGTGACTATCACTATGGTATTTCTCTGTACTGATTATAGATGGGCATAGATGGTTGGAACCACTTGTAGGCAGGTAGTTCACCTAAAAAAATAAAGAGGAAATGTGGGCAGCTTATTTACCACAACATGGAAGAAAACCAAGAAACATAACAGCGAATTTTGAGTTCATCTTCATTTGAATATCATCTTTATTTTGGGGAGTTTTAATAGCTTCTGATATTCTATGACATTCATCTTTATACTCTATCTTTGTTATGAACGGGATGATTCTTTACAAGGTATTTATTTGGTTGGGTTTTGTTTTGTTTTGTTCTGTTTTTGTTTGTTTGTTTTTGGTTTTTTTTTTTGAGGGTTGGGGGTAAGGGAAGACAATCTCTTATTTCTGGAATCATTCTATACCAGAAGGATCTTCAAATATCATGAGAACATGTAGTATTTTGTTTTTGTGCCAGGTGGTTAGGCTTCATTCAACAGTAGCATTTTATTAGAAATACACTATCACAGATAGTTTCCAGAAGGGCATTTGATATGGATTGTTATGTGGAAAAGAAACTTTCAAATACTCATTTTTTTTTTTTTACTTAAAACTCTTGAATAAAATAGCAAGAGTATAGTTGGCCTAATGGGACCATTTAAAATTCTGTGCTGCAACTTCTGTTCCTAAAGAGAACTTTTAGGTCTCCCATAATTCTGGGTTGTACCCACTCACTGCTAGTTTTAGTCAGGTTTCAAGGAGGGTGTTTGACAATTGAGTAGTAATGAGGTTTAGTGTACATTTTATGTAACCTTCTAGCAGGTAGGCCAATTAAAATGTTACATCTGAAAAGGCACATATTCTGATTTCTGCCTAGGGATGTAATACATTAACTTACATTTGGACATGCTTTTGCTTTATATCCTTCAATTAATGACATATCCCAATTTACTCTCTTGGGCTGCTTAGCTCTCTCTCCTCCTGAAGGCCCAATGATAATAAACCCCAAACCATGGATCTGCTCCCATAAAAGACAATTGGTACTCACTGAGCAGAACATGAAAGATATGCCTTATCCATGTCCACGTCTTGGCTAGCTCTTTTTCAGTTATGGTCAAAAAAACCAAAAGCGAGATTGGATGGATTTTTTTTCAAGGACATTTTTTCTTTCTGAAACAAAATGAAGCAAAGCAGCTTGGCCAAGAGGGAATTATTACTGTTACTGGAACCCCTTTCTTAGTTTCCTGAGACTACCAGGGTAAGGTAAAGAAAAATGGACCAGTCGTGCTCATGGAATCCTAGAGAACTTTATTGTGTTGATAACGACACCAAGATCATAAAAACAAGCAACATTACAAAATAAATTTAGCCCAATTCAAAGGCAAACAATTTTTTTCATAACATATCTCAATGATTTACTTAAGCAGGAAAAAATGCAAAAGTAAACAATAATAACTAAATATAAAAGTACAGATAGGACAGTTGTGGAAATATTTAGGCACAGAGAAAGAGAGAGAGGAGGAGTAATATGATATGTTTTCTATATAACACAAGATTTTTATTATCAGAATTCTATTGTGCCATGCATGCATTAAATCATGATAGTCTAAGAATTGTAAATCACAGAGGCTAATTACTTGGCAGGTTTTAGATCTTTCAATTTCAGCCCTGTAGGAGTCTGCTTGGACTGTAATAATATATATACACATACATACATATACATATTCATACCACGATTACATGTCTTAAACAACATAAATTTATTTTCTCAAGGTTCTGAGAGCTGGAAAGATCAAGTCTCTGGAAGGGTTTGGTATCTGGGGAGAGCTCTTTTTCTGGCTTGCAGATGGCAGCTTTTGTCCTCACATGGACTTTGCTTGGAAAGCTCCGAGAAAAAGAGAGAAAAGAGAGAAATCTTTCCTTCTTTCTCTTTTCCTATAAGGCCACCAGTCCTATTGGGTTAGAGCCTCACTCTTATAACCTTATTTAACCTTGATTATCTCCTAAAGACACTATCTCCAAATACAGTCACATTGGGAGTTAGGGCTGCAACCTGTGAATTTTCAGGGGACAGACTTCAGTCCATAGCAGGTACTAGGAAAGACAAAGATATTACTAGAACTTAAGAATAAATGTACAGCCTGTTACAATAACAAGGCTATGAGTGAAGAGGGTGGACCTTACATAAACCGACTGATTTGGTTACTGAGTGGTTGAAATTATTATCCCAGATCCAACTAAACCAAATTTTAAAAAAGTAATATATAACTGGTGAAACAAAAGGAGGCAAATTATGTGATAAACAAAGAGATGTGCCATCCATTCCTCTTTCAAGGAAGGGCTTGTGGTCAAGCTGCTGGGAATGCTTTTTGCTGGCAGACTCCAGGGGTTGGCCTTCTCGTAGGTACCCCTTCAGCTGTAGAGAGCCCCAGGTCCAGGGTTACATGCTTCCCAGGGCAGCCAATACCCAAAGACTAATGGGGGTAAGGATAGTAAGAGTTGCCATTTCAACACAGCATGTGACAGCCCTCCTGGGTCATTTTAGCTCCAGAGTTTCCTGTGGGGTTAGCTGAAACTGTTTTTAGGCACACAGCCTAGCTTCCCTCTCCTCTGCTCTATGGGTGTTAATCCACAGCATGCCCTAATAAACATCCTGAGCTCTATCCCTCATCTCAGGATCTGTTTCCTGAAGAACCTTACCTGTAATCTGCTGTGATCCTTTTTCATCTGATTCTTCTTTTAAAATCTTCATACAGCATGATCAAAAGCAAATAGAATGAGATAGTTTTATGTACACAGACAGCTGACTTTATAGCCTGATTCATTTGACTGTCACTGTTTCCAAAGATTTTTATTGTTCATTTATTTCTTCTGTGCACAAAGGCACAATTTTTGTAAAATTGGATCTTTTTTAATATATATCCGTTTATATATGTAAGTATTGTGTGTGTATGTATGTGTGTATATACACATGCATATACACATTTGTTTGTATGTTTTTCAACTAAATCATGGTCTTTCTTCCATGTCAGTACATGCTTACACAATACACAGACAGTTTCAATTTATCCCCCCCAATTTTTTAACTTAAAAAATTTCAAGTCTTGGGGCACCTGGGTGGCTCAGTCAGTTAAGCGACTGCCTTCGGCTCGGGTCATGATCCCAGGTTCCTGGGATGGAGCCCACATTGCACTCCCTACTCAGCAGGGAGCCTACTTCTCTCTCTCCCTCTGCTTGCTTCTCCCCCTGCCTGTGTTCTCTCTCTGTCAAAAAAATAAATAAAATCTTAAAAAAAAAATTCAAGTCTTGAGTACCTGGGTACTCAATCTGTGAAGCCTCTGACTCTTGATTTCAGCTAAGGTCATGATCTCAGGGTCATGAGATCAAGCCCTGAGTCAGGCTCCATGCTCAGCACTCCTCTCTCTCTCCCTCCCTTGGCCTCCCCCACCCCCACTCAGGCATGCTCTCTTTCTCTCTCTTTCTTTCTCTCTCAAATAAATAACCTTTTTCAAAAATTTCAACTCTTCAGAAATCTTGTGAGAATACACTTTACCTAGATTAATCAATTATAGCTTGCCATATTTTCTGTTCACATATGTATATATGTGCATATATATATGCATGTGTGTATATATATATATATTCTGTATCTTATTTTTTGTAAGAATATAGTATGGAATACACATAACATACAAAATACATGTTAACTGTTTATGTTCTCAATAAGGCTTCCAGTTAACAATAGGCTATTAGTAGTTCAGTTTTGGGGGAGTCAGAAGTTATACCTAGATTTCTGAGTGCATGGGGTGGGGCTGGGGAGTCAGTGGCCCTAATCCCGGTGTTGTTTAAGGGTCAACTGAATAAATTTTTAACTCAGTTATTTGAAAGCTAGTTGCAGATCTCTATATAGTTCATCCTAATATACTTTACCGTGTATTTCCCAAGTATAACAATTTTCACTTAATTCAACAAAGCACAACATAATTATCATACTCCAAATGTTTAATATTGTTATGCTATGTCTAATGTGTAATCCACCTTCAAATTTCCTCAAGTGTCTCAAAATATCCTTTTTTTTTTTTGAGATCTGGTCAAAAATACACTGAGTTTAGTTGCGTGTCTCTTTAATATTCTTTAATTATTTCCTCTGCCTCTCCCCCTCACCTTTTTTAATTAAATTGGTCTTTTATGGCATAACTATTTTTGAAGTGTACAGGCCAGTTGCTCTATAAAATAATCTTCAATTTAGACTTGCCTGAATGTTTCTTGATATATTACATAAGCAGCTATATTGTGTCAATTTGTCCCATTGATGATATTCGTATCCATTAGATTTCTTCATTGCAAAGACCCTTTATGAAGAAGCAAATTTTAATAGAGATTTATATAGACAAAAACTCCTTACCCAGCTGAACAATTTCTTTATCTTTTACACTTCAGCCTATTTCCCCACACCATACCCATACACCATTCCCCACAATCTATATCCCATGACAAATGATAGGGATGTTATCAAAAGATCCGGGGAAAGTGAACTTGTAAATGTGACATTCATTCTCAACTCAGAAATATTTTTGTCCTTAGAAGTACCATCCAGTAATTTTATCTTCTTATTGTGGCCCTTTGTTATTTTATGACAGTGTCTACCCAAAAATACTTGGGAAATTTCTCTCATGGATCAGAGCATTCCTACCCTCTTGTCACCTTTGATATTGCTAGTATCTGTATGTGTCCTCCCCAGCGTAAAAGGAAAGTAGATCAGTTGAGAAGCAACGTTACATAAATCCTGTGTATCATATGGGGGAAGAGTGGAGATGGAAATGAACCTTAAAAGATAAGGCACAAAACAATGCAGATTATCACTAGACGGCCCTCTCCAAAGTTAGAAAAATGAAGGATATTGGAGACCATATTGGCGAGAGAAAAAAAAAAAAAGAGTGGGGCAAAAATGTAAGCAAATTGACTGCAGATTTCTATGAATAGCTCACCGATTCCTCCCTTTTATTACCATTTGATCCTGGACAATTCACTTAAATAAACTCCTTAAAACTCATTTTCCTCATCTATTAAATGGGGGTAATAACACCCACAGTGCACAATTTTTATGAGCTAGAAATATTGGATGCTCAATTCCTAAACTTTCAGCAAGTATCATACAAGTATCTATTGTTATAATCATTACTTTTTATGGTGCTTTGCAGTGAACATACAATACTCCTATTAGACATGTGATTCTATTCTTCCAACACTCTCTCAACCATTTTACAGATAAGAAGTGGAGGGTCAGCAAGATTAGCAAAATAGCAACTTGTCAAGTCAGATATTGACAAAACATTAAAGCTGGGACCCAACCCAAGTCTTGATTTTTAGCTAGTATTCCTTTCCCTAAACCATGTTAAACTAAGAGTGAAGCAATAGTGCCATCATCTTACAAGAAGAAAACATTTCTTTTTAATGTCTCTAAAATAGGTGAATAAATAGCTGTCTCACCGTTTATGCAATGCTAATATTAATGAGAGGAAAAAGTCAACTCCAAATCATAGAATATACACCATTAAACAGAATTGCAAGAAACAATGTTTCTTAGGAACAAAACAATTATCTCAACATTTCCTCAGAAGATATAATCCCCAAATTTGTGTGTGAAGACTAAACCATTGTTTGTCTTTTTTAAGAGCTACAAGATGAGTTTTAGGAACATGATCATTAGATGTTCTAGCACTGTTTGGCTGGAATTCATGCTTGTTATAGAATAAATTATTCTATAATAAATTGGCTTTGTGGGCACTTGTTTATACTCAGATGAATTAATTACTTATGCAAACAATCAATTATACAACTATTTTAATATGTAAACTATGTGCTGGTCTGTGCATATGTAAGATGGCTTACGTCTACACTATTTTCTAATCTATTGAAGGTGGGCAAATAAATACATATGTAAATAAATCAAGGAGATATTTATTGGGCTCCTACTATATATCTTCTACTGTGTGAGGCCCCAGAGATTAGCAGCAACAATGAAAGTTACGGTTACTGTCCTCAGAGAGATTACAGTTAGCTGGAGGGAAAAAAATGAACAGACAATGAAAATATATCATGTATGCAAAAGAGGTTCAATGAAAGCTAGTTTGTAACACAGGTCACAAAAATAAAAAAATAAAATAAAATAAATCATTTCAGGATTCCAGAGAAAGAATTAGGACCTCCTTCTTTTTCCACAAAGAGCTGAAGGAAGTCGGTGAGATCTGTGCGCCTTCAGAAGAGCTTACTCATTCTCTGCATCAACCATTGGGCTGAGCCACAGCCCCTTGGGTACTTGCCCTCCTGTAATCATGTCTCTGGAAATTGGAGCTGGTTTCTTGTAGAGTCATCAGAAACAGCTTCTACTCGTATCCAAGGCCCTTACTTTTAGTTTAGGGACTTGTCCTTCCACATGACTTTTGAAAGAATTCTGTCAAATGACGTGCTGTTAGCATAGTAGGTTGGACTGATTTTTTTTTTTTTTTTTTTTGCATAAAGTATTTGGTCTCTATTTGGTTGCTCTTGTCATAGAATAAAGATAGAGTAGGAGCAAAGGTGTTCAGAGCAAGTTAGGCTGACAATCAAAGGCCATAAAGATGTGTTCTGATACCTGGAAAAAAGGTGGTACCTTCCGTATGATTTTTTTCCCCCGATCATCTGTTTTATTAAACAGTCAGTATTCTAGGATTTGTACCTCATAGCTCTTTATGGGTTATTAAGCTTTTCCCAATATTACCTCATCATACCACAACCCTGCAAAATAGGACGAGCAGCCTTCTGTCCTTCTCCGACAGAGGGGGAAGCCGAGAGACAGCATGTTTATTTAGCTTGTTCAATATCACATGTTATAGAGTAAAGACCAAGCTGATAGTACAACCCAGTTATTTCAGGCTTCAAACTCCTTGCTGTTTTTGCTCTAGCACACCCGCTTCATGAGCTGCCATCCCAAACTCTCTGGTGACTTGTATGCTGCTTTCCTTGTCTTCCGTCTCTCCGCTGCTTCTTCTCTTTATCCCCTCGCTTCCTGCCCCATCTTTCCCTTCCTCACTCCACTCTCCATTTCAAATTCTTTGCCTTGCCTTCCCTTCCCTTTCACTCCCTCTGCTCTTTCTCTCCTTCCACTTGGAATTTATTGCTAGACTAACACTGGCGCCTGAGGGAGGATCACACTGATCAACTGCCCATCCCTCCAACTTGAATGGTTTGGATCAGCAGGGCCCTCGATGTGAAAGAAGTATATCAAAAAAGGTTATATTCATTGTAAAATCACAAACCAGGATATGCAAAATATCTTGGTTGGAATGGAAATTCGATTATTTCTGGTTCTTCCATGGGGCAGTTGGTTTCCTTAGGCCGAATATTTGAACTACGAAGGGCAAGGGACTGGTAGCCAAGGCAGCAGGGACACCTTCCTTGAGAAAGAGCAGTGAAGTGATATGGGTCTTTATAAATTGATGGCTCTTGCAAACATTTCCTGTGTTGTTTTCTGTCTGCTCCTGCCCATTTGTAGGAGAATCAGCTCAAAACAAGGCTGACTGGGAACGTCTGTGTATGAAGAATAAGAAAAATTCCATGTGTCACATATGTAACATAGATGATATGAGAACGACTTTATTGTTGGTGCCTTATAGTTACAGTCTTGGAGGAAGAGATAAGTAGCAAGATATAGAACTGAAGTCATTCTAAGCACAATTTTTCCATTCTTCTTCTCTAAACATGAAGTAACAAACCTTTCACTTCTGACTATTTTGTTTCTGCCTTTTTAAAATAAAACACTTGTTGAGATTTATATTTGAAACTATTTTTAGAAATAACTGGAGCATGCAATCACTTGAGTAATATGCAGAATGTTTAGTCCCCATGTCTCCGGAGCTCCAGAATTGCCCCTTTTGGAATTTGCAACTCATCTACCCATCTGTGCATTTGGTCCCCAGAGACCAATACAAAACCAAGAGATGAAAGTCGTTGGAAATTGTTAGGTCTTTGAACATTAAAACCACTGGATCTGGAGTCAAGAAAATTCTGAATTCTGATCTAAGATCTGCCTTTAATACTCTGTGACCTTGGAAAAAACACTTGACTCGTCTGCAATTTCTTTATCTGCAAAATGAAGAGAATGGAGTACGACAAGATTCTATGATTTTGAGATACCGTAAGAATAGTCTGTTTCCAAAGCCCTGAAATGTGGTAGGCCACTTGGGTAGACTGAAATCACTTTCTGGTTTATCTTTCATTGACTTTTACAATAACATTATAGTAGAACAGATGTTTTTGATGTTTAATGAATGATTGATATAAATTGCCATAATAATATTGCCTTACTGTTTCATTCTGGTTCATTAACCGTCATTAAATGTAACCATGTGACTTGTATTTTGCATATGCTGTTATGTAATCATCTTGAAGCTGTATTCCCTCCCCCCACCAAAAGATCCCCAAGTTTATCATTTGAGTCAATGGAGGTGTGAAATTCATTTTCAGATCATCTCTTTAGGAGATCACAAGGTCATTGGCTCTCATCAAGAACATGGATGAGGAAAACAAGATTCTGGAATAGAGCAAGAAAGAGAGAAGCCAATTCCCACTGCTCCCTGAAGTTTAAATAGTTCCCCTGTGGTTTCAAGTTCAGTTCTGTTCTGCTTTTAATTTAAAACCATTCTCTACCAGGCAACTGATTTTTGCTAGTCTCTTGGGTGATTCGCTAAGACAGATTTCACTGTATTCTACCCCTGTGTGTGCACTTAGCTCCCATTAGCAGTAATGGGTGTTATGCATGTATAGCTCCCATTAACAATAATGGAAATTATACGTGTGCATCCATAGGAAAGTATGCTCCCCAATGTTGGAATTTTTTCAGAAGGAAAAGTACTCCTTCTGCAGCATTTGGCTTTTGTTTTAGGCTCTCTATTGTGGTGACGATTTGTGCTGCAGAGAATGAACACCGTGTGGAAGACTGCCAGCCTCCTCGTGTGCAAATCTGTACAGTATTTTTTAAAATCTTGGTTTATAGTTTTCTTTTCTTTTCTTTTTTTTTTTTTTTTTTGCATGACTAAAACAACAGTCAGACAAAACTTGTTGAAGAAATAAAACAGCTCCAGATCATTTAATAAAAGGTCAAGGAGCAGGCTAAGTAAATCCCTTAAAGCCAAGAATTCAGGTAGGCAATGTTACCAGTTTGAGGGTAACGAACATTGATTTGAACAGATGGAGAAAATAATTCTTCAAAAATAACTGAATGCTATTTATGCAGACCATAACAATCTTCCTCCAGATGAACATGATTTAACCCCAAAGCACCATTTCTATCATAATACAGTGATGAAAAATGGTAGGGCAAAGGTGATGTTACAAGGGGTTGTGAATCATCAGCATATTAATTTTGGAAGTCCGGCAAAGATAAGATATTTAACTTTAACATGAAGTCAAGAATATGATTCATGTGTGCAGTGGCAGAATGCACATAATATTTAAAACGTTTTTGGACTGTCAAAGTGACAGTCAAAGTATTCATCTTTTCTGAGAGTGCATTTTGTTAAATGTCTAGTATTGTTCATCTGTGATGGAAACTGGTCTGTATATAGACTTGGATCACCCCTGGCACTGCTTAGGGACGAATGAAGTCAGATCGTGTGTAAGGCTTGGGCTTTGGTAGGAAGAAGGAGATACACAGAAGGCCTTGGAGTGTTTAGGAGCACACACCTTGGGAGAGATACTCCTAAATCCAAATGATGGCGCTGTCGTTTGGGAATGTATTTTACTTCTCTGAGTCCAAATTTCCTCATTTGTAAAGTGAGAATCATAATTCTCATCTTCCAGTTGTTGCGTGGATTAAATGAGGTCTAAAATTGCATTAGCTGAACTATTATTAACCTATCTAGGGAGATAAAATTTGACAATATTAGAAATCAAAACATTTCTCTAGCTGGATAATGTTGACTAGCTTCTAATTATCTCTAACCTGTTGTGTATTTTAAACACATACTTTATTTTTTCACTATTTAACCATTAACATGCTTGTTACAGCCTGTGCTTTTAATTTTAGGGGAAGGGTAAACATAACAGTATTCTTAGGAAAATAATCCCAAACACATAAGCTGACACTTACTTTATTTATTTATTTATTTTAAAAATCTTACTATTTTTGGTTGTGGGGTAGGAAGAGGGAGAGAGAGAATGTCAAGAGGGCTCCATATGGAGCCTGATGCCAAGCTTAGTCTCACAATGCCAAGATCATGACCTGAGCCAAGATCAAGAGTTGGACACATAACTGACTGAGCCACCCAGGCACCCCAAACACTTAATTTATTTTTAAAAATTATTTTTCAAAGATTTATTTATTTTAGAGAAAGAGAGAGAGAGAGTAGGGGTAGGGGCAAAGGGAGAGGGAGAATCTCCAACAGATTTCCCGCTGAGTATAGAGCGCAGGGCCAGGTTCAATCTCAAGACCCATGTTCAATCTCAAGACCCGTGAGATGACAATCTGAGCTGAAGTCGAGAGTCAGACAGTTGACCACTTCAACGACTGAGGCATGACTGAGTCATGCCCCTCCTTTATTTTTAATACTAACTAAAGTTTAAAAATTATAAACTCTAAATTTTTAAAGGATTTACAGCTACACAGAAGCCTCAATTTCTTTTTTTGAGGATGGTGAGGACTTATGTTTTCTTTCCCTTGTTGACTTGTCACTGTGATACTGAATGTGCGAGAAATTTGTAAACAATGAAGCTCTTTGCGATATTTATAGGTACTTCTAGTATTGTCTTAAAAATATTGAAATGTTGTGTAAAAACATAGGTCTTACCCTTGCACATAGTAGATTGACTGGACATGTAGCTTGTTATGTTGGAAGGAGAAAGAGACTATGTGTGTGACCACAGGCAGGATACTTCATCTCCATAACCAGCAGTTTCTTCATGTGCTAAGTGAAAATAACTGTGTTTACTTCGTCAGGTTGTTTTGAGGAGTAAATAATATAACATATATATAAAGGATCGTCTGTGGTGCTTAACTGTTGCTTCTCCGAGCAAGCTCTTGAGAAATAGCCTAAGGAAATTACCACAGTTGTGGGCTGTGGGCAGCCAGCACCACCGAGGTACCTTGACTCCTGAGGAAGTATTAGGATGGGAAGTGTAAGTATTCATGTGAATGAGACAGGTTTTAGGAGGTGACAAAGGGTGTGTATTTTACTCATTACTCAGGTTTACCCAGGGTCAGCACAGCCAGTGGCAATATGGACATGCCTGGAGTCTCTTCAGAGCAGTCTGCCCTCATGCCAAGAGGGCAAAGCATGTCTCCAAGACATATTAGGGCAAAAATTCCCTCTCCTTTGTCCCAGGGTGGATGGATGGTGAATTACAACCTTATCATGGACAAGGACAGCTTTGTATAATACCTATTTTTTGGGAAGGATTCATTTTTTTTTTTTTCTACCAGGCAAATTGCATTCATTAAGTAATGATTGGAGCCCCCATTTTTGTGACATATATATCTGCCAATCAGGATTTATGATTAAGTCTAGGTAGTCAGTGCTTCTACAAGTTAATATAATCTGTCTTAAAAGTTGAAAAAAAAATAGCCTCTAGAGTCTTCTCTTAGTACATACTGAGCTTATGATTGGATTTTATTTTTTCCATAACACTGAATATAGCTGTGAACAGCTAAGACTCTGTAAACTTGGGCTTGTTACTATAGCTTACAGATCATTGCATAAAGGATCTGTGCTCTTAACTATAGAGAACACACTGATGGTTACCAAAAGGAGGAGGGCAGGGGGATGGATTAAAAGGGTGGTGGGGATTAAGGAGGGCACTTGCTGTGATGAGAACTGGGTGTTGTATGAAAGTGTTGAATTACTATATTGTATACCTGACACTAATATTATATTATATGTTAAGTAATGGGTATTTAAGTAAAAATGAAAAAAAATATATAGGTCTGTTCATGCCAATTTGCTCAGGTTGGGACAGAGCCACTCAGTGACTGGTAAATGCTACACCCAACACTTTTTATATTCTTATCATACTTTATTTTTCTTTTGTAGAACTTATTTCCACCTGCCGTATATGTTTTTGTATTTTATTTATCTCCATGATGGTAATTGACTTTGTCCGTTGTTCTGACTGCTCTAACTCTGTGATGTAGATCATTGCCCGATATATATAGTAGGTGCACAGTACCTGTTTGTTGAATAAAATAGCTGATGACCAATCACCTCATTTTAAGAGCTACAGGTTCCTGCATAGGTGCAGTGAAGAAGCAGAGAGGAGGTGTCTGCGGAGTTCCATCTACAAGACCAACAGCATCACTGATTCAGTCTCTTGGGCAAGACACAGGTACGATCCCCATCTTTTCCATGAGCTCTTCAGACAGCTCAGTTGATCTGTCTGAGCCTTGGGTTTTGGATCTGTGAGAAAAGAATAATTATACTACCCTCATAGGGTTGCAGTAAAGATCAAACATAATAATATATGTCCTACTATTTTTTTTTTAAAGAGATTTATTTATTTATTTATTTATTTATTTATTTGACAGGCAGAGATCACGAGTAGGCGAAGAAGCAGGCAGAGAGAGAGGAGGAAGCAGGCTTCCTGCCGAACAGAAAGCCCAGTGCGGGGCTCTATCCCAGGACCCTGGGACCAGGACCTGAGCAGAAGGCAGAGGCTTTAACCCATTGAGCCACCCAGGCACCCCTGTCCTACTGTTTTGTGGACTGCAGATCTTTGTTGTTTTAGCATGGCATTTTTTTTTTTTTTTTTTGAAAAAGCGAGATTTGGGACATCATCCAAATAGCTGTGCTCTGCTTCCGAAAGCCATATGAACTTGGGTCAAATCCTTTAACTTTCCTAAGTCTTAATTGCTTCACCTGGAAAGGAAGTTGTTATTAATGATCCTGAACATCCCATCCAGTTATGAAAGTCCGTGTCACTAAGGACTATATTTTTCTTTTCATGTTCCTTCCTGAGGTTTAGGATTATGTAGGTGTTCTTCCAGTTCTATGAAAATACCATAAAAGAGATTTAATGTCAGGTATTTGCTTCATTTTCTTTATCACCATTAAGCATTGTGCTACTTAGAGTGACAAATTTACCATCTACCAATGCTCAAGTCTCCAGTTATCTTTTACTACGACAGACCACAGTGGCTACAAGGAGTGCCATTTCCCACATAATTACTGCTGTTGACGTGCACCTCAGCACATTTGACAGAGGTGGCTCTCTGTTATGGCAGGAAGGGTGCCAAGCTAGAGTGGAGTCCAGCCTTTCACATTGGTGTTACTCTGTCTTTGCAAAATGTGTCCTTCACCCCCCACTAAAATGTGAGAGAGCAAACTGCTTTGCCTGTAGAGAACACTGTTGCAGAGACTCTCTGTGGACAGCATGACAGCTGTGGGCTGGATATATGGGTGAGCCGTGCTTACCAGGTTACCTCTTATACCCGAGGCTGATGAAACCCGCAGCTCACCTTAATGTGTCTGGACTCTGCAGACTCCACCGTGGAGCCCACGCATTCTTCTAAGAGGTAGGCCGAGAGGGTAAGGGAAGCTGCTGCAGGCGTGAGGCGTGTGATAGCAGAAGAGGATGCCGTTATGGGGAGAGACACCTCCTTTAGGGCACGGCCTTTTTTTCTCCACGTAAGAGAGGGGGCTTACCTCTGCACCTGTCCCAGTTCTGGCTGGGGTTGCTAAAGGGCCACTGGGCATGAAGCTCCTGCAAACCTGCAGGGAATGTAGATAGAAAGCTAGCCGTGTCGATGTCAGAGATTTAGATTGGGATAGGTAGAGTGACACTGAGACTCCAACGACCAACTGGAGTTCAAGTTCCATAGATTTTAATCCATTAAATTGTTTTAGGGTTTGCCATAATCTCATCATCCCAATTTATAGGTCTCTCTCTCTCATTTCTCCCCCAAACCCACCCTAAATTCCAGTTAGGCAAATCTTAACAGACTTTAATAAGCCACCTTGAGCTTCCCCTGTGTTGTTTTGCTCATGGGATGCCTCGGGTGTAAAGGTCTCTCTTCTTTGCCACTATCCCTCTAATTCCCATGCTTCTAAGATACAGAGAAAATCCCTCCTGGCCTATTTGATTCTACAAACCATACAAGTTCATCCTTTTCCTGAACTATTACTATGTTTTATGCTCATCAGATTTAATTCATCAGTTATATGGCCCTCTGATGTCAAGGTATCTTTTTTCTTGTAGCTTCTCATAATCTCGAATGGAGTGTTGGAAACACGGTGAGTCTATACAGATTTATTGGTTATAAATATCTAAATTATTTTAACAATTTTTTCTCTCTAATTCAAATGAAAGCAACTTTGATCCCAAAACTACCTTTCATTTATTTTGAATTCTCTTTTTAAATCTGTTGAGAACCACATAAAGATCCTATTGTAGAGTGTGGTGTATACTAAGTGCACAGTAAATATTAGCTTTATTAACCTCACCCTCACTGGCTTTTTTTCTCATGGCACCAGTTGGATGTCAGCATAGAATATGTTTCAAGCTTAACCCTCCCTAAACACATGTGTCCCACATTTTTCTCAAAGGTCTCAAGGAGGAAGGGTAACCCTATTTCACCTTTCTTGGGGTCACTACCTCTTCTCTCTTCCCATCACCACCATAATATCTTTTTCTGCTGGTCAGTATTATTGCCCGCCTCTTCTAAATTTATTTTCCCCTTTAACTGGCCTCTCTCCCCATGCAATCTTCTACAGTTCATGAGCTGTTTATCCTTAACCATAGCATTGCTAATTCATGAATAAAACCATCATGAGTGATGATAATTTGGGTGATTTTAAGTATATTTCTTTTTATAATAATGATAGACTCTATAGTGATTTTTTTTTTATATATATACTTTAGGGAACACACTCATGTCATGTGCTTAGATTTTTTTGTTCCTGAATCCTTCCTAATCATTCTTTTGTTTTTTTAACGATTTTATTTATTTGTTTGACAGATGGATATCACAAGTAGGCAGAGAAGCAGGCAGAGAGAGAGAAGGAAGCAGGCTCCCTGCTGAGCAGAGAGCCTGATACGGGACTCAATCCCAGGACTGTGGGATCATGACCTGAGCCGAAGGCAGAGGCCTTTTAACCCACTGAGCCACCCAGGTGCTCCCTTCGTAATCATTCTTAATTTAATTTTATTTTTAAAGTAAGGTTTACACCCATTGTGGGACTTGAACTCATGACCTCGGGATCAAGAGTTGTATGCTCCACTAACTGAGCTAGTCAGGCACCCCTCTTAATTAATTTTAGATGTAAACAGAATGAGATTTTTTTTTCTATTTAAAGAAATGTTATTTACCCCAAAGTAGTGTATGCAACAGCTGTTTAAAAGAACTCAAAATAAAAAATTATAGCATCACAAACAGAAAGATTAATTTTCTTTTTTATTAACTCATTTCAGATTTTTAGAAAAGATTTTATTTATTTATTTGTTAGAGAAAGAGAGCGAGAGCAAGAGTGAGCCCAAGCAGGCAGAGCGGCAGGCAGAGGCAGAGAGAAAAGCAGGCTCCCCACTGAGCAAGGAGCCCAATGCAGGACTTGATCCCAGGACCCTGGGATCATGACCTGAGCTGAAGGCAGACACTTAACTGACTGAGCCACCCAAGCACCCCTCATTTCAGATTTCAAAACCAGCTTGAATTTCTTGTAAAAATTGATTGAGGGGTGAGAGTGGAAGGATGTAAGCTATATTGAGGGTGCCTGTATACTGGAATTGTTAGATCCATTTGGAATTCTGGCTCTCCCATTCCCTAATTGGGTGACCTTGAACAATTTGTTTAACTTCCCCAGGCCTCAGTTTTCTCATATATAGAATGGGTATTATATAGCTTTGCCTACCTTGTAAGGATTTCATATTTTTTTTGATTAAGTAATTTTTGCAAAAGACAACATAATGCCCTGGAATATTATTGCAACTCTGGAGTGATGATGTCAGCCAGGAGAAGATTTGCTTACTCCATGAGCCATCAATAATTTCGTAAGCAGCTACCTCAGGCTGACCTTCTCTGAAGCTTTGAATTCACTGTATCCATAGTCCTTTGGGAGTTGCAGAGCTGAGACTTCATTAACTAAATTGTTTTCCGGATGTCTGGGGAGTTCCCTATGAAAACCAGGGAAGAATATGAGGAGATTTGGCCATAAACAAAATTATGAAGAAGATAATTCATGATGTTAAATGTCTTAGCATTTACTTTTTCTATACCCATTGTTGAAAACTGTCATCTGCCTGGGGATGTGTGTGGCAGCAGCTGTAGTTAATTCTAGATCTGTCATTAATTCAGTTCATAGACACGGCTTCATGCAGAATATGGTAACTGGATGCCATGGTGATAAATGACAGGGGAAGTTCAGGCGAGGAATCAGGGAGCTCTAACATGAAGTACTCTTCTCATGCATTTACTCATTCATGTGTTCATTCATTCATCTAATATTTATTGAGGGTCTTCTGCGTTTTATGCACTGGCCCAAGTGTTTGGGATATGTAAGTTAACAAAACAAAGAATATCCTGCTTCAGAAACTTAAGGTCTTAGAAGAATAGACACACAGTAAAATAGAATGGATACACAAGGCAATGATAAGTGTGGGAAGATAGAAAGTATAGACAGAGACGTACCTGAACCTATGGGTCATGGAAGGCCTTTAGAGGAGTGCTATTTCAGCTGCGTAGGTAATAGCATAAGGGAATGAGGCATATTCCAAGACTAGCAAAGCATAGGGGCTTGCAAGAGTATGCTGAGAATCAGGGCCTGTTAGGCAGGCCAACATCTTGTCACCCCTTAAAATGGATATTTAAAAACTATTTGTTCAATATTTATTTCTTCAGGCCAGGAAGAAATTGATTTTTCTATTACAAAAAAATTATATGCAAAACACATTCACTTAGTAATTCACTTCAGCTGGGTCAAAGTAGAGTCGATATTGTGGAATTATTCAGTGAAACCTTCCCCCTTCTCTTCCTTTTCTTCAGTTGGTATGTGTTTTGAACCAGTGAACTTCTTGGGAGGTGTACTAGAAATGTAACATTTAGATAATAAAATAAACTACTCATCCCTGATAAATAGCACTATCCAATGTATTATTTGGTGTTAGAAATTCAGCTTACTGCCAACTTTTGGCTGTCACTCTAAATACGTTTTGCAGAAATACTTATTAAGTCAGTATGTCTGGGGGACCAGGAGAACATTTTTATTTACATTTGGGAGTGCTGACTCTTTTTTTCCAGAACCAACACCAGTGTCAATTTCACCAGTTAAACAAAACTTAGGGAACCAAGGCAACCAAGTTCAGTATTTCTAATTTTTTTTTAAAGGTTAGATTTATTTATTTGGCAGAGAGAGAGTGCACAAGCAGGGAGAGCAGCAGAGGGAGAGGGAGAAGCGGACCCCCCCCCACTGACCAGAGAGTCTGACTCAGGGTTCGATCCCAGGACCATGAGATCATGACCTGAGCTGAAGGCAGATGCTCAACCAGCTGAGCCACCCCAGGTCCCCCAAGCACAGTATTTCTAATGCATTCCAGTGGGATGAGCACCCCAGTTTGTCCAGCCCCTAATCCTGCTCTTAAATGAGATAAGAGTGACTGGAGCAGGAAGTCCAAAGGAGAGAGTGTGTGGAACAGAACTGAAAAGGTAAGCAGAGTCCAATTCTGAAGGACCTTTTATGACATGTGAGGAGTCTGCTGTTGGTAAGAAATATGAAACCACTGAAGGGCTTTCAGGAGGGAGAGGACACGGCAACACTTTTGTTTTAGAGAGATCTTTCTTGCTGTGGTGTGAGCTAAGCCATTGGTGGGAAGCCAGACTGATAGAGGAAGATGTACCAGTAGAATGTTGGGGTGATTGAGGTAAGAAATGATAGCAGCTTTGACGCACCTGGGGGGCTCAGTTAGTTAATCATCAGACTTTTGATTTTGGCTCAGGTCAAGATCTCAGTCATGAGATCGTGCCCCTCATTGGGCTCCATGCTCAGCAAGGAGTCTGCTGAAGATTCACTCCCCATCTCTCTCTCTTTGCGTCCCTCCATCTGTTCGTGTGTGCACTTTCTCTCTATCTCTCTCTAAAATAAATAAATAAATCTTAAAAAGAAGAAGAAGAAGAAGAAGGAGAAATGATAGCAGCTTGAACAAAGAAGGTGTCAGTAAGGATAGCGAGAAGTAGTTTAGGTCATGTCTTGATGTCTAGGTCAAAGCAGGGTCACTGCCAGTGCCAGACAAGACATTCTCAGGTGACTTTGTTAGCATATAACAAAGCTCCACGCCCAAGACTGGAGTTCAGGGGCAGGACTCCAGTCCCTGGGTGTAGGGCATGAGTGGTAAGAGAGAGGAGGCTTAAACAGGCAAGGTTTTAGAGTTTATAAATTCCCTGATTAAAATAGGGGCCCAGGCAATAGAGCTGACCTGCCAGGTAGAGACTTTATTATAAGCAAAAGTACATGAGCAAAAGGAAGGAGACACAGATAGGAAAGTACAGTTTGGTAAGGTTGTAGCTATGGGAGAGACTCGCTCTTAGGGCTTTTACTGTCACACTCTTGTGTCAACAGTTACTCGGAGAGAATTGAGAGACTAGGATACTACTAGCTGGTAATGGCATAATGTTTTACATATTCAGTCTTTGCCTCCTCCCATTCATTCTCTGCACAGCAGCTAGAATTCTTAAATAGAAACCTGATCATTCATTGCTATGCATAAAACACGTCAGGGTCTTTTTGGGTAAAAACCAAAATCTTCGTTACAATCTACACAGCCTGCATACTCTATGTAGCCCTTCTCACCTTCTAGCCTATCTTTGAGGCGCCCAGTCCCACCTTCAGGATTCAGCCACCGGTGTCTTTTTTCACTTAAAAAAAAAAATTCTAAACAAGGCCTATTTCAAGGCCTCTAGACATGCTGTGTCCTGTCTAGAGGAGAATATGCATCGCTTCACTTCCTTTTTAAGTTTTTGCCTAAATGTTGCTTCATCAGGGAAGTTCCCCTGTTACATACTTTCACAGATACCTCCATTTTCCTTTCATAGCCCTTATAACTGTAATTGATAATCATTTAGAAATGTTTTTGGAGCACCTGGGTAGCTCAGTGGGTTAAGCCTCTGCTTTCAGCTCAGGGTCCTGGGATCGAGCCCCGCATCAGGCTCTCTGCTTGGTGGGGAGCCTGCTTCCCCCTCTCTCTCTGCCTGTCTCTCTGCCTCCTTGTGATCTCTGTCTGTCAAATAAAATAAATAAAATCTTAAAAAAAAGAAATGTTTTCTCAAAAAAGAAAGAAAGAAAGAAAGAAAGAAATGGGGACACCTGTGTGGCTCAGTCAGTTAAACATCTGCCTTCAGCTCAAGTCAGGATCCCAGGGTCCTGGGATCGAGTCCTTCATCGGGCTCCCTGCACAGTGGGAGGTCTGCTTGTCCCTCCGCCTGCTGCTCCTCCTGCTTGTGTGCCGTGCAAACTTTCTCACTCTAATAAATAAATAAATAATCTTTAAAAAAAAAAAAAGAAGTGTTTTCTCATATCTCTTACCATGATTAGGCTATCAACTCTGTGCGAGAGAAACCCTGTTTGCTTTTTTATTGTGGTATATCTTGTACCCTGCCCAGTGTCTGGCATATATCAGTTATCAGCAAATCTGTGTTGAATGAATACTTAAATGTGGGGATTATTTTTAAGTACCCGCTACTTAAGCTTCTGCCTTAATCTGAGGCATTGGTTTTTCTAATGGCAACACCAGCAGTTGCTCATCAGTAACAGAGAAATAAGCATCTTCAAACAGGGAGGGACCTTCCTAGTACCCCTTAGATTATATTGCTTAGGCAGTGCCTACTTTATTTAAGAAGAATGTGATCTCTGTTAGGCAAAGAGCAAGGAGAAAGGACAGAAATGTACCTAAACTAGCATTTGGAGGGAGGGGAATGGAGGGTAGGAAATTTGGCCCTGAAGATAGATATTCCTAAGCGGAAGGAGCATGTTTAGTTGATATTCTTCTTCTTCTCCTTCTTCTTCATTTTCTTCTTCTTCTTGAGGTATTAATTGAAATTGCGAGATGTTTTTCTCCTTGAATTTTCCCTCTTGTCTGTCCTCCGTTCAACCAGATAACCAGTTCTATACATTCTTCATTTTTTAAAAAGATTTATTTATTTATTTGAGAAAGAGAGCACACGTGGGAGGCGCAGAGGGAGGGGAAGAGAGAATCTCAAGCAGCCTCCAAACTGAGCCAGGAGCCCAGTGCAGGGCTGGATATCATGATCCTGAGATCATGACCTTCAATCAAGACTTGAGCCAAACCAGGAGTCAGGCGCTCAACCTATGTGCCACTCAGGTGCCCTTCCATAGTTTCTTGCCACATAAAAAATTTTCGGCAGGGTTTCTTGGTTTCTGTTTGCCCACTGAGGATAATAGAATTGAAAGACAGAGGAAATTGGTATCCCTGTGTGAAACCAGGAGAGACAGAAAGTTCTCTAAGGAAACAAGAGTTTTCTCCATATTGGGGGGCTGGGGAAGAAGGTTTGCTGGTCCTTGGACAGAGGGGATGCTCATGTCCTCCCCGGAAACACCTGAGAGCAAGCAGGACTCCAGAGGAAATCTCCAAGTGATAAACCAGGTAGATTAGGTACCAAGCTTAGAATCCTAGCCCTGTGCATGGCATGGAAATGGCACAGTGGAATGCTTGATAAAGTCATGTGGTTGTAGAAAAATCCAGCTGTTACCAGTGTGGACAGATACTTAGTGACCAATATTGTAATGCCTCATCCTGGAGACTTAGAATCTCAGCACAAACCTGGTTATGGGAGAAAGCCTGGAAAAAACTGAGGTTGACTCACCAGTTTAGTGAGACTGGGTTCTCAGAATAGAAATTAGATGATTTAGACAATAATGAAATATGATTTTACTGGTTCATCTAAATTAAGATTCACTCCTGCTACTTTATAGTAGTGGGGAAAAAAAAAGGCAAACTAGTCTTCTTTTCCTGTTTTGAAGGGATAGTTCATTTTTACTCAACAATTTTAAAATTTCTAAGTTGAGTTAAATGTGCAAAGTATTTTAAACTACCACTACTGAACTAACTGATACCATCATCAATAGACAACAGTTAACAGTACCTTGATAATAACAGTAATAAATAAAACCCAATTTGAATTCATTCTGGTAGTCATGTCATGCTGCACATGTCTGTGGGTGCTGCCCTCTTTATCCGGAAGAAAAAAACTAACACTGAATACCAGTCTTCCAACCAATAGTTGATCTATTATCAGTAAAGAGTGATTATCTCAGTGAAGCACGAAAGCATTACCTTAAACAGAGTAAGGCAGTCAGATACGTGTTTCCTATTACAGAAGGAAGATGTGAAGGCAATAGGTCTACAGGAAGACATCGGTGATGGCAAAACCAGCTTGACAGAGTTGGAAAATCGATGGCGAACAATTTGAAAATTTGGAAATCAGAATGTTAACTACTTATTTGTGTGATTGGTATGGAAATAAGCTTTTCTTTTTTAATCATTTTTACCTGTGAATTCTTTTACTCATTCATTTGTTCTTTTTTTTTTTTTTTTTCAACAACTATGAAGCCTCATTATGGGCTAGCTATTGAGCTGGATGCTATAGGAGTTGCAGAAACAAAGGAGACACAGGTTATCCTCAAAGTGTTTTTACCTTGGGGAAGTGATAATTCAAGTGCAAGAAGGACTGTAACACAAGGCAAGTAATAAGTGTGTAAAATACAGGAGACAATGATATTCATTCTCTTTTCCCTTTCTCTCTCCTTTCCTTGCTCTTCCTTCCCCTTACCTTTTCCTTTCCATTGATACTTGTATACATAATGTGTAAAAGTTTTGTGAACAAGTAGAAAATATCAGGTCTCCACTACCAAGTCTGGGTGTGAACATGGGTGTTAGAATTTAGGGAGCGGCAAAGAGAGCAGGGTCTTTGAATTTATAGGAAATATTGTTTCCCGATATAACGAGATGTGACTTTTTTTGCAGGTAAAATTACAGAGATTAGCTGAGATAAGGCAAAATGAAGAAAGGTAGGGCCAGTCGTGTGTTAGAGCTACCTCACATTCATGAGGTATGTTTGTCAAATATTTAGGAATTTTGTGAGCCAAATGTTAAGCTGTAAGTAACTTGAAATCAGCCATGGCAGAAATATTTATATCATAGAAAGAGGTAAATGCTACAAATCATGACACAATACAAAACAAAACAAAAACAGTAAGTTGCTCTATCAGCCCACCAATGGAAATCAGCCCCACAACTCCAAAATTTTTTCAGTTTCCTAGTGGGCAAAACTATGGGTATTGTATATGTGAGCTTTAAGAGCATCAGAGGGAAGTAATACCATAATTAAGGATAAACCAGGGACTGCAGAGCTGTCTGGGAGTGCCCGATGTCCAGGAAGCTTGTAGAGCTGAAAGACTAGAGGAGAACCTCCATCTCTCTGATCATCAGGAGTAGGCCTGGGGTGTCTGGGTGGCTCAGATGGTTGAGCACCTGCCTTCAGCTAAGGTCATGATCTCCAGGTCCTAGGATAAAGCCCCAGCAGGGAATCCTGGCTCTGCCAGGAGTCTACTTCTACTTCTTCCTCTACCTCTGCCTCTCCCCCTGCTTGTACTCTCTCTGTCTCTCTCTCCTTCTCTCAAATAAATAAATAAATCTTAAGGAAAAAAAAAAAAGAGTTGGCCAAAAAAACCATTAGATGAGTGGATAGCGGACATTTAGGTAAAGAAGATTTTCACTCTCTAGGCCAGCCATAAATATGCTAATATTTGCCATGGTGCTTCCTGTTTGATAAGTTTCTTACTGAGAGAAGGCCTGGTCCAGAAAAGTGGCCTTTTTGTACCCTATTATTATACAATGTGAACTTGACATATCATAAACAATACTTATGTCTTATTTATTTATTTATAACTATACACTTGTACATATCCAGACACGGTAATAAACACTTAAATGATACAGGAAGGCACAAAAACAAAAATGAAAGTTCTTGCTTTCTAACTTCAGTAAGATGCTTCTTCAGTCTCATCCCGGTTCTGCGACTGTTAAAATGCAATCAGCCACACTCCCCAGGGGACTGTAGTTCCTTTTGTTAAAATATAGCAATAAAGATAAAATCTAGGGGCTAGAAGTAAAGATTTCAGTATTTTGTATGAAGATTGGGGGATGCTAGTGAAGCCACTTTAGGTACAGAGCAGAAAATATAATTTCTTTTTAAAGAAAAGATAACAATTTTATGATAATTTTGAATATAACCAAATTTTTATCTTAGCCCTAATATGAGACTTTTTAAAAAATGATTTTATTTATGTATTTGACAGAGAGTGATCACAAGTAGTCAGAGAGAGACTACTTTCTCCAGTTGTTTTAATGTAACTTATTGCCTTACCAAGCAATATTTTGTCTCTTGTATTTTGAAATCTTTTCTTATTCTATCTTTATACCATGCTTCAAGTGCCATAGAATGGTTACCCAAACAACTCTTCTTATCATTGTAGAGGACAAACTATATGAGAAGTAAAAGAAACTCTACCCCATATCCTGAAAAATTATAAAGAATATACAGGAAGAAGACATGTAGTATTTCATGTGGAATTCTATATAATTAGAAACTATCAGGAATAAAGGGACAAGTCTGAAATTCTGCCTAAAATTAAAATAAAATGAATACTATATATATATATATATATATACACTAAAATATATATATACATATATAGATCTAGATATAGATATAGATATCTGGATCTATACAAATACTATTAGCTTAATATTATTGTATCAGCCTAATTTTTCAATTAAAGAATGTCAGCACATCTAAATAAATGCCAAGAATCCTCAGAATGTTTTCAAACCTAAAAAGTTCAAGTGGAAAAATTTCTGCAGGTAACCACTACCTGGTTTCACAGGACTCAACTCAAAATAGACAACAGCATATTGTATTATAACAAATTTCATATTAAATATTATGCTTAAATAATATTTAAATATTCTATATTTCTTTTACTAATAATTCCAGAAATTTTTGCCCCGTTCCTAATCTTTTTATTTTCACAATTTATCAGGTTTCAGTCACATGAAGTTTCAATTCAAATATCCTTTCCAATACATATGTACATGTAAACATGCATGGGTATGTACTTATACACCATGGTGGTGCACATACCCATGCACACACACACACACATATTCTAAATTGGTAATTTGTATTAATTGAATAATTTTTCCAAAATAAAACCCAATTGGCCTTATTCTTGTAACTTGGTAAATTTAGCTCCAAGTGATCTCTAAATGTAGACTATGGTTTCCCAAAATCTTGACTAGCTGATGAGGCATTGGGTTCCTGATCTTGGCTTTGATCAGAAATTTGTACTTAAGATTCTGTGGTTTATTTTAAATGCTTCACCACCAAAGAGAATCTCAGGGAGTTAAATGCTTTCAAGTTGACCCTGTAAAACTCTACTTTATCAATTTGCTTGTCCAGTTGGCATCAGAATTCATTAGGGCTGAGGCAGCCATTTGAGGGCCCTATGTGATCCTACCAGTTCCTCTAAAGGTCACTTACACAAAAGACTACTGACCTTACTTTCAGGTTTCTGAGGCAATTTGTGTTCTGTTGTACCAATATTCAACATGTGGCAGTTCCCCTGCTCATTCCTCTCCCATATGCCTTTTGTTTTTTTTTTTTTTAATATTTTATTTATTTGTCAGAGACAGAAAGAGAGCACAAGCAGGGGGAGCAGCAGGCAGAAGGAGAAGCAGGCTCCCTGCTGAGCTCCATCCGGTGTGGGACTCCCAATGTGGAACTCCATCCCAGGACCCTGGGATCATGACCTGAGACGAAGGCAGACACTTCACCGCTGAGCCACCCAGACATCCCTCCTCTCCCATATTCCCCATATCACAATTCCTGATATTTTATTAACTTGATCCATTTTTAAATTCCTTTGTTTAATATATTATCTCTTTAGCTCACTATTATCCATTTGTTAACCCCTCCTGTTCAGTGTAAGTAGGAAATTTCAGTTTAGATGGAAGGGTCTGAGAAATTGACATCTATATGTTCATTTCCAGGATGATACATGATTCCCAACAATACTGAATTGTAATGTTAACATGAGTCATCTAAAAAGGACAAATAATTTATTCTCCCAGATAGAACTGTATTTAGAAGAGATGATACTCTTAGACGGGGCCCAGCTGAGATGAGGAGGAGGCTGGCAACGCACTTGTTTTCTGTACGTCTACAAATCTTGGGGAAATGATTTCCTTTTATCTTTTCATCATTTTTGTAATAGGTGGTTTTCTGACTCACAATGTAAGGCTGCCATTTTTTAATAGAAAAGGGGGTGGATATTCCTTCCTACAATGAAAGTGAAAGAATGTTTTAAAACCGGGGTTGGCAAATCTACAGACAGGAGGCCAAATTTGGCCTGCAGCCTGTTTGTGTATGGCCCATGAGGCAAACATGGATTTTACATTTTTAAAGAGTTACACACACGTACACACAGAAGAATATGCAACAGGGATCACGTTTGGCCTGCAAAACCTAAAATATTTAATATCTGGCCTTATATAGAAAATGTTTATAGACCTGTTTTAAAATAGCTGTAATAAAATGGCAATTTACAATATTTTCTATGTGACAGGTACCTGGGATTTTATATGTTTTAACTCCTTGAAGTCTCATAGGATCCTTAAGTGTATTGAGAGTTGAAATATTGTCCCCATTTTGGAAATGAGAAAACCGAGGTGTGAAAGGTTAATATCACGTATCTTGTAAGGGTTGGAGAGAAGACTACACAAAGTCAGCTGGGGACTAGAGATTGTATTTGTAACCATTACATTGCACCTCCTCTGAATGGGATTTGACATTTGTTGTTTAGGTTTTGTTTTGGGAAGGGGGAGGGTGTGTGGGCGCGAATGTATCCCACTCCCAATATCACTCTGCGATTAGTCAAAATAGAACCGTGGTGTGATTGGGAGAACATTGTTTACACACAAGGCAAAGTATCCAGGTTCCCTTAAGGATGTAAAGGGCACAGCGACTGCTCATGAACTATACAGTGCTGCAAACACAGCAATGCTGGCGATACCGATAATACTGCTTGATCTGGGTGATGACTCTTCAGGGCACTAAGCTTGACATACAGTGGTTTTATACCTTCTGGGTCCCTTACGCCTGCTCTCTCAAGAGATTTGTGCCATGCTCCTGTCTGCCCAGCATTTGAAATTACTGTAATTGGCAACCCTCCCAAAGCATTCCTCAGTGCTATTGCAAGACTGCAGAGATTAAAGGTAAACTCGAGGCTTGCCACCCTATTGGCAGGTCAGGCTTCAGGGCTGCCTGGAGCGTATCTCGGCAATGGCCAGTTTGCTCTTCTTTCTAGGAGCTTTTCTTCTCTTACTTTTGCTCTCTCTACTCTCAACTCGGCAAGAGGTTTTGATGTGTTATGAGAAGAGTTCTGTCTCTATTGCAGTTTTCTCCTATGCATATCCTGAGTTCTGGAGCCCTCAATTATTATTTCTTCATTGATTTGATTTGACTTCCTTTGGTTTTGCAGGTATGCATTAAAATCTTTAGCTTGCCATTATATTTTCAATACCTTTATAAATTTATTCCTTTTATAGTTTTATAGCATTATTTTAAGAGGACTTTGGGAGGAGAGGAGAAGTACATACATACCAACCCCACCATTCTGAACTAGAACTTATCAAAATTTATGTGGCAAGAAAAATGCATTTGGGGATACTCTGATAGGTTTCCTTTCACTTTAAGTTTTATTGCATTTCTTCTCTTATATTTTGAGAACTTCCCCATCAGTCCTGAAATGATAAAAATAAGAGAATCCAAGAAGCACTTTTTTATTCTAAGTTCAGAAATCTATGGTGTAAAACGGGGAACATTTGGATGGTTAACATTATTTTCCTGTCTCTAGGCCAGATAAGGAATGGGAATGCAATAGGAAGGGAGCTATGTGCACTGGTGAGAGGTCAGCATCAAGAGGTCGCCATGCTCCATCCAAGCCAGAACTTTCTGTGAGTATTTCCTGGGAGATGGCAGAGACTGGGACTGTTTCAGGACATCGTCCAGTCTCCATTCCAGTGGATGGCATAATTGCTTGGACTGAGCAGCAGAGAAAAAGGTCTTTTTGTTCTTGTTGGTGACGATCACCCACTGACAGCAGTCCCCATGGTGCTTGTTTCTCTTCCAGAAGGGTTGAAGCCTTGAGATTCTGCTTAGCCTTCAATCGATCCAGTCAGTATGAACAGCCTCACTTTCATGGACCGGGATGGTTTTAAGCCAAAATAGTAAGTAAAGAGGGTGGTTCCAGATTTCCCAGTGAGGAGATGGTGGAAATGATATTTATCAGCCAGGGGCCTGGCAGGAAAGAGTTAATACACTTAGCTGGATAATTTTAGAAGAGTTTAATGACAGTTTTGAAGGTTTGGACAGGTTTAGGAGCATCAGTAAAGGTCGCACAATACCCCGTAGCTAGCTACAATAGGTTTACCTTCAGAAGACCTGAAGGTCACAGGGAGGGAGTGGCTTCCAGAACCTGGAGGTGGTTTCTGTTTGGAGAGGGATTGAAAGAAAAAAAATTTTTTAAAAACCCAGCCGTTCTTAAGCTTATTTGGCTAATCTTTTTTCTTTCACGTAATATCTGTTACCATCTTGTGGAACTTTGGGAGATGCTGGTATGGATATATTCTCACCTAATGAGGTAAATGAAATGATTCCTCTTGACAGTATTCCTGATTTTATGGTTCTATGAAATTTCTAGAATTGGACCTGTCATCCAAAAAGGCCAATTTAAAAAACAGCCTTAGCTAAACTCTCTGTTTCAGGGTTGTTATTCTACGCTTTATAGCTGCTCTTTAGTGGGGAGTAAGGAACTGTGTCAAAGATTCATTCTTAATGAAGCAATTTTCTAATTTTATATTATCTTTTGGGTTTCATATTTACCTATGGTTTTCTGAAAACTTGTGATTTAGAGGAAAACTTAGAAGATATTACTAAATACTTGGCTGTGGTGGTGCTTCAGTTATGCCAAGATCTGAAAATGTGTAATAATTTCATAAATATCTTTGAACAACAGTACCGTGTAGCATTAATAGGGGAGGATAATTCATTTTTATTTCACTGGGCATACTTCAGCATGTAACTTTATGCAAACTAAATTGTGTTAAGTTCAAGTGGGAATTGAGGATCAAGATTTTGGCTTTTCCAGCTTTTGTGATATCGATGGGAAGAGGGGAATCAGAGGCTCTTTTGGTCCCAGCTCTGCTATTTATTATTAATCTGAATTTTCGACAGACAGAGTTGATTTAAAATCCTTCAGTATGTCTTTTTTACTGTCTAGTAGTCTGAACAAGGAGTTTTATCATTTTTATTTTTTGTTTTGTTTTCTAAATATTAAATCCCTCCCTTCCTTCCTTCTAAATATTAAATTCCAAGTTCATTTAAGAGGGACAACAGTCTATCTTTTCACTGATCCTTGTTAAGTAAGTGATACATCTAATGTGTTGGGCATCCAGAACTCTGAGAAGAATGGATTTTATTCTTTTCTATGACTGTAGGAAGTAGAACTTTGCTTACTTATCTTAGTCCATAATATGTGTGATATCTAAGGATATGTGACATCTTAGACCAAAGGGTACAGGATTACATGGCTCTGATGAGATCAATTCTCTGACGCATGGACTGTGTCTTTTATAGAGAGAAGTGATCACTGTTTAAGGATAAGACAGTGTTAACAGGAGAAATAGTGTAATATAGTGTTATTAAAAAGCAGCTCTATTCGGGGGTGGGGGCTGTTACTAACTTTCATGATGTAAATATTTCTATAATGGCCACTTTCAAATTAGGAACATGACATCATTGAACATGACCTTGGAAAAAGGTGTGCAATGGCCCTCTATTACATAGGGTTCCACCATGCAAATATAGAAAGATGTACATAAACTCAAGAGCATTGATAATGGTAAAGTACAGTTAAATAATGAGGAAGTATTGTGTTTTGACTATCACCTTTGTTTTCAAATAATTTAGTTAATTGTAAATTAATATAATTTGATTTTTACTAATGGCTATGTTTAACAACCAACTCGAGAAAGTCCTAAAAATTTAATAATTGGCTTTTGTGAACCAGTACCAGGTGTCTACCCTACATCATTGGATAAGAGTATAAGATTTAAAGTTAGATAGTTCTGAATTTGATTCCTTGCTCTGCCACTTACAAGCTGTGTGGCCATGTGAAATTTGTATTTCTTTTTTAAGCATTCATTTTCATGACTGAAAAGTAAGAGTAAAAATTATATCTACTTTGCATAATTGTTGTGAGGATTAAATAAAATGATAGCTCCTCCTCTCTTGGAAAGAAGCGCCCCATGGCTAAAAATTTCACATGGTCCCTGTTAGAACTATGATCACAAAGCATTTTTTTTTTTAAGTGAGAGAAAGTTATTCAGAGGAATACCCTCAGTTCCACCTAATGATGTGATTTGCATAATTCAATGGAAGATAGGCAGACCTCTTAAAGGATTCAGACTGTACTATTGCTGAGAATGAATACTTTTCCTCGGGATATGTGTAGTTGTGTTCCAGCAGACATTCCTCCTGCTCCTCGTGGTAGGATTACAAGGAAGATCCTGGTTTTTTAGGGAGTTTGGACAGTGCTGCAGGGTTTGGGAGACCCATAGACTAAAGCCTTCTCTTTGATTCCTCCTTTACAGATTCTATATAGGAGAAGGAAGAGTCTCCCTTTTACAGATGGTTAAAATGGGTGGAGACTTACATTGGTGACCTCAGAAAAGGAAGAGGGTGACTTAGGAGATAGGCATAAATCTGGCAAAGAACCGAGAGTGTTATGATCATGAAGATCTTGGTAGCACCTTTATATTTTTGAAGTCACTCAGACTCAGTAAGTTTTGTGATCTTTCATTATGGTCTGTTTCACTGAGAAATATTTTCTTTTAATACTGTTTAACAAAAACTTTGTTGTTTTTCAATGGTTTCCAATAACTTTACAATTACATAGAGCATGAAACAGAAAGAATGTGACTCAGATATTCTGAAAATAAGATAAAATGATCAAACGATTGTAGATCCCAGCTTGTCTATTCCAAGACTAAAAGGTTGTATCTATTGTTTTGTTTAAGCCATTTTTAACAAGACAGTCATTACAACAGACATGTTTCCAGAGCAGATGTTTATAATGAGAACCCTTGAAAGTCACAAAGACTCCACAGAGCACAAGAAATCTATATTTACGTATTTGAGTTACAAAAAGTAAATCAATTACAAATGCCTCTACATTAATGTCTTGAATAACAGATAAGAAAGAAAGAACATTCAGTATTATTTTAAAGAGCTTAACAAAAGTAATTAGGATAGACTTTTGCCATTCAGAGTTCACAATAAAGATTGGTTTTCTTCAAACTGTTAAATTTGATTCATGAACAGTAGGGGAATGTTAAAATGAATGAAAAGTACGTGAGACATATCTGAAACAGTTTTACATTAGTAAAAGGAAAACGTTATTAGTAATAGGAATAGGAATAGTAATTATTCCTATTAGTAATAGGAAAACGTGTAAAAAATGAAATGGTAAACAAAATTGAAAAAAAAAGACACCAAATATTAGTTCATTTTTTAAGCTTCTAAATGACTCAAAGCACTGATTAAATTAGTAATTATTAGGCCCTCGCAGTTTAACAATAATAAAAAAAACCCTGATGAATATTTTTAAACTCTTTTGCCCAGTAAAAGCCACCTAGATATTGCAACTTTAAATTAAAATGAAATAAAATGAGTTCTGGAAAATGGTAACTATCTGCTGAAAAACATTAGCAATAAATTGTATGACAGTGCAGCTGTTATGAAAGGTGGGGACAAAGGGCTGCAAACACTCTGAAAACTTTAATAAGTAAGCAGAATATGTGCCATGCCAGCTCATTTCTTTAATCTTGTCAGAGAAAAATCTGCTGTGACAGTAACTGAAACTGTTGACTACTCTAGTATTTTGCAACAGCTATGTTTTCTTCTCAGATTCATCTCATAGAGTATTTTAAACAATGGGATATATAAATGCATATGCAACTTATATTTTCATTAAAAAATCTCAAAGTAACAAGAGGATTGTTCCACTGCAAAGTTGCCTGAACCTTGTGTGATAGGATATAATGACCATTTAAGGATCTAAAGTATTCTTTTTCTACGAGTTGGAATATATAAAGTTTGTTGAAAAAGCTGATGAATTTAACTACACCATTTTGACTGCTTTTCTGAAGATATTTTGGAATGTTTCAATAAAACAAGTAGGAATGTATAGCTTCCTGATATGGAAGTATATAAAAAGTATCATTTTGTCATCTTTACATTTTCTTTTAGAATTGAGAGAAAATACAGATGCAAGGTAATAGAACCTGACTCAGATGCAGTGGAATTGAGTGATGACGTTAATAAAAATTATTCCAACAATGAGACGCAAACAATAGTAACAAAAATTCATCAGGTGACACCAACATTCAGTAAGAGGAAGAGACGAAGTTCAAGGAAAAGTACTGAATAGGTTCTTTGATTGTTTGATATCCAATTAATGAAGAGGGATAAATCATGTGAACACAATAGGGAAAGATGTTTTAGATGAAATCCTGGCAAACAGAAAAGTAATAACATTTATGAAACTTTATTACATCAACAGGAAACTGGAAAAACAAGCTGTGGATTCAAAAGAAAGTGGAAATACTTGAGATCCTACAGCTCATATGGAAAATAAACTAGCTAGAATACTTCCAAATTTTACAGTAATCCAAAAAACTTACATAATGTGACCACTTTTATTGACTATTTTCGAAAGTTTCTTTTTCATGTATGAAGTTGAAATAAATTTTTTCTAGCATTAAAAGCAATGCAATCAGTCATGCTAGGAGAAATACTGAATTATCTCTCTGTTCTCTCTAGAGAATACTCTAAATTTTTCATTATACAAAGAAGTGATAAAAAATGTGCAGCCAGAAGATATAAATGAAATCCATTACTATGAGATGTGTCATGCAGGTGATCAATTATGTGTGTTAATTATTATGGGCTTTGTGGTATTTGCCAGTCTTTTAAATTTTTCAGTTTGTTGTGATTTCTTATTTAGAATAAGATTACATATTAACTTTCATACTTAACAATGTATCTATAATTTTGTATTAGTTTGTGGAAGGTCTAAGTTTAGACCATAGCAAACCTGTCCCTGACCTTGTTTATATGCCACCAGTGTTGAGGACACCAAAGGCACAGGGAGAGGGAGAAGTTGTTTATGCTGTAAGGACCTCTTTGCTGGAGCTGAGGGAGAGGAGAGGCATCACACCAAGGCCACTAATTTAGGTATTCCTGGTGGTGATTTGCAGCAATACTCTGTGCTAAAACCTTGGCTCTGGAATCAGACTGGGTTTGTTAACAGATAAGATACCATCTAAGATAGTGATACCGCTTAATGGCTATGCAAACTTGAGCAATTCTGCTTTGTCTTTTTCTTTTGCAAATGAGGATAGTAATATATCTCTTCCCTCAGTTGTTGTGAGGATAAAATACTCTGAGGAGCTCAATATATATTTAAATAAGTGAGAGACAAATAATAAATATGAACAATAGAATGCAGGATATAGCGAAAATTCAGGAAGGCAGAACTCTAGGAGAAATAAGAACCAAAGAGAATGTCATGATAAGAGGGCAGTGAGAAAAGATTTGGAGGAAGATTTGGCCTTAAGCAGAAATCCCATATTCATGGAATTCTTCATTTCAAACAGCTGAAGGACGTTGACTGCTCCTATTCTGATGAAGCCTCTGAAACTGGAGTGGTGGTAAGTACGTAATTATAAATTTCTAAGTCTGTTGATTCTTGAGTTCTTCGCAACATAGCTATCTTCTTCATATGGATTCCCTCCTTCTGCACCAGCATGGCTACACAGGGATAATAAACCTTCATTCTCAGAGGAAGGAGAGCCTTTCCTCTACATTCCCTTCGGCATGGGAAAGCACTGGCTATCAGCCAGTAGTCTAGAAGCTTCGCTGGGACCTTTTGGAAATAGGGATATAGTTGCTCCAAAACACCCAGCTCTGGGAGTGTAATAAGGAGGGCCCATGACTAGCCCAGCTATGGACCGAATGTTTGTGTTTCCTCATATTCATATGTTGAGATTGGAATCCTCAGTGTGATGGTATTTGGAGATGGGGCCTTTGGGAGGTGATTCAGTCATGAAGCAGAGCCCTAACAATGGGATTGGTGCCCTACAAGAAGGGACAGGAGAGAGCTTGCTTCCTCCACCTGCTCTTCCCTATGGGAGGATACGGTGAGAAGGCAGCCATCTGTAAACCATTTGCAAACAAGATACTTGATCTACTGGAAGCCTGGTCTTGGACTTCTTAGCTTCTCAGAACTGTGGCAAATATATTTGTGTTGCTCCAGACATCTACTACGTGGAGTCTTGTTATAGCTGCCTGAACTGACAAAGGGCCCTCTCGGCCAGAGCCTGTATTAGGCTTTGTACAACCCTTTTGCTAGGAAAGCAGCACCCCACCTGTCTTCAAACCACTCCTGCCAACCATAATAACAAAGTGACAACTAAAATGATTGCGACACAGTGACTTGACTGTTCAGGTGCATCGTCTGGTTCCACAGATACGGTGCCCACCTTTTCTCAGGACAGCCTCCTCTGACACAGTGAGAAAGCGGAAGATTTTGATGCCTGCCAAGTTATTCATTGGGAAATTTTCCTCAGCGGTGTGTGCTCCTCTCAAAACTCCCACATTTTGTGAGCGGCTGTCACCATTTTTGTTGTTCAACTTCTTGAGCCCTAATTATGTGCCAGGTACTGTTCTAGGTGTTCGAAACACATTGATGAGAAAAACAAAATACTGCTGGGACGCCTGGGTGGCTCAGTTGGTTAAGCAGCTGCCTTCAGCTCAGGTCATGATCCCAGCGTCCTGGGATCGAGTCCCACGTCGGGCTCCTTGCTTGGCAGGGAGCCTGCTTCTCCCTCTGCCTCTGCCTGTGCTCTCTCTCCACCCCCCCCTCTGATAAATAAATAAAATCTTTAAAAAAAAAAAAAAAATACTGCAAATGAAATTTTGATTCGGTGTATATTTGGTAGATACTTTCTAAGTTTTTTTTTTTTTAAATCTTTGCTAAATTTTAACTTCCCCCATTCACATACATACTGCCTTGGTATTGAATTATATGCATTCATGTTATTTCTCATATTGCCTTTTAACAGAAATATGTCTAATCAGAATAAATACAGTTGTAACTAAGAATGACTTCTGTGTATAAGACATCTGTTTTCAGGGATGGATATGCTTTAAATTATTCTTAGATTACATAACCATGTGACACAGACATGGCACACTCCATGGTTCGCTGGAGATTTGTTCTGTTTAAGGGTCAACTAATGATACTTGGGAACATGCAGTGATTCCAGATATTACATTTTGTCCAATGCTCTGTTCCTTATCAGTGACCATTACTTTCAGGTTAGTGGATTCTCAGCCTCCAGGCAAAACTTAAAGGAAAAAAAAAAAAACAAGAACTGCTGGTTTATACTTTGCTCCAGGCTCATACCAGAGAAGTCTGGAAAATTGCAATTTTCTTAATCAGGTTGAAAAAAAATATGTAAGCAGAAATAACACGGCTATGGTTAATTATAAAACTTATATTGCTATTAAAAAAAGTTTCCTTCAGAGTTTTAGAAACCGGGGCATATATCTAAGAGAAGGAAAAAACAGGGACTACCATGAAATTAACAAAATGGGACATAATTTTGCAATTGAGATAATCTTCTGAGTTCTTTGTATTGTGGCTATACTTGGGTATGAGAAATAATTATGATTTCATATGTGAAAACTTCTGCAGACTCTTGAAATCCACACGGGAGATGGCCTACAGAGCTATAGATTAGGGAAACGTGTATGCATATCTTGTCTTGAACTCAGGAAAATATTTGATAAAGTGCCTCCATATTGTCCCTAAGCTGGAAAAATGTGAGTGGAATGAGGTATAGTTAAGTGAATCTTCACAACCATACTCACTTGGTCTGTGTGACTATTGATGTTCAGCAAATGTTTGTGGAGCGAAATTGACATGAACTGATCAATGTTCATCTGTATGGCACTCCATTTCTAAACCCTATTCTTTCACAGATGTGTGAAGGTTTCCAGGACCTTCCTGAGAATCTAATGCCCTTTACTTCCCCATCTGTAAACTAATGATCCAATGGTGATTCTGGTTGGTGGTGATGATGATAATGATGATGATGGCAGTTAATATACGGAGTACTCGGCACTCTATCAGGAATTCACATCGGGAACTAATGTCTGGCATCTGACTGATCAGGGTACACGTCCCAATTCGATTGCTCACTAGTTGGGTGACCCTAAATGAGTTAATTACTATCACTAAGCCTGAGTTTCTTCATTTGTCACTTGATTAAATGGAGATAAACATGCTAATGCTTTCTCTTATTGACAGAATAAAATTCAAATTTTAAAAAATAGCCTAAAGCCCAAACCTACATTATCTGACTCCTCTCTACCCACACAAACTCATTCTAATCTCTCATGGGCTTACTTCAGAGTGGTCTGTTTTCTCTTTTTCAAGCAAGCCAAGGACCTTTCCATTGAGTCCTTTGCACTGCCATATGACAGCTACATTCCCATGTTTATTCAAGTTCACCTCTTCCCAGAAGCCTTTCCTGCCCACCTTATCACAAGTAGCCCTCTGCTCCCCATTGCCCTCATCATCTAGTCATTCTCTCTGACCTTATGTTTCAAAATGGATACATGATTTGTTATAATTACCTTCTTAACATTTTTGGTTTCTCATTGTTTGCTTGTTTATAGCTGATTTCCTCTACTAGAAAATAAGCTTCATCAAGGTGGGCTAGAGTGTGTGTTGTTTGCCAGTCTAGTTCTAGCAGCTGGCACAGTACTTGACCCAATTAGGTGGTCCAAAAATGGAGCTGAATGCATAAGTGAAAGAATAAGTGCTTCATAGGTTGTTAAGAAGGTTAAATGCATAGTGCCTGGAAGAAAACAAGTGATGAATTGAAATTTGCTAATGTTATTATTACTAATGATACTGAGATAGAAATGGGCTTTTATAAAGACTGCCATCTAGAGAGGAAAATATGGGTGTATAATATATTAACCAAGCACTATAAGCCAAGTACTAGAATGAGAGTATTGCATGAATGGGGCTTTTGTAACATGGGGACATGCAGATATGCACAGGAAATCCTTACTGAACTTGTTTTTACATGAATGTTCTTAAAGAGCGTGGCTTAAGAATAAGCGAAGCACGAGGATAGAGAGTGGAGGGAATGACAATCCTCCTCATTAGATTTAACATTTTGTCACTTTAGAGGTAATAGTCTGCCATGCAAGACAGAGTAATCTGGTGCAAGCCAGGGCTGTGTGCTCTATCTGTTGACTTTCTCATCTGCTTCATCATTGCTATTCAGTGTTTAACATATCCTGGTGTAGATCATGTTCATACTTTCACAACCTTCTCCACTCCTCCCTAGTACTGATTTCAGAGAGGGATTTATGAGTTTTAGTTCTCCTCTAGTCCTCCTCAAGGCATCTCCAACACTACCCCCCATTAAATTCATTCAAGTGAAGGCATGACCCTGTTACACAACCGAAGCTTCAAGACCAGTCCTCCAGCTTCCCCCTTCTAATCTGTTTGCTACCCCTACATAGACATTTGGGGGCTGCTACCTCCCTCTTTACTCTTTCCTCTGCTCATGTCCTGTAATCACTCTCCCCAATTCTACAGATTATACATTTATCTTCATAGAATGTTCTATATCTGCATCCCTTCTCCCCTCATCAGCTTTCAGTAATTACAAGTTTATTTTTAGGAAACACATCCCCTCCTATTAGAAATTCTTCAGAGCACAGTTGTGGAGATAAGACTGACCTCTGAAATTTTATGATTAGAACCACAACGTTTCCATGTTGATAAATTATAGATACAGCAAGGCAGTTTCTTTTCCCACCAGGATTTCTGTTTGGGAATACTAAAACTGCCAAACAGTGAGAGAGACAACACGATCATTTTTTTCTTGGTTGATTTTTCACATCAGGGATATGTGCTGGCACAGGTTGAAAAAAGAACATTAATTTTATTTTAAACTGAGAAAATACAAAACGCAAGATCTTTGTGTTATGTAGAGAATTTATTATTGTTAGGGATGGCTCTGGTGAGTCATCACCAAGTAATTTCAGTTTGTTGATTATATAGATGCACAGTTCAAAGACCAGAAAATGCCCATCAAGTTTGATGGGACACTAATGACAGTTACCCTTCTGGCAATACTATCACTGAACTAACAAAGAGGAGCAAAGAATCCACTACTGAACCTCTCTGAGGACATATCAGGCCCCTGGTAGGCGAACAGGGAGAGAAGGGACTGTGTCTGGCTGGATGGATAATGATTACAATTGACTAACTTTTAGAAGGAACAGATCAACAGCAACATTTTGCCTCTTCAGATTATCAGGCAATAGATTTCCTGTGAGCAACATTTTCAGAGAATCTCTTGCCCTGAACTGTAAAAAGAAGCCTCAAAGAAAATCCCACAAAAAATTAATGTGTGCTGCCAGAAGAGATTTCTGGATGGTAGTGGTCATCATTATAAACAACAACAACCACAACAATAATAATAGTTGCAACAGTGTATGGGACAGACAACATATATATAATGGCAATATAAAAACAGATAGTATCAGAGAAAATAAAGAGTCAGAGTTGGTGGCTAGGAATTACTTAATACCTAATGAATGTTTTTTTTTTTTTAAGATTTTATTTGTTTATTTGACAGAGATCACAGTAGACAGAGAGGCAGGCAGAGAGAGAGAGGGAAGCAGGCTCCCTGCTGAGCAGAAAGCCCGATGCGGGACTCGATCCCAGGACCCTGAGATCATGACCTGAGCCGAAGGCAGCGGCTTAACCCACTGAGCCACCCAGGTGCCCCCTAATGAATGTTTTTATGCTTATTTTATCTATTCATACAGCAAACTAAGAAGATAATAAGCAAATAGCAGAGTTGAAGTTTGAAACAAAAGCAGTTTGGCCTTAGGGCCTATGCTCTCAACTAACTGTACTATATCATTCTGTATAATATAATATAATATAATATAATATAATATAATATATCATAACATAATTCAGCCACAGCACAGTGTATTGTAGTTGTCTCTTGTCCTGTTCATATGTGTATTTTCACCAATTTGTAAGCTCCATAAGAATGGGGACTGGGTCTGTCTAGTTTACCATGGAGTTCCCAGAAGCTAGCCTACTGTTAAGTACATAAAATGTACTTAAGTACCCAAAAATGTTCATTGAATGACTAGTGTTAACCAGAAAAATTGAAACAAATTAAGTAATTTTGGACTTAAATACTGAAAGAGGAAATGAATATAATGCTATTGTTATATTTGATAAATTCAAACAAATCCAGGACCCAAACAAATCATCCTCATTTTCTATTATCGTGTACTGTAATGTTAGAAAGCAAGATTAACAAGGATATCATTGCCAATGGCAGGCAAAAGTCAGTGGACTCAGATGAGGAACAAAAGAGAAGAGTTTTCTCAAAAGCTTTTACTACTTGCCCACCAGTTTCCGGAAAGTTTTGAGATATAGCTTGGCATGGCAGGAATCCCTGAATCCTGAAAATGTGCTCCATTTTAATTACAATTTTACTTATAAGAGTATAATCAACTAGACTGAGACATGAAGTCCAAATTCCTCTTGGATCTTAGTCCCCCATACTCTTCTCTAAAGAAAAGTTGTTCAGTCTGGATTAAAACAACAAACATGTTATTTACAGGCTTTGTGTCTAGGACACAACTGTGGAGGTCTGGAAGAAGCCCATTATCTCCCAGGCTCCAAAATCTTACCAATTGACAGGTATGAATGAGGTCAATTTTATCAATACTCAGGATTTTCATTTCTAAGCTCATGTAGGAGTTTTGGTACCTCAAAATTCCACCATTTTGGAAATCCAGAAGAATTTTTTAAAAATAATTTTGTAAATTAGTGTAAGTGTCTATTATGCCATTTCATTTTCATTTCTACTACTGTCACTAAGGCCTCTGCTGATTCATCCCAGTTCTGATGTTCTGAATATTTTTGGCACTATAAAATTTGTCAGTCTCCTATGAGTACAAAATGACAAACAAGGTTAGTGGGGGTTGTTTGGGTCCTGAAATGTTAAGCTATTTAGGGAGAGATCCACTTTCTTTTCTCATTCATGATTCCTTATTTCCTCAGAGTACATATGGCTACCAGGGTGCCAGATTGGGGTGAAATTTTATGCCATCTCACTATGTCTTTTCTGTCATCTAATTTTCAAACCCTGTTGTGAAATTGCCATTCTAGGTTCCTTTTTCCCTTGGTATGAATTCTTTCTCAGGGACTTTGCCATATTTCTGTGCCATCTGGCAACCTTACTTTCTCCCTCTCCCAATCCAATAAAAAAAAAAGTCTGTGTATATAAATCTGAATTATTCTCACCATGTTGTGAATCAATCCCCATGTAAATCAGTGAATACAAATAATGTGTAGGATTCTAACTCCACATGACAGTCATGTCTGACTCTGAGCCTTGGCTCAGCTGTGACCTCATTATGTAAGATACTATAATCAATTTTGTTCCTAAATCCCAGGATACATTTATCAATAGCCAGATATTCTCTAGAGATTATACACACTCATTCATTGGAATTCTCCTTTTTTTAATGGAAGTGGGGAGAAGTATTCAGGGACTGTGCTAGGGTGATATATATATATATATACACAAACACACACACACACATACACACATATCATATATTTACGTACATATGTAAATATGTAAATATATAGTGTGTGTGTGTATGAAATTGGTTCATGCAATGTGAAGGCTGAGAAGTTCCAAGATATGCAGTTGGCAAACTGATGACTCTGGAAAGTTGATGGTGTACTTCCAGTCCAAATGCCAGCTAATTTGAAGTCCCGAAAGGGCCAGTGTTTCAATTTGAATCTGAAGGAAGGAAAAAAATTGATACTCCAGCTTGAAGACAGTCAGTCAGGAGGAGTTTCCTCCTATGCAAAAGAAGGTTAGCCTTTGGTTATATTCAACCTTCAACTGATTAGATGAGGCTCACCTACACAAGGGAAAACAATCATCTGCTTTGTTCAGTCTATAGATTCAACTGTTTATATCATCCAAAACACCCTCACAGACACACTCAAAACAATGTTTGACCAAGTATCTGGGCACCCATGGCCCAGTCAAGTTGATATATGTGGTGAACCATCATAGGGATCTTATGCCCTGATTCTCATCCTCATAAGATGTGTTTATCTACTAAATAGCTCTAGGCCTGTTCAGAAGGCAAACAAGTCCCCCAAAAGCTAGGGAAATGGAATCTTAAGCTTTGGAAAACATGTAGAATGGAGCTCTATTGTAGAATCTCATATATAATAAACAAACAAGAAACTCAGCTGAAAAATATAGTCTCTACCAACTACCAACAATAAAAGGGAAACAGCATAATACCAAAAATTTCAGAAAGGCAGCAGCTATGGAAAGAAACAAGATTCTGGAGTGGAGCAGAATTGCCCCCATCACCAAGAAGCCATTTGAGAATTTTAACAGAGTTCTGAGAATTCTCATTAATTCTTCCAAATCTAGAGAGAATAAAGTCAGGAGCATGTACTTCTGTTTTCTCTCTCAAACCAGTTGGTTGACACTATGAGACCATAGAAATGAACAAGTGCTGATTTTTTCTGAAAGAGGCGTATTATTTAGGTCCAAACTGGGCTACGAATGACAGAAAACTGAAAGTAGTAGCTAATTAAGATATGCATATATTTCTTGCTCACATAAATGTCCCAGGAGGTGACCTTGGGCTGGGTTATGATGCTGTGTATTTTGGGCAACCTGAGGCTCATTCTCCCTTTGTGACCCACTATTTATTTTTAGATGTCATGGAAAAGAAGATGACATTCACATCCCAAGAAAGGACTGAAGAAAAGCATACTGCCTTATGTGGAAAGTTCCTGAAAGCTTTTACACACTTAACTTCCATCCCATCAGCCAGAAATTGGTGACTATGCTCAACAGTAAGGGAGATACAAATATGTAGTTTTTATTCTAATGAGCAGTGAGTCACCTTATGATCAGGAATTCTATTGTTTCATGAAAAAACAAATGGAGATTACAGAGAAGCAATCCCAATACGGATTTTAAGGACCAAACTGAAGTCTGAGACTACTCCCTTGGGTGTAGCACATTTTCCACAGTTAGAGGAATTTTAGTTCCAGGATAGGGCACTTAATAAATTCAAGCAGAGCAGAAACCCTGGATTATAGAAGAGACTGGAGATCAGTTTATGTCAACTTTGATCTCTTCACCTTACCCTTCCTGCAGGTCCTCAGGTAACAGACCTGTAACCTTGGGCATAGAGCATAAACATCGTTAACACCTCAAAGTACATAGGTAGTTTGGAAGAGAAAAAAAAACTCGTTTCTGATACTGAAAGAAGGAATAAGGAAGATATAATACAGAAATGAAAAGAAATAAAATTAGAGAATTGGGATAAAACGGCTCAAGGATGAACAAATGGGGGAAAAATGGCTTAGCACAGCTATCTAAGCAACCGGAAAAAAAAAAACAACAACAACTTGTTTTTAAAGATAATTTACAATGCAAAGGACTAAACCCAACTTTGAAGAAACAAAAACCAAGGAACAGAAAGCAATTCCTCACAAGAGATTTATGCTACAAAATAACTGAAGAATATAATTAAATAAAATGAAAAATCAAAGAGAAGAAGACAGAACAGCAGAATGAGATTAAAAGAGAGGTTGCATGCTAATGAAACAAAGTAAGGATCAAAATAATATCATTTGGAGCTACCAAAGATGTCAGACTAAAATGTAGAAAATAACAGTTATTAATGACATATTTGTATTACAATAAACAAAAGCAAATAATTCAAGGTTAAACCCCTGATTGTATTTCCATTTCAAACATGACCAAAAAAGTTTCAGGGATTGTGCATCTCGTATATATATCATTAGATGGAGGAGAGTGTTACAGCTAGCCCAACAAAAACGTTTATTTTTTTTTCAGTAAATTCAATTCCTTTTTTTTTTTTTTTTTTTAAATCATCCAAGACCGAAGAGACAAGTGTGGAGTGTAAAAATAGCAGGCAACGTTTGACATTTTAAAATTTGTTTTCTACTAGCTCCATACAAAGAAGAGCTTGCTCTAGGGCTGGCCTGAGACTTGGACCACAACAAAAGCTCAGTGTGGTGAGGTGAATGCCCGTACAGACGAGACCGTTGGGAATGTACTCCATCTTTTTGGTAGCATTTGTTCCACCCACGCCCTCCTCTGCTGGTTTCCTTGAGATTGCTACAGAAGTCAGAGAAGACACATGCATGGCTTTGAAAAGTGGTGTAAATTTTCCTACTTGCATAAACTATATTTATCGAAACTAAAACTTGGCTTGGAAAGGTATTTGTATTATGGCTAGGTCTGTTTGTCTACATTTCTTTAATTTATGCAGTATATGTTAATTACTTTTTTAATGTGAAAATATTTTGACATTGCTTTTTCTCATTTCTTTGACTTCTTGAATAATTTTATCCCGAGTCTGCCTTTGAAGCACATCTGCTCTCTGGGCTTCCAGCCTTTTATTTAGTGTATACATCCTTCAGCACTGGTGCTCAAGCCTCTTGTTCCTGAAATCTTAAAACATTTTTAGCAAATTGGAATATTATCACGGAGGTGACTTCAGGCAATCTCATTTCTGAAGGTTAATTCTGGATAATCACCTCATCTAGACATTCAAAAAAGTAAAGATACACATTCAGACTAATCAAATTTAGGCTTATTCATGTTCCAAGAACAAAACAAGGTACTTAGTTTGGAGCCGAGGCAGGTCATTCAACAAAATTGGATCTACCTGACCCTCTCAGAAGCTATATAATGTGTTTTATCTGTTGTCAGAGGATGATCAAAAAGATGCAATTGCTCTTTACATGAAGGGAAGCATCGTGTGAATTCAGATAAAACATGTCTTACCTGCTCTGCTCTTAAAATCTAAGAAACGTACTTGAGGAAGATGTGTATTTGCGAACTTGGGGAATGGATTTGGGAAGGTTTCATCTCTTCAACTTAATACATGGGCATGGTTTCTGAAATCAGATGCAGCCACCTAGAGAGTGCCCACCCCGCAGCGGAGCCCCCTTCCCCTGTCATCCTGCGGCATACACATCACGTTCCCTATCCCTGTCCCTTTCTGACAAAGCATCACTCTAATGAGCCGTTTAAGTGACTGAAGAGAAGACAAACACATAGTTCAGAAAGGCTCTTGTTCACTAATCACTTTCCCACACAGCTGATAAATTTTTACGGTTTTTTTAAGCCGGTATTTCTGAAATATCTTGTTAACAGTTACTATTAGGAGACGTTCACAGGTACAATAGGAATAATGCCGCTTCTCGCTGTTACTAGCTTGGTATCCGGCCTATCAAGAAATTTAGAGAAAAATGTGGGACTGCAGTGCAGATTTTTCTCGGGGTATACCGAAGCAGCCTTTGCTGTAGCTGTGAGATTTTAAGAAGTATTTTCCAAGACATCTATCTTATACAGACAAGACTATTTTAAATTGGACTCATTAAATCATTTGTTGTCACAGTCAACAGCCGTGTGGAGGCTAGTTAACAAATGAAAAATGAGCCTTTCTAACTTGTTTATTTTATATGGATGCTTTCTTTATTTCATTTTTCCCCCCCTCTGGTAGCACATTGACTTAGGGGATCTTGTTACAGTACTGCCTGACAAAAATTAAAAATGTGAAGGCTGAAAATACTAGAGACGTAATGCCCCAGTTCACATAAAATACTGGTGAAGAGGTTCCCACTCTGAGCCTATCTTCTAGTTCAGGGAAGAGAACCAATTAAAACCTCATTTAAGTTGTTGAAAGGTAACACAGAATTACTTGAGAAGCACAGAATTCCTGGTACAGAAAGAAAAAAAAAATGATGGTCCTAAATTCATCTCTGAGTTTTTCCTCGGAGCCCCTGTTTTGCTAGCTCAAGATTGTTTTCAACAGTATAGCTAAGATATTAATTTATTATTATTAATTTATTCACTCCTTCCTTCCTTCCTTCCTTTCTTCCTTCCTTCCTTCAGTTGTTCATCTGTCTGCTTCTAAATGCCACAGTTTATGGAAGGCATTTTTTACAAGTTTATTGGCAGGTAGTGTTTTTCTTTGCTGTTGGTATAAGTTAAACTTTATTTAATTTCAGTTTATAAATATTTTCTTCTTGGTCAACATTTAAAAAATTTTTTTCATACTAGTGCTTTCTTAGCTATGGCCTAAATAAATATGTTCATTTTTACATACTTTTTGGTTTCATTTTCCATCAAGGAATCCTTTTTAAGGTTTTCTCACTTTTGTTTATTTTCTACTAGCTTTCCCTGGATGTGTTGCCAAGTCTTAAGCAAAGTAGAACGGTATTTTCTGATTAGACCCAGGCAGCTTACAACAGGGAAATGTTGATGATGAAAAAGGACTTTGGGAAGAGGTATGTAAAATTTTGAATTTCACTTCCATCAATTTTCTTACTTGGAAAATGGAGATGACAGACTCATTAGAGGTTAATTCAAAGAGAAATGAACTAGCGGTGCCTGGGTTGTCTCAGTGGGTTAAAGCCTCTGCCTTTAGCTCAGGTCCTGATCCCGGGGTCCTGGGATCGAGTCCCGCATCGGGCTCTCTGCTCAGCGGGGAGTCTGCTTCCTCCTCTCTCTATCTGCCTCTCTGCCTGCTTGTGATCTCTGTCTGTCAAATAAATAAATAAATAAATAAATATTTTTTTTAAAAAAAGAGAAACGAACTATACATAGAGGGTTCCTTGCACCTAGTAGACACACAATAAAAGTCACATCTATTCAGAAAACTTAAAACAAACAAATAAACAACAAGCAAAACAAAATTCTTTTGAATTCTCAAGTGGTATCCTCTTTTCAGCCCAGTTATCTACCAGGGGTCCCTTTAGCTTTTCAGCCTTCTCCTTTGTAGTGAATGATTAGATTCAATTGAATTTTATGCAAATATCTATGTTTTTAAAAGTATTTAGGTCAAATCCTCAAGATTTAGATTTAGATTTTTGAGCTAAGTGGTATTACTTGAGAATTGGGTCCTTACTGATATTTGTAATATAATTCAATTTAGGACTATGACACACATTTTCTCCCTGGTTCACTAATAACAATGTTAAATATGCACAAACCTCACAACAATCATAGGGATAGCAACTTAGAATAGTCCTGCAACTTAATTTATTCCTATTTGTCATTGCTCTTCTCTGTGGTCTGGTAGTCATTTTATAGAATATTACAGAAAACACATTTGAACTAATTCCTCAAGCTACTGTACTTCCTTTCAAATTTCCCATTAACTCATATAGTCTACATTTTATTCATTTAATATTTCCCCCACTTATCTAAAAATTTTATCGTCCTTAACTTCCTTCGCTGTTTCTCTATTTTCCAAGTTGAAGCTAGATACATCTTATTTGTCATCTTGTATTCACTCAGGAAATTAATACTGAATGCCCAACGTGCACCAGGCATCTTTGGCACTGAAGAAAAAACAATCAATAAAACATAGTTTCTGACTTCTTGGAAGTTACATTTTAGTGGAGGGTGGAGAAAGGCCAATGATTGTTGTATAAGCAAATAAATAAACGATCTGATATTAAATAGTGCTCTGTCGGAAACAGAGCAGTAAGGACCCAATTCACAGAGTGCTGTGAAGAAAATAAAAGATGGATAGGGCACTTGGTGGCTTAGTCAGTTAAGTAGCTGACTCTAGATTTTGGCTCAAGTCATGATCTCAGGGTCCTGGGATCCAACCACGTGTCAGTCTCTGTGCTGTTGCAGAGTCTGCTTGAAGATTCTTTCTCTTCCTCTCTCTCTGCCACTCCCCCAGCTCACGTGCTCTCTCTTTCTCTCAGATAAATAAATACATCTTTTTAAATTTTTTTTAAAAGAAGAAGTCTTTTTAAAGATGAAGAAAAGCCACTACCTTTTTTTTTTTTTTTTTTTTTTTTTTTTTTTAAGCAATGAAAAGACACTGGAGGGTTTTAAGCAGCAGAGTGAATTGATCTGATTTGTGCTTTGAGAAGATCATTTGGCTGTGTATGGAGAAGAGATGGGAGAATTGTGGGGTTATAAGCATTGAGGCAGGGAGACTAATTTGGAGCCTGTTGCAGTAGTACAGGTGAGAGAAATGGTGGCTTGGACTAGGGTTTTATGAACAACACTATGAGAAATTGTCAGATCTGGGAGAGATTTGGGGGGCAGTGCCAATAGGACTTGCTGGTATGTTGGACGTGAGAAGTGATGGAAACAATGGTGCCTTGTTGGTTTTAGCACCCGAGAGACTGAAATCTACAGAGCACTTGTCACACAGTACTGTCATCCCTGTGCATCACTTCATGCTCTCCTACAGAGCCTGGAAGATCCTTGAAAAACGCTAACCCTTTGTATTTTTCTTTGGGTTACCAAAACCATTGCACTGGTTGTATTCAGTGAGTATCTGTGGAATGAATGGAAGACAGAGAGGTAAATATAAAATTATGTGACTTGACAGGATCATAGCCTCTGTGTTAAAAACCACAGGTCGTGTGTTGTGGTATTAAGAATAAAGGGTGCAACTTCTTGGCAGCACGTTTTATAGGATGACATGTTTCCGACAAGCAAATTTACAGTCCAGAAAGCAACCAGAATGTTTACAGGTGGAAAGTAAGTATAAAACAGAATTATGGACAGAAAAATATATTCTTTTTTCTTAAGATTTTATTTATTTATTTGAGAGAGAGAGAGAGAGAGAGAGAGAGTGAGAGGGGAGAAGGTCAGAGGCAGAAGCAGACTCCCCGTAGGACGGGAGCCCACTGTGGGACTTGATCCCAGGACTCCAGGATCATTACGCAAGCCAAAGACAGTAGTCCAACCAACTGAGTCATCCAGGACCCCTCCAAAATATACTCTTATCTGGATGATAGAAGTTCAAAAATAGACAAGATGTAGGTCCTTTAATTGTTTCAAAGAAAATACAATTACCTTAAACCTTAAGCTGTTATTTATGATATCAGGGAGACATCTGTATCAATTAGAATACTTTTGGATACAACTGGCCTAAGTCCAAAGCTCAGTAGTTTAGGTAGAGAGAATGCTTACTGGCTCATATAAAAACAACAACAACAACAACAACAAAAACACCAAAAAACAGGGTAAGGCCTAGCTTGGGAAATTGCTTAAACAGGGTTTGAATGATGTTACCAGGGGTTCCTTTATTTTATAGCTTTGTTCTTTATTTTTGCTTTAGCTTGATTCTCAAATGGTTATAAGATGGCAGCATCAACTCACATCTATTGATTTTCAGTGACCAAAAGAGACCTCCGACAGTGCAACAAGAGTATGGCTCTCATTGGTTCACTTTTCATCATGTATGCAGCCCTAAACCAGTCTGTGTGGTAAAAGAGAAGTAGTTCCTCAAAGGACCTTGAGATACCATTGGGAAGAAGAAATAGAAAATGGCATAATGAATAGGAATGTTGCCTGTCAATTTTTAAATGTATGTGTATGGTTTCAATAGACTCATTTTTTAAAAGTAGATGATATTTAAAGTCACATTAGATTTTCAAGATCAAGAATGTAAAGACCTTCCCATTATTTTTGTGTCCCTGAGACTTACTGCTATGAAGTAGGCACTCAATAATACTTGTTGAATGAATGGGTAAACATGAGATGTCCCTTATAGAAATCTTTGCTGGACTTTGCTATTGACTTCCGTGATAAAACAAAGTAAGAATTTCTGTGCATGTGTGTAAATAGTTTGGAAAAAGTATTCATAGGTGATCAAAACAATGCATAGAGGAAATTGTTAGACTGAATTACAGCATCCTTAAAGGTCTTACAAGTTGAGATTTGGGCCTGCATTTTAAAATTTGGATTCTTTTTGATCTCTTTCACCTTTTAGGTATAAAATAAACACCATATTCCCTATGGCATTTCAGAGAACTGAACTTGATAATTCTGGCAGTGCTATTTTGCTCTTTCAAGACATTCAACAGCAAGCACATATGTGTCTGACTAAATGTCACTGTGCTTAAGATTTCTATAATTTGGATTTGGAAGCTGGCAAAGGGAGAAAGAAGACAGAACTTCTAAGTTTCTTATTACCCCGTCCCATGATGTTTCTTTGTTCATTTGATTCTAATGATTCCAACAGGAGTTGAAACAAAAGCTGAAGGATTGGCCTACCATGGGTTAATTACTTAGTAAAAGGGCTATTTCTTGAGTCTGATGGTGGGGAATGGGTCAGAAAAGACTAATTAGACAAGCTTCAAGTTCTAGGGAAATGCTAGTGGAACAGGTGAAAATAAACTGGTGATAATTGAGGGGCTAATTATCCTCCACCTAGCAATTGGCCACCAGGTGTTCTGTAGCACATAAAAGAAGGGACTGACAGAGCAACAGAGGCTTTTTTTGTTTTCCCCAGAGAAATGAGGAAAGTGTGGGGAAACACACACACACACACACACACAATTTCCAGAGGAATTTGAAATCTGTAAAATGGTGTTTCTTGTATTTTGCACTTGTTCTTTCCTGCTGCATTGGGTAGAAAACTGGACCAAGGATATGTGCTTGTGTTTTATTTGTTTTTAAAGAATGAGTGTCCCTTCTGGTCTGTATACTCATGAAGAATTTTGGTGTTGGGTGTACATATACATATATCCTTATAATTAAGATTATGGTAACCATCTACATGGCACATTTATTAGACCAAGTTTACTGACATTTACAAAGGCCATTATGAATAACAGGATGAAAACCCATCAGTCTGGATTGTTATGAGCAGTGGCTTTGAAATGAACAAACCTCCTCTTACACATGCCGTATGGGAATACAAAGTTCTTAAACTATCTCCAGTAGTAGAAGGGGGTATTACCAAGATACCTCAGCAAGGATCTTTCAACTTCCTTTTTTTAAAAAATTTATCATTTTATTAAAAAATCAGCTTTCAGAGTTCAGTAACTAAACAGGACTGTCTTTTATGTAACATTTTCCAGGTAACATAAATAAGAGAAAGAGTGTATACCTGAGATTAATGATTACCATTACAATAATGTAACATCCCATTCAGAAATAAGTCTACAAGCCAGAGACGGGATGATGAAGGTAGAGAACATTTTTTAAGTGGCAAAAGTGGAAAGCAGGTTGTCAGAAGAATTAAGTTCAGGCATGTAGGATGCTTGCCCACCAGTTCTCATTCTGCTGTCTGAAACAGAACAGGAGTCTTCTATGGTGTAGGGTGGAGACAGCATTGTTTCTTTGGGCACTTTGCTCTGGAGCGAGGACATCTGCCTTTTTAGATGGTGCTCAACGTGGGTGGAACTCCAGATAGTGACGCTGCTCTGGTCTCCCACAGTTCTGCTACAGGTTAGATGGCTGCTTTGGGAACTAACATCTCCCCCACCCCACACCCCCATTGTTGCCATTTCTGTTGGAAAGCAAAGCAATTTAAATGGAACCTGATTTGAATCATGGCTCTACCACTTCCTAGTGCTGTGACTTTGAGCAAAGACCTTAAATTTGCTGACTCGTGCCTTTTCTCATCTGTAAAATAGAAGCAATGATTACAACCTTGCAGGGAACTTGTAAAGATTAAGTGAGATGTAAAATGCCTTTTGTACTATTAAGGTTTAACTGGAAAGGCAAAACTGCCGTGTGCTACATAAATAAACACTCTGAGTGTATTATATAGGAAACGGAATACAGAGAATGTGGTACAAATGTAATGGAATAGCTAAAAAAAACCAAACAGGGAATGGTCAAGCAACTTGGTGATTTGTAGCAGCTGGAAACAAGTTCTACTGCTATGCCTAGAGGATAGAAGGAGGGAACAGGGAACACGGGGATTATGTTGCTTATAGCAAGCTGGACTACAGCCAGTATGTCTCCATGGAGGACACACTTGACAGCAGTGCTCTCAGAAACAGAAGGAGAAATGTCTCTCCCTCCAGCCTCCATCCCCTGCCTCCCATCAGCTGAACTCATCCAGAAGCCAGCAGACATGGGAGCTAAGCTGAGAAATACAGCAGCCTGCTGGACACATCTGCCCCGAGATAGAGAGAATGGGAGGAAGGCAAAGAATGGCACAGGCGGTAATAGTCCAATGCCTGCTACCTGTGGCACGTTACCTGATACATGGTTAGTACTTAGTTGGGGAGTTAACAGATCCATTTCTTTCCCTTCCCTGGGACCCAGGGGTCTTGTAGTTCTCTTTCCCCCCTCTCTCTTCCTTATCCAAACCTTTTAAAGGTCCCTCAAGCCTGGGAGAGATTAGGGAAGTAATATCAGCCTCTGCCTAGGGCCTGTATTCTCTCTAATGCTTCTCTCTTCCTACACAACATATCTCCTTGGAATCTCTTTCTTTCCCTCCATTTTTTTTTTTTTCCTGAGAGAAAATAATTTATTCTTTAGATAAATGTAGGAAATGAGGATTTTCTTAAGGTGTCTCATCTCTTTCCCCCAAGGGGAACCTTCCAGATTCCAACTTGTCATCCTATATCCAGGGATCTCAATTTACTTTAAAAGCACACATTCAATTTATTTAATCATATTAGGTACTAGAAAAGCCTACCATAACTGACTTTGATGAATGTAGCTCTTCAGAACAATGGCCATGCCTGATTAAAGGAAGACCAACTCTTAAATAACTCCTGAAAAGTCAAGAAATTTTATTCTTGACCCTTGGTTACGGGTTTATTGGAGAGTTCTTTTTTTTTTTTTTTTTTTTTGAAGAGTTTATTTATTTATTTGACAGAGAGAGATCACAAGTAGGCAAAAAGGCAGGCAGAGAGAGAGGGGGAAGCAGCCTCCCTGACAAGCAGAGAGCCTGATGCGAGGCTCAATCCCAGAACCCTGAGATCATGACCTGAGCTGAAGGCAGAGGCTTTAACCCACTGAGCCACCCAGGCGCCCCTGGAGAGTTCTTAATAGACATGTGTATCTGGTCTCCCTACGCTCATCAAAACTTGGAATATTGTAGCTCAAGGAGCGGGATGAGGAGAATGGAAACAATACAAAACATATCCTGATAAGCAAGCCTGGATTTGAAGGAAGATGGAGAGCCAAAATGAGCAAGACTATATTCCCCTCAGGGTCTGAATGTTGTGAATGATTATCCTGAATAAAAGAACATTGAATTGTTTTTAACATCTTCTGATTAAGGAGGCCTATACCTTCTAAAAGATTTTGAACCAAAGCAAACCAAACAAAAAGGTTAAAAATCTTACTTATTAAGAAGCCTGTTGTGTGAGTACTTAAACTACTATGGGCTACTCTGGCCTTGTTTTACACCATTCGAACAAGGCATTGCTATATAGCAAAGCCTACTTTTTCTTTTTAAAGTTGCCCTACATAGAATCATCAAAGGTTTATCACTTTCTAAAAGCTGAATGAAGGACCTGATAACATTTGTATTATAAAATAGATTACTTTTTCATTTTTCTGTGTTTAATATGTATGTAGAAATTAGACGTTAAAGATCAGAGAAAGACTACAATCACCTTTTTCTTCTATTGAGCAAGTACCTGTCTAAGAAGTCCCCAGACTTAGAACTAGGCATTAGGAGAAGCTTCTGTGGAGCAGGGAGTCACGAGGATGAAAGGTTATAGATAAGAGAACTCTGAGTGTGGATTTTAATCCAATGGGGAAGCTGTCAGCAGCATAATTAGAAGAAAAAGCTGCATAGGGACCCTGCAGAATGCAATTGCTAAACCACAACCTATGACAATTTAGAAAATCCATCTTTTTTAGCCTTAAAATAAAAGCTTTCCCCACTTCAAGGACCGTCTGGAGAGTATGACTTCTGTAAACTCTGCACGAAGACCGATTTCAGATTACCAAGAGAAGAATGCAACCTATTTCATTGGGGAGACTTTTCCAAATTAGAATAGCTCTTCTCTTACGGTGTTTTATCTTATTAACTCTTCAGTGGTTTGAAGTTCTTGATTTTGTATGGCTCATGGGTTCCTATTTTTTGAAAAGATACTTAGCCAAAGTCCAAATTCTGTAGCAAGAAAAGTTAGGATTGGGAGGGAGACAAACCATAACTGACTCTTAATCTCACAAAACAAACTGAGGGTTGCTGGGGGGAGGGGGTTTGGGAGAAGGGGGTGGGATTATGGACATTGGGGAGGGTATGTGCTTTGGTGAGTGCTGTGAAGTGTGTAAACCTGGTGATTCACAGACCTGTACCCCTGGGGATAAAAATATATGTTTATAAAAAATAAAAAATTAAAAAAAAAACTAAAAAAAAAGTTAGGAAGGTTTGATTTAGCCAGCACCAATAGCCACCAGTTCCCAAGAGACAAGATGGGTAACTACATCAGCAGAGTACAGTACTAAAACTTCTAAACAGGCCAAAGGATCTATTACCCAGAAAGTCAGCATATGTCAGAGTGGAGGGAACGGTGAGAAAAAGGGCATTAGCGATTCTAAGCCAAAGTAGTAGATTTTATAAACACTATAAGCTCTCAGGAGAATGCCTGATGCTTTTATTAGTTAAATTGTTGTTATTGTTTGCAAGGAACAAAAGTTCACTCAAGCTAGTTAGACAAAATAGTTGAGATGTTAATTTGTGATTTGGGGTTGTTCTTCAACAGCTTCTTCCCTCATTTCACATGGATAGCCAGACTTTTTTTGTTGTTTCTGTTATTTTCCACTCTTCTATTGTTTTCCCAACTTTATTGAGATATCATTGACATATATCACTGTCTGAATTTCAGGCATATAGCATAAAGGTTTGACTTACATATAGTAAGTTTAGTTAACATCCATCATCTGATGTAGAGATGATAAAAAGAAATGGGGGAATAAAAAAGAAACAAGTTATTTTCTCCTTGCCATGAGAACTCTTACGGTTTACTCTCTGAACACCTTCTCTAGGTACCATACCCCAGTGGTTAACTGTAGCTATCATTGTTATGCCCGAGTTTTCGCGTCTGAGAGACCACCAAGGAGCCAAGCACCAATGCAATCACACAAGGGTTTTTTTGACAAGCTTAAGCTTGGGCCCAAGTATACCCGACACAGCGGCATAGGGACTTGGACCCCGAACCAGATTACTGTTAGAGTTTTTAAAGGCAGAGTAGGGGTGGACTCCGCGGTGGGTGAGGACAAAGGGGATTATGGATGATGTAAATCTCCAAGGATTTTTGGAAGCAAGGTCTCCAGGACCTTGGGGGCTAGCTATTGTTGGGAGAAAGGTTATTTATTACCAATAATAAAAATATTCTTGTGAGACCCTTTAGATGTATATCAGTGGGCCATATACTTGGGAATGATTCTCGACACTATCTTGGAGGTTTAGAGATGAAGGAATTATTAAAGTAGATTTACAGGATCCTGGTTGGACCTGTTGGGGTAGGGGATCGGTCAGGCTAGGATTGTCCTTAGCAAAACCTCAAGGTGAGGGCAGTTGAGTCCCCAGGGGAGAGCCACTCTGTCTGTTTCAAGGGCTTGTCAGTAGGTGAGGAATTTTAATGATTTTCTTCTGCCTCTGTTTCCCACATCAGCTAAACTTGAAGTCAGATGGTCTTAATTTTCTCGGCCTCCACAGTCATAATATACATTGCCTCTTTAGTACTTATTTATCTTATAACTGAAAGCTTTTGACCACCTTTTTCCAATTGCCCCATCCTCCCCTCCATCTCTGGTTACCAGAAATCTGATCTCTTTTTCTATGAGTTTGGGGTTTTTTCTGTTTTGTTTTTTAGATTCCACTATAAGTGGGATTATACAGTATTTGTCTTTCTCTGGCTTACTTCACTTAGCATAACACCCACAAGGTCCATCTATGTTACCACAAATGGTGCATTTTCCTCATATTTTATGGCTGAGTAATATTCCATTGCATCATTCCAATGGAATAATATTCCATTCCATTGCAATAATATTCCATTATGGCTGAATAATATTCCATTCACTATTCCATTGAATAATATTCCATTGATATATATATATATAGATAGATATAGATAGATAGATAGATCTATATATATATCACAACTACTTTATTCTCATTCATTGATAGACACTTGGTTGCTTCCATGTCTTGGCTACTATAAATATTGCTGGATAGCCAGGCTCTTTGTATATCAATCTTCAGGGGCATTTGCAGGATGCAGATTAGAAGTTGCTGGAAGGTACTAGCTCTTTCTCTCCTTTGTGAAAGCTTACACTCTTGAAAAGATTATGTAAGGAAGAAGAGCAAAAGGAATGCTCCAAGAAAGTTTGGAAGAAAAAGGATGTGGGCAAGGAGAAGAGCTATTTTCCTATGTCAGTATGGTGGAAGGATAGATTTTGTGGGTCCTGTTGGTAGCAGGGTCTTGCTCAGTGCTCGTGACTGTGATGTCAGAAGGGGCATAGCCTCAGAAGGGATGAAATTGTGGCCACTGCTGGAGCCTAGACCTAAGGCCCAAGATCTGCAAGCTTCATTAAAGGTTCACACACTTTAGGCTGGGCAAGAAAGCCCCTGAGCCTTCAAATCCCAAGAAACCTTGAGGACTGCGATAACGTGTATTTCAGCATTAATTCCTGCTGACTAATGGCCACTTCCTGAAGGAGACTTCCTGAGGCATCAGTGTTGCCCAAGCCGCTAGAACCTTTACATAACACTTTGAGTGGGTGTGAGGGTAGGAGCAATAACAAATGAGGTGAAATGCCAGTCAGTCTGGTAGGATGAGGACTGGGAGATGAAATTAAGCAGACTTAGAAAAGTAAATAAAATTTCATATTTTTCATAGTTTACAGACCATGATGTAGACCTACTATACTTTAGGCAAAAGTGACAAATGTATCATAAGCATGAGGTTATATTGTGATCCTTGCTTACATCCCCAAACCTACCTCATTCTACCACCCTTCTTGGTTACTGTACTCTAGCCAAGCTGTTTAGTCCCCAACCAGCCCTGCTCCTTTATACCCAAGGAACTTTGTGTTTTAACTTCCTTTTGCCTGAAAAATGCTTCTTCAAATATTTGCATGACAGGCTTCTGCTCACCTTTCAGATCTTACCTTAAATGGTATTTCCTAGGAGAGGTCATTCCCTGATCATACTAAATAAAAAGATCCTTCTCTCACACCCACTTCTGTGGCAAAGCAGTTATTCTCAATTGCCTTGTTTTATATTCCTTCTTAGGAATTATCATGAACTAGTTAGATAGATAGATAAGGTATTATTTTTCTAGCATTGCCATACCAAACACCACAGACTGAGTGGCTTAACAGCAGAAATTAATTTTCTCACAGTTCTGGAGGCCAGAAGTCCAAAGTCAAGGTGTTGCACGCTTTATTTCTTCTGAGAATTCTCTTCTTGGCCTGGAGATGGCCTTTGTCTTGCTATGTCCTCAGATGGTCCTTTTCTCTCTGTGTGTCTATGTCTTAATTTCCTTCCCTTATAAAGATACAAGTCATACTGGATTAAACACATGGAATTTGAGGGGATACAATTCAGCCCTTAATAGATAGATAGATAGATAGATAGATAGATAGATAGATAGATAGATGATAGATAGATAGAAAGACTGAATGAACTCAGTAACTATTCTGCTGGGGAGAGACACTCTCTGGCTGTGGGCCTAAGGGAAGCAATCTGGGGTCCTTCTATTTGCCTTACTCCTTACTTTCCCAGCTGTAGAGATACCTAACATCCCTAATTCATAAGCCTTATGATGCTAGTGGCATGAATCAGTTTGCTTCTTTTGATTTCCTCTTTCCCCTCCTTTATTTCTTTCCCCTACCAGTCACTGAAGAAACCATAACAAACTCAAGTCACATTCAGTGAGTAGCCATACAGCTGCTTCTCATCTTCTGAAACACTGTTGGCATTTTCTTACTGGTTGTTGTCTTCTCTCTTATTCACTTTCTCATTTGATTTTATACATTTTTTTCTTTACGATCGTGCTAGGATGATTATGTGATGATGTGGAGAGAATCTGCAGAGTAAATCCTTCATGGTTAATTTAATCTAGAATCTGCTATGTTATTTTTAGCTTTGTTTAATAAGACTTTAAGGTCCTGAAACCTCATTCTTCATTTCTGATGAGTTCCCTATTATGAATTGTGCAAAATTTCTATTCTTAATGATCAATACATTTATTTTTATAGAATTAACTACATAAGAAGGAGTATTATCCAGGAAATTATAAAAATTATATCTAACACTGGCCCTTGTTTCTATGGATTTGATGAAATTCTTATGTATAAGTCTGGGTCAATATATAACAAAATGATACCACATCACACAGTAACATTTAGAACATTGGAAAAGATAATCTGGCCCAATGCAGCTTTGGTTTCAGTTGTCATTACTTGCCTAGACAAACCTGATATATAGTCCAACCAGATTAGCAACTTGTTCCCCAAACGTGCCTCACATATTTCAGTCTGAGTGCATTTGTTTGGTGTATTTCTTCCTTTTAGATGATTTTAAATGATGATTCATCTTCATTTGTTAAAATCCTTTCCATTTCTCAAAGCTCACCTCAAAAGCCAGCTTTCTAGAAGCTCTTAACTAGATGTTCTGTCACGCCTTTGAATTTAATATTTCTACTCCTTTTCTGGCTCTTACTTGAGTCTAGTCAACGTGCGAGCGAACTCAGTATATCGTTCTTACCACACTAAAAGCATCGAGAAGACAAAGTTTTAGTCAATTCTTCATGACTGCCTATGGCAATACTTTGCATTTAGCAAGAGCTCAATAAAATTTGTTGATTTGAATTAAATTCCCAGGTCACAGTAACTTCAGTTGATAACTAATGGGAAATATGAATTTATTTAAATACTAATCTCTATAAGATAATTAGAAAGCTAAATCTGCTTTTAATACCATTATGCATCCTCCTGCCAAATTAAACCCAACGAAAGCATTGTAAATCCAAAACCATACTTAATTTTCATGTTACATAGGTAATGTGGGGATTTGTTTTTGTTTTTATTGTTGTTGTTTATTTGTTTGCATTTATAAAAATTAGGGAAGTGCCTTGAAAACTGATTATATAGACTCACAAGAAAAGGTTTTAGGACAAATTTAATATAGGCTTCAAGACCTGTCAGTCTGTTATGCACAATAGACCCAAGGAGTGTCTTTGGCTATTATTATACAGAAAATGAAGAAGACATCTGTTTAAGAGATATTCCTGCTAACGCAGAATTGGGAGCAGAGAGCAGTAGTTGAAGAAGAGAAGAGAGCAGAACTAAGCAGGTGATACATCTAGTAGTTTTTCCCCAAGAGGTTTTAAGTATAAAGAAGTGGCACTGCCAACGTACTAAAAACCCTTCAGGGAATCATGAAGCTTCCACACACTGATCTGTGCCACAGAATAGGAAATTCAGAGCAGTGAAGATGGGCCGGCCTCAATAATTTCAGAAGAGTTTGACTTCCTTGAAACCAGCACGCATTTCAGTATAACAAATATATAAAACTTTCAATGTTGTACAGCATTACTGAGTGATAACCAAGGATTTCCTCCTGTTTGTTCCACTGCTATGTTGTCAGGGACAAAAAGAAAGCAAATTTTCTTTTTCTGCATACTGTACCCATGACCAAGCTGTGGCATGTCACGCACACAAATGATGAAAATATAGCAAGACACAGGAATAGGTGTTTTAAGAATTAAAAGGAGTAGCTAACAGGTTGGTACTTTGTTACATGATGTCTACTCAATAAGTCAGCAATTGGTTCATGGTTCCAAATGTGGTCAATGGTGATCAAGTATTAATAGGTATTAGCTGATATGAAAGAATTAACAAGAAATAATCAAAATACATTTTTCTATATTATGCAAGTTAGCAAATCATGCTGTCAACAATGATGCACAGAAATTAGAAGAGGTTATAATATCAAATAATTCATAGTTCCTTGTTATGCACAGGGACATCCAGTACACAGATTTTTGAAGCCTTTTTGTCCTTTACCTAAAGCTAATTAGTGGAAAAGCCAGGACTAGAATTCCAGCCTTAGGTTCACTTATGCTTTTTCTACTCATCACACTGCCAAGGACAAGCAAGGTTTATTGAGCAATATATATAACAACTATTCTGATTGTTAACCATAAAGCACTTTGGAACCTTAATTTCTTGAGAATCAGGACAATTTATAAAATTCTTTAATCATTTTTGTATGTGGTGGTGCATATTTATCTCCAGCTGAAAGGAAAGGGTCATAACCATATCCTTTCATTAATTCACTTGATCGACATTTACTGTGTTCCTACTGTGTGTCAGTCACAGCAAAATTTATTGTTTCAGTTCATTGACAATATCCTTACCAATGGTGAGTTTTCAAATAGGGGCATTCAGATAGTTTAAGGGAAAATGAATCGGATTTGTAAAGTATATGTCCCCCTTTTATTTAAGACCTTTGCATTGAGCACTCAACCTATTTTCTTCCGTGGCTATAAACAATTCCTTTAACCTGCCAGTCATTTGTAAACTCATGACCTTAATTCCGAACTATGGAGAATATGGTTGAGTTATTGCACATTCAGTCTTTGCTTGGTAAGTATGTAGCATGGTCATGTTGTTATGAATATGGATACAGGAAAATAGGACTGGTCTATTATTACAGATAAGATCTACTGGTTTTTAAGTAATGATGCTATGTTATATAGAAGTGAAGTAATCTTAATAGCTGTTTAACTCTCTTACTGGAGCTTGGTTATTGGGCAGCAGTAAGGAGATTTGGGGGGGCATTTATGGTAGATTTCTTTTTATAGCTTTCATGATTATTAGGCAAAAGCATGTCATGAGAATAGTAAAGCCATGCCTTTTGCTTCCTGAGCAGGTCTCTGTAAGCAATTTAATATGGTTCACCGAGAGAGGGTATGTTAGCTAGTCCAAGGTAAGCCTAAACAAACTGCAGTAGAAATTGAAATGGTTGTTCCTGGCTCAATTCATGCCCCTGGATTACACTGAAATATTACCCATGTCATATAGGGATATTGAAGAGAGTTGTAATTCTGTTGGTTTCAACTAGGTACTGCCAGCAGTAACTGCCATATGAGAAACAGTGGAAATACATTTCTTGAAGAATTATTAGTAAAAGGTGAAACTCCAACAAGAAGTGCAATTCAAAATAGTAATAAAATAAAGAATAAGGAAAATTATTTGCTATCTACAAGAGTAAAATTATGGAAAGCTGTCCTCAGTGAAATTACCCTCCTCATAGAACTACAGAATTGTTTGGATTTCTTTTACTGCTTCTGTTGAGTAAGCTGAGTTTACATTGTTTCCAGAGATACACACATTATATTATTTATTTCCATAACTGGTGAAATTCCAGCATCATAAATAACTTTCCCACAGCCTGTGTGGTTTTATTTAGTGTGTACATATTAATGCCTTAAATTACATTTCTATAGCACATTCAATGAGCATACTAATAAAATCACAGCCCGCTTCAATGACCTTGAGACTGAACCTCAGTCCTTCACCTACAGAATTTTAAAAACACGGACATGGAGGAGGCAGAGGGAAGATGCATAAGTAATTGTGGATTCAAAGCATATCTTTATCTCTGGGAGTATTTGCTCCTCAAATGTTGTTAATATTTAAATATACATTTTCAGAAAGCAGCCATTCTCTAATAATAACTCTTGCGACCAACTTAAAATTTTGCAGGCTGCCAATCTTCCAGTTAGACCCCTTAACTGTGCTGCTCTCCCTAATAGCAATTGTCAATTTGACAATCCCTCTAATTGCCGAAGCACTTTGTAGATATTAACCAGGAAATCTCACAGAACTCCTCAGATGCAGTTCTCTCCCTTCTTAAGGGAGGGACAACTGAGCGTAAGTGACTTGTCTTATAACTACAAAGGAGAGCGAAGGACTGGGATTACAATTCTGGGACTGGCAATTACTAAAATCAACAATCTTGTGTCAGCAAAACCATTTTCGGATTTTGGTTCCCTAATGGAAAGTGAAGTATTAGAGACATGAAGGTCTTAAGTACTATTTAGTTACATGTATTTGTACTTTGTTTCTGCTGTGTCAGCTCATGTTTCCCTAATTTGTAAGGTTGAGATTATAGTAAAAAGTAAAACGGGACTAGCAAAAACTCTGAAGGAATGAACGATAAGCTTTTGAAATACTATTACAACCTGGAGTGATCCCAGAGCTCACTACCACCCAACCCTCAGAAAATACTTGAGAAGAATGTCTTCTCTGAGAATATTACTATCGAGGATAGTAATATCCTCGATAGTAGGGAAGGCCAACATACATTTCATAATTATCAGGTAAACTAAGCACTATCCCTGTTATCTCTTATCCTTCTTTTAGCGCTAATATTACCATTGTATTCATAAAAGTAAGCAGACAAAAAAAGTATTTTGGATGCTTTATTTTATACCATCTGCTGTCTGGAGGAAAAATTAAAATGAAAAAAGTGTATTCTTAGAAATTATTTACATTCTACAGAATATCTTTACATTCTGCAATAAAATATTGACATTAAAAATCTGGTCAATTTATTTTTCTGATGAAGATAGTATGTACTTATGAAACAGTTCAAAACCATAACATCGAACACTATGAAAATTAGAAAATTTGGTTACAATTTACTTAAAGCGGAAGAAACAAATGGAACCTGAAAAAAAAAAACCCACAACAAAAAACAAAACGGAAAAATCTATCAGGATAAAACTAGAGAAAGCTGAAGAAAAAAGAAACATGACTAATTAACATTCTGGGCAATTATTAGTGTGCTCTACTTCCTAGAAAATTTTAAACCATAAGCTCACTGAATATTTTAGACCTAGAAGGATAGTGAGAGAGATTATCTTTTAATATAGTGTCTTTATTTAATACTGCATTTCCTTGATTCTAAGACCCACATTTTTTTTCACATTTTAACATCACTGAAATTGAAATGCATCCTACAATCAAAAGTGTCTTATTTTTGCTGTTGGCTAATGTTTCCAAATTTCTAATAAGTATTCATCCTTGAGATTCATTAATGAACAACTAGAATTTTAGGTGACTTTTCAGGAATTCCCTGAACTATGTTATTCTGCATTTTTCATAACACACTATTTATGTGTTTTAAATAATAATGAGTGACCATAGTAATAAATAGTGAATCATTTTTCTATGGTAGGGTTATATTGAGAATTTCAGACGTTGTTTTAAGGTAGTGGTTGGCAAACTTTTTCTTTAAAGGGCCAGATTATAAATATTTGAGGTGTTGTGGGCCATGTGATCTGGTTGGCTATAGTGCAAAAGCAACCATAGACAATTCATAAATTAGTGTGGCTGTGTTCTAATGAAACTATTCATGGACACCAAAATTTGAAATTCATAAAATTTTCACATGCACAGGATATTATTTATATTTTCATTTTTTTTCCTCAATGATTTAAATATATAAAACCCATTCTTAACTCACTGGCTGTTTAAAAAAAGTAGCAGGTTGGATTTGGCTCCTGGGACAAAAATGGTCTGCTGACCCCCACTTTAAGCTACTGAGATTTAATGGCCTTGCCTGAAATATTCTTTACTACCCCAAGGTGGATAATCTATAAATCTATAAATAATGACAAATATTCTGAAAACTCCTTTATAGACCCCTCCCTTTTGCCAGAGTTCCACCTTTAATGATAGCTGTTGCAACTTCATCTGCCCGTTGTACTCTTCTCTCTCTGCCAGATCCTAGACTCTTTTATTCCCGCCCTTGTACCCCAAGTTATTTGTTACGTAAAAGTATTTATTCCCAATTAAAAAAAATTTTTTTAAGTATTTATTCCCTTATCATTTTTTCTTCCTTTTTCATTTTATCTTTCATCTCTGATAAGCAAAACCCAAATGCTTTCTGTGGGACTTGACCTCTTAGAAGGTCAGGTACTTGGGGAAAATGTGCATATTTAATCATTTATCTGGGCACACATACTTTATTCATGCCAAAATATTACTACTTGATGCTATAAGAAAATTCTTAAAGGCAATATCATGTAATAAAATTAAACACTTTCAAAATGTAGTACTTCATACAGATAAGAATAAACAGAAGGCTGGACTCTGTCCCCCCCCCCCCATTCCCCCACTCCCATCTATCATGGAGCAAGAAGAAATGTCCCAGTAACTGATGAATCATAGTTAAATGCAACCACAAACCCAGGAATTTTTAAAGTGTGATTCAGCACTACAAGTATTTTCAACTCCATTTCAGTAGATACTGACATTTAAACTGGGAGTTCACTGTGACAACTACAGCAAAGCACTATTAGGTTACACACATCTGCACTTGTCCAGATAAATGCACTCACCAAACTCCCTAACTCCCTTTAGAGGGATAAGGAAGCCCATTAATGGAAACTCATCACTGACCAGAATGGAACTGGTTATCGTTTGTCAAGGACAGGTTATAACATATCCCCTGGTACCTACAGCTATTTGACGTACTTGGGGTATTTCAGAGTGTGGAATGTATTTTCTAGCCTAAAATCCAAATAAAATGAAAGACAAAATCAGGTTTTCACTTCCTCCAAATTTCCCTCATAAAAATTTAATCTGAGACTATTTTTGCAGAATATTTTCTAGGACAAAGATAATCAGGACCTCAGGTCCACAATGGTCAAGTTTGATTAATTTTGACTAAAACCTCAGAGGGAAAGAGAAGAAAAGAAAGGGAAGAAATCAGAGGAAGAGAGAGGGTGAGGGAAAGAGGCCATAAGGCCTGAGAGAAAGCAAGATCAGGTGAGGAGGGAGAAGGTAGGGAGCCAAGAGGCAGGCAGTAGAACTCACATTAGAAAATGAGGGTTAATTTCTCCCCAGATCTCCTGGATAGAGAGGGAAGAAAGAGCTGTCTCAGTTCCTGCCTGATGGAAAAGACTTAATTAAAAATTTTAAAACTGCTGAAAGTGCTGTTTTATTGGCATAGTAGTTGTTTCAATGTTAACAGCACTTTTGAATTTTAAATGCAGTCATTTTGTCCCTAGTTCAGAAACTCTGGAAAATGGATACATTTTTGAAAGTTCAAACAGGAAAATACCTCAGAGATTGGGGTCTAAAATTTTGAAGGTGGGGACAGCCATACTAATGTCATCTTACCTGCTAGCTCTCACCAACTGATCTATTTAGAGTACCATGCAAAGAAACCCAATGTCACCGCTGGGTGTGCTAGACATGAGATGCACCATTCAGATCACTCTTCAAGGAAAGAACTTCGGGACCCAGCTGCTGGGAGAGCAATCAACGGACAACTTCCAGCATCTAGCTGCTGCAGAGTCAGCCTCAGCTGCAGAGAATCACTCCAACCAAGGTCATGCCCTGGCCAACGCATGGTTAATTGTGGTAAGAATATGAAGGTCCAGCCATTTTGGCTGATAGTGAAACACCTCTGATGGGCCTATGCTCCAGAGCTTGCAGGAGCCTTGAGACTTTATCAGGCCTGTAACACATGCCATTTCTACCTCTGTCTGATCCTGTTTCCTTCCCCTACTGCCACAGTGTTGATCCCTAATCAGAATCCTGTAGCAACACTCCCTCTCTCAGTGAGACAGAGAATATGGCCCGAAACACTTGGTTCAGGGAAAAGAAGGTTCTATTTGATTTGTGATGTCTGCTGTGGGCAGGGATAAGCACACTTTTGTTGGGCTCTTCATCAAGCCTCAAACCATCAGGACAGAATAATTGGTAACTTTCTGAGCCCAAGAGTCAACATTAAAGGGAATATTGGAATCTTGTGGGGCAAACCTCAGGAAGATTCAATCATTTATTCATAAAGCATTTATTGATATTAGCTCCATAAAGAATCTAAGAGTGCATCCAAAAAATTAAAACATAATTTAATAAAGACTACCTGAAACTCCTTAAAGAGGTTGTGAAGCCCAGAAAACAAAGAAAACTTTGCTGGGAGAAGTTGGGAGGGACGCCTGGGTGGCTCAGTCAGTTAAGCCACTGCCTTCGGCTCAGGTCCTGGGATTGAGTCTTGCATCAGGATCCTTGCTTGGCAGGGAGCCTGCTTCTCTCTCTGCCACTCTGTCTGCTTGTGAGCTCTCTGTCTCTGTCTCTCTCTCTGACAAATAAATAATAAATAAAACATTAAAAAAAAAAGTTGGGAGAAGAAATGACATATATTCTCCCATCATAAGGACAACGTGGCAGGCCTTCTTAAGTATGGAAGGTTGAACAGACAGAGACAGCAAGTCAGGAAGCATGGCATACTCAGGGAATGGCAGGTGGTTTACCACGACCAAGTGTAGGATAAATGAAACTTGGAGCAGGTCAGGTGGGGAGGCAGAATTTGAGACTAGAACATCTGGTTATTGCCTGTTGAGGAAGGTCTTTTTTGCCTTGCTCAGGAGTTTGGACTTTATCCAACAGCCACTGGGCACTTTTGGAAAGGAAACTGTGTTTCCGTTGTACGTATGTTAATGTCTTGGACAGATGTTAGGCTTTTCTCGTGTTGTTCTGGATTCTAATATTGTTGTCCTTTGGATTAGTGTACATGGACCCTTTATCCCCTCAAGAGGGTGGGTATTTCAGGTGTTCCTTAGTTAGGAAAGGCATTCCTCAGAACAATTGGAGAAGGAATTCATGTTTCTCTCTGGGGCTTTTTTTAGTCTTGGGCCTGAATTTTAATGAGACTTAATATGCTTGGAGCTACTGCAGAATCGTGGTGTATTAAGCAGGGCGGGAAGAAGATCTCTGACATGTAGAAGCAGGCTGGGACCACACACTAAAGATGAGTAAAATATGACCTGTGAAATCAGATTTCTCAATTAACTTCCTTTTTGTGATCCTGGAGCTTTAGGGAAATTGTGTGTAACAGTGTGTGTCTGGGCTGGACTGGAGGTATCTCCCCAGTGTGCCAGCAAGTGGAATTAGGAAACACCCTGCTGGAAGTCCTCCAACTGCTCTGGGCAGGCTGTCTCCGTAACTGTGATAGCGTGCTAAGGGACACAAACAGATGTCCAGCCACATTCCCTGATTTGTCTGGGTCTCCGGAGTCCCATAAGAAAGCCCATAAACTCATCCACAATTAGAGTTCATTACAGATACGGCTGATAGACCCAGTGAGGGGGTGGGAGGATAAGGGATGGCTCATAGACGAGGGGAGGAGTAGACTCTCCAGGAGTATGAATGCAGGAGAGTCACCAGGATCCGTGGCAGAAACAACTCATAAGTTTAAGCTGAGTTTAGGCTCAACGGCAGGGCTAAATGTGGCAAAGGAGCAGGCAATCATTTTGATAGAGCGCGAAGCTACACTTGAAACTCTTCTCACAACACTGCCCCCTAGAGGACCATATCCTCCCTGGGAAGGAGAGGGCTAGGCAGTGAGGTTGATAGGGTTATCAGCTCTTCCATCAAACCTCATGAAATAGACCTGGACTGGAAAAGGGATAAAAACCCCCGGCTAGAGGGACAAATGTCATCCAGAGACTGGGAGGCAGAGGGTGGAGGAGCTCAATGGCGTCATCAGAGAGAAGATTCTAATTTATGACAGAGACTTAATGGCGAAGGGAGAGGGAAATGTAGGTGGGCAGTATTAATAGGACACTGTGGCATTAAACACAAGGAATGACTGAGACAGAGGATCTAACAGTGCTTCTCTGAATATTTAGGCAGACGATGATATATGACAAGTTAGTGAAGGATGCAGGTAAAAGGACCAGAATGAAGACAAATAAGAAAAAGAATGAGTTTGGTTTGGGGAAAGCTTTCATAGATTGGAGTATGTTGTTTGATTTGTCTGGTAAAGTATTTGGGAAAAACACTAGGCAGTTGAGTAACTTGGATTAGGAACACTTAAGAGAGGTGGCAGAGGAAGGGTTAATATTGAGGATGTTTAAGACTAGAAGCCTGGAAAATACCATATTTAAGGAACAATTAGAGGCAGTGGGATGAAGAGGATGCAGAGAACCCATGGCAAAAATCACAGGGAGAAAAGGGGGAGATCTAGGAATGGGTATTTTGTGGAGTTTGGGGAGATTGTTGCTATCTTGGAGACATATCACATTGGAAAGAGGAAATAGTAAATAAAGGTGAGGTCACCACTGTGAGGTCAGGTGTTCATTCAGAAAGATAAAAAGAAGATGTGAGCCTGTGAGCCTGTCCACCTGTGGTCCTCTAGCTGTGGAAAGCCCCTTAGAACACCAAGAGTATCACATGTGAGGTAGCCATGTGGCCGAATGTACTGTACCCTAGAGAAGATATCTTAGGAGCTGCTCACAGGGACATGGACCCAAGGGAAAGCCCAAGCCTAAGAAGCAAATGTAATTATGCACAGAGATGTACATAAAAATGTAATTATTAATAGAGATGGAGCAAAATCAGGGACACTCAGGAAGTTACCCTACTGTCTTCCCTTGTCCATTCACAACTATGTCCAAGAGAGCTGCTTCACAGTCTTGAGGCGATATACAAGGCATTGGGCAGGTATGTGCAGTTTGGAAAAACATTTCCCATGAGATTTTATCCTGGATCCTCATGGTGGAGAAACTCCTGCTTTAGATCTGCAATTCAACCATTTCTAAAATACCAGGCCTAAGAAGTTTCCTAACAGTTGGGGAACCCGAGTGGTCACCAAGTAAAGGCTCTAGTGCCTAAAGGCAGGAACTACCTTGACATGGTCATTGGTACTCCGACTATGCAACACTATTTAGGAAGGGCCATGCCACTATTGGCCATTCTGTCTCTCCAAGATTATTCTTTGATTCAAATATATTTCTAGTTGAAGACAAGTATCTACTACCTCTCCTCTGTCTCCCTCTCCAAACTCTGCCTTGGCTACACCATTCTTCAGGGGGTTACTTGAAAGTCTTGCTTCATGCTACGCTTACTCCACACCCCCTACCCCACCCCATTGCTCCTTTTCTGGGTTGGACTTCAGGAACTCTAGTTTCTCCACAAAAATGCCACAACTGGGTATAGCCCTGAAGAATCACATTCTGCCTCCCTCCAAAGGATAGATTTTTCATTTTTCCTCAGAATTAAGGCAATCAATCAATGCCATATTTTTCTTGTTTTATCATGCACATGGTAAGGAGGAAAACAGGATTTACTGAAGAAGAACATGCAAATATGTGTGGTTTATAATGTGGAAAACTAAGTTAAACTAGCTTGGCTCTAGTAGCCCCTGAATAATATTCACTTTTCTTGCAAATGCTGTTTAACTAATCTGGTTTTCAAACTGCATAAAAGCAGAATTAATTAATATTTTCCCAATTTTTTATTATGACTTTGTTTTCCAACAGGAATGAGACATTTGAATTCATTCATAAATAAAAATGTAAATGCTATTATTAGCATAAACTAAGCAAAACTGAAACTCTTTTATAAAAGATGCTGCTTAAAGATGCAAGAGAGCTGCCTGATAAAAATCAATCAAAATAAGTCCAGAAGTGTTTCTTCTTGAGGAAAAAATAATATAATTGGTAATTATAGAGCCAGAATAGAAGAGAATAGCTACTCTTTAAATAGTTGATTAAGGTTCAATGGCTTTCTCTGTGATGTTTGGCAAAAAAAAAAAAAAAAAAAAAAGTGACTAGAAGGTAAAGGAAAAGACCTTCTAAGATAAATGAAATTAGGTAAAGACATTTTCTCATTTATATGGGGAGGCATCTCATCCTCTCAACCACTCACATAACAAATTAGTTTCATTTAAAAACTGAGCTAAATACACTATTTGCAAAGATTTCATGTTTCAGATAGAAGTTTCCTTTTCCAAAGGTCACATTTTTTCTTCTTTATTTGAAGGCACAATAAATGAATTCTTAGAAATTCTCTGCTATAATTTCTTATGATGTTTTAAGGCACAAACTCAGTTTGCTTTCTTGATATTTCTTTTAATTCATTCATTCATTCTACAAATATTTATTGAGCACTCACAATGTTCTAGGCACTATGTTCAAAACTCTAAGCAAGCAACCCCCCATTTTAATTCTGGGCTATGCAAAGAGTTGAGTGAAAACATGTTTTCTCTCATAATCATGCAAGGATACAACTTCCTTTTATCTCTTTTCATGCTGAAATTTTTTTTGGCATAAACATATTTTCACTTTTGACAAAAGAAAATTAGTTTAATTCTCACCACTGACAACAAATCTAAAGGCAGCTTTTTAAGTTCTTAAGTTTGATTATCTTTCGCTTTGCTTTGCAGGGTGCATAGCGCTAAATGGGCATGCTCTTATCTTCGTTTCCTCTCACTACTCTTTACACTACTCCTACTGCTCTCCTTCCTGGAACCTTCGCTAAGAACTCTTATCTGACTAAATCCAAGCAAACAACCTAACTGACAAACAGAGACAGCTCTAGTGAAATACGTTCACTTCTGTAGCCTAATTTTATAGAAATCAACAGGAGCTATTGCGGAGTTCACTTTAACCATGTCCTTCCTGGACCACTGGAGACCACGTCAGTCTTACTGAACTGAGAGAAAAAACTAAATTTAACACAAATTTAAATTTGTGCCAAATTAACCAACCAAACCAACCGGCAAACAAACTAATATTAAGGGGTCCCCAGACCCTACTGGAGATGGCATAGCTGATGACTGGAGGGGGCCTGAACAGGAGTTGGAGAAGATAGCAAATCCCTTCTCAGAATCAGATCTTGCAGATCAGTAGTGAGAATGTGTTGATAATTTCTTAACATATTTGCCGCTGAGTAAGGCTGAAATTTCCTATGAATGGAGGTATGTGGAAGTCTGCACTGTCAGTGGTCTTTGTAATGAACTCCTAACATCAACTTCTTTATATTCATTTTCTTCCCTCCCTCCCTCCCTTGCATCCTCCCGCTCCCCCTACCTTCCTTATGCTCATTGACTGATCAAATAATATTATTCCTACTTCATGAAGATGAAAAGCTTCTCTGTAGGGCTCTTTCCAGGTCTTAGATATTAATAAACTTAGCCTCAAAGGAGTCAGAATAAGTTTAGTGGTTAGAAGCCTGAGTTTTGAAGCCATACGACCTAGGCTCAAGTCTCGTTTCTATCCCTCACTGTCTGTGTGACCTTCAGCAATGTACTTATCCTCTCTAAATCTCATTTCCTTCCTCTGTAACAAAAGGAATATTATTATTTACCTTACAGGTTTGTTCAAGAATTAAATGATAAAAAGTACCCAACGTGTTAGAAGACTTAGATAAATATGTTTTAAACACCTTTGAATGAAGAACTATGACACACGAGTACTTTAAAAAGTGCCTGAGGTGGGGGGCACCTGGGTGGCTCAGTGGTTAAGCTTCTGCCTTCCACGAGGTCATGATCCCAGAGTCCTGGGATCGAGCTCTGCATGGGGGAGCCTGCTTCCCCCTCTCCCACTCCTCCTGCTTGTATTCCCTCTCTCGCTGCATCTCTATTAATAAAAAAATAAAATCTTTTAAAAAATGCCTGGGGGCACCTGGATGGCTCAGCTGGTAAAGGTCTGCTTTCGACTCAGGTCATGATCTTGGGGTCCTGAGATTGAGCCCCACCAGCTCAGGCTCCCTGCTCAGCAGGGAGTTGGCTTCTCCCTCTCACTCTGCCCCACCGCGCACTTCCGCATGTGCGAGCACGTGCGCGCCTTCTCTCTCTCTCTCAAATAAATAAATTAAACCTATAAAAAAAAAAAAAAAGTAGGGGCCAGGCCTATGTAGGACAGGTTCTTCTGCCATTTAGTCTTTGCAGGGTGCAAGACTTATTCATCATTGTATTTCCAATATTAAACACAACAGCGGGCACTGTGTTTGCTCAATAAATGAGTAAACGAAAGAATGAATGACTTAGGAGAAGTCCAAGTAAATTTCTTCTTCTTTGCCAAGTCTAACTGGTAGGATTCAGGAAGAATTACTAGGGTACACATGTGCCTGCCTGTAACAATCAATCCGCTGTCTGTCCAGCCAGGCCCTGGGCCCTGGGAGTGGTACCAGGAGTGCTACTGAGGGACTGACCTGGGCCGTGGCCCTTAATTTATCAAGGAAAGAAATTAGAAGTTGGAGTTACGATGATGTATTTCCTTCTGGTCCACTCGCTCTTCGTTAGAAGAGACAAACAATCTTATCACGTTCACCCTGGAAGGACTGGTATCAGATAAGTTGTGTTGGTCACAATCTAAAGCCCGATTATGCAGACCATAACCACTACTTCTCTCCTTGCATTATTTCTTTTAGACTCAGTAAAACCAATGCTCCTTTCACTTTAATTCTTCCCATTATTTTTTAGCTCCCATTTTATTCAGATACTGGAACATCCTACTTTTAATTTGCCATTTGACAGGTTTGACTCTATTAAGTTAGACCAGATTTACTAGTAGAAATTAAAAAATAAATAAATAACAGTGGAGACTCCCTTACAGAAGCAGATTTTCAGTTCTCAGCATGGTGCCTGGTAGTTCTGTGTTTTGGGGAAGTCCACAGATGGTTCTGAGATAGTGGAGAACTATTAGTATACAAAATGCTTTTTTATTACCTTTATTAGAATTATGGTTTCAGGTATTGTTACTTATGGATCCTTAGTTTTTTTTCATCTTTAAAATGTGAATTACATTCTAGAGTTACTATTATTATTATTATTATCTAGAGATAATACCGGAGATAATACCAAATATTAATCATTAATATTTGTGTCCCTAAAGAGAGGTTGTAAGGAAGACATCATTCTAAATCTGAAGGGACCTGAAAGATTAGAAAAAGTATAATATTATTATCAATATTAACACTTTTGAATTTATAAAGCGCTACTGGGTTTACCCAGAATGATCATGGAATTAGATATTCTAATTAACTTACTTCTCTGGGCTAGCCGGAAAATAAATTTTGATTGAATTCTCCTTGCTGGAAATATTCCTAAAATCTAATTGTCTTTTCTGCCTTAAAAAATCAAGTTTAGTGCACATAATTGAATACATTTTGATAATTCCAGTAGCACAGTGTTACCATTCAGAATGGAAATATTTTCATTGTAGAGCAGTATAAGCATTGCTTACTGAAGGCTAGGATGAAGTATTTGGATATTCAGGATCTATCCAGGAGGTTGTTTTACTGCTTTTTGTTTGGTTCTGGTTTTTAGTAGAAACCATTGTTTAACCCATTCCTGGTTGCATCAGTCATCTTGAAGATGTAATGTTGTGGAAGAGTCCTGTGCAAGAATATCTGTTATCAACCCTAGAGAACACCCTCCTCATTTGGGAGCTTTTAAATTTTATCCCCAGCCAAAAAGTGAAAACAAATAGGACTGGTCCTTTGATATACGTTAGCTCTCCGAGCTATGTTCTAGGAGGACAGAGGTATGGAGACTGAATTTTCTGCTATTCTAAGCTGTGTGCTTTCAACACTACTGGGAGGCCATTATTTATGCTCCAAACAGTAAAACAGTCACCCTCTTAGAATAATACTTGCCTTACTGAGTTCTCATGAAGACAAAGTGTGTTAACATTTGTAAAAGCACAGAAAGGCTTGGTCTCTGTCTATCTTGTTTACCAATCTAACCCCAATGCCTAGAAGAGTCCTTAAAATATTTGCTGAGTGAATGAATAAATATTACTCTTCCTTTCCTCTTCATTGGGACCACCATGGCACTTTTATTCTACTTGTCTAAAGGCATTTATCATATTCTACACTGGGGTCTTGTTAGTCATATAATCTATTATATTATATGGCAAGCTCCTTTAGCATAGGGCTCATGTATCACAACTTTGTTTCTCCACAGAGCATAGCATAGATTCTGACACAGGAACTCAGTGAATATATGATAAATGAATGGATGTTGTAAGTAAACCCAACTACATAAGTAGTTTACGTAATGAATGTTCATCATGTTATTTTCGTAAGCTCTGTCCACTAGTGATAGAAATTCCCCATTTGGGGCACCCAGGTGGTTCAGTGGGTGAAGCATCTGACTCTTGATTTCACCCCAGAGTCGTGAGATTGAGCCCCACATTGGGCTCCAAGCTGAGCATCAAGCCCACTAAAGAATCTCTGTCTCCTTCTCTCTCTGCCCCTCCCCCACCCTCTCTCTTTCTCTAAAAAAAGAAAAAAAAAGAAAAAAGAAATGTTTCATCTGAAATGTTCCAAGTGAACTTAGCAGAAAAAGAATTACCAACAGTATCTTAAATTTTTCTTTCAACATTGTTGGATAACACTGCTTGGTGTTTAAACTCTTAACATATCTGGTGGCTGTTTTAATGATATTTAAAGTCACACAAATATGTAAGACCTATCATAATAGAATTTTTCTGAGAATAACTGAAAGTTATTCTAAGCAATGTAGTTCTTTCTTTTTTGCAGAATGCCGCCAGCATTAGGTTCAATGGGAAAGACGGGGAAATTGGGTTGATTCCTTATTTTTAGCCTCTTTGTCAGATGATTGTAATTCATTACTTGCTAGGTTACCAGAGGGTGTACTTCATCAACTCTTGAGGCTTTTAGCATGCTGCTGCTTTGTGTCTCATGGGATCCCAGCTGTCGCAGCCTACCACTCCTCCTGAAATCTCCCCACTGCCTCCCAAGGAAATAGTAGGTCAATATTATGCTTTTATTGATAGCCACACAATTCAAATTCCACTTCTTTCCCTAAACTTTTTTCATTATGTGATTTTATCTGCTAGCTTAGCCCTTTCATGCTAGCCATTTGTTTTGCCCCCAAGCATCTGGCCTTTAAAAATATAATGCATCTTACTGGCTTATTGAATAAGAGATAGATAGCTGTGCTTATAGTCAGGCATGACTGTGCTTACACGCTAAGTCTTAACTGAAGAACCTTAGCCTTTTCGATACTGTGGTAATGCTCGTAATAGCCTGCTAACTTTCCTAGTTGTTACGGGATTATTAATTGTATATGACATTTAAAAAATAAGTTAGGTTTGATATTGATTCCAAGCCTAAAGACTTTGACATCTCCCCCTTCAAAATACTATAATCTACTAGTCAGACCATTAATTTTCAGAGGCAGAGTTATTTTGTATAGAGATTAAGTGATAATCCTTATAAGTAAAGAAGAAACAATACATGTAAAATATCTGTCTTTCAGGAAGATTTAATTCTGCATTGTATCCTATTTTCATTCACAAACTGAAGATTACTGGCTCAGAAAACATTCTTCTGAAATGTGAGCTCACTAATTCCAAGACAATTACAAAGAGAAGGCAATGAGTTTTAGTTACTCTAGAGAACAAGCTTAAAATGTAGCCAATGAGTAGAACATGGGTGATGTTTGATACTTATCAATGTACACTTTTATGTTAGTTTACCTGGGTATTTGAGGCAAGTTTTCAGTTTTAAAATTTAGGGGGAAGTTACTCCACCTCAAAGGTAGAAATAGAATCCGTAAGTTTGATATTTTTAAAATATGAACTATAAATTATTGATCAAAAATGATAACAGGGATCAGTACCAGACTATATAGGTACAATATAGTGAGAAGTAGACAGGCATAACTCTAAGAAATTTTTTTTTAAAAGAACTAGATGTCAGAGGGAGAGTACTAAAGGTTAATCAGCTGTTACTAGGTTGGGATCCTCCAATTAGTACTTTAGTGGTATTAATAATCATGTTTTGTAGAACTTATTATAATAAATGTTAAAGGTTTCTGTGCCCAGCTACCCCCCATTAAACTATGAGCTCATCTGGTGGACTCAGCTGTATCTTTTTAAAATATTTTATTCATCATTTTATCTGTGGCATCTAACCCAGTGTCTAGTACAGGCAAGGTTTGCAATAATTTTTAGTTAATTATTTAAGTACTGATAATTTAGTTAATTAAATATAACAATAACTAAAGATAATTATGAAAATTTATTTACAGCTGTATTAAGAGAGAAGTAAAATTAAGAGTGAAAAATGACCTGTGCACCATAGTTAAAATTTGATAGGATCTTTTAAATTATGGGTTCAGTTTTGTAGTAGAATTTATAAGAATAGTATTGAAAAACTTGATAGGCTAGAAAGAAGATTAACGTCACTCCCTGTTGGAAAAGATGTGAAGCCTGTCTTCTTATCAGGTTATCCAAAAGATTAAGCAAATTCCCCTGGCATTTTGCTAAATGGATTTATAAAAGGGTAAGACTTTTAATCCCAAGGCTTCAGATATTTGTCCATTTTGTTTTCCTTAAGGTTAATTTTTAAGTAGATTTAAAAATAATGATACTACAGGAGCGCCTGTGTGGCTCCTGGTTGGTTAAATGACCGAGTCTTGATTTTGGCTCAGGTCATGATCTTGCATGCACCACACATGGAGTGTGGAGCCCGTTAGCCTGTTTAAGATTTTCTCTCTCCCTTTCCCTGTGTCCCCCCTCTTCCCCCACCCCTGCCCTCTCTCTCTCTCTCCCTAGGAACAAAAAATGATGATACTACTTTCCATATCAGTTAGGATATGATTAGGCTTGTAGTAAAGAAGACCCAACCTCCCAACATCTACCCTGCCCCCAAAAGTGGCTTAAATAAGACAGACATTAATTTTTTTCTCACATACATGTGTTTACATAACAAAAGCTTTGCTTCCACTTACAACAGAGATCTAAGTTCTTTCTGTTTTGCTGTTTTACCATCTTGAGCACATTGATTGTGATTTAAAGTAGCTGATCAAGTCAGGTATTGTATTTACACTTCCGGAAATGGGAAGAAAAAGCCAAGAAGAGTCCCCTGTTTTTGCCTTTAAGGAGGCTTCTTGGAATTTGCACAAGGAAGTTCTGCATATATCTTATTGGCTGTGTTCTTTTTCTGTTAATGAAGAAGATGCTCAGCTACATATTGAAAGGCAACCTGCAGTTTCTGTGACATGATTAATATATATATATATATATATATATGTGCTTGTGGAGAAAAAATGAAAAACAAACAACAAAATATATAGTGTAGGAGGATACAGGTGCAAAGTTGAAATTTCCCTGTCACTTTGATGGAATCTGTCATTGTAGTCTGATTAAACATTTTGAATAAATACCCTTTGTTCCTAAGTGTTCCTATTAGCCTTGTCCTAAAGAAGAAAATAAAACTGTATTTTGTAGTTTTCCTTTTAGCCAGGGTACCAATATGTGATTTAGGATGCACCAACTAAAACATCTATGTGAAGCCTTGATTTATGTAGGGAAAGAGGTAGGGGTCAGGGTACCCATCTGAGGGAGCCAGTTGTAGCTGGGGCTTCTTGATTCTGGAGTCAAGAGCTGTGGTGGCAACTTCCTGATTCAGTGCTCCTTGACTGTAACACAAAAAATACACACAAATGTATCTTTTTAAACTATTTTATTTATTTTTGAGAGAGAGAGAGAGAGCACACTAGCAGGGGCAGAGACAGAGGCAGAGGGAGAAGTTGATCAGGGAGCCCAATGCAGGGCTCAAGTTCAAGACCCTGAGATCATAATCTGAGCATAAGGCAGGCGCTTAACTGGCTAAGCCACTCAGGTACCCCTGTATTTACATTTTTTAACCCATGTATATCTTCTTAAATACAGAGTACATACACTGTTGTTTTATATAGATTCATTTACATATGAATGGCATCATTCTTCAAGTATTCTTCTGTAGCTTTATCCACCTCACATTATGTTCATGAAATTCATCCACACTAATCTATTTAACTTCGGTTCATCCATTTTCATTATTGCGTAGCATTATATAAATTTAACATGATAAACATCTATCTCTTCTTTTTTTTTTTTTTTTAAGATTTTATTTATTTATTTGAGGGACAGAGAGCATAAGCAGGGAGAGCAACTAGCAGAGGAAGAAGTAGACTCCACACCAAGCAGGGAGCCCCATGTGGGGCTTGATCCCAGGACACTGGGGTCAGGACTTGAGTCGAAGACAGAAGCTTAAGTGACTGAGCCACCCAGGTACGCCTATCCATCTCCTTTTAATCGAAAATGAGGTCTTGCTATTATAAATAATTCTGCTGAGAATTCACTATTTTTTTTTTTTTAATGTGTGTCCACTTGTGTTCATAAGTGAAAGTTTGTCAGGGAATTTTTCTTCAAGATGAAGAATTGTATAGATGTGCATTCTTACTAGTGGTATGTAAGTGTTGGCTTTTATCCATACCTTTGATAGCATTCAGTGTTGTCAGAGTTCTTAGTTTTTACCAACAAAATAGATGTGAGAGGTATTTTATTGTACTTTTAATTGGCATTTTCTTATCACTGAGATAAACTGTCTTTTAATAGGCTTATTGGCCATTTGAGGTATACATTTGGTAAATTACCCATTTATATCCTTTTCTAATTTCTCTTGGTTAATGTGTGACCAGAAATCAAGAACTAGATGCTCAACCTACTGAGCCACCCAGGCACCCCTCTTGGGTTTTCTATATCTATAGATAACACATCTGAAATAAAGGTTTTCTTGGCTCTTCTGTAAATTATTGTTCTGATAATAAAAATGAATTCTAATAGATATATTTATATTATAAAGTATATATTACACATAATATATAAACAAAAACAAATATTATTCTTACCTCTTTATATAACCCAGTCTTCACTATAATGTTAAATAGAAGCTTTGATATTTACATCAAATTTGACAAGAACTGGCTTTGTATTTACAACAAATTCACTCATGGTCATGATTAAAATATCCTACCTGTAATCTATTTGCACAGTTGCTTGATGTTTTTAAAGGCTAATATTTTAAACCAATACAGCTACAATATTTTTCTGTGTGAAAGACACAGATTTTTGTACACTAGATAGTTGGATTTTTGGCAGCTATAAAGCTTTTACATTTACAAAATGTATTTTCTCTCTGAATAAATATAGTTTTTTTCTTTGTTGTATTTTATATCATATATGATAAGAAACATTTCTCGAACAATTTAGGATAGAGTCCATCCGTACTGTACCTACTGAAAGCATCACATTGATGTAAAAGTCAGTCATATTTTGTTAGTTTGCAAATGTTACATTATTTGCAACCAAAATACCACATGCTTTATATAAAACTATATGATGCTTGAAGTTTGGGCTTGTTAAATTGTTCATGGTTCACACAGTACTTCCTTTTAAGTTTTAAGCATCACTTTGAAAATATGGCATGCTGACCCTCTTTGTATCTAGAGATGCAATTAAAAATAATGGCCTAAATATTCAAGTAGTAGAGAATGTTGGCAATATGACACTCAGGCTATTCATTTGACCTTCTTTTGTGGCTTGCAGGCATGCAGTTTGTTTTTAAATGGATGGCATGTTAAAGATCTGTAGTCATGTCATTTTTTTCCCTGACAATTAGTAAGATATAGAAGGAGAAAACTTTTATGAAGAGAGAGTCCAACTAGGCTACTACCCACAGATCAATAACATCAAGTGTTTCCATAATATAAATATGCTCCCAGCCTATCTCTAGGGATTGGAAAGAGATCAGCTTTGTCTAAACAGGTTTTTTATTTGATGAGTAGACAATAGATGAAGAAAAAAATGTGCTGTGGTTCTTCATAGATGTCTCTGGGATTTGAAAATGATTTACAGATACAACCAATTAGAAGACAAGCTAGTTATGCATCCCATAATCTGTACCTCTGGAAGATTATGTATTGTAATTCAATTTGAATATAAAATTACATACCCTATTTTTATTCTCATAATATTTTTCTTTTCTAGAGTTTATTGTAGTTTTAATTGAAAAGAAGAATGACTTTTTGGTTTAATTTCTGATCAGCTAGATAATTGTTAGCTCTATGAGGGCAAAAACATATCTATCCTTTTAACTAATGTAATCTGAGGAACTAGCACAGTGGTTATTTAATAAATATAATGACTTAATGAGTCATTATATGATGAAAAAATATGATGAAAAAATAGCTACTGTTATTTCTTGAAAATGAAATATTATCTAACTGCCTTCTACTGCAACAACACAAATTTTCGGACTAACATAAGTAGAAAAGGAATATCTTGGATGGATACTGGGCAGCTTAAAGAATCAAAAGAAAGGCAAAAATCAGAGCAGTTTAGGAGTCTGGGATGTGGAATTGGACAGTCTCCAAAAGGTGCTGCTGTCAAAATGAATCAAACATTTTTAGTTTTCATGTCATTTTGAAGAGGATTAAAATTATAGGGGAAAAAATAGAAAAAATTGTTTCTTTGAGAAACTAAGAAAATCAAAGAGAAATTCAATCTCTGTCTGTTTCTCCTATCTCTACTCCATACCCCTCCCCCGTGTGTGTGTGTGTGTGTGTGTGTGTGTGAGACTCTCTTCTTCTCCTTCCTTTATTTTATATGTACTCACATATTTAAGATTTTTATTCCCTCTTGTAGATTTAAGTTATTATCTGTTGAAATTTCCTTTCAGCCTGAAGGACTTTTGTTATTTAAGTTTTGTTTTGTTCTGCTTTGCTATGGTTTACATCAGATTTGCCAGTACCAAATTCTCTCAGTTTTGTTTATAAGGGAATGGTCATTGTTTTAATTTCATTTGTAGTAACAGTTTTTCCAGATCTAGAATTCTTGATAAATTTACCCCCCCAGTACTTTAAATTATACCACGGTCCTCCAGTCTCCATCATTTCTGAGCTTCTCGTTTATGTTGCTGTTCCCCCTGTGTATGTGTTTTCTCTTTTTTTTTTTTTTTTTAAGATTTTTAAATTTATTTGGCACAGAGAGAGAGAGAGAGAGATCACAAGTAGGCAGAGAGGGGGAAGCAGGCTCCCCACTGAGCAGAAAGCCCAATGCCAGGCTGCATCCCAGGACCCTGAGATCATGACCTGAGCCGAAGGCAGAAGCTTAACCCACTGAGCCACATAGCCACCCCTCTTTTTGCTTTAAACTATTTTCTTTGTCTTTGTCTTTGTTTTTTGACAGTTTGCCCCTAGTATGTCTGGGTGTATATCTCTTTGTGTTTATTAAATTTTGGATTCAGAGTACTCCTAAAATTAGTAAGCAATTATAGCAAGATTGAAGGATACAGAGATAATAAGTCAATTACTTTCCAATACACCAGGAAAAAACAAATGGAATTTGAAATTAAAAATACAATACCAAATACCATTTATATTAGCACCTCCAAAAATTAAATATGTAGAAGTTTACAAAATCTCTACAAAGTCTAAATACAGAAAACTGTAAGACATGATAAATGAAATCAAAGAACTTAAATAAATGAAATGTTCCATGCTCATAGATAAGTAGACTCAGTGTTACCAGGGTATCACTTCTTTCTGACTTGATCTGGAAGGTCAACACAAACTCAATCAAAATTATAGCAGATGACTTTGTAGATATTTATAAAATGATTTTAAACTTTGTATGGCAAGGCAAAAGACATAAAATAGCCAGTATTGAAAGGGAAGAACAAAATTGGGGAACTGATACTACTGAGCTCTAAGACTATATGGAAAAACTCTGTTTCTCCCTCTTCATGACTCATCAACACTTCTGATACCAGTATTTGGGGGTCTCATACACCAACCGATTCTCCAATTCTTTATAGACATGAAGTGGATGTCCTACATTTCAATTCAATTCTAACACTATCTACCTGGAATAAGGATCATATCCCACAGTTTAAGAGCTCAGTCCCTCTAGGGCTGGGGAAGCTCTGGGCCAGGAATGGGGATGAGGGCAAAATATATGGTTCTTGTTATAAATCTCTCTCTCTCTCTCTTTCACACACACACACACACACACACACACACACACAATTTCAAAAAATATCACACTATCACAAAGATTTACTACAAAACTATAGTAATTAAGACACTATGGTATCTGTGAAAGAACAGACAAGGAATCAATGGAACAAAGATCCAAGAAACTGACCTACATAAATACAGTCAACTGACTTTTGACAAGGAAACAAGACAGCACATTGGAGAAAATATATTATTTTCAACAAATAGTGCAACAGCACATACAAAAAATGAATTTAGACACCTTCCACAAAAATTAACTCAAAGTTGGTCAAAGATATGAATGTGGTATATAAAACTATAAAACTCCAAAAGATAGTATAAAAGAAAATCTAGATAATCTTTGGGATTGGTGATGACTTCTTAGCACAACATCAAATTCATGATCCATGAAAGAAATAAGTGATAGTCTGGAATTCTGCTTTGCAGAAGACACTGTTCAGAGAGTGAGAAGACAAACCATAGACTGAGAGAAAATATTTGTGAAAACATATCTGATAGAGAACCCTTCTCCAAAATATACAAAGAATTCTTAAAACTCAGCAATAAGGAGATTTTAATCTGATTAAAAATAAGCAAAGGGAGGCACCTGGGTAGCTTAGTCATTAAAAGGCTGCCTTCAGCTCAGCTTCAGTCATGGTCCCAGGGTTCTGAGATCCAGCCTGGCAACCAGCTCAGCAGGAAGCCTACTTCTCTCTCTCCCATTCCCTCTGCTTGTATTCCCTCTCTCATGGTCTCTCTCTCTGTCAAATAAATAAATAAAATATTAAAAAAAATAGATAAGCAAAGGATCTGACGATACACCTCATCAAGAAGAAACACAAGTGTCAAACAAGCATCTGAAAAAAATACTCCGTCTCCTACGTCATTGGGGAAATGCAAATTAAAACAACAAGATGCCACTACATGCTTATTAGAAGGGCCAAAATATGAAAGACTTGTAAAACCAAATGCTGGCAAGGATAAATTATTTATCCAGAGGAGTTGGAAATTTATGTTCACACAGGAACGTATACACAGATGTTTAAAGCAGCTTTTTTCATAATTGCCAAAACAGTAATACTCTCTACTTATTCTTTAAATTTTCTTTTCCGAGGATGCCCAGAATTTGATCTTTTTCATAAGCCATTTTTAAAATTTTAGTAGTTTGCCATCTGAAGACACTGTAAAAGCTTGAAACTATTAAGTCTTGGATTTTTTTTAAACAATTCTTATCTCTTTTGTCTCACATTTTACTACAAGAAACTTAATGAAACTTGATAGCACTTTCAACTTTCTATCTTTAAATATTTATTTTGCTAGATCATCAGACAAATTAAACACTTTTTTTTTACTTTATGTTACATCAGCATAGGTAACATCATCGCTAAATTTTCTACCACCTATATACAGGGATCCCCTATCCCATGGCTTCCAATGCAAAGTTTTCATACTAGTCTCTGAGTACTCCCTATAACCTCAAAGCCATCACACCTCCACAAACTATTTCTTCCAGGCACTTTACATTTTAACTAAAATTCTCCTCCACATGCCCCAGCTTCCACTCTGCACAAGTATCCAAATCAGAATTTGTTGTGTAGTCTTGCATAACAAGTTGCTCCATAATTTAGCTGCTTAAAAACAACAGAAAATATACTGATGTTGTTGCATTTTTCAGCCAACATGTGCATAGAGATGGGCATTGGATCCCTGAGCTGGTGTTGTCCTATAGCTGAAAGATAATATTTAAATAGCCTCTGAAGCAGCTGGATAAACATTAGTCACAGAAATATATGTACAATGTATTATTTCTAGATCTATTTTGTCCAACTATATTCATAGGAAGCAACTCAGAGAAATGTACAAAGTATAACATGTGCATTTTTTTAACACATAGGCTATAGAGAAATGAAAGATTATTCATCACTGCAATTCATAATTGCAAATGGACTTTTTTTAAACTAGTGAATTATCTGGTCTGTTAACATGGATATTAAGTGATTGGTGGATAGATCCTATTTATATTTGCTGGAGAGCTGAAAGGAAAGCAAGACTATTTTATTAAAAATATTCTGTTGTTTACTAAAAGGAATAACAGAGTTCAACATAACTTTTGTAATTTTGAATTTGGGTGTGATGGATGAGGGTAAGGATGGGACAGGAGGTGGAGGAAATCTCAGAAATTGCTCGAGATTTTTAGGAATAGAAATGATGTGCAACCAATCTGATTTAATTAAATTTAGAGTCATAACACACCCCTTTGAAGAGATAGTGAAATGCGTTTCTTTTGTGTATCTCCTTACTGTTGAAATGCAGTACATTAAAATGAATAAGAACAATAGGCAGTTTCAACCAGTCTCATCTACAACTCCATCAGATCGAATGAGAAGATTTTAATTAGAGCTGGACTTCGTTCAAAAAGAGGAACTATTGTAACAAACCCTAATTAAGTTGATTTTTTCCATAGTGTGTAGGTCATGCATTCATTTTCTTAAAATTGCATTTGGTTCTCTAATGCCTTCAATATTTTGGTTTGTATATTCATAACAAATTATGAATTTTCACTTTTCTATGCCAACATTATTCACTCACCTCAGGGATGGTCTGTCTAGTTATAGTTCATCTTTAGTAACTTTCAGAGACCCTTCCTTCTTGTTTTTAGTGACACCAATAAATAGGAAACCAATTCTTGTAAAAATCATATTATACAATTTCACAAATCGTTGTAAAACAGTCCATTTTGCTTCTGTTTTCTTTTATCAAAAATAAAAATAATTGACTATGAATAAAACTTATTAGCCTAACTTACTTGAGAATATACAGTCCACACTCACATATATACACAAAATACGATATATACTGCTGTAACAACTATTTGGAGTTCTGATGTACAAATACGAAGGAAAATATCTGATATATAGATATGTCCCAGGAAATTCTTATAAAATAACAGTACAATTTGTTCAAATAATGACTGCTAATTGAAACAGTTTTGTCCAAACACAGAAATATATGACATAATAATAGCTCCTAGTGATTGAAATGACAGTGCTGTCCATAATTACTGGACCCGGTAGTGGGTCAGTACTCCATGGTCTCACAAAAGAAATTGTTGGTTGTTTACTCTTTTCTTTTTTCTATTCTTATGCTCTTTTTTAAAGCCTCGGGTCAAAAGCCACTTTATAACAATTGTTTTCATTTCAAGAACTCTGAGGTTTAATTATAATTTTTTATTTTCAAGTAATCTCTCCACCCAACATGGGGCTCAAATTCACAACCCTGAGATCAAGAATCACATATTCTACTAACTGAGTCAGCCAGGTACCCCTAATTTTAAGAATGCTGAGTTCTGGGATGCCTGGGTGGCATAGTCAGTTAAGTGTCTGACTCTTGGTTTTTGGCTCAGGTCTGATCTCACGGTGTTGAGGTCAAGCCCTGCTTGCTCTATGCTCAGCGGGGTCTGCTTGAGTTTCCCTCTCCCTCTGCCTGTCCCTTGCTCTTTCTCTCTCTCTCTCAAATAAATAGCTACATCTTAAAAAAAGGACTTTGAGTTTTTAATTATTTAAATTAAATTTTGAGTCTATAAAGTAATATTATAATACATGTGTAGGAGATAATATGTAATGCACCCATCAAATAGTTTTCAGAAAACAATATTGCCATTTTTTTGACAGTCTCCTATATATTCTCTCAAATCCTACTCTTTTTCCTCCACCACTCTCCTGAATTTACATTCATAGTATCCTTCCTTTCTTTAGTTTTACTATATACTTGTATCCCTATACTTTATACAGTTTTCACTTATGCATATCTTTTATATTATAACTTAGTCATACTTTGTGTATTTGTTTACAATTGACTTTTTTCCCCGCCCAACCTTATGTTTCAAAAATTTATTTGTGTCTTCCCATGTAGCAACAATTTATTATTTTTTACTTACTATATTCATTGCTGCATAATCTTCTAACATATAACTATACTATTGTTTATTTATTTTACCTCAATTGAAATTTTGTTTATAATTTTATACTACTGCAATGTTGCTATTTTAGTCTTGAACAGTTGTCTGGGGCATATGTACATAAGTTTGTGTAGGATAGAAAACAAAGTGAAATTGTTATCATAGCCTAGGAAATTCACCTTTGTAAAATTCTGCTAAATTATTTTCCAAAGTGGTTATACTTTATAACTTTTGTCAGTTTTCTATTATGAAATGTTAATTCACTGGAGATTTACTTTCTATTTCCCTAATTATTAATAAGGTTGAGTATGTTTTATGCTTATTGATTTTTCATGTTTCTTCCACTTTGTGCCTCAAGTCCTTTCCCTTTATGCTCATCTTTTTCTTTTCTTCAATGATTTAAAAATGATGTATACTGTATACAATTTTTTTGTCAGGTATATGTTTTCAATTAGCAGCTCCTATTTATGGTTTTAATTTCCATTCTGTTTATAGTAACTTTCTTAAATAGAAGTTTTTATTTTACTTTAGTTAAATTTGTCAATTCCTTGTCTTTCAAATTGAGCATGTCTAAAGAGGTCCATCTCCACCCAAAAGTCAAAGAATTTTTTTATCTTGTTTTTCCAAAATTTTATTTTTACTTTTAATATTTAGGACTTTAATTATATGAAATTGATTTTGCTTATGGTATAGGGTAAGAAAGCAACCTAATTTTTTTTTCAGTGATGCAGATTTGCCACAGCACTATTAAATGAATAAACCATTCTTTCCCACTGATATGCAGGGACAACTCTGTCATACTCAAGTCTATATACTTATGACTTGATTTCTTGGTTCTTTATTTTGTCCTATTGGTAATTTTCTATTCCTGAACAGTACTACAAAGTTTTAATTATAATAAATACATAGTAAGTCTTAACATATGGAAAGACAAACATCCCTTTTATCTTTACTTTAGAAGAATCTGGACTATTCTTGGTTATTTGTCCTTCATATACAAAAGAACTGCTAAATCCCATAAAATAAATATGTTACAATTCTGATTGGTATAGTATTGACTCTTTGGGTCAATACACAGGAAATTAACATCTGTGTAATACTGAATCTCTTCATTTATGAACAAGACTTATTTCCCTTTAACGGTCTTATTTTACATTTTCAGTATAAAATTTCAGTCCTAAATGCTTATGCATATAACAGAACTTCAAAATACATGAAGCAGAAATTGATAGGACTGAATGAAGAAATAAGGAAGTCCACAGCAATAGTTGGAGATATCAATACCCCTCTCTCAATAATTGATATAGCAAGTTGACAGAAAATCAGTAAGGACAGAGAAGATTTGGACAAAGCTATCAACTAATCTGACCTAATTTTTATCTTTAGACTATTATATTCAACATGAGCAGACTGTAGACTCTTTTCAACTGTACAAAAAACATTTACTAAGTTACACCACATTCTGGAGCACAAAACAAATGTTAATAAATTTTTAAAATATTCAAGTCATTCAAAGTATGTTTTATGACTGTAATCAAGATAAATTTAAAATAAATGGAGAGGCAAGATGACGGAGGAGTAGCAGACTGAAATGACTTCAGATCCCAGGAGTTCAGCTAGATAGGAATCAAACCATTCCAAACACCTACAAACTCAACAGGAGATAGAAGAGAAGAGCAGCCATTCTAGGAACAGAAAATTGACCACTTTCTGAAAGGTAGGATGTGCAGAGAAAAGAATCCAAAGCTGCAGGAAGATAGACCACAGTGGGAGGGGCTGGGTCCCTTTAATGAGCAGCCGAGCACAAAATTGGAACTTTTAGAAGTCGGCTCCATGGAGGGACCTCACTCCAGAGGCTAAGCAGGAGGTGGGGCCCTCGCAGGGATAGTGTAGTCTCAGGTCCCCCATGGGGTCACAGAAATATCGGGGTATCTGAGGGTGGCAGAACTGCCAGGTATTGGTGTGGGGAAGCAGACTACAGAGACAGAGCCAAAGAGTGAGCTTTCAGATCTGGGTTACCTTAAACTGTACCCCTGTGACCGTGGCACTGTCAGACCACTGCTCTTCAAGCAGGGACCCCATAAGTGGCATATCTGGAGAGACTCACTTTCCTCCTCTGGGAGAGGCAGCATGGCAGGAATCTGCTGGGTTTGGAGACTCCAAATGGGACTGTGTGCCAGAGATAGAAACACTTGGTCACAGGCTGGGTAAATTTGAAGTGTGGCCAGAGACCAAGGAGGCAGGAATGATTGACCACTTTTCTCTGAGGGCGCACTGAGGAGTGGGGTCCCGAGCTCTTGGCTACTATGGGCTGGAGACTGAGAGGCTGCCACTTTTGGCTGAGTGTGGATCCCTATGTATGAATTGATCCCATGAGCATGAGATCAAGACCAGAGCCAAAACCAAGGGTCCAATGCTTAACTGTGCCAGATGCCCCCAAAACCTTTCTTTAATTCTAGTTGATTATTACCAAATATGAGTATCTTTATATGGCAATGTTTTCTGATGGCTCAAGAGAAACCACAAATCAGGAATTTTATGTACAATTTCTATTTTTTTGAATTTTGCAAAATTTTATATGTATATGTGTAATTTATATATATACTTACAGATATAATTTATAAAATTATGTAATACATAAACTGATTATATTCTATATATAAACTCATATACATACATAAAAACCATATATATATGAGGAATTATATATATAATATATCTGATCTATAATCAGATTATTAGAACAAAAAACTGGTTGTATTGACCATTTATTAGTGCTTTTTCTAAACTCTGTATTGTGTAAATTCTGCTCAGTTTGAAAAGGTGACTTGTTGATTAAGCGGTTATTGTATCAGAACCCCAGGCAATAGTCACTCTTCTCAGTTTGCAAACCATTGGTATTTCTGTTTTAGGAAATTTATGGAATTATTTTCTTTATTGTTCTACTTGCTAGATTTTAAAAACTTTATCTTCCAGAATTTATCTTTTTTTCTATTAGTGTGTATTCATTTTCAAGAAAACTTTTCTTATCTCAGTACTTTTTTTTTTTAAAGATTTTATTTATTTATATAGAGGGAGGAAGGGGAGAGGGACAGAGAGAGTCTTAAGCATGCTCTATACTCAGGTCAGAGCCCAGTGCCCCAGTGCCACACTCAGTATAATGACCCTTAGATCACGACCTGAGCTGAAACCAAGAGCCAGACAGTTAATTGACTATAACACCAAGGTGCCTCTCAGTACTCTTCTTATCTAGTCCCAGTTCCTGTTTCATGGATGCAACTGAACTTTTAATGGTGTCTGCATATATGGTATATATATGCTTACATATAAATTTGTATATATATATTTCATTTATCTTATAATTTCTAAGGATATGTATGTATATTTTCCATTCACAAATGACATATCAAATAAAAGGCTAGTATCCAAAATCTACAAAGAACTTACTAAACTCAACACCCAAAGAACAAATAATCCAGTCAAAAAATGGGCAGAGGACAAGAACAGACATTTCTGCAAAAACATCCAGATGGCCAGCAGACATATGAAAAAGTGTTTAATGTTACTCGGCATCAGGGAAATACAAATAAAAACCACAGTGAGATACCACCTCACACCAGTCAGAATGACTAAAATTAATAAATCAGGAAAAGACAGATGCTGGTGAGGATGCTGAGAAAGGGGAACCCTCCTACACTGTTGGTGGGAAGGCAAGCTGGTGCAACCACTCTGGAAAAACAGCATGGAGGTTCCTCAAAAAGTTGAAAATAGACCTACCTATGACCCAGAAATCACACTACCCTAAAGATACAAATGTAGGGGTCCAAAGGGGCACGTGCACCTGAATGTTTATAGCAGCAAAGTCCACAATAGCCAAACTATGGACAGAACCTAGATGTCCATTCATCTGTTGATGGAATATATATATATATACACACACACACACACACACACAATGGAATACACACACACACACACACACACACAATGGAATACTATGCAGCCATCAAAAGAAATGAAATCTTGCCATTTGCGATGACGTAGATGGAACTAGAGGGTATTATGCTTAGCAAAATAAGTCAATCAGAGTAAGACAATTATCACATGATCTCCCTGATATGAGGAATTTGAGAGGCAGAGTTGGGGGTTTGGGGAGTAGGGAAGGAAAAAAATGAAGCAAGACAGGATCAGGAGAGAGACAAACCATAAGAGTCTCTTAATCTCACAAAACAAATGAGGGTTGCTGGGGTGAGGAGGTGTATGGAGAGGGTGGTTTGGTTATGGACACTGGGGAGGGTATGTGATATGGTGAGTGCTGTGAAGTGTGTAAGCCTGACGATTCACAGACCTGTATCCCTGGGGCAAATAATACATTATATGTTAATAAAAATTATTAAAAAATTAAAAAAAATTTTAAAATAAATAATAGAAAGATTTCTGGAAAATTCTCAAGTATTTGAAATTGAACAACAGACATCTAAATAAGCAATGGGCCAATGAAGGAATAAAAATAGAAATTGGAAATTATTTTTATTTGAATAAAAATAAAAACAATATATCTTACTTGGTGAGTAAAACTTGTCAAACTTTGAATAAATGAAAAGAATTGAAATGCAAAGATTGATAATGAAATTTTAAAATATGACTAATTGGATGAAACGTAATAATTAAAACATTTACAAATGGAAATTGTATTTGTTAAAATTTTTAAAACTTGATCAGTGTGCTTAAGGGAAAGGAGAGATTAGTGAAAAATAGATGACTGAATATAAAATGGTGTGGGCAGGGCATGAGTAACACAGTGAAAAACATTAAAGAGAGGTTAGAAGACACGAAGGGTCTAATACATGACAAATTTGAGTTTCAGAATGAGAGGAAAGAGAAAATGAGGTAGCAATAAGTTTGGAGAGCTAATGACTAAAATGTTTCTGAGCTGTTGAACTATTACATGTACACATCTGAGAGGCTCTATGAATCCCAAACAAGAGAAATAAAAACAAAAACAAAAACAAAACCTCAAATCTGGAGAGAAAAAAGCTAAAGAAAAAATTTATACTAAAGGAGAGGTAAGTAGATGGTTACAGCATCTGTAGTAGAGAGTCTGACTCCATGTTTGATGTTCATCCGTAGACAGCTTTCAAGTCCCACATATATGTAAACTGGGATGGAAGTCCAGATGCTTTCTCCTTTGGCATCAGCAAGAAATTCAAATAATGTAAGCTCTAGACTTACAGAAACCCCCACCCCAGTATAGCATCTGTGTTTTCAGCAGGTATTAACTTTAAGTTCTTAACACCAACATAATTTGGAATTTTTTGATAATTGATATTAAGGGACAAGACTAGGGAATAGAAGCCTTCCCTAAAATGGCCTGGGTAGTACATGTCAGCCTGGACTTGTGTGTCTCAGGCTGAAGTATGCATCTTAACTCCAGTTTAAGCCATGACTAACACAAGGATCAGGGAACAGATGCTTCCCTGTGACCACTGAATGTGTATCGATCAGGCATTGGTCCTATTCTAAGGAGTGTTAAGAGAAAAGACTGATACTTTGTACAATATGTGGACCCATTGGGTGATGGCTGGAGAAAGAGAAGTTACAATGTGTCATGATGAGGTCATACTACTAAAAACAAAGGGCTCACTAGGACCCTACAAACACCATTGTTGCTGGTGTTAGTCATGCTCATGTCACAACAAAGATCCTGACCCTCATCACACACCCATGCCAACCCTGTGGACTTAATACTGGGGAAGGCCCTAACCTAACAAATACTGGTCTGAGGCTTTCTGGAAACAGAAACATAAATATGTTTCAGAGCAGAGAGGACATCCTCCCCTGTCAAAATATGTCCATCCAACCAAAAAGGACTCCTAAACCTCCCCACAAAAAACCTGAATATAGGAGGAGAAACAAATATATGGAAACAGAGGTCCCAAATTTTATCTAATTGAAAACCCTAAATTCACTAAAAAGATTTCTACAACAAAAATACAAAAGGGTGCTGTTTGACATTTTGTTCCTACAATATAGTTTCTGAATTAACTTTAACATCTGCTGAAATTCCCAATTAGCAAAACTTCATGGCCTTAATCATTATGGGACTTCAATTATACTTATTCCTGGAGATCCCCCTAAATTTAAACAAGGCACCTCTATATTGTCAGGAGACTTCCTGAACATAAAATAGAGGATAAATAGGTATACCTTACCTCAGCCATAGGAACCATTGCTTTGCTTAAATTTCCTGCCATCATAGTGTCCAATTTTCTAAAATATCCCATAGTGGTCATGGCTGCTCTGACTCAATGAGCAATAAATTAGAATTAAATTAAGTCTTTGACACTTAAAATTGGCTTGATAAAATGAGACCCTATGGATCTTCCCCCCACATAAAGTAGTTCATATGGCCCAACATAAATTAAAATGGGGTCTTCTAGATTGAAACCCATTATATAAGACCTATTAGAGAAGGGGTGATTATCTTCACTCCTTCTCTAATTAACAGCCCAATTTGGCCTGCTTTTAAACGTAGAAAGAATGAATGGTACCTCATACTGGATTACATAATGTTAATAGCATAGTTACACCAGTCCAGTAGCCTCCCCATATCCAATATTATTCAAATTACTGACTCCATCCAACCAGCAAGTGGTAAATACTTTGTAGTCATAGGTTTGGCTAATATGTTCAGTGTCTGTTTCAATAGCCTTTCAAGTGTGTTTGTCTTAATCTTCTAAGACACCTGGTAATACATGCTTTCCTGGCTACCCACAAGCCACTTCAGCATCCCTGTGATCATGCAAAATCTTTGTAGGCATGATCTTAATAGCACCGAAGTTTCCCCAGAAACATGGGTATGCCATCACTCTGATGACATCCTTCTTCACGAAGATTCATTTCATACACTCATTCAGGACATACAAATACTCACCAGTGGGTTCATGAAAGGAAACAGGACATTGTCCCAAAGGTGGTACTAGGCTCTGCCACTTCAGTTAAATTCCTGAAGACTGCTCCATCCCTTACACTGTCAAGAAACAGCTGTTGACTATCGCAGTATCCATGGTGATTGGTTGGTTGGTTGGTTGGTTTCCCTGACACTAGGCACTTTATCTAGTTGTCTTCCTGGGGGTTGTGGAGTACACTGGGGGCTGCGATGGACAGACCAGGGGCCATGTCAGAGGACTTTCTTGGACATCAAACATTTGTCCATTAGACTTAGAGGAAACAGTCTTGGGTGAACGTCTGTCATCCCCACTCCCCAGAGCAGTGATGAGACTGCCAAGCAGCAAGGTTAGGAAGGCAGCCGTAAGCACATTGGGACCCTGGCAAAGCAGTGCTTCAATATCCAGTTCCATGTCACTGGTTGGAAAGTGGCAACTCCAATTGCACACAGACACACTGTCTAGTCCCACCAGGAACTTCTTGAAGTTCCAAGGGCCATTGTTGTAGCACACTGAAGACCAGGTGATGAACTTGGAGTTAATCAGGAGCCCAGTGGCATCATCACTGGCCTTGGCAGGCCCTTCTGCAGGAAGGGGAAGAGCAGGTGCATCTGTGCACAGTTTGCCTGGCAGTTCTCAAAGACCCTGAATTATGTTCCAATCTACCCCCTGCTGGGACATTCTTGAGGAATTTAGGGATCCCTTTGTTCTTGGTGTTCTCTTGATGCCTGATGACATCATCCAGGCCTCAGGCAGAGGAGCTGCTGTAACTCATCCATGGCTGTAGTCCCAGACTGTTGTTCCTCAGAGTGAGGCCACAGGCCTCAGGAGCAGCACATTGTCTCACAGGGGGCCCAAGCATACCAGGGACCTGAACAGCTGCAAGCACAGGGTGTTCTGAGTAAACTGCATAGACAGGAAGTAGAGAAGGGAAATTTCTAACTAGGAAAGCCAAAACAAGCCCAAGTCTTTTCTTTAGGTTCTGGAGACAATATATTCCTAGTTTACAAATCTTATTCACACCCATTTATGCTGATTCACAGTCCACTATAAATGGTAACTTCTACAGCAAAGGGTTCTAGAATCTGTCCAAATTGCAATACAACAAGCACATTCATTAGTGGACCCTACAGACATCTTCTCTCTAGGAGCTGCGGCAACCTTCTCTCCATTTTCCTGGAGTCCTTGGTCTACCCATGGCGGCAATGGTTTGCCCAAGGGCTTCTTCCAGTGTAAGAAATTGCCCTCCTTGACCCTATTCTATATCCATTAAATTGCTATACACTGAGGTATAGCTATACACTGAGGTTTCCTGAAAACAGAGAATTTATAGGACCTGAGCCTATGACCCTCCATACCCAGATGCTCATTTTGCCTTAAACGATGGAAGCATTAACCCATGGGTTCAGCATGGTCATTAAAGTCTCCTTGCTACAAGATGGAACCAAATCTGAATCCTCTGGTTTATCTTACCTGTGGGAGGCCAGTGACGAGGGGTATTGTCTTGTACTTATTCCTTTGCCACATGCCACAGTGATGCCGGAGGTGACCCATTTTCTGCACTCTTTAGCTTCCTGAGAAACCCCATGGTATCATTTGAATGAGCATCCAAGGGAGTTCTTATAAAGTTGTCAGAGCAACAATTACACAAGGTGGAGCCCTCTAGAGAGTGATTACTTCTTATCTTTTCACTGCACGGTCCAGACTGAGTATAGAATAAAAGAATCAGCAAAACCGGTTGAACTTTAGTCAGCCATATATATATATTTTTTAATTTTTATTTTTTAAAGTTGTCTCCACACCCAGCATGGAGCCAATGCAGGGCTTGAACTCATGACGCTGAGAAGAAGACCTGAGTTGGGATCGAGAGTCAGATGCTTAACCAGCTGAGCCACCCAGGTGCCCCTAGCTAGCCATCTTAACATGGGATAGCAGTGGGCCCCATCTGTACATTTTTCTTGACTCCAGAGTCCAACCCAGTGTAATGGAAGCAACAATTCTTTATTCAATACTTTCCCATTGGCATAAAGAAATCTGAGTATCTCTTGCCTCACAGATACCCAAAATATAAATTAAGGTTACACATATCTCTGCACATGTGAAAGCTATAGTACAAGTATCACTAAGATAAGGCTTCACTCTTTATCCACTTTGGAATTCCAGACATTATTGATAGTGACCAAGGCACTTAATTCTCTTCTCAAAATATACTGCACTGGGCTCTTACAATGAATTTGATAGAACTTTCAACATTCTTTCCAGTTTCAGGCTATAGGCCTCATAAAGCACCCTAATGTCTAACTTAAATGAGATCAAATTCAATTAAATGAAACATGGCACATTTTAGTCATCAGTCAAATAACAGGGATAAATTGTAACAAAGAGTCTGACTCCATTTTTGATGCTTCACTGCTCAAAGCTTTCTCTTTTCTCCTCTCTCCTCTTTCCCGCCTGTATCAGGCAGGCTGATAAGTAAGCACATTTGTTCCTTCTGAGAACTGGCAGGAAATTCAGATCACATGAACCCTGGCCAATACACAAAAACATTTACCCCAGTTCAAAACTCCAACTCAGTTTCCCTACCCTGTACTTTCAAAACATTTGGGGACCCGCTTGGGGGACTTGCTCTACTCTTTCACAAAACCTCATTAAATGAACAAAAAATTTATGTGCGGCGTCACCCGTCTTGACATTTAAATCAAATTTTGGGTGGGAGCATCTATCCCATCTCTAATAAGTGACTTCAAATGTCATCTAATTTTTAAAAATCAAATAAAAATTAATTTTAAAGTAAGTTAAATTTATTAAGAATAAAAGTGTTCAATGGACCTGGTATTATTTGAAATAGAAGGAAAATATTTATTCTCCAATCTCAATAAGTTAATTCCATATGTTAAAAATTTCTAAGCTAACCATTAGAGAATAGGAATAAACAACTTAATATCCAGTATGATATGAGAAAAAAATCCATTTGCTATAAGGCAAGACTGGAGAAAAAAATTTAGAAAAGAACCAATGAAAAGCATACAATGCAATGTTAGAAATTAAATTGAGATTAATTAGAAAAAATGCAAGTTGCCTAAATGTTTCCATAAAAAGATAAGAATTTTCAATCCATATTTTAAAATTCTGCTCTGCTGTCTACAAGTACATCCCAAATATAGGAATACATTGATGCTAAAGTAAAAAAAAAAAAAAAATACAGGGAAATGCCAAATTTAAAAAGCTGATGCAACAATTAATATCAGATAAAGTAGACATTAAGATAAAAATTAGTAAAGAAAAAGAGAGCATTACATGGTAACAAAATTTAAGTGTGTATGTGCATAATAACATAACTTAATAAATATAAAGCAAAAATATAAAAATAAAAAGCAAAACCACAAGAAAAAGTCCTCAATTAAAATGGGAGATATCGGGCACCTGGGTGGCTCAGTGGGTTAAGATGCTGCCTTCGGCTCAGGTCATGATCTCAGGGTCCTGGGATCGAGTCCCGCATCGGGCTCTCTGCTCAGCAGGGAGCCTGCTTCCCCCTCTCACTCTGCCTGTCTCTCTGCCTACTTGTGATCTCTCTCTGTCAAATAAATAAATAAAATCTTTAAAAAAAATGGGAGATATCTTCTTCAGTAACCAATTATTCAATATCCCAAGTGGTCTAGAATTATGACAAGAATTGACATGATCAGTCTTTTTAAATTTTTATACTATAAAATATACATAATGGTACAACATCTCATTGTGGTATTCCCTTATATTTCTCATTTATATACAGGCATACCTCGGAAATATTGCAGGTACAGTTCTAAACCATCATAATAAAGTGAATATCACAATAAAGCAATAAATTAATAAATGCTTTGGTTTCCCAGTGGATGCACAAGTTAGGGTTACACTATACCGTCATCTATTAAGAATGGAATTAGTGGGGCACCTTGGTGGCTCAGTGGGTTAAACCTCTGCCTTTGGCTCAGGTCATGATCTCAGGGTCCTGGAATCAAGCCCCACATCAGGCTCTCTGCTCAGCAGGGAGCCTGCTTCCCCATCTCTCTCTCTCTCTGCCTGCCTCTCTGCCTACTTGCTATCTCTTTCTCTGTCAAATAAATTAATAAAATATATATAAAAAAGAATGGAATTAGCACAATAGCTAAAAAAAAAACCCAAAGTATACATATATACCTTAATTTAAAAGTACTTTATTGCTCCACCTCAAAACAAAATAACATAACATAAAATAATAAAAAATACTTTATTGCTCTAAAAAAACCCCCCAAAATATAACATAAAAAACTTTATCACTAACAACATGCTTTCATTTCAACAGTTGTAATTACTGATCACAGATCACCATAACAAATATAATAATAATGAAAATGTTTGAAATGTGGCAAGAATTTCCAAATTGCAACACAGAGACACAAAGTGAACCAAATGTTACTGGAAAAGTGGAGTTGGTTGATACATTGTTGCCACTACCTTCAATATATAATAACAAAATACCTGCAAAATGCAATAAAATGAAGCACTAATAAAACCAGGCATGGCTGCATTCCCTTTGATGAAGTGCCTGTTCTAATCTTTTGCCCATATTTTGAGAGCTTTTTTCTTTATTAAGGAGTTTGGAGAGATTATCATAAATTCTAGATGCAGTCCTTTATGAAATATCTGATCTGTAAATATTTTCTCTAGTCTGTAGTTTTTCTTTTCACTCTTAGCAGTCTTTCAAAATTTCAGATTTTAATTTGGATAAAGCCCAATTTATTAATTTGTTCTTTTGATGATTCACATTTTTGTTGTCGTATCTAAGAAATCTTTGCCTATGTCAAAGACACAAATGTTTTCTGCTGTTTTCTTCTAGAAGTTTTACAAATTTAAGTTTAATGCTATAAACTTAAGTAAGGTGCTCGGCAACTTACCTTGAATACTTTCTTCACTTACTTTTTGTCATTATACTCATTATACTTAATGTTCCTTTAAGTTTATCAATGTGAACTGTATATAATAATATATATATTATTATATATATATTATATACACCGGGTAAGGGCGGTGTAATTCATTTAAACAAATTTATGGTTGATGCGAATGTTGTTAGTTTTTATATCAGTCACTGTGCTTATTTTACTTTTTATTTTTATATGTATATTATTATATACAGTTCACATAGTCAACAGTAAGAAGTCTTTCTAAGTGAATGAGGTTTTTCAAACTTTGTCTTTGTGAATTTGGATCTTTCTTTTTTTCAGAACTATTTCTTCAAAAAGAAAAGACAGAATTCTAAGTGTCTGGAAAAATGATTCTACATAATGCAAACATAGCATCCACTTAACCAGGTGAATTTAAGCATACTCTTCTGAATTTATTAAAAAGTGATAATTGGGGGACACCTAGATGACTCAGTTAGTGTGGGGTCTGCTTTAGGCTCAGGTCATGATACCAGGGAGCTGGGATGAGTCTTGTGTCTGGCTCCTGCTTGGCGGGGAGGTGGGTGGGGGGGGTTGTTAGGGAGGTGGGAGGGGAGGATCCTACTTCCCGTGCCCCTCCCCTCTGCTCATGCATGCATGCACAGACTCCTTCACAAAAATAAATAAAATCTTTTTTTAAAAGTGACAATTGTTTCTTTAAAAATGCAGTACTCTTCACCCGCAGTATTTATTATGTATGTAAATTGTTTTTGCTTAAGATGTAAGTACATAGCAGAAATTTTTTCTTATCACAGAGTGATAAGAAATTTGATCTCATAGATTTCATGCACACATAAGAAGATATCTCATGTGTGGTAGTATTATACTGAGACAGAGCAATGAATTTGCTCCCCTGCCCCCAGAGTTATGTCTTTAATACTGCCTTCACACAATAATGCTGGGCTCTGGCATATCGCAGTTTTGGTCAATGAGATATTAACAAAAGTGATGCAAGCAGAAACTTGACATGCACTTCCACACTGAGGCTTATCCTCTCAGAACTGTTTCTCTGGGTATTCAGGAGCATCCTGTAAGTTGGTCCTCCCTTTCCAGATGGAGGGGGGTCAGATGGAAGGGCCTCAGAGGGTGCAACCTCATATGGAACTAGCAACAATGGAGATAACATGTCTTCAGGAAGCAGTCAACTCCAAGGCCAAGTACACGAGAGAGGCCTCTTGGACCTTCCAGCTCAGCCTATATAGATAATTACAGACTCATACCCTAGTGGATACTATATGGGGCAGAAAAAGAACTCAGTCAACTTCAGAAACATGAGAAATAATGCACGCATGTTGTTTTAAGCCCCTAGGTTTTGAAATGGTTTGTTATGCAGGAATAGATAAGAAGCATGAAAGATGTTTAATTCAGTCTCAGGTACCAGAAAATTTTGTTTTCTCACATTAAAAAGTATTACGTTAAAAACTAAAATAAATATGCATTCCCTTCACTCTCTAGTATGCTCATTTCCAAAGTACTCTGAAATCTTTATCAAAGTTCAAATTTAAGACCTTTTTCACCAAGATACCTTATTTGTTTGAAATCATTTGGCAAAACTCAATTAATTCTTTCTATTATTATTTTAATCTGTTTTAAGTGAAATGCTATGCAAATACTTGCTTTAACTGCTAAGAGCTGTCACTAAAGGATTTATATTCTATACTGACTAATAATGTCAGGCTGTGTTTCATGCCCCTTAATGAAATTTTGACCTTATTTTGCTCAAAAAAAAAATTTCTGCTCTCAAAAGCTATAATTCTGTTGAATAGTTTCTCAAATGCTCGAGGAGTCATACTGTGTAATATTGGCTATATTTCACAGTGTGCAACATTATATTGCATGTGTGTTTTACCACTGAGTAATTTTATTTTGTAGTCTTGCTAGTACCATCATATAATTAAATTGTAAACTCATGTGGTGTAAAGGTCAGACACTTCAAATGTATGAAAGCAAATGCTATGTGTATTTTGGTTTCTACTCTTCACACACTGAGATCAGCAAAAGGATCAAAAAGATCATATATGTTACAATAGAAATTTCTTGTCTTTGGAACAAGCTTTTATAGCATCTTGTAATTGTAAACAAAAATCTCACACATGTTATTTAAAAGTATGCCTCCATTTTCTTGGAATACTCACGGAGGAAACACATTTTCATTTCAGCCTCTTCACAAATAAGGCAATCACCATGGTTGGTGCCTACTTTTTTCTTCTTAACTATTTTTCCTAGGAATACACCTTGACTTTTGTTTTGTGGTAGTTTTCACAGTAGAAATATATTATGCCTTTCTTTCAGATGACTTGAAATTTAGAAGATTGTACCTGATTTTTATTCTTTGTATTTTAGGTTTTTTTAAAAAAATGGATGTAATAACTTCAAACTATTTTTAAAAGTGTTTCTTTAAAGTTCAAGGGAACATGTTTGTATATACTAACCACATTAATTCCATCTTACTCTTGCACATGGAATTTCCAAAGAAATCAAGACTTACTTAATCTTGGGCAGTATTATTATTATATAGATCCCCAGGATATTAATATAAATGGTTCTTAGTAAAAAAAAAAATCCATTTATTCTTTGAGAACATTCTGGATTAAATTTAAATGGGCTGAGTGCTAATATGATAAGATAATCATATCATTCCTACCATATTAATGACCTTTCAACAATATAGAAGAGCATTTAGATGCTATTTATCCATTTACTTAGAATGTGAGAATTATCTTAGAGCAGGCACGGATCTTAAAGCTTCATTTCTTCACATGATAAATGAGATCTTCTGCCATAGGTCTTCTAAACTAATGAGTCAATGAACAGGCTTTGGTGTTAAATTCTATGTGTATAATCCATATGTATATTCATCTGGAAAGGTTGTCCAAAGCTTTCTTCAGATTCTCAAAGACTTATAACAGCAAAAACGTCATGAACTTCATTTTCCATCTCTGGCTTTCCAAACTATATGACTTTAGGATTTGCAGTGATGTCCTTATTTGGTTTTGTTCCTAATGTTGGTTAGTTATGACTGCTCTTTCTTTTCATCATTCTCATCAAGGTTTATTCAATTTTATTAGACTTTTCTGCAAAGTACTTTTTCTACAAAATTTGGCTTTATTTTTTCTATTATATATTAATATTTTTGTTCTGATTTCTGTTATCTATATTTTTAAATTTTTATTTATTTTTCTATTTTCTTTGTGCTTAATTTGTTCTTAATTTTCAGTTTTTCAAGCTAAAGACTTAGATCATTGATTTTTAGCTCTTTTTAAAATACATTTTAAGGCTACAGATTTTCCTTTAGGAATGGGTTTAGCAACATACTACACACTTTAATATGTAATATTTTTATTATTATCAATTATCATACTGTATGCTTCAGTATATATGCTGTTCAAAAATGGCATGAGTAATCTATGTTATAGAAGTCAGGATGATTGCTTACCTTTGGGAAGGGGAGTGGTTTGTGTGATGTTTCTGGGGTTCTGGTAGTGTTCTATTTCTTGACCTGACTTGTGATTCTATGGGTATATATACTTGGTAGCAATTTTTAACTATGTTTGTGATTTGCTTACTTTAAAAAATATCTATATTACTTGAATAAAATTCTCTTAATGTTAAAAATAAAATAATTGCCATAAATAAAAATTTGATGTTGAAAGAGTTTAAAATATGTTTTTAAAATACTAGCTTTCATTGTGGAAGGAACTGTTATGTAAATATACAATCTTAAATGAGTTGAATTCAACATAAATAAAAATTTATTTCTCTAATTTCAATATAAATTCAATCAAAAAAATCAAATTAAATACAAGTTTTCTTTTCTTCAATGTTTATGTGTGTACTTTAGTCTTTGCCACTCAAAGGATATACCAGTATTTTCATTTAGAATGGTTTTATTTGATTAACTTCCAGATTAAGGAACACTGGAAAGCCTGGTAACTAAGCTTAACTTATTTAAGTAAAGCAAAGTTCAAAATTAAGTATCCTGGAAATTGTCATAATTGTAACTATTCTGGCATTATTCGAAATATTAGTAAAATAAAGATTGTTAGTTGAAAAAAAAACATATCAATACCACATAATCATTGGTGCACTGCATTATCCCTCTTTTACCTGAGTTAGGGCACTTGGCTGAACTTGATCTTTCTAGTAGTCATGTTCCATTGAAAATGTGATTTAATAGACTTTTATGTACAACATCTAATAGAAAAATTTTGATTTGTTTGCTTTTTAAATGACACAAGATCATTTTAACTTTAGCTTTGTTTTCTGACATAGTCTCTCATATTAATTATGATCTCCAGATTTTATTTACAGTCTTTTCTCCTTTCCCCAGCCAAGTTCTACATTATCTTCTTGCCTTTTCCTCGAAGTCTCACTTCTTCAGGTAACTGCCAGCTCTACTACAGCTTACATGAATCCTCCCATGTGTACACTTTCCTAGCAACCTTCACCTGTCATTGTGTTTCTCACTTGTACATATTTGTTCAGGGTGAACTCTCTTTCTAGACTTCACACTTGCCACGGACCTAAACCACAGCTGTGCTGTGCACCAGTGCATTCTTTTGCACTTAGTGACCTGTTTAGTTTAGACTGAATTTCAGTAACATATTTATGGAATGGGTGGATTAAATGTGTATGTTCTAAGTAATAAGGATTGTTGTAGATACTTTGTTTTCTGATTCTTGAACACCTGTCAAATTTTGTCTCTTTTGGAGACTCTGAGAGAATTTGGGCTTTAATTTTTTTTTAGTTAATTATTATTATTACTTTTTTAATTTTGAAAAGGCTTGATGCAGCTACCATAAGTCAACTATTTTGGGAGACATGAAAATACACAGTGGTTCATACTACAATTCTAATTCCTCTAAGATATTCAAAGCTGGAAAATAAACTTCTTTCTACAACCTTGATTTATAGAGAGTTAGGTGTGGGAAAGTCAAAAGGAAAAGAAAACTGACAGCAGAGATTTTTGTTCATGTGCATGAAAACTCTTCAAGAGGAGAATTTCAGTCCCTTCCATGAAGTCCAATGTCTCCCTCCTGTAAGGCTAAAGTCATTATTTGTTTGGAGATATTTGAAACTTTACTCAACACATTTATTCCCTATACACAGTTTACTTTGCTACAAGTGTAAACTTGGATTGCTTAATATATAAAGCGAAGAGGATGCAGACAGATGCTAAACATTATTCAAAAAATTCAATTTTATAGTATTTTAACTGGATTAAAACATGAAACAAGTATTTGAATAGTATAACAATAGTTATTCATGCCAGTCTTAAAAAATGTGAAAATAGAATTATTCTTGGCTTTTTTTCTTTTGAATTATTCTTGTTTTGATACATCTTCTTGGATATAAGAAGTCCCTCCCCGCCCCCATCCAATTAGAATTAACAAAGGAAATGTATTTGTGAATTGTGAAGCAGATGGCTTAGAACTAGGCTTTTTTTTTTTTTTTTAAATTCAGTGTAGCCTTGTTTATTTCAAAATCCAAACTACACTGGTTTTAACATTTAATGACTAAGAATATTCTACAAAATACTTTATCTAAATGGTTATTTAAGGTACTTCATTTATAAGATTATTCATTGATGATAGGTAATACAGAAAGACACTTTAGAATTAACCTATTAATAATTTGAGATTAACAAGATCTTGATTTTTATTGAATAATAGATGGAAATTTTGGCAGAGCTGTTATAAGAAGTGATTATACAAATTACAACATTTGTTTTTAAATAGATATAATACATACACTTAAATATGGGTATTTAGTCATGATCTTTTCCAAAAAATAAATACTATAGAATGTTTCTTAGGAAATATCTGAATAATCACCAGTGTATGAACAAAACTTACAGATAATTAAATTAAAAAAATTACCTGGAAATGTTGGAAGCATACAAACATACTCTGCAAAGACTTGAATTTTTTTTTTTTTAAGATTTTATTTATTTATTTGACAGGAGAGATCACAAGTAGGCAGAGAGGCAGGCATAGTGAGGGGGGGAAGCAGGCTCCCTGCTGAGCAGAGAGACCGATGTGGGGCTCGATCCCAGGACCCTGAGATCATGACCTGAGCGGAAGGCAGAGGCTTAACCCACTGAGCCACCCAGGTGCCCCTGCAAAGACTTGATTTATGTGTTCTGACATTTTATGTCTTTCTCATTAGATGCCTTTGCTTTTCTTATTGATTTTTTTTTCTTTTTATAGATAGATATTTTAAAATGTCTCTTGTATCTCAGCTGGGTGTACAAAGAACACAAGGATGTCTTTTCCATGTAGGTCATTATTCTAACTACATGTCGGAACAGGAAGGCAAAGATGAAGATATCAACTGAAGAGGGTATGGGGTGTGGAGAGTTGACAGGAAATCTTGTCTTGTAAGAGCTATATTTCCTATAAAGCTGAAATCAAGACCTGTACATAGATATAATTCTTTCAAAATTCTTTATACATTTTATAATTCAGGATGTGATTAGAAGAAAGCTATATTCAGTTTGTGAACAATTTAAATATAATAAATATTTCTGAGGGACTGACAAAATCTTTCCCATTATATTGTATAGTTTTTTGAAAGATTTATTTATTTTAGAGAAAGAGTGAGTGAGCAAGAGTGGGGGAGGTGCAGAGGGGGAGGGAGAGAGAGAATCTCAAGTAGATACTCACTCAGCTCAAGCCTGGCGGGGGCTCCACCCCAGAACCCTGAGATCATGACCTCAGCTGAAACCAAGAGTTGGTTGCTTAACCCACTGTGCCACCCAGGTGCCCCAGTGTATTATATTTTTATGGAATTTGAAACAGATGTTTTCATTCTGTACCTGGCTAAGTATGAAGAGCTTTGTTATATTATGAACACTAGTTTTTTTCAGAAGGAAAAACTACTTTATAATTTGCCATGATAATGCAACAAAATTGGACATGCCCAATTTGACTTTAGAAAGGGTATATTTAGAGAACCATAAACATAGGGATCATGATAAAGTTTGCCTTCTAATAAAATCTTTATTTTAGCATCTAACATCAACAGAATGTTACTCTAGATCTAGAATATTTTCTATTGAGAATAAGGTATCATCCACAATTACAGAGTGTGACTTATGCATTATCAAGATGCATGCCTTTAAGCTTAAAGATTTGCAGGATTTTCTTCATTCTTCCTGTGAACCTGGAAGATAACCAGAAGTTGTCTGGATGTTATCTTTTAAAAAAATAAGTCTAAATAATACCAGAAAATATGTTACTTTATGTGCTTGTTAATATTTGACTCTAAATTTTTATTTACATATCAAAAATTGTGTCCAAAACTTTTTTAAAAGCTATAGTTTAAAATGAAAAAGGGTGAAGTATTATTTTGAAGAGCCATTCAGAAATCTTTTAAATAGAATAATCACCCCTTCTGTTCATCATCCAGTTTCAACAATTTTATCAGTTTTGTTTTATTTACCCCCACTTTTGTTTTTAAGCTGAAATATTTTAAAGAAAATCTCAAGAGACATTTTGTTATTCTACCTATAAACAGTTCAGTTAGTATGCTTCTTAAATGAACTTATAGGGGCATCTGGGTGGCACAGTTGGTTGAATGTTCAACTCTTGGTTTCAACTCAGGTCATGATCTCAGGTCCTGAGATCAAGCCCCAAGTCAGGGTCTGTGCTCCGTGTAGAGTCTGCTTGAGATTCTTTCCCTCTCCCGACCTCATCCCTCCCACTTGTGTTTGCTCTCTCTCTCTCAAATAAACAAATCTTTAAAATAATTGATAAGGGCTTTTATTTTTAACATAATTGCTATTCAATTTTCTAACTTTATGTAAATAAAAATAATTTTCTCAATGTTTAGATGTTGAAAAATATCAAATCTTCTGAAAATGTGCAGGAATAGTACCAAGAACACCTTTATTTAGATTCAGCAATTTGTTACAATTGGCCATATTTGCTTTCTCTTTTTCTCTCTTGATCAAAAGTGTGCTCGCTCTCTCTCTCTCTCTCTCTCTCCCTCTCTCTCTCTCACACAGACACATTTTATCTTTTGAAAAGCATTTAGGGGTTAGTTACAGACATCAATACTTTGTCCCTGAATACATCAACTGTATCTCCTCAGAACCAGATGTTTCCTTTATAACCTCAATACAATGACCACAGACAGCAAATTTAACATTAATATAACAACATCGGCTAATATACAATCCATATTTAGTATATTTCAATTGTCTGAAGACTATCTTTGATAGCTGTTTATTTCATTCTCACTCTAGGAGCCAAGTTGCCAATCAAGGATCATACTTTGCACTTCGTCTCATTTAACCTAGAACATTTTCCAAGGTTTTTGTTTGTTGGTTGGTCAGCTTTGGTTTGTTTTGGTTTGGGTTTTTCATGATGTTGAAGTTTTCAGATAGTCCAAGACAGAAATGGGAACTCTTCTGCACTGTTGGAGGGGCTGGAAATTGGTGCAGCCATGGTGGAAAACAGTGTGGAGGTTTTTCAAAAAATTAAAAATCGAAATACCATAGAATCCAGTAACTCCACTTCTGGGTATTTATCCAAAGAAAATGAAAACACCAATTCATGTGCACCCCTATGTTCATTGCAGCATTATTTACAATAGCCAAGATATATTATGAAATATTACTCGGTCATAAAATATAATGAAGTCTTGAATCTTGCCATTTGCAACAACATGGATGGACATAAGTGAAACAAGTCAGACAGAGAAAGATAAATACCATATGATTTCACTTACATGTAAGATCTAAAAACCAAAACAAGCAGCCTAAAAAAAAACTGAAATGACTCATAGATACAAAGAACAATCTGGTGGTTGACAGGGTGGGGAGAGAGGGGAAAATAGGAGAAATAAGGGAAGGAGATCAAAATGTACAAACTTCCAGTTATAAACAAATAAGACAGGAGATGCCATGTACAGCATGGAGAATATAGTCAATAATATTGTTATATCTGTGTAGTAACAGACGGTAGCTAGATTCATCATGGTGATCACTTTGTAATGTATATAAATGTTGAATCACTAAGTCATACACCTGAAACTGGTATAATAGTGTATGTGAACTACACTTCAATTTTAGTATATGTGCTGCCGAAGCGAGCACTGAACTACACTTAAATAAATAAAATGTGTTGCCTCATGATTTCAGCTAACACCTTATTCTTTCAGCATGAATATTACATGGATGCAACACCTCATAAGATACATGTTGGCACTTGGAGTGAGCATAACGTTATGTATAGTATTCTTGAATCACTGTGTTATACATCTGAAAGTAATACAGCCATGTGTCTGTTAACTATACTTCAATTAGAAAAAGATACATTATACGAATTTGTTCCATTATTGGTGCTATTACTTTTTCTTATTTGGTTAAGATTGGGTTACCCAGATTTCTCCATTGTCATTTTTACCATTATAATTATAGGTAATATGTGTAATGAAACTTCGAGAATATATGAATGTCCTGCTCCCCAGCAAAGTTTCACTCAATTATAACTGTATTTATTATATTATCTTATACCTAATCTGTGTTTCAAATTCCCCATTTGCCTCATAAATATCTTGAGTTGTTTTGTTTTATTTGAGTCATGGTCCAGGCAAGATTTAGAGATTCTGTTTCATTTTGGTGTGTCTTAATTTTCATTTATTCTCCAATAGTTCCTCTTTCCACACCCCATCTCTGTCATGCCTTCCACTGCTTTGTCAGATAAATTGGGTCAGTTGCCTGGTAGAGTGATCATTTCCTTATGTTATATTCAACTCGATCTTCTGTTTCCCATATAAACTGGTAAGCTATAAACTGGTATTGAGACCTAGAATCTTGACTGACTTTCATTTTGGATTTTTAAAGGCACTTTCTTTGCAAGTGGTGCTGAGAACTTAAAAGAAGAATCTTGATTGATTTTATTTGGCCGTGGTCTGACCAAAACTAGCATGATTCTATCTAATAGCTATGAATTCACTGTTTGTGTAGAAAATGCCATCACTTTCAGGCTGAATCCACTGTCTAAGTGATGGGACAAGTTTCAAATTCCCTTGACCATAAGCATTTTACCATAGCTTATGATAAAAAATAGAGAGACTAGCAGAAAATACACCCATGTATGCAGATTTAAGATTTAAAATGAGAAATCCTGAACAAAACTACCTTTGTCCTATAAAAGTCGTATTTTCCCTTGTCTACATGGCACATGAAAGTTGGAGAGGACTTTGAGGGCAAGGCAGAAAGAATGTTCCAGTTGAGCAGCTATGTTACAACTAAAGCTGTACTACTTTCATTTACGTAGATATAACAAAATGGATTTTTTAAAAAATATGTAGAATTATTAATTATCGGAATAAAGGGGACAATTCTATTGGCCACTCAGCATTTGCCTGAATATCTCCAATGTAAGTGTGCATACTACTTTTGGGAAAAAAAAAAAAAAACAGCTCTATTCTTAGTTTATCTCAAAGGATACAATTTTTTCTTCTGGTCTCAAAACCTGTCTTCCTATATACTCCACATTTAGGTCCTACTTATGCTTTCTGTGAAAACTCAGAGTGAGTTCATTTTCTCATCTCTGCGACAATCTGCAAATAATTGAAAAGCACAGCCCTAGCTCCTCCTGTCTTTTAGAGCACGTGTAACCAGAGCTTCACCCAGAGATCTGTCATATCACAAACTCAAATACCTATTGAGGCCAGGTTCTAGCAGGAATGTGTGAAGTTGGCCAGGCTATGATGAAGAATTCATACTGTATCTGAAGAGGGTAGGCAGCAGCTCCCATCTTTAGTAGATTGTCACCAAGGTGAAAACGTGGGACTTAATGCTGCCAGATTCTTTAATTTCCAAGAAAAAGTAGAAATGTGGTTTGTATGAGAAATCTCTTGACTTTTAAACATTAGCATACATTCTCAACTTCAAAGTACTGTGTTGTTCAGCACCGAGCAAACCAAATAAAATACATATGTATGGTCAGATTCTGTTTGTCAACTGCCAGTTGTGATTTCTGTTTTAATCATTCTAAATGTGACAGATACCCAGACTTCTGGGCTTCTTCCTATGGAGGTACTGCTAATTCACCCATCACCTTCTTAAAATATGGTTCATTGAGCTGAAACCAGTCATGTTCTGGTGCCAAGCGTAGGACTGTCACTTCCATTAACTCAGTCTAGATTGTGTTCTCCTTTTGCCACTTCGTTTTATCATTACCTCATTTCAGTATGGTCTACTAGACTCTCCAGATCCTTCTCACATCACCTGCTATTAAGCCATCTAGTGCCTCTGTAAATATTTTTCTTCCCAACCCTCTATCTGCTCTTAAAATTTACCAGTTTGTTATTTTTAAACTTTCTCATGGCAGTTTCATGTTTTTCTTTAATATGCTCACCTGTGAAGAAATACAAGCTTGTCATGAGTTAAATCTACACTGTTTTTTAATGTTTAAGGAAAAGAGGTTGGGTAGATCACAGCCATGTGACAAAGATATTTGTTACATAAACATATCATTGAATAAACAAATGCTTTTCTCTTTCAGCAATTTAAAGAAGTGAAATAAACATTTTTGTAAGATAGAAACATGTTGAATTTTGTATTTGGCAGAATAGACTGAATCTCAGTCTGATTATCTGATAGAAGCTATTGCAATATCCATTAAAAAGTCATTCTGGTAATGGCGACAAATGTGCAAATGTTGCTTCTTTTACAAACTATGAAATACTACTGTAATAGTTGTTATTATCTCATTAGCTAAGATACCAAGCAGTTTTTGTTTTGTGTTAAAAAAAAAAAAAAGCTTTCTAATTTAAGATCACTCTCCCCTGGATGCCAGTAGAAATTCTGGTAAGATGAGTGGTTTTACTTTCTATATAGTTACAATTTATCACTTTGTTTAATGTCTTCAATATGGATTTGTTTTTTAAGAGGGAATTAATGAAAAATAACATCATACTTCATTTATTTACTTAAAAGTTTATTTATTTAAGTCATCTCTGCACCCAACATGGGGCTCAAGCTCATGACCCTGAGATCAAGATTTGCATGCCCTTCTGACCGAACCAGCTAGGCACCCCAACATCATACAATTAAATCTCAAAATGTGATTGACACCAACACTAATTTCTAGAGTTTTCAGTAGTTATTACTCTTTAGTAACATATACATTAAAGAAGAAGAAGGAGAAGAAGAAGAAGAAGAAGAAGAAACATCATCAGCAGCAGCAGCGAGAGTCCTACTTTTTTTTTTTTTTTTTTAAGTAGGCTGCAGGCCTGGCATGGATCCCAATGTGGGGTTTGAACCCACAACCCTGAGGTGAAGACCTGAGCTGAGATCAAGAGTCAGATGCTTAACTGACCCTAGGCACTCTTAGAGTCCTACATTCTTGTTTCATGTTGCCAAGTTCAGTTTTATTTCTAATTCCTGTTATTACATTTTGGTCATATATCATATTGCAAAGTAAAATTGCAACTTTATTTCACATTCTTTCTCTTCCCCTCTCTTCTTTTAAAATCCACTGGTGGGGCACCTTGGTGGTGCGGTAGGCTCCTGGGTTCGAGTCCCACAGCAGGGAGCCTGCTTCGCCCTCTGCCTGCCACTCACCCTGCTTACGCTCTCCTCTCTCTCTTACTTTCCCTCTGTGTCAAATAAATAAATAAAATCTTAAAAAAAATAAAATCCATTGGTGTTTGATATTGGGATTTTAAGGAATGAAAATCTGATTATCTGGAATGATGAAATGTGTAATAATGAAACTAAGCAACTGAAATTTTATTTAAGTTCTGAAATTTAAATTCTACTCCGTTTGTTGATATATTCCTCTATTTATCTAGCAACACAACCAAAGAGAAAGCACATTACTCTGAAAGAAGCATAATCATCAGCTCTATCAATGTTCACTCAAGGAAGAAAAAGTCACACGGAAGTTGACTGCTATTTTTTTTTTGTCCTCCTAAGTGTTCTACGTTTTTAATAAAAATGAAACTATGATTATGAAGATAATTTTATGTACATCTAAATTTAATGTCAATTAGCAGTCAGGTTCATAAAAGAAGACCATGGGTCTTAAAATAATGTATATAGTGTTATATTTGATGCAGGATTTATTCACATCACCTAGTTCATTATTTTTTTTAAGTGCTAATAGGAAACTGCTTGTGAGAATGGACTTTGCTAGCATATGGCCAGAATGGGGTCTACGTGTGTGCACTGACAGGAAGCATATATTACCTTCCCACACAGCATTTACTATTGGTATTTTCACCCAAATATGTTAAAGTGCTTTGTTGATGATTAGATGTGAAAACTGTTAAAGGCATAATGAGGGCAGATGCCAACTTCAAAGTAACAAGAATATAAGACACATTGAAAAATCTTGATTTTTAAAGGTTAATTTTACGTCAAAACGTCATTCAATCGTTTTATTCATTTATTCATTTTAAAATATTTATTTATTTATTTATTTGACAGAGATCACAAGTAGTCAAAGAGGCAGGGTGGGGGTGGTGGGTGGGGGGCAGGCTCCCCACTGAGCAGAGAGCCCTATGCGGGGCTCAATCCCAGGACCCTGAGATCAGGACCTGAACTGAAGACAGAGGCTTTAACCCACTGAGCCACCCAGGCACCCCTAGTGGTTTCATTTAAGAGTAAAAACATAAAGAGTAGATTGTCCACTATTCAAAACAGTACAGGAAAGTTTTCCTCAGAAAACATGCATGGACTTTTTGCACGGAGGATACACTCAAACCTGAGTATGTGGATCATTGCAACATACAGGGCGGTGCTACTGTGAAACGCCAAAAAAAAGGGGGGGGCAGAATTTTTCCATTTACTTTCCATCAGCAATGTTTGGGATAAATTGGTAAATTTCCCTAAGTTTACAAGCATAATGCCCCAGAACTTCGGAAGCCCTGAAATTTGGGCACTGGCTGAGCGTGCTTCCAGACAGAGGAGAAACAAATGATAGAGGGTCCACTGAGTTCAGCACCACTGGCTGTGTGGTTTCCACAAGGAGGACTGAAGTTGAAAGGGGACATTTAAAAACTTCTACAACACTTTAACGTTGCTGCTATTTCTTGGCGTGGGATCAGTGGGCTGATTTGTGAAATCATTTCATAAAGTACTTGAGCTTATTTTCTGTATATGTTGCTTCATACTTTTATTTCATTTTCATCATTTGTTGTTAATAAGATTTCACAAAGTAGTGGTATACAACCAGTTGGAAATTAAAATGCAACAAAAAAGATTCTTCAACTGTAGGGGCCTACTTAGCCAGAGCGACTCCATCTCGGTTAAACAGCCATTTTGTTGTTTGTGCAGTAAGACTTAAACTGACCCTGCACCAGCCCCCCTGCCCCGGCCAAGGAACTTACTTAAAAATAAGTCTGGGAAACCAGTAAAATATGGTCAACAAGTCCCTGATAACAGAGCCCAAATATAAGGATGGGTCAGGTCAGGTGGAGATAACAGAACCCAGAATGCAAGGACAACTCAGGCCAGGTGGAGACAATCTCATTGGCCAGGTTCAACCACATGGCCTTTGCTCTATACGAGCTAGTCTGTGAAGCTGGGGGGTGGTCACTTCCTCTGTAAGAGACGGCCCTGGCTGGTCAGTTTGATTCTCGGCCCTGGCAGGAAATAAATCTTTGCTTGACCTTCACTTTGTATCAGTCTCGCTCCTTTGATCACGGACCCGATCATTCACAGCTGGAGAAGCACTGAGCTCCTCTCTACCATTAGATTCTGGAGCCAGAATCCACCATGGAAGTGTCCAGAATGCCCTGCACAGGACTACTGGTAGCCCAGCTTCCCGAATGCTAATTCTGCATAAAAATGCTAGTTACTAACTTTTCAATTCGCTGCTTCTTCCCAATTTAATTAAAGTGGGTCATTTTAGGGATGGAGATGGGAAGGGCCAAGTGGAATCTGGAGCAATCTGGTTCAATCCTGTCTCTCTGACTCACAGCAGAGGCTCAGCTTTCTAACCTGTGTGACGTGAGTAGTGTCTCTCGTAGCCTTGTTGTGAGGATCGGGGGAGGTAAGTCCCGCAGAGTACCTGGCACATGCTACGTACTCAACAAGAGGAGAAAAGTTGGCCTTTTACCTTCCTTTCTCCCCTGAACACAACATATAGAGCTCCAAAATTTTTAAGTGAGTAGCTAGCTGAACTGGCTCAAATAATCCTGATCAATCTTTTTGTGCAAATGTGTATTGATCACTTAATAACATCTTTTGGGGGGACTCTTATGTTTTCTTGCTTTTATAAAACTTTTTTAAAGGATTTTATTTGTCAGAGAAAGAGAGAGAGAAAGCAAGAGAGAGAGAGAGAGAGCACAAGCTGGGGAAGTGGCAGGAAGAGGGAGAAGCAGTGTCCTCGCTGAGCAAGGAGACCAATATGGGGATATGAGACTCAATCCCAGGACCATGGATCATGACCTGAGCAAAGGGCAGATGCTTAACCGTCTGAGCCACCCAGGTGTCCCTATAAAACTTTTTGAGTGCAGATTGCAATGAACATACAACCAAAGAAAAGATATAAATCTGTTAGATTTTTTTTCCCTCTACCTGCTGAGCCCTATAGGACAGCTATGACAATGGACAAGGGGATAATATCATAAGCCATTATTATTACCTCTATCAGTGAAATGATTTCTAATGATCATGGAGAAAGCTGTGTGCTAATAATGAAGTCATTCTGCACAATTTGTAAACGCCACATATGGTGATATACCACTTCCCACTGTTTTACGTCTATTTATAACTCAATTATCTTGTGCTATTGTTAAGGGAGTTGTTTTGAGATTGAATGGTAACTGAGCTAAGCTATGGCCAAAAAAAAAAAAGAACTTGTAAAAATGCTTTTAGTTTATATTTTCTCTCTAGGCAACCCAGTGCCCAAATCTCTTTGATGTGAACAAGGAGTTTGTGTTTTACTTCTACTACTTTCATTTTCTACTTGCATGTAGAAAAGTTTTTATATCTGGCGCCATTAGTAGCATGATTGCATTGTTAGATCCAGTCAAGGAATAAATTGGGCTCATTTGTGAACATTTCTTGTCTGCTGCTAGGATACTGTTTCAGAAATTATCATTATGGTGGGTAATGACCACAAAAGTGTTAATGCCCTTAGCAATGTACCTCACTCACTTCCTCAGTGACTCACTGGAAATCTAGGTAGCCATATTTTTTTTATTTCTTTTTCTTGCCTTTTTTTCTTTTCTTTTTTTTTTTTTTTTTTAGTTTAAACACTATAATAAATACTAGTTTTCCTTTAATCTATTGCGTGTGTGCGGGCATGTGTGTTGTGCAATTAAGTTGCATACTTTTTAATAGTAGCTTAATGACAGTTACTTTGACAGTTTGAGAATTGATTTTGTTTTTTCTAATTTGCCCTTGTTTATAGTTATTTGATATCCTATCAAAATATTTGGCTTTGAAGCAAAACAATTAACAATATAGTGTTTGAATGTTGTGGGAATGCACTGGGTAAATATTTCTTCGAAGAACATTGTAGCAGACTGAAAATGAATCAAACTAATCATTGGTGTCCTACATTCAGAATACTGTTAGGAAATTAATCCTCATAGTAATACATTGTGTTGTTTTGGCTTCCATACAAGTTGTCTTGAGGGAATGTAACCAACTTTGTTATAAAAGGACCAATCATTGAAGATTCTATCCTCAAGCAGAAAAAAATGTCTTAGTGGAACACTATGGTATTAACAATATTAGCTAAATAATGACAAAATTACCATTCTCTAAATTAGAATACATCCACTAATTTTGTACTGTAAGAATGTTTAATATATTAAGTAAATGATCTCCATGATCCTCAAAATTTGCATAGGATCCTCCAAGTAGCAAGGGCGTTTAATAGGGGACAATGTCAGTGATTTGCACCCATTATGAAAATAATTAAATTAGTTTAACTTTGTAAGGCATTTAAGAAAAACATATATATATATATAAAGTGCCATATATTTTGATACATATATGGTTTATTTGTGCCATTTTGTGCCATATATATATATATAGCCATATATTTTTATATGTATATGGTTTATTTAAGCTATTTCCTGCCACAAAGGGATAGTCATCATTTGATACAAATAAAGGACACTCAAAATGCCATATATTTTTTTGGCCCATGTGCAAAGTAATGGCCCAAACCAGACCTGTGGTCTGTGGTGTCTTGGTCATAGTTCAGGTTGTCTTTAGCCGTGTTCAAAAGCGCTCAGAAGCCTATTCATACAAGGGTTCTGGAGTGGTGTATGGTTACCATCTCCCCAGGGAAAGGGCTTGGGCCTGATGTGGGGATAGGAGTAGGCAATGAACTTGGGTCTCTCATGCTCTGAGTGAAACTTTAGGAAGGTGTTCAGCATGCTCACTCCCTCCAGGGGGAGTTTGACCAAGTAGGAGAGAACCTCCCACCTGCACCTCATGAGCCACCCACCCCAAGGGTCCCAACCAACATAGATCTCCTCAGCTGTGGCTGGGACCAGGCAAGCACCTCAGAAAACCAGGCCTGCCTTTGCCATTTAAATATATATATATATATATATATATATTTAAATATTTTATATATGCCTTACAAAGTTAAACAAATTTAATTATTTTCATAATGGGTGCAAATCACTGACATTGTCCCCTATTAAACGCCCTTGCTACTTGGAGGATCCTATGCAAATTTTGAGGATCATGGAGATCATTTACTTAATATATTAAACATTCTTACAGTACAAAATTAGTAGATGTATTCTAATTTAGAGAATGGTAATTTTGTCATTATTTAGCTAATATTGTTAATATCATAGTGTTCCACTAAGACATTTTTTTCTGCTTGAGGATAGTATCTGCAATGATTGGTCCTTTTATATGTATATATCACACACACAGAAAGAGAGAGAGAAAGAGTACAAGCAGGGGAGCAGCAGAGGGAGAGGGAGAAGCAGGCTCCCCTCTTGAAGCAGGGTTCAAACCCAGGAACCCGGGACCATGACCTGAATGGAATGTAGATGCTTAACTGACTGAGCCACCACCTGCTGTTGCCATTTTTTACCTGGACAGCCACAGTGCTGTTTAAGGCATTTTTCTTTAAATCCAGACCTTTCTTTTTTAGACCAGTTTTAGCTTCACAGCAAATTTGAGCAGAATATACAGAAAGTTCCTATAAACCCCATCTCCTCCTGATCACCCTCCCCACAATCTCTTTCTTTATCAATATCCTGTCCCACTATGGTATATTTATTACAATTGAGCAACCTACCTTGACACATTATTATTGCCTTATGTCCATAGTTTACATTAAGGTTCACTCTTGGTGTACATTCTATGGATTTGAACAAATGGATAATGACATGTATCCTCCATCATAGTATCATATAGAATAGTTTCACTGCCTTAAAGAAAGATCATTTGTGTTTTGCCTCTTCATCCTTATCTCTATGCTAACCCTTGGCAGCCACTGATCCTTTTACTGTCTCTATAGTTTTGTCCTTTCCATAATGTCATATAGTTGGAATTATCCAGTATGTAGTCTTTTCACATTGGCTTCTTTCACTTACCAATATGCATTAAAGATCCTTCCATGTCTTTTCATGGCTAGATAGCTTATTTCTTTTTAGTGCTGAATACTATTCTATTGTCTGAATATACCACTGTTTATCTATTCACCTACTGAAGGGCACTTTGGTTGCTTCCAAGCTTTGGCAACAATGAATAAATCTCCAGGTGCAAATTATCCATGGGTGGATATAACTTTTCAATTTCTTTAAAAATACCAAGGAACAGAATTGCTGGATCATATGTTAAAGGTATGTTCAATTTTGTATGAAACTGCCAAATTGTATTCCAAAATGGATATGCCATTTTGCATTCCCAGCAGCAATGAATGAGAGTTCCTATTGCTCTGCATTTTTGCTAGCATTTGATGTTGTCAATATTTTGTATTTTGGCTATTCTAATAGGCATTGAGCAGCATCCCATTGTTTCAATGCTTAAGGCATTTTTAAAGGTTAATAATCTCAAAAAGTTAACACTCCCGTAATAGAATGAACACTTGTCACAAGATTTCCATGTCTAGAAAAGAAAGCCTTTTATTACAGTAAAATTTAATTATTTTACAGGAAACTGCTCTAAGTATAGAATGGTTGGAAAAGTTACTAGAAGAAAAGGAGACTAAAAATTGTAGGGACTTACTATTATCAATCCAACTCCTTTTCAAATGCTTGGTCTTAAAAAAAAAAAAAAGGTGCTTTAGCTTTCATTTATCTGATCGTGACCATTGGTAACTGATATAAATTAAAATTTAGTACAGGAATAAAGAAAGTAATCAGGCAACACATAATTATTAACCAGCTAGTCCTTTGGTTAGAAACAAAATAAGGAAGCTAGCATTCTGAACTTATTTTTTTCATTTGAGAAAAAGGTTCATACTGGGTTAACAAAATGCAATTACATTTAATAGCTATAAAATTATTTCAACAGGACCATTAATTGCCCTCATGATATAACAGGTAAAGTTTACTGCTAGCAGCAGCTTATTTTGTAATTATCACATGGGAGCATTTTTCCTAAATTCTAATTTCAATAGATATTGGTTTAATTTATCAGAATTTTCCATTATGTGTTTTTAGGTATTGCATTAAGTCATTACTCAAACACAATGGTGTCTGAGTTCTTATGTATTACAAACTGAGTGAGCAGACAGAAACAAAATTATATCTTGTTCTAGTGAAAATGACAGCAACATTTTTTTCTCTAATAGCATCCTACAGGAGGCCCAAACTGATTTGCTCTCTGCTCTCTATTTGTATAGTTAATTAATCCAAAAGAAGCATTTATTAACTTGAATTTTTAAAGTCTGCTGAACTTTAATTTGTAAAGTCCTCTTTAAGACTGCATATTATTTAACAGGCAAAAATGAAAGCAGTTGCTGTAAGAAACCTAAAATATACTTAGTAAGGATAAGTATTAACATATGCCCAACTATGAAAATTTGTCACTTCTCTTATTCCCTTTCTCTCTCCTCTTCTCTTTCTCTTTATATATAGATATATAAAGGTGAGGACAATAGAAAGAGAATGAAATTGTATTAGTCTTCTATTAAGGCCATATCAAATTACCACAAGTATAATAATACAAATTTATTTCCTTATAGTTCTAGAGGTCAGAAGTCCAAAATGGGTCATGCTGAGCTGACATCAAGGTATTGGCAGGACTGCTTTCCTTTCTGGAGGCTCTAGGGAAAAAGCTGTCTTCTTCAGTTTTTAAATAACACTAAAATGAGACTACAAAAAGGAATTAACTATTTGGAGGATATTTTAATACAATACCTTGCCTTAAAATCATACTTTTACAAAAGGTCATGATGAGACAAGATTAATGAGGTTCAGAGGTTGTACATTGTTACTCCGGTTTTAAATTTAGAATGATTTTAGATTTGATCCCTTAATAAAGCTTAAAATATACATTCTCCCATCTCAAGTTATTGATACTAGAGTAGAAACTCAGCGACCTACTGAACCATATTCTCCCTGCGACCTGAAATCTTGTAAGTGAAATTTCCTTGTTTGTATCCTCTGTAGAGTTGACCTGAAAAGTCACAAATGAGAACATTGCTGAAGTAGTAACCCCGTCATTTTTATAAAATTTCAGCCATAGTTTCCTGATATCAGCAATAGTTTCAAAAAATAGAGAAGAAGAAATGATTCTCCCCAAATCCAATGACCTCAATAGAGTGTGAAAGTAATGAATGCATTCCTTAAGAGGGTTGGCATGGTAGAAGGGCAGATAGTTGCGATTGGTCTGACAGCTCTCAGTAAGAGGAAGATGCAATAATTCAATACTTAAATGAAATTAATTGATGTCTGTTTTTCTTTTTTTTTTTTAAGATTTTTTTATTTATTTGTCAGAGAGAGAGCGCGCGTGAACACAGGCAGACAGAATGGCAGGCAGAGGCAGAGGGAGAAGCAGGCTCCCTGCCGAGCAAGGAGCCCAATGTGGGACTCGATCCCAGGACGCTGGGATCATGACCTGAGCCGAAGGCAGCTGCTTAACCCACTGAGCCACCCAGGCGTCCCTGATGTCTGTTTTTCAAATAGAGTAAATGTGATGAGTTTCATGTAGGTAACTGTTCGTACACAGATTTGACTCATATGATTCATGCTTTCGTATATTTTAGTGAATCATATCAGTCACTGTAATGTCCTAGATTTTTAAGATTTGCAAACAGGTCATTTTATTTTTTTTTATTTTTATTTTTTAAAGATTTTATTTATTTATTTGACAGAGAGAAATTACAAGTACATTGAGAGGCAGGCAGAGAGAGAGAGAAGGAAGCAGGCTCCCTGCTGAGCAGAGAGCCCGATGCGGGACTCGATCCCAGGACCCTGAGATCATGACCTGAGCCGAAGGCAGCGGCTTAACCCATTGAGCCACCCAGGTGCCCAAACAGGTCATTTTAAAAATAAAGTGCAGAAAGGTAGTGATGGTTGAAAGCCCTGACTCTGAAATCTGGTTGTCTTGTTTAAACTGAGTTCTACCCATCACTCATGGATAGGTTATTTTTTCAGTCTATGCCTTGGATCCCCTATTTGCCAAATGAACAAAATAATAATCTTTATGTCATTGGGTTCTAGAAGAATATATGAGAATTAAGTGTGAAATGTGTAGTAAATAGCCAACATTTGATAAACAACTCAAAATATGAACTATTACTCTATAGAAGTTGACCTTATTATAGATGCTTTAATCTAGATTATATGATATTCAAATTCATGCTCAAGGAAAAAAAATTCATAAATTTGTCTTACAATTAAGAGAGTCTATGAAAAAGAAGTAGATTTTCTTATAGTCTTATTTTAAGCCAACTTCAAGTTAAACCTTCAAACTTTAAGAAAAAATCATGGTTTTGTTAGTTGGAAATCTAATGTAAAAATACTCAAGAAAGTCAGCAAAAAGACATAAGACGTTCTAAAATTTTAATAACCAAGTGTGTGTGTGACAGACTTTGAAAAGTTCATTGTATTAAACTTTGACTTTTATGCTAAATTTAACTTTCATTTAAAAACACATTTGCTTATATAAATTGACTTTGAGTAGTGCCATCCGTCCATTCCTTCTGATGCCAGGAATAAACATTTTTAACACTTAAAACTGCATCAAAATGGGAAGTAAGATTCCCTGAGACCAGCTTCTAGTGTGAACGGTTTTCCAAGTACGTGTCACCTGCCCATTCATCACATCAGGAAGTCCATGAAAGGAGACATCTGCTGGTAGGGATTAGACACCAATATCTGGGCACTTCAGCAGAATGTACTGGAAGATTTGAAGTTGAGAAAATAGTAGCTTTAGTGTGGATCACTCCCAGCTATAGAACGAGTTGCCCAGGTGCTATCTTTGTGTCCCACTCATCCTTTCCATGTCTTTTGATTGGTCTGTAAATCTTATTTCCTCATCTATCATGGGGATTAATTCTCTTTCATTGATTTATCAGTTTATGTTTTTATTTTAATTTTTTAAAGATTTTATCTATTTACTTGAGAGAGACAGCAAGAGAGAGCATGAGGGGGAGCAGAGGCAGAGGGACAGGGGGAAGCCGGCTCCCTGCTAAGCCTGGAGTGGGGCTCTATCCCAGGACCCAAGGATCATGGCCTGAAGCAAAGGCAGACACTTAACTGACTGAGCCACCCAGGTGCCCCTCAGTTTATGTTTTTGTTTTAATTTAAAAAATATATATTTTATTTATTTATCTGACAGAGAGAGAGAGAGAGTACAAGCAGAGGGAGTGGCAGGCTGAGAGAGAGGGAAAAGCCGACACTGCACTGAGCAGGGAACACAAGTAGGGCTAAATCCCGGGACCTCAGGATCACTACCTGAACCAAAGGCAGAAGTTTAACTGACTGAGTCACCCGGCACACCCCCCATCCCCCACTTTATGTTTTTAAATGTCTTTTCTTCATAATATACCTCTATGAAGGCATGTTATGATTAATTCCATTGCTGTTAAACCTGGTTTCCTTAAAACATAGGGTAAATTTATAGTCAGGAAAGAATGAAGTCACAGAACTAATAGAATGCCGTTTGTACGGGGAGCTCTGGTTTTTAGCTTTCTTGGTCCATGATGACCTTGAATTAAGCTGGACTTCTCAGATGCTGTTCCCTGTATGATAGGTTGCAATAGAGCCTGATGCTTAGATGAAGAGAAAAATAAGTGAAAGAACATGGGAAAGAAATTATGACAGAAATTCTTTTTCCTTATTATTTAGCAGACCACTTTACAGAGTTCACTGGTTTAAACACCAGAGAGAAAGGGCATGTTGTGGAGTTATCATGATACCGCGTGGGGTTGGCCATGAGTTTTTAACCACAGGTTACAAGACCACATAGTATGCTTTTCCTTAAACATGGCTATTATTTCCTGTCTTCATGGGGTACAAAATGTTGCTTTTATCTGCCATGGCATGTCTTAACCTATGAGCTGGAAGAAGAAAATATGTTCCTTGAATTGTGCAACCTCCTGATGAAATTGTGTCTGTCAGCCTTGAGTTTGTGGTGTCATTATCGGTCATTTTTAGTGAGAAATGAAACGTTCCTCTGGAAAACTTAATAGTGTCTTGGGTCTAATCAGCAAATGTGATTGCAGAATACTGGGATTGGAAGAAGTATCTTGTAAATTAGGTTGATATTGTAAAATCAGAGTTGAATTAATTATGCAGTCTTGGGATGAAAATACTCTTGATGTGTGAGACTTCCAGAAAGACTTGCTTTTTTAAATTTATCTCCTATGTGTCTAGTACTCCAGTTTTTAGCTCATTGAACTCATGAAAAACAACTTCAGGTGTATTTGTGACAACCTGGATGGACCTAGTGGGTATGATGCTAAGTGAAATAAGTCAGACAAAGAAAGACAAATACCATATACTTTCACTTATATGTTGAATCTAGAAAAAAAAAAATGAAAAAACAAACAAAAAAACCAAAGAGACTCTTAAAGACAGAGAACAAATTGATGGTTGCCAAAGGGGAGCAGGTGGGGGATAGGCAAAAAAGATAAAGGGGATTAAGAAGTACAAACTTCCAGTTATAAAATAAGTCATGGAGATGAAAAATACAGCATACGTAATATTGTCTATCATATTGTATAATGCTGTATGGTGATTACACTTATTATGGTGAGCAATGAGTAATGTATAGAATTATTGGATCAATTTGTTGTATCCCTGAAACTAATAAAACACTGTATTTCAACTACATTTCAATAATAATAATAAAACAACTTCAGGCCAGACTTGTTTTCCTTAGCTTACTATGTCAAGCATCACCTTATCTTCAGCAGTGTTTTCAGATAATATACAGGACTGCTTGACCTATGTCAGAACACGGCATTTCATGAATAATATTCTATCAACATAAAAATAGGGGGTTTGCTCAATTTATGTCTTGTTTCTCCTTGTTCTTCTGAATACCCATTCAGCTCATCTCTGACAAACCTAATTATTATATGCTGTACACAGTTTTCTTATCCTGTGGGTACTTTCTTTAGTGGCTGAGTACTTTCTTTCACTTATTCAATTATGCTTTCAAATGGACATGGTGTTAAGTCAGGTAACAACACATTTGATAATGATAATTTATTGACATTTATAAGGAAAATACTTTTTATAAGGTACTTCCAATGTAAAGCTGGGTATGTCACATGCTTTGTTGGTTTTTTTAATACACTTTCGCCATAGATGGAGGGAGTATATAATTTATTGTCTATAACAGAACACTTTGAGTTTGAAAGAGGAAGTTATTGATAATTATGCCAGGTCAATAGATACAAACTGGGCCTGTTCTGGGAAAACTATGACCCGTGGAGCAAATCCCAGCCACCACCTGTTTTTGAGTAGCCTAGAGACTAAGAGTGACTTTTTCATTTTTTGATGGTTGGAAAAAATCAAGAGAGGAATAATATTTCATGGCATGTGAAAGTTAAACAAAATAACTTGTGTCCATAAATGAAGTTTTTTTGGAACACAGTCCCATCAGATCATTTATATATGGTGTATGGCTGCTCTCATGCTGCCATGGCAGAAACAAACATTTGCCTAGAGTATTTGCTGTTTTCATCTTGAGAGAAAAAATGTACTGACCCCTGAGGCAGAGGAGTCCTAACCATAGCCCAGTTTAGACAATTCATTTCAATTGGACCATATCTTTCTTTTCTAATAGGGCTGGTTAATTTGTATGTTTTATGATAATACATATCATAATGCTGATGTAGACGGTAATGTATCTGGGAATGTATTTACCTGTCCTGTAATTTCCTTTTGACCAGAGACTCTTGCAGGTCACATTGTTGGCTCCATCATGGTCTCTGCTAATCATTTAGTCCTTTCACAGTACACTTTTGAAAAAGATTTTATTTATTTATTTGACAGACAGAGATCACAAGTAGGCAGAGAGGCAGGCAGAGAGAGAGAGAGGGGGCGGGGGAAGTAGGCTCCCCGCTGAGCAGAGAGCCCAAGGCGGGGCTCCATCCCAGGACCCTGGGACCATGACCTGATCTGAAGACAGAGGCTTTAACCCACTGAGCCACCCAGGTGCCCCGCGACAGTACACTTTTGATGTAATTTTTCAAGTTGTTAATTTGGTTTATGGATTAAAATTGGGTTTTTCTTCAAGAACCAGATTGCTTTCATTTTTTTCTGACAAAGAATTATCAGGCAACCTTGAAAACAACTTCGAATTTTTGTCTGAGTTCATTTAAAAGTGTGGGGTAGAGCAATATTTTAAAGTAACCTCATTCTGTCTCTTTGGTATTGAATTAAAGGAGTTACAGGAACTCTAGCTTCTTGTCCAATAGGCCAGATAAGTTTCTTCTTTAAAGCGAGTCATTTATTTTTTGGCTAATTAACAAGTCATGTGCTCTCATAAAAGATGGCAACATTGGCTCATTTACAGCATTGTTGTCAGTTGAGTTTACCTGAGCCGTGTGCTCACTGAGGCCATTTACCACTTGTCAGATCAAGTTCGATCTGTCAGTAGGCACGTGGAGAATATGTTTAGGAAGTACACAAAATATAAAAACCATATATATCCAGAAATTAAATTAATTGGAACTTAAATTACCAGTAGAATAACAGCAGATAGATTGTTCTGGTACCTTTTGTTTATTGACTGGATGTCTACATGGTGACGCTCGTGACACATGGTGTGGTTAACAGACAGCAGCCAGTGTGGGCTAGAAGCCTGTTGGGAGTGACGTCTGAGTTAGTATTCTCTTGGCACCAAAAATGTGCCATTCATATCTTCTCATTTATAACACTAATTACATATAATAATTCTAGGTTTTAGTTTTAAAAAGAACCCTTCATGTATAGGGTACTGTAGAACTATTCAGTTCATATGTCAACCCTAATTAAAACCTATCTCAGAATTCATTAAAATCTGGCTCAACTGTTTAACATCTCTTACAGCAGTGCACCTTTAGATGAAAAACACTGCACCCTCCACTTCTCCCCTTTTCAATCTTTGTTGTGTAATTAATAGAAACCATTAATTTGGAGGGATGGATTAAAAATGGAGTAAGTAGTATAGGCTTTGTGTAATTCTCTAAAGGTTTTCTATGCCATAATCAAGGTGAAGAAAAAATGCTTATTGCAAATGTCCCGAGCTGACAGAACTGTATATTTAGAATCATTTAGTCTGTGGTAACTAGTGAAAATAAAATGTATAATGAGGATAAAATTAAATGGATAGAATCCAAGCTTTAATGACTCGAAGAAAAACAAAAAATTTCTAACTTCAGTTCCTAAGTCCATGTTAGTCAAAGGGAAGTGAAACTTCACTTTTTTCTTTTTCTTTTCACATTTTAGCGCAACAAATTAATGTTAACCATTTCATTTGACAACTTAAGATTTTATCCAATCTGTAGTGTGGTGATGGAAATTTGTGGAAGTGGTTCTAGTAAGCATAAATACATATGATAAAGATTACTGAGTTTTTTGTAATTCAGAGAAAATCAAAAGAAAATATGAATGGCTGAGTAACTGAGAGAAAATGTATGCTTTCCTTGGGGGTAGAAGTGTGAGAAGTTCCATCTTCATATCAAATACTAAAGTGGTTTTTCTTGCATTCCAAAAGAAAACTGAGAAAATGTTGGCAGACAAAAGCCTGACTCTTGTGGCAATGTCTTTGTCCAGTTAGCCAAATTACCTTAAACTGGTGGCTTAAACAGAGACCCCTTATTTCTCACATTTCTGGAGCTCTGAAGTCTACCATCGAGGTGCTGACAGATTTGGTGTCTGGGCGGAGCTGCTTCCTGGTTCATAGACTGCAGTCCTCTTGCTATGTGCTCACATGTTGAAAGAGCTGAGAGAAAGCTCTGTGGAGTCTCTTTTAGGGTATTGAGCTCATTCATGAGGGTTCCACTCTCATAACCTAATTATCTCCCAAAGGCCTCACTTTTTATTTTTTATTTTTTAAAGATTTTATTTATTTGACAGAAAGAGAGATCACAAGTAGGCCGAGAGGCAGGAAGAGTGAGAAGGAGGAAGCAGTCTCCCCGCTGAGCAGAGAGCCCAATGTGGGGTTCAATCCCAGGACCCTGAGATCATGACCTGGGCTGAAGGCAGAGGCTTAACCCACTGAGCCACCCAGGTGCCTTGGCTCACTTTTTAATACCACACATTGGGTATTAGTATTTCAACATATGAATTTGGAGGAAGAGGGACATAAACCGTCAGTCCATAACACAGTGATTAATAACACTAAGGTGGTTTACAATGAAGCAATTGTCTTAGGTCACCCATTAGATATTAAAACTAAATGAAGAGGTTAAAATAATAATGACAGATTAAAACAAGGTAATTATCTAAGTTATTCCTTTAAAAATGTATGGACAAATCTTACTACTTGTTTATTTGTTCTGGGAAACCTCTTTCGAGGAATTCTAGAGATAGACTTGTATGTAATATTTTAGTTCTTGTTCTTGGTTCGATCTTTAGCCATCAGGAAAAGATCTATTTCTGTGTAGAGCCTCCCAGTAAGGTCACATTTTTATCCTTGTCCTGAATCATCCTTTCAGCTAAAATACTACTAGGAGCTGTAATCCGTGGTATGTAGATGGGAAAATCTATCTTGGAACTTGATACAATGGATACCAATATCCTGTAGCCTCTGTCTTCATCCTAAGAACTGGCATTTCTGCATTTAAAAAATTTATGCACTAATATTTGATATGTAAATTAAAAAGATAATTTAACTCAATGATTCTGAGTTTTCACCAAAGAAAAACTCTATTGTCACAAGAAACATATTTTTTCTAATGCTTAAACAACTCATTTAGGACACATAGTTGATCTTAGTGATGTTACAAATTAGTGGTTAATTTCTTAAAAATTAATAAAAATGTATTTATATCCTCTTCTATTTCCTTGAGTTTGGAACACTTACCAAGATTGGTGTGGGTCTATAATAGTGCAAATTCCCTTTTATGAGCTAAGATTGTAGTGGGGAAGATGGACGAGAAACATGCTCATAGTGCAGGGAAGAGTGAATTTTTAGTTCTTTAAAATTACACTATTTGTTATTTCTCACTTTTAGAAATCTTGCTATTAATAAAAAGCAAGAGTTCTCAGAAAATAGAATTCCCATAAATATTGTATATTTCACAGAAGTTCTGAGGCTCTTTTGTCATCGTCACCATCTCTGTCATGAAACTTTAAAACAAAACTAAATGAAACTCCATTCTCCAAATCATAATAACACTAACTTCACTAACTCTTTCTGACTAACTTCAAAGTTTGATACTGGCTACCTGCTAACCAGACTGGCCTTGAGTCCACAGGTAGGTTTCATTTCTAAGCTTTTCTCCAAGTTGGGTGGGGCCACCTGACTGAGGTTTGGTTCACCAGCCCACAGACAGTGAGTGGAAGAAATCTGAGGCCTAGCTCAGTAAATCAAAGACAATGAAGAATTAGTCCAGAGATTTGGGATTTGAAAGGGGTGAAAAAAGTGGTGGCTGCCACTACTCACCTAAAAATAAGAAATAAAATTGAAGTAGCTTTGGAAGATCCAGTAGTCTGTGTCAAAGATCAGATTAAGGGTATGGCCTTCCTACTGAATGGGAATCTGACTTCCAAGGTTTCTACAGCCCCAAGGAAATCCTGATCTCTCATGCCAACTTCAAGTATGGTGATAGTGATCAAGAAAGAAGTTTCCATAGGGTGGAAGAACAGGTCAGGGAGAAAACAGGATAAGGGAGATGTTCAAAGAAATTAAACTCAGAGTCTAATCAAGACATATCCCTCTCCTTATGTGTAGGGGTTCTTCAAAATATCTGCTCTGTAAAATTTCATAATTCTTGCTACAGTTGCTTCCCCCCACCCCCACCAAATGGAAGATTTTATTGTGGTTCTTATTTTTCACTACCTTTGTAATTGGGTATAGGTATGGGTTGGAAGTAGGGAATGGAAATATGCTGTTTTATATTCACAGGGTTATGAATTTATAAAAGCTAAATTTGGACTTAATAGGTTTTGCATCACCCGAAGATATTGGACTGCTTGCTGGATGCAATGGCTGCACAAAACTTCCGGGGAGTGGAAGAATGAGTTCTGTATGTGGGAGCAAAAGGAAAACATTTAATGGCTAAAAGAGAAGACTGAAGCAGAGACTAGCTAAATTTAGCAAAATCCATCTCCCCATTCTCCTTGTACACATTTCCCAGCCTTTCTTGACTTAGGTTAAAGCCAGAAGTCTGAGTGCTGGCTGATAGAGTGTAAATATACTGTATGCCATGTCTAAGCCTAGCCTATAACTACTTGCCGGTTCCTCAACTCTTTCTCTTCCTTTGCCTTGTTGCTGGATACACAATGACTGAGTTGACAGTAGAAGTCATGTTTAGAGATGGCAGAGGCTTCATCAGCCAGGGTCCTGAATCCCTACAGGGAGAATTATTCTCCCCACTGCCCCACTCAACCACGCTGCTATTTGGTTAAGGCATAAATGAAAAATAATTGAGATAAGCCACTGAGATGTCAGCATTTATCTGTTAATGGAAGTTAGGGTACCTAAAATATATACTAGTAAAAATAGACAGCTTTTACAAGTCCCACTGAAAATAGAATTTTTTTAAAAGATTTATTTACTTTTTTTAGAGAGAGAGGGAAAGGGAGAGGAAGAGAGAGAGTGCATCAGTGGGGGAAGGGACAGAGGGAGACTCCAACAGAGTCCGTGCCCAGCAGAGCGACCCATGAGATCAAAACCTGAGGCAAAGCCAAGAATCCGGCACTCAACTAACTGAGCCACACCCAGGAGCCCCTGAAAATAGTATTTTTTAAGATGAAGAAGTCCACTGTGGTTTATTGCTGATTTCAATTGAGATTGTGTTTGAAATTGTAAAAGTTAAGATTATGTTACCATCTCAACTAAATGTTTATTCTATTTTCAATAACATTGCTGTTATTGGCATGGGAAGCCAAAGAGAGTTAATTTTTTCACATGCTAATGGAAACATTTTGTAAAATTTCAGGAAAGAAGTAAAACATTTGGTTGCAAAATTCACACGTAAGATCCACTGTTTGTATATTAGCAAATTCATCAGTAGAATAATTCCAGTTAGAAACATCAGGATAAATAAAATGAGACTTTGACCAAGGCTAAAACTGGGTTAAGTTTTTAGGGAAAATAGAAGAGAAATTGCAAGAATTTTAGTATTTATTAAGGTTTAGCTTCAGAATTGCCACCACCTTTCTTTACAGCTGGAATTCTGGCCTGGGAAGAAATCAGGGGAGACTCTGGGACAGGGATACATCTCTTGATGTATTGCTTCCCTTCTCTTCCCAGTCAAAAGGTCTCTAATATGGCAAGAAATATACATACTCACACTTTTTAAATAATTTCCTTAGAACACAGGTGGGAAATACTCAGTACTGGTACCAATTTTTATAATCCTGAATCCTTATGTTGTATATTATTTACTTAACATATTTATTGACCATCTATAAGGTATCTGCTTCTAAATAACAGAGAAACAGTAGTGATCAAAACATACAAAAGTTTCTGCCCTCATAGAGCATACTTTGAAAGGAAAGACAGAAAATTAAAAAGGTAAGTGGGCAAATGACATACTGTTAGGAGTGAGTGCTAGAGAAAAAAATAAAGTAAAAGGGTACAAATAATTAGGATGGAAATGGCAGTTTTAGACAGAGTACAATTTCTAGTGAAGAGTCAAATTTCACTGGAAAGGTAAAATTTTTACCTTTTCACTGAAAAGGTAAAAAAGGAAGGTATGATCTGACCCAGGCTGATACGTAGGTAAGTTCATTCTAAGCAAAAGGCAGAGCGAGTGTAAATTCCTGAAGTGGGAACACGCCTGGCATGTGTGAAGAACCGGAAGGAAGCAGGTGAGACTGAAGTCAAATGAATACAAGGTGAGAGTTATAGGGGACAATGAGCTATGGGATGACATTAAACTTTGTGATTCATAGCAAAAGTTTTGGTTCCACTCAGAGTGACAAGGAGAAATATGAGAAGTTTTGTTTTCTTCTCTTTTTTAGCAAATCTGACAGAATTACTATGATTCCAATGTTCAAAATGGAATGAAGGCTTGATTAGAATCAGGGTGACCATCAGGGTGACCATTCAGAAGGTTATTATACAAATCTAGACTGGAGCTGATGTGGCTTAGACCAGGGCAATGAAAGTGATGAGAAGTCATCACAGTCTAGGTGTACTTTGCAGCTCAAGTTGACAAGATATAATGAGGGACTGGATCTGGAGTCTGAGAGAAAGAGAAGAAGCAAAGATGACTCCCAGCTTTTGACTCTGAACACCTGAAAGAATGGAGCTACTACTTCCTGAGATGCAGGAGGGGCTAATTTAGAGGGAAATGTGAAGAGACCAGACTTAACATATTTAAGTGTGGGGTGTTCTCTGGATATTTCAAGTGGAGCGCTGAGTGTGTGCTTGGGTATTTAAGTCTTGAGTTCAATGTAGACTCTTGGGCCTGTGATGTAGGTAATGGAGCAGCATAGAGATACTGCCTAGCACCAGACATTGAATTAGGGATTAAGTGTAGCAGGGGAAAAAGAAGCAGTTTGAGGACTCTTCTCTTGCATTTAGGTATTTAGAAGAAAAGGAGGAATCATTGAAAGAATCTGAAAAGGAGCAGCCAGAAAGGAGAAAAATGAAGCAAACATGGTGTCATGGAAGCCAAGTTTCAAGGTGAAGCCAATTTCAAATTTCAAAGCCAATGTTTCAGGGCGAAGTGAATTACCCATTAACCAAGTAAAGTAAAATGAGGACTGAGAAATTATATTTGGATTTTGCAATGTGGAGATCATTAATGACACAGTTTTACCAAAGTGTGGAGACAGAAAACTGATTGGAGTCGATTTGGCAGGGAAAGAAATAGTTGGAGGTTGTATCATCTTTGCATTTGATGGATACCCGTGATAAAGCTTTGGCTATAAATTACAGCAAATTTCAGTATTTTAATGTACATGGCTCCAAATGAGGACACAAGCTCCTATTTATCAAATATTTATTGCTATTTACAATTAGCACGAGACTGTCACATTGCAAGATAAAGCTTCAATGTCACCTCTTCTGTGAAGTCTTTCCTGCCTCCCTCCTCCAGTTAACTGCTGTACATTTTGTGCTCCCGAATGCTTCATAAATGCATTTGCAGTATTTGTGTTGTACTTTTGTGTTTCAACATTTGCAAAATTTGTGTTTAATCACTTATTTCTGTGTTTGTCCGTTCCTTGCATTGGGAGTCTCTCATCTTTATGTAACGACACAGTGTTTTGGTAAAAGTAGGCACTCAATAAATGTGTTGGCTGAATATTATTTTAAGTCAGTCTAAATGATGCAGGGCAATGGAAACAAGAGATTTATTGGATGTTAAGGACTATAAACACATACAAGGGCTCATTCACTTTTTTCAAGATCTAAAGCCTGGTATTTTAGGGAAATAATGGCACCTATTTCTTGGAATATAGACATGCACTATTCCACATATTATGAAATAAAGATGCTACAAAATAATTAGTCATGAATGTGCCTTTTAACTAATTATTATGTTTTTATGTTTTGGGGTTTTTCCCCTCAGATTATCAAATTTTAAGGGTCGTTTTCTCATTATAGCATTATTCAAATTATTAATTTAATACCTTTATAGACAATAGAATATAGGTAGTTTTTTTTTGTCTCTGGGACAGAAATCTGGAATCTAGTTCACAGACTTCTTGAAAATTTCCTTGTCATCAGAGTTTATCAGTGCTCAAACTAATATTACTATAATTTCAGTTTAAAAGAGAGATAGTTGATCTAATTTGGAATATAGGACTGTTCTGTAAAGCTGCTTTCCCAAGGATGATTAGTTTTGATATTAATTTTTAATTGGGCTTGTTTACAGTTTGCTCACACACATGATCCTGTTTGAGGCATTGAATTAGAGTATAAGAAAAATGCCTATTAAAACTAAAATTTTAAACATGTATATAAAATCTTTCATGCTTCTCTATACTTTAAACAAATAATTGTCATGGAAGCCAAACTACCTGTAACATAACCCTTACTTGAACTATGCAAAGAAAGAAATGTATAGGTTCAAATTAATATGCTAATTCTGTTGTAAATAACATCAGACAAATATTTGACTGAGTGAGACTTTTTGTCTCTTTCGAGTATTGTTTTTAAAAAGGAAACTTTAGGGATAGAAATTGCTTGCACCTTTTCCCCCTACTAGGAAATGTCCGCCTTGAAGGAAAAAAGATGTAATGTCTGTCTTTCTCTCTTCCTTTATCTCTCTACCTATCCTGTATCTACCTAATCTATCTAAAATCTGTCTTCCCAAATTGAATTTCCACTCCTTATGAAATACTAACTTTAGAATTTATATCAACTCCACTATACATTTCAAGACTACATCAAATAAAATATAAAATTCTGATGAAGTGTTTGTTGTATTCATTTTTTAAAAAGATTTTATTTATTTATCTATTTTTAGATAAAAATAGGGGGAGGGCCTGGGGGAGGGAGAGGAATAAGGAGACTCCATGCTTTGCCTGGAGCCCTACTCAGTGGCTCATCTCACTACTCTAAGATCATAACCTGGGCTGAAATCCAGAGTGAGACACTCTAATAAATGAGCCACCCAAGTGCCCCTCACTAGATTCGTTTTAATGAGCATCTGAAGTGTTTTGATGTAGAAGATCCTGTACCAAATATGCAGGCGTAATTGAATTGTTTTCCGAGATTGTAGTTAAAATAGGAACTGTTTACTAAACTAGCATGGCAATAAATGTATAATGGCTTTCCACCTATGATTTTTTACAAACGTACCTACTTACAGACGTGTGTCATGGACAATTATCATATGTTGGTTAAATAGTATCTGAATACTCTACCTCTCTGGAAATGTTTCCTGTGAAGGGATCTTAGTGGAAAAAAGGGCTCCATTTCCTGTTTCTAAAACTCAGCAGGGCAGATTTTCCTGACTCTCACAACTTAGTTCTTAAGCTTAGGTTTGACCAACTGCTCAGGACTTTGGATCTTGGGCAAGTGAAGCAGATATGGGAAGTTAGATATTACCCAGGTAACTGTAGTAGACCTGAGATCCAGTAGAGGTGGCAGATGTCCATAGAGGTGGTATCCTTACCTGTGGCACAACTGTAGAGTTGTGTTTGGCTGTCTGTTGGCTGTATTTTCAGTTATGTTTCCTGTCTTGGTGTTATTCTGTTTTCCAGGTTTTCCATCATTCTGAGAGCTACCCACAATTCTTCCAATGAATTCCTTTTCTAGTTAGCCAGTCTGTTTCTGTTGTTTGCAACCAAGACTGATAGGGTATGACATAGGAATATACTGATATCATAGATTTGTGAAAACTGAGACCGCTTAAAATAAATTTTTATTTGCTTTTGAAAAACATTTTGCAACGTTTCTTGTAGCATGAAGTCGAAAGAGTTAAATTCTCAAGGATTTGGGTGTGTGTGTGTATGTGTGTGTGTGTGTGCGCAAACATCACAAAAAGCTTATACCTGGCAATCACAGATGGCCTGACTTTTTATTTTATTGGGCATATTTAAAAAGTGATGACCTATTTGAATTCAGATTTTACTTTCTTTCTAAGCAATTTCAGCAATTGCCTCAGAGAATTCATTGTTGACTATCAGAGTCACATAGCAATGGAAGTTTTATCTCTTTCATTATGATATGTAGTGAAATGCAATATTGTCTTTCTTTTCTTTTTTTTTTTTTAGAAAGGGGGTATGATATACTACATTCAGAATCTATTTTTAGATGAACAAAAATTAAACTTTTAAAGAAACAAAAGGAATGACGACTTGGAAAAAATAGAATAGCAACTTTTATTGACATCACTGTATTGACTAATTGTAAATGGGGAAACTGAAGTAACATTGCACGGATTTCATGGTAGATCTATTTCATCGTAGATCCAGGTATTGGGAATCCAGGTATTGGGAAATACACACACATACACACACACACCAAGGAAGACTTTGGCAACATTTTCCTACTATTTTTCCTGGGGAAAACATATGTACATTGTTAATCTCTTTCTCTCTCCTCCCACACTGCCTCTCCTTCCCTCTCTTCCCCTCTTCCTCTTCTTTTCCCAGATTTAAGACCAGGTTAGCTTCTTAGAGAAATGATTAGAGAAATAGATGTCTTTTTTCTCTAGTTTAGTGATAGTCTTCTCAGCATCCAGATCAACTCTACTAGACAATTCCTTTTATATGGCTCTTTAAAGGTTGCCTAATCACACTTCCCTGTGGACGGATGGATGGATGGATGTCACACGAACATTTCAAGTGATTTGACAAAGGTAACTGTCTTGTTAGTCTAAACAAAATTTGATTTGTAAAATACCCAAAATCAGATTCTTCTTGAAATGATAGTATCCCGAGAATGTAGACATAAAAATGAAGATCACTATATAAATTCTTGCGTTACTTGATAAAAGATATATATTTGTGTAGGGGCCAAGGGCAGACCACCCCAGATGTGCAAATTATGGCAAACTGATCAAGGCCTAAAAGACTCTGGAAGAAACTTGACCTTCCCTCTAATTTAGATGGAGGACTTGATCCAGGCAGAGAATTATTAATAAGAACTAGGTGTAGCAGGCAGGGAGGATCCTAGCAAGCCCTGTTTGATTAAAATCTTCTTGATGTCCCATTGCTTCTGAAAGGTCACCAAACATTTGTTTACTTGAACCATGTACGTCTTTTCATTCTTCCTGTTAATTGCTTTCTTTTTCCCTTTGAAGTCCTGGACCCCCACCTTTTCTCCTTAGTCCAGGATGACATAAAGACTTCATTTTGCCTGATTGTCTTGAGAATTTCACATCTATGTAGGTTCCCTGTATATATGAAATTAAATTTTATTTTCTCCTGTTCACCTGTCTCATATCAATTTAATTCTTAGTTCAGTTAGAAGAACCTTGATGGATAGAGGAAGTTTTTCCTCTCCAACATTTGCCATATGTTATGCCATAGAATCTTTCTAATATATTGTTAGAATTGAGTTATGAGAGAAAAGGAACTTCTGAACACACATATTAGTTTGTCTATCTATAAACTGGAAATACACATTTCTAGGAAAAAAATGTTTTCCCAAAAAAGAAAAAAAAAGTCTTTCTTTTTGTCAACATTTAAAGCTATTAGGTAGTAAAACTTCCCAAAGCATAAACTAGTTATCTATCAACAGGAAAGATGTATTTCCAGAAATAAATTTGATTCCAATTTTTTAAAAATCTGCTTTTCTCTATGTCAGCATTTAAAGCAGGTGCCATCGTCTGATTAATTAAACACAAGATGTTACTTATTTCAAAATCTTAGCAAATAAAACTTAAACAGAAACTGTTGGCTTCACTGTTGTCACTTCTTCTTCTTTTTGAATTTTCCAGGACACCACATGGCTGGTTTGCCGGCGTATTTTCCAGATCACTGATAGCAATGTGATTTTGTGTTTGTGTATGTGAGTGTGTGTATTGTTTTGAAAGACATCAGCTGAAGCAGTTCAAATCTCTGGCAACAATTTCTTAAGGAGGATGACATATATGAGCTATTGACCAGATTTCTGCCAGGTCACTTGTCAAATGGGTGGTAGAGAGATGTCCAGTTTCAAGGGGAACCATACTCCAGATTTATGAATGTACTTGGAAAACTATGTAAGAGTCCTGCGGGTTCTATTAGGAGTTTTAGAACAATCAAGGAACACTTGTTCTTCATTAATAGCATATTATAGTTTCCAAAGGCTATTTTATAAATCATTTAAAAAAAAATATGGTGCCTAAATTTTCTTAGGAAATTCCACATGCTTGGAGTACTTGTTTAAGCACAATTCAAAACTGCAGGAGGTAGAACTCTGCTGTCGTTTAGTGTAAAGTTAACTTTTTTGAATGTAAAAAAAGGTCAAAATTAATGAAGAGACTAGCAAATTCAAAGTTCCACTGAGGAACATCCCAGTGCTTTTAGCAATTCACTTGAATTGAAGGAGGAAAACCACCCCCTTTAACATTTTAAAGCTTTGAAAGCCTAATGAACCATGCTACCTCCTGTAGTTTCTACCAAACCAAAATTTGTGCAAGGACTAGGCTCATTAGCATTAAGTGGAAGCAGACCATTCAACACTTGCAATAGCTTCTTGCAATGTCTTCACCATTATCATTGTGTTTGGTTGATAAAATATTGTTATCTCAACTGATACTTTGTTTGGCTTATTGTGTTGATGTAAAATTCCTGTTATGCCACGAATTAAATGCCCTCCTTCCAAACAACAAAAATATTTTTTCTTTTAACAAGTGTCCAAAATATGTTCATTTTCAACAAGGTAGGTTCTTGAAGCAAGGTGGTTCTTGTTATGTTTAATTGTTTACTTCACCTTCTATATGTCCCAAACTGTTAGGTAAAGATGTGTGGTATAGGAAGAAAATGAGTAATTAAGAATATAGAGAATGTAGTATATTAACTATATAGATAATTTTTTTACTGTGTCATTACAATAGAGAGTATATTATCAAACCTCAAAATATTGACATTTCACTTAATTCAACTGTTTTAAAGATTTTTTACATCTCATTATTTTAGGGAAAAATTTGTTTTGCGGTGAAAAGCCAATGCATTGTTTAAAGCACCTTTACAGATTACCTGATTCTGATTCCATAGGAGTCTATTTTTCACTGCATTTGAATTGTTTTACAAGTTGTATCTAAGTGATGCTAAGGCAAAATATTTCTTGTCTGTAGACATGTAAATAAATTCTCTTGGTTAAAGATTCAATTGGATGAATTGAATTACTCCTCCTTACTCTGGAAAAAGTCAGCTTTGCCTCCATTAGCATATTAATTTCAATATTCTTGATCTATCAATGTGTCTATTCTTTGGAATGTCCTTTTATCTGGTTGTAGCCTCTTACTCGGTCCCTTATTAATTATTAATGTGTTCATTTTATATGTGTATGAAAGTCATGCTTTTCATTTTTTTTTCTGACTAAAGTGAAGTCCACAAGATTTGTGTTATGTTTATATTTTGGCAATAAAATACAAATGTATTCCTTAGGTTGTACATAGTTTAACTTCTAAAATTATATTCTCCCTTTTGTTCCCTACGGCACCAGCACAAACAGATGTACATATAATTAGTATTTTGACATAAACTAGCCCAAACAACATAATTCAAGACTAAAATCAGTATTCTATTGTAAATTAAAAAAATATATTTTTCTGGTCTCCATTTTCCTAAGAATTTTGGGATATAATGGATTATCCAAAACTTGGCAGGTCTTTTACAAAATGCTACACACACACACACACACACACACACACACATGATTATGGCAAATATATGTATTTGCTGTGATGGATCCAATATTCCAATATTAATCAGGTCTTTGTGTCAAAGGCAATTTAATTCTATGTATTCAATTATATTCTATGTTCTACGTCCCAAAAGTTTTAGATGAGGTATAAAATGTGATTTGCCTTTAAACCACATATGCTCTGGAAGCATTGGAAGCATTGGAAAATAAAAGGATAGCATGAAGAAAAATAATGTATAAACAAAATTACTTATTTATAAATATAACTATACATATAGTTGTTTGTGAAGCTAGTAATATGATCACCTCCTTCTCCTCTTCCTAAGAAAATTAATGGAAATAGAAACAAGTTCGGAGTATTTTACATTGCCTATTTGCTTTTTATCTGCCATTTAGTAGAAGTGCAATCTTTAGAAAGCGACTTAAGGTTTCTGAATCTGTTTTCATCATCAACACTGACAATAATAATGCTTTAAAGAACTGTGAAAGTCAAAGTAGCAATGTCTGCTAGAGTGCCTTGCCATTGTAAAATGCATGGTAGAGATAGTTGTGACCTTTCAGGAGTAATTCTAGCTGCCACTAGTAATTCTAGCTGCCAGTCTCTGAGGTGGAGCACATTGCTTAGACTGAAGACATTGAGTGAGTTGTGCTAACTTTAAGATGACTGTGGGCAGAGATTCAGGGGGAAGACTAAAAACTTTTTTCTTTCTTCCTCTCCAGGAAGACTGGCAAGTATTTATGTGATTCATTTGCCAAATTTTATTCCTTCCACGAGAGATGTCAATTCTTAAATATTTTCAGTGAATTTAGAATTATTAGAAGTGCATGTGAATGTGAAGGCATATGCTTCTTGGGAAGTTCAGAAAGAGTGCATCAACTCTCTGGTGGTTGGATCGAATGCCATTATCTTGAATGAATTATTCTTAGAAATTTTTCTCTTAACATTCTTAAATGTCTGCCTAACAGGCTAAAGCAAGTGATTATTTTCCAAACACCTGGATGTCATTTTGAAGTATCTGTGTTTTGACCTAACATGTTCAGAGACACAAGAGCTCTGCTTCATGTGCTACCTCTCAGGGTCTGAGACTGTATGTTTCTATTCCCATGCAATTGATAGCAGGACAGAAGTTACACAGGGAGAAGTGATAAACCAGTGGGAAAATCAGATGTTTATTAACGTGTTTTCATTTTGGGAGAAGAGATTAGTAGATATTGTTTTCCCAGAATAGTAATGACACCCATATTTCAAAAGAGCTTATTACACCAAGCATGGATATTTATCATGGTTTGTGGTTTTAATCTACCATACCATTCCTTTTCATTTGGTTGACCATTGTAGATGGACAGATTTGGAGAAGAGGGCTTAAATCATTCATTCGGGGTGTCTTTCACTTGGATTTTATAGCAGTCACAAACTAAGGGCTCTCAGCCAAATGGTGTTTTATTTGGGAAGCAGGGTGTTTTTAAGGAAGTCATATCCGAATGCCTTGTGGTGGAGTACGTCCTCTCCATTTTATACCCAGCTGTCTTACGAAATTATATTATATGCCTGAATCATAGAGGTATTTGAGTTTTTGGGTGCTTGACCTATAAAAACCAACAGGATTTTATCAGCAGTCTCTGTGGCTAACTTTTTTATATTTCGGCAGGTGAGAATCCTAAATAATGGATAGTTAAGTCTTTCCAGAAAATTGCTTCTTTAGGCTAGATGTAGTTCAACTTGTGAAACCTTCTGGGAATCAGCAACAGAGAAAAAGGCTACATTATGGAGCCCTTTGAAATTGTAGTATCTAATATTTTCACCTTGTATTGTTTTGGAGCACCTGAAAGATGTGAGTTTAGTATGGTGAATGCAGCAGAAAATAGAGAAGGGAATAACAGAAGTACGTTTAAATTATTATTTCTTCCTTTTTCTCTCAAACTAATAAAGCTTTTAAATGAGTCAAATACATATTTTAATTGATAAACTGACTTTATATTCACCTATTGGAAACAGTACAACATATTTTACATCAGATTATGAAATATGGATGTTTTACTAAAAGACAGGAAGGGCTTTTTCCAGTCTTTAAAGTAAATACATATTCAAAGGATCTTAAGGCATACCATTTATTCATATTCATATCTATTGAAATACTGTACATCCACATACTTCAATAAATAGTTAAAAACCTGACCTCTTTTTAAATCATTTCTGAATTTCAAAAAACAATTTTTATTGAAAAGATTAAATAGGTAACTTTTGGCTATCACAAAGCTAAGCACAATGGATAAATTAACAATTTTTCAGTAAATTTGATCAATATAGATGATTGGCTTTGATAAATTTCTCAGAGTTTTCTGAGTTCACACATTGGGGTATATATATATATATATATATATATATATATATATATATATATATACATGAAATTTCTTTTTTGTCCTGAATTACCTGGGTAATTTTCTTAGTTCTCCAGTCTACTTTCTAGATATAGCTTGAATGTTATGACTAAGCATTAATTTTTCACTTAAATTTTAAACACCCCCAAAAATGGATTTAAGTTTGACATTCTCTCTCGAATCTTTTAGTGTTTCCCAAAAAACACAATACTATAATTTGGGCAGTACTTTTCATTATATAATTGCTGCATAATAGGAACTTAATGGTGTCACAGGACTTATGTTTCGAATGGGATCATTGTAAAACGTAATTACACCACTGGCAGTTAAACCAAGAATGCAAATGAATTAAGTCAACTACCCTAATGTTCTGTTCTTCCCTCTCTCCCTTTCTCCCTCCCTCCCTTCCTTCCTTTTGTCCTTCCTTCCTCCATTTCCCCCCTCTCTCTTTATCACCACTCTTTTCTGTCTTTTTCTTTTCTTTCCACTCTCGTTCTTCAACTGCTTTTTATTTTTCTTTCCAAAAAAAACAAAAACAAAAACAAAACAAAACTAGGGGCAACAAAAGGAGTCCCACAAATGGAACTTGTGGAAATAAAACGCTGAAATGAATAGCTAAAAAATTGTTTTAGATCAAAAGATAAATCAATTTCATAAAACTGCTATTCTGAAATTGCAACAATCTTGTACAGTCAGGACTGATAAAATGGAATAATCAGACATTTCATATGTCTATAAATGTAAAATCATCTACTTGAACATTATATGCATACATTCACACAAAAAAGCAAATACTGTAGCCTTATTTGAACAATATTGAACTCATAAATACTCATGGTTTCACTCTGTTCAGGGGCCTAAGGACTAGGAATGCTGCTGTGATACAGAAAAACATAGTGAATACCTCCTCTATTTAAAATGTCACTCAAGAAATTCTCTTCTAACATAAAGGCAAATACATATAGCTACTGGGCTATGACTGTACTTCTGTCACATTCTATGGGAAAAACACCAGACTCCACAAATTCGGAATCATGACAACACTTTGAACTAATTATTTGGTTCATCCATAGTTTATACCTTGATTTACCTCACATTTACCCTACAAACCTTACAAAGAGGAGGTATCTTTAACTCTAGGAAAGCGGTCACTGTATAATATGCATTCTTGATCTGTTTCTTTCTCCCAAACAATGGTACTGATGGTTAACACTTTTGTGGTAGCACCACTATTTCTAGTAAGTAGATTATTATGGAGTGTGCCACTTTAAAGCTGCAATACAAAAACAATACATATATATATATATATATATATATATAGTTTACTCACCAATTCCACAAAGAATATTTTAAATAAGCAAATCAATAATAATCAAAATTAAAATGTCATGTGTGTTAAAAAAGTTTTTAATACATCAGTCAAAATAACATAATGAATTATTATAGTGAGCAAATTTAATAGCGTTATGCCGTATTATTGCCATTTTGTGGAAACACTGTATATTTATGTCTCCTCATTTAGGATTTGCTTTTTTCTAATTAAAATAGATTTATGGTGTACTTCAGGGCTAAGCTTTACTCGAAAAAAAATTCATGATTTTGAAGCCATTTCTTTTGGGGCAAAATATTAGATGTCTTAAGGATATACACACGCCATGAAATATCCTGTATCTAACTTTATTAGTAGCTTTTTTGTGATTAGTATGACTTGCAGAAGGGAACTATTTGTGGAAATCTGTCTCCGCAGTGAAACTGGTAATTTCGTCAAACTTGGAAAATGGCTTTCAAGACTAAGGTCGTTCTTTAGTAAAGAGTAAAACCATCAAAATACTCTTCTAACATAATACTTTAGAGTAACACTATTTTCATTTAAAGATGTAGTTTTCATTCTTTATGATAGAAACAAATATCCATGATAATTTAATAATTAATATAATCTTAAGATATTCTAATCACTGGTGTCTTGTCTTCATTAGATCACATCTTACAAATATCATGTAAGAAGAAATAAAGCATGGTAATTTTGGTGGTGTTGTTTGTTTTTTGGCCTTGCTTGTTTGAACTGACATGGCTACAGAGAAAGATTTTATTACAGAATTAGTTATTTCAGGGATTGATCTGCTGCATGCCAGCACAGAATATTTGATACAATGTATTTTGGAAATTTTTCTTGTATACAACATTCATTCCCAACTATCAAGTGAGTGATGTTTTCAGGTGGAAAATATGCAAAATGCCCCTGTCTGCAGGAGCACTGTATCTACCACACCCACTTACCTGCCTCAGAGCCAAATGAATCTGGTGTGCTCACCAACTCATGTAATCTTAGGTGATCAGACTTTGTGTTCTTTCAGACAAGCCATCTTAAAAATTTTGGCTTGGAATAGTGAAAGGAAAGGATGTAGTATTGTTAGGCAATTTCTCGAATGGACCGTGCTGTCATTTAGAAGGGAATTATTTCCCAAAGAGGATCCAACATTCAACTACAACTACAAGAATACATATTGTAATAAATTTACCTGCACTATATTAATTACATTATTTTCATTACACAACTGAGTTTATATGGGGCAAAATCCTCACACCCCATGGGTAAGGAGGGATGAGATTTTTAGAGTCTAACAGCTCCTTCGTTCTTGAGAGATAGGATATAGTCCGACTTTATCTTGTGGTTTATTTTGCTTTCAAATTGTAGGATTTGGTAAAACATGTTATTAGTCGGAGATGAAGAGAAAAATTATTTTATATGAAGGCACACCCATGCTGAACTTACAGGGAAGAGAAGCAGAGCTGCACAGCCAGTTATATTACAAGGCTCATTCCTGAAACCTGAATATCATGCGAGCAGAAAAATCTAGATATGTGTTAGTTATATTTTGAAGAAATGATCTGAAGGCAATATTATTTGCTTTTTTATCAAAAAAGAAAAAAATGCATCTTTGTAAATGTGGATTGACTCCTATTGAAACAGGGAAATGAATGCTTGTATTGCAGCCTTAAAGAATCACATATTCACTGCAATATTCGTTTTTGTAAACTACAGCCTGCAACCTAGCAGACCATGACTTTTGAAAAGTTGTAGATTACAAACATGAAATCACAATTAATATCCTCTAAAAGTAATTTCAGAGCTTTCACGTCTTAAAAAAAGGACAATGTGTACTGCTTCACAAGGTAATGTAGCTAATCAAAAAAAGAGTAGAATTAAAGTATTTACATAATGAGCAATTCTACAGAAGGCGATCATCCCCATGTAAGCACTGCTGATTATATCCCACGCTGCTTTTAACAAACTGTACCAGATTGGATCCAGCCATCAGCACTTTCAGAGAATCCTTAAAAGCCTTTTATGGGTCTTTAAATTTATTGTAGAATGGCATTCTTCAGGTAGAATATGCTGGTGAAAGAGGACAGTGTCAACACAAGGTACCAGCAGGAGAAAAGAACGTCAGCGCTCCCGGTAATTCCATACTGGGCTGTACTTGGAGCTGGAAAGAAATGGAAAAGATTAAATCAAAATCTAATTTGTGTCTTTCAGGATCTTAACAATAATCAAAAGGCAGCTGGCTGTACTGGGGAGAGCACTGGCATTGGAGTCAGACAGACTTAGCTTCACATCTGGTTCTGCTATAGGACAATGTGTGGCCTATTCAAGTAACGGCTCCGAGCTTCAGTTTTCTCAAGGGCAAGAGGGGAATAAGATAAGCCACCTGGCCGGGCTGCAGTGAGAATTGGAGATGAAGCACATACAGCCCACTGCACTGGGCTGGACACAGGCTAAGTGGTCACTAAACAACAGCTAACATTATTATTCCTTTTATACACATTGTAAATTTTTGGATTAGTGGATAATATGTAGTTCATGCATATATTTTTTAACATTTATTTTTGTTGGGATATATAATTGACCTATAACACTGTGTAAGTTTAAGGAGTACAACAGTGTTGATTTGCTATATTTGTGAATTGCAATACGATCACGAGTACCACCACAGCATCGGCTAACAACTCTATCACATCACATAATTATCATTTCTCTTCTGTGATGGAAACAATTAGAATCTAGTTTTGTAGCAACTTTGGAGGTTATAATCCAGACAGTATTGTTGTCTATAATCACTGTGCTGTGCGTTAGTTCTCCAGCAGCCATTTACCTACTAGTACTAAATTTGTACACTTAAACAACATCTCCCCGATTGCCCTCCCCAGACTCTGGTAACCACCATTTAGCTCTGTTTTCACAAGTTCAGCTTTTTTAGATGTCACATACGAGGGATAGCATACATATACACATACATATATTTGTGCATCTTTGTTATTGATCAAATACTGCACTGAATGTTAGAAAAACAAGAGATTCTCTCTTTCAAAATCTTTTTGTGGGGGGAGGTGGGGGATTAGGTGAAGAAAGATATTGAAGCAATTATAATATAATCCAAGGAGTATTAGATGTATAAACTGGAGTGACACAGAAAATTCTGTATCTAAATCTGCCTGGGCAAGGGAGGGATGATTTCACAGAGAGTTTGACTAAAGGGGACAGTCATTTGGGCAGAGGAAACAATTTATTCAAAGGTATGAAGAAAGAAGAGAGCATGGCCTATATTCTAGCAGATGAGTCTTGCAGGACCATGAAATTCGAGGCTTGGAGTTGAGGAAACTGAAACTAGAACTCTAGGCAGATAAAACATGACCCCAACTCTAAGGAAAAAGAATTTATTTTTTTATACTGAAGGAGATTTTAAAGAATTTGGAGCTGTTGAATCATATGATTACTTTTAAATTGGAAAGATCACAGTTTCATACATAGAGAAGATTATGTAGTACTTGGCCAAGCGTCAAGTTAAATTTTCACTAAGAGATTTCACCTAGAGATTCACCAAAGCTTGGAATATTTTGGGAATCTACTGAATGGATTCCACTTCATTTCACAAGAGGACAATTGCCTCTTGGAATGTGAATTACACCGTGTTCCAGAAATTGAATGTTACAGGCATGCTCAGCTTTGGTTGAGACCGATTCTCATTTACCATCATAAAAATAACAGTAATAATAAAACCCCCACCAACATACATTTAACTACCCTCCCTTAATAAAACCTGGATTTCAAACAACGTTACCTAATAGAAAATGAATCATGTAATAAAATAAATATACTACTTCACCCCCAAATCCATAACTCAATTTCAGGAGCAGTTTTAGTCACACAGAGTTTAAATTACCAGAAGATAGTTGTTAATGAAACTTTCACCAATGACTTTATTTCCATATTACAAGAAGAATAAATTGCGTTGTTTATATCTCTAAGAAATTATAGGGGATGAAAGATGCATTCATCTATGCAGAGGAAAGTTTCCTTGACGGTACACTTGGGTCCAGGTGAATGTAGTTCAACGACTGAGACTACTACTCTTTAGTAAACACAAAGTAAAATGCACTATTTAATGCTTCTATTCGCATCACAAAAGAGTTTTTAAAAAATGAGAAGATGGTGAAGAAAAGAAACCTATTGCTGAGCCCATAGCTTTTGAAGTCCTGTTATATAAGACGTCTAATTTAAAACCATGAAGCTCCTTAAATTATTTTCTCTTGTTCAAGACCTAGAAAGGTGTTTTGTTTTTTAAAACATAAATAAATATTTAATTGGTCTGTTACCTTCTCAATGACAGCTACTGAAGAGTTATTTTGCTGTTGTTTTTTTAAGAATCTTGAATGCAATAAAACCAGACTAATAGTAAAGGACTAATAATAAGCAAAGCATATAAAATGATTCCATAAATAAGAAATAGATCTTAAAAGCCAGGCATACAAAGCAAAGATAAAATTTTTATTATCATGACAAATTAAATAGTACAGTAAGTGGGTAAAGTAGAAAGAACCATGAAAACTCCTTATCCATCCTTTAAAGGGCATTTTTGAGGCAATCTCTCCTGAATCCCCTCCCCCTCTTCCAGCAAGCTGAGCAGATAACCCTATTGTGTCATTAGACCACCCATGTTTATTTCTTTTTATAGAACTATCATACTACATTGCAAATATTCATATACATCTCTATTTATCCCACTAGACTGTGAGCCCTCCTAGGTCCTGTTTTATTTATCTTTGTGTTTCCATGCACTGAGAGTGGCAAAGTAGATGCTCAAGAAATGTCTCTTGAATGAATGATTCCATTAAACAAATGAAATGATCAGAGTTAAAAGGAGTATTTCTCTTTTACAAAATGAAATCTCCTCTGAAGCAAGTCACTTGCATATAGGCCAGAGAATCTACAATACATCATCTTTCAGTTATTTAGAAATACTAATTGAATTAGGTGCCAGCCACTGGGAATATATACTACCTAATAAGATAGGGATGGTCCTTTTGTTTCTTAATTCCATATACTCCACCTCTTCCCCCAGTGCACCTTTATCTTCTACTCAGCCTCCTATTGTCTTAGACATGAGAAAGATATGTCAGTAATATATTTAAAATTAAATAATGCTTTTTAACTATATCTTTTTCCCATTGTACTCCTTAGTTGTTTGTAGATGCAATACTCCATTAGTCCCAAAATAAAATAGGAACCTGTTGCTGCATCATTAGACTGCAATTATTATAGGAAATGGACTGTAGAATAGCTATTGATAATTAGGAAGCCAAAAAGCAAAGAGTAAAGTCAGTCAAGGGAATTTTTGGTCAGATAACTAATGCTAAGTCATGTATCATGATTTATTCTCCTTAAGTATATATTGAGCATCTTTCATGTGCTGGAGATGGAACATGGGCTCGGTAAATAAAACTCAATCTCCTCTCTTAGGAAAGTTTTGTTATAGTTGGAGGTATAAATAAAAAGGCATGTATGGAACGTTAGGATATATATAATTGTAAGGATAATGAACAAACATGGGAGGGCTTCCTAAGGAGTAATGACAGGTAAGTAGTCCAGACAGCAGATACAAATACAAGTATTTTTTAAGAAATGCAATGATATACACATGTTAGTACATATATATCTCACTTTATAAAATGGGGGCATAGTAGTCCTTTTACTTGGGATATCCTATTATTATATAACCTTAGTCTGATTATATAACCTTGACTGATATTTATTATGGATTTGTAGTGTGTGTGACTTGTTAAAGGTACTAAAGTTAGGGGTCTCAGTACTATTGGTCCAGTTGTTTGGCATGTTGCATCTCAATCAGCTATTTAAGAAATTATAGAAAAATGTTAAGAATTCAAGAAAATAATAGCTCACTATTAGATATTAGCTTGAAGACTCAGTTCAAATATCATACACTTTAAAAAGAGAAAGGTTTTTATAAAGTCCCACATGCCATAGTAGTTTGGCATATTTGATATCGTGTTTACATATCCATCACATCATGTTTACATACCTGTCTTTCCCCACTCGGCCAAGAGTATCTTCAAACCAAGATTCTTTATATATGTCTTTTATCACTGTTATAGAATACAGAGTCTGGTACTTGGTAAGTGTTCAATAAATATTTATTGAGTGATGATAAGTTTCTTATCCATTTCCCAATCTGACAATAAGCACATAAAGCGACACAATAACTTGACTTCTTTTTTCAGAAGAATATTGTCTTTCATCACTGTTTTACCATCTTTCTTCTCTCCATGCTTTTAGACTTATGACCTTCTAAGACCTGTATAGAGTCAGTGTACCTCCCTTCAGCACTTGAGCAAGAAGACAGATCATAAGGCCAATTATAAGGGAGAAGAGCAGGCATCAAACTTCGTAGCACCATCCTCTTGCAGCAAACGAAAGGAAGTTTAGATGAACCTATACCCCTCAGATATAGTCCTGGATTTCTTAGGAGACAGGCAGTGGTGCCTCTGGCATGGTCAGATCTGTTGTATATTCTCTGTCATGTTTTTTGCTGCGTCTGAATATCATACTGCTACTCATCCTAAAGAAAATTAGGAGGGCGAGGGCATATGATCAGTGGTTTAGTGGAGCTATGGTGAGAATTTGGATTTGATTCAAAATCTCCATAGGAGAATTCTGAGGAGAGGAGTCCAGCTGACATTTTTAAATGGTCACCTGGCTATTCAATAGAAAATAGATCATACTAGTGGAGGCAAGAGGAGAAGCCTGTGTTAATCACAGACCATCAAGTGTCTCCATTACCTACTGCAACGAAAGCCAAAGCACTATAGCTCAGCACCCAGGGACCTCTGTTATCTGGTTCTAGACAACTAATCTAGATTCATACATACTCTCACCTCTACTCACACAGGCCATTTTCTGAACACATAGGGTATTTTCTTTACTCCTTGTCATTTGCACAATGGCGGAATGGCTTTCCTTCTTGTTCTTCTTTATCTACCAAGGTCCTACTCATCCTTAGATATCTAAAATACCATTTACTCCACGAGGCCCCCCTAATCTCTTTAAGAAATTTTAGTCCTCCAGGGTGCCTGGGTGGCTCAGTTGGTTGAGCAGCTGCCTTCGCCTCCGGTCATGATCCCGGACTTCCAGGATCGAGTCCCACTTCGGGCTCCCAGATCCTTGGGGAGTCTGCTTCTCCCTCTGACCTTCTCCTCTCTCATGCTCTCACTCATTCTCTCTCAAATAAGTAAATAAAATCTTTAAAAAAAAAAAAAAGAATTTTTAGTCCTCCATTTATATCTGACTTCAGAAATAGTTTCTTTTTAACTTATAATAAGTTATGTATTTCTCTTCCACCGGACTATAGGCATGTTGAAGTTATGGAATATTCATCTTTATAACGTGTGCATCCAAACCTTATATCAAATGTGTTCAACAGACTTCAGTTGAAATAAATGTGGGAAGATATTCCTAAATATTCATTTGTCTAATTCAAAACAACTTCGATAAAATCCCCTATTTCAACAGCTGTTCCTATGATTCCTTGCTCTGAAGACAAAGTATGTGAGAGGAAAACTGTTCTGTGTTTCTTTCCTACTCTCTGTTTAATTGTCTTTGGTCTTAAGGAGAAGAATGTAGAAAGGATAAGAGGTTTGAATTGAGAAGAAAAGGACAAAGAAAAAAAAGGAGGAAGAAAACAAAAGGGTGAAGAATTTGAAAGAGTTGAGAGAGAGAGAGAATACATGGCCTTCGAGTATTGTGTTCGATGTTTTTATGTTCACCATTTAATTCTTTGGTGTCTCTTGTAGGTAAGAATTTAAGACAACAGAAAAAGTGGATTGTTATCCTATTCACTTTCTTAGTAAAGCTTAAGGTATTCTAGTTTTTAAATATGCATAAGCCGGGGACTGTGGATCCAGATGACGATGATGTTGGTTTGAAGTCTAGTTCCACGTCTTTCTAGCTGGACTAACCTAGACACATTTCTTAACTGTGCTTAGTTCAGTATCTTCATCTGCAAATGAGGATTGGTGTATCTCAGAAGCTATCATAAAGGTAAACTGTGTCGCTACTTTTGAAATACCCAATACAGCATCTGCCACAGGATGTGCACTCCTCGAGTACTATCTCATTCCCTCACTTATTAGGCCAATTCAGTGTGTGCTGTGTGCTAGGCATTCTCTGAGTCATTCTCTGAGCAAAAGAGGAATTGCTCCTGCCCCCATAAAGCTTACTTCTTAGCTTGAGATGTTTCCCATGGAACAAGAATATTTGACCCAACTCTTAATCTATACTTGATTAAATAGTGTTTCTCTGGTCTTACAAACTTGTCTATCTTGCAAACATATTTATTCTCTTCATTATCTTGGCTTCTTTTGAAGGACCTTTATTAATGCTATTTGCTGCTCGATAATTGTCCAGTCTCCTCTGGTTTGAAGAATCCTTGAGGCCAGGGAGTATGACCCCATTCTCCCCACACACCCCCATGATACATGGAATTTAGAGTGTGGTTTCATGGCTCATCTAGTGTTGAGTTTGTTTTTTCTGGGGCTCTCAGGCCGGGAGCGGAAGTGCCTGGGCTAGGTGTGGAGTCCAGGCCGTTGGGATCAGGCTGGGAGCGGAAGTGCCTGGGCTAGGTGTGGAGTCCAGGCCGTTGGGAACTCTCCCACTTGTCAACAGGAAGATCCAATCTGGGTTTTAACACACATCTTACATCTTGTCTAATTATGATTATCACTCCCAATTACTTACAGCTGCTGCATATTATTTTCAGTCTTGGCAGTTTTCCCTTGTATTGCTCCAGTTTTTATTTTTAGGCAAAAGCAAATGTAACTGTGAAATATTTAGTTTTGGTATAATACCAATTACTTGCCTAGGCAATTTCTTTAAATTACTCAAGTTTAACTAAACTAGCTTTGAGTCGTATTTTTAAAATTCTTGCTGAAATCTTAGGTAGAGTTACTTTAGTTACATTAACTCTGCTTCCGTAAGAAAAAGCTGGCCTCAACTTACATTTTATTGAGAAAACCTGTACCTGGGAAGTGAATGATTTACACCTAAATTAGATTTCTTATAAAAGAGAGTGACTAATGTGGATTCAAAATAGACTGCACATTAGTTTACTGAGAAATTATGCAGCATTGATTCTATCTAAAAAGACAGTGCAACTCTGTTTCATTACATACTGTGGGAGGCGTTAGCTCAAAAGATATTTTAATCTTCTCGTTAGCGATACCCACCCCTTAACACCATCAGCAGGTGGAGTGGATATCTAGATTCAGATCACACCCAGATTTTTTGCATCATTTAATTCTGCCTAAATTCTGGGGGGAGATTAGGGGAGGAAAGGGTACTAGAATGGGTTATGTTTTACCACTAAATGTACAACTTTGGGTTGTGGTGTCCGGAAGAAGCAGACAAGTCTCAGCACAGGTGACATCACCTCCTTATTGCTTTTTGTGTTATTTCTTGTGCAATCAAGGAGCCCAGGTTGGTCCTAAGGTGGGATGCGCTGTGTTAAGGACACAGCACAGACAAACCCTGTCTTCTCATGTACCATCTCACTCCAGTGGCATAGTAATTTCCAGAGGTAGGCTTTTTTGGCTGGCTATCAATGCTCCTGTACTGTAGACCCTTTAAGATATTCTTCCCTGAGGCTCTAGGTTTGGGAATGCCTGAGTAGCATAGTGATGATGTGGTAGGGCTAATGATGTTTAACAAAAGAATCTAGATTTTTATTTTTATTTTTTTTTTTTAAGATTTTATTTATTTATTTGACAGAGAGAAATCACAAGTAGATGGAGAGGCAGGCAGAGAGAGAGAGGGAAGCAGGCTCCCTGCTGAGCAGAGAGCCCGATGTGGGGCTCGATCCCAGGACCCTGGGATCATGACCCCAGCCGAAGGCAGTGGCTTAACCCACTGAGCCACCCAGGCGCCCCAGAATCTAGATTTTTAGACTCCTTTTTACTCAATACACCTTTATTGTACTATAGACTGTTTTCCTAGACTACAGAGAGGTAAACATAACATGGTGTACTTTTCATGCCATTCTTGGTCTGGCAGGGTAAGGTTTCATTGATGAGCCTCTAGCAAAGCCAGCTTCACTTGTTATTTAGGGAGAGAAAGTAGGAGTCAGTAAATAGCTTTGAATTCTTGTCTATCCGCTTTCTTTTATATCTTATTTAGAAAAAAAAAAAACAGTCTAACAAGTGTGCATTGGCATACTTTTCTTTTTTTCAAAATCAAGGCCCAAGGTTATAGAAAATCTATATTTAGATACTTATTCTCACATTTTAGATCTTTATTTTTTCATTTGATCAAACACTGAATGCCTATCTTCAGGAAGTTCCAACATCTTCTACAGACAAGAGCCTTCACAAACAAGAAAATGTCAAACAGCTGTTTTCACAGAAAGTATCTTTATTTTATATTATAAACAATGAGGAGAATGGCTAGAGAAGTCACACGATTCCTTTCTCTCTCTGACTCATGGCATTTCCTACCAGCTTATTCCTAGCAACTCCGAAGCGATCTCTCTGGTGGACCACCATCCTTGAATCCTTTTCTGCTTGATGAATGGCCATTTGCCAAAGTTCAGAGTCTACAATCCTATGTACTCAGCATCAACGACATTAGGAATTTTAAACATATGTTTGTTTTTGTTATTACCCATATTCAGAAATCTGCCTATTTGTAGGTAAATACTTTTACTTGCAAATAGCCAGATGAAACTCTCCAAGACTATTACCTCTAATTTGAGTTAAAGAGAATAAGTAAGCAATCACCCAAATAGAAACAAACTCTGCACCCTTTTTTCTGTCCTTCATAGTCATTGAAAAAAGTTTCAGAGCCTGAATTGTTCATCAATATCTTCTAAATGTGTGGATCTTTTGCTTGTTTGTTTACTCCATTTTTAGCAGATCAGAAGTGATTTACATGAACCTATAATAGCTCTGGTTTGAAGTGTGTTGCCTAGAGAGGTAATTTTGTATAGCCCTAAATGCTTCTTTGAACTTGGGCAAAGCCTAGTTATTTATTCTTGGTTGGTTTGAAAACAGGTTTCTATATAAGTATCATTACATATTTTGGAGTGCGTGTGTGTGTATATGTGTGTGGGAGTATGTATATGTGTTTCCAAAGCTGGCTTTGTTCTGTGAAATTTATATACAAACATACAATACAAATCGCCTTGGCTACATAGATTTTCGTTTGGGCCTTTAAGGCATCATTTAGCTGAAGAAAAGAGGGTTTTACAGAAGTAAAAATAGAAACCCAGCTGTGTTCTTAAGGTCACTAATAGTCACTGCCATCAGCTGTATCATCAATGTGACATTGCTAGTGTGGTAAAAAGTGGGAGAAATTGCAAAACCGGTAAACATTTTTTGCAACTTGAATGAGTTTTTAAGATTTTATATGTGTGGATATGTGGGTGTAAAATTATTTAACTTTTTATGTAAGTGGTTAAATCTGGAGCTTTAATGATTGGATTCTCTTATTTTTTCAGTTTTATTTTTTTCCTCTTTTGTGTTTGGAATATAATCTTAAAGTAGCTTCTTTTGTTATTCTACAACATGACTCTTTCAGCATTAAGGATCAAGAATTTCATAAGGTTTGATTATCTTTTTCATTCTTTGGAATATTACATTTACCTTCCAATTTTTTTCCTCAGCTTTTCAAATGCAATAAAGGTCAGTGATTATCTGGCCCCGTAGTTCTGATTTACTTAAATTGTTCCACTTGTTATGCTCCAGATTGATTTTCAGTTATTCTCAATGATTCTCTAATCATTACCATTATATTTCGGCTATTTAAGAAACCTTATTAAATCCAAACGACTTTGTATAGAATTCAAGACCCTTTCCTGAAACTTTCCCGAAGCTACCTTTCCAGTCCTACCCTGGCTGCTGTCTGCCATGGGCTGCGCTGGTCACACTAAGCGGGAAGGGCTCCTTGCGGCTTTGTACATTTGCTCATGCTCTTCCTTCATCTGGGATGGCTTTCTGCATCTCTACATGTTAGAACAGTGCCCATATGTCAGTGCCCAGCTCAAATGCAACTCAATCAACTTTTAGAAGAAATTCAAGCTGGTTTTGAAATCTGAAATGAGGGGTGCGTGGATGGCTCAGTCAGTTACGTGTCTGCCTTTGGCTCAGGTCATGATCCCAGGGTGCTGGGATAGAGTCCCACATTGGGCTCCTTGCTCAGCAAGGAGCCTGCGTCTCTCTCTGCCTCTGCCTGCCACTCTGCCTGCTTGTGCTCTTTCTCTCTCTGACAAATAAATAAATAAATAAAATCTTTAAAAAAAAAAAAAAGAAAATTCACTCATTACACAAGTAATGCTTGAGTATTTACAGATACTCACTGAGCACATAACTATATTTGCTATACCGTTCTGTGTGCTAGACTACAGTCTCAGTATATAACTCCTCTAAGCAGATCACAGTGCTCTGACCAAACTGCACTCTAACTCCCCCAGCTTGCAGTCCATATTTCTTCTACTCGGAATCCCCTACCAAATTTCTAGTCTCAGTCTCACATGATTTCACTTCTCCTTAAGGACTTAGTTCCAAGGTTACTTCTGTGATAACATACTTGGTCCTTTGAACCCTTACTTGCTCCCTCCCTCGAGGCTCAACTGCTATTCCAAGTCCTAGCTCACTGCCTTGTTCTCTCACTTACCTCCTTGCCTAAACTGCCAGTTCCTAAAGCACAGGGACCTTGATTTTTTCATCTTTCTTTACTTCTCTTTTCCCCTTCCCCAGTGACTGGCACAATGACCACGCATAATAAGGGCTTAATGAATAACTGCTCTTTTTATCTCCGCAAGAGATACATTTGCAAAATGTATTTGTTTCACACACCTTTTGTATCTTGCCTTCCATCCTCTCGCTGCCTTTTTACTTTGGCTGCTGCTATGACAACCAGCTGCATGCAGGGCAAACAATTCTGAGATACATTCCACATGGCCCCTCACAGGGTTCCCAGTGGGATGGAGCTTAGTGACCCATAGCAGGGACCAGCTCAATAACACATTCTTGGACAGGCTTCCCCTCTTTCTCTGTTTAACTTGTTCCAGTCTCCTACCAGTGTTCCTTGAAATTCCTTTCCAAAATAATCACCTGTAAGTGAGCAACTCATTTTGGGAGGATTCACACAAAGATAACACTCTTGTATGAAGAAGAGAACAACAGGTTATAAATACCATGTCTGGGGGGCGGTACTTTCATATGCCCCACCCAAGTATATAGTGCTCCGTGCATAGAAGGTGTACAATAAATTAGTTTTGGATAATTAAATCGATTGAAAGTAATTATCCTATCTTTTTGCCTCCACTCTTCCTGGGTTCCTGGGTCTTGATAATTCCATAGCATCACTTTTGTGAGGTCTGCATTAATTACATTTTTAGCAGGCACATACCCATAATAATGTAAAGGGGGTCTTAAAATCTTAATTAAATCTGATTTTTTTCCTCATAGATTTTATCCTAGGAATATTACCCACTGTTTTACACTATTATCATTTTGGTTTCTGCTACACCAGCAACATTGCCTAATGAAAGTTCTGTCTCCTATTGTATTTCTTAAATATTTAAAAGCACCCATGGTTCTTATATTTTTATTATGATTTTAACTATAAAATACTGCTCTCCCTACAACCTTGAAATGCTCTTTTTTTCAAAGCTCCAGCCTGCCTTACATTTTCTGCCTAAGGTGATCCAACTTGTAAGATGGGAAAACGGGAAATACAGCTCCTATGAAAGGAACTTGGGGACATGCATGCAAAAGTCAGATGTTAGGGTATTTTAGTCCAAAGGATGGTCCCACAAAGGATGAAAAGAAAAAAAGACCAGTACACTTGCATAGTGATCCTAGCACTGGACACACTACACAATCTGGATTCATATTGATTTTTAGGATGTTTAGTAACTTCCTTCTCCCAAAATAGAATATATGGCTCATAATTTTTCTGGACACCAGAAAAAGTATTTTAAAAAGAGCAGTGGGAATGTTTTAAAGTGTTACTTCAGAATCCCTTACCTCTGCCTCATTTTATGGATATTATAGATTTAGCCACTTACATTATTTCTCAAAAGAGTTTTTGACCAAATAGAAATACGGCTTCCTAGGACTGCATTAGTGAGTTTTTCAGTCTATCAGCTGATAATTTTTTAAAAGATTCATTGTTATTTATTTGAGAGAGAGCTAGCGCGCATGCGTGAGCTAGGGGAGGGGCAGAGGGAAAGGATCTTCAAGCAGATTCCTTGCTGAGTGCAGTCAGCCCTGGGGCTGGATCCTGTGACTCAGAGATCATGACCTGAACTGAAACCAAGAGCCCCATGCTAAGCTAAAGACTGAGCCCTCCAGGAGCCCCAATCAGCTGATAATTTTTTTTTTAAGATTTTATTTATTAATTTGACAGAGAGAAATCACAAGTAGACGGAGAGAGAGGGAAGCAGAGAGCCCGATGCGGGACTCGATCCCAGGACTCTGAGATCATGACCTGAGCAGAAGGCAGCGGCTTAACCCACTGAGCCACCCAGGAGCCCCTCAGCTGATAATTTTATATTCACAGTTCTTCGATCACATATCACGAGGAGAAGGGTTGTTATTTCAGTAGACAAAATTTAGTTCATTAGAGATGCCTCTACTTTGGCACTATTTTCTACTATCCTTAACCAAAATATTTATGTTTAACCCTCAAGCTGGAAAATTAATCTTAGGTGAGTCAGAAAATGAGTAACTTAGGAATAACTGGCTTTTATAACAGTAATCACATTCTTTATGCAACGAATACTATGGGCACTACTATGGGTTAGGCATCGTGGTTAGTGCTGAATATACAAAGATGAACAAAATCTAATTGTTGGCTTTAATGTCAAGTAGAAACAAAAAAGTAGGAACATTTTAATGTCAAGTAGAAACAAAACTATCTAGAAGAAAAGGGTTAATTTTCACTAAGTCATATATTATTAGAATTCTAGGGATAAAAGAAACTTTGAGAGGTTCTATTCTCTGTTGTCAATGTATAATCAAATCAGAAATCTAGTTAGAGAATGGCATTTCAGGCTTCTGCCCTTTTAAAGCCAGAAGGGACTGAAATCTAGGGAGGGAGTACCTATGACAGGATTAACTCAGTTCTCTGGACTTTGAGTTTGGTATCCTATCTAGCACACTGCACTGCCCACATTCATTTGTTTAGTGTCTTGTTTCAGATTTCTATACCTTTCACTGCTTATTGATATTGAATATAACAAATAGAATCTTAAAATGTCCCTAAATATAGTATCAAAATAATTTCATAGTCTAGTAAATGATCCAACAGTTACTCACCACTTTAGTCATTTCAACCAATCAAATACAAAATGAGTTTTTTCTATATACAGGTTAGAAGTGATCATTATCTTTTTAAATATCAAATGTCTGAAGTAATTTCCAAGATCTATAGTCAATGTATGTTTTATGTACATCTCATAATGTAGTCACATGGACTTTTTTAAATGCATCAATCATATAAAGCCCATAATATTTCTTGATTAAATATTAGTGGTATTTAGAAGGGCACCTGGGTGGTTCATTTGGTTAAGTGGTTGCTGTTGGCTCAGGTCATGACCTAGGATCCTGGGTTTGGGCCCTGCTTGGGGCTCAGCAGGGAGTTTGTTTCTCCCTCATTCCTTCCCCCTGCTCATTTTCTCTCTCTCTCAAATAAATAAATAATAAATAAAATCTTTAATAAAAAAGATTAGTGATATTTGGATAATTTTCATATTAGAATCTATTATGAGTGGTTAATTTTAGTTTATATCAAGGAGAATGAGAATGTTGCCTAGAATCAAAACAATAGGTACCTATAAAATTCTGCATATATGTCTAAACTGTCCTGATTTGTGAGGTTCTCAAAGGTACACATGAAATTTGAAAATAAACAAATTTGGCCCCTTTGCATAAAATGTAGTTTGTTTTTAATATTTATGCTTGAAGTCAAGATGTGAAAACTTAAAAAGTGAAAAAAGAATACAGGAAACCATAGATTCTTAGAGAGCAAAGCCTAGTGTAAAAACAAATGTGTCAAAAAACCCCACGAAAGTACAAACATGTCAATTTATTGCAGTAACATTTTTCTACTTTCCTATTATATCCATACCTAAGAGGAATTGCTAGTGAAATCAGAGACCCACATTTAAATGCCAGTGTTCTAATATGCATTTTCCATTTCAGACTAAACTTAATTATAGTCACAATTAAAAAGGAAATTTATCATCATTTTAATCGTCAAATGTGAATTTCTAAAATTCCCTGTAAATTTATGTGCAAGATTTAAGGAAAGCAACCATGAAGTCACTTCCTTTCTTGTGTATTCTTAGAAACATGTTTTATAAAAAAGTTTGGGCTATATAACTGCACTTGGATGTACTTCTTTTAATCTTAAAATTAGAAAAGACAGATGATTATTTTCTCCCTTCACTGGAAAGAGAAAAAGATATTAAATGTTAATATCTCATTGTTACGCTTTTTTTTCTGAAGATAAAGGGATATAAAAAGGAAGCAGTAAGCGCTATGCATGTTCCTACTAATCTTACAAGAATCTCCTCCTATATTAAACTAGTTCTTGTCTATCCTATTCAAACTGTTCTTCTGATATTCTTCACATATGAACAAGATGATCCTTTGATGAGTTTAAGCATTATGGCAGCTACCAGCTTATAAAGAGTAATAGAGTAGCTTTATCCTCGTGTCTGAATTAGGAACAGAAAACTCACCAATAATACAAATAGAGTTTTTCATTAAGCAGCATTCCTGTTTATTACAGAGCAACAATAATTTTTCTTGGATTTCAATTTAACAATGAAAACAAATCCCAATTCCCCCATCTTTTTGATGCAGCTGGTTGCACTATGCATAATGTCTGATATATAATGGCAGTGTCTATTGTTACAGAACTGGCTTATTTGTGTATTGAAAGCTTCATTCAAATTTGTATGGTTCAGAATGTTCAATGAAATGCACAAATTGACTAGTTCAATATTCCTCAATTTGTCATAATGGTTTTTGTGTGAGTGTTTTTCTTCTTTAAGACAGCCATAATGCCATTTTTATTTCATAAGTAACAAGGTGACAATTCCTGTGAAACCTCACAGTTCAGTGCTAAGGATAGGGTCCTCAGTCAAGTTCAAAGTCATTTATAGAACTATGAAAACCACTGCAGACTAAATCTGGGTTTAACAGGTACAGAAAACCCACGGGAAGCCTTACTTTATATTGTTTGCTGACAATGAAGTGAAATACGATGTGGACGTATTATGAAAAGGATGTTGTAAGTGAAAGGGAGTGGCTGAGAAGCAGCAAAGTGAGTGTTGGAAAAGATATTCAAACTTAAACAATGTTGAGGGAAAATAGTGGTCTAGGGAGACCCTATGATTAAAAATATCAGCAGAAACATAAGCATACTCATCCTGGAGCCTTGCAAATACATCTCTTCATATTGGATATTTGGAATCCTTTTCTATTCCCAGGTATGTTTACTAAATTACATGAGTCTAGTAATTCCAGTATCTTTTGAGTATGTATCTTTGAATGCATACTCAATTAATTCATTTTCAATTCATTCACTCATGCATTCAATTTTACGCCATTGAGTTGCTTTTGGGTTTAAGTTATAGAAATGAAACCTCGAGTCAGTACACATGGTTTAATCTCCAGATCACTGAATCATGAAAAGAATAGATTGAAAAAGCTTTTTTTAAATAAGGAGAAACTAGAAAATCCTGGAAGGAAAATCAAATCACTATTTCTTAGCTGCCAATTAAAGGTATTTAATTGCATGTTGTTTGTTTGAAGATACCACCTTGTCATCATTTCCCTGGTAGGTAAAGAACAGAGAGATGTCCTTTTCCAGCTGGTTAGACAATGCTGGACAAACTAGACTCTTCTACTTGACACAGATAACTTACTATTTTAATTTCTGAGGAGTTGTATTTCCAGTGTTAAATATAGAGTAGAATAACAATTGCATTATAATTACCAAACATTTGGGCAAGGCATGTACAGGACTGCCCAGAGTGGTTTTTTTTTTTTTAATTCTTTAATTACATCATTATGACTCCCTCCCCCATGTATATTTTTTTTCAAAGTTAATTGCTTTTAGAAAATTTTTAGTACCAAGAATTAAAGACCTTCAACAAAATACTGAAGTACCGTGAGCTTCGGTTTTTTTCCATCTCTAGGACAGGGTTACTGGTTATATTGAGCACTGAAGGAGATAATGTTGGCGACCATGCTTTGTGATGCATAAATCAGTTTATACAAGCAATGTGGGCCCAAGGCTGATAACTGGGTCTTTAAAGAAAAACAATGTCTCTTAAATTTGTTGTCATTTGTTAAACAAAGAATGGAATGCCTTCAGGTGATCCATCAACTCAATCATGGTTATTAGATAAAGTGTAAATGACCAAAAATAACTTACTTTGGTGAAATAAAATTCGAATCACCTGGAAGTTCAGTTTTATCTATCAGTAATTGGCAAGGTAAGTTATATGACTTCTAAAAGTGTCTCTTTTACCATTTATTCATGTGTTGGTGGATTCATTTATGAGATATTTCTATAGTATCTACTCTCTGCAGAACTGCCAGGGGGTTAAAGGTACTCCCCCATCTCCCAGTTGATCAGACACTAACCTAGGCTTTGCTGTGAAAGAATTTTCGAGATGTAATTAAAGTCAGTTGACTTGAAAACATACAGATCATCTGGGTGGCCTGCCCTAGTCTCATGAGTCCTTCTGAAAGCAGACAGTTTTCTTCCCTAGTGGCAAAAGAGTAGATCTGGGATTAAGACACCGAGGGGGAGCCAGCCTGAGGACAGAAGGGCCCAGGTGTTCAGGAAGGCAAGTGACCATTAGAAACAGTGAGCTGTCTGACAGCCAGCGAGAAAATGAGGACGTCAACCTTACAACAACAAGGTACTGAATCCTCTTTTTTTTTTTTTAAATTAAAGATTTATTTATTTATTTATTTGACAGAGAGAGAGAGAGAGAGATCACAAGTAGGCAGAGAGGCAGGCAGAGAGAGAGAGGAAGGGAAGCAGGCTCCCTGCTGAGCAGAGGGCCCAATGCGGTACTCGATCCCAGGACCTGGAGATCATGACCTGAACCGAAGGCAGCAGCTTAACCCACTAAGCCACCCAGGTGCCCTCTGAATCCTCACAATAGTCTTGATGAACCTGAACCTGGGCTCTTCCATAGAGCTCATAGACACCTTGATGTCAGCCTTGTGAGATCATCCATGGAGAATCCCTTTGAGCCACACAGCACTTCAGATCTCTAGAAGTGTTGCTCTAAACCACTACATTTGTGGCTATTCTTTCATAGCCATAGAAAATGAATGCAATCAGTGATTTTCTTTCACGCTGGGACACATCACACAAACTGTTGAGAGCAAATGTAGGCTTAAAGAGGTCCGAATTAGAAATGGAAGACCAAAAGATACATCAAGGTGAAATGACTAAGCACCAAATGAGCAGCACATAGAAGAGCTCTTAATTCCCAGAAGTTGTTTTGTGGCATTTTGAGTTCTTCCTGGAGCGGGGTAGGGGGTGGGGGGCACATATAGCACGGGAAGCCTTGACAGGGCAGAATTTCTCTTATAATTTCGAATACATCTTTGTTCGAACCTATGTGTCTGTCTTTACTTCAAATTTTTGTTTAGATGCCATTCTACAATCCTAAACTCTGTCTGTTCTCCGTGTTTTATACAAACCTTTCCTCACCTTTGCAAACAATAAAAACAAAGCCTCCAATCAGAGACTCCAGGGGGTCAGTTCTATTGTTCCTTTCAGTTGAAAGGAAATAATTGTGAGCTACTTATAAATCCAAGATTACTCCAATTCATGCTGAGCCCTGAATGAGATAATATGTACATGTATGTAATCTCTATCCACAGTACAGAAAAAAAGCTTGACCAGAAGCCCTGTGAGCACTTCCCCCCTCCCACTGTTTAAATGTAAAATGCCTGAATCTGAACACTTATCAATGAATAACTAATCCTAGTAAGCACATAACCATGCTTATTTTCTAACTCCTTTGTGGTCAAATAATGAATACAGATGCTACAGAAAATAGGCACCGTGGCAAATGTAGACAAATAGAATTTAGAGACAGTGACAGAAAGCTTAGTCAAGCATAATGCTCACAAAACATAAAGCAAAAATCAGGACGAAAAACATCAAACATTCCCCAGAGGCTCCTGATTGCAGAAGGGGGTCTGACTTTAGAGTCCTTTGGCTTAGTGTAACCACCTCTTTTTCTAGCAATTCACACTCCTTCAGCTGAAAGATGTTTGGACTATAACACTCATTATTTACAGTAACTATTGAAGCAGCAAGAATATGTAAATAAATAAACAAATGAATGGATAAGTGAGTGAATAAATGTGTAGAAGATAAAGGTAAAGCCCTGGGCTCATCTTATTTCCTGAGTTTGCAATCTAATTGTGTTTCCAGTAGGGAACAAAGCACACACGTGCTCCCCTAAAAAAACATTTTTTTTATATACAAAAGTTAAAGCCAACATACTTTTTTACCTGTGCCATTCTCCATTTAAGCTGTGATTTGCTACTTACCGTGTATGAATAGAAGAATGGATGGAATGAACAAAGCATGGATTTTTGTTGTTCCTGCCATGTAAAGTTACAGCAAATAACTTGCAGAGAGGAAAGAATAAATGTAGAAATAACCTAAATCTTTTTATGTAGATGAAGTGAAAAAGCAGTCTCCTTTAGAATTGCTGCTTTAGATTATAATAGCAATTTATGTTAAAAGTCACTATGACAAATCAGCCCATAATTTATTTTAAGAAGTCAAACTAGCAAGATCAAGTGTTCTGTAGGTGGTATTTCATCTTATCATATTAAAACAGTCTTCCCAAATGTAAAAGATAATCTCAACTGCTGTGTTCTGTAAGCAAGCAGAAAATTATGTAAATCTGATTTCCTTACTATGCGTTTGCTATCTCTTTAAAGCTTACTAAATCATATCCAGATTTGTAAACACAAAAGCACTGGATCCAAGATACATTTGCTTTTCAAACACTCAGAATGAAAAAAGGTATTTTGCAGGATGTAATTGAAAAATTCCTATCTCTTTTCAAAAGCTAACAAATCAACAGTTGTGTGAGATTAAAAAAAAGGAGAAAACATCACCTCTTAACTTATTATGGGCTTAATTGCTTCCTCATAATGGAGTGTGACAATGTGATTGCAATAAGAATAACACCTGCTTTGAAAATCACGTATCAAAGAAATGCCAGTGACGAGCAGAAAGTCCAAAAGACAGCCATGTTGAAGTTCTTCATCTAGTCCTTAGTTTGCATCACTTCCTACCTTCTCTCCATTAAGCCCATTTTGGTTCATTGCCTGAATAACTGGTTATTCAGTTACTTTGTTAGCTCACCTAAAAATGTCTGCACCTGTATGCCCAGCTTTGAGGCTGCAAAGGCACAGGGTTTGCACAGGCAATAATTGGGTTTTTATCTGGGCGGAAACTCAGAGATAATCTTCCTCACAGACATAGAAGCCCCGTGAACTGCAATGTGCTCTCCCTGTGTGTATGAAGACAAAGCCCATGAGCCAAATGGCACAAGCATCTTGAGTCAATGGCCAACAGAATGGATTGTCCTCATTCTTTCTTTGTTCTGAAGGAGGAAATCCTTTGATGTTGAGGTTAATTGGTTAAGTACATTCATACTGCGGATTTGCAGTTGCTTGTATTCATGTAGTTTAATTATTTTGTAAATATATGTCTAATCTTATATATTCTTTCACCAGTAATTTCTCACTTTGTGTTTGGAGCAAGGAAGGAAATCATTTACTTTTTCTATCAAGAGTAGCCAAGGGCAATAAATCAAAAGGTTAGAAGATATTTAAATTGGGGGCACCTGGGTGGCTCAGTGGGTGAAGGGTTTGCCTTTGGCTTGGGTCATGGTCTCAGGATCCTGGGATCAAGCCCCGCATCGGACTCTCTGCTCAGCGGGGAGCCTGCTTCCCCCCCCCCCTCTCTCTCTACCTGCCTCTCTGCCTACTTGTGATCTCTCTCTCTGTCAAATAAATATAAAATCTTAAATAAAAGAAGATATTTAAATTGCTGTTTTAGTCCAACTACTGGTTTTAGGTCACAAGCTCATGGTCGTGAGATGGAGCCTTAACTTGGGATTCTCTATCTCTCCCTCTGCCCCTTCCACTCATGCTCTCTCTCTCTCTCTGAAATAAATACATATATATTAAAAAGTTAATAGAAATGTACAGTATTTCATGCACTTTTTAAAAACAAGGATAAGGAAAACAAGCTCTATTTCCAGTTCCTCACATAGTTAAATGTTGAGCAAATGAGATCTATTCAATAACTTCAGTAAGCAATAAAATATAAATCTTGGTTTTATATTAAGGAATTATATTAACTGTAAAATAAGTCAATACTCCATTTGAATTCGAACATTCTATAACTTTAAGTAATTAAACTGAGACAATGACACAAAGAGAGCAAAGGAAAGACCGAGAATGCTGCACTATCTATAGATGCGGTAGGAGCTGTGCAAACAGAATGGCCAACAAAGATGGTAAGACAAATAATGAAAGAAATGCTCAAAGGGAACTATGCAGCCATGCATAAGAACACACAGAGACCGACAACACACACACACACACACACACACACACACACACACACACAGATACTCCTCCTACATACCAACAGCTTAGAGAATCACCTAGACACTTATTGGAAAGGTAAAAGGAGACTGAGAATTATAATTATGAGTGGGAAGGAGGACAACCCCAGCATATGAGTTTGCAGCATAATGATTTCAAGGGATCACAGATAACCCTCTTGTATATTCACAGCTCTTGGTGCTGGCCCTTCTGTCAAAATGACTTTAAGCAGAGGTACATGTTTAGCCTATGGGCTGCAAGTTTTCACACTTGCTGTCAAGGCAGTCTGTGTTAGGTCCTATCTTAAATTGCACCCACGTAGTAACAATGTTCAAACCAAAACATCACAAAAATAAAAAGATTTGTCTTTATTTAAATATGGATGTAGCTGCCATAAAAAGTTAAGGCACTGAGTACAAGCACAGCATTTCAGAGCTGGGGACCTCACGTCAATGTGCTACCAGCAAACGACATAGCTAGAGGAGAAGGAATAATTCGTATGTTTGGGGAACTTGGGACTTGGAACAAAAATATTAAGAAGACCAGATGATTATTATCTAGACCCATTATGTTTAAGTATTAGTCTAAAAACTTTGTGTATATAAGTTTATTTATTCCACATAATAGTTTATATTATTTTCCCCATCTTATATAGGGGGGAAAACTGATAGGTGCCAGGGTTAGAGACCTGCTTTAATGCAGTCTCTGTAGTTTAAAGACCTTCGCTTTGGCGGCTTTACTATCGTGCTCTTCAGAGATAAGTAAAAAATTTTAAAGGTTAAAAACTTTTAAGAGACCTGCCATTAAAAACAAGTAAAAACAAATAAACAAACAAAAAAACTACATTAGGAGTTTCTCTAATAAGAAAAAAAGGAAAAGCTTACTTAAAAATCTTATCACTTATAAGTGATAGAGACTTTTTGTTTAAGACTTCCCTTTCACAACAAACCAGTATGAAGTAAGACAGAACCTTGGCATGATCAACACATAATTTTTGGTTTTATAATTAAGACATAACATTTGGGTAATTTTAGAATTTTTTTCATAAACTGCATTGACTAGACAGCTGATACTGGCAAGCACGGCCATGTTATTTTCAATGAACTTAGATTCAGTGAAAAATCTTTCTAAAGAAGGAACAAAATACTACCCAGTATTTAAATGAATTCTTTTTACGAGTCAGAATAAACATTGCTACCCACCACAGCGGTTTTTATTATTTTTAAGGTAAAATTAAAGCAAAAAAAGATCCAAAAGATTAAGAAACTCCTACAACGTGTTTCATTTTTAATTCAAATGCTCAGTGGACTGCACAATAAAATCCTTATTGATGAAAGACTGTCAAGGAAAAAAATTCTTTTTTGTTAATAGCCTGGGCCAAATCACCCGGAGCTGGTGGCCTCTGAGGTATTCTGTCCATAGAGCCAGCCATTGGAGGCTTTTTTCCATCTGTTAGGTCTACCGTACAGTACATACCATTTTGTTCTCACTCTGGGAGCTCTCTAGGCAGTCCTAGACCCATCCAGACCTCATTATTCTGTAGCCAGACAAATGGCGGCAATTATAACATCATGGTAGGGATGACATACTATGGTATGGTTGAGGAGGCTCTTCCATTTTAAAAACCACTGTTTGGTAATGCTTAAAACTTTCCCCAAATATTCTCCACACGGAAACTTTGTGTTTGCATTCAGTGTGAAGTGATTCTGTAAGAGAAATATGTACGAGATGTATTTTGTTTTAAAGTGAAAATATACCTTTGGTTACCCTTGCTTAATTTATGAAGCATTTCCTGGGCGCTGGGGGTAGAGGGAAGGGTAGTTTATACTTCTTACTCAACAATGTGTCTGAGTGCCAGCCTGGTCTCCTTTCTCAGAGTGCTGGTTAATTTCCTGGTACGACAGGTAAAGCAAATGCACAAGGAAATGTTACATAAATGCCAAGTCCTCCTGTTCATGGCATCCTACTGCCATACCTGAAGAAGATAATGTCCTTCTGAACTGCTTGGGCAACTCCTCTCTAAACTTCCTTTTTTTTTTTTTTTTTTTTTTTTTTTTTGGCACCTCTGGCAAACTCTGGCCACTGCAACGTCTGATTCCAGGTTTGAAGATCTGTTTCCACATTGATTTTGGCTCTTTGGTCTCATTTGGGCCTTAGCTCCTTCTCCTGGGTTTGCCCTAAGATCATCTTCCTCTATAGCTCTCTCTGTTCTTTTGTCTTGGGGATCAACGAGGTGACTGGGAAACACAATGTGCCTTTTCTTCGTGTTTAAAATTAAATTTCAAGTTTTAGATTTTGAAAAATGGAATTGAATTTCTTGTAGTTAAAGCAGTCGTACTGTATTTTCACTCAAAACACTTAGATTATCCAGATGTGCCAAAGTACTTACAGCATAGAGTTGCTTATAAAACATCCAAATTTGAGCTTGGTAATACACAAAGTGTATAATTCACACATTTTACGGAATTTTCAAAAATGGTGTGTCTTATAGCTTTTTATAGCTTTGACTTTCCATATAAGAATAAAAAGAGGAGCAATTTTTTTTTGTGATCAGGCAGTAAATACATATTTCCTGCCATTGTTTAGCTGTATTCAAAACCCACAAATACTGATTTGAAAGCAAATAAAAATGCATATGAAAATATGATGCAGCCATAAATCATGAATTCAGCTTATTTAATGTTAAAATACACAGAAAGTATGGTTCTGGATTAAGTAAAAAATGGTTATAAGCTTCCAACTTTTCCAATAAAACAAGCACTGATGGAAAGAGAGGAGATGAAAGAGGTCTATGTGGGACCCGGTGGCACAATGTTGGTGATCAAGCTTGTTCATTTCTTCTAATATTTCACCTAGTGACTAAAAATGTCAGCTCTAAAACAAGGTTTATAGTTAGCTTGTCTGAAGAGAAAAACTCCCTTATCTTTTGAGTCTTTCAAAGTCTTTTTTAGGTCAAAGTCAAATCAGGCATTCTTTTTACCTAACCGAATCCATCCATGATTCTACTCATATTATACAATGTCAGAAATAATGTTAGGGCTAATGGCTAATTTGTAGCCCTAAAAACAGAGTTAATCATTTTGAATTATACTTGGAAAAAATAAAACAATCTATAGAAATTCTACACTTCCATTTTGGAGTTATTTTATCTGAAGGTAAGAGAATCAGTATTTCTTATCTTTCACTCATTTGTCTAATTATTCATCCATCCCATTCACTCAACAGACATTTATTAAATACTTCTATTATACAAGTGCTACTTAGTGTTACTTAGGAACTAGGAAAACAGCAGTGAACAAACAAATTTCTTGCTATCAGGGAACTTACACTGGAGCAGGGAAATGGAGAAAAAACAATCCATCAACTAATCATCAAGTGATGATAAATGTTAAGAAGATAAAAAAAATAGGGTAAGGGAATAGAAATAGAATGGAAATAAAATGGAAGAGTAGGGTGCTCTTTTATGTATGGTTAAGAATTTGGAAACGTTTGGGGCACCTGGGTGACTCAGCAGGTTAATATGTGACTCTTGGTTTCAGCTCAGGTAGTGATCTCAGGATTAAGCCCTGTGTCAGGCTCCATGCTAGACACACAGCCTACTTGGGATTCTCTCTCCCTCTCTCTCTGTGCCCCCCAACCCCTGCCTGTCTGTCTGTCTCTCAGAAAAAAAAAAAAATGGAGACTTTTGTCTAGAGATTTGAATAAAGTAACAGCATGAGCCATAAAAATACCTGAGGGAAAATTGTATTAAGCAGAGGGACCATTTAGCACTAAGGTTCCAAGGCAGAAGCACACTTTGTATCTTGAAAAATAGCAATAGGGGCACCTGGGTGGCTCAGTGGGTTAAGCCTCTGCCTTCAGCTCAGGTCATGATCTCAGGGTCCTGGGATCGAGCCCCGCATCAGGCTCTCCGCTCAGCGGGGAGCCTGTTTCCCTCCCTCTCTCTCTCTGCCTACTTGTGATCTCTGTCTGTCAAATATATAAATAAAATCTTAAAAAAAAAAAAAAGAAAAACAGCAATAAAATCAGAATGGCTGGAGTCCAGTGGGATAGTCCAGTAAGAGAGGGATTATAAGAGATGAGGCTATAGAACTGGGGACAATATCATACAGACCACCGTGGGGATATTGGATTTTATTCTTAGTGGGACAGTAAGCTATTGGATGGTTTTGAGCAGAGAAGTGACCAGTTTTAAATATATCACTGGGGCCATTTGTGGTACAGAGTAGATTAAGATGAGGCAATGTGGGAGGCAACAGAGATAAATTAGGAGTCCATAACAATAATCCAAGTGGAACATATGTTTTAGTTTTTGCTCTTAAGGAATCTTCAAAGTGGACACCAATCACTGCCTAACAACTTTCCTGGGCAACTTCCCTGGAACCCGGTGTGCATGTGAGACAGAGAGATTGTCTTTCTCTACAGACTTAAATATTTGTTGCTACTGGTAATAAACATGACAATTCTTATATTCATAAGCAAAGAGAAATGATGAGAAATGTACCTTACTAAAATAGTTATTTAATAAAATCTGGTTTTTTTGTTGTTGTTGTTGTTGTTTTAGAAACTAAAGTCATATTGAGGCTGTTGAATCAATAATGAGCCAGTAAGTTAAAAATAAATCTTTTTTCTATGGCTGGTCAAAGTGCGTTTGTATATATTCTTAACTATATGTTCATTCACAGAGCTTTAACCAAGCTGTAATTGTAGTACTACCAAATTGTAGATACATGACATTGTAAATACAGGGCTCAGAAAAACAAAATAATATTTTCAGAATATGAAATATATTTACATGCATACAATTAATCAGCAAAAATAATTATAAAACCTTGAGATTCCATTTATATGAAAATTTCAGAATAAGCATATATGGAGATATGGAAAGATTAGTGGTTGCTGAGGGCTGAGAGGGATGGGAGCTTTGGGGGATGACAGGGTTTCTTTTATAGATGACGAAAATGTTCTAAAATTGATTGAGTTGATGGTTGCACAAATCCATGAATGTACTAAAACCCATGAAATTTTACACTTTCCATGGGTAAACTGTATGGTAGGTGAATGATATCTCAGTAAAGCTGATGATAAAACTGATCGATGAATTCTACTCGTATAAAGCAACGGTCACATAAATCCATGTTAATAAAAAAAAGCTAACCTACCAGTGAGTCAAGAAATTAAAGTGCTCCTGTGCTAAATTTCTCACATGAATGATTACAAACTTCCTACCCACTTTGTCCATTTATGAAGAGTTACGGTCATCTGTGCATTTTATGTTCTCTATTTAGGAAAATCTGGGAGATGGGTGGTCAGATTGAACTTAGACACCTTTGAAAGAAAAAAGTATCATTAATTAACATCATTTACTATTAATTAACTGCTCCATGGAAACTGAATGCCTGAATTTGTGTTTGTCTAAGACAGGGCTAGATTTGTTTGAAGTATCCTTAATGCGCATGGTAAATTTCAGGCAAGGGGAGAGCTCTGGGTCAGGCAGAGGTATGAAAGTTGAAAGAAGGACATCTATATTGAACATGTACTTCTTAAAGCAACACTTCTTAGAATTCTTATTATTAGAAACATTTTTTATCTGGAGAGACTTTCTCACAGGGCCTGCAAGCCTTGGGACATTGTTCCTGTATCTATTACTATTAGCAACAGCTACCAATCCATGGTTCAAAGCAGCTACCTACCAAATTACAATGCTCATTGAGTTACAAGAACAATTTGTTCAATCTATGTCTATGTAAACTATTTGGGTAGATTTGGGGTTGCATAAATATTCTTTATGAGGCCTTACTAAAAGATTGCTGAGGTTGGTGTGTACAAATGACAAAATAACAGGTGTTCTGATATCTGAGGTTATCCTGAAATTTTGCGCCACGAACTAATGATCTTATACAGAGGTACTTAGAACTGCTTCCTGTGAAAAATGATTCTGTTCTTCTATCCAAATTCCTAGAGTATTTCTGTATTGTGAAGCATTTTTATCAGATTATAATGCTACTTCAAATGTGATGAATCCTAGCATTTGTGTAAGGTGCTGAAAAATTATTCTGCATAATAAATTTAGTAAACAAATATAACTGCCTTCTCATCCCACTGAAAAGAGAAATGGAGAATTACATTCAGGGCAATATTATTGTTATTGTTTTTGTATGTTTTTAGGTTGAAAAAAGTACCTAGACACAGTGGTATTTTGTAGTGGCTTGGGGCACCAGAACTAGGCCCTGAACTAGGGTTCTGTAATGAACTGGTCTCAATCCAAGCTCGCAATTTTGCTTGTCAAAGGAGTGTAGACATCTCAGACAGAGTATCACAAATGAAATGGGGCCAGGCACTCCTGAGAGAGCACCTGGCCCCATTTAGTGCTATTATGGCCAGAACCTGAAAATGCTGATTTGGAAGATTGGCAAGTGTCCCTGGCCAGTGGTGGAGCAGCAGAAACCTGGCCTGTTTTTGGTAGGCTCATAGGAATAGCAGACTGTTAAGGGCCAGGAACCCATGTGGACAGGTGTTCCCTCACGTGTCTGGCTAGAGAATATTTCTTTTGGTCCTACTCTGGCCAGCAGATAGCTGGTCATTATCTTTAGACTAAGATTTGCACGAAAATCAAAGTCCCCCTATAGATTTTTCCAAGTGAACAAATCCCTAACTCCCATTTTCTCTAATCTTTACTCCTGATGCCATTTTCCATCACTGTTTTTAATTCTTCTTCAATTAATCATTTCTTTAAAATACTATTCAGGGCTGTAATCTATACTGACTAGGTCTGTGTTATATTAGAAGATCAACTCATGGGGCCCCTGGGTGGTTCAGGCAATTAAGTGTGACTCTTGGTTTTAGTTCAGGTCATGATCTCAGGGTTGTGAGATCAAGCCCTACATGGGGCTCTGCAGTCAGTGAGAAGTCTGCTTGATATTCTCTCTCTCTCTCTCCCTCCCTCTGTAAAACAGATGAATAAATCTTAAAGAAAAGATCAACTTATTTTACAGAAGCAAAAACTGAGAAAGATGAGTGGGAAAATTAGATGTTCAGGTAGGGATGAAAAGTTAAAGTGTGACTACAACTTATTATGTTGGTTTCCTAGGATTCAAATGGAATATCACCATATTTATTACCTTTTCTTTGGTAATTTTAAAAATATACCAAATACTTGCACCCAAGACTGATGGTATACACTCAATTTACCATTTTTCATTAGACGTTTTAAACAGGAGTCTGGCTGAGAGATTCTTATTTTCCCTCTATAGACTTCCTTAACACGACTATTAATTTCTTAAGGAAATTCATGCTTCTTGCATTGTTTTGTCCTTATCTGATTATCCATATCTGTTCCCTGCTTTGTAATCCTATCGAGAATAGGTGTCACGTGTCATCCACTGCTATTTCATGTGCAGTGCCTACCACCATGTCATGTTTTAGTGGGTACTTAGTATTTTTGAGTAATAAGTATCTTCACCTAAAACATATTGCCCCTGATTCTACAAGTAAAGCAATGCATTTCATTAGTTGATTAACACAACAACTGATGATTTACTATGAAGTGAGAAATAATTATCAGTAAATTCTCATGGGCATTAATCCAATTTACTTCTCCAGGTGTAATTCTGATTTCATTGCCAACAACGAGGGCCTGCGAAAGAGCATTAAATACTTGCTATATGATGAACATAATTTTATTGTGATTACAGATCTGTTTCCAAAATATAATTTCTATTCATTTTCAGCACACATGCAGAAGTATAGCTGGTCTCTGATATACAAAAACAAAAAACAAAAAAACAAAACAAAACAAAACAAAAAAAACCCCAATAATTTATTTGTCGAGGTCACTTCTTATTCCTTTTTAAAAATCCTGTTGTTAACGACTCATGGATAAGGGTTTTACTCAGAAAAGGACATTACTGAATTCTTTAGACCCTTGCCATTTCAGTGTGGTTTGGGCACCAATAGCATCAACATCAGCTGGAGCTTATTAGAAATGTAGAATATCAGACCTTTCCCCAGAATACTGAATCAGAATGTGCATTTTAACAAGATCCCTGGGTGATTCAAATGCACGTTAGTTTGAGAGGCCCTACCTTAGGTCTTTATTTCTGTCATTGGAATTAGAAATGTCTTATTTATAGAATTGAAAGAATAAAGTCTTGTTGTGTCTGTTTTTGATTGATCCTACAACCTCAATCAGCTTGGCTGATGCAGGTGAGCCGCTTAGTAAGGCTTTGAATATTAATGCTTCTATATAATCAGAATCATGGAAACATATTGGTCACACATATTTTGAAATGGGATAAAGCAGTCAGTTAAAAGGTAGCGTTTATAGGATGCTCACTGTGTGCCAAAATTTAGGTGAGGCTCTCTGGCTCATTAGCAATGAATGTATTTCTTGGAAGACATGTTTCAAGATACCTACAAGTGAACGTAGGAGACATGTGTCCAAAATTATCATTGTACAAGTGAGGCCAGAATAGTCTTCTCCCAGGCAAAATGCCTGACCACGTATGGAAATGTGGTCAACCACATGACCTATGTGCTGTGTGACCACGTTCTTGTGAACCATGATGAGCAGGGTGCACAAAGAGAGGCTGAAGAAAGGAGCCGATTCAGAGCATTCGGAGTCCTGCAGATAACAGTAATAAAACTGGGTTTTATTTTTAGTGATTATGGATTTTTAAGGAATTCCATTCTGCTCTGCAGTATAGCTGTCTGAATATCTGTTATTGTCTTTCCTATATTTTTAGACCCTTAAAGATGGGAACCTATATTACCTATCATTGAATACTTCCATGTAAGCACAAGATGGGCACTTGGTAAGCATGTCAAGTGGTTAACTGAAACAGGTACATGCAATTTGTAAGTCAGTATTTTAAAAAATGCTGATGACTATGTTCTATAAGAGATACTGAATCATAAAAATATAGATGCTCATTTACCATGTTAGGAAACACATTTCCATGATTTATCTCAAAAAATTACCTCTATATAAATGCATTAGCAAAGAGTAGCTCCATATGTTACATGAACATTCAAATATAAAACATTTCAAAACACCTTTAATAGTTTAAAATTACTTTTTAAAGATTGGGTATTATATCTGTGTTTATCTTCAAGAAACAATAGAAAAAATCTGCCATTATTGGGTATTTTAACTTGACATGGCATAATCCTAGCAACCTTTTAAAACTGCAATGGCAATAGGCTAGGGTATTGTCAATTAGTCATGGTTGGAAAAGCTTAAGACTGAAAGGTGGGACAGTTCTGACACAACACTAGGAATCCCTCTACTGGGTCTTCTTTTGGCAGAAGGTTATGGCTGACATTGACCTTTTCTGAGAAAAAGTTCAATGTTACTGTGGGCAATCATCTTCTAAATGTGAGAGTTGGAGTTTTCAGGGAGAATTTTATGTTCATTTTTCTCCTCTTTCAGGACCCTACTGTGTTCAGGTTAATCCATGATTTGTACACTCTAACATCGTGCCAGAAGTAAGAGAGGGGAAGAAGACGGGGCAGAATTGATGAGACGCGCCACTGAGTTCTTCTTGAACCTCCTGGTGAATCTAAGAACAGGGTCCAGAAAACTGGCAATTTTACTTACTTCTTTCCTTCTCTTCAGCTATGTAAATCTTACTTCTTTATTTATGCCTCAAATATTTACTGGTTGTTTATTCATTCTCAAAACTCCTTTTTTAGCTTCTCCTCTACAAAAAACCTTCACTGAACACTCTAGATCTCAATAATCCATTTCTCCCCACAACAGTTCTAGCCTTTATTTCCTGTATTACTTATTTGGCACTTAAAAAGACATTTTCATAGAATGCCCTTTATTTAAAATTTATATTAAAATATTTAATTAGGCCCACTTTTATTAGTTATATGTTATTGCCCCCAACTAAAGTGCTGCTGGGGGGCAGAGACAGTTTCTCATATGTCTTTGTGTCCCCACCACACTTAAGGCAGAATAGTTGTCAATGCATATTTGTTGACCAAATGCGTGCATGAATGAATAAGTGGCTTTGTGATCATCATTTACTAGTTCTTTCAAATTATATAGTGCCTGTTCTGATTTTTTAAAAAAGATTTTATTTATTTGACAAAGAAAGATCACAAGTAGGCAGAGAGGCAGGCGGGGGGGGGGGGGAGCAGGCTCCCCACTGAGCAGAGAGCCCCATGCAATGCTCCATCTCAGGGTCCTGGGATCATGACGTGAGCCGAAGGCAAAGGCTCAGCCCACTGAGCTGCCCAAGCACCCCTCTGATTTTTTTTTTTAAGATTTTATTTATTTATTTGTCAGATCAAGAGAGAGAGAGAACACTGTCAGGAGGAGCAGCAGGCAGAGGGAGAACCAGGCTCCTACTGAGCAAGAAGCCTGATGCGGGGCTCCATCCCAGGACCCTAGGATTATGACCTGAGCTGAAGGCAGACATTTAACCAACTGAGCCACCCTGGTGTCCCTATAGTGCCTGTTCTTGTGAAACACCTATTCAAATTGGAAAAGGCTCATATACTTGTATTTTTATCAGTTGGATAAATTTCATCTAATGCTAACAGTTTTTTTTTAATAATTTGTGAGAAACATATATTATCTTAATTTTCCTAATGGATTTAAGTAAAATTCATTAATTAACCTACAAATTTTCTAGATTTTTCATTAGCACCTTCAATTGTCTTGGAGAATAAAAATGAGAAGTTAATTTTTTTTTCTTCTTCTTCTTTTTTAACCAAGAATTGTAAAGTTGATAGAGAGATGAGAAGCTTGGCTATATTGATTTGTGTGACTCTTTAATATCACCTGTGGACATTATTTATGCATTTGATTCTTGAATCAATAATTACTGGTAACTGAGAATTGTGTTCTATATTTACAGATTCTCACCAGCAGGTGTGAAATAATGTCTTATACTTACTCTTGTATCATTACTATGTTTTAATTATAGGAAAACTGGCTCCCCAAAATTAAAGTTTTAAACATTTTACATGTGTTGAAGATGTGGAGATTGTTATAATCAGAGAATGTAATGACAAATTCCCTATCATTTCCAGGCTCTCTTTTAAACTGTTCTGTTGTTTAACAGTTGCAACTAGTCAACGCTTGCTATTAGAACACAAGTGCATTTATAGACAAAATGTAAATCAATGGGCATGGCTATGTTCCAATTAAACTTTATTTCTAAACACTGAAATTTTAAGTTTATATAATTTTCAAGTGTCATGGTATTTTTGGTATTTAAAACTTACGACCCTGCAATTGCACTCCTGGGTATTTACCTCAAAGATTCAGATGCAGTGAAAAGAAGAGCCACATGTAGCCCAATGTTCATAGCTGCAATGGCCACAATCACCAAACTGTGGAAAGAGCCAAGATGCCCTTCAACAGACGAATGGATAAAGAAGATGTGGTCCATATATACAATGGAGTATTATGCCTCCATCAGAAAGGATGAATACCCAACTTTTGTATCAACATGGACGGGACTGGAGGAGATTATGCTGAGTGAAATAAGTCAAGCAGCGAGAATCAATTATCATATGGTTTCACTTACTTGTGGAGCATAACGAATAACATGGAGGACATTGGGAGATGGAGAGAAGTGAGTTGGGGGAAATCGGAGGGGGAGACAAACCATAAGAGACTGTGGACTCTGAGAAACAAACTGAGGGTTTTGGAGGGGAGGGAGGTGCGGGGATGGGTTAAGTCTGGTGGTGCCTATTAAGGAGGGCAGGTATTGCTTGGGGCACTGGGTGTGGTGCATAAACAATGAATCTTGGAACACTGAAAAAATAAAATAAAAAAATAAAACTCATTTAAAAATACAAAAGCTACTTCAAGGGCCTTATAACAGAGGAGGTACCTCCTTGTTTATTCATTTCTGCCCTGTTTGTGTGCTACTATGCAGAGTTACATTCTTGCAGCAGAATTGAGTACTTGCAAGAAAGACCATAAAGCCTACAAAGCCAAAACAACGTCTGATTTGGCTCCTCAAAAAAGTTTGACAATCTCTGGTTTAGAAAGTAATGTAATTCCACCAAAAAGCAGTATGTATTCAAATGACACACTGTACGAAGGACTATGTAAGACACAGTTCCTCCCCCTAAAAGGCGACAAACATCCTAACCTAATATTCATGAACTCAAATGTTATGTTTTGAGCCATTACTATGCATGGGCACCATTCTAGGCATCAGAGATACTGCAGCCCAGGCCTATCAATGGGCAAAATCTCTGTCTTCATGGGGTTACCATTTTTGGATTAGAACCACAGAATAAAACATAAATATGCACATAGACAATGCATAAATATCACAGAAAATCAAAATGACTCCCACAAATCCTGGCTTCTGAATCAAATTAGAAATAATAGAAGCCTCTTCTAGGGTCATTCAAAGCTTGATGCTACCAGCCTGTCCATTTAAACTCTCGTTGGGGTTAATGGCATGAGGAAAAGCTTAAACTTTGTCTTCTCAGAAACTGCAGTAAATCAAGGAGAAGATACAAGCTCAAGGTTAAGACAGCCTCAATGTACTTTTTAAACTAGCTTGGGCTATCAAAACTGTCTTTAAGCAAAGATTATAGATAATGGGACAATATAATTAGAGAAATTTGGAATTCTCTATGGAGCCCTAGAGATAAAAATCTCTAAATATTGTTGCACTAGAAGTTAGTTGAGGATTTATAGCTTCAGAGGAGGAGGTTGATGGGCTATAAAAAACTGAATTAGAAATGATGACTGGACATAGCATAAGTGATCTGACACACTGACTCTTGAATGTTCTGACTCTAGCAAAGTTCTCAAAGTAAGAAACTTCGATCTAAACTGCAGACACCTGAGAGGAATTCGATTTATGATAGTGGATGAATAAAACCCAGGAAATGTATATGGCTTTAAATAAAAACAGAAAGTCCCAATATGCTTATTTTGATGTTTCAGCAAGCAGTTGGCTTCCTGATGGGAACCTGCACGAGAGAAGTCTGAGGGTCAGGCCCAATGTTGCAGTCACGGTTGTGTGATCCACTGGGCATTCACAAGGGCATTGAGTAAATGCTCTATCCAATGTGATGCTGTGATGTGAAACTTCTGTCACTGAATTTCCTAGCTTTCTGCTATAACATTTGAGAAGGAAAGGAAAGAAAAACAACAAAGAGATCATATTGTATCTTTATTTTAAATCCGCCATTGTATTTTTACATTGCTTATTAGATTATCCTTTGGTAAGGAATTGTCAAAAGAGAACTAAAATAAACGCTAATAATGTTTTCAAAATAGTCAAGACAAAGCATATAAAACTTGAATCATACTGCTGTAGAGTTATCAGCACGGAGGACTTTATATGGTCTTTAGAGCATCTGTGACCACATAAGGAGATATTTTTCTCTTTGCTAGAAGCCAAGTCGCCTCATTTGAGATGAACTCATTGGGAGTCATTTCACGGAAAACCGTGAGGAAGAGGAAATAGGAGGCATTTCAAATCAGTTGTGTACCAAATAGATTTCTGTTTAGTTTATTCTGAGACAACCATCTCAGAAAACAAAGCTGGGGTGGTTTCATGTTGTTTCAGAAGGGGAGGGGAGCTATATTTTCTTAAATGTCATCAAATGGTAAATTGTTTCATAAAATCAGGAGGCAAACCTTTACAGTGTGCTCATTATTTTGAGAAGGTAAGATGAATTATTTTTGACAAGATTGACTTTTAAGAATTGCACACAATACTATTGAGAAGGGGAAATAATTCAAAACTGACATGTTTTACATGGATTACGTCCCTATGACCAATTTAAGTGACTACAAATTTAGCTGGCGTGTTTAAATTTTAATTAAAGATGACAATATTAGGCTGTTGTATGTTTATAATAGAATCTGGTTACTCACATTCCTTTATTCTGTCTTTCTCTTTCATGTAAACTTCTAATTGAAAAAGAACAGAACTGTGCATAAATTGTAACTGTATATCTTGAGGAATTTTCACAAAAGAGATACATCCACAAAACTGACATTCTGGTCAAGAAGCACCCCCTCAGGCCTGTGTGGCACCTTTTAGTCAATATCCCAATTCTTAAACGAGTAGTCACTCTGTGGACTTTTAATTGTGGCAATGTCTTAACTTTAAATAAATGGAACCAAACAACATATACTTTTTATTTTTGGCTTATTTTCATTCAACATTACATTTGTGAAATTCCTTCACAATGTTGTATATAGCTATGGTTCATAGTTCCCATTCTCACTGCTGTATAAGAGTCTAATACCACAGCTTGTTTATCCGTTCTGCTGATGGACACGTAGGTTGTTTCTAGATGTGCACATTCTTGTATATAACTTTTGGTTAACAGAGTAATTTTTTTGGTTAACAGAGGCCCTCATTTCTGTAGGTATACCTAGAAGTAGAATCATTAGGTTATAAGGTAGGCATATATTCAGCTCAAGCTGATAAGGTCTAACAGTTTTCCCAATGGTTATGTCAATTTATACTCTCACCCAAGTATATGGGTGATGCAAGCCAACCATTTTTGTCTTTTACTTTAGCCATTCAGATGGGTCTAGAGAGCTTTCAAATTATGGTTTTAATTTTTACTTGCTGGATGACTAATGACATTAAGTGTCTTTTCAGACATTTATCAATGATTTGTATGTATACATTTTTAACTTATTGCTCTATTGTATGTTCTGCGTAATCTTATTTTTTATAGGATTTTTTAATGTATTCAAAATACAAGTTGAGTATATGTATTACAAACATGTTCTCCAAAACCATACTTCATCTTTTTATTTTTGGTAATGTCTTGTGTCATATTATTTAGTAAAGACATTGTCACTTTTTAACATTATCTTCATTATTATTTTTCCTTTACTCAAGATCATAGTAAAATACATTGTGTGTCTATGTCTTATGAAGCCCCAAATAGTAAGATTTATTTAATCAGCATCCTTGAGCTTAGCCCATATTCCAAAATTCCATTTAGGAATTTTTGCCTCAAAGGCATAATTTACAAAATCAGGTTATATAACATGTGCCCTACCTTTCTAATCATCGAATTAATTTGGTCTTAGAGCTTCAGTTTCAGTGTGCCTATGGCAAAACTTCTTCATTCCCTCGATGTGACTCCTTGGAGCTTGCTATATTTTCATTATTCTCCTAACTGATACCCTTGCAGTGTCAGTTCCACTCCCAAGTAATCTACCCTCTTTCTTGCTACCAGAGAGATCTACACTGCCCTAAATCATTTCCTGGGTCATTTGGATAAAATTCAAACCCTTGGAGCAGCATATGAGGCCATGAATAAGATGGTTGCTGGTTCTCCCCCAGTCACCTGGTTTTACTTGAGGTTTCTTGAATGACCAGGGAGTACAACCCTTTTCCTCTTCTGCCTGCTAAACTCTGACTCCTCTTTTAAATCTTTGTTCATACTTTATTACCTTTGATAAGCCCTCCTGACCTTCCTAACCACAGTTAATTCCACCATCTGTGCTCCCCAATGTTGGAACATAACATACTTATGTCCCTGTTTGTAATTTTTTCTCCCTAAGAGACTATGAAACTTCAGGCAGAGACCAACATCTTACTCATTTTTGGGTTCACAATGTCCAGTATAGATCCCCCAAAATACCCGGTATAAGTTTGTTGAGTAAATTAATGAACTGTTTTTTTTTTCTGTGTTTTTTTTTTCCAAAATACTTAAAAAATATCAATGAAATTTGATCACAGAAATTATGTCTCTTATAATAAGTTATACTTTTTTAAAAAAAGAACAAAGGCATCTATTTACTATGGGGACTGAAGGAGGAAACATCAACAAACTTGCATTTTTGATACTTCCACAGTGCGGAACGATAACCCTATGGGAAAGAACAGAATGACCCAAGAGAAGGACAGTAAAAACTTTTTCCTTTTGTCTGCCCAGCCAAGAAAAGCCCTGTTTACCAGTCACTGAAAGGTTATTTAGAAATTTTAGGAGTGGTGTCCTTGGTTAGTTTTGAAAGAGAAGGATAGAAAGGAGGCTTAACAGAGTTTAGAAGAAAGAGAGGGCTTGCAGTACCTGCTGAGAGAGAGAGAAAGCCATTATTCCTTGTGCCCTATTAGATAAGAGGAGTCCTTGGTAAGAACAGGCTGAGAGAGATTAGAGAAGGTGATGTAACATTCCAGAAGCAGAAAGCAGGTGGTAGGGCAAGGTCTCCCAGTAGATGCAGGACAGGGTTACAACAAACACAGTCTGACAAAAACACAAAGAAGGTTAAGGTGATCCCCAACATAGATGTAATTTATACAATTGGCTCCAACTGTATGGTAGTAAACTTTGTAAGTTACATCAGGAAAAGCTTTCTGGAATCTTCGATTACAGTGACAACTGCACAGTACAAGGGCATAGGATAAAAATCTCATTACTTTTGATTTTTTTCCCCTTCCAAGAGGCTTATAATATGGCTTGATGTTATGTCTTTGTCAAATTTATTTGAGTTGTCAAAGACTAACATAGGCTGTCACAGTGATAGTCTGAAAGCTTAATGCTCTCACACCTCGTCCATGTGGCATGCCATAATCCACACTATCCACGAGATGTAGATGTGAGATAGTTCATACGCTCAGTGGCTCCCCTCAACTCTGCAGACTCTCATCAGATTACAGCAGAATTCATATTCACTATTGCAATAGCAAGACTGGGAGAAGTATGAGAGTTAATGCAAAAATTCCATCATCCATATGGAGATTTTATTGTTAGAAATTGCTCCTGTCAGTTTATCTGACACTCTTCACATTGACTAAACCTATAGTCAGTGGTATCTACATTTCAAGTTTTACGAATTTTGAACACTCACTTTTATTTTATGGAAAAAATAAAGAACTGCATTCAAGACTGCTATTTGGATTAATGGAACATCTTACCGATATTTAAATCTGAGCATCAAAATCACCTCTGAATTTTTTAACTTGGAAGATGGGCCTTGTTGGCAGTATTAATTTTGAGTTAGTTTCTGTGAGCCATTATTTGATAACAGATAAAGAGAACTGTAATTCAGTTTTAGGAATTAAATTCAAGAGCTAATTTTAAGTTCAAAATGTGGTGTTAGTATCATCTGAGTAGTAAAGTCAGGTTTATAACACAATTCCATGTACATTATGTCACTTAATTCTCCCAATAAGTTTTTAGGCAAGCTTCATTACGTCCCCCATTTTATAGATGGTAGAACTGAGGTTCAGGGAAATTCACAGGTGTGCTCAGAACTCTACCATCCCATCCTTAAGTGGACTGAGGACTCAGGCTATGCCTCAGAACTCTAAATCCTGAGCGACACTGCAGAATACTGTTGTCTCAGCCTGGATTGTCTTCCATTTTTTTGTGGTATTCCTATTGATTAATACATGACTGGGATATAATTTTTAAAATAAATAAATAAATAAATTCACTTTTATATTGGCTGTTTATTTTCAAAAATTTTAGGAACTTGTTGAAATTTTATATACAGTATTATTTTTTCACCAGCAAGATATCTTTCTGTTATTAACTTAGTGAACAGCAAAATCTCTGACATATTAAGGTAGGGTGTGATACATCAATTACATTGTAAACACTGCATAGAACCAAAGAAAACATGAGATGTTTTTTCAAGGGTAATTATTGATATATCATACTTAATGTGAACTTAATGTCAGAAGCAGTTATTTTGGGGTATTGAAAATACAGGTGACTTTTTTCTTTTATGTTTCTGCATTTTCTAGATAATCTTTAATCATGGTAATACTCAAAATAGCACTGGAAAACCATGTTTTAAAAGAAAGTGTGTGGCCTTCTCATGGTCTTCAATGTTCTTAAATCTTTGATCTGATCTAACCTCTAGCATATTCAGATAAAAGCCCAATTGTTATCTCTTCTTTTCCATACTGGAAATTACCTTTCATTTCTTAATTATACCAGTTGGGCACTAAAAACTCCCCACCCAGCCCCAGAGTACTTCAGAGCTCCCTCAGATAGGTCAGATCTGCCTGTTCATGATAGGACCTTTAATAGCAGAAGTTTTTAAACTGTTCTAGAACTAGTCTAACAAAAGTCTGAGTTTCTTTTTTTTTAGCCAATTATGCAGTGAAAAAAAATGATCCCAGGAAAGAACCAATGGAATCAAGAGGTACCCAATAATGGCTACAGATTTCACAGTAAGTGGTATCACTACTCATTCTAGAACCCGACTATTAGCCTTGAGGCCAGTCCTACACCTATGTCTTTGTCCTTGAAGAGACTGCGTGAAAACTATGCTACTAGTTTAGAGAAGTGGTTATTTAAAGTCTCTTTGAAAGAGGGTATTTTAAATCTGATTATGTCTTAAAAATATTCAATAATGCTGTTCTATAGTATATAATCCTGAAAAAAAAAGTTCCAAATGTGATTTTATTTTTGACCACGTAGTCTTCATCAGATTGTGTGTGACTTTCTTTAGGGCAGGGTCTGTATCTTATTATACATTTATACCCAGGCCCTAATCTCAGCATCAGTAAGCACTCAGAATTATCAGCTGAATTGGATGAATAAATTCCATTAAGACACCATGAGGCAGTCTTTTACATCACAATGCAAATAGCTGTAATTTTGCTATGGTAAAATTACTATATACTAGTTTCTGATACCCGATAAATTGTGCAATTTTATAAACCCCATACACATACACATATTCACACTTAAAGTAACATGAACCTCCTTTTCTTTTCTTTTATTCTTTTAAGCATCTATTGAATGGTTAATTCTCATACCATTAGATCTTCCTCAACGATACCACTACATATAAAATGCCACAAAATGTCTTAATTTTTTTTTTATACTCTAACAAGCTTTCTTGTTAAAACAGCACTCTAGACGGCTACAACGTTTAAAAATAATGTCTGACTTTTAGAATTAAGTGTTGAAGTATCTCATTTAATGTTCCAGATACAGCGGGGCTCCCACAAAGACAAGATAAAAGGGTTGTTTGTAAGTAATGGTCAGAGTAGGAGATAAAACTTTTTGAAGACAAAATTTGTGGGGGAAATCATGGACTTGAGTAGTCATTAAGTCCATGTTGCTGTCACAAAGCCAAGTAGGGGTCCATACTCTCTCTTCAGTTGTGATTTTGAAGACTATCTTGACTGATAGCTTGCCAACATTGCCCTCTCCTTATGGCTTTTTCTTAGCCATGAGATCACAATAACACTCCTCACCATCTATCAAATTATAAAGTTTCAGAGAAATAAAAGTAGTTACCCATGAGGAAAAATTAGAGCCCTTTCATTTAAAAAACAAACAAACAAACAAACAAACAAAGAAAAGTGAATAAAGAATAATTGCTGGGGAAATACAAGGGATAATAGTACTAGCTTCAACAATGTAACCTGTACTAACAACCTTTATAAAAATACCTACAGCAGATTTATTTCAGTAGCATAAATACTGGAAGACTCCTTTGACTTCCAAGAAGATGAAATAATACATAGGTCATGAATACATAACTTTTATTTCTATAACCGAAAGTATTTCACCACTTCAAGATGTATTTATGAGGCAAATTACTGGAATAGTACAGAATTAAATTTGGTTTTATATAGCATCTTTCATACCCCAAGTATCTCAATAGCTTTCTGAAAGTACAGAAATGCAGTGGCAATTGGAAACTGAAGAAGCTATTATGCATTTAAGGGCAGATGATATAGGCTTGGATTCAGAGATGTGCTTTATGGATTCAGGGAACAGGATATTTTCCCACTCATCCTTTACAAGTTCTGTGTCATCTTTATGCTCTACCTGTGCAGTGGGGCCTTACTGCAAGAGCTTCTTTAATCATCTAGCAGCCTGTCTCCAGGTGGTGGGGACCGGATTGCAATATTAGATAAGCTCTAGTTACAGCATTTGGAATCCTCCCCTCACTGGCCATGTGATGAGCGAGGCATCATACTTGATACGGCATATTTGGTATAAAATGCCATTCAGTGTCCAGGATCTAAACAAACTTGCGTTTAATTTCATGGGAAGACAACAGAGATTAGACCAAGTTTTATGCCAAGATAATCCAAAAGATGGAAAACCCGGAACAGGATCCATTTATCATGTGGTGGAATTACAAGTCTTACCATTGCTGGCAAAAGATCCTGAAATAACACCAGCAGCTCTTTGAATAAGATGCGGGGAAAAGAAGTACAAACGAGTGCTATTGCCCTTCATGATATTTTATGTGGCAGAACTGTTTGTAGCCGGAAAGTATTGTTCATGTCACAGAGAAACTCCCAGGGAAATGAAAAGCTAATAAGGATCAGCATGAAATCTGGAATGGTTCTGAGCAGATTGTTCACTGACTGGGAACAGCACTAAATGGAGAAAGCCCCACACTCGGTAGTCGAAAGGTTAGAAATCAGAATGGTACACAAAAGCAGTAACCTCTGCCCTTTTCCTTTACTCTAAACTAAGCCACAATTATGCTGCAAATGTTAGTCTCACATTTACCCACAAAAACGGGTGGCCGACTGCCCCACACTTTTCTTTTTTTCTTCTCTTCAGCCTTCATTCATGATCTTGCTTTCTTACTTTTGAACTTACATCTTACTCCGTAGCCTTGATTTCTCCATTTCTCAAGAATGCCCAGAGTCCGTCTATTTTCCACTTCCTTGAGCAGCAACTCTGTCCATCAGCACTAAATGATGATTTAAATTACTCATAGTTTTCACTAAGTTTAAGCATTTCCTCGCATTTTTTGCACTTAAGAAATTCTTACTAGAGGGGATTTCCCACTTTCCTTTTTCTTGAGAACTTAGGATGCGATTCTGTTGTCATTCACTCCAGGTCTGACCTTTTTTTTTTCCCTATTTGATCAGACCCAGTCTCAGGTTTTGGCTCTTCCTCTTACCAGGTAAGCTTGGACAAACCACTCCTTTCTCCTGCCTTGTCTACAAAATGAAGATACTTGGCACATGATCCCTACCTATGCCACAGAGTGAACTGGGGACTCAGATGTGATAACAAGTGCTCAGAGACTTTATAAACAACTGTAGTGGACGCTGGATGTTTTGTCTTGCCCAGCATCCATTCTTATATCACCACTTCCCTCTCGTAACTTGGAATTTGAGCGAGGTTGGCTGGAGCCTCCTGGAGCCCTATCCTGGGGATAGTCATGCTATCGAAGCTTGGCCAGTCAGATCCCACCTCAATTGCTTTCAGGAAAGGCATAGATGCAAGTGAGGCAATAAGACTGTCTGCCAGAGACTTAAATATTGAATAGTTGGCAGTGACTTACTGAACCCAATAATGGCATTCTGAAGAAGCTATCCATTATTTTCTACAGTGTAGATTCCAAGAACTGATTTCGATCCTTTTGCAAAGACAAGTTTCTCAATATTTCCTACAATTCCAAGAGAAAGCCAGTATTCAGAATATCAGTGGTGCCGAGGTTGAGAAACCTTGTCTTAGAGGCTAGTAGAGTGCTTGGTATTTAAGATATACATTCAGTCAATACTCACTCTCTCAATAGGCATTAGTTGGATGACTAAATGACTGAATAAGTGAATGTAGGTGCTCAGATGGAAGAATAGTATTAAATAGGCTTTTTGGGGCACCTGGGTAGCTCAGTTGGTAAGTGAAGCATCTGCCTTTGGTTCAGGTCACATTCCCAGGATCTTGGGATGGAGCCCCACTCCTGTTCTCTCTCTTGTGTGCGCATGCTTTCTCTCAGATAAATAAAATCTTTTAAAAAATAGCTTTTTCAAGTTCATCCATTTAGCTTTCAGCAAAAGTGGGACTTGAGTTAAGATCTTTTGACTACCAAGTTGGTGCTTTTGTTTGCACTGTTACCTTTTCACATTTCCAAATTAAAGTTCTTAATTTATAATTTGTTGAATCCTGAATTTATTGTCTTTCCTTTTCACTTTCTGTTTCTCATAAACCCAAAGACCTGCAACTGCAGGTTATGATATGTGTATGCTTTACCCCTAGGTGAAGTATTGTCTGATGCCGCCAGTTGGTTTAAGATTTCAAAAATATGGAGACAGTGTCCTTAATTATAACAGGCATTTTTTTTTTTTCAACAGAAGCATGTAACTCTGTAATTAATTCTCAACAAATAGGAATAAAAAAGCTGATCATGTAAAGCAACATAACTAGAATTCAAAACAGAGTCAAAGGAGACTTCTAAGATTTTTCAAAGGCTTGAAGGTAGAGTTATGTATTTGTTCAAGTACAATACAGAGAGATATGTATTAAGCTACTCAAGACAAAGAGGCTCTGAAAAATCTGACCCACAAAAGGCAATGACTGCTGGGTTTCAGGAAGGGTAGTAGAGTGGAGGATTTGACTGCTAGGTCCCTCCTCGTTCATAGCACAGGTAGAGAGCACACTGTGGTGTGTAATGAGGCATGCATGCATCTGTCCAGACTATAAGGGGCTTGACTGTTTTGGAATATGGTAAATGTGCTTTACTCATTTTTTATTCCCCACGATGGCTGGCTCATGGCAATTCTTTCTCATAGCTTTGGGGGATAGTTCCTAGGTAGCCAGCACACAAAACTGTGGAGAGTTGAGAGGCCAAGGGAATTCTGAAAATCCTGCAGATTTTTTATAAGACACACAAACCACGACAAGGAGCACCAATGAACACGTCATAACAATTTTACCATGTAGCTTTGAAGTGATAAATCTCATTTCTTTCTTCTTTACCTACATTTCTCCCTTTTCTCATGCTTACTTTTCCTAGAGTTTGAAATACTTGATTTTTTTTTAGCATGCCAGCAATTTGAGTCCAGGTGGGTGAAATGGAACAGATGACCAGCTTGTCCCAATTTGCCCAGGACTTTCCTGGTCTTAGCACAAAAGTTGCCTGTCCTTGGAAACTCCTCAAACCTAGGCATACCAGGATGGTTGGCCATTCCATCTTTCTTCCCTGATGGCTGTCTATCAGAAGCAATATTACTTTCCTCTGAGTGTCTTCCCATCTGATCCCTCAGTTACTAGGTCCTAGAATTCTTCCTTCATGAGGCCTTACATTTACCCTTTTCTCTCCTTCCCATTCTCTTGGTCTAAGTCTATTCTCTACTGCCTAGACGTCAAAATAATATTTGTAATGTGTCACCTTATTGCATAATTCTTCTTCTATAATTGAAGGGCTTTCAATGATACTTCAGTGCATGAACGATAAAGCTAAGATCCAAAAAACACTTCAATTTCTAATACTTCCTTTTGGTTCTTTCTGATGTGACCTCTGCCATACAAATAGGTCTACTTAGGACCCAAATCCACTTTTAATTTTTTCAGTCATTCATTACACATTTATAGTCCCTGAGTGATCCAGAGACTGTGCTAAGTCCTAGGGAAAGAGGAAACAAGATAGACACAGTCTCTATCCTTACATAAATTGCTGTCAATTTAACTAATAACAAAATAGAACAATGGTAACAATATACTGCAATAAAAGTTATGTGAGTGTGGTCTCTCTCTCTCAAAATATGTTATTTGACTGTACTCACCCCTCTTATGAAGATGTGAGGTGACAGAATGCCAACATGATGAGAGGAAGTGAGGTGAATGCCATAGGCTTGGTGATGTGGCGTTAGGCTACTGCTGAGCTTCTGATAGTTTGTAAGGAGGAAGATTATGTACTTTCTGGACTGTGGTTGATGGGGGGGTGACTGAAACCATCTAAAGCAAAACTGTGGGGAGACGGGGTTACTGTACATCTTTCATGTGGCCTTCTTCTGGATCCAGAACATGGTCATTTGTTTCCTAAATGAGTTTAAATTTCTCTTTAACCACTCTCATGCCTTAGTATCTTCTGGTTTCCATTGGTCCCACAGTCTCTGACAAAGTTATCTTTCCTCTGCCACCTTGATCATGTCATCTCATTCCTCAAAACCCTCCCCGGGCACACAAAACTGAACCAAGTTACAGACTGCAAACATCAAGTTCTTTATGAGTGGTGGCTCATTTTTTGGGGTCTCATTTATCTCTTTACATTGATTTAAATATCATTTTTCTTTAAGTAAAAATTAAGTTCTCCCCCCTTCTGTCTTTTAGTCCATATTTTGAAAGATAACTATTCTAACTTGGGGATGACTTTTCTTCCCATTATAGCCATTCTTAATTAAAAAACAAAAAACTTTAAAAGATCAGCTCTGAGATTCTTCTTTCATAATGTCTTCTCTGGCCCTAGTCAAAGAAAAAAGAAAGAAGAGAGAGAGGGAAAAAAATAAAAAGGTAATACAAAGCCTCCCTACAGTAGTAAGCGACTCTCTCAAATAGTTCACTCACCTGAAATCAGAGTGATTGCATATCTTAATTTTCCTTTTTTCCTAATATAAATCTGCATGATTAAATTTTATAGGTCTTATGTCACTTTCCCACTCAATATTCTTCAAAGACTTTCTGCTGCCCATCAAATTAAGCTGGCATTTAAAGCCTCCGATGATCTAGCCCTAATTTACTCTAGCTTGCACCTACCATACCACATCCTGGCAAACTTTTCTTTGTCCCCAGGCTAAGCGTTCTTTCCTCTGTCCCTTTGCTCTTAATACATCCTTTTGCCTAGAATCCTTCCCTTTACTCCATGTCTGCATGTCCAAATACTGCCAATTAGTGCCAACTTTTCTATGGGGCTTCCCCTAACTAGTACTAGCCCAAATCCCATTGGAGGACTCAAAGCAATTTCTTCACAGAATGTATCACATTCTGCATTGTATATGAATTAGTATATGAATTACCTACCATGCGTCTTTCCTTACCAGCTTCCATGCCTAGAATATCCCTTCTCTCTTCCACATTAGTAATTTCTTCATCCTTTGGGTATCAGCTCAATCCCCACCCTCTGACTCTTTCTATGAAAAACCTGAACAGGTCAAATAGTATTATTTATATTATTATTGTCATTTGTAACACTGTGTACTTGTCCATGGCACTTCTCACTGTTGATGTTTCCTAGAAGAAATAGCATATTAAAATGATTTGTCAGTTGATCAATGTCAGCAATATTTCTGAGTTGGACAGTGTTTGTTGACTAGGCCAAGCACAAGTATTAGAGTGGGAAGGCTTCAGTTCTTCCTAATCCTATATGTGTGTCTATGTTTATATTATTACTGTCATTTACATGTGGAGGCTTCAGTTCTTCCTAATCCTATATGTGTGTCTGTGGATAAAAGGATAAAAGGGCCTGGGCTAAGGTGAGGTAAGCAAGGCACCCAAGCCTAGGGTACAAAATTTAAGTAGGTTCGTGCTCATGGCTCAGAGAGTGTATACCTTCCTAAATCTTGCATCCTAAGAACCTGGCTCTCCTTGCCCCAGCCTTCAAACCGGGATGGCAATTTCCTTAATCTCTGTCTGCCCTGTTTCTCACAATTATAAAGTGACGATTAAAAAAATTGCATCCACAGTTTAAGATTGTTTTAGATATGATATGAGACAATATCTGAAGGCGTATGGGGTGTAGAGGACTACTCAGTAGTATTAGCTTTATGGCTCATGGTCACTCAGCCTAGGGTAGACTCTTGAGGTGACAGACCCAGAGTAGGTTTGGATGGCATGACAACACAGGGAACATTCTGAACTTGTCTAGAGAAAGAAATCAGAAAGCGCTCTACACAGTTGCAAGAAACATATACAAAGCAGTATAATGGGAAGAGAGGCAGAAAAACGCCAGACACAAACTCATCTTCTTACTTCACAATTTGCCTATGCCTGGACAATGTAATACTAACAATAAAAACAAGTATTGGGGTTTTTGTTTTGGCTTAATGCCAATTGTATAGTTTTTAAAAAAAACTTACGCCACATCATTGCCAAATAAATTTTTTTGAGTCTGACTTGTATCTGAACATGAAGCAAACTTATTTTGTCTTTCTCATGGATGAAGAACTTTCCACTCAGGGCTTGTTTTCTTTATGATTTAAAAAAACAAAACAAAACAAAACAAACAAAAAAAAAACCAACCCCCTGCTGCTTTGTTTTCAATGAATGGGTGTTCATCCAACATTACCTATTTATAATATCACGTGTAAAACTCCTTAGTATATAAAAAACATAATTGTCTATTGCTGTTCTCAAAAAAGGACAGCTGTTCTAAGTCTTTGGCTAAATTAACAAAAATATCATAAAAAATGTTTGCCAATCTATCATGTCACAAAGCTTTTTTTCCTCCCAAATCATACATTATCCTAATGCATACTTTTTAAAATAAGACAGATCACTTCTAAATGATTGTCTTTAAGATTTGCATAATTAGCTAAACTAAATTAACATCCTGAACTTGGTCATGATTGCCAAATTTGAAGGTCTTACTTCCATTTTTGTTGAAGAAGCTTGAATTAATTTATTCTCTTATAAAGCTTGAATGCATAATCAGTTTCTAATTTGAATAAGCAAACTGGCCCAGAAAATTTTGCAAATTACTCTAATAAGTTCTCTTGGTATTTCCCACAGAAGGCTGAACAAATGTTGATAGAGGGACACACTGTTTGCTTATGTCTAATCTTCCCATCTGACTTATATAAATGTCACAAATGAATCTCGGACACATGTCCAATGCCAAATATCCAGAAGATGGTCCTGGGAAGAGGCAATCTACATTTAGGACTGATTAGAGAAGATGGGTTTTTAGCTTGAAAGAAACTGATTGTTGGAGTGCAGGGGATGAAGAGAGCATAAAAGTATGAGGGAAACTTAAAAAAAGGAGTGTATTCAGAAATACTTTAAATGAAGGCACTTTTGAGAAAATAGAGCCAATGTCATTTTTTTTTCCTGAAGGCCATGTGCCAGTCATTGTTATAAAGACTTTGTATAACTTTCCTTATTTAATCTTCATTAGACCCATTAGCTCATGAGGAAATGGGAATCGAACCCTGGTCTGTCTTCATTTCTGGGTTTAGGATTTTAAGCATCAAGTCATACAGGAGTCTGGCTACATTAACCTATTAACCTATATCCTTTAAAAACAAGGTGTTATAGAATGGTTAGCATTACTGGAGTAGTAGATGATTGCATATAAAACCTTTAAAAAATGTACTTACAATAAAATTGATGATTAATCTACTATACTGGGTGGTGGTGGTGGTGGGGGCAGGGGGTGCACTCAGTAGCATTATCCTGAAACCCATAATTGTTCCTTAAGTAAAAATGGCTTAAGTTTGTTAGGGATGCCTTTTATCCTTCTTTCAGGATAGGACAACTCTTTTAAGATCAAGTGAAGATTTAATAGCTGGTATTTGGGAAATTCAACAGACCTTTTTTAGAAGAGCCCTTTCATGATGTGTGCCAGTGAGAGAGCAATGGAGATGCAAAGAGGAAAATCAAGCACTAATAGGTGCTCTCAAGGTAATTCTCTTTTGTAGTGCAAAGCAGGCCTTAGAAAGCAGGGCCATGCCCAGCAGGACGGCCCCCTACCTGTCTGGTGACCTGAGGTGCAGGACAATCATGGAAGAAGACACTTCAGATGATTTTACCCTGGGAGTGTAGTCAGAGGATTTTGTATTAAAAACCAGAGATTACACTAGGAATGCAGTTAGAGAAGACATCCAGCCATGATGAAAACAATAACCCCATTGACTCTTTTGTAAGAGAATATAAGGAGAACGTTTATTTTCATTTTTGGCTTACTTAAAAATATTCAATCACCTAACTGATAAACAAGTTTTGGTTCCAAATTTTATTTAGCATTGTAATTCTCAAAAGGAATAATTCATTCATGATAACAAAATTGAGAAGATGTACAAACGTGTGTGTTTCTGTGTATGTTTGTATGTGCATATGGGCATATGTGTCTGTAGCCACGTTGGATAATATGTAAGCATACGAGGAGATTAGAGGGGAGGCCATGGCAAGTAAAGGAGATGAAGCTCAGGGTACCTATGCTGTAAGGACTTCTGTAGTTCATTTATTCTTTTATTGGATCACTCATTCATTCAACAAATATTCATTGAGTGCCTCTTATGTACTTGACACTCCCCTAGACACTAGGGTATTTGCAGTGCACAAAAAAGATAAAAATTCCTGTCCTCATGCAAATTATAGTGCAGGTTGGCTAGGGCTGAGAGGGATGGATAAACACCATCTCTCAGTAAATTGCACGTACTACATATAAAAATGTGACCAAAGTTATGGAATGAAGTCAGGCAGTGAAAAAGGAGATTGGGGATGCTGGGAGAGAGGCTTAACATTTTAAATAGGGCAGTGTGTTAGCCATTAAGGACAGTCACTGCAGTCTTGTTCCTCTCCTTCCCCGTACCCCATAGGATTGCCCTACCCGACCTTGTTGAATATTGCTGTGGTTGTGGGACTCATTGCATCCAGCAGAATGGGAAAAGAAATCAAGTGCGCCACACTTGAACAGAAATCGTAAAGAAAATTTCGTGGTGCTCCAAGTTTCTTTTCCCTCCCTGTGGCAATCACGGACTAGATGATAGAGGTGATGGAGTCCTGTGGGAAGGACACAGGAAGCAATGCTCCCTGTTAATGCTCATGCAATGTGATCAAGAAACAGGCTTGATGGCTATTTGTTATGCACTATTACTGCCCATCCTGAGAAGTACAGAGGGTCACAGTTACTTTTCAGTAGGTTCTAAAACCAGGCTGCCATTTTGTTTTTCTCAGGGACTGGCAGACAATGTTAAACGATGGGATCCTTTATAGCGGTGGTCAGTAAACGACAGGCCAAATCTCATTCATAAACTGTCTTGTACGGCCCAAGACTGAAGAATAATTTTTACATTTTTAAGTGATTACAAAAAGCAAAAGATAAACCCTATTTTGTGACCCATGAAGATCACATAATTTCAAATTTTAGCACCTATAAATAAAATTTTATTGGAACACAGTCACGGGCATTCAGAATGTATCGTTTATGGTTGCTTTCCTGCTATAACAGCAGAGCTGAGTAATTGTGATAGAGTTGAATGGCTGAGTTGAGATTGCAAAGCCTAAAATATAATTGGGCCCTTTACTGATCAACTTTGCTGAACCCTGTTTTAAAGTGGTCACATGGTTCATATCATTGCTCAGAGAATGTACACTAACTCTTCCTAGCATTCAAATAGCCTTCCAAAGATCCTCTTTTTAAAAACTTCTTGTTTTTAAAGATTTTATTTATTTGAGAGAGAGCACAAGCAGGGGGAAGGGTAGAGAGAGAGAGGGAGAAGCACAGGCTCCTCGCTGAGCAGAGAACCCAACATGGAGCTCAATCCCAGGACCCCGAGATCATGACCAGAGCCGAAGGCAGACACTTAACTGACTGAGCCATCCAGGCGCCCCTCCAAGGATTCTCTAACAGAAGAATCTGGGAAATGTAGCGAGCAAGTTCACTGGGAGAAGTTCTTACCCGCAATTCTTATTGTGGCATATTGAATGAAAATTTGTAGTTCATTTAAAGCAATTCTACACTGGAACAAATTGGTGCAACTACATCTTCTGTATGTACACAGCTCTGTGTTAGACTATCGCCTTAACCCTCAAGGAATCTGCAATCTAATTAGAGAGAAAAGGTCCTAAAGAGTACTTAAAGTAAATACACGGAGCTTATGCTAAATGAATGGTACAGCCAGGAATTCAAGGGAGAACGACCTATCTCTCAGAAGGAAGTGCATCTTAGAAATGGGGCATGTCTTCAGGAGAAAGAGTTAGACTCATCTCTTTCCTGGGCTGCTGCGTTTGCTTTTAAACCCTAGTTGGGTTTTAAGACATCTGCAAAGGCTCCATGCACTTATAAAAGTGGGTTAGAGTCCATTTTTCCTCCTTTATCAATAGCTTGCTTATTTAATCTCTTTACTAACCAAACAAAACAAAACAAACAGAATTTCAGGTCAAAGTTGACCCAATACTGTATCATTAAGTCAAGGTTATAAAACTACCATATACTATTACTAGGTCATGCATGTCTTTGATTTTGTTTAAGTATGCCTCACAGCGATTAAGGGACATGGCAAATCTGATGGATTGAGAAAGAGTGTGATGATTTTTATCATCACTAGCAACATGGTAAATTTAAGAGGGAAAGCAAAATGAACTAATAAAAATTTATAAAAGGCATGAACCAAAAGAAAGAGTTAAGGGAAAGAGTCGAAAAAACTGAATAATATCTAATCGAATTATAGCTTTAGCCACATTAGTGCAGTCCCCATTTTGATTTAACTTTACCAAATTAACTAAACCGTGTTTTTTTTTTTAAATCTGTCAGAAATGAAAAATGAACGATTGAGTTTTTCATTACAAAGCACCATATCCTCCCAAGGATACAACTATGTTGCAGAATCAAGTCCATACAAAAACCTAGACGTATATAAATTAAAGAGCTTTCTCCACAGTAGAGCACAGAAAATGAAGAGCACCTGTGAGCCAATTCGTCTGGGAAAATATGCTTTCCGTAATTAAATAAAAACACGCTGCCTCAATCTTAGTATATTGTTGACTAGACAGAGCAATTCATACTGTGAACTGCAGGGTCTTGGTGTTGAGGGAAGTCTACCCAATGGAGTGTAATATAATAACAAACTGAAACTTTGTCTCTCATGGTTCAAACACCAACAAAGGCAGTTCTGCAGGAGAAAAGGAAGCTTGGCTATTCACTTCCTCTTATGCAAATCCAAGTCAGTTATCTTCAAAAGACAATTAGGGATTCAAGACAGAGAAAGGCACTTCAGATCCTTCCTTCAGAGGAAAGGACCATTTGGGAAATATTTGGATTCCTTAGAATTTGCACCATTTATTTCATTAAAGATTTCCAAATTCCCGTGCTCCCCACAATGTTACTGAAATTATAGTATGTATAGTGGGGAAAAAAAGAATGAAAAATTAGAGTTTCAATGTGAATAATAGCGATCAAAGCAATAAAGTACTTCCTGAATTTTACTCTGTGCCAGCTACCATAACAGATGCACCGCAGTGACTAGGACAGTCTCTACCCTCATGGAGCTTGTAGTTCTTGAGTGGCAACTAGCAGAATCCCTAAGTTACCTACTTAATCATTTCAGGTGCAGAAAGGTATGCAACCTGGTAACAGCTGGTCCCTTGTCCTCTGGTCACTATTGAGGTGGATCTGGGCTCTGTATCTACCCCACCCATCTACACCACCAGTTGACAACAACGTGCACCCATGCTGATTTGGAAACAATTAGTGATAATCTTCTTGAAGACAACGATGGCACTAGGGTTATTTAAAACTTGTATATTCATGAATGCATTAAGTTCAACTCTGTAGATCTTTGGACTCATTTCCACCCCAGTTTCCTCAGGGCTAGCTTTCCTGTGGGGGTGGGTACTGGGGAGAGAAAGCTCCATCAGTAATAAATAAACTGAAGTCATATAATAAAAAGTGTATACTTAATGGAAACACATTGGAGGCCTCTGATCAGTTTAATGGCATGATTATAGCTGTAAGTTATGTAGATTAAACCAGCAGTGTATATAGAACGGACTGGAGTAGAAAAAGGGGAATGTTAGTTGGCAAACTTTTATCTGAGTTCACGGGACAAATAATCAGCCCTTGAATAAGAGGGTATATATAAAAGATAATAAGAAAAGCTGATTATCATGACCAACTTTAACCAAATATAGTATTTTATATTATATTAAATATATAATATTTGTTATATATTTATATTATATAAATATGTAATATATATCCTATATAAAATATATATGATACATTAATATATTATATATATATGATATATATATAAACTATGAGCATTTTATATGTTGTCTAATGATGAATATAAAATCTTTGGAGATTGACATGTTCTATTCCTAATTTCTGCATTTTCTGGCTGTGTGACTGCTTTACCTCTCCTAATCTCAGCCTTCTCATGTGTAAAATGGTGACAATAATATGCAGGTAACAGAAGCAGAAATACAATGATTTGTGTGGAACAGTTAATGGTGACTGGTCCACCTTATGTAGGCACTCAACTGAGAGCCTTCATTTAAAGAATAGCAGTAGTTGGAGCAGTAGTACTACTAAAGTGCTATGTCCTAATATATCTTCAATGTTCAGGACTTGAAGTATAAGTTTACCATTTTCAACTCATTTATTCAACATCTATTTCCTGACCACTGACTTTCTGGCCATCATTGATTTGGGCCCCAAAGACAGCATTTAACTTAACAAAACACCTTGGAGCCCTCTCGGAGCTGCCTTCTTGGAGCTTACATTCTACAGGAATAGATCGATTACAAAGTGTAAACAACTCATGGTTAAATTATAAGCAGAATGTGGCATGTACTATGAAAAAATGGAGCATGGTAAGGGAGATGGAGAGTCTGGGAAGTACAGTCAGTATACAGGCATGTTCAGGGCTGACCTCAGTGAGAGGGTAGTAATTGCAGAAAGATTTGAAAGGAAAGGGAAAGAGAATCGTGTGCTATCTGGGGAAGAACGCAACAAGCAGAGGGAGTATAAAGCCCTAAGCTGGAGCATGTCTGGTGTGCAATAAGAACAGCAAAGAGGCCAGTGTATAGGGAGCAGGGGATAAGGGGTGGGAGGTGACTTATGAAAAGGACAGCATGGGTGGAATGCACAGGAGTCCATAGACCATGCTTTAGCAACTGTGGCTCTAGTTTAAAAATGCTGGGGGAGTGGAGAGTCCAAACCCAGTTCTGTGGTGTGGTATAGACTCATACGGTCTTTTGCATAGGATTGGTCAACCTGCAGAACAAATTGTGGGTTGCCCTTGAGGCAAGTCTGAAACAAATCTGGAAAGCTTTTTCTTGTAACTTTAATGGCTTCTTGTTTTACATGTCATGGCCAGAAGATTTAGTCCCTATCCATTGCCAACATTTAAGTAGTAATGCTAAAATCATGTATTCATAAAATGCACCTTCTAAAATTAATAAATGAAAGGAAAATAAGATAAAATTGGCATGTGCCTTCTCAGAAGTCATGCTCTGTGGCACGAAGCTTGAGGCTGAATTATTTCATTAGGTTAATCAATAAGTTAAGTTTAGAACTGGAATTATATGAATGAATTCTGAGGCTGTGTTGGTGTTTAAGGTGTGAGATAAGCGTGCCTGAGGTCTTCTGGTTGCTAAAGTAGGTGTCGTGGTGTAAAAATGGAAAACAAGGTAATAAATGAATGCCCAGAGAACTGTATAATCTGCATCGCTCTTGTTATCTGTCATTTTTGCTTGTATTTCAGAGTCAAATTTCAATAATGCTTCAGTAACAGTATGCTAAAGGACTCCTTCATTTTTCACTGTTGCATTTTAGAAAGTCAGAGGTTTTAATATGAGAGGAAATTTTAACTAGTGAACTAATTATTTTGATAGAATTTTTCTCATTTGCATTTTGACAATTATTTATGACTCCTATAGATAATTAGAGGTTATATGCTTTTCAGAATACTGTAAACAGCATTATAAAGATTAGTTGAACCATTAATTTCAATAGAGTAGGAAACACTTTATACTTTTGACCTTTTATAAAATATTCTCCTGTTCAAAAAAAATTGTTTGTCAAAATTATAGCTATCTGTCCAACTGATATCTGGTATTGTAAACAAGCTCTTGACTTCATATAGCTCATTTAAATCTAAGCATTGGGTGGTAGCCATTGATAATTGCCCTCATAAATCAAAATCCATTGGCTTGGTAGATTTTAAATGGAGTAATAGAGTATATTGTAAATAATAAATTGTTATTACCTTCTAGTGAAAATCCTGTGCTTTCCAGCATGTTAATTATCTCTCCTCTTTACATATCTAAAGGTGAAAAACTTAGGTTTCTGTGCCACAGACAAGAAAGCAAACTAGCTTCTACAAATACAAATATAATATTAACGAGCAACATGAAAATGACCCAACAGTATCAAGTGCCTTTTCCTTATGATCAAATTGAATGATTTGGGGGCCAGAAATTGTATATATGTTTTCAGTGATTATTTTGATGTTTCACTGACCATTTCTATCTCTTAAAGTAGCTGAGACAGTGGAGCTATCTTCTATGTCTAACACCGACTCCTGATGAATTCATAGATGAGTCTTTCACATCTCATGACTCCATCAATGTTAAAAGTCCTTCTACCAAAATTGAGCAAATACATTTCCTAAGACCTTGTCAACCTTGGTATGGAGCAGATGAGCAAAGAGCTCAGTTGAATTGATGGAAAGTATCCTAAGTCATTCACAACTAATGATGGAACTTGTAAAGTACAGCATCTCTAGAGAAAGGAACTGACTTGCCTTCTATGCATCATATTTTTATCTGCATTTCAATACTGCTTGAATATGTACTTCATTACAGGGCACAACTAAAATAGAAGGGCACCTGCTAAGTCAGAGCCATAAAACAGATCTACAGCCTGCTGGCATGTGAAATTTCTCTAATTTATATTTTTTATGAAACTACCCTCACATTATGTGGTTGGAAGCATAAATAATAAAGCATGTTACTTAAGCAATTTTACATTTACTGTATTAGTAAGTAAATGCAATGGCCACCCTTATTCTCAAACAATAAAAACTACCCAGCCTTTTCATGAAAGATGATTGCAATTTCCATTGGCCTGTATATGCAATAAAAAACCATAACTCATCAAAATTTTAGCTATTTTCTCTTAAGATAGAAGAGCGTTTTGCTTGAACATTGCACGTGATATTAAATATTCATGAAACGGAAAAGAGTTTAAGTACTAAGTAAAATTCAAATTCCTTTCAACTAGCTTGAAATTCTTTTTGAACCAGGTAAAAACTGCCACTAACCTGAAGAGGTGTTCAAAAACACTGTAAAGAGGTTGTACAATATGGCCAAAGTGCTAGAGTTATTTGGAATTGATTTTTCTAAAAGGCCTGTTCCTCCTCTGAAATTGATTCATGATAACGGCCTCCATTTGGGTCAAACAGTATTTAACCGCTTGTAAATTTTAATTAAATGATTTGTCACTTTGAGCACATAGTTTGTCATCTTGCAACTGAACGATGTGTCTTTATCAGAAAATGACTCAGGGGGAAGGCATTCATCTAATTTGTCACTCGGACACCCATTAAGATAATTTGGTTGTTGCATAGGGATAAAGTTGAAGATTTGTAAAATAGAGTACACCTCTTTTAGTAAGCAGGATCACATTGTAAACTATTAAAAAAACATAATTTGCTCTGTAATTAAATTCTAATAAGTACTTTACTTCTGGTCATTTTTCATTAGCAGATGTTGAACTTTCTGAGGAGAGAAAATCCTCTCGTTGAATTTAGTACCTACAGGAAAATAGGGGGCTTCAAATGAAAAGCAATAAGCTGAAATGATCTAGGGGTGGGGGGGAACCACATTTCAGCAGAAACACTTACAACACTGTGGACACAGCTGAGACCTTGTCTGTGACCTGGTTAATATGATGAGAGATAGCTCAGGACAGAGTAGAAGGGACAACTGATGAATTATTGAGGAAATAGCAGAGATCATAAAACCTTTCTCTAAAGGAAGGTATATCTGGAAGAAAGGAAGGTATTAAATATATTAATTTTATTGTCCAAAAATTATTAAAATGTTAGTGTGTGTGGTGTGTGTGTGTGTGTGTCTGTGTGTCTGTGTGTTTGAGAGCTCCAGTGAAGCAATATCTTACAGAGTGCTTGGTCCGTTTCCTACACTGATGCAGTGGGGACACTGCCAAAGAAGAAACATATTTGTTAACCAAAACTACAAAATGTTCAAATATAAATTTATTTTGAAACTGAAAATTAAAATCTGTTTAGTCCTATTACCCTCAGGTTGTCCTGAAGGGCTCAGCAGTATCACAAAACTTGTGTGAAATTAAGGGAATTCAATCTTACCTGTGAGGTCTTTTTCCAACTAAGAATCAAGCTAACTCCAACTGAATGGAAAGTCAAGGACCAAGCATGAGATGTCACCATTCCCCATCAGGGTCTATATAATACTCACAGGGCACCAAAGTCATCTGGGAGCTTTTAAAAAATTCCGATGCCCAGACCCGATTCCATTTATGCAGGTTCAATTGTTCTAGTGTAGGGCCCAAGCATTGTTTTTTTGTTTGTTTTTAATATTCCAATTTGCAGCCAGGATTAAGAAGCACTGTGCTGATGTAGGCAGTATTAAATAATGTGCAATGAATGGGGAGATTCTGTTTCTGTTAGTGGAATTATTGATCCCATAGTTATTCAGATTTAAAATTTAGCCCTGTCTTGAATTTCGATCCCCTCCTAATATCCAGTCCTTTAACCTTCCTCATCTCACCACTACCAACCTACTCAACTGTTTATTCTTCTTCTCTGATTTCCTTTTTCTTTCTCCTCATTTGGTTGAGTATATTCAGGCACATTTACTAATTATCCTTGAGAAATTCTCCCAGCTAATGCTGTTTCTATCTCTCAGAGGTCTTTTTATTCCATTGACAGATTCTAGAAAAATCTTGGGAAAGCACAATTCTCATCAAGTTATTTCTCCATTCAATAAATTCCAGCGGCTCTGAGAACTGAAACCATCTATTCCTACACTATTTACTGGTTATATTAGTGTGACTTTGCCATTCAATTGTCTTTATTATCAAAGTAGATTATTGACCAACAAATAAATAAAATTTATTGTTCATTACAGAGCTTTTCTATGACCCATCCACTCTTCAGTAAAAAGCATCAGCAGTTTATACCCTAAGACATTTAAAAAAAATTTTTGTTTAAAAATTTTATTTATTTATTTGAGAGAGAGAGAGAGTATAAGCCAGGAGAAGGGGCAGAGGGAGAAGCAGGTTCCCCGCTGAGGGTGTAGCCCAATGTAGGGCTCAAACCTGGGACTTTGGATTCATGACCTAAGTCGAAGGCAGATACTTAACAAACTGAGCCACCCAGACACTCCTACCCTGAGATTTTTTAAACCTCTCGCTTCAAAATCCTCAAATCTTCTCCCTGCTCTGTCTGCCAATTCTAAGTAAGCTACTGTATTGTTACCCTTACCCAATCCTAAGCAAGTTACACACAGAAAGACTCACTTAAACCAAACATCAAGTTTCTAATAAAATCTAACCTTGTCTTTACCCTCTAAGGCGCTACCAAATTTCTTAAGGAAGTCTTCTTAGTTACCTACAAAGTAGGTAAGACTAACCCTGTCTTATCAACATGGGTTAGTGATGTTTGAGAAGCCAGTATTCTGTATTTTTTCAGTCCCAGCAGAACAGTGTTCTATCAGTCTTTCTCACCTTGACATTCCAGATCTTGCAGAAGCTGACATCCAGCTCTCTTTCTTACCTTATCCTTACTGTTCTATTTTATCTACCTTATGTTCCAGAGCATCTGGGCAAACTTTACTCTTTGTTGACATCATAACCTTTCTTATTACATGCTGTTCCCCCAGCATACTGAAATACCCTTCAGTTTGGTTTTCACTAGAACTAATATTTATGGGAAGCTTGTAATACAACCAAACAACTGGGATTAGGTGACCTCTAAGTTCCCTTTGACTCTTTTTACTTTAGCTCTATCATGGAACCTTTACTAGCAGTGACACAAGGAGTGAGAGAAGAAAGAAATATTGGCTGAAAGAATGGAATGGTATTGATTAATGATATATGCACCACAAAATAACCTAACTTGCTATTATTTTTTCCTAATTTAGAAATATTTACAAACTTGGCTTCCACTTTACCTTTCTCCCACTGTTTGCTAAGTTTGCATCAACATAGTTTTCTTGAAATCTCAGTATATGAACATTTTGATTCTTCATCCTCTGGGAGCATGTTTATGCTGTGAAAAATGAAATTAAATTGGTCTAGTGAAATACGTGCTTCATAAAGATATATTGATTCCTTCTTAGTCCTCCAAGATTTTTTAGGGACTTCAAAATTGGAAGTGACTTCATTTATCTGCAGGTCCATTATCTTCTTAGGCAGTAAAGCCAAGCTGACTGACTGGTCTCTGTTTAGAAAGAGTGGAACAGTGGAAGGCCTTCTTTAGATTGTTTGGGAGTTGGTGATGGAAGAAAACTATTTGTTTCACTCTGATTCATGAAAGGGAGCACATTCCTATTTCTATGTGAGAATTCAGACCAGGTATCATTTATACATCCATTTGGAAGAAGGAGGAGGAGGAGCAAGACGAGGAGCAGTAGGGAAATTATAAAAAAAAAAAAAGGTTGAAAATGAAATAAAAGATATAAATATGGAAAAAATATATTAGACGTTCTAAAAGTGAAGACTTGAAATAAAAGACTAAAGATGTAGTAAACTTTACGTTGGGACAGTGGAACAGAGAAAAAGTAAACCATAAAAGAGATTCATGGCCTAAGCGATAAAGTGATTTCAAAATGTGTAGATGAATATGTGTGTAGCTAAGGAAAATATATTGAAGGGCTCCAACCAATGTCTGAAGTGAATTTCTGCAGAGGAAAGCAAGGAATAATATGGAAGAAATATTTGATAAAAAACAAAACAAAACAAAAAACCCCAGATGAGACTTTTTCAGACTTAAGTAAACACGAGTACTGAGATTGAAAGTGTTCACTGAATACCAGTCAAGATAAATGAAATTCAGTACATACTCAAAATACTACATTGAACCTGTGAAGGACAATAATAAGGAGAGTATCTTAAAAGCTAATAGAAATAGAGGATAGATTACCTACAAGGGAACAACAATTGGACTGACCTCAAATTTATCATTAGTAACTAGTAGATGTCAGGAGATAATGAATGACAGCTTCAAAGTACTGAGGGAAGAGACAAAATCAAAAACAAAAACCTGAAGTCAGAATTAGACATTTTATAAAACAGTTGGGAGGAAAAGGGTCAATACCAGGCCTGTGATACACTCATTGCCTATTAGGATCCTCGTTTGATGGTGGGGAAGAGGAGTAGTGAGTGACCTTTAGCTAACTTCCTTAAAAACATGTCAAGGACTTTGAACAGCCCTCTTTGTAGTATGATAATGGTATGTACTTCAGATAGGCAGTTTTTATCTAGAAATTTTTGTTGTTGTTGTTGTTTTGTAGGAAATCCATGGTGTAACTAGATAGCTTATTATAAATGATCCTGGACTTTACTGATATACAGGGCACAGCTTGCTGGAGAGTGGGGGGTAGTTATCTAGACATTTCTTATTTCTGTAATTATCAGAGAATAAAATGACAAAACTCCAAATCCCTAATGGCTTCTTTTGTGAACAATTTAGCATATATTGCTCAACACTATACTGTCTGCCTGAAATGAAAACACCTCCTAAAGTAGGGAAAGAAACATTTTTGGAAACTGCATATGGTGGTTTTGAGTTCCTGCAGGAAATGAATGTTTTGCCTGAGTCTTGTGCTTGCCCAGATCCTTGGAAATCATTAATAAAGTTCAGTGCTGGCTAAGATCTATAACGCGCAGCAACATTCTTTGACAAGTCAACTCTTTTCAGTTAACACAGCTATCATTCAAAGTTCCTAAACAAATTTTCCAGCATACCTTGGGTAAGAAAGCTTGCCACCAATAGCTTCACACGGAATAAACTAAAAATATTTTAACAAAAACAAAAGTTAACCCACAGGGAAGGGTGCTCTAAAAGAAACAATAGTGAACACAGGAAGTTGTGTATTTTAGTAAAGTTAATGAACTGTTGAAAAAGAAAGAAAACATACCATGAGAGACTATGGACTCTGAAAAACATCTGAGGGGTTTGAAGTGGGGGGGGAGGTTGGGGGATCCAGGTGGTGGGCATTATAGAGGGCACGGATTGCATGGAGCAGGGTGTGGTGCAAAAATAATGAATACTATTACGCTGAAAAAATAAAAAATAAAAAAAAAGAAAACATAAGGAATTCACTGAATATGTGCATGTGTTTCTGTGTGATTAAACAGCAAAATAAACATTCTAAACAGTGCAAGACTGTGTGTGGGCAGATGAGAGGAGTTTATTCAGTAAGTAAGTAAACCATACTAAGTTTCTTGTCTTTTGGGGAAGAGGTTACTGAATAAATTTCAACAAGCTAGAAAAATCCGTAGCTAACTCTGCATGTTAAAAATGTAAGAGAAACCATTGAAATAATTGAAATATGTAATATAAACATTTGACTTCCAAACTAACAGAGAAAACGTGTGAGAAAAGAAACAGAGGGCAACTGAAGAGGAAAAAAAAGAACATGTAAAATTAAAAAACACAATCCCCCCAAACATATATTCTTTGTGGATGAATATAAACATCGTTAAAAAAAATTATTATTCGGGCGCCTGGGTGGCTCAGTGGGTTAAGCCGCTGCCTTCGGCTCAGGTCATGATCTCAGGGTCCTGGGATCAAGGCCCGCATCGGGCTCTCTGCTCAGCAGGGAGCCTGCTTTCCTCTCTCTCTCTCTACCTGCCTCTCTCTCTACTTGTGATCTCTCTCTGTCAAATAAATAAATAAAATCTTAAAAAAAAATTATTATTCTTAGTTGAGTTAGAGAAATAAATCCTGACCTAAGATTTAAAATAAAAAGTGTTATCATAAAGTTCAATTAACCATTTTTACCTTTCTTTCCTATCTGATAAAATTTTGATATTATCTGAGTTATTCAAGTTATATTCTAATAATTTAGTGTTATGTTTTATTCCCACACTCTTTTTCTCTAGAGAGTATATCTTCAATTATCTTTACTTCATTCATGTTCACTTGTTCAAGTATTTAGCCATTAATTTATAAGACTTCATTTAGAATCACTGCATAGTAATATCCATTTGGTGTTTATAAAACTTGATTTCTCCTTTGAGAGTTCTGCCTGGAGGTTGTAGTAAGACAATTTTTCTTTTTTTTTTCAATTTTGTTTAAGTACATTTTTCTTTAAAGAATATTAAAAACCCTTAATATCTGTCATATTTTATGTAGCCTCTTGTGAATTTTTCCTTATGTCAACCTGATCTATCTAGAGAAAATAGGAGTTACTTGATTGGCTTATAACTGAATGATAGGAAAGAAAGAACAAAAGGGAAAACTATAGGGGTCTTATAAGGCAATTCTTATTCACATCTTTCTTTTCTACTATTCAATTGTCATTTTTGACAATACAGATCAAAATATAATGAAATTAGAAAAGAAATTCATGGCCACTCATATTTGATCAGGTCTGCAGTAAGGAATTTATGATTGCCCAAAGAAAGGTCTTTCTTTTGCTCCTGGCTTCTGGGAAGTAACCTTTAAGCCTGTGAAAATGTCATACTTGATAGGAAGGTCATTGCTGGCTTGGGTGTCTTGGCCCACCCAGATAGCAATAATATGGTATAGAAGCTTTGAGCCCCATCAACAATGTGATTTAGGGTGGGGACTTAGGATCCCATGGTATCAGTTCTATCTTCTGAAGGCCTGGCAGCAGATCCGTTATGTGGTCAGTCAACTGTGTATACATGATAGAGCCCCAGGAAAGGCTTCAGACACCAAGGTTCGAGTGAACTTCCCCAGATGGCACTACTTTGTACATGTTGTTATATTTCGATACCAGGAAAATAACTTGGTCTTGACTCCATGAGAAGATGACTGTGGAAGTTCCATGTTCAGACTTTTTCCTGGACTTGGTTCTGTGTTCCTCTCTTGGCTGATTTTAGTGTGTATTCTTTAGCTATAATAAATAGTAATCATAGGTCTAGAAGATTTCAGTGATTTTTGTGAGTTCTCCTAGGGAATTACTAAAACTGAGGGAGGCTTTGAGAGTGTATTGGGTATAACAAAAATACTGAAAGCAGGCCTATGCCTACAATGATACATTTATTTCCTTCATCATGACTTGTCAATAATGAGCAAGTATTGTTGAGTATCAGTTTGATATGTACATGGAGAATTTGGTCTATGAATCAATTGTACTTCTAGCCAAGGCTATTGGTGAACATTTCTTATCTTAATAAATTGCTTAATCTGTGCAGTTTTAAAGTCTTTAAAAAAAATAGGCAGCCTTCTTTAATGTCAACAATATGAAGAAACTGGCAGATATTTCAAAGACTGCTTTTGTGTGTGTTTTAGCAGCAAATTTTGTTGACAGTCGCTGGAAACCCATCGTTAGGGCTGAAAATTTGGCAGATGCTTTTGTTCAGCAGGTTTCTTGACAACTGTGTATGAAAAGGTATTTTTTGCCTTTCACAGGGACTGGTCAAAGGCTGAGGTTTGCTTTTGGTGACATTGCGTTAATTGTCTCCCTCGAGGCTGCCAGAGCGCTGAAGGCAAGTTAGCATTTCCTGACTCTTGCTTCCTCTGGAGTCCATGCTTCTTGCCTTCTAACAGCACTGTTTATGCCTGCAGCGTGGCTGGCTGCCACCTTCCCTGCTTTGCAGAGACTTCCTCTTTCACCTTTTACTTATGCCTGTCTACTGAATTTATGGGGGAAAGTGTCTAGTTACTTTAGCCTAGTTAGCTGCAGTTGACGCTAGATGGGCAGGGAATAGTTTTGAGGAGGAGCAGGGTTAGTAAGGTGAAGCAGCTCTTGCTCGAAACTCTGTGACCCATCTGCTTCAGGCATTTTGTTCCCTTAGTAGATTATGGTGTTTCATTAGATTTATTTTCAGTATTCATTTTTTGTTTTAAGCTCAGGTGTCTTGTAGAGACCAAGGAAATCTCCTAATAGCCAGAAAATGATATTTCACTCTGGGATTTTTTTTTTTTTTCTTATACACAAGGTTGAAGATCAAAACCTATAGGGAGCCATAAGGGCATGAGAAATGAAAAAAATTTTTTTTACAATGATCTTATACTTTTCTAGTATCATTTTATCAGTATTTTCAAATAAACCAAAGACTGTCTCTGTTGAATTAGGTTTGTTTTTAATAGGTTGCTCACAAGACAAGTGTATTCCTTAATCCTTTCATCCATTTTACTTATTTATCTAAGAACTGATCCTCGTACTACTGATTTATTTTGTTATTAAAAGACACAATCACTGTGGCCAACTCAAGAATATGTACATGTGTATACTGTATAAAAATATTCTGACCATTCTAGGTAAAGAAGAAGTCAAACTCTCACTCTTTGCAGATGATATGATACTTTATGTGGAAAACCCAAAAGACTCCACCCCAAAACTGCTAGAACTTAGACAGGAATTCAGTAAAGTGTCAGGATATAAAATCAATGCACAGAAATCAGTTGCATATCTATACACCAACAGCAAGACAGAAGCAAGATAAATTAAAGAGTCAATCCCAATTACAGTTGTTCCCAAGTCATAAGATACATAGGAATAAACCTAACCAAAGAGGAAAAGAATCTGTACTCAGAAAACTATAAAGTACTCATGAAAGAAATTGAGGAATACACAAAGAAATAGAAAAACTTTCCCTGTTCATGGATTGGAAGAACAAATATTGTGAAAATGTTTATGATACCTAAGCAATCTACACATTTAATGCAATCCCTATCAAAATACCATCAATTTTTTCTCAAATAAATGGAACAAATGATCCTAAAATTTATATGGAACCAGAAAAGACCCCGAATAGCCAGAGGAATGTTGAAAAAGAAAGCCAAAGTTGGTGGCATCACAATTCCAGACTTCAAGCTTTATTACAAAGCTGTCGTCATCAATACAGTATGGTACTGACACAAAAACAGAAACATAGATCAATGGAACAGAATAGAGAGCCCAGAAGAAGACCCTCAACTGTATGGTCTACTAATCTTCAACAAAGCAGGAAAGAATGACCAGTGGAAAAAAGACAGTCTCTTCAACAAATGGTGTTGGGAAAATTGAACAGCAGCATGCAGAAAAATGAAACTGGACCATTTCCTTATACCACACACAAAAATAGACTCGAAATGGATGAAAGACTTCAATGTGAGACAGGAATCCATCAAAATCCTTGAGGAGAACACAGGCAGCAACCTCTTCGACCTCAGCCACAGCAACGTCTTCCTAGGAACATCGCCAAAGGCAAGGGAAACAAGGGCAAAAATGAACTATTGGGACTTCATCAAGATCAGAAGCTTTTGCACAGCAAAGGAAACAATTAACAAAACCAAAAGACAACCGAAAGAATGAGAGAAGATATTTGCAAATGACATATCAGATAAAGGGCTAGTAACCAAAATGTATAAAGAACTTACCAAACTATACACCCAAAGAACAGATAATTCAATCAAGAAATGAGCAGAGGACATGAATAGACATTTCTGCAAAGAAGACATCCAGATGGCCAATAGACACATGAAAAAGTGTTCAACATCACTCAGTATCCGGGAAATACAAATCAAAACCACAATGAGATACCATCTTGCACCAGTTAGAATGGCTAAAATTAACAAGTCAGGAAATGACAGATGCTGGCGAGGATGTGGAGAAAGGGGAACCCTCCTACACTGTTGGTGGGAATGCATGCTGGTGCAACCATTCTGGAAAAGAGCATGGAGGTTGAAAATTGAAAATAGAGCTACCCTATGACCCACTAATCACACTACTGGGTATTTACCCTAAAGATATAAATGTAGGGATCTGAAGGGGCATGTGCACCCAAATGTTTACAGCAGCAATGTCCACAATAGCCAAACTATGGAAAGAACCTAGATGTCCATCAACAGATGTATGGATAAAGAAGATGTCATATATATACACAGTGGAATACTATGCAGCCATCAAAAGAAATGAAATCTTGCCATTTGCAACAACGTGGATGGAACTAGAGAGTATTATGCTGAGCGAAATAAGTTAATCAGAGAAAGACAATAATCATATGATCTCTCTGATATGAGGAATTTGAGAGGCAGGGTGGGGAGTCTTGGGGGGGTAGGGAAGGAAAAAATGAAGCAAGATGAGATTGGGAGGGAGAAAAACCATTAAGAGACTTTTAATCTCACAAAACAAACTAAGGGTTGCTGGGGGTAGGGGGTGAGGTGAGGGTGGTTGCGTTATGGACATTGGGGAGGGTATGTGCTATTTTGAGAGCTGGGAAATGTGTAAGACTGATGATTCACAGATCTGTATCCCTGGGGCAAATAATACATTATATGTTAATAAAAATAATTTTTAATATAACGAGAAGGAGAATTTAAAAAAAATATTCTGACCATCCTGAAGAAGGTAAAGGCTGAATATTTTATTCCCCTGATTAAAACATTTCCAAAGTCTCAGTAGCAAGAGAAGAAACTTAAATTCCTTGGAATGGCTTTTAAAGCATTTTATGATCTGACCCATGGACCCCCTTTTCCAGTCTCAAGAAATATAGTTTATGGTTACAAAGATTATTATGAATACACTCCACTCTCATATAAAACATTTTTAGTAGTTAATAGGTTGAGCCTTTGAAAAGTTAATTAGTTAATTAATTCATTTCTTTATTTTGCCTTCCCAGTGTCTATCTCATTCTCCTCTGCCTGCAGTAACTTGATATCTATTTGTAAACTACATTCTTCTTGTACTCTCACTTTGAAGAGGATTGATGCTAGAGTGCCTGCAGTGGTGGCTCAGTCAGTTGGGCTTCTGACTCTTGATTTTGGCTCGGGTCATGATCTCCAGGTTGTGGGATCGAGTCCTCAGTGGGGCGCCACCCTGTCACCATCCAGACAAGCATGCAGTCTGCTTGTCTCTCTCCCTTTGCTCCTCCCTTTGCTTGTATTCTCTCCCTTAAAATAAATGAATAAATAAAACATTAAAAAAAAAGACTAATTCCCCCACTTGATTTAACATGCCAGTATATCCTATTCCTCTGGATGTAGTAAATAGTTAATGAAGGGACACAGACTAAAAGCAAGTCCTAGAATATATGTAGAAGCAACCAGAAGAAATCCCTTTTCTGGCCCCCTGGATGATATTGTATGAGAATGGGAGGTCCATAACTTATGAATCATTCTGCTACTACAGAGAAAGATTTAAAGTTGTTGATTGTTAGTGGAGGCACCTGAAGATGAAGCTGATATTATGGATGCTGGGTAGATAGACAAAGGGTTGAAATATAATGTGTCAGTGACATTCTTTAGCAGCTAGATCAAACCTTACCTGAAGACTATGTCTTATCTCTTTTTCCCAGATTCATTGAAATATAACTTAAATAAAACATTGTATAAGTTTAAGGTGTACATGTTGATTTGATACACATATATGCTGCAAAATGATTACCACCAAAGATCAATGTATCAGAAGCCCATCTTTCCAGTTACACAAAACAATATATTTTTATTAAGCTATTTTAAGTTTTTTTGATACTTTAAAACTTTAGTCCTAAAATATAGTCCTATATACTGCTGCTTAAACCATAAAAAATGTATAATCTAGGTATAAATTTTCTTTATTAATAAAGTTTTTTTCATATGAACTAAGCAGAAATAATCATTTTACTTTACTAACATAAAAATAATATGGAAGAAGCTGACTGAGATTTATGAGTTTCTAAATCTTAAACCTATTTATCTTTGGGCTGATTAGCTGCACTGGTCAGTTGAACCTGCTCTAACGATTTTCATTGTACTTCTTTAGCTGACCTGGATTATCTTCCTACCGTCTTATTCTTGCCTGCTCTTCTTTTCACTTGCTGCATCTCTCTTCCTCACTTATGCACTCCAGCACTACCCTGACATGGGATGGAAAAAAACAATCAGAAAACCAGCATCCCATTTTAGCTGGTTGGATGAGATCCAGATAAATTCACTATCCAGTAGAATCAATCAGTAGAAAAAGTCATTATAGAAGTATGTCTCACTTGCTTGTTTTCTCTTCCAGACAGGCTAAATATTTAATAAGAATCCAGGTGTTATTTATTCATTTTTATTAGGTCCTTCTGACACCCAATCCTACATTGTGATGGGCAATTAAGGTAAATATACGCTTAAGGGAGAAAACTTTTCTTCTGGGAAACTATTTTCACACCAATCCCAGTCCAATTGAGTTATAGCTTAAATATCTCTTGTTTAAAATATTTATCTATGGGTAGTAGATATACATTAAATTATTTGTATTCTCTCATTCACGGGAAAATTAGAAACTCTGATTGGTAGGGAATCTTTTTTCCCTGCCAATATACAATTAATATTGTCATTGATTTTGTTATCTACAGTGGTTTTGGTGCTTATTAAAGTTTCTCAGTAGCTTTGTGATTGCTGGAATGTAAATAAATTACAACTACAAAATTGTTTAGTATTCTTTGAATATTCTTCTTTTACATGGTTTATCTAAATTTTCCTTGGTTATGAAATTTTTGAGGATGGCTCAGTTCACATTTTCAGGCTTTTTTGAAAGAATAAAAATTGAATAGTTAGAATGGCCTGAAAACAATGGATTTGATAGATTACATTTCAGTCAACCCATATAACTACAGTGACCATATTTCCCTAGCTCCTATTAATAAAACCAACAGCAACAACCAACAATATGTACTATTTGCTATCTGCCAGGCATTTTTCTAAGTTCTTTACAGGATACAACTCATCAAGCCAGTTATTTGCAATATTATTTCCCCCATTTTACAGATGGAGAAACTAAGAGTTAAACAGAGAAGGTATCTGCTTAAGATTTTGGATAATAAATAACTACTGACTAAAACTGCAAATTCCCATCTCCCTTGCTTTGTTCTGACCACTGCCCTTGAAGGAATGAGCCTTCATTTATTTACTGCTGTGTCTCAAGCTTGGAAAAGTGGATGGAACAGTGGGTAGGCAATACAGATTTGCTGAATGAATGAATGACAGTGTAGCACTATTAAAAAACAGGAAGGAGGGATGCCAGGGTGGCTCAGTGGATTAAAGCCTCTGCCTTCGGCTCAGGTCATGATCCCAGGGTCCTGGGATCCAGCCCCACATCAGGCTCTCTGCTTGGCAGGGAGCCTGCTTCCCACTCTCTCTGCCTGCCCCTCTGCCTACTTGTAATCTTTGTCTGTCAAATAAATAAATAAAATCTTAAAAAAAAAAAACAAAAACAGGGAGGAGTTTAGCATCAGAGTCCTTGCTTTTATCCCCAGTACTATGATGCCTCAGAACCAATGAGCAGCAACTAGAGCTGTGCCCTATGGAAGAGCAAGAAAAGATACTTAAAATAATAACTTAGGAATCCTGGCCACATCTGAAACTGTGACTAGCAATTTACAGCCCTAATCTCTAATTCTCTAAAAGAACCCTAACAGGTAGGAATTCTTATTTCTTGTTTAGAATGAATGAAACAGGGGCTCAAAGAGGTTAAATGACTTACCTAAAAGTCTTATGACTAATAAAGATTGGAGCCTGAGTCTGATTTGCTCTTTTCACATCAAATCTTGGGCTCCTTCTATTAAACTGTAATTCCTTTATATGACAACAATAGCTAATGATTATTAAAAGATATGCATCATTGTAACTATTTGTACATATTTACATCATGTAATAAATTTCATTTTATAACTCCATGAGGTAGGCACTATTCTTAAGACTTTGCCACACAAGGAAATGAATGTGGCACCTGCTTGAGGTCATAGAGTTCATCATTAAGAAGAGAAACACCAAACCCATGCCTTCCTACAAACCCAATACCTACTTCACATACAATCCTGAGCTCCCTTTATCCTGAAGTCCTGCCCTGCTTGGCCCAGTGGGTGCTCAATCAGTACTCACCTACTTGGAAGGAATCAGAAAAGAATATGTTATAAATGTAGCTTCTATATACAAAACTTTTGCAAACCCTAATCCTTTCTTTTTTACTATAATCATCCTTCTTTAAGCAATGACTCTTGGGATGTACACCATTCGGATAAGTGTAGCCCTTCTCTTGAGTTTGTCTACATATAATGAGTCTATATAGGTGAGTCATGTTGCTTCCCTTCATGTTTCCTTTTCCAAAGAGGTAAAAATGGTAAACATTAATCGGGTCTATTGAATATTAAAATAAACAAAAACCTTTTGAGCTCATTGACATTCCTTGGAGCACAGTTTTTATATGAATAGTTTTTAGGCTTTTTTGTTTGTTTGTTTGTTTTTTTAAGATTTTATTTGACACAGAGAGAGAGAGAGAGATGGGGGAAGCAGGTTCCCCGCTAAGCAGAGAGCCTGACACGGGGCTGGATCCCAAGATTGTGAGATCATGACCCGAGCCCAAGGCAGGGGCTTAACTCACTGAGCCACCCGGGCGCCCCTAGTTTGTTTTTTTTTTTAAAGATTTATTTATTTGACACACAGAGAGAGAAAGAGCAAGCACGAGAAGGGGGAGCGGGAAAGGGAGAAGCAGGCTTCCTGCTGAATAGGGAGCCTGATGCGGGGCTTGATCCCAGGACCCTGGGATCATGACCTGAGCCAAAAGCAGACACTTAACAGATGGACACCCAGACACCCCAGTTTTTAGATTTTCTATGAATAAAGATTATAGTAGTTATTATAATTATTCATTGTATGCTCTTTCAAAATGTTCAATGTATGTTCTCTTTAAATTTTATTAGTAAGAGATGATAGAGAATCAGGCACAGAGTGTCATGATCCTCCCCTTCCATTTTTTTTTTGTGCCTTTTTAAGAAAGTATTTATTTAAGAAACCATTTTTATAAGTATAAACTTTTATTTAATTGTTGCTTGATGAAGAAATGCTTTTTAGTCACTTTAGAGGTAAAAGTTACATTCATGCCTCTGGTTTAGCATTTATTAATTTTCCTTTTGTTCCTCTCTTTCCCTCCATCAGCCCAGGTTTGTTTTTCTCATTCTCTCTGCCCTCTTATTTTCTGGACACTAGCCTAATCCTAAAGACCAGAAGCCCAATTTCTGTAGCAAATTACAAGGCATTGAACTTTGGGACTAATGTACCATCTCATTCCCAGAACTAGGTGTTTTGATATTGATGAAACACTGAATCAGGAGCAACAGACTTGCTTAATTTTTAAAGTGCTGTTAAGTCTTCATACTGATAGCTCTATCCACTAAATAGCCAAGAGATGGAAACAGAATCCACACCACAAATAGCTGTGCATCTTCATTGTCGCCAAAGCAGAATAACATTTATCTTTAATAACGAGTTTTGGAAAGACTAGCAAAAAGGTATTTTGGGCTGAGTCACTGAGAAACATTGTGCATATACAGAATTTTTTTCGACATGGGATGAAAAAGATGCCACAGATCATCTTTCTAAACAAAACGAAATAAACTGGTGGTGTGAAACAGTGAAAAAATACATTTACCTAATTCATCAAATCTCTCCTGATTAAAAACTCTTTATATGTCAAGAAAACAATCACTATTTTAAACACTATTTTAAACTCCAGGAGCAAATAACATGAGTAGGGGATTTTTATGTTCTCCCCTTCTATTTTTAATTCTCATTTCTTTAGTTTTTCATAGGAACTTGTGCTATTACAGGACTTTGAGCTTGTTTATTATGAAATAAAAATGTTTTTAATAGCTATCATTCTTAAGCCATACATAATAAGTCTCCAGACTGGACATGGCAAATAAAAGTTGTTTATCAGGATTATCTCAATACCTACTTCACATCTGCACTTCCCCGAGTCCTGTGGACATAACGGTTATTAATTCCCTGAGTCATGGAGGCATTAATTCAACAAATAATTAGCAGCTAACTTTGTACCATCTGCCCTAGTTGCTGGAGATAAAGTTACAAATAAAACTGATGAAATTTACATTCTAATCAAGGAAGGGAAAAGACAATTAAAAAATACAAAAGTTATTTAATATAAATGAGATAAATAAATGAATCAGTTAATGTTAATTGGGAATGTTGAGGTGGAATGTAATTACCAAAAGATGGTCAGGGGAGGGCCCAACAAGAGGGGACATCTGACCAAAGACTTGAAGAAGTCAATGAGAGGCCGTTTGGGTATCTGGAAGTATATTCCAGGTAGAAGAGCAGCCAGCATAAAGGCCATGAAACAGAGTCCAACTGTAAAGACAGTTCTAGAAGGAGCACAGAGGTCAGTCTCAATGAAGCAGATTGGCCAAAAGAAAGAACATCAAGAAATGAAGTCAGAGTAAAGGAAAAGTGCCTGATCATGCAGGGTTATATGGACTATCATAAAATCTTGGGCTTTCTCTCCAAGTGAAAGGGAAACCTATGAGATTTTGAAGAAAAAAATGAGATGATATGACTTACATTCTAAAAGTTGGGAATAGAGACACCTGGTTGGCTCAGTCAGTTAAGCACCCAACTCTTGGTTTTGGCTCAAGTCATGATCTTGAGGTCATGGGCTCACTCTCAGGGCACAGTCTGCTTGTCCCTCTCCCTCTGCTTCCCCTGTACCCCACACAGCTGCTTAACCTCTCTTATTCCCTCTCTCTCAAGTAAATAAATAAAATCCTTAAAAAATAAAAAAATAAATAAAAATTGGGAACAGATTGCAGTAGGGCAAGAATATAGCATGGGGAGCACTTAGGATGTTTTGCAATAATCCATCATAGAGATGATGATACCAGCATTATATCTTAACCTCCAAGATAACTGGATTCCAATAAATTATTTGTGTGCATGTGTGTGCATGTGTGTGTGTGTGTGCGTGTGTGTGTGTGCGCGCGCGCATGTATAAAACCTTCTACGTGGCATGCCCAGGTTTTATCTTCAACACCAACTCTCACCCACTGGTAGCAGGTGCTTGGTGTGCTGTGACGACAAAGAATTTGGGCCATGTTCACAGGCAGAGGGAAAGTCACAGAACTGTTAAGAAGTGGCATGACAGCAAGATGTCAGGTGTGCTCCAACTCTGTTCAAAGGCAACTGTCAGTAGTGGATTTTAAACCGGTAAGACTGGTCTACGGCCATACCACCCTAAATGCATCCAATCTTGTCTAAACAGGTAAGAATTTTTGGCTTAAAATACATAAACTAAATGAAAGTGCCTGGTATTTAAGAGTAATTCTACAATAGCAGCATCTAGAAAGGACTTTAAAATGGCAATTTCACTAAGAATTTCCTTCAGCTAAATTTCTGTTCCTCAGGACTCAAGAGCAAAAATGTACAGGTCATTATCTGCACCCTCTGGAAAATAACTGGTTTGTTCTTGAGAAATATAAACGTGAAAACCATATGGACTTTTTAGGCGAATTGACCAACTATTACCATATTCTTCTTAATATGACTATGGACTTGGAGCCTTGGCTGAGAATTAGGTTTGTTGATATCAACCTTCTATCCTATTTTAGCTTTGGAAATAGGCTTTATTTATGTATACCAATTTTCATGATTATTTAAGCATTCTTAAAGTGACTCCATTTGGGCACAGGGATAAAATACCAGCTAGATGGTATATACCCTCTAGAACTATTGGGATACTATTCTCCTTCATCACATGTTAACATTTTTCATTCCCAGGGTCAGCTAATTTTATTTATTGCTACTGCCTGTAGCCCTTAAATATATAAGAATCTGCATCTACATCTGTGTAAAATAAAGCCTTGAAATTATTTCCTCAAAACAACGATCATTTGCGTTTAGCAGGCAGTGCAAATTTATCTTTCTGTATAATGCTGCTACATCTTAAAAAGGCAATATCATAAATGAGATTATCCCTTCAGAAAGCAATCCCAGGCTAAAATAAATCAAGATATGGAAACCTCACAAATGGCCTTTAATATATTGGATATTATCAGAAAGTATGTGCAACTTAAATGTTCTAAGACAACAATTTATTGGAGAATTCTCAATGCAGGTTTTCCTTTTAAAAATATATTACCAGCCTCTATCCGATAGTATTAATAATCTCTTATCATTTTGCAGCTGAGAAAATCTGCATAGCATTTTACAAATCAAATCTTCCAGTCCTATTCCTTTTTTATAGGGATGGGGAAACTGAGGCCCAGAGAGTGAATAACAGTGAGCAACAAAGATAAGAAACTACTTCATCTAACTCACTAAGAATTTTTTTCATGACACTACACCAATTTTATCTAAGTTTTCCTTATATAAAACTCTTATCTCCAACTTCCATATAATCAAATAGAACACAATAAACCTTTAATATATGGAGGTGATATCTCAGCTATTATATTTTTTTGGCTAATGAAAATATTCTACAGAGTTTTTTCTAATAGCAGATAAAAAAATACTAATTAAATAACTGTCCCCAAGATTGTTATTCCAGTGAGATGAGGGACAGGATTCTGACCTTGATAATTTTAGTCTTTGCTTTGTTAGTAGACAAATGTAGGAGCCGATGGAGCAAGGAAAAAGGCAAAGCAGAAGGAATGGCAAAATCATGCCACTTATTCTCCTGGCCATATCGATAATCATATAATTTCTATAGGAAAAGAAAAGAAGGTAAAATTCAATTTATATCTTTAGGCTTGAGAAGACTAAGAAAGGATTGGGAAGTGCCTTTCCGCTTGCCTGCCGCCTTCCCTCTTTCCTTCCTTTCTTCCTTCTTTCCAGGATGATTTATTTTAGAGAGTGAGTGAGTATGGGGGTGAGGCACAGAGGCAGAGAGAGAGAGAGAGAGAGAGAAACTCAAGCAGATTCTGCAGTGAGCGTGGAGCCCATTGCCAGGTTCAATCCCAGGACCTGGAAATCACAACCTGAGCCAAAACCAAGAGTCAGTCACTTAACCATCTCTGCCACCCAGGTGCCCTGGGAGGTACTTTTCTAATAACCTAGCTGACACTTCAACCATCCTTAGCATATTCCCAAACAAAGTGACACTCAGACTCAAACATAGCTAATGAGGCAAAAAGCGGGTCTCGCCCTTTCAGTCTCTGGAATCATTCTATTGTTCATTAAGTTTCTACTGTTGGCAAGTTGGTTTTTCATGGACTATTTTTTATGATGGTATATGAGTCCCACATAGACATTTCAGGGTCCCCCCTTTGTGTTCCCCTGGAATGAAAACCAAGTAAGAACTAGAGAAAAAAAAATAGACACTCATTTATGTAATGTAGTTAGTACAGTTCCTTCCTGACGACACTAACAGGTTAGTAAATACCGTTAGTAGTAATATCACGGACACTTTAAATTACAATTGACAATGTCATTTTTTCTATTTTTACTATGTAAAATCATATAGTTTCTAACACGTTTGTTCTTTTCCCCACAATGCTCTGTACAACAGTCTTGAGACACTGGTCAGGTGAAGAACAGGGCTTACTTAATTGTCCAAAAAAATAACGTGTTAGAGCCGATAGAAAGGTCTCGCCTTCTTGTACTCCACGTAGGGACAGAAAAACTAAGAGGAAGAGACAGAATACATAGAGATTTTTTCACCTTTGAAGTTGTTTGAAAATGAAAAAAAAAGGTCTATCTTAAAAATATCTAGTCTTGGGGTGCCTGGGTGGCTCAGTGGGTTAAGCCTCTGCCTTCGGCTCAGGTCATGATCTCAGGGTCCTGGGATTGGGCTCTCTGCTCAGCAAGCAGCCTGCTTCCCCCCTCTCTTTACCTGCCTCTCTGCCTACTTGTGATATATCTCTTTTTGTCAAATAAATGGATAAAATCTTTAAAAAAAAATCCAGTCTTTCCTTTATAAAACCACCCTAGAATTTTAGGAAGTAATCCCTAGTTATCATTGTGAGAGCCCAGCAGAGCAGAATCAGGAATATTCTTGATGAAATAGCCCTATATACTAATGCTTTGTCTAATGCTGTGATAACATCTGAAGATGCAGTCCTATCTACTGAGGGACTACTTTCTTCCCTCTTTCCCTCGCTGCTGTCTCCCAGACAGATGATTTTAGTCTAATACCTGTAACTACTCAAGAGCTCTCTCCTGATGTGTCCTTTGTTCTCTGAACCCTTTTAAGTTGTAGCTTCGCTGATTATTTTGGTCCCAGAGTTTCATGCCTTTTACACATTGTTATTCTAAATTCCACGAGTCACCTATCAGCTCATCATACAGGTCTTTCAAACCCCTTTGAGTTTGCACATTCTGTTCTACACAATTTGCCCCCATTTTTGTAACATTAGCCACATTGACTAATATGAAAGCTGTCCCAGATGGTTCAAAATGAAAATAATGAGCTAGCTGAGGAGTAAATAATACTGGTTTATGAATGACAAAGTTTTACTTGAAAACTTTACCTATGGTGTAAATAGTTCACTATGATGACTCCATACCCTCCTGTACAGCAAAATAAGACAAAACCAAACAAAAAACCCCCAAATTAAAAAAAAAGTGGGGTGCCTGGGTGGCTTAGTGGGTTGAGCCACTGCCTTCGGCTCAGGTCATGATCTCAGGGTCCTGGGATCGAGTCCTGCATCGGGCTCTCTGCTCGGCAGGGAGCCTGCTTCCTCCTCTCTCTCTGCCTGCCTCTCTGCCTACTTGTGATCTCTCTCTGTCAAATAAATAATAAAATTTTTAAAAAAAAGTTAGAAATGAGTAGAAGTTTCCTTTTGTAAGCAAATATGCTTTTCCTTAAAATGTAAAAAGTCATTATTTTCTCATTAATTTTCTTTAGACTGTAATAAATTTGCAGCAACCAAGCTTCTATTTGAAAGACATATTTTCTAAAGCATGTTAATGACGTGTTAAGTAGAACAAATTAGCTTACTTGGCATTTTTTCCAGCATCCTTCTGATGTGTTTTCTTATACTGAAGAGGCTGGAAAGCTAAAAATGATATTGTCGGACTCCTTCGGAGTTAGGTTTTCAGCCATGATTTATATTCTGAAAATCAGATGAATATGCTCAAGACTTCAAATTAAGAACTTTAACAGTTTAACAGGGAGGCAAGGTAGTGGTAGGTGGGTCCCTTTTGGTCATGCAAAACTTAGAGAAATGGAGTTCCTATGGAGTTCACAGTGCCGGCTACTCTATCCGCTGCTGATCTCAAGATTCTAATTAAAGCAGGAATTTTCTAGAGAGGCCACAGTTTTGTAATGGACTTCCTGAATTCTTCTGCTTCCTGATTTGGGTAGCATAGTAGTTTCCTTGGTGGAAAGGTATGCAGTGTTCTGGAAGCCCATCCTGAAGACCAGCCCACAAACTGTTGTAACCCTCTCAAACAATTTTTTCAGCCTAGTCCCTCTAAAAAGTGGCTTTCTGCTTACGAATCTTGCATGGTTTTTGCAACAGAACTCTCACTGATTCAAGTTTGAGGTCCCGAAATTAAGGTTTGAGGTACTGAATATTTTTGAATTTTCTCCAAAGTTAATATTCCACTCCATAATTTTTATCTCCATTGTTATTCAGTAACTTACAGAAGCAGATTCTACATTCAACTTTTGGCTGCATTAACCAAATATCTTTGCCACTTTTGCTACCTTGCACCATGACCTACTTGTATCCTTTTTTTCTGTTATGAACAGATTTCCCCTGACTTATATACAAACCGTTCAGAAAATCCATACCAGATTCCTATCTTTGAGTGTCTGTGTTGTCTGCAATCAGAAAGACTATATTCAAGACTCAGTAACACAGAGGTTCTTTTTTTTTCCCCATAAAGATGACGTGGCATGATAAAAATATGGAAACAAGTGATTTAGACTTGAAAACTGGCTCTGCCATTTAATTATTATTGGTGTGACTTTAGAGTAATTATTTAACTTTATTGCATCTCTTCCTTGAGATTCAAATACCTCATATAGTTCTTGTAAAGATTTGTATGCACATATCTGTATGCATGTAAACATAGAGAACTGTATGCACATAAATGCAGCCCATGTGTTTCCTGTTGGAGAATTACTTCTTCCCCATTGTACATAGCTTTGTATATAGAAGTATTAAAGATAAACAAGCTCTATAATATAAACCAAAGAAGAAGATAAGTATTTCCTTTGCCTGTCTTAGACTATGTAGGGAATAGGAAGCTCTTTCCCAAGATTTAAAATTTCCCAGGTAGATGGAGGAGACTCATTAAAGAGACCAAGGAAACTGAGGGTTGTGGAGGGGAGGAAGGTGAGGCGATAGGTGAGCCTGGTGGTGGATATTAAGGAGGGCACGTATCACATGGAGCACAGGGTGTGGTGCCTAAACAATGAATCTTGAAACACACACAAAAAAATAAAATTAAGATATTAAAAAAATAAAACAAACAAACAAACCAACCAAGGTAAAGCTGGCTCCAGCAGCACATGTATGAAAGAGACTAAGGTAGGAGCAGTGGGGTCCTGACCAGACAGTTTCATGCTGGATTTCCAGTTTTCTACTTCTTGGCTCTCGAACATTCCATTGTTCTTGATCCATTCTCAAGCCGGGTTCTCCTGTCTCTTGTTGATATGGTTAGCTCCTAAGATATCTTCCCAGTAAGTTATTTTTTATCTAAGTTCTTCATAGTTGGTTTCTGCCATTTCCTATAAAGAACACTGATTGATAGAGTACTACGTTTCTACTCTGTAAAAGATAAAACTAATCCACAGAAAGGTCGTGTTACTAATCAAGGTCACATAGCTAGTAAGTACTAAAACCATGATTTAAAGTGGGGCTTTCACATTTCAAAACTCCCAGGAAAAGCTGTTTTTCTGCTTAAACAGAGCTGTCTCCTAAGCCCAAATTTGGCTAACTGGACTTATTTCTCTGGAGTATACCCAGGAAGCTTCCATTCAAGCCAATTTGAGTTACTTTAAAATAGGAAGGGGAGAAAAACAAAAGCCCATACATTTGTAAAGGAGGAGGATTTTCTACATTGCTTTCAATTCATTATATCTTGGCACTAAAATGGGATAAAACTGAAATTACTGCACTTGTAGAGAGAAAAATATAGCCCTTCACCCCCAAATAAAGCAATAAGCTTATGTTAATCCATGAATTAAATTGAATCACATTATCACTTATGTACTAATCTATATAACCCCTTAAAATTTAAATGTATGACTCAAGAGTTTGAATAGATGCATGCTATGTATTGTTCTTTACATTATAAAATAATCCTGGGACTGCTAATATGATGTCTATTACAAACCTATGCAGTTCTTATTCTTGAATAAAGAAGTATGATTTTCTAAATTATCCTTTTACAGGACTGTGTTCTTTTTGTTTATACCAAGATCGTATGAAATCCAAGCCAAAGGTAGCTACAACTATCTTATACTCATTTAAACTTTGAAATACAAATTTAGAACTAATATATATTTGTCACCAACCTAACTGAAAATGAAATTGCATTACTCTTACTCCAAAATGCTATGATCACAGGATACAATGAACATGGCCAATGATATTCTTCAAAAAACATTATGGAAAATGCCCAATGTGACCTCAATGACCATTGTTTCTCCAGCTTTCCAATGATCTGTTTTTTTCTTCTATTACAAGATATATACAAATATTATGTTATAGATATAACAGGTATTCTTAGTGCAACCAGTCTAGGGAATGTTGTTTGACTCACCTGTGACTGGGTCAAGAAGAAGGGGCATGTGACTCCGTTTTGGCAAGAATTGAGTCACATCTGACATGTGAAGGGACTACTGCTAAAGGATTCTGGGGAATGTTTCCTCACAGAAGAAAAGACACACAGAAGGGAAAAAGGCTACTTTAATTTTTTTTTTTTTTAAGATTTTATTTATTTATTTGACACACAGAGAGAGACCACAAGTAGGCAGAGAGGCAGGCAGAAGGAGAGGAGGAAGCAGGCTCCCCGCCGAGCAGAGCCTGACGCTCAACCCCAGGACCCCGAGACTATGACCCAAGCCGAAGGCAGAGCCTTAACCCACTGAGCCACCCAGGCACCCTGGGAAAAAGGTTACTTTACTTCCTTTGGACATTGATGTGTCTGCATGGAAAGCCTGGAACAGCAGCAGTCAACTTGTGATTTCAAGAGCTATTAGCAGAACACAGAGCTGGTAAATGGGGGAAATAATGGACTCCTTTAGTCACTGAATTAACTAACTTTGGAGCTTCTTTCTTATCATGTGAAAGAATAATTTTTCTTTATTGTTTAGGCAACTTTGACTTGGGATTTTCTGTTATGTGAAGACCAAGGCATCATAGCTAATGTACACAGCAAATATTTTAGAGAAGATCTCAGCAGAATCACTGGCCCATAGAGAGTGTTCAAGTAGCATTTGTTAAATAAATAATGAATACAAGGAGGTTAACTTTATCTTACAGATTTGAGGAAAACTTAAGGAACCAAATTTTTTGGGGGCTAAGGATAATAATGGAGGGTGACTACAAGGAAATAATGGTTATAATGTAAGTGGTGTGATGGGGGAAAAGGCACATTTTAGAACCTCTAGTGACCACTTAGAGCCTCACCCTCTTTTCTTGAAGTGAGAACATGAACTCACAACAGAGTGTTTTTTCTCACCCTTCATCCTAGTGTGAATGTCATTCAACTCTATTACAGCAAAGGCTGGCCCCTCCACATTTCTAGCCTATAGGCACCACACTAGCAAACATTCTCTCCTTCCCAGAGGGAATATAGCATATTTTCAAAATGGAAAAATAGGCCAGCCACCAAATGTGTAAAATAAAAAACAAAGCAGAAGAATGTGCTTATTGGCTTTTCCTTCTATCAGCATTCTAGGAGAAAGAATCTTGTCCTTTGAAGACTCATTTAATTGGGCAAGAGGAAAATACAAGCTAAAATGCAAGGAAGAGTTTCAGATGCGGGAGACAAGGCAGAGACAACACCGAAGAGCCTATCACTCACAAGGAGAGAGCCTGTCTGCTTCTGTAAGTGTCCCTTAGGTACAGGATAAATTCTCCTTCTAATGAGAAGTTCTAAACCATTTACAATCGTGTCAGTACCTCTTGAAAATGATCAATTAAACCTTTATTGAAAAAACCATAAAGGCCTTTTCTCCATTCTCATTGTCAAGATCTCACAACCAAGCATTTGAGCTTGAAGCTCTCACCTTCAAGTATCCCTAACAATGCACGACCCTGATCTTTCTCCATCTCCCTGGTTCCCAGTACAACAAATACCCCCTCCCTTTTCCAAGGAGTCAGTACCCCCTATTTTTTCTCTGTAGTCACTTAGAGTTTTCATATTTATTGATTTCTCTCAGATTCTGTTTTTAAGATTTTATTTATTTATTTGAGAGAGAGAGTGAGTGTAAGTGTGCGGGAGCTGGGGGGAGGGGCAGACGGAAAGGGAGAAGCAAACTCTCTTGCTGAGCATGAGCCCAGGACCCTGAGATCGTGACCTGAGCCCAAGGCAGACGCTCAACTGACTGAGCCATCAGGTGCCTGATTCCTCTCAGATTATCATCTCTAACTAATTAAACACAAAAAAAATATTCACTGGAAGCTTGCAAGACACGAAACTGGCTTGGTAACATAAAAGGAAGCATAAAACTTTGACCCCACTCTCAAGAATCTCCAAATCAAGTTAAGGAGTTCTAATATAAGACACACTGTGATAAAGGCCGTAACAAAAATCTTTAAGCCAAGAAAATGAAAGTAACTGGCTCCCCACCAGAGTCTGAATGCATACTGTCTCCTGCCTACGGCTTATTGAGCCTCTCCCTTCACTTCCAACTCACCATGTTTAAGAACGAATTCACCATCTTTCCTCAAAAATTGTTCTCCATTGTGATGACTATTTCTACTAGCAGTTTCACAGTTAGCCTGGTCACTCATGCTTGAAAGATGGGTATTCTTGGCATTTTCCTCAGATTCATGCTCCCCATCTAGCCATTCACCAAGTTCTGTTCATTTTTCTTTTGAAATGTCTCTTTTATCCTTCTGTTCTATGTTCATTACAACCTCCCTAGTCCAAAATTGGATCACTTTATACCAATATTCTGGCAATTTCCTAGCAGATGTCTTTGGATCCAGGCTTTCCCTCACCTAAATCATTCTGTGTACTTCAAAAAACCCAAAGAATTCGAAAATAGGGAGAAGCATTGCCCTCCAATGTAAAAACCTGTACAAATTAATTTGGAACTGTAGATCAATAGTTACCTACTAGCTGGATACTTATTGATGGAAACCCAATTCTCCAAAAAATGTCTTATTGAATTTATAGATTATTTTGATTGGTAGAAAAAGTATTCTTTATATTGCTAAGTCTATAGATTTTTTGGTATGTTTCTCCCTTGAATTGTAGTTTTGCATATCTGAAATATGAATTCCATCAACCTTTAAGGAAAGCTATTTTGTCTCTTTAAGCCCTATCTTTTAAAAAAATGGGTAAATACACAGTTCCCATAATTGGGTCTCATATAAATTATAGGCCTTCCCATTTTGATTGTCTTCCTGTTGGTACTTTATAATTGTCAGCATTATTTAAAATGTAGTGTCTAGAAATGAAAAAGAGTACTTTGGACTTTATTTACATTAAATTTTCATTATTCTACTCACCCCTCAAATTCAAGAATCTTAAATACTCCCAGTTTTTATTGATCCAAAGCACAACTCCACAGCCACACTTGGCAGTTCTAGTCCAACTTATTTCTCTTCAGTTTCTTAAAGCATCTTCTGCTTTAGGTGGACTGGGATATTCACATTAACATTCCCTTTCATTCTTATTCATCCACTTACACTTCCAAGACTTTCCTTATATTTATTCTTTTGTTTTACATTACTTAACTCCATTCTACCTATCTTAATTTTCTCTTGCCTCTAAAACTCAGTTCCAGACTGTGTAGTAAGAAACTCCGGACTATAGAGTAAGAAGTCTCAACTTTGTCCTTGGTACCTGGGAGGAAATCTCGAGGCTCTTGGAATATTCTATCTGAAAGGAGTATCTGTTTGCTGAGAGCTTTGGTCATCACCAAGTGTCTAATAATGTCATGTATGATGGGGCTTTGAGGCCACAACCACATCAGTTCTGACCTCTGGAGGAAGAGATGACTAACGGTAGCCTGACCTTGTGAGGGGCTGAGGATAAAAAGGAAGCCACACTGGCAGTACGTAATTAAACCCAGATAAAAACTCTGGATACCAAAGGCTCAAAGGAGCTTCCCTGGTTGGCAATACTCTGTGTGTATTACCCCATGTTGTGGCCAGGAGGAGGTCACACCATCCACGACTCCACATGGAGGGGACAGCCAGAAGCTGTGCATTTGAACTTCTGCTTGAATCTACCCTGTGTGTCTCTTCCTTTGGCTGATTTTCTGTATTCTGTGTCTGTAATAAAGCACGAGTATAATAGCTTTCAGTGTGTTCTTGAGTCTTGTGAATTATCAAACCCAAGGATGATTGTGGGGGTGTCTGAATTCATAGCCAGCTGGTCTGAACTAAAAGTGGTCCTGGGGACTCATGAATGTATCTTATACCTGAAATGAGGGCAGTCTTGCAGGGACTGTTCCCTCAAACTATACCGCTGGTTAAACTCATTGCACAGAACCACTTCCCTCTTGAAGCATCTTCTAAGTTCTGTCTACCTCCCTGATGTCTTCATCTCCTAAATATCTACAGTATTTATAGTGAGAATCACAGAATCTGTTGCTAACATACATCTTTGGAGGTAGGTTATTAAGCAGACATTGTGACAATTACCAGCAAAGGTTTGAATTTTCGTAACCAAGAAATTTAGTGATCTGGTAACTTATGATGTCAGGAAAAAGGAAAAGAAGGAGAGAAAAGACTATGTATGTAATGTGAAAAGGGGGAAGATAGAGAAGACAGTGATTCTGGAAAGAAGATATGAAGCAGTTTCCTCAGGAATTGTTGCATTAAAGAAATAGTTCAACAGTTTTGTCAACATACACTGAGCACTTATTAGGCATTGAAAATGTGACGCCAGCTTTCCAGGAGGAATCCTTGATGAAGGCACCTGATAATTGTTACATTGTGTGAGTTTTGTTTTGTCATGTTTTGACAGAAAATTACCCCAGAGGCTTCAGGTTCTGGGAGTCAATCTCTGCCTTTCCCACATCTTATAATTTCAGCTGAGTAAGACTGTCTAATGCTCACTGCCTATGACTGGAAGTTTATCTCTTAATGATAACATTTATCTCTTAATGATAACTTTTTCCTATTTCTTCACCGTATGTTAAGGGTCAGTTTAAGGGGCTCCTGCTCAGTTTAACAGAAAGGGATAAGTAATGTGAGATACTCCAAAATAGAAAGTCCATGAGCAACACATAAATGAAGGAATATGGAAACAGCATAAGAAACCAAAAGGAATAGAGGAATCAGAGGTCCAGAAATGGATTCCTGTTGGCACCCACAATTAGTTTGAGGGAAGATATCTAGGGAAACTTGGAAGTCCTGAAATCAGAAATGATGATGAACTGATTCTTGGTTTGAGTACAACAGTAGGGGGTAGAAGAGGGGATGAGAAGAATGAAGTACACATTGGTCAGAAGTTTGATATCCTTTCTTTATAATCCATGTTGCTTTCTTGGTTTTTATTTTTTACTTCTTTGAGAACTTGTGTAAGGGGCCCAGAATTCACATTTCTTTGGGCTGGGATTATGACAGAGTACATTTTTTTTTTTATCCCAAGATAATGCTTTTCAGAAAGAAAAACATCTCAAATAGGCATCCTGGAGGGTCCTGAAGGACCTTAAATTGGGACAATTCTATACAAACAGAATGTTTGATTATCTGCTTGTTCTGTTCAAATAACACTACAGATCCTGGCTGAGCTAGGGAGATGTGCAGTAGATCAATAACAAGGCAAGAATTCATTATTTACCTGCTAGAGTGCTATGATAACCTATCAACAGGATACATGTGTAAATCCCTACTTTATAGGCAGTCTCCACATTCTGCTAGACCCTTCCATAGACAGCTAAACCACCTGCAACTTTGCTAACATCCGTTCTCAATGCTGGAAAACTTATCAATCAAAATAATCCACTAGTTTTGATGTGCTTCATCTGGTTTCTGTTTGAAACATTAGCATTTATGAATTAAATAAGTAAAGAGTCATGTATGCAGTTCCCATAATTGCCATCTGATTCCGGTATACTAGAAAGAACTGGGAGAAGAGCTTATTAATATTGAAATTTCCAATAAGAAATGCATGTTTAATTGAAGTGGTATTAGCTAGTACTTTACATACTGGGCTGATAAGTGCTGATCAATTGACAAATGATGCTGTTACAAGTAAAGAGAAATGACTATTCTTCATGGAAAGAGATGCATTTATTAGCAAACAACATATATCTTCATAATTTTCTGTGTTCAAATAATTTTATGAAATAATACTAAGTGTGTATGTATATTATAAATATATTTAGAACTATCAGGAGTTACCCTGTGAACTGTTTGAAATATGTATCTCTTTTAAACAGAAACATTTACTCTTATTCCATAGTTTTAAAAAATTCCAAATGTGCTTTTCTGAAAAGAATTTGAAAACCTTTTTGAGACGGAGGGTTTTCACTCTCTTTTATGAGAGCAGATGAATAAATTACTTTCAGGGTAGCTGATTCCCCAGGGTAGAATTGGTTTGTTGCTTCTCTCAATTGTGGTGGCTTAAGATCTCATTTTTTTTTTCAATATATATTCTCTACTCCTTTAAAAAGCCATATAGAGAGGATGAAGAACAAAATATCTGGTTGCAAGATATACAGATGTAAATACATGCCACAAGGGGAAAATGAATATCTGTATATCAAACATATATGTCACATGTCGCATATTTATATACCAAACAAAGTATGTCAGGTAAAATAAAACGTAACACTAATGTTTCTTATCATTAGAACCTCTTTTTTCACTTGTTAATACCTATTTTATTCAGGATAGCATATTAAATTACGTGTCTTCTGTGTTTCAGTCAGGAGATCATGCTAAATGAGATGAGAAGTCATCCCATACCATTTGCCATTACAGAAACAAACATACACTGATTAAAATTTATGAGCTAATAGCCTCCATGGTCCCTAGTATAGTAGTAAAAACTCAACATGAGTTTATTAATAATTATTGCAATGGATATTTTTTCTGTAAGTCTAGGCATGGGCCTGTCTAATAAAATACACAAATGGAAAAACATGAACTACTTTAACAACTGAGAGGTTGTTAAAACAACTGAGAGGTAGTGGTCTTTCTTTGGAATGGTTAAGCAATTCTCCGTATGTGTTATGATGAAGTTTGTTGTGTTCAAAAACATAACGCTGTAAAATATGCCTTTATTTCTCTTAAAACACTTCCTTCTGGGTTGGGAAGTTTCCTGCAATGAGATAGTGTGATGGACTGGTTGACTTTCCAAGGTCTATTAATCTATGAAGTGAAAATTAATATCCTTTCATCAGATGAGGCTGGTGTCCAATTATCAGTAGAGCAGATGTTGTGCTTTTCTGCTGGGAATGAAGAAAAGCATCTCATGCATCTCATGCTTCAACATAAGCAGGACATCCTCACTGCCTTACTGTTACTCTGAAGGTAAATTACATGATTGTGCTGCAACCTTCTGCAGTACCTCCAAATACCAGAAAGGAGAAGCACAGCTATGAAATGTCCAGGCTTGGCTCTCCTCAATAGTAAATTATGGGAATGGAACTCATACAGCTGCTATGGGTACCTGCTGTCTGCCAGATCCCCTTGCTTCTATTTCTTCTGCCCATTGGGTATAGCCAGTCATTTCCAAAAGCTAATTTGCAGTTGATTATGCAATCTGCCAAACCCAATCACTGTGCATACTCATGACCACTCATAAGATTATTTGCCTTAATCATAGGAGACCTCCAGGTCATTTCTCCACCATAGGGAATATATTCAGTGGAGATGGTTATGGGTTTGCCCACTCACTACACAGCTGCCTGCCAGGTCTCTTGGCTTTTATTATTTTCATCTCTTGGATGCGGCCAGTACTATCCAAAGACAGTTCAAAGGCAAATCCATTCCCTATCAGTAAGAAACCCTCCGCTGACTACTGACTTCTGGGGCAGAGGGATAAATACAAAAACCTTGAGGATACTTCAGGATTAAGGCTTCTTTTCTGTTCTTCTTTTTCTTTAATAGTAATGTTAGTTTTTGGCAAGAGTTTATGCTCTTCCATGTAGCAAAATAGACTTTCTTTGGATATAAAACAAATAAACACACAAAGGTCTTCTAAATACTAGACCTTTTGTTGAGAATTTTTGGGATTGTGATAACTGTTTGAATTTTTAAGATTGTATTTATTTGTCAGAGAGACAGAGAGAGAGCACAAGCAGGGGGAGGGACAGAGGGAGAAGCAGGCTCCCTGTCAAGCAAGGAGCCCTCTAGGGTCTCCATCCCAGGACCCTGAGATCATGAACTGAGCTGAAGGCAGACACTTAAGGGACTAAGCCACACAGGCGTCCCTCCTATTTGAATATTTTACATTCGAAAATTTCTTTTTAGAAGTGGACTAGATCATCATATTTCAACACATACCCAGGGACTGTGTCTTACAGAGCCTGGCATATAAAACCACCTAAAGCAGAGAAGGCAAAGATGCACTATGTATACTGCTACTCTCTTTCATCTCTATCTATTATCTATCTATCACATATCTATATATCTATCTATCTGTCTAACTATCTTTCCTCTATCTATCATGCCTGTTATGTGTTGGGCACTATTATAGGCAGTCAGGATGCGACAGAAAGTAAAGAAGACAATCTTCCCCCCACCTCATGATGCTTATAGAGAGACATATCAGTATTCTTATCACTTATCATTTCTTCCTGAGCCCTGACACAGCCATGGCATCCTTCTCATCCTTGCTCCCAAGAGTCACCACCCACCTATAAGGGGAGGCATCCTTATTGGTCATCCCTGATTTAGTAAAGCCTATCAGTGATAGAGAAATAGCTTAGCCACAAGAAAAAAAAAAGTGCATGCCACATTATATTGAAACACTTGGATCAAAATCTTTAAGCCATAATAACTGCCAAATCAATGTATGGGCCATTAACTATTTAACCTACACTTCTCAACACTGAGTCTTATTGGACTGCCAGATAATGTGATTTTTTCCTCCAAGTTTTTATATAAATTCCAGTTAATCAACATACAGTGTAATAATAGTTTCAGGTTAGAATTTAGTGATTCTTCACTTACATACAACATCCGGTGCTCATTACAAGTGCCCTCCTTAATCTCCATCATCTATTTCACCCATAACCCCTCCCTTACCCCTTCCAGTAACCATCAGTTTGTTCTCTATAGTTAAGAGTCTGTTTCTTGGGTAGTCTCTCTTTTTATTCCCCCTGTGTTCATTTGTTTTCTTTCTTAAATTCCATGTATGAGTGAAATCATATGGTATTTGTCTTTTTCTGACTTCCTCTACTTAGCATAATAATCTCTCTGCTTCATGAATTAAACGTTAATTTTAGAAATGCATCTTAAAAGTTTTATTTGTTAACAGATTTTTAACAGAGGGATTTTTATGAACTCCAAAATGGAACATAATACCAAAAAAAATCAGTAGTATAATTTCTTCATGGTTCTCCTTTTGTGTATACATGCATATTTTAAGAACATGAAATGTGGTTAAATTTTGTTTAACTCATCACTTTCTATAATATGGCTAAAACTCTGTTAAATATTTCATTGTCAAAGACATCTTGATCTAAGCAAGCTTTAGCTCCAGCTATCAGGCTAAGGTCAGACTGAGAATGAATAAAGGCTACATTGCTGATTTATAGGATTAATCTAAATTAATGACAGGAAATGAAAATAATCACTTTTTCCATTTTATCCTCATCTTAACTCTACTAGTTTTATTTTTTTTAATCAGGTTTTTGAAGTGAAAACTGAGTTTTGACCAAGGTAATGTCTTACTTTTGGAATGGGCCAATTTCTTCACGTCTGTTACATAAAGTGGTCTCATTTTCTTTGATTAGGTAAATGTTTTTGAACTTCCAATGACCAGATGAATTGCCACCTCCTCCTCAAAGCTCTCCCTTATCTGCAGTAGACTCTTCTCTAAGATTTATCAACATTTAATGTTTATAATAGTAATAGTATATTTAAATATGCTGGTTTAAAACAACAGCATACTGTAACTGCTATGTGGTACTTAAAATTGTTACAGATTTTGTCTCACTCCATAGTAGGCCTGGCATTAGTGGGCAAATGATACCGAAGAGTGAATATCAGCTTTTCCGTGTATTTGTAATTGGCCCCCATGCTTATTATTTATCTTTTTTCTCTACACACAGACACCATGGTATGTGCACACACATTCTTTTCTATTTGAAACCTCATAAGAGATTGTGATCCAACATAGATGGGACTTTTCAATCACTTGGTATGTATACATAATTGATTTCTATCTTTAAAGGAATGATGGCATATTATCTTTAAAATTACAGCATTTGTGGGGCATCTGGGTGGCTTAGTCAGTTAAGCGTCTGATTCTTGGTTTTGGCTCAGGTCATGATCTCAAGGTCATGGGATGGAGCACCGCATGGAGCTCCGTGCTTGGCATGGACTCTGCTTGAGATTCATTCTCCCTCTGTCTCCCTCTGCTCCTGCCCCTGCTCACATGTGCACACTCTCTCTCTAAAATAAGGAAATAAATAAAATCTAAAAAAAACCCAAAAAATAAAAATAAAATTATATCATTCATAGCATATTCATGGTGATTCATTGAGTAAAATAAATTTTAACTTTACCACAAAGTAAATATTTTCAGCATGATTTTCACTGTCATTTGAGGTATAAAGGAACCTGCAGTCTGGAAGGTTGCTGAGAGTCTCAACCATCAGTTTTCCACATTATGAAATAGATTTGCCCTGAATTGAGAAATATTAATTCTAGGTTTTATCACCTGACACTGCTTCTAAGAGCTAGAAAATTCTTTCAGCCTGACACACCTTAGTTTATCTAGCTATAAAATGAAGAGTGATCTCCATGGGCCCTTTACAACAACAACATTAACAGCCACCACCACCACCTGATGATTCGGTGTTGACCAAAAATGTCCACTCCCTGGTAACATGTCAAAGAAAGCCAAAATGTACAATATGATAGTGAAAAAACAAAGTGGACAACAATATAAACAGGAAGAAATGGCATGAGAAGAAATATAAGGACTATTTATCTATCTGCCTTCACTAGAGTCTATCATAGTGTAAGTCACAAAAAAAACCTTTATTAAAATAAAACATTAATTATTTATGTATTCAGGAGGTAAACATTGATCAGCATTGTTCTATGTGTACAGATTTCTATTGACTTCTTTGTTACACTTTCAGAAGGCAAAATACACTGAAATAGTCAACAATGAATTAAAAGTGGTTCTATTTAACCTTCAGGTTTATTGTAAATTTGAATATATAATTATGATTATTTGGCTGGGAGCCAAATCTTTTGGAAAAGAAAGATACACTTAGGCCTGAAGGTTGTAACATTGAGTGTACATATAATTCTCTCAGGCTGTGAAATGTCTCTAAAGGCATGATTTCGTCAGTAAAACTCCTGTGGCCTGAAACAATGTTAAAATGCTCACCAAGTCCAAGGCTGACTTCTGAAATTGGCTTGATGACTTTGCAGATCCAGGCTACAAAGAGCTGTTGGACTGTGACTTGAGAAGGAGCAAAATGAAGACAGAGCATTTTGACTGCTTTTCAGGCACCTTAACCACAACTGACAGCATGTTCAGCAAAATACGCTCTGCAAAGCTGAGTGTTGGTTAATAAAAAAGGAGGAGTGGAGTTTCATGCTTACCTAAATTTAAGAAATCCTGAATTAAACAGTTTGCCAGGTTTCTTTATTACAGGGTTTTTCAGAATCTCTAGTGTGTTTAACGTATAACTTGAATCTTCAAGACAGTGATATGGTATGGAGAGTCATCAAACCTATTTGGCCAACAGAACTATTTTGTCTCAAAATATGCCACATGATTAGCCTTTGTGGTCAAGTAGAGCAATTTCCTTTTGTCTCCAAAAGCCTTTGTTTCACCGTTACATATCACATTACATTTACTTGTTTATCAGAGGCTCAACCAAACAAAATGGAAAGAGTTTAGCTCCCAGGAGCCCAGAGACTTCCACAGAAGTTCTGTGGAGTTGAAGCATTATTTTTACTTATTGATTCCATGTAGATCAATGCCAGGATATTGTAAAATAAATCATCCAATAAGAATTCTTTTCTAGTTGTGTTAAGATAAGCTAAATCAAAGAGAGATATATTCTTTCATTATTATTCTTAGGGTCACAAAATATCAGCATTTGTATTTGCACTGAGATGATCAGTCAAAGATACACAGAACCAATATTAAATACAACTGATGTGAATAACCTTGTAGTGTGAACACATAATAAGGCCTATCTTTCTTATTTTATAACTAAACTCAAATTGGCCAAATTCTACGTCAGGATTTAGAAAAAGCAAAATGAAATAAAACAAAAACAATCTCAAGAACACATCCAATGGAGCGTTCATATTATAATATCTACAGTACAATTATACTCTGCAAACACAGGTAGATTCATGGGAAATGTGTTAAAAGTGGGAATAACTGGAATTCTAGATATAAGTAAGTGATGAAGTATGATGCATGAGGAACTTCATAATTGCTTGCTTAAAGTGCCACTATTGTTTATTCTCAAACAAAACCCAGTATTTTCCTTTCCAAATAGAAATATTTTGTGTGTTATAGAATCATGTGTTATATTTTAAAAATAAGTCAATAACATTAAATAAAATCTTTTATGAGATAAAACTTTTTTTCTGTTGGGAATATTAATTGTAAAAACACTTCTCACCACTCCCACCCTGTACACAGTATAAAGTGTATTGAGAGAAATGTAGTTAGCAGAGCTGAAAGTGAAAACATAATTTGTGATGACTGGACTGTATTTAAGGAAAAATAATCGTACTCTTTAATGCTGCATTTTCTGAAGTTTTAAATGTTGTAGTATTTAGTTTGATTGCAGTCAATACAAGGACTAAACACCAGTGACACAAAATTTGTGTAGCATCTGTTCACAGAAAAACTGTCCATGGTATCACTAATTAAAGTAGTACTTGGAAGAAAAAAAAATATTAAGAAAATTTTTGAATTGTATTGATGAAAATGCCCTAAGAATAATATGCACTAGAAACTCAGATTATCAAGAAGCTAATAGCTTTGTTATTAACATATAATAGCTCTTCTATATAAAACATGGACAAGAAACACAATATATGTAATACACTAGTAAGTCTGACAGAGTAAATAATTTCTCCTATAGAAGAGTGACAGATCTACATACAATTTAGAAAGACTGGATTCAGATGAATCTTGTAGAAATCAGTTTTATTAGCTCGTAAGTAGACTTCATACAGTAATTCAAAAAGTTAAGGCATTTGTGTTAACTAGGCAAGGCATATTCAGTGTGCTAGTATACGAAAATATTTTCCTACCTACTTTCTGTCTGACTAATACAGAAATCTGCCCCTACCTTCACCTCTTCCAAAAAATAAGCTATGAGAAAAAGCATACAAAGTGATTATTATCTTGGCAAATCTGCCAATATTAGGTCCTGGCTCTCACTCTTGTGAGACCAGGAACTTATTTTTCCTATGCTTTTAGCTGATAAGATCAGGAGACGAATTCTTGCTGAATAAATTCGGAAGAAGCTAAGGAAAATACACCAGTGCCTAAACATATAATAAAAACTCCAGTTGATCAGCATCTTTCTCCAGATATTGAGCCAAAATCAATACCCTATCTACCTTTATTAAACACAATGGAGTTTATATATATATTTCTAAAATATCTCAAAGTCCTAATAGGTATCTGTTTTTACCTTCCTAATGAACAGAAGAAACTGAGTCTCAGGAAAGTGAAGCAACCTGTTTAAGATCACACAGCTGGAAAAATACCACTTCAGATTCAAACGGAGGTCTTGGGCAGCTTATTCTGATAGAGTTTTCAAACTGAGATCTGCCTGGATTCCTTTTAAAGAGATTTTATGATCCAGTGAACTTGAGACTATGTGCATGGATCACGGATTTAAAACAAAACAAACAAACAAACAAACAAAAAACTTGTTCCTCATTCACTGCATAAGGAAATTTTTTAAAAAAGATCTATCTATCTATCTATCTATCTATACACATATACACATATTTGGTAAAAGTGATTCTTTAAAACTTATCATAAAAAATGAGAAGATAACATTTCAAAATTCTCATAGAATTTATGGGCTTTTAAGAGGATGGGTGAGATTCTCAGCTAAGAAATTGGCTTAATTTTTAAGTTCACAGGATTTGGAGTCAGATAGAGCCTGACTGCAATCATTCACTCATTAGCTCTCTTGGATTCAGTTTCTTCTGTAAGTTGGAATAAAAATATCCACTCTGAGAATTAGCATGAAAATTAACTGAGATAATATATTTAAAATTATTGAATACAGTGTTCACTTCAGAGTAATTGCTCAATAAATGGTAATGACTGTGATCTTTATTTTCATCCCAATGTTGTCCACCGAGACATACTGACTTTCTTCCTGAGTATCATCCCTAGCTCATTAAGCCTGGAATCAGGTTCATCCCAAGCATTCCTGGCTGTCTACTAGGCAGATCCAATTTGCATTTGTCTGCCAAGAGAAATCTCTCTTGGTCAGGGTTTAAAGGGACAATAAGTAGTTTGATGACTCCCTTGGCGGGCTACCAATTCATACCCTACATTCTTTAGAGATGTCAAGATCTGTAAGCCATTCATAAGGAAGTAAAAAACCTAGAACACTGTTTGGTTTGTTTGTTTATTCAAGGTAATGTTGAAGCCTTAGCTCTTTATTTTGGAAGGCAGATCTATTTCCGAATTCATGAAGTAGCCCTTCATTTTGGCTCCTGTGTACTACCTACTATGAGAGATAACTTGTGTGAAAAATGTAAAGTCAGCTACTCCATAGGTGCTCTTTAGTGTCACTGGCATGTGTGGGACACAGAAAGGCAACAAGTGAGAGTGGATGGAGAAAATGTGAAGGTGACTGGTTTCGTATTTGTATCTGCTTAGGAAGGTACAAGGTAACCTGCTTTAACTTGCCACCAAGAGCTTTATGTCACTCCATCCCAATGCAGCAGGCTTTGAAAGTTTCATCCACCTGTGGTTAGATAAGCCCATTGGAAATTTTTGCATTTTCACCAGACCCATTTTTTGGAACTTGTCAAAGTGAAGGACAAGTTAGTTGTGACTTGTCACTCTTGGGAATTTTAGTTAGTAGCCTGATAATATAGGAAATGGTAGAGTTGGTTTCTTTCATTGAGCTTGGTTCCACGGTTTCTGACCTGGGGCAGAGATTTATGTTTGAGTTGAATCTTCCTCATTCTAAATTCCTGGATTCAATGCAGATATTCACGAAGTGCTATGTACCCATCTGACTGGGAAACAGTCAATTTAACTAAGCTCATAAGGAACACCAAAGCAATTTCACAGCCGATTTAGACCCGTAGACCTTTTATATCCTTTTTATAGGAAAGTCATAGAATTTAAGAGTTGGAAGCAAACTTTAAGATTATCTACTCCAGCCACTCCATTTTATAGAATCTCTATTCAGGGTAATGAAAGAGTTCATTGAGGACAGAGGCCACATCTTACTCATCAATATTCTTGAATGAGTTGAGACATGTCTAAACCTCTAAACTAATCATTGACTTGATTTCAGGCTTTTTTGGATAATTAACGGTGGCCTCCTAATCACTGTACTATATTGTTTAAATAGATTATCCTATATCACTCAGTCCCCAACAAATGAAATATTAAATGCAAATAGATGGTATAACACAGTGTTCTTCAACAACGAGGCAACAGGATTGAATTTTTCATATTTCAATGGTCAGAAGCACAAACAATTTCAGTTTGTTACTATTGAGTCTTTAGAAGCAATCTTTGCTCAAAGGGTTAGAGCAAATTACACTTTGGTGAATATTACTGTGGGAGGGAAAAAGATGTAAAATCCCAACACAAATCAGAACAGATCCTTCTTGGCTTACAATGGGTTTACGTACTGAATAACACAAGTTGAAAATATCGTAAGTCAAAAATCTATTTAATGCACTCAATCTATTGAACATCATAGCTTAGCCTAGCCTACTTTAAATATGCTCAGAACGCTTATTATTAGCCTAGAGTTGGGTAAAATCATCTAACATGAAGCCTATTTTATAATAAAGTATTGAGTATCTATCTGATGCAATTTATTGAATATCGCACTAAAGGAAAAAAGCTGAATAACTGTATCAGTTGTTTACCTTCATGATCACGTGGCTGACTGGGAGCTGGGGTTCACTGCTGCTGGCCAGCACCACAAAAGAGTATGGGACTGCTAGCCCGGGAAAAGATCAAAATGCAAAATTCAAAGTACAGTTTCTATTGAACGCAGGCTGTTTTCACATCATCCTGGAGCTGAAAAATCGTTAAATTGAACCATCTTAAATCAAAGACCCTCTGTATGTGAGAAGGACACTGAAGACTTCAGCAGAGAATATGGCACAGAGGGGCTGCCTAGGGACTGCATTCTTTTGGCTGTGAAAAGTACATATCTGTTGGCACGGAGAAGGGGATTTGTTTATATTCTGAATCATCTGTCAATACATTATAATACAAAATGTCTATTCATAATTTGCTCTGCACTGTCAAGTTCAAAAGATAAACTGAATAATTCCCTGTGAGCCTTTAAATAGCACAAAGGGAAAAGAGTGTAAGATGTTTATCAAAATGCTTTGCTCCTTATGGATACACATACCACCAGTTCTAGATAAACCCAATAAGCAGAATTTCTAACATATGACATGATAAAAGAGGTAGAACACATTCCTGTCTCCACTATTCTATTCTAGGATTATCCCTATGATATATTTAGCACAGTGTATTGCACATAATAAATACTTTAAAGGATGTTGAATGGGTGCCTGCATTAATGTATGGATAACTACATGAGTTATGAACTATGTCAGTTATAACTACATGATTATATGTAGTTATATATAACTATATATATAGTTATAACTACATGAACTATTATATGTAGTTATATAAAACTATATATATAGTTATATAGTTATAACTATAGTTATAACTACATGAACTTAAGAAATTTCAAGAGAGATAATGTTACCCTGGAGAGTGGACAGGTCTGATTTGTCCTCACTAAGTAGATGATCTGTAGTTAAGACTGCTAACTCGTATCTGGGTATAATCTCACTTTGAAATTGAGAGAAATCCTGAAATCAAAGGACTCTGGTAGCTCCAGCTGAGTAGAATGGAAAAGGGGGAGGTATAGCCAGAAAAAGTTCCCCCCAAAAGTGCTATAAATGAAATATGAGGATTGGTAAGATGTACCATCATTTCTACTTGGCAACAGAAATCATTTCTGATAGGATCGACTTATTGAGGATATGGTTCCAGTCAAGCTGCCATTATTAACTCTAAAACAGGTATACAATATGCCTCTGTCCTTTTCTTTCCCTCTCTATCCATCTCTTTCTCTTGCACCTGTCTCTCACCGTCCTCTCCCAACCACAGAAATTTTCTAAAATCAAACCTAACGGTAAGGACACAGTCTCACATGTTCACTTGTGTGGTTGCCTAACAATTATAATGCCCTGCTGAATTGATTGGCTCTACTTTTACACAATGAAAAGCAATAAGTTAGAATGGCCAAAATCAATAAGACAGTAAACAACAAGTGTTGGAGAGGATGTGGAGAAAGGGGAACACCTCTTACACTGAATGCAAGTTGGCACAGCCACTTTGGAAAACAGTGTGGAGATTCCTTAAGAAATTAAAATAGAGCTACCCTATGACCCTGCAATTGGACTGCTAGATATTTACCCCCAAAGATACAGATGTAGTGAAAAGAGGGGCCACCTGTAGCCCAATGTTCATAGCAGCAACAGCCAGAATCGTCAAACAGAATTGTCAAACTGTCAAGAGCCAAGATGCCCTTCAACAGACGAATGAATAAAGAAGACGTGGTCCATATATACAATGGAATATCATGCCTCCATCAGAAAGGATGAATCCCCAACCTTTGTATCAACATGGACGGGACTGGAGGAGATTATGCTGAGTAAAATAAGTCAAGCAGAGAGAGTCAATTATCATAGGGTTTCACTTACTTATGGAGCATGAGGAACAACATGGAGGACATTAGAAGAAAGGAGAAGTGAGTTGGGAGAGATCAGAGGGGGAGACAAACTATGAGAGACTGTGGACTCTGAAAAATAAACTGAGGGTTTCAGAGGGGAGGGGCATGTGGGGGGTTGGTTGAGCCTGGTGGTGGTATTAAGGAGGGCATATACCGCAGGGAGTACTGGGTGTGGTGCATAAACAATGAATCTTGGAACACTGAAAAAAAAATAAAATTTTAAAAAAGCAATAAGTAAATGCTGTGGGCAGTTCATGAAGCAGGAAGATCTTAAGTGCCTGGCTGCATAATTAGAAGCAGAAAGTCCATATGCATATAAACCAATAAATGGATGGCTAAAAACTACTAACATCGTCTCTTTTCAAAACCTTTAAGACACAAGATGTGACATTAATGACATTAATAGAAGGCACTTTGTTTTTGTGTGTTTAGGTGAGCAAAAGAGTGTTGGTTCACTTCAAGAAGATGACTAGTTGGCATCCTATTAGAACAAAAATGCCCAAACAGAGGCCTCTCTGTCTATGAAGGCTCAGATCTGTGATCACTATGAAGAAGTCAGTCAGCAGAAGAACATGGGTTGTTAGATTGTTGTGACAAAGGCATGAGAATAGAAATAAAACCCCTAACATAATGTAGGAAAACACAAAAAAAATATTTGCTGGTGTTGTGTCTCCTTTGGGTAAATTGTTTGACCTCTCTGAACTTCACATTCCTTACCTATAAAATGTTGAGACAAAGAATTCATATAAGACTATTTTGAGAGGGAGGTGTTTGTTGAAAATACTGTAACTCACTTTGAAATAGGAGTTATAAAATTGCCATTTTTGAACAAAGTACAAAATAGCCTTGTCTATTTTCATTTGTGAAGTCTCCATTTAGACTGCTTAAGATAAACAATGGGAGAAAGATGCAAAGTTGGCAAATACACCTGACTGGATGATCAGCAGAGGAACTAAGATTTGGATTTCTGGATTTATGGATTTAGATGGCAATAGAAAGGCTCCTCTGCCCAATAATATCCTCTCAAAGTGCATGGTCAACTGTGAAATTTCCACTGTTAGGAATAAATTGTTTAGGGTTAAACAGGTAGTTCCTTTTTTTTCTTTTTTAAAAGATTTTATTTATTTTTTTGACAGAGTTCACAAGAAGGAAGAGAGGCAGGCGGGGGTGGGGGGTGGGGGGGAGCAGGCTCCCTGCTGAGCAGAGATTTTTTTTTTTTTCCCAGGACCCTGGGATCATGACCTGAGCTGAAGGCAGAGGCTTTAACCCACTGAGCCACCCATGCGCCCCCAGGCAGTTCCTTTTAAAACACAAATACTCCTAGGAAGATGTACACTTGAGGTTATTTGTCATTAAGACTATCACACAAGCATGCATTTGTTAAACAACTGATCCATTGATAAAAACTGGCTGAAATTCATTCATTTCCAACTGTAAGCATTTTTGGTACAGTGAGGGTCTCTGGGCTGAGAGGAATGACTGAGGATACAGGTGTTCTACAGGAGGCAAGAAGCACTAAAGTGAAAATTGTATTCTCCAAAGGTGGTCAAGAAAAGCAAACATCAGGGGCTTACTTTCCCAGCAGTTTTACACTATTCTCCTAAATGCAAAATTTCCATTAAAACACCTTTTTTCCCTTTCAAGTGTCTTTTCAGTATTTCAAAGTTAAAGCCAACTTAAAATATATGCATTCCTACTTGGAATAACTACAGATAAGCATTTGGTTGTTGACTTTTATAGAATCATATGTCCAAGAACAAAGGAACTGTTTCCTACATGTATTATTGAAAGAGTAATCACTTATTACACCAGAAGTCATTAACTCCAATTGTTTCAAGATTTACTAGCATTTCTGATTCTTTCCTGTATGGATTCCTTCTCTAATTGACCATTGGGCAGTTGGGATTTATTTCCTACATTAAGATATTTTAGTCTTGTGTGTGTGTGTGTGTGCGCACGACCGCGCGCGTGTGCGTGTGTGTGTGTGTGTGTATGCATGCGTGTGGGTATAGTATCACCTGATTTTTTTTTATAAAATATTGTAATATTGTTGGTAATAATGTGGCCTAACAAATAAGACTTATTTAAGGTTATTTTTACTTCTTATAGATTAAATAGGTGATTATTGTAAGGGCCTATTTAGCCAGAGTGGCTCCATCTCAGTTGAACAGCCATTTTGTTGTTTATGCAGTAAAGCTTAAACTGACCCTGCCCGGCCCTCCCCCGGAACTTACTTAAAAGCAAGTCCAGGAAACCAGTAAAATGTGGTCGACCAGTCCCTGATAACAGAGCCCAAATACAGGGGTGGGTCAGGTCAGGTGGAGATAACAGCCGAATGCAGGGATGAGTCGGGTCAGGTGGAGACATCCAATCAGTAGAGCTTGCATACTGTCTCCCTAGCTACCAAGGAGTGTGGGCCCCGCCTTTTGGGTGCCAATTCTCCCCAAAGTGGTAGGCTAGTTCAAACATCTACTATGGGGTGAATTATAATTCAATTGGCCACCCGTGTGTGAACCTAGCATGACTGTGCTGCTTTCTCTGTGTGTTGCCATCTCACTGGCCACCTGGGTGGGGCCAGGCTCAACCACATGCTCTATAAAAGTTAGTCTGTGAGGCTGGGAGTCACCCTCTCTGTAAGAGGCCGCCCCGAATGGTCGGTTTGATTCTCGATGCTTGGCGTGAAATAAAGCTTTGCTTGGCCTTCGCTTTCTATCAGTCTCGTTCCTTTGACCACGGATCTAACAATTATAAACATTTAATGTAGAATTCAATGCTCAAGTAGTCAGTATTCTAAAAAATTCATGACCTGAATATTGGAAAATCCAAGGAGGTTTAGTAGATATTGAGGTAAAATATTAGATGTAGAGAAAAGAAATTATTTCATCATCTGATGTGATAGGCAGAATAATGACCTCCCAATGGTAACCACATCCTAATTCCTAGAACCAATAAATTTATTACATTACATGGCAAAGAGGAATTAAGGTAGCAGATAGAATTATGGTTGCGAACCAAGTAACTATAAAATAGAGATTATCCTAGATTATTTGGGTAGATCCAATGTAATTCCAGGGCACTTAAATGTGAAAGAGAGAAGCAAAAGTCAGCAATGTGATATGGAAAAGACTTGAATGGCCACTGCTGGCTTTGAAGTTGGCAGAAGACTGTAAATAAGGAATGTGGACAACTCTAGAATCTGGAAAAGGCAAGAAAACAGACTTTCCCTGAGAGCCTCCCAAAAAAGAATGCAGTCCTGCTGACACCTTGATGTAAACCAGGGAGATTGATTTTAGACTTCTGACCTCCAGAACTATAAGATAATAAATCCGTGTTGGTTTAAACCACTACATTTGTGGCAACTGTAAGAAACTAATATGACGAGGAAATCATTCATTCTTCTATCTATCCATTCATTCATTCAATAAATGTTGCCTGGTTCCTAAATGCAGGACACTATCACATTCATCTAGTCAGTGTTCAGCTAATAGAGCTGCCTTTTATTTTTTTTCTTCCTACTGGTAAACCAGGAATGACAATTGGAGTAGTAAAGTATCCCATTTTGTGACAATTTGGGGAGGAAATTTTACTTTCCATCGGATTTTGATTCTTTCCCTTTTTGAATATATAAATGATGATAACTCCATCCCTATGTGCATTTAAGCTCCATGTTGGGCTTGGAAAAATGCATGTTTATTTCTTTTAAAATATAAATATATGCATTTCACTTCTAATTTTTCAAGCTGCTGAAAAACTCGTCAATTCATTCATTCATTTATGCATTCATGCAATAAGTTTGGATATTTCAGTCACTCTTTAAGACACTATAGATTTTTTTTAGAAGACTCAAAATAAAGAGAAGGAAAGAAAACTTGCCTCCTTCTATAAAAGACCTTGCCAACTAGAGATGTGACAGACACAAACCTCTAAATATAAATAAAGGTATTAAGTGAGTGCTTTGATAATTGTGACATAATTCCATGATTTCATATGTGTGTGTGTGTATGTGTGTGTGTGTGTATATATATATATATATATATATATATATATATATATAGTGCTAGTTTGTACCTAGTAAATACCTATTAGAAACTCACATTCATAAGTCTGTTATTTTATGTATGTAGAGAGGTGGTAATCATTAATAATCTTTGTACTTCTGCTTTTATTAATCATTTGATTTAACATACTAAAGGCTTGTTATTAGTATGTGTGGTGTTTGACTTTGAGGCATTGATCTATATCTTTGGTGGTGCTTTACTCTGAGCCCAGAGTAAACCAAAAACCAAGAGCCTAAAATGATATTTTGAGACAAAGCTGAAAATTCGTTAAGAAAGAACGGCCTGAACAAGCAGAGGATCGAGCACCCCACTTTCTTCATCTCTGTAAAAAGGGCATATTCTAAAATGCATCATAGATTTTCTGCTATATTTTATCTGGAAATTAATCAACTAATTATGGATAATTATAATTAATATCTGAATTCATTACATCCAGGCATATTAATTATAATTTGAAATATATTCTGAGCTGTCTTAAACTCCTTACACTCTAACTATCAGAGAATAATGGAAGCCTGATTGTTTCGAATTAGGAAAAAAAAAAACCCACAAACCTTAAAATACATTTTGAAATATAATACCATAAGTTTAATACTTATTTTGTTGGAACCCATCACAAGCTTGCAGAGAGATTTTTGTACTCAGGTAGCCCTTTTCTTTTCTTTCTTTTTTTTTTTTTTTTAAGATTTTATTTACTTGACAGAGTACAAACAGGGCAACAGCAGAGGCTCGATTCCAGGACCCTGGGATCATGACCTGAGCTGAAGCGAGACACTTAACCCACTGAGCCACCCAGGTGCCCTTCAGGTAGCTATTTTCTTAAGAGATGGCAACAAACTTGTGGCTGGGGATTAGGATTTCATAGACCTCATCTGATGCCTCTTCACCTTCATTCTTACTTTTCTACTCTTACAGAATTTTGTGTGCACAATACACAGTAATATTATTCCCTTGCTTACAGTAAAACAAAACACTGAATCCTTACCCAAACCATTTGGCAAGACATTTGGTTCATTTCCCCTGTCTTGGTTGGTGTCCCAACATTTGCAGAAGGATGTGGGAGTTATACTTGTTTCAAACATCTCCTTGTCCTTCAAATCTAATCACTGACCAAGCCATGATAAATTTTTCTTCCAAATAATTTTTGAACAGATCCTGTTCTCTCCTTTCTACTACCACTGTCCTATATCAGACTCTCATCATCTCTTCTCAGATATTATGTAAGAACATTTTCTGGTGCCAGCGTTGCTCAAACCAATTAATTCTCCACCTTGAACCTCAAGCCAATTAATTCTCCACCTTGAACCTCAGAATTACTTAGAAAGCCTAATGATCAGCCTATGTCTTGGGTTAAATAGAACCAACTTCCAAATAATATACACAACATCCTTCATGATCTTGCCCTGTTCATCCATAGCTCCACTGAACTCTGTCCAACTTACACTTTACAGATTATTTGGAATCTCAGACACACTGTGCTATTTTATGTCTTTGTTTACTTTGACCATGCTGAACTCCCTGTCTTGAATGACCCCCTTTATCTCTATGTTTAAACTATTCAGAAATCACCTCCAGAAAGCCTTTTCTGACATCCCTTAGGCAGGGTCAGAGATCCCAGAATGTATTATACATATCTGTCTTATAGTACATATTACTTTATAATATTTTCTTCTGTTTCCATGTCTCTCTCCTCCACTGGAATGTGAGATTCTTAAAAGACAAGCAGTGGGCCAATCACTTTGGATCTCCAGTAGAAAATGCAGTGTCTGACACATTTAGGTGCTCATTAAGCGGTTCTTGGGAACTGATAGAAACTTCGCAAGCTGTCTTACCTTCTCAGCTTCTGCCAGTTTCCTTACTCTTCTGATGCTGCAGTTTTATGGACCACATGTTTGTTATCCATTCATATATCTATCCATTCACCCATTCATTCACTTATCCATCCAACCGTCCATCCATCCATCCATCCATCCAACCATCTATTTGTGATTAGGTATATTTCTTTGATGCAGGCATTGAGATTTTCTAATTTTCTATTTAGTAAACAAGTGGATTTTTTTTCTTCCTATCATGTAACTTCTTCATTTTTCATTATTTTCACCCCTCTGTATTCATAAATGAGTTTTACAGAAGCACACTACTTTTACTTATAAGATTCTTCTTGTGTTCTAATCCTGTGGATTATATATGGGTTTCTAAGCCACTCATTCATTCATTAATTCTTTGTTGAGAAAAGATAACCCCTTGAAAAGTGGAAATTTTTGTTTTTTAGCATAAAACTTGATAATGCAATTAAAAAAAACTGATTTAATGCCCTTTCTCAATTGCCATAAAAATGCTAGTGTAAAAAGTATTTTTAGGAACTGTTAATATCTATAAACTGATGCAAGAGAGCGAGTTTTAGTTCAATTGGTAGTAAATTTGTGTTTTCCATTTTATCTCCCTTTTACATGAGTTTAAAAAATGCTGGATGTTAGATATGACCTAATATAAACCAAAAGCTGGGGCATAATTAGTTGTCAGGAAACTTCCTAACTCTTGTGTTTAATTTTCGGTTCAAATCCTTTGTTAAGTGGTTTGGCATTTTTGTTGAAATCATGTGGCAGACAGAGGACCTGCTAAGTACCAGCACAGTAGTAGATAGTAGCGATACAGAAATCAAATCAGATTTTTCTCATTTTCTATACTTTCTATCCCTTTGACTTTTTAAGCATTTCCTTTGCTTATGATGGTACCACATTCCTTCCCAACTATGTTTAATCTATGATCCTGTCCATATATATGAAGATTTCCTCTAGGCAAAATTGTCTGCTTTTTCTCTAGACAGAAATTATAGAATATATTATCTTGAATAATGGTTAGTTACACATATGCCTGTCTTCTTAATAGATTATAAACCCCTTTAAAATAATAAACCTGTCCTCTCAGTATTTGGTGTCTGATACAGTTGTTACTCAATAAATGTTAGCTAAATGATGAACAATATCCTTCAAACAGAAAATGGGGCTTCCATTTCCTTAGTAAGAAAACCCAGGAAACACGAGAAGTGAAAAATTATTTGCAAAGTACATGAATCAGGAACTATTCAGTTTAAAGCGGGATTTCTTTATATAATGTGGTATCTTCTGGTGAAGAGAGACTTATTCATTTATAAACATTATATTTCTTTCTAAAATGATTTCTATCCTTTAAGTGAGGCACATATATTTGATGATCAAGTATTGGCCATTTTAATTTTGGTTTTGCCATATACTCACTGAGTCACCTGAGTGAAATACTGTTGTCTCTTTACTTGACTATAATATGGAACTAGTTTTGTTGCATGGACTTAAGTATGTTCTTAAAACACCAATAGATACAATGTGTTTAACCATAGCCATTTTAAAGTAGTGGTTTTCCAAGTCCAACTGAAAAATCGTCATTGACTTCGTTGTTTGTTTTCAGAAATGGAAAAATCATTTTCAGACCACATTTCCAGGAGTCCCTGGGTGTCTCAGTCAGTTAAACGTCTGCCTTCTGCTCAGGTCATGATCTCAGGGTCCTGAGACCAAGCCCCACATCTCTCTCTTCCTTTGCCCCTCCCCTTCTCTCCTTCTCTCTCTCTTTCTCACTCCCTTTAAAAATCTTAAAAAAAAAAAAACCACATTTCCTGTTGTCTAAAGATTTATAAAATGAAGCTATTTTTACTACAAATAACAATGACATGCAGTTAAAATTAAATTATTTACAAAATAAGAATTTTCAACCAATGTCTGGTAAAGATTACTTCTAGGGACAAAATAAAGACAAATGCTGGGTGGGGCATCTGTAGTACTTTAACAAACTCCAAATTTTAATCTTCTGCCTATAGACTAAACAAGGTTGGCTGAATTAATGTCCTGAAAAATTAATAAATTACTGTGAGTCTACAGGAAACCAAATAAATGCTAGCTGGGCTAGGATTTAACTTTTTTTGGATGGCCACTTTAACCCTATGTAGATAGCTATAACCTAGGAATATAAAACCGGAATTATCCTCTCATCATGAATTTGATTCTAGACTAGGAACTTTCAGTCTTACCTTGATGTGCTCAAGATCACAGGAAAGAGTATTTGTGTACAGGGTATTCAGAGAAATAGGCTGCACTAGCAAACCAACAGATAGTTTGAGGTAGATTGGTTTATATTGAGTAAGGTAACAGACTTCAGACTTAACCTTTTCCCCATCCTTTAACGAGTTGAAGTCAAATATTAATATTACAATATACTTTAAAAGTGATCATGAAATGTAATTTAAAAAACGAATGTGTGTAAATGTTTCAGTTGCTTTCATACATGGTGCTGTTATTGGCCAAATGGTAGTCATTTTTAAGCCAGATGACCATTACTCAGAATAGCATAGGGTTTCTTGTGGCAATTACAATAATGGTAGTTCAAATTTTCAAATTCATTGCATATCTCATTCACCATGAAAAAATGTCCCTTACCTTTCAAACCTGGAGACTCTGAGACTGATCAAAGAAGAGTTTGCTTTTGTTCTTGTTACTTACTATATTTCATGGCCTTTTCTTGAATAATGATGTTAATAATTCAATTTTCATTCCCTTCAATTGAAACAGAATCTGACTTGTCAAGAATATATAAAAATATATAAGTTATGACTCCAGGACCTTCATTTCTTTAGAACTTATGGACATAAATGATATAAATCCATTTTCTTCAATATAGTCTCAATGTGTCCAATATTTTCATAACTATATCCACTTTATCTCTGCTTTAGCTCTGACAGTAATATTACAAAATATGAAATGTCTTGAGTTATTTTACATTCTTTCTTTCCACTTTTGTAGAAGAAGTAAATGGACTAGTTTGAAAATCTGCTATTTCTTACCCCGTGAATACTTTTGTGAGAATTTTCATTTACTGTTTTTTTATTGAAAGAAATGTTTTTAATGCTTTGTTTTAAATGACCAGGCTTTTACCAGTTTGGCTTTACTCATAAGGTAAATTATTTTCTCATCTACCTTTAATGATCTTTTGCTTAGAGTTATATATTGCTAAATTCTTCTCTTTTGTATCTTGCACAGCAGACTGCACATGCATTTAAAAGCTTTTGTTTATCATTTATATCACTCTTTAAATCCTGCTATAACCACATGCTCTTCATATCCCTGACTAACCAAACCATTCTCTGGAGGCCCTCAACAAACTCACAATTAATGAAGGATGAGTTTCATTGAAATCTCTGTTTGCTTTTCTACCCTTCAATTCCATTCCATTCAACATATATTTATTGATTTTTCTACAATAATCCTTTCTAAAAAAAAACAAAAACAAAAACAAAAAAACCCAAACCTTACATTATTTCTTCCCTAAGACTACAGTGCTAAGGAATTTAATTTTAAGCAATTTTTCAAGTGTTTATTGTTTTGAAACATTGAATCCTAGTAATGACTTGACCAATTTGGGGTCAATGACTATTTGACCATTTGAATGACTATTGCCTTAGGCATTCCACAGACAGTGGCAGAAAGAATAAGAGCTCAGAGTATCTGAGAGACTACATAGTCCAGTTGATATATAGTCCAATATATCTATATTTATATATGCTATATATATATTTATATATTTATATATGCTATATATATATGCATGTATATTTTATACACTGATATGTTATATATGTGTATATTTTTTCTTCACATTTTGAACTACACTTTTGTCATATCTCCCCTGTAGTGGGGACTCTTAGAGGTACTTTACTGGTTTTTACGTCCTCAGTTTTCATAACTCCAAGTGGTAGTTACTGGTATTATTCCAACCCCATCTCATTTACCAAATGATGACTCTGAGTCAAAAGGAGGTTAAGTAACGATTATGTTTACACAGCTAACAGGTAGCAGAGCTAGGATTCCAACCCAGGCAGTTGGCCATGTTTTTAACCCTTATGCTCTGCATTGTTTAAAGACATATGAATGTTGGTAGAGGTAAGAACAATTTATTTGTTTGCTTTCTGACTTGTGATTTTTTTTTTAAATAAATCTCTTGCACTGAAAAAACTTTTGATACAGAT